>NC_069657.1:218284356-219737356 GCF_027244095.1 Hemicordylus capensis
GTACAGATACAGATACAGATACAGATACAGATACAGATACAGATACAGATACAGATACAGATACAGATACAGATATATAAATTTCACTATGCTTTTTGTTACCTCTATTCAGCCTCATTTAAGTTTCTTTACTTCGTGAGCTGAGCTTCAGTGGGGGGGGGGCATTTTAAAATCTTCTCTGGGCCCACTCCAACCTTGCTATGCCCCTGGCTCCAGCTGGAGAAAAGGGCTTGGCAGAATGAGGCTTGGGGGCAGAGCCAGGGATGGGTAGGAGGTCAAGGGGGTGAATGCAAAGTGCGGGGATGAGACAGGCTCGGGGCCAACAATCAGGAACAAGGAATTCAAGGTAGACAGGAAGGGTCATTGGAAGGCTGAAAGACAATGAGGCGAGTCTCACGATCAGTAAGACTCACCGGAAGGGGGTTTGCAGGGAGAGCGGACTTAGCCCGCTCTTCCTGCGGACGATCAAGCCAGCAGCCCTGGGTGACTGGGTCGGCCGCCCACATGACTGCCTGCTCCATCACAGAGCCGGTGGGGGCTGCAGGGATCAGGGGGCACATGGCCCCCAGAAGGTCCAAGATGCCCCGCACAAGTTTCAGCCTCCTGGCGGGGGTCTCCTCATGTGTTGCCATGGCGCAGAATTGCGCGGTGGCAGTACACAATCACAAAAATGGGGTTAGCGGAGCACTTGCTCCGCTAACCCCATTTAAGGGGAGGGCTACAAAAGTGGGTCACCCGCTTTGGAGAAACCGGGCTCACCTGCGAGTGAGATTCTCAGCCAAAATCGGGCTAGGCTCCCTTAGCCCGATTTTGGCAGATCGTGAGAACAGCCTCCTGCACAGCCTAACCCAGGCTAGGGAAGCACAGCCTGGTTTAGGCTGTGCATGAGAACCACCAGGGTCGGGTGAGGCAGCGCCGCCTAGCTTGGCTATTTAGCCCATCTTTTAGCCTGGGTTAATGACACCAGTGCACTGCTAATCTATTCCCTGGGATTGTGTGTTTCCTCGGACTGCGTTCATCCTGAGGAGACACAGAGATAAGCACCTAGAGCACCCATCCCCTATGGGAATCCCCCAATGCACCATGCTCAGCATGCAGTGCATTATGGGATAGCTGGAGGCCAGGATGCATTGTTCTGGCTTCCAGAGATTGGGGAGCACAGTCAGCGCTCCCAGCAGGGATCATTTGTTAATCTGGGGGCGGGGGGGGAGATAAGGACTGTGCAGCTTCCACACCCACCCACCCCCGCTTCACCGCCTACTTGGTCATGCAAATATCTCCAAAGTGGAACAAGGGGAGTTACAGCAAATATGCACAAGGCAGCAGCGTCATATTGTGTGACTTTCCCTGGATTGCACAACTTCAGGGCGGATGTGGCATGCTTAAATGTTCTCCTATAAAACCAAAAGCTCCTTACTCCTCAAGTGCTAGTTTTCTATCTGCAGAGAGGTATGTGCACAATTATCTGAACAAGCCTGAAATAGTACATTTACCTAATATATAACAATTATCTAAATGGTGCATTCAAAAGAAAGCGATGCCAGGACATCTCTGCTGTATGGGTACTTTTATGGCTGTCATAAGATCTGAATTAGGATTGTCAGATCTTAGTCACAGCATCCCTATTGGTGAGCCCGCAAGCAGCTTTTCCTTGCTTGTCGGGATGTTGCTGCTAGGCATCGACATTTTATAACTTGTATTAATTTATTTTATATATTTATGTTATTTATTGTTCAATTTTTATACCGCCTTTCATAAGGCATCCCAGGGTGATTTACAAAAGTTAATATACAATAAAACGCCATAAAAACCACATTTTAAAATCTTAAAATCAGTTCAATTGCCCCAGATTTATTGTAAAAAGAAAGACAGAATATAAATGAATGAAAACGTAAAGAAGAAAAACTTAAAATTAAAAAGAAGTTTAAAAGAACTAAGACCAGGGTGTGCATGATCTGGGTTCTATTCTTTTGCTTTTTGGTAGATGTTAAACAATGCTTGTAGGGAAATTTGCATTTCTACGTTCAAATTTTAAAATCTTTATATCCCACCTTTCTTCCAAGGAGCTCAGGGGGGCATACCTGACACTTACTCTCCACTATAATCCCCAGAACAACCCAGTGAGGTAGATCAGGTTGAGAGAGAATGACTGGTCTAAGCTTCATGGCTGGGTAAAGATTTGAACCCAGGTCTTTCTAGTCCGAGTCTGACCCACTAACCACTGCACTACACCAGCTCTCCATACAAGTAACATGTTTCAGTTTTGGAAGCCTGGAGTGTCCTGGCTTGCCTTTGCCTGCATCTCCACTCTACTTGGATCTCCCTCCACAAATCTGAAGCTCTTGTGGACAGACCATGCCCTAAATTATCTGGTTGCAGAATGAAAATTACTCTGAGGGATCGGAAGAATTGAAATGTGCTCTGTGACCATGATCAAGAAAAGCAGTACACAGACATTTAGAGTTGTTGCTCAGTTCGTCTTCTTCGAGCCATAATGACTATCCACAAATTGGCAATTCAGTGTTTCCTCTGCTGCTTTTAAAGAATCACATATACTAGCCAAAACAAAATAGCTCCAGCATAATCTTATCAGGACCCCCCTGAAACTGAAATCTAATACAATAACTTCCTTTCTGAACCTTATATCAAAACACTCAAGGGAATGTTTATAGCTATCAGTGCTGGCTGTCCTTTGCTGCCAGTGATAACCCTGGAACTGCATTTTATTTAGAATGCATAAGGCACACGTGTGCGTACAGATGCTTAAAAATGCAACTTCCCTGGCAGATCTTCTTTGCTGGAAGAGGGTACTGCACTACAGCAGCTGTAGATTTTGGCTACTTCTAGCAGACAAGCTTAATGTATACCAAGGGAGGTGCTGAAATTCAGTCCAGACAGACTGGAAGAAGCCAATCTGATATAGGTGTCGCAGAGTAGTCACTTATCCTCTATAAGTAATTAAACAGGAAGCCAACGATAACTGAGAAACAAGAGTTTGATATTTATTACTAACTAAACCTAGGCTAAGAGAACAACACACAGGCAAACATGCTCTTCTGCAGAGAGAGGGAGAGCCTCTCGCTTTGAGTTTAAATCAGCAAGTGAAGAGCAGACAAACAAAGCCTGTGACTCCACCCCCAAGACAGTACATAGATATCTTCAAATAGAGAAGCATGCCCCATACAAATAACTGAGACAATGGGGCTATTCACATAACCATGCAGGTGGTTGGACAGGCGGGGGTGGGGGGAGAGAGAGGTTCAACCTACCTCCTCCCAGATGATTGATGGACACTTCTTTTGCACGTGAACCTCACACCCACACGACTCGTGCAGCCGGGAGCAGTGTGGAGGACTATCTGCGCTGCTCCGAGCAGCATGGATCAACAGAGGCCAGGACACATTTTCTCAGCCTCCGGATATCCCACAAGACACCACACGGTGAGAATGGTGCCTTGGGGGATTCCCCTGTCAGATGGGTGCTCTAGGTGCCTGCCTCTGTGCCTCCTCGGGCTGCATGGAGCCCAAGGAGACACACAATCCCAACAGCAGGGCTAAGGGAGCGCTTGCTCCCTTAACCTTGGTTAAGAGCCGGGCTTGGGAGTAGGGTTAGGCTGGGTGGGAGCATCGGGAGCCACATGGATCCCGGTGCTCCACATGAGCAGCCTAGGTCAGGCAAGGCTGCCCTAGCCTGGGCTAGGCTATTTGTAAAAACAGTCTCACTGTCTATGGAAAACCCCAACATTCCCCTTCTCATTGTCTCATTATTGAATTCTGAGCCCCGCGTTTTAGGATGTGATGCAATCTTTTTTTTTTTTTTCTGATTGCAGCAATACATCCGTCTCTCAGTCCGGCATGTCTTCAATTTTGTTCCAATCTGTAGGTTCTGGCATTTTCTCTTCTCTGGCTGGCAGTGACAGTCTTTTAGGTGGAATCCCTTTATTAACTCTGCTTGAGTGTCTCAATTCTTGTTCCATCTCAATCTCCCCTTCTTGGAGCTCTCTGGTTCTGTCTCAACCTCCCCTTCTCGACTGAGTCTCTCTATTATAGCATAGTCGATCACTGCTTGTTCATTGTGTTGCTATTCAGCAGAGGGAGAACATCGCAGTATGAAGAGCAAGTGAAGAGCAGACACACACTGAGGCTATTCTCACGATTGCAGGAAATCGGGCTAGCAGAGGCTAGCCCGATTTTCTGCAGTTGTGAGAACCACCAGGCTTGGCTGTGAGCCTGGTGGTTCTAGAGCGGGTAACATGCTCAAGTACCCCTCCCCTAAAACTGGGTTTGCGGAGCGAGCACTCTGCAAACCCAGTTTTTCTATCATGAGTAGCCACGCTGTGGCTCCGCGCCATGGCTACTCACAAGGAGACCCCCAGAGGGGAGGCGAAATGCTACCTTCCAGCTCCGGGAGGCTCGCCAGCATGCCCGGTGTGCTCGCTTCCCCCAGCCCCCGCCGGCTCCATCACAGAGCTGGCAATTGTGTGGGCAGCCAATCTGGCCACCCAGGGCTCCCGCACGGATCATCTGCAAGGAGAACGGGCTTAGCCCGCTCTCCCCGCTCAGCTCCTGAAACCGGGTCTCACTGATCTTGAGACCCGGCTCACTGTGACTCTGCCCCCAAGCCTCCACTGTAGATACCTTCAAACAGAGAAGCTCGCCCCGTACAAATAACTGAGACAATGAAGCTATTCAAACAACTGCACGAAAGCAGGCTAATGCAGCCCAGCCCACTTTTGTGTGGTTGTGAGAACCACCGGGCTCGCCCGCAAGCCTGGTGGTTATCTGGTGGCTAGCCCACCTAAAAACCTCTCCCCTTAACCCAGGATAGTGGAGCAAGTGCTCCGCTAAACCGTTGTTTTTGGGTCGTGATATGCTGCAGTGTATCTCTGCACTGTGGTGACTCGTGAGGAGACCCCTGACCAGGAAACTCCATCAAGCCTCCCAGCCTCGGGGGTCTCCCCAGCATGCAACGTGCACTCGTGCAGGGCATGCTGGGACTTCCAGGGGTGAGGCATCCCCCGATCCCCGCTGCCCCTAATGGCTCCATGACGGGACCGGTAGTCGTGTGGGTGGTTGATCCGGCCACCCAGGGCAAGCACTCTACTTATGTGCAGAGAGTTTTACTGATCATGTGCCACTGCACTGTGGTGACACAAGAGTAGACCCCCAACCGGGAGTCTCTGTTTTAAAGGGATGTGCCATGTTTCGGTTTCCGGTTCGCATTTCGTGCACATCCCTACTGAGGACTGAACCCAGGACTTTCTGCAGTCAAGGCATGTGGAATACCACTGAACTATGTCTCCACTCTTTCTATTACATTTCCAGGGAAAAAGAACTCTAAGATATAATTAATTAATCAAGGCGTCTGGATTCTGGGCATTGTGTATCCAGCTATGGTTTTACAGCAGAATATACTGTATGCCAGGGAGCACTGTGTTGTTTAGTTGAACTTTTTGGACCTCTGCAGAATAATGTAGTTTCTGGGAGCTGTAGCCGCTGGGTGGAGCTTCTGCAGATCCCCATTGTAACAATACAGAGAAGCTGTGTGTTCCCTCCATTTTTCCTACGACCAACACAGAGAGGGCTTCAGCAAAAAGAGCAGGGATGTTTTTCATCTTGAGGAATACTTCCTTAAGACAGCCACTCCTTCTGCTTCTGAGGGGGAATGCTGTTGAATAGACTCTACAGAAGAAAATGCTAAACTCTAGGACTCCATCAGCAGTCAGGTAACCCTGTTCTGTTTCTAAAGGAGGGAAAGTTTGAAACAGATACTCTTTTGGTGTTATGAAGTACTGCCCTCTCAGGTGCTGGTGGGCAGCCTCGTCCCCTGCCAGCGGGTAGACCGGGCCTCGGGCAGAAGTTCCCAGGTGTCCTATGCGGCGCGCGCGCGCCCAAGGCCCCAGTTGGGGCCGAGACTTTGCCGAGAGAGGAGCTCTGTTCGTGAGCTCCTCTCTTTTTTGGAACACCATGCAGTGAGGACTTGGGCGGGCAGCTGGGAGGGAGGGAGGGAGGGAGGGCGACGGTGGCAGTAGCTTACTTTTGGCCCTAATCCGCTCGCGGGGGGGTGGCGGGGGCGGCTGGTTTCCAGCGCCCCAATTACACAGTGAAATACAGGCGCTGGAGGGGGCAAAGAGGCAGGAGGGGTAAGTAAGCCCTCCCGCCCTTAAAGGAAGACCCCCCCACCCGGACCCGAACCGGCCAGGTCCGAACCGGTCCGGACAGTTTGGAGGCCTTTCGAATGGCCTCCAGACCGGTTCGGACACACTCCTACACTCTGGAGGTTCAGATAACCACAATAATACTTAGCAGAAGAAACGTGCCTGTAGCAATTACACAAAACAGAAGAGCCCTGCTGCTTGCCATTAAATGAAGTGTTAGGGCTGGATGTTGAGGAGGTGGGACCAGTGCTGCCCTCCCCACCAGAAATGAAATAAAAATAAAATTTGCGTATAAAATAAGAAACAAATGAGATGAGAGACCCCTGTCTTCATTACTAACTTTGGTTTTGTCATTGTGGTCAGCCACAGGCAACATATACACATTGATTATTTTATTTATTTGTTTGTTTGTTTGTTTGGTTTATATACCGCCCTTCCAAAATGGCTCAGGGCAGTTTACAATTAAATTTACATGAGAGCTATACTGCAACATTGTGTTGCAGGTCCATTCTTGTACTCTTGTAAGAGACTATTCTCATACAGAGGATTTCTGCTTAAGCCCCCCACCCAGTTATTGCACATTACTGAAGACCGGATTCTGTCTAGTGTATGCTGTGTGCTGCATGGCACCTTCCTCTTGTGCACCCATTCAACCACTTGGAGAGTTAATTTCTGGAGACTCTGGAGAGAGCTGAATTCTGAAGAATGACAGCTCTAACAATTCACATAATTCTTTTTTTTAAAAAGGCATACTTAAAAGGCAAAAATAAAGACAAAATAGGGGCAGTGGTTTACCAGGGACAGATTTCAGAAAATATGGTCAGTTGGAGCTTATGGGTCTTGCTCGTCTTTAATAAACTGCCCTGAGCCATTTTTGGAAGGGTGGTATAGAAATCAAATTAATGATGATGATGATGATGATGATGATGATGATGATGATGAATGCTGCAAGTCCATCAAACAGTAGAGGAGGAGAAAAGAGGCCTTGAATAATATGTAAAGGACAGTAAAAAAGATGCACTTAAAATGGTCAATAATGAGAAACAATTAAACACCAATGAAAAAAAGCAGGCCTAGAAGAAAGAACAAGTCAAGAACCGAGCAGAAAAATTGAAAAATACGCCACTGCATGGTCCATATTTGCACAATATAAGTGGAAAATCAGACATTACCAAGACCTGGCAATGGCTTAAGAATGGCAACTTGACGAAAGAAACAGAGGGTTTAATACTGGCTGCACAAGAACAGGCACTAAGAACAAATGCAATAAGAGCAAAAGTCGAAAAATCCACAACAAACAGCAAGTGCTGCCTTTGTAAAGAAGCAGATGAAACAGTGGACCACCTAATCAGCTGTTGTAAAAAGATCGCACAGACTGACTACAAACAAAGGCATGACAAGGTAGCAGGGATGATACACTGGAACATCTGCAAAAAATACAAGCTACCTGTAGCCAAAAATTGGTGGGACCATAAAATTGAAAAAGTTGAAGAAAATGAAGACGTAAAAATATTATGGGACTTCCGACTACAAACAGACAAACATCTGCCACACAATACACCAGATATAACTGTAGTTGAGAAGAAAGAAAAACAAGTCAAAATAATCAACATAGCAATACCAGGGGATAGCAGAAGAGAAGAAAAAGAAATAGAAAAATTCACAAAATACAAAGATCTACAAATGGAAATTGAAAGGCTGTGGCAGAAAAAGACCAAAATAATCCCAGTGGTAATTGGCGCCCTGGGTGCAGTTCCAAAAGACCTTGAAGAGCACCTCAACACCATAGGGGCCACAGAAATCACCATCAGCCAATTACAAAAAGCAGCTTTACTGGGAACAGCCTATATTCTGCGACGATATCTATAATAACAGCAACAACACTGATAATAAAATTCAGCCATCCCAGGTCCTTGGGAAGGACTCGGTGTCTGGATAAAACAAACCAGTCAATAACACCTCTCCGGCTGTGCAAATAAATAAATAAATAAATAAATAAATAAATAAATAAATAATATTGGAAAGGTTCAGTAGGCATACTTTTCCCAGCCACTCACCTGTAAGTACACCTGATAAACCACTGCCTGTAACAGAGTTTTCAGAACCAGTGGTATACTTCAAGAGCTGGCATGGGCAAAGCCTCAAAAGTTCACTCAGGCCTGAGAAGGATTTTTCCTTCGCCACTCCATTCACTGCTACAATGACTTCCACCACAGATGCTTCCTGCTGCCATCGTCCTACCTCTTGCAATAACTCTGCAGACTCCAACTCTCTACTGTTGCCAAAGGTGGGCCCAGGGGCGTATCTAGGGTAGGGCAGGCAGGGCACGTGCCCTGGGCGCCACTTGAAGGGGGGCGCCATTTTGTAAAATTAAAAAAATAAATAAAAATGGCTGCCGAAAACAAAATGGCCACTGTGCATGCTCAAATGGCCTCTGTGAGGCCCTAGGTGAGGCCCTTGCAGAGGCCATTTGAGCATGCACGGTGGCCATTTTGTTTTCAGTGGCCTTTTTTTTAAAAAAAAAATTATTTTTTAAAAATGCCCACTGCACATGCTCAAATGGTACCTGCAAGGCCCTAGAGGCCAGCTGGGTCAGGGGGAACCTTTGCAAAACAAAACAAAACCCTAGCCTTTAGGAAGCCCCCCAAAGGGGCTACAGGTAAAAAAATAAAATAAAAAATAATAATATAAGACACTGTACACATATTCAGATTGGCACTATGTACAGAGAATCAGGGCTTGTGAATACTGAGCTGACGCTTATGAGCTAGGATTGTATTCATTTGCTCTTAATTTGCTTCTTGTGATAAGTGAGTTAAATGTGATGTCTTAATAATATGGCTGTTAATGGTGAGTTTTTCTTTGAATCAGTGTGAAATCCTTAATATTAAAGCCCACTGGGAGTTTCTTGCTCTCTTTCTCTCATTTTAACTGTCTTTCTGAAAGACTAGAATATATTCCAAGCAGTGACACAGTTTACTCTGTATATCCTTTCATTATTTTCAGAGTATCTGGGAAAAGTCAAATTTTAAAACTTATGAAATAGTGATGCTACAATGCATAGTAGGGAATTAGACAGGCACTTCTGTTTAGTTTTCCAAGTACACCTCCACATAGTATTTGGGTATTTCATGAGCCCCAGCGTACTGAAATTTGTAGTTTTCCAGCATTTTTTGGTCTGGCTACATCCACTGCTAAATAGTTTTTGAAATATTAAAAGATTAACGAGCCTGACTTCTATTTTTCAGCTGATATTATGGTAAAGTGATCTGAAAGATGGGTGTCAGATGCTTGGACAGGGGGCGCAATTTCAGTGTTTGCCCTAGGTGCTATTTTCCCTAGATACGCCTCTGGGTGGGCCAAAGCATTTTAGTGTTTGAGGATGAAAACCCAAGTGCTGTCTCTTCCCCACCCCACTACTGTGGTGAGAAGAATATAAAAAAGTGGAAGAACTGGCAGTGCTCTGCCCTTTAGTTTTACCCCAAAGTCTGACACCTCAACCTGCCTAATAGGGCCACCCTGTCACTCATTTCCCAAAGACAAATCAAAGCAACAGAAGGGAGCAATGGATGTGGTTCTGTTTCCCCGAAAGTAAGACCTACCCCAAAAATAAGACCTAGCAGTAATTTCTGATGTACCACTAATTGCCCTAGTGCGTTTTGGGGGGCTAAAATTAATATAAGACACTGTCTTATTTTCGGGGAAACACGATATCTGAAAGCAGAAGAAATGTAATATTGTATACTTTCCTTTTCAGCCACCTAATGGCACAACGGGGAAGTAACTTGCCTAGCAACCAAGAGGTTGCCAGTTCAAAGGTTCGAATCCCCGCTGGTACTATATCGGGCAGTAACGATATAGGAAGATGCTGAAAGGCATAATCTCATACTGCACGGGAGGAGGCAATGGTAAACCCCTCCTGTATTCTACCAAAGAAAACCACAGGGCTCTGTGGGCGCCAGGAGTCGACACTGAGTCGAAAGGACAACTTTACCTTTACCTTTCAATTATTTCCACATAAACTTGTATTTAAAAATCAGGGTACTTTGCTTAGGGAGAAATGGAAAAAAGAATGATCATGGATAAGAGGTTTTGGTCCTATGTTCTTTAACAGAGCACAATTTTTGTTGCAAACAGTCTTGTCAAAGGTTTGATGTAAAAATTAGCATTTGACAGAAATGTGTCACTCAAGTTCTCATTAGCAGAGTAAACATTTCGTCTCCTTCACCCCACTCCCTTCCAGCCTATAATGTAAATAAGAACAATGTTTAGCAGCTTTTAAAATTATGCAGATATCTTTTAATGACTTCAAACCATTCAGATACTTTCACTCATATGTCAGAAAACAGATTTGATTTATGGGGATGACATTTGGCGGAGCAATTAATCCATACCATGTTCTAATCACATTTAGGAATATGTATATCTGCATATATATATGAGAATATATATATATAACGAGAGACAAAATGCAAAAGAAAAAAACTGAAAAGGCTTCAGAACTAGCTGGTAATTATTTCTAATAAAGTTATTAGAAATAACACAGAAAATGTTTGTTCCCACATGGAATTTGCGTGAAGTTTTTCTTCTAGTGAAATAACTATGAATTATTGAATATTTGACAAAGAGGAAGAGGAAGTTGATTTATTTATTTATTTATTATTTAACATATTTGTATACTGCCCAAATGCAAGTTGGCTTTGACCTGAAGCAACGTCTATGGAACATTCACTGGCAATATTCACCAGGCTCAGGAAAAAAAGGGAAAGTATTAGGAAATGCAGTTATGGCCAGCAGGCAGCAGAATGGAGGGATGGCTGAAGCAGGTGAACAGAAAGAATTGGTAGGGGCCATAGAGTAGATACTCAGTAACCAAGTACTGTGTGATGGAAACAAACAGGATTCCAGTTTTTCTCCCAGAATCATATCTCTCGACAACCATCAAGATTAAATGACGCTGGCTCACGTACCAGAAGTGGCGCTGCGTTCCCCCAAGCTCATTGTCCTGGGGGACTTCAAAGTCCAGGCTGAGGCCCCCCTTGTAGGAGCAGCTCAGGATTCCATGGCCTCCATGGCACCCATGGGCCTATCTCAATTGGTATTAGGCCCTACATGTGGCAGACCATACTCTGGATCTGATTTTTGCTGACCAGGGAAAACATGATCTTGAGGTGGAGGAGCTTGAGATAACTCCCTTGTCAGGGGCAGATCATAATCTGGTGGGGTTTAATTTGACTGCTCCGTCTACCCTCTGCAGGGGTGGTGGACCAATTAGAATGGTCCATCCTCTGGAGGCTTGTAGATCCTCTTGGTTTCCAGATGGCTCTCGGGGAGTTACCAGTGTCCAGAGCTGGCGAATCTGTGGAGGCCCTGGTGAATCTCTGAACGTGGAGAAAGCCTGGGCTATTGACACAGAGGTGATTCTCACAATCGCCAAAAAGCAGGCTAAGGGAGCCTAGCCCGCTTTTTGGCGGTCGTGTGCTGCCACGGGAGCCACGCAGCTCCCGGCAGCGAACCCGCCTAATTCCCCCTCCCCTTCACTGAGGTTAATGGAGAGAGCGCTCTGTTAACCTCTTCTGCCTGATCATGTATTGCCGCGGCATGGCAGAAATCAGCCTCCTGGCCCTGGGGGTCTCTCTAAGATGCCCCGTGTCTGTGAAAGAAAAAAAAAGTGACCTAAAAAGCATCCCTACTACTACTACCCAAACATGCTTGCTTCACAATTTGTACATCTCCAAATGAGAAAAAGTAACAGCATCACCACTACTTTGATTCATCTCATTGGTTTCTGGCTTCATCTTTTATCATTTGGGTATATAATACAGAGAGAGAGCTAGCTTCAGTTCTAGAACTATTGGCTGACATCCAAACTAATGAAGTGTTCGTGCAGCTTACACTGAAGCGTGTTTCGGGGAGGGTTGATTTCCATTTATCTCCCCTTCCCTCTACTCCCCTCTAAAGCAGTGTTTCTCAATGTTTTTGGAGTCATAGACTGGTACATTCTTAGTGTGCAGTTTCCCGGACCAGCAGTTAGTATAAGGGTCACCCCACTCATCCCAACCCCAGGTTCCCAAAAACAATTTTGGGCCGGTAGGGGCCACCACCAGGAGCTCTCTGGAACTCATTTCCAGGCAGCCCTCATTGCTGGATAATGTTCATATGAGGAAGCTAAATTTACATTATCCAGCAACGAGGGCTGCCTGCCTAGAAGTGAGCTCTGGAGAGCTTGCCCAGGCTCCGTGGATCCCAGGCCCCACCCCTCTACATATGATGAAACAGTACCCTCACAGTACCCAACAGCTCATGGACCGGCACTGGTTGTCATGGCTCAGACATCTGATTCAGAAGAGTCAGAGCAGGAGGATTCGCTTGCTAGTGAGGGCTCAGAGGCACAGCAACAGGATTTGGCAGGGAGACCAGACTCTGGAGCTGAGGATTCGTAACAGCTGCCAGGCATTATTCCTGATGGGGAGGAGCCTGGGATTTCACCTGTCTTGAGAAGGCATCTCAAGAGGCAAGCTCAGTGGCAGTCACACAGGCGCAGGAGATCACAAGAGAGGAAGCCGAAGTGCTGATTCAGGGAAGCCTGATTGGCTGCTGATTCTCTTGAGCCATATATATTTAGCAGTCTCACTTGCTCAGATGCTGTTTGCAACTTTTTGCTGGCTGCAGACAGTGTGCTATTTGAATTCCAAAACTTTGTCCGAGTTCCAGTTTGCCTTGTTTATGCTTTCCTGCTTTGTTCTGTTAATTCCTTGCTTCTGTTGTCCTTCGCTATTTTCATTCCTTGCTCTGTGTTTTCTTTTCGCTTATTACTCAGTTATTGTTAGAGGGGGTACCTAGTTCAGTTCAGGGGACTTAATTCATTTACTGTTTTTCTTTGTGAGCCTTTTATTTTTCATCCATGCAGTTCCACTGCCGCTTTCTGTTAACTCATCGGGGAGTGCTGAAGGGGGTTGTAAATCCTGTTGGTTTAGCTGAGTTAACAGATTTATGACACTGGTCCACGGACCAGTGGTTGAGAAACACTGCTCTAAAGCATACTATGACGCATGGACACACACACACACACAAGTGTGACCCTGAGGGCTATGCCTCAAGGAGATTGGGGGGGTGTGTGTAACAATTTGCTTCACAATTAAAAGACCAATGAAAAAAGATCAATTAAAATTGCCCACCCACCCCCTGTGCACCATGGCTGCACCAGTTCTTTGTCAGTCTGGATGTCAGCCATTTTATTTTACCCATAAATGGGGAAATTAGTCACAATTGACTATGCATTCAAGACATGTCTGAAGTTTTATAATGTGGGTATCATTCTGCCCCGACCCCGGCATGAAATTCAAGTTGTGTCAGAAGGAGGGAGGGGGATGCCCAGTACAAGGGACTTCAGTGTCAGCTCATGAAGGACAGGCACTGGCCTGAGACAACTCTGGTATCTTTTACTATTTTTGTTGTTGATTTAATCATTTAAAATCATAAACTGCTTTGCATGTCAAGGCAGTATACATATTTAGTAAATCTTGTCATCCACCCTCAAAACTAATTAAATTTACATGCAAAAAATTAAGTTGTGTTTGTGTGTGTATACACACACACACACACACATATATAATTTTTCATTTTTGAACCAGAAGTAGCAGGCTTTTAACTGGACCAGAGCAATGGAGAGTTCAGGATACATTTCTGAAAATCCTGGAGATGTCTTTGTTCCTAGAGCTTTTATCTTGTAGAAGATTCCAGAACTATGAAGAATGAACTTTCTCTGTATAAGTGCCAGTGCATTGTGCTACTGAGCAAACTTTGAATTCCTTAAAGACAGGATACAAGTCAATATTTCATTCAGACAGTACTTTCTCTCATCAGGAAGCTCAAGAACGTGTCTGAAGAATGGGCTTTCATTGGCAGGAGAGAACTAAGACCTTTAATATTCTCATCCTTGCTATCTCTGGGCCTTGACATATTGTACAGTATTTTTATATGTATATCTAGTGTTTGATTTTTTAAAATGTAAAACAAAAATATGACACAAATAATGTGAACGCATGGTTTAATCATACAGGTATACATGCTGGGAATGGCTGCAAACAGAGAATGCTGTATCACCCCGTGGAATGTACATTTGATGGTAAATCCAGGTTTCTTGCAATGGCAAGTGTATTTTCTTTCATGATTCTTTCAGTTCTTGCCGGCTGTTTCAGATCATGTCCCAGTATTTCAGATTCTGCTCTCCACTAGGACTAGACTTACACCAATCAATCTATTCAGCCAACATAAATGGAATGTTATAAAAAAATAAAATAAAACGTTCAGATTTCAGTAATCCTTGCTTAATTTGCCCACTGCAAACAATCTTGTACTCTCTCGAATATAGCTGTACATTTTTATAAAAGGCCACTGCTAGCAGCAGAGTCCTTTATGACAATTTCATTGCATGTATACAAGCCAATCAGAATGGCAATTAGGAATGAGCTGAAACCATATGGTGGAATTCACAGCCGGTTCCATTCTTCTCAAAACTCCCTCACCTTGAATTTTCATTCATGCTTACTAGTTGGAATGAGATCAGGCCAGGCTAGACAACAAGGCTGTCACAACAAGGCTGAGCGTTTACAATACCCTTAGTAGTGGAACTGCACAATTGGCTTCGTTTACCATGACAGTGTATAGCAAGAAGGAGATTTCATTGCCAGGGACCTTCGGGGAGCCAACCATGTGAATGAGCCACCCACACAACACCTTTTCACACATCTCCTGTCATGAAAATGACTTGCTGGGGGATCATCTTTCGCATGGACTTTGCTGTCTTTTGCTTCTGCTTATTGCAAACCATTTTGCTTTCAAACACTTTCTAGCTATACAGTCTCGACACCTTCCACTCTCTAGTTTAATAATGAATGGAGCTTTCCCCAATGCCAATATACAGATCCAGCATCGGAGGAGTCATTATTTCCATTAGAGGTACATAAATCGGATCAATGTTACAGATCTGATGTTACAACGGGAGGCTGTCACCATAATGCTTTTCGCTGCCAGTCATTCCCCGCACACTGAGTCACAACTCTTCCACTTCCACTGGAAGACTGTGAACTTTCCCACCTGAGTACAAATGAACAAGGTTGGGGGGGGGGCTTTATCTTTGTTTCGTGGTCCTAAATTCCAGCAATTGGGAGACATCTGAAGAAGCATCTCTCTTTAATCAAAAGACAAAATCACATCAAATTGGAATTGATCTGTCTTTTAAACATTGCCAAAGGGGTTTATCACAGGAAAAAAGTAGACATCAAGGCTCTCCACATGAGCCGTGTGAAGAGCTGGAAGGGGTTTGGCAGGGAGAGCAGGCTTGACACCTAACAGTGTAGTTAGTGGTATTTAAACCACACTATTTGTGGCTGGTCTGGATGTCCCAGCCCCACATGTTTATGCAGGTGTGGACTGATGCACCAGCTGCACAGTGTCAGAACAACCGCAATGGACCACTGCTCAAATGATATAATCCAAACTGGTCCAGTATGTTTTCTACATGATTCCTTTCCCTTCCAGAGCAGATAACTTATTAGTAGGTAACATATTTCAGGCTTCCTCCCAGCATACTGAGAGGAGAAGTAAGTAGGGGTGTGCACGAATCAAGATCTGTGATTCAATACAAGGTTGAATTGAATCGCAGGCCCCCCCAATTGATTCATCAAAAGCAGCTGGCTTGTCCAACTGCCTCAACAAATCACCATTGATTCAACCCGAATTGATTTGGTAATTCAGGAGCCATTTTGAGGCCTGTTTTGCTGGGGAAATTGGACTCAAAATGGTGTTTCTTTCTGGGGAGAGCTGGTCTACCAAATGCCATACAAACGCAGGATGTTATTAAAGTTAAAGCAAAGGTGCACAGCTGAAATGCTATGGTGGGTCAGACGCAAACATGACTTGGTGGGCAGAGGCTGAGGTTAATTTTCAGCACATTAATTATTATATTAAAAGTTATTATTAATGAAAGGAATTATTACTTAATTGTTGAGCTTTCATCAAGGGACCACAAGATCAGAGGGATGTTGACAGCACTGGGCTCCATTCTAACCCAGGTGGTTGGGGTGTGTGTGTGTGTGTGCGCGCACACACACACACACACACAAACACACACACACACATGCACACACACACACTCTCTCTCTCTCTCATCTGTATTTTTCTAGAAATGAGCTTCTTGCAACCCACTGGAGTGGGAGGTGGAAGTGATGGGCAGACACTGATTTGATGATGTGCAAAAAGAGTGCACCTTGGAAAGAAGCGTGCCTACTCCGAAGGAAATGGCATCCCTTCTTGATAACCCCCACTCTGTTGCCATTGCTGCCACCCCAGCAGAGCACTTGTATGGTTCTGTCTTCCATTCACAGATCTCACAGAAAAGTCATTTGTCAGGTGCTTGAATGGAGGAGATTAAGACATACAAATGAACCACTGGGAAGAAAGCAGTGGCAGTGAACAATGGAGTGGAGGAACGGTTGAAAGCGTCACTACTACAGCTGCAACAGCAATGGCAAGTGGGCAGAGCCTGGAGAGGCCAGTAAGGGGGCAAACAGTTGGAGTCAGGATATAAAGCGAGAGACAAGGAATGGTATCAGTAAGCTCTGGCCCAGGCGTAGGGCAACAAGGCAAATGGGGAGCTTCTGGTCTCAAGTGGCCAGCTGCACTGAGCCACTGCTGTTCGTTCACCATGGGACAGGCCAAGAGCTCTTCATGGTTCCTGCTGTTGTTGCTGCTGCTGGATATTCCTTCCTACAGGGTTGCAAAAAAGTCCATATGGGCCGGATCTGGACCCCCTGAGCCTTATGTTGTACAGGCCTGGGTTAAAGCAAGGTAGGGGATCACTTTCCTGATTCATGCAGGTGAACCGTTAGGGTAGAAAGCTTTCACATGAATTTATTAATGACAATATGGGCCAGATGCAATACTGAATATTGAATTGCAGTTCCAGTCCAGAGGACTTACATTCTTCACTACACTACCCTACCCATGGGGCCAACATTTGAAAAAGGAGACTAAAACTATCCAACCATGAGACTCCCTGAAAAATCGAAAATCCTCAAAGCCTAATTTAATTTTGAATTTCAATGTCAAAATCCAATTTCTAAACTTTGAAATTCTGACAAATGTCAAGGTTTTCCCGTTCTTTTTTCTTTGCCTACAGTTCAGCATCACAAATATAGAATTATATATGATTATAAATTATAGAAGTCAGAAGTCTTCTAGTGAGAAGCTTTTCAGACCTGTGACCCACGGTGCAACTGTGTTCAATGAGTCCTCTTTTCCTGATGGGCTGCTATACATAAGAGATAATGCATGGACAAAACCTAGACTACAATCCTAAATGCACTTATTAACAAATAGGTCCCATTGAATTTAGTGGAATTTATTTAAGCAGAATTGTAACACTGAGTGCTAAAGAGAGAAGATTTCTCATTTGTGGAAGTTAATTTTCTTTGAATCACACCTTTCTCTTTCAAGCATTTCTTGTGTATATTTTGCAACTGTTGCATATGTCATTTTTGTATGACAGCCGTGGCTCCCACCTGGAGTTTTGCAACATTGTTGATGTGTTACCCTTCCCATTAGATAGATATATGCTGGAAAATATTTTTTCCTCCAGAAAAATGAGACAGAGAGAATACACTGCGAAGCCCTTGATCCAGAAGCCAAACAACACGTTGCAGAAAACAGATGGCTGCCACCTACCCGTGTTTCTTGCCACACCTACCTGTTGATGTAGGTGCACAGTTGCCTAGTTCTGGCCACTCCTGCAGGGGCAGCATCCAATTCTGCCTTATTTGCAAGGGCAGGGAGCTGTCCAGCAGGTTCAGGAGCAAGGTTTTCACAGGAGCTATCCTGTTAGGGAGTTCTCCAAAACTAGGAGCTGGTCCCAATAAGACGTTGCATCAGCAACTGCTAAGCCCCAACTGATAAGCTTTATAGCAGGCCCTATTGCCCCATCCTCCCTGGAGCATCAGCTGGGGCCTAATCCAAAGCATATGCAGGCTCATCTCTTTGAACAGGGCACATGGTTGAAAGGCCTTGTGCCACTGCACAAGCATCTTTTAGTTTGGGCCTCTACTTGTTCTGGGCCTCTGCTTTGATACACTGATATCTCTGCTCCTGGGTCCCATGGTGGGGGGAGATTTTAGAGGGTGCAGAGTGGGGAACAAGACAAGTCAGGGTGCATCAGGTCCATCTGTTCCTCAGCCTCCCTGAATGGGTCACTCCCCTTGATGATCTTGGGGATCTTTCCATGTCCCAAACAAAGAAGAGAATCAATGCTTGCCATAACCCACAACAATGTATAAGTAGGACAGCTGCTGGGATTCGTGTGCTCAACACATTTTATTTTCATCGCTGTTAAGGAAATATTCAATTCCTTCATAAAAACAGCTCAATAAAACTGAATAGTAGTGATGTCCAACAAAATGAAGCCTGAATTTGTTATTATTATGTTATTTGCATTTATATCCCACTCTTCCTCCAAGGAGCCCAGAGCAGTGTATTACATACTTAAGTTTCTCCTCACAACAACTCTGTGAAGTAGGTTAGGCTGAGAGAGAAGTGACTGGCCCAGAGTCACCCAGCTAGTATCATGGCTGAATGGGGAGTTGAACTTGGGTCTCCTCGGTCCTAGTCCAGCACTGTAACCACTACAGAGGTCATAGCTGTATTTTTGCACTGAATTGATTTATGAAAGAATTCAATTTTCCCTTGACAAAGACTGAAATCCAAACATATGGGGGAAACAGATCCAAGCAGTGGTCTCTCCTGATCCTCTGAAATGCCTAGCTCTCCATGGGTGCTGGACAGGAATGTGCATGAATTGAGGTTCATGCACTGGTTCAGTGCCACACCGGTTCAGATGAGGGGATGATCCGGTTTGGCACCGTGTGTGGCGGGGGGGGGGCAGTGGATGAACTGGTTTGGCACTGCGAGGAGCAAAGCAGTGAGTTAAATCTTTTAAAAAGAGGAGAGCAGGTTCTTACCTGCTCTTACAGTATTTATGGTCAGAAAAGGTTATACATAACTAAAGGGAAGAAGATTGGAGTGCCGGGAAAGCTGGGGAAGAGGCTCATGTAACTTCAACAGATTCCATGCCATCCGCATGTAAATGTTCTTCCAGTTTAATACTCCATTATGCTCTTGGCTACATATTTCAAGTGCTATTAAGGAGGATGACTTTTTCAGAGGTAATTCAGCTTTGAGTGCAAAAATTCACTCATTTTTTGTATGTTTATGCAGGTTTACAAATGTAATTGTGTGCATGTGAAATTGTCAGAAATGAATTTGAGACAGTAAAAAAACAAATTCATTCAGTGCAGAATTGATGTGAAGAACCTAACCATCATTCCCCAACAAATGCATCTATTGTGGGGAAATAGCATGTTCAGGAAACATCCTCTACTACTGTTTCCACATACACATACATAGGGCATACCACAGCCATTGCATTTATGAATGGTGTCTAAATAGTAGTTTTGTTGCTGAAGAAGGTACTTTTGGATGGTTGCTAAGACATCACTGTGATGAGCAACATAAGCCTCCTCCTCTGCTCCCATCAATGGTGATTTACTAGGGTGACATTGTATGGCTGAGTCAGAGCTGAGTAGATCTGTACTTTCAAGATGACAGAAGAAGAACAGCACTCTGGAAGTACATGCATATGAAGTAAGACTTCAGAAACAGACTGTACAGTAAATGACAGTGCTTAAGTTGAATCAACTGAGTCAGCAGAATCCTGTAAACAGGTTTCTCTAAGACTTCAGTCACTGTCAATAAAAAAATTTACTACATCCTTAGATCAGACATTTTGGCTGATGGCACAATAGCCACTCTATTCTATTGTGAATTACTTCTGCACAAAACATGAGTCTAACAATTGGATCTAAATTTCTTCAGCTTGCATGCCATATCCATACTCAAAGACCACTTTCTGCCAGGTAGGATTGCACCTTTGGGTCTCCCTGATTAGAACCACCATCTTCCCAAAGCCCCTTTTGTGCCATTCTTTGTTTCTAGTGGTAGTTCAACCACAGGTGGCCCCATCTTTGTTAAATTCTGTGAAAAGCAAGGGTTACTACAGAATTGTATACCTACTGTACTTGCATTTAGTGATGAGTGAACGACCTCTTAAAAAAAAGAACTATTACCTGCTAGTACTACTACTACCTACTATTACCTCAGAAAATAGCTTGAGGGTTTATTTACAAATCCATCAATTCTTCTAGCCATCAAAAGCATGATTCTTCATATAGCTCTAAAAATTGACCATCATGGACCATGAACAGTGTCAAATCAAGTTCTACAAAGGATACGGATATTGGTGAATATTTATATACCACTTTTCAACAAAAGTTCCCAAAGCGGTTTACATAGATATAAATAAATAAATGAAATGGCTTCCTGTCCCAAAAGGGCTCACAATCTAAAAAAGACACCAGCAACAGCTGATGGAGAGATTGTGATTGTGGGGATTGTCCTCTTTTGACTTAACACCACACAATACAGAAAGCTATCACTTTTCACAATGCACAGTATTGCTAATTTCAGGGAAACTGAACAATAACAATAACAGTAACAAAACACTAAAGAATATATATCTTCTTGTCTTCCATCCATCAACTAGGATCACATTCAACTGGATATAGTTTGGGGCCTCACCCTGGTACACTGGAACTTGTATTGTTTTTCATTTAAAGAGAACTGACCATGTATGTGATGCACAGTTTGTTTAGGCTTTCTAGAAGCAAATATCAAACCTGTGCACTGATGAACCATTTTCAGAAGTTGGTTTTGATAGGGCTTTCGATCACCCACTGTAAACTGAATATCTCAGTAGATTAGTTCTAGCACAGGAGTGGGCAACCTTGTCCCTGCAGCTGTTGCTAAACTACAACTCCCATCATCCCCAGCTGTAGGCAGGAGAGGCAGCGGAGTCACACAAATGGCCTCTGTGCATGCATGGAGGCCATTAAAATGACCCCCATGCAAGCACAGAGGCCCAAACTGGGCTGAAGAAGGCCCAAACTGGGCTGCCACTGGCCTGGGCTACTCTGGGGGAGGCTAGTAGGGGGAGCTGCCACCACCCCTCCCCTCCCCTCATCTCCTCTTGGTTTAGGGAAGCTCATGTTCCTTCCCCTTTACCAGTAGAGCTCTTAGCCAGTTTGAGGAGGTTTGGCAGTCGAACTGAACTGGGTCCAGTTCGACCCGTGCCAAAACCGATCCAGGCTGAGTCAGTTCTTATCCAGCCCAGAATGGAACCAAACTGACCTGGCAGGTTTTGTGCACATCCCTACAAGCTTACCATGTAGACCACTGTGGTTGTCAACCACTGACCTGATTCCTGGAACCAGGCTGAAAGTCTTCTACAATTGTGTGCATTAAGGCCTTGGTTAAATACTCCAATAAGGGTATTTTCATGAGGCTTAAAGTGATCTGTGTTCAAATCCATTTGTAAAGCAAATGTAAAACCTACACTGGCCAGATTTGTTTGAATGACAAATTACTCTTAGGCGAGAGAAGCTTCAAGACTACTTATTACTTCACGTGTGACCATGAATACCCTAGGAAAAGAAACAACCTTGTTTTTGCCATAGACTTGAATTGCCATTGCCACACATTCAGCTTTGAAGGGGGCTGGACAGCTCCAGAGTTCACTGTGTTAAAAGCTAGTGCTCTTTGGGATACATGGACATCAAGTGCAGTTTGATTTTTACCATTGTTCAGTTTTTTAAAACTTTTAATTAACTTTAAATAACTTTTAAAAAATATTACGTTCGTCCCAGAAGCCCAAACGTATTTCTTCAGTTACTTGCTCAGAAGCACCTCTGCCAAAGCCTACCATTCAGGATCATGAGATCATAAACTTCCAGCTGCACGCAGACAGGAGTAGGTAACATCGTTAGTTGATTTATATCCTGAAATTTGTAACTGCTATCCACTGGAGTCTGGCAACAGTACAAATAATCTTTAAACAGTGAGTTTTGAAAAGAGCATCCAGAAACATGACTAGTATTGTTTATTCTTTTCAAGAAACTCACAAAACACAGAGTTGATTCTCACATGCATGTACATTGCTTGATGACACTCCAGTCTCAACCAGTACATACTTACAGTTGCCAGTCAAGTGCTCAGAAGTCAAGTGATGTACATGCACATGTGAACACACCCTAAACAAACAGAAACAATATGATCAGACTAATATCTGCTAATCAACATTTTGCTGTTCAGCACAAACCTGCTATGAAGTCCTTTCTCCTCTCAAAGCACTGAGAGACTGAGATAAAGAGCCGGAACTGACAAAACATGTACTTGTGCTCTTGCAATGATCAGACCATGCAAGCCTGGGCCATCTCTATGTCAGATGAATTGGATTCTCCAAACACTAAAATCAGGATCTTTGACATTTTTTCCCCACAGTTCAAAAATTAGGGAAATGTTAGCATTGGTCCTAAATGGTTGGAAGCAGGAAGTGTAACGGCATGTAATGGGACTGTAGCTCCATGGTAGAGGGCCTGCTACTTTGCATGCAGAAGATCCCAGATTATTCAATCCCCGGCATCTCCAGTTAGGAAACTTTCTCCAACTAGGAAAGACCACTGCCTGGGGTTCTGGGAGGTGCTGTACGTTGGTGTAGATCAGGGATTCTCAACGTTGGGCCCCCAGATGTTCTTGGACTTCAGCTCCCATAATCCCCAGCCCCAGTGGCCTTTGGTTGGGGATTATGGGAGTTAAAGTCCAATAACATCTGGGGAACCAACGCTGAGAATCCCTGGTGTAGATGATGCTCAGCTAGATGGACCAATAGTGTGGATAAGGAAACCTTCTCTTTTAGGAGAAGAAGTGAATGTCCTCCTCACCCTCCCATTTATGCACCAGCTACTTAGGTATTTCCAGTCTGAAAGGAACACTCTGTGTTGTCGATTAAATGAAAAATCCCCAGCCTGGGAGTCTGATTTTCATAGAGGGTCATTATAGTGTTCATGATTCAACCCATGACATCAGCTGGATGTTTGGCAGACTTTTATTTGAACTCAGTGGTTTCATGAGCATAGAAAAACTTTTCCCTCCAGGTTTGACTCACACTGGAAAATCTGGAAATGGGTTTGTTAATAAACTTATCTTTCACTCATAGGCATTCCTGTCTCTTAATTCCTTTATATGTAAATAGCCTTGATTCCTGGGTTGATGTATGAGACTGACAGTTGTTTCCAAACAAAATCTGAAATCCATTGCATTTTCCTACAGAAACTCTTCCAGGTCACATTGTTGTACACACTGTACAACAGACATAATGTTAACACAGAAAAAAAGTGTTTTCATGGATCTAGCATCCATTACTTTTTAAGGTACTCTTTCTCTTTAATTAGATACCACACAACTGTACAAGTCTTCAGTGATTCCCTGATAGTATCCAAATGTATTTACATGCTTTATGATATAAAGAGAAACTCAGTGCTTTGAATTACCCCATAGGACGGATTTGGTCTGAGATTGAGCACAGTACCTCCTTTTAATGCCCGGCGTGGCATGTGTATTTTCTCTAAATTGTACCCTTCATTGTAATGGCCTTTGGCTACACGCAGATAAAAGGTATTGTATTGTGATGCCAGTCTTCATGGACATGTCATACATAGTCTACTTGCTATACAATTAGCTGCATCAAAGAAGCTTCTTTTTGGTTATAGCTATCTATACAACCTGCTCTTGCAAACAGAGTTATGTAAAAGACTGTGGCAGTATTCTTTTGCAAACACGCAATTATTATTAATTGCAGCATACATCAGATTGCCTCCCAGTGCTATCAGCTAAACTACACTAATACGGTTGAAATACTAACTCAAGATTGTTGATAGTGTGCTGCATTTAGTCTGCTCTAATCTCTACTCAGAGATTGCAGAGTTCATAAAAGCTAGCCATAAAAGTATATTTCCTCCACATTACTAAAGAGCCTTTGCCTACAAACCATATAAAAACAAGGAAGCCCTCAGAAGTTCTCAGGGCACTATTCTTCTATTCCAACCTGAGTTGTATTCATGATTCAGTAAACCATTTTTGATGCTACCTGCGTGTTCTTGTTTTTTTCCTTTCAAGGACAGCTTAATACAGTCATTTTAAATTACTGGCATTTATATCTTTAATAAGCTGTAAACAGATAATCACAGGCTATAAAGGATTAATTTTTCTCCTGCATTATCAAAGGGCAGCTGTAAAAGTACAAAATCCACTGTTAAAACAGTGCATGCAGCTCCAGGACAGAAAATTGCCCATGTCTTTCAGTCTGAAGTGGGGGGGAAATGGAACAATTTCTTTAAAAGAACCATATAACAACAAATAGTTTTTTTAAAAAAATAGAAGCATGTATTGATTTCATCTTCCTTTCTGTTTAGTCTAATGCCAAGTTCCCATGCTTAGATTAACGATAGTAGAAAAGAGAGAGACAGAGCTTCTGTCTTTTAAAAAACTGTTAGGTAAACAAAACTTCCACAGGTTCATCTTCTCCTATCAAAGAGTTGCAATTCTGGGGAACAACTGAATGTTGCTTTGCTTCAGAATTCTTCAAAAGGATTAAGCGGGTGTCTCTGAGAAAATGTAAAGACCCTTCCCACAATATTCTTATCTGTGCTATTTTCTGTCATTTTTATTAACTCAGTTGTCCAGAACAGCAGAATACATTTTGTAATCAGCAGAGAAATTGATCTATATGAAGAGAGAGAGGCCATTCACACAATCAAAAGCTGAGCCCTTTCTCATGGTCAGTGAAAAGAGAAGTGGGGAAGGCTGCTCAAACTTACCTTTCCTGCAGGCAATGCCTCGCTGCCCAGATGATCACCAGCAGTTCCCGGCAGTACAGAGGGTCAGGGGACAGGATGCGTCCTCCCAACCCAGGCTGCGCAGAGGCCAACTGAGCAGGTGCACAGTGTCCAAAATGGCCCCCACGCCACCAGGAGAAGGCCAAAAAACGGCCAAAGACCTGAACCGGACCAGCCAGAGGAGGCAATAAAAATTCCCGGCAGGGAGAGGGGAAACCTCAGTGGACTCCCCAAGGGGGAATAAGGTTAAAAAAATTCTTTAAAAAAAAATGTTTGCGAACCCCCGCAGTCGGGGGGTGTTCGGTCTGGGGTGGGACCAAACAGGGGGTGGTTTGGTTCGACCCCAGACCATTGAGCTGAACCGGCTCAACATCGAACCTGTCGAACATCAAGCCGGTTTGCACACCCCTAGTCACCAAATGCAAGGATCCAGGATGGACCCTGCTTCGCAAAGGGGACAATCCATGCTTGTTGCCAACACAAGACCAGCTCTCCCCCATGGCTTAGGGACCGCTGGCCTCCTAAAAAGCAGGGGGACCAAGCCCCATCTAATTGCTTTGCAAACCCGGCAGTTGCAGAAGCAGCTGCTGCCAATCTGACATGCAGACTGGGTGGGTCACAACCAATTTATTCACCTGTTTATTCATTAATGCCTGCATTTAGTCCTTCATGCATTGAACACAGTTTTATACCGCCCCAAACAGCTACCCTTGCC
This sequence comes from Hemicordylus capensis, assembly GCF_027244095.1. Classification (NCBI taxonomy): domain Eukaryota; kingdom Metazoa; phylum Chordata; class Lepidosauria; order Squamata; family Cordylidae; genus Hemicordylus; species Hemicordylus capensis. Next base: position 218,310,068 of record NC_069657.1, read on the forward strand.
TGCAGCTACCCGCCAGTTCCTTCTTCCCACGGCTGCCTCAGAGGTGATGCCTCCCCACCCCTCAAGGCAAGGGCAAGAGCCTCCTTGCCCTTTCCAGGTGGAAACTGCACAGGTGATGGGGCTGCTGCTCTGCCCTTCCTGGCGCCAGGGGAGCGGGGGAGGAGGGACTGCCTGCTTGTCCATTATACGGTAAGAAGAAGCCTGCAGCCGGGCAGCAGCATCAAGGGAGAAAGCAGCTGCCATGGGGAGTACGGTTTCCATTGGCAGGGACCCACCAGTGCTCCCTTCCCAGAGGCAGCAGGACCAGTGCACACAGCAAAGAGTGTTCCTTGCCAGTGGGTGACACTTTGGCACAAAAAGGCAGAGGAGCTCAAGGCAGCAGCCTTGCAGATGTTTGGCCTCGGGCAGTGCTTTCTGCACACGCTCTGAAGCACTGTAATCCAGGTGAGCGTCTCCTTTGAGGAAAGATGCTTGGGCCCCAAGTCACCCCTCTCCCACTGCACAGGGTGAGGTGCGGAGACACTCCCACCTGCTCCTTGGCTGCAGCCTCTTGCAACACAGCCGCCCTTGTTTGTGCTAGCCTGCCCAATGGGCACCCTTGCCTGAGAGGAGAGAGGAGGTGGGGTGGCTGGCCAGTAATGCCTGGGGGCCTTCCGTTGGGGGATAGGCATGACTGCAGGGTGCTGCTTCAGGATGGCATGGCCGGGTGAGCTTTGTGGAGAGATCAGGCTGCTTCTGCTCAAGGGAGGAGGGGCAGTCCCCATGCGAGTTCCCTGGGAAGAAAGGGGATTCCAAGGCCCTCAAATAGATGGATGGATTGCAGAAGGATGGGTGGGGGAGAGAGAGAGAATCACTGGCAAGGGAGTAGGGCAGCAAGGGGCATTGTGGAGAGGATGGTGTGAGTGTGGAGGGACTGCTCGCTCGCCTGCAGCCCATCTGCTCACCCCCTCCCCGCTGCTTGTCCGCTCACCCCCTCCCCTCATTCTGGCAATGAAGTGTTTGCAACCCTATGGGAGAGTGTGACAGGACACTGGCTGAGCCAGCCTCACCTCCCTTGGCCCTGCGTGTGAAGCAGCCGCTGCCACTTCTGTCCATTGCATTGCTGGGGCAGCCTCTCCTTCCTTGCCAGTTGCACAGCGCTGACTACTTTACCTCCGAGGCAGGCTGCACTGAGGAGCTAACAGCACAGATCCATTGCTGCTGGCATGGGCCACCATAGGCGGAACTGGGGGGGGGGGGCAGGCAGGGCATGTGCCCTAGGCGCCAGGGGCGTAGCAAGGTTGGAGTGGGCCCAGAGACAAGATTTAAAATACCCCCCTCCCCTGAAGCTCAGCTTATGAAGTAAAGAAATCTTAAATGAGGCTGAATAGTTGTAACAAAAAGCATAGTAGAATTTTATCTATCTATCTAGCTCCTATGTGCCACAATAGAACATCATCCTAAATTATTTTTTTAAAGGTTTTGTAAATTGTGGACGATGCAAGTCATTTAATGGTACTAGAGAAAGACATGCTGTTCTGGTAGCTCCAGGTCTTAACACTCACATCAATTTGGGAGGATGAATACAACTGAAGGAAGACCCGGCGGGTACGCGGCCGGGGGAATCAGTCATTATTATTTTTTTATAATTATTATTTACATTTATATCCCGCTCTTCCTCCAAGGAGCCCAGAGCGGTGTACTACATACTTGAGTTTCTCTTTCACAACAACACTGTGAAGTAGGTTAGGCTGAGAGAGAAGTGACTGGCCCAGAGTCACCCAGCTAGTATCATGGCTGAATGGGGATTTGAACTCGGATCTCCCCGGTCCTAGTCCAGCACTCTAACCACTACACCATGCTGGCAAGTCATGTGACTTGCCTCTGGGGGGCCCCCCAAGGCAGTGGGCCCCCAGACAACTGTCTCCCCTTGCCCTATTACAGTTACGCCCCTGCTAGGCGCCACTGAGGTGGGGGTGCCACGCTAGTTCCTGCCACCCCCACCTGCCCAGCCCCAGGGCCCCTCAGCCACTTGCCTCCAGCTCCGGCCTAGGATCGGCGAGGCCTAGGATCGGAGCAGCCGGCAAACTGCAGGGCTCTTCTCTTCCGGCCTCTCAGCTGATTGGTGAGTGGGCGGGGCTTCCAGAGAGGCCTCAGAGTAGCCCTCCCTGAAGCCTGAACTCGGCAGGCCCCAGCAAGCCAGGAAGGAGGCTGGCAGAGCTCTCTGCAGCAGACCCTCTGCCCAGACCATCCAGCACAGCTTTTGCAAGGTAGGCTGTGAATTCCTTTTTGTGGTTACCCCCATATATAGGGATCTGCTTGCCATAGGGCTTTGATATGGGGGGTGGGGCGAGACTGAGAAGTCTCTGAATATTTAATTTAAAACAGACTGAAAAATGTGCTGGCTTTAAAAACAAAAACTATCTAAGGTCTATAAGTGGCTTGTTTTATGTCAGAAAATTACAAAAACTTCTGGAACAAATATTTATTCATTCATTCTTTCATTCATTTATAAATGCACTTATGTTCAAGTTGTTTTGCAACCCAGAAGGTCTGAGTGAGAACTGTGAAGCATGTCTTGTGCTTTTATTTTATTTTATTTTTCTTGTGTGTGAACTGCTCTCCAATAACTTGCAGGGACTTCAGGGTACATCTGGCCAACATGTGAATGCAGCACCTCCATTCCAGAGGAGATGTGTGTTAATGCGCTTTAAAAGCCTCATGTGAAAAACCTCCTGGAATCAAACTTTATTGAATTTGTTCAGAATTCTGAGAAAACAAACATAGGCTCACCCTGCATGGTTGAAAGTCTCCTTTGCTAATCTGCAGCGAGGGGGCCATTTTAATAATTAGCGTTGCTAGTGTGTTGTAGGCATTAAAAGTAGCACAAATATATAGTACTCAATGTATATCACTATATACTGTGAAGTGTGCATGTGTGTATTCAGTGAAATGTATTTCCAGGCAGCATACTTATTTTGAAATATCAGACTTAAATCCTTGGGGGCCTGGGATGTGTGGAGGCCCTGGACTTTGAGGGGCTGGGGGCCCATTTTAAAATCTCATCTTGGCCCATTCCAACCTTGCTATGCCCCTGGCAGTCACTACACATGGGTTTCTGCACAACAACTGCACAAAAGAAACTTCCATGTAGAAAATGTGTCTCTTGTAAATTGACCCTGAATTTTCCATCCATGACTGGGATAATTGAGAGTTAGAGTCAATAATAAAAGAACAGCACACTGCTTGTGACAGGAAGGGGCAAATTACAATGATTTCTTAGTCTGTCAGGTGCTGGTTTTGGCCCTGGCAGAACTTGGCTGTCTGCTCCTGTTGCAAGTGCCTCTGTCTAGTGTGGCAAACTAATGTATCCTCCTCCCTCTTGGTGTCAAAGCAAGCACTGGTGTGGTGAATGCACATATACCCCATCATGAGCCAACAGTCATCATAAGACAAAGGCTGGCAGGAATCATTCACTGGTTTATAGACCCACCACCACCTTCTTCTTCCCCTATTTTGCTAGTGGCTATTTGGGCAGGTGATCCTCTAGGACAAAGTCATGTTTTTTTAAAAATAATGAGATGAGACAGAGAAAATGACACTTGGAATCCTCGCATAACTCCTGACTGTTGTTCTAAGTCATTTACAGAGATGGCTAATGTTTTCAGGTTTTGATCAACAACCATGTCTAGATGGTACAGTGTTCCTTTTAACAAGGATTTCCAGATATTGTTGACTACAAGTCCCATCATTCCTGTTTGGACAGGGGCGCAATTTCAGTGCTTGCCCTAGGTGCCATTTTCCCTAGTTACGCCTCTGCGGGCCCCCTACCCAGCTGTGCTGCTCCCCACTTCAACTACATCCCATTGCAGCCTGCCCAGAATGTAAGGCAGAGTTGCATGAGGGGAAAGGGATGGGGATGCTGCAACCTCCGGGGAGGGGCCTGGTGGAGGGGGCTCTGGATGACACTGGGCTTGGGGCCTGGGTGTGCGCCCACTTGCCTCATGCCCCCCTTAGCACCCTCTTGGCTAGTGGATGGGGGTGGGTGAGTGAGTGAGTGAGTGGGCAGATGTTCCTCATCACCCACCCACCCAGAGATGCTCTTACCCCTGGACCATGGGGCCCCGACCTGTGGCCTTCAGGGTCCGGGGGGTCATGAAAGGCCCGGGGGGGGCTCCCACCACAGTGGGAGGCCCCCGCCACAGCAGGACCAAACCACAGATCTTTATAAGTATTCTAGCTGCCATGTGAGCGGACGGGAGGTGGGTGGGGATAAGCCTGAGCAGGCCCTCGTGGCAGTTGTGGCGGGTGGAGCAGGAGCAGCCGCTGGGCTGACTATCCACTCAAGGGTCATTGAAGTGGGCAGTAAGTCCAGAGGCCGCTCCCGCTCTGTCCGCCACTGCCCGGGTGGGGGGAGCTGCCATGCACATGGCAACTAGAATACTTGTGGCAGAGATGGCAGTGGCGGGGTTGCTCATGGTGGAGGGGCTCGCAGCAGGGGGTCTCTGAGCACCCAAATTACCCGGTTGAGCCCCTGCACCTGCCCACTCACCCTCTGCACCACCACCACAATGCAGAGGGTAGCAGTGGCAATGAGCGTGGGCAGGTGGCGGGAGACACTTTGCCACTCACCCGCCCGCCTACCCCGCTGGCACTGCAAGAGCAGCAAGTGGCAACATCAGGGCAGGTGGGTGATGAAGGGACACCCTCCCCCACATGGCCCTCCCCCACCCTCCCCCACATGCCCATCCTCCTTCACCCACTCTCCTGGTAACATGAATGGCCTCTGTGCACGTGCAGGGGCCCAAAATGGGTTGCAGATTGACTGGCCTGTTATTTGGGAGGCTGGGAGCAGGTGGCAGTGGCAGAGTGATGGGACGGCAGAGTTGCCACTTCCCTACGGTGGCAGTGAAGGGGGCAAGGGGGACGTTCCCCCTTTTACCTTCTACACACCACCACTGTACAGTGGGATGTTGGAGGGTGCCACTGCAGAGGCCCCAGCCACAGCTGTGGGGAGGGTGAGGGGGTGGGTGGAAGATTCCCTCTTCTACCTTCCCAAACCACACTGCTGTGTGGTGGGATGGGGTGATAGGTGAAGCTGCGGGAAGAGTGATCTCCTTCCAGTTCCCCATCTCCCCACACAGCAGCATGGTTTGGGAAGGTAGAAGGGGGGACCTTTCCCCTCACCCCCCACAACCTCCCCGCAGCCACTGCTGGGGCTTTTTTCTAGAAGTAAGAGGTATCTTTCCCCTTTCCCCCTGCTGCTTACTATGGAGGAGCCTTTTACTTGTACAGGCAATCCTTGCCAGGTATACCCTTCACAGGTATGCCCCCTTGAGCCCCTCAGGCCAGCTCATGAACTGGGGTTTCAAGCCAGGCTTGGCCTAACTCGAACTCGGACCCAGATTCCCTCTGCGTTCAAGCACAAGCCTTCGAGCTGAGCCAGCTCCTACTCAAGCCTGCTGCAGCAAGAGAAGGGGGTGGTGGCACCAGTGGCAAGCAAGGCAGGCGTGCATTCCCTGTTGCCTGCCCACCCTACTGTCCACTGTGGCCAGGAGGGCAACTGGACAAGGGTGGTGGGGGGCACACATCATCGCCCTTGCCACCAGCTTAGTGCCCTGGGTGACCATTTGCCCAGCTTTAATGGGGAGGGTGGCCTAGCCCTGCGTACCTACTGAGCGAGCAGACAGGGAGATGAGGGGAGTGTGCCTTGTGCCTGGGCAACTCGTGAATCCAGCAACTGCCTTCACCAGCCATTGCATCAGATGTGGGAGTGTGCTTGGGAACTAGGCAGTGAGCATCTGTCGTGTCCCTCCTGGTTCTGGGGGGTGGGGGGGTTGGATGTGTGTGTTCTTGTTGGCTCTTCCTTTGGAGCTGGCTGGCAGCTGCAGTTGCTCTCTTCCATCCCTGCCTTGTGAGCAGGAGGCTTGGGGCATCGGGACAAAGTTCAGTGCCTTTCCCCGTGCTGGGGTTGCCAGGAAGGGGTTAACTGCAGGCTATCAATCAGGGAGCTGTAAAGCAGGACTGCAGCTTGGGGCCCTCTGAGTGGTCTCCTTGGGTCACGTGATCACCCCTGGCCACTCAGGGGGCCGCTGCTGCCAGGGGCGGGGCTGGAGGACCAACACTGCAAGCTGTGACTGCCTGCCTTGAAGGAAACCCTGCAATGTTGATCGTCAGTCTCTCATGTTCATTCATTCATTCATTCATTCAGTTTTTATACCACCCTTCCAGAAAGGCTCTGGGAAGGAGATTGTACCCATTGACTTTGTTCCTTATGTGCATCTGCTGGCCCAGTCTCCAAACATTGGGCTAAACGTGAGAACAGGTTCTGCACTTAGCATACAAAAGGGGTGTGCTGAACCAGTTCAAATTGAACCAGGTTAGAATTGAACCAGCCCTGCTTGACTAGTTCGAATTCAAACCAGACTGCCCCTCCCCCCCAAAAAAGGTGGCTGGTCTGAATTCAGACTGGACCAGGCCTGGTCTGATACAGACTGGTTCAACCAGAATCATCCCAGTTCAAGAACTATGCTTTTAAAGGGGAATCTGGTGAGTATTCTCCTTTATAAGCAAAGAGGTGTGGGGAATCTTTTAAATGTGTTGTAAGGGCAGCTGGGGCAGAGAGAGGATACCTTACCTGCTTCTGCAGTGACAGTAGTGGGGTGGTGGTGGCTTCTCTAAGCCCCACTGGTGCCCCCCCCCCACCAGCAGCATGGGCCAGTGGTGGCCTGGTTTCATCCTCCACACGCTGGGCTACTGCCAGCCCATGCTGCTGAGGGGGAGCGCCAGCAGGGATTAGAGAAGCCGCAGCTGCCCCACAGGTGTCCTCTTGACATCCACCCCCTGCCCTGCCACCTTTACAACACTTTTAAAGGATCCCCTCTTTGCTGGTAAAGGGGAATCCTCACCGGATTGCCCTTTACAAGCATAGCTCTTGAACTGGGTCCAACTGGGATGAAACAGTTTGACCAAACGGAACGGACCACCAGCCGGCTTGATTGAACCAGCTCACAAACTGGCAGTTCAGTTTGAATTCGAACCAAATGGCCTGAACCAGTTCCGTGCACACTCCTAGCATACCACAGTATGCACCCAGGGTCTTTATTCATTACTGGGAGGCCAATTGTGCAGGGTTCCCAACTGCAAGTGCCCTACAAGTCCTATTCACACGGCACATTCAATGCACACATAATGGTACACCTCCCGTTTGCACCCTGTATTTGAGGGGCGCTTGTACCCAGGTTGACTTCTAAAATGAAGTCATTTTAGAAGTCACGTACAGTCAGTTACATAAAAACACATACATGTCTGTATGCACATACAACATAATGTCCGAATAGGGCTACAGCTGTATGCCTGTAGAGCCTGTTCCCATCTTCAGACCAATACATAGAGGCTGGGAGGCAGAGCCAGCAAGCACAGCCCCACTTTCCCCTCCATCCATTCGCAGTACCCATGGAGATTATGGGAGGAGAGAGCTGACATCTGCAGCATGATAGCAACTGGCACAGCATTGCAGAGCATCCAAGTCATAAGCCTGTGTTACATTCAACACACATACAATCTGGTCAGTGTACATACACATACAGTTATTCACATGGTTAATGCTAAATGCCCATCCAATAGTACACTTCCTATCTATACCATGCATTTGAGAATAGAGTCATTCACACAAAAACGTATACATGTGTACTGGCACCTGGATGGATGTACAACATGATGTCTGGATACAACTATAGGTGTGGGAGGTTAGCCTCTGGGTTCTACATGAGTCTGAAGTCACATTGCTTTTGTTTGTTGTCAGCCCCACCAATTAATCAGAGAACACATTTTAATCTGCCAATAAACTTTAGTTGATTAATCAGTTAAAGCATGAAAAAAAAGCATCTGGCTTTTAAAGAGTGAGGTAAAAAGAAAGGGTTAGAGTTTTTAATATTATGTTTTTATCTCTTTAATAGAATAGACAGACAGACACATGATGTCTTTCAATCTGCTTTAGTAAATTTGAACAGCAGTGAAATCATACTGTATTCCAAATTACTTCACTCATGTGTGTGCCAAGTTGAGGAAGTGTTTGTAGAAATTTATTCAGTAGCAAACTGTCAGGTACACCTGGGACCCTAGGAACTCAGGTAAAGGATGGAGGAATGGAGAACCGGAGTTAAGCAAAGCTAGTCAATGTTGATTGGATCAAAGTTTAGGAATGTGTAGTCTTGTCAAATCTTTTTAATACTGATGAAGTTATATTTAAAAATTAAAGACAGGATTGCAGCTGAAAAAACAGATGCAGTCTTAAAGACTAGCTGGTGAACATTTTCTGAATCTACACATTGCCTCCAAAAGAAATATTTATACATTTTTAATTTTTTTAAAAATGCATCAGAAACGTAATACACCTCCACCTTTGGACATTTGAGCTTCTAACTCTTCAAAGTTGGGAACTCCAAAGAACTGCATATTCCTTGTATAAGACCATTGTCAAGTTCAGAGCACAATTTGTGCCAAGCTATTATTCACCTGAGTTCAACTGCAGTTACTGCTTTTCACTGTGAGAGCTTCACCCTGAAACATATTAAGGAGAACTACATGAAGGGTCTTGGCACATCCTACACCACTGAAATCCTGCTCAGACATTCAGATGGAATCTGGTCAGAGGGGGAAAGGGAGCACACAGGCTAGCCACACTTCTCACGCAGACATGCTCTGTGGCCACGCCCCCTACTTTCCTGCATCCAGACCTTGTCCACAGAGTCCTAAATCTGGAAAGAGTTTCTCCTTGCATTCTAGAGTCCTGCATGGCTAGAGTTCTAGAATGTAAAGAGAAAATCTCCCCTGAGCCAGTTTGAATGACATCTCGTCCAACCAGCCCACCACACGCAATGAGGAGGACCGGGAGGATGGCAGACTAACCCCATGCAATCAGGAAGAGGTACCCTGCAGGCCAGTAGGGGGGAAAGACATGCTGGCTTCTACTCCGTTTCAGGTGGAATGCCTGGACTGAATTTGAGTAAGCTCAGGATCTTCACACACCACACTTCTGGATGAAGTGTGTCCCTAGACTTTTCCGGCCTTAATGGTTTCTATTAACTTAGCCTTACCTGCCGCCAGTTAGATTGACTGGCAGCCCTTTAGCAAGCCATCTGGGAAATCCAGGCAGTCTTTGCTTCAAAATATTTTCTCTTCAACATAGCCAAAAAGCCACCTTGTGAGACCTTTGTGCCTAAAAGGCAGAGATTGACATCTATTAATTTAATTATATAAATCTATTAAACACCCAGATCAGGACACATACATAAAAATGGGTAGTGAGTGACTAAAAACAGGAGTATTCACATCTCCCCTTCCCGATGCACCCCTCTTCCTTGGCTGGATGATGCACAGCCTCCCACCTCTGTAAGGGTCTCTCCTGCTGTGGACCTCAAAGCAAGCTTCATTGCTGCTGAGGAGCAGTGGAGGCAAATTTCCCCACTCACAATTAGGAAACCTGTGGCAGCGCTCCTTCCACCACCACCACCACCACCACCACCACCCCTCCTCCTCCTCCTCCTCCTCCTCCTCCTCCTCCTTCTTCTTCTTCTTCTTCTTCTTCTTCTTCTATTTTATTCAAGATTTTTATTTAAAAAGTAAAACAAGAAGAAAAAGGAAAGACATTAACCACTCTTGAGCTTCCAGCAGCGACATAGGGCATATTTCATATGACAATCCAAAGTTTCACATTCCCCCTTTAATAATAATCTTTTCCCACTCAGCAAATGTCATAAAAGGCAAAGATAGGAATATGGGCAATACAACAATTGCTAATCTAGTAATGCACAGCCCTCGGCCCTCAATTTTAAAAGAAACCAAATCTTGGATGTGGATGTAGACCTTGTGCTATATTAAATTTTATAAAAGGTTCCCATGTTGCTACAAATGATTCATCTGAGTTATTCCGTAAGTAAGCGGTGACCTTAGCCATTGAAGCATACTCCCATATCTTTAGTAATCATTCGTCCAAAGTCAGGATTATCTGTGACCGACAGTTTGCAGCGTAAAGGATCCTAGCGGCTGTAATCATGTATAAAGATAGTTCAGTGTATTTGGTGGGTATAGAGGGTTTAGTCATGTTTAACAGAAAAAGCTCAGGTGAGTACAGAAAATTCATATTTAAAATTTGTTGCATCTTAGTGTGAATTTTTTTCCAAAATTGTTGTGCCTTACTGCAAGTCCACCATGTGATAACGCATCTGCTGCTTCTGAACAGCATCAGAGCTTGCTTTGAAGTCCACAGCAGCACCAGGGCAGACCATTATGATGATAGATGGTTGTGTAGAGATCATGTCCGCCATTGCGAGGAGCACAATTCAGAATGAACAGAAGCCAAAGGAATATATGGAAAGCCACCTTCTAGTATGTACCACACTCGCCACTGATTTTTATTACTGGAGGATTTAAAGAAAGAAAGGAATGATGAAAGACTCCATGTGTGGGGCCTGAGTCCATTAACCAAGTCAAAATTAGATCACAGAAGTTGCCTCAGCTTACAAAGCACTGAAGATAAAGGATGGGTGATGCAAGCAAAAACCATGGTTGAACGGATGTAGACAAAACCATTGCTCCATTTAATGCACAGCTTTGCAGAGCCCCAACATCACCTAACGGCATAAAGAATTCACTTGACAAAGTAAGAAAAAAAAGTTATACTAGAAAACAGAGAAAATAAAATAAATTCCCCTAATGTACTACAAATACCAACCACCACACACTACCTACCAACCATATGTTTTTCCCATCTGTTCTGTTATCTTCAACTAAATTTATAGTATTTGAGCTATCAGATGAATTGCAAAGCCTGAGATGGGTAGGGATAAAACTTAGGTGTTATTACACTTTAAATATTCTCCCTCCCCACCACCTCCCCCACACCAATACATTCCCATTCTTGTCCCATTAACCCAGAATGACTCTGCTTTTCCTGCAAGGTGATAAAACATTCTTTGCTTTGCACAAAGATATTAAAGCTCATCATCTTGACTTCATTTCCTTCCTCCATTCATTATTTCATACAGTTTCTATCCTTTCCTCCCCTTACATATTGCAAGAGCCATGTGTTTGCGGGAGTGGACACCAGGTAGCTAGCAAAGTCAGAATACAGTTGTCTGTTGGCATCAGCTCAGAACCTGCTAGGCAGATCCAGGGGAATATAGGTGTAATTTAGCCTGTGGAGGAACCGATCCTCTTTGTAGCTATTCATGTAATCACTTGCTTCCCTGTGCATGTCCTGTTCATGCACACTACTTCCTCATGGAAGTAGTTGTTGCCTTTCCATACACACAGGACCAGTCCAAACACAATGCACCTGCACATGCACTCTTGCCACTGAGTGTGTGCCACTGAGCATATGCTGCAGTCACAGATCATTGACTAATGGTTTTGGAATGATGCATGCATTTGGAAACATGTGCATCTCAGAGTCGCACTTTCCATTTAACAGATTTACATAAAAGCATCTTAAGTGCACACTTGCAAAATATAATGTGCTAAGTGACCAACACAGACTCAAACATTTCAGATGCATGCCAGATTTAGACATAACAGGAAACCAAAGGTCCCTTCACCTCCGGTTTCTGTACCCTCATGTCCAAATGCAGGCAACCGGAGTTTCCAGCAGAAAGGGATACACGATTTCCCTCCCCGAATTGCAGTCTGAACCTTTAGTTCAGAGTGGAGTTTTGCCACCACAAACTAGGGGTGTAAAGGAATTGGTTCAGTGGTCCTTTTACGGACCATTGAACTGGTCCGGAGGTCCAGCGTTTGGACCGGTTTTGAGGTGGGGAGGTTACTTTTAAGGAGCAAAGAGGACCACTTCCGGTGGCCACTTCTGGTATGATGCTGACCAGGGCTGCAAGAAGATATGCAGCAGCCCCGTGCCAGCACTTTTTGATACAGTGCTGGCCCTGCTCCTTAAGGGTAACTCCCCGCACCTCCCGGGAAAGCACAAATCCATTCGTGCACATCCCTACCACAAATTCCATTTCTGTGACACCAGTGTTACATCCAAACACTGGCACGGCAGTTTCAGCCCCATGGAACCAGAGTTGAGGAAGGAAGCTCCTCCTTCACTCCGGCTGTCACTGGCTGCCGGGACCATCCTTCCTTAAAGAAGGAAGCCCCGGCAGCCAGTTCCCCCTCCTCTCTGCAGTCAGTGTGAATGCAGAGAGGCAACTCTCCATTTTGTCCAAATGTGGACAAAATTATTGGTCCATTACGTCTGAAGGTGGCCACAGTGTGTGCTGGAAAGTATACTGGAGGGAAAGGAGGAGCTCCGAAAAGCAGTTGGGAAGTGTCTGGGTTTAGCTTCTACTTAAAGAATCCTGGCGGGTTGAGATTACAGAATGAAACTCTCCCTGGATTCAGTGCTTGCCTTTGCAGACAAGCGCTCTGTGAACAGAGTGCATCAATTTGGGGGATGTGGCTAACCATCACATTCCCATTGCTCCACCACCCAGGTTCAGGCTGAATGTCTGAACAGAGCTATGGTGTGCAGTGAACAAGGACATATGTGCAAATGTACAATATATTGAAAGAAGAAACAAAATGAAGGAGATAATGAAGGAGAAAAAGGCCAGTAACCAGGGCGCTTTCCAGATTACTGCAATGGGGCCACGTATCTGCGAAGTGTGCTTCTGCACTCCCTGTGTTGTGACACCACAGTCCCTATGCAGTCAGCAGGTTGCCGTTCACATTTCAGATGCCTTGTTTTTGATTTAATCACTGTGATTTATTGCTATAACATTGTATGTCCGGCGCAAAAATGGTTGCTGTATTTTCCGGTTCTTCGTTTTCCTGAGACTGCTCCCCCTGCTGGTAGCTTTGCTATTTACATTGTGAATGTGATTTGCCTGAACCGAAGCATTTTGCCACTGTTGAGAGGGTAACCTGGAAAGCACCCAGGAAGAGGGACTTCCAAACTATTCTGAAATGGTCTATGTCTCATTTTATCTTAAATCAGGGATGGGCTTTAGATAGCTCCCAAGCCTATCTGAAGTAGCTCTACAAGCATTTGGTTTTCCTTCCCCTTCCATACCCTTTCAGCCAATAATGAGAACTGGATTGCTTGGCTGAGTGAAGGTATGGCAGCACCATTTTTAATCTTTCTTTTTCTGGGTGGTCAGAGTTGCTTTTACTTGCTTGACCATTAATTTTGCTCCTATTTCTTTCCCCACAAAGCGGCTTCTCTTACTCCCCTCCTATCCTGCTGCAAAATTCTCCTAGAATTCAGGGGTTTTGATGTTTAAATCTCTTACTCTGTTGGTGTAAATTTTTGTACAACTTCCATTTTGTGACTGACTCCAAATCTCCAAGCCACCCTTTTGTGACTGGATCCACCTCCCCGAGTTGCTATTTTGTGGTGACCACTCAGAAGGATCTGACAAAAAGGGGGGGGGGGGAACTCCTGAGAACCTTAACTTTGCCCACCCCATCTTAAATAATATATCAACTTTCCCTGGAAAATCCTGGGTGGGGAGCACTAAGCAGGAACAAAGGACAGAAAGTCACAAAATGTAGTGAGAAGCTTGGCTTGTCCTTGTGTGGCAACTGGCAGCAAATGTCATGAACAAAGAGCAGGTACCGTTAGTTACAAAGTACTGGCATAAGGCAGGCCTGCTCAGTTTAGGCCCCTCTAGCTATTTTTGAACTACAACTCCCATAATCCCCAGCCAACGTGGCCAATAGCCAGGGATTATAGGAATTGTAGGCACATCTGCAGGAGGGCTGAAGTTAAGCAGCCCTGGCATAAGGGCTGGGAGTGAGTACAGGATATTACCATAAGTATTAAGCTTTTCAGAGATGTTTTGGACTCTTCTCTCATAGTGTTGTAAAGGGAGATGGTGCTAATTTTTAAAAAGAGAGATGCCAAGTTTAGGCCTGTGTGTGCCTCAGACCTTGTCATCTTCCTTGGAAGTAAGCATTTCTACTGTTCTCCACTACTGTTGTTTTGTTGGGGGAAAGGATTTTTGCACATACATATATGCGCATTTCATTGTTCTAGCACATTACTTGCTTTTTATTTGTTTCTTTAACAAAGAGGCATTGTCACATTGCACATTGTTAACTGAAGAGGGGTAGGGCTCTAATTCCAAGGCCAACAACTGGCCTCAAAAGACTCCCCCCCCCCCACACACAAACACCTATACCACTGGTCTGGGCGTACCCTCAATATAGTGAAAGGCAAGGTTTGTTTCTTTCCCCCACATTTGGATTCCAAGAGTTCTGCCAACTCCCATGACTTTAATCACAAGTCTCTCAACAATTGATATTTTTTAAGTTTAGGTTCCCAGAATCATGGTTGTCTGGCAGTCACACTCACTTATTTAATAAACAAACTGTTTGAACTCAATTGCTAAATAAAGAGTGCTCTGCTAATTTTGCGATGTCTGAATGGACTTACCCACTGGTAAACAGATTTGACTGCTAAATTAATTTGCCTTGGGCAGTTTCTCACAAGGAAGACATGTGGTTAAACTGCCCAGGTCATCTGTTTGGATTTCTTAATGATCAAACAATTCCAGAAACCACATCACCAATCCATTGCTCTATGTTTAGCTGAGGAAATGAGAAGTCTGTGAGAAGTTTCTCATATTTAAACAATATTATTTTTAGCCTTGTGAAGAAAACTTGAACTTGGTAGTCCTATACTAAAAACCATATTAAATTAGAAAGGTGCTGATTTATTTAAAATATTCATTGAAAAGTGATCTCAAGGGCCTGACTCCTTTTTACAGTATTTTGGGCTGGCAGTACTGAGTTGTCAGTATTTTACAGTTTAACGTTTTACCAACAAAGGTTAGAGACACTGCAATAATGTGCATTGATCAGGGCAAATTTTAATCCATGGAATGCTTTTTTTCAATTAATCACACTGATGGATTGATTAAAGCTTGCAATCCCAATTAATTAATGGATACAATTAATTACTTAATCAGGGATTTTAAACGTGAACTTTCATTGGAACAGCCCTCCCCCACCACCATGAAGCCGTTTTCAGTGCTGAAGATGAGACTGACCAGCCATCTATATATGTGTGTTGCTCCAGGCAACATATTAAATTTGTTTTATTTGTTCGTTACAGCACTAAATCAGTGCACATGAACTGCCTTGCAGAAAATGAGAGGGGCACTCGCAGATGAAAACCCCTTTGAATATTGTCCAGTCAGATAACACCTTCTCTAGATAAATGCTTTTCACTGTGTTGATGTGGCTAGTCTCAGTTCATATTTCTACTTCAGTTCACTTCCTACCTTTGCCCTAGAATCACTACAGTGCTTCTTGCCTCAAAATCCCTCTACTAATTATATGTTACCTCAGCCTGGTGTGATTCCAGTTTCCTCTTTTCCCCACGAAAGGATATTTGTAGAAATGCAGGTAGGCAGAACAGCTTTCAGCACAGACAGCCTTTAAAGTGTACACAGTCATCCAATAGGTGTCTAATTAATGTGAAAATGGTGGCAATTTCACGCTGCCTTTGCCTCTCCGCCACTGCCAAGCTACGCTCTCCAACCACCATGTCAAGCTGCTGCCAGCCTGGTGAAGCTCTTACATTGTCCAACTCACCTGCTGAGGTGCTGCCCGCCACATGTTTCAAGAAGCCTCTTTTAAAATTATTCTGCACCTCAGTATTTATTCTAGAAAGTTTCCCTGCCCTTTGGAATTCTCTGGCAAACATAAATCCCTTGTTTTCCAAGGAGAATTTGTGGTCTACAGTAGAAATTTATTAATAAGTTCCTTGTTCCGAAATAACAACCATTGCCTGTATAATGTTTTCCCCTAATGTTTGAGACACCAGTCAGCCAGAGTCAGACAGACAGAAGGGATTGCATATTCTCAGAAGGGTCTCATCTTCTCGGACTCGGAGCCCTGAATGTGGTGAGATCAAGGAAGGCTAAAAGGAATGAATGCTGCACCAGGTTATGTTACCCAACACATTTCAAGGTAAACACAAGCAGTATGGGGCTGGGCCAAATCCTTAGGGTCTTAGGCTTCTTAGGCTTAGGGTCTTAGGCTTCATGGGCCATGCTGTATTCTCTTCAGTAATCTTTTGCAGTTTTTTTGTTTGGACATTTGTCCCCAGCATGGGGGAGGAGCCAAGAGGAAAAGGGAGGGGAGGGAGAAGGAGGAAATGGAGTTGCTGAATAAACCTTTAGTTAAATCTGCTTAAGCTTTCCTTGTGTGTATGAGGCAAGCAGCTATCAAACATTTGGCGCTGAGATTTTGACCCAGCTAAGCGTGTCAGCCTGCAAAGCTTGTGAATGTCCCTGCAACCTCATTTCCTTGCACTACTGGGCCTGCATTCCTGAACTGATTAGGCTATTCCCATGACCAGGAGAAATCAGGCGGAGGGAGCCTAACCTGATTTCTCCTGGTCCTGTGCTGCAATGGGAGCCATGAAAATACCCCTCCTCTTAAATGTGGCTAGTGGGGTGCGCACTCTGCTAACGCCATTTACCCGATCGTGAGGTGCCGCGTCGTGGCTCTGTGCCACAGCAACTCACAAGGAGACCCCCGCTGGAAGGCTAAAACATCCTGGGACTTCCGGGGGCCAGGCAGCCCCCAATCCCCGCCGCCCCTACCGGTTCCGTGACGGCCAGGGACTGCTCCCTGCTCGTCTGCAGGGAGAGTGGGCTAAGTCCACTCTCCCTGCAGGGCCTGGTTAGGCTCTCCACACAGCAGTGTGGAGAGCTTCACTATCTCTCCTGCTGGTTGTTTCTCCAGCTTCCTGACTTGCACAACCCCTGAAGGCACTTTTTCCTTAATCCTGCACTCTGTTGTTACTGGATGCCCACTGCAGTATGGCTCAAATCCCACCACCACCTTTTTTCTTATCCACCCCAGGAGAACCTGCTCTTCCCTGAAAACAATGGAGGTCCATTTTCTGCAGTTACCTCCTCACCGTACAGACCCCTGATTTTACTCCAGCAAAGCAGAAGGCTATATTGTTTCACTGCCTGGGCCCTGAAGGCCAGAGAATATATACTCATTTGCCCTTTCCTGTCAACTTGGAAGGGGATGAAATTGATCCAGGGGGAATCTGCACATCCTTATAATAGCTGGTGAACTGCTGATTTATTTGTTTGTGAATTGTGAATTACTGCTTCATTTATACTACTGTGTGTGTGTGTGTGTGTGTGTGTGGTTTTATTTTATTTGCTTTTTAATTTTGTAAGCTGCTTTGGACATTTTTAACCAAAAAGTAGGATAATAAATAATAGATAAACAAGGAAAGAGTGAGAGCACTACTTCCAAGGTATTAAATGTTAGCACCATAACCACTTTCACTCCTGTAAATGAACTTCTCCCAAACTCTGAGAGATATAGTTATTTAAATTTATACATGCTGTCCCATCTCAGAGCTCAAGAAGGGAACGAATATCTAGAAGGAACACCATTAACGTCAGTTCACACAGTGAACCATATCTTACCTTTCCCACAGTGTCCAAGACATTTAGGTTTGGAGTCCCTGACCCTTTAAATCTTTAACAATAATTGATAGGAGAATGATGACTAATATTTGTATTAGGTTTTAACAGATGCTGTGAAAAAAGACATTTTATGTCAGTAAAGGGGCAGCATTAGCATTCCCATGTGTGATCTGGGTTAGTGCACATGTTAATGCTTTACTCAGACTTTGTTCTTTGAAAGACAACAGACTCATTTCTCCACTCTCCTGGCTGCAAGAACTCCTCTGGATTCAGCAACACACGCCTCTGTTGCAGGAGAGGAAAGGCATGGCATTCTTACACCATTGCAGCAGGGAGGAGCCTCAGCCCTGACTGTCCTTGCGGAATCCAGCAGGGTTCACTATTATCCAGGAGAGAACATAGAGAGCTTAGAGTTTGTATTTTAGTGTAGCACAAAACAGCAGTGACTCCCTTCCATCCTCTCCCCCTTCTTTCTCTTTTTTTCTATTAAAATTACACCTCAGTTCCTGTCTTCTATCAGATCTCTCCCCCTTTCTTCCTAATTAGGAAAGGAAGAGGGGAAATGTGATGGTGCCATTTTGCCTTTCTTCCTCTGCAGGCCATCCATGGGGGGAAGTGGTTTGCTGGCCACCTCTGAAAACTGGTCCACAGTCTGGTGCCTGAAGCGACCCACTTCACCCCACTTCATGGCAGGGTCAGCTCTGATCCAACCTTCCTATTACTGTATAGCAGCTAAAATGTCTGACGGGAAGGGAACACAAGGGAAGCTTCTGACCCTCCTCTCAAAATATGTTCTTCTCATGCGGCACAAACTGCCCTAAATCATGCCTTCAAAGCATAGAACCACAGAATGTCAAAGCTGGGAGGGACCTTGGAAGTCCCCTAGTCCAACTCCCAGCTCAGGGCAGGAAACGGCTAGAACATCCCAGAGAGATGCCTCTGCATGGAAAGCTCCATCAAAGGAGAGCCCACCACTGCATGGAGCAGACTGATCCATTGTCAAATCGTTCTTACAGCTAGGAAGTACTCCCTGATATCTAGATTAAAATCTGTTTCCATGTCATTCCAACCCATTAGTTCTAGTTCTTCCCACAGGAGCAACAGAGATAATCAGTGTGGCCCTTCAGTGTAGCAGCAGGCCTTCAGATATTTGAAGACAGCTATCATATCTCCCCTCAGTCTTCTCTTAGTCTTCTCTGCTTTTGTCTAAGCAGATCCATCTTTTCAGCCTGGCTTTTGATAATATTTAATTGGTTTTAAATGGTTTTTTAAAAATGAATGTTATATTAATGTTTTAACCGCTTTTATTTTATGTGAACCGCCCTGAGCCATTCTGAGATTTCTGAAATAAATCAGTCAATAAACATGCCCAGCTCTTCCAGCCTTCGCTCATAGGACTTCGTTTCCAGATCCCTCACCATGAACCCATTCCAGGTTATCACTGCCCTTCATTAAACATGATGGCCAGAATTGGACATAGTGTCTCACATTCTGCACAGTGTTAGAAGGGAGGAACAGAAACCAACTATAGCAGCCAAATGTGTGTGGAGGGGAAGAAGAGAGCAACTTTAGCTGCTCTCCCCTCTCTCCAAAAGTACTTTACTTCAAAAAATATGTCCCTGTGGCTCATGCAGCCCTCAGGGACATATACTTTTGTAAGGAGGAGACTTTTGTAAGGAGGATAGAGCAGCAAAGATTGCTTCCCTCTCCCCTGCATGTGTTTGGCTGCTCAGCCACACACAGGCTGAGCTCTGGGAAGCGTTTCTGTAGCTATGCTGCTCTGTTCCACTCTACTAATGCTGCACAGAATGTGAGCCACCATTCCAACACAAAAAGTGCAGTAAAAACTAAGGGTTTGGGTTTTTTATTAATATTTTTGCCTACGGCTTTTAATAAGGAAGTTACACACACACGCCCATATTGTTTGCAGTGTACATATACGCAGGAGGTGAAAGGAAAATTTATGTGACAGAGAGAAGTTGCAGTAGTGGTACCCCTGCAGGCAGTTGGGAGGAACTCCAGTTTTGAATGGGGGAAGGAAAAGCTGTTAGGCAGAGGGAAAGGAGTTAGTTGTTGGTTAGGGTTTTTTTGAGAGGGTGAGTCTTGAGTCAGCAAAAGACTGAATAAGAAAGTGACTTCTCCAAGAAAGGGAGAAGAGAGGATTTTATCTAGAGGCAGAGGAGCTTCTGTACTCTAAAGGGAAAACCCATTTTCTCTTGATAAGAAGACCTGAAGTCCTCCACTAGAAAGCAAGTCTGCAGCAAAATAAAGAAACCAAGCAAGTCAACCTAGTGTGGGGGGAGGGACCTGTGTTCCAACATGGTCTTGGAGGACGGGGCCCCCACTCTGCTCTGGGGGGCCCTAGATCTCATCCCCCTCCCCCTCCTGCCCACCAGCCAGCAGCTCCTCCTGCTATTTGTCACTGCCACCTGCCTGTCTGACCCTCCACAGCTGCCTCTCCTCCTCCTCCTCCTCCTCCTCCTCCTCCTCCTCCTCCTCCTCCTCCTCCTCCTCCTCCTCCTCTGCCCCCGGGCTCCCAACCGGAAGCAGAAAGAGCAGGCAGATGGCCAGAGCAGCTGGTGGACTAGCTATCCAGCAGCCTCCCCCTGTGCTTGCTGTTGCTGGGTCTCCTCTTCTCCTCTGGCCTCCCAGTCTGGGGGCAGCGAAGAAGAATCAGCATTAGTGGCTGGAGGCAGGAGGAGGAGGAGATGGTAGCAAAGACAAGGCAGAGGCTCCAGTATTCGAGGGGGTCCGTGTTCATTTATTGAACATGGGCCTCCTCCAAACTCATAATGCCATTGCACCCTAGCCCTAAAAAGAAAGTCACAAAAAAGAAGGTTATCCGTAAAACATCACAAAACATCAATACAGTTATAAGTTACACATTTAAATTTTGTTACCTGAAACTATTATGCTTATAAGAACCTGTTCATCAACACCTGAGTAAGGCTAAATAAAATAAAACCTGTACTTCAGTGTTATAAAAATGATAAAACATTTTAGATTCTCTCCCCTTTCACCACATTATCTTATCATATAGAAGAAATATAATTAAGGGTAACTTATCATATAGAAGAAATATAATTAAGGGTAAGATCTGTCACAAGCCTTTCATAAGACTGTGATATTTGTCTCAGATGAGTCAGAGTCTGAATGGTGGTAGCAGGTTACCTAGAAGAAGGACACCCATCACATTTCTTGAAAAGAAATAGAGGATAAAGAGAGAAAGAAATGGAGAGGACATGAATTTTGTCTCCTTTCAATCTTCATAACCTTATATTGGGGTGGGGGGAGTCAATAAATAAGATGAATTTAAGTTTAGCAACCCAACTGTTCATTCCAGAAACATTAACAAACAGTGAGGCTGTTCACATGATAAGTGTGAAGCGCTGGAGGGGGTTCTGTGGGAAGAGCGGGCTTAGCCCACTCTCTCCGCAGCCGAGCAGCCGCTTGTAGCTGGGCAGCTGGATCAGCCGCCCACATGACTGCCGGCTCCATGACGGAGCCTACAGGGGCAGCAGGGATCGAGGGCCACGCAGCCCCCAGAAGTTCCAGGATGTCCTGCCTGAGCGCGCAGGGAATCCTGGAGAGACCTCCAAACCTGGGAGGCTGCTTGTGGGGATCTCCTCGTGTGTTGCCATGGTGCAGAGCCACGCTGTGGTGGCACATGATCAGAAAACCCGGGTTAGGGGAGCACTCGCTCCACTAACCTGGGCTAAGAGGAGGGCTACTTTGGTGGGCTAGCCACCAGAGAACCACCGGGGACACCCGTGAGCCCGCTGGTTCTCACTATGGGGAAAAACCAGACTGGGCTTCTTTAGCCCGGTTTTCCCCCATCGTGAGAATAGCCTCACTATTTTTCAGAGTAACTGCCTCCTGTTTCAACACATGTATTCTCTGAACAGAGAAGCTTTTTTATTCCACAAGGAAGAGAAAATGGAGAAGAGCATAGCCAACTATGCACCAAATTTATGTACCAGTCTACTGCGTCGAAATTTATCACTACACTTGAGTGATGGATCCCAAAGAGTTAATGCCACTTGTACACATTTTAATGATTAACTAGGGATGTGCACAAAACCGGTTCGTCTGGTTCGGTTCGGATCCGAACCGGGTCCGAACCAGGAGGGGGTGGTTCGGTTTTGGTTTTGTCCGAACCACCCCCTGGTTCGGTTCGGATCCGAACTGGTTCAGATCTCAAAAAGTAGCAAGGATAGTAGCTGGCACCCAGGGGTACCTGTCACCCAAACCCCAAAGCAATCGGACACTCGTACGAATTTTTTTGAATTTTTGAAAATTATTTTTATTTTTTCTCATAGGATATAATGGGACTCGAACCAGGCCATTATTCCTTATTGTGGAGCACCCATGGGTGCCAACAACCATGCAAACCCTGAAACAATTAGACACCCCTATGATTTTTTATGAATATTTGAAATATTTTTAATTATTTTTCTCATAGAGTATAATGGGACCCGAACCAGTCCATATCCCCTATTGTGGAGCACCTAGGGGCACAAAAGCAGGGTGGGTGGTAGACAGACAGGGGTGCCTACCACCCAAAAAATCCCAAGGCAATTGGACAATCCTCTGATTATTGGTGAATTGTTAAACTATTTTTGAATTCCTCATAGAGAATAATGAGGATTGCAGCAAATGTATAGCTTCACGTCGGGGGGAAGGGGGTGTCGTAGAGTGGAGTGTGGTGGGTGGTAGTTCCTAGGGTGGGCAAGGAAGCTACCTGAATTATTTGAAAGGAATTGGGGGAAAGGGTGATTTTTGGTTAATGGTTGAAGTTTACGCGTCTTTAAGGTTTCCCCCCATTAGGTATAATGAAGGGTGTATCTCTTCACGTTGGGGGGAAAGGGGTGTCGTAGAGTGGAGTGTGGTGGGTGGTAGTTCCTAGGGTGGGCAAGGAAGCCACCTGAATTATTTTAAAGGAATTGGGGGGGAAAGTGATTTTTGGTTAATTGTTGAAGTTTACGCGTCTTTAAGGTTTTTCCTCATAATAAGTTATAATGGAGCTTTCAGCAGCCCCATAAGTGCACTTGGGGGGGTGCTGGGGTGGCCCAGAGCAAGTGGTGGTGTAGTGCACATAGGGTGCCAACCACTCCCATGGGTTTCTAACCCATGGGGTACAGGGTTCTCTTGTTTCTGAGGTATTGAGTGTGGATTCTATGATAGCAAATGAGATTTTCAATGAGACACCATTGAAAATCATAGGGGTGTCTGATTGCTTCAGGGTTTGCATGGTTGTTGGCACCTATGGGTATTCCACAATAAGGAATAATGGCCTGGTTCAAGTCCCATTATATCCTATGAGAAAAAAATAAAAATAATTTTCAAAAATTCA
This sequence comes from Hemicordylus capensis, assembly GCF_027244095.1. NCBI lineage: Eukaryota > Metazoa > Chordata > Lepidosauria > Squamata > Cordylidae > Hemicordylus > Hemicordylus capensis. The sequence continues at coordinate 218,332,859 of NC_069657.1, forward strand.
TAAAAAAAATCGTACGAGTGTCTGATTGCTTTGGGGTTTGGGTGACAGGTACCCCTGGGTGCCAGCTACCATCCTAGCTACTTTTCGAGATCCGAACCGGTCCAAACAGGTTTGAACAAACCACCCCCGGTTCGGTTCGGATCCGAACCGAACCGGGGGTGGTTCGGTTCGGATCCGAACTGCCGAACCAATACCGGTTCGGATCCGAACCAGTTCGGATCTGAACCGAACCGCCCATCCCTATGATAAACAACTGTCCCCATATTGTACACACATTCTAAGGTAGATTTCACTTGGTTCAACTCCTTCTAACAGTACAAATGAAATAACACTTCGCTGTTCAACTTTAGTGCAATCTGCAGAGGGGTTGCCAATTTGAAAACTGACTGTCAGTGACAATATTGCCTTTATACAGATAAAAGTTCTACATGTTCAGACATGCAATTATGAGGGTATGTAGTAATGAGTACATGTGGGGGGAAATGTGAATTCTCCTTATTTATTGACTCTCCCTTGTACAAAAAGTATATTAGCTTTCCCTTTCTCTTCCCCATTACCTGCAAATAAATATTTTTAATTGCTGTTTTTTTTAATTGCTGTAATATTTGAATGTTTTAAATTTTAATTGTTGTTTAATAGTTGGTTTTATTCTGTTTCTGTTGTGTTTATTTTTGTAAACCACCTAGAGCCTTTGGAGTTAGGCAGTTAATTTAAATAAATTAAATTAAATTAAATTAAATAATTTTTCTTACTTCCTCTCTGTCTTTGTCTTTTTCATTTTTTCATTCCTTTCTGCTCTACTTCCCTTGTTAATTTCCCTCTTTTCTTATTTGTCTCTTTGATTTTCTACTCATTCTCATTTGCCGTTCTTTCTTTCTTTCTTTCTTTCTTTCTTTCTTTCTTTTAGAAAATTCTGGAGTAAGGGGATGTTTGTAGATGTGGGTGGGCTGCACCACTGCTTGTACAGTAGAAAACAAAGCCTAGAATAAACCTTGCAAAAAGTTTCCTCCCCCTCTTGTGCGGTGGAAAATGTTCTTCTTCCAGCATGTCCTTAGTCTGGATGTCAGCCAATAAGAGCAGGAAGCCCTACCAGCATTGTGGCTATGGATCTCATAGTATGGGGCAAAACCTCAGAACCAAGACAAACAATTGCATCTGACTGCTGCTGATTAATATCTGGAAGTAGATTCTGAAACTTATTTTTCCCCATATACCAGTAAAACAGATCTGAATACCAAAATGGAGGATTTCCAAAGATGTTATGCTGATTCACACATGCATGTCCACTATTTGATGCATCGTCCTTTGATTGCTCACAGATGGATGGAAATGTGAGCAGACTCCATTGAGAAGCTTTGTTTTGGAAATGATATGAAAGTGATATGAAAGTTTGGGGGTGGGGTTAAAATAAAAGACCACAACCCCCAGATCCATTCAGGAGTTTTGCTTCCCTGATGGATACGGCAGGGCAACATCCAGCCTGGAAAGCTTCTGTGGACTTGAACCACGAACCTCCGAACTGTAGCTAGGACCTAACCCCATCAGGTCCTCTAGACTACATGCACCCAGGACTCTATGTATGCTAAGTGATGACCATGTAGATATGAACCAGACATTTGGGTTATTCAGAAAACATGTTTTTATTTCAAGCAATAATCAGGATGCAACTGGTCATAACATAAGATATCCTTGATCTTTAATTTCAGTTTAATAGGAGCCACAGGGAGAAGTAGGGGTATCACAATGCTGAGGGAAAGAGGTTTTAACCTTTTCCTCCTGTGCTGTTTTCCCAGTATGCTCTCCAACTGTTATTTGCCCCATAGTGTAAAACTTGCATGTACCGTATGAATTTCCCTCCATGGGGCAAATGGTAAGGGGCAAAAGAGTTTAAAAACCACATCAAATACTTAATCCAAATCAATTCAGATTCAGATTTGAAAAATTTGGGTACAAGTCAAATCTGGGGTGATTGGGGGGGGGGGTGAGATTTGGATCCAAAACAAATGGGGGTGTTTCTTTTAGGGTACAAATTGAAACAAACAAAAAAATCAATTTGTGCACATCCCTACCATAGTCCCAATCTGAATTGCCCCATCTCCCATGACTGCTATTAATGTGTTTACTAATTTGCTGTTTTAAAAAAATTAGAGATGGTAATCAAGCATAGACTTTCCATGTCACATGTACCTTGGCCCACAAATCATTCATCAACAGGTGGAGACTTGGGACAGAGATTCTTAATGTCTCTGGGGCTTTGTGTGTGTGTGTTTAAATCTTCTTTGCTGAAAAAGAATTTATGCATTCTCACCCGGATCTTTATTAAACCATTCTGGACCATCCAGCTGCATTCCCCCCACACACACTCACATACACACACTTACACACACGAAGCCAACCTCCTGGAATTTAATAGCTTGTTTGCCAAAATGTATTGGCTTATAAACCTATACAATGCTCTCACCATGTGCTAATTTGCTTTTAACAAAATCACATTGCAACTGGTAGTCGCACATCAAAGACATTTTTATTTGATGGGAAAGAGGGCATTGGCAAGTGAGCCCTTTTCCCTTGTAGAAAACAAAGGTAGAAAAGGGGAACGCAATTATCCTCTGCAGGGCGTAGAGCTATAAAATAGCATTGCCTCATAAATTATTTGCAGGCATGTCCACATTAGGAAGAACTTTTTTTTCCAGAGGATAACACACCTGTGTTGTGGATAATTGCCCTCATTCACAAATTAGACCTGGCCTGCCAGATGTTTGCTCTCTACCACACAGGGAGTAAAGCAGTAACACTGGGGTGGGGGCGCTGGGCAGAAAACGGGATGCAGAGCAAAAGAGATTCAGGATTTCCATGGGTGTACATCTGCCTGAGCCACCTTCATTTCTCTCCAGGCATCATCATGTCACACCTTAATAATCTGGAGGGAACTAATTTGACTGCATTGTCGCTAGCCTGCATATCAGATATGGAGCTTGTTAATAACAAACAGATCCTCCCAACCATGTTTTCTGAGCTTCCAGGTGCTTGACAATCCCTGTTTCCCCACTCATAGATAGGCAGCAGTTAGCCTAGAGGATCATGGCATAATCCAGAGACAGAGGAGCAATAGGGAACCTTCTCTATTATACACAAGCAAAGCAAGAGCCCTGGAATGTATGTATCCCTGCCCTGGCTAGAGGAAGCCAGACCTAATGCCTGCTTCCCACAGGAGCCCAATGCAAGGCATCCCTATTCCATGTGATTTCTAGGAGGAGAGCTGGTCTTGTGGTAGCAAGCATGACCTGTCCCCTTAGCTAAGCAGGGTCCACCCTGGTTGCATATGAAAGAGAGACTAGAATTGTGAGCACCACAAGATATTCCCCTCAGGGGCTGGAGCCTCTCTGGGAAGAGCAGAAGGTTCCAGGCTGAGAGAGATTCCTGCCTGCAACCTTGGAGAAGCTGCTGCCAGTCTGTGAAGACAATACTGAGCTAGATAGATCAAATGGTCTGACTCAGTATATGGCAGCTTCCTATGTTCCTATGCCTGTAGAGGGCTAAAGGACCTAGAATTGCACTCATTTCTAGGTCCAAGCTTCTGACCAAGTCCACAACCCACAGGTGACAGAACAGCTCCCAGGTTGTGTGCAGGCCACCCCAACACTATTGGTAAGATTTTCTCTCTCCAGACATTACTCAAATATCTGCAAATGGAAGAAGTCACCATTATCACTTACATTCCACCTGAAGATCACATTTTATAAAACTTCTGGAATGCACCTTACAAAGCTAGACCTTACTTTTGTCTAGAGTTGGTATAGTCAGATGGGCTACAATGTTTCTTACAATGGGTGCTTCTTCTTTTTCTTTTTTTAGTAACCTATCTGTTTTCTTTCAAACTAGATAACAACTGGTCCGGGAATAAGTATTTTTCACTGAGGTCATTTTAAATTGGGGAGGGACTGTAGCTCAGTTGTAGAGCATACGAATATGAATACGACAAATATTTATATGCCATTTTCCAGCCAAAGTTCCTAAAGCGGTTTACAGAGATATAAATAAATAAATAAAATGGCTGAGCATCTGCTTTGCAGGCAGATGGCCGCAGGTTCAATCTCTGGCAACTCCAGGTGTGGCTGAGAAAATGCCAAGGAAAGCTGTGTTCAGTCAGTGTAGATAATTCTGAACTAGATGGACTCTGTGTCTGATGAAGTAGGAGGCAGAGTCGAAGTGCATATATGAAAGCCAGAACCAGCAATTCCAGCATTTGAAGCAGATTCCAAGAACCATTGCAGAAGTTCCATGAAACTGGTCTAAACAATCTTGTTGTGATGAACTATTTCTGGAACTCCGCACTTCTCTTCACTATCTTCTATGACGGACCCCTTGCTTGATTAGGACCCGCATGTGCAACAAAAGATTAGTTTTAAACTGTTTGATTTATTTTTATCTTATGAGATTGTTGATACTGTATTTTGTGAAATTTTAACTTTTTTTACTCTCTTTTATATTGTTTTTAAAATGTTGTACATATCAGGCAGAATAGAAATACGATACATAAATGAGAGAGAGAGAGAGAGAGAGAGAGAGAGAGAGAGAGAGAGAGAGAGAGAGAGAGTTCTCCTTAGGCAGATCTTCCATCACCTGAACACCTAGAAAATCTTCCAGGCATCATGTACAGGAGATAGGAATGAGGATTGCATGAGCATGAGCATGCTGATTGTTATATTTACATCTATATACTGTTCTTCCTCCAAGGAGCTCAAGGTGGCATATATGATGGGCCCAAGGTCACCCAGTGAGTTCCATGGCCAAGTGGGGCTTCATATCTAGGTCCCCCTGGTCCCAGTCCAGCACTTTAACCAGTACAGTGCACTAGTTCATTAGTGTGCATTAATGTATGGTATCTGGCATATACCTACCTGTATGCTTCCTGCATCTTTTTCCTCATGGGTGAAGAATAAGCTTGTGGAGGTGGAAAAAAATTATCACTAAAAAAACAGACAGTGTATGTTTCTTGCCATGTATGTTTCTTCCATTCCAACTTGCAGCATGCTAGGGCTGATTTGGGGTTTTGTTTTGTTTTGTTAAGTATAATCATGCAAGAAAAGAGCATGGAACTTCATGTAATGTATAGTCAGAGATCCCCCCCCCCCTTTCCCGCTCTCCATTTAAACAGATGGCAAAATAGGTCCTACTAAATTTTTAATATGCTAGAGCAGCAAATACTATTATTTCTCAAAAGCCTGCTATCTTGACAAACAGTACACTATGGGCTTTTTTCCTTGCCATTTAGCATTGGATTAAAGACACAGGGTGTGTGTGTAATTGTTCAAATATTGCCCATAAGATGTCAGTGGACATTGTAATCAAAGAGCAATTACAGCTGGCCACACACAATCAAAGTTACTCCACTGAAGCCAGTGTTCAAGCTGAGGTTCTCTCCTGTCCTTTGTCTTTCTTCACTCAACCTCCCTGAATTGCAGGAGCTGACGTTTACCTTACACTGCACAGATGTTTCTCCCACGCTACTGCATGGTTACTTTTCAAGGGGTTTGGAGCAGATGTTGATGCGTGCATCCTATTTTCCTTTCTGTCTGCACCAGCAGCAGACAGCATTTCTACTCTCCTTTGGATCTGAAGAGAAGTGCAACCTTGCACCAAGGAATGTTTTCCAAAGCACTCCTCTTCCCAAGAGACTATAGGCCTTATCCACATCCTAGTGCTCATAACCTCCCCTGCTAGGGCATGCAAACCTAACTTCCTGTGTGGCCCATCCTCAACACTGGGCTGGTGCATTTACCTGTCTACTGCAGAATATCCTTAAAAGGATGTCCGCAAAAGGGGAATAGTGATATCCTGCCTTATAGATTATGGACAGGGGTGTAGCTACAACTGAGCAAGGGGGAACAAATTCCCTGGACCTTTGAGAGAGAGGGAGCCCACCAGCTGTGTGACAGCTCGCTCTCCACACTCTCTCTCCCGCTTCCCTGAAGAAAAAGGCAAGGTGGGGCAAGAGGCAGGGTCTCATTTCACTTCTTGTTCCAGGGTCCATTCCAAACTTACTACCCCCTTGAATATGGAGATAATGCACGTAAAGGGCATCAACAATGCCACTGCACTTATGTTAATAGAAGATTAATGAAATGTTAATCTTATATTATTAGATATTGTTAATATAGGAGAGCAAATACATAGTCATGCAATAATGATAGGCGCAGGCTGCAGCCTTAGGCCCTCTTACTTAGGACCAAGTCACATGTTTTTAGGAGGACTTGTTTAATTATTCCTCCACCTACCATCCTGTCTCCATGAGGTAACTGGGTGCTTAAGCACATGGATGTGTTTCACACCCGGCTTCTAGCTCACATCTCCTCTGGAATGGAGGTGTGCATTCACATATCAGCCAAATTTACCCTGAAGTCCCTGCGAGCTATCGGGGAGCACTTCATACACAATTTGGGTGTTTTTATTGGGCATTAGCCTGATTTATATCCGAGGTTTTTTTAAAAATCCATCTTTTTGCATCAGTTGTTTTGGGCAACTTTGAATTCACAGTAAAGCCTTGCAGAAAACCTGTGGTAAAGCGTGCTGTCTGGAAAAGCTCCGGGTCTCCCACAGTTACGAAACTGACCATCACTATCTCCCATGGTGTAATTAACTAATTATTGGCATTAGCTTTTCTTGACATAATTGTCTCATGCTGTAGTTGTAGTAGTATGTCTTAAGATGCCTTTTGTTTTTGTGTGTTATTGATGTGCATACACTCAGAACTGACAAAACATGACACAACCATACATAAAATTACAAGATGACTTCCTTGCTGTGTTTTGTCAATACACTGATGCCCATAGATAACACATAAGAGGAAACATGCAGACGAATGGAAGAAACTGAAAATAATGACAATCTAACCATGCACATCACTCTTTACAAAAACTTGATTTTTTTTTTTTTTTTTAAACGGGAGCAATAGAGAATTTCTAATTCTTCAGTTTCACTTCAGAATTAAAGACCAGGAATTTAGTTCTCTGAAATCTGAAAAGAATATCCAGATGATGAAAATTTCAAGAGCATCCCTAGCAAAAGCCCCATTCTGCCTCCTATGGCCTCAGTGAGGTGGGGGTTCCTTTCAACACCACACACACACACACACACACACACACACACCACACACACAGAGTAACAGTAGCTAATATCTACCCCTGTTTACCAGAAAAAATCTACACTGGACTAGTTGGGAGGATAAGTAATGATGGGTAAGGAAAGGATCCCTCCCTGCCAGCTAGATTTCATTCCCAAAGTGGATTTTCCCTTAAAAGGGGGGGCCCTGGGCTGCCTTTACAGGAGTTTTGAAGTAACGTATAGTTGGTCTTTCACTTAAGGGCTAAAAAACACACTGGACTGATGCAAGCAAAACAGAGAAAATGCTTTTTGCATTACGGCACTTCCTATTAATTCCATCAGTGTAGACAATGTGCCTTGCTGACTCAAAAAAAAAAATCCACAGAGAACTAAAAACAACAGTTTATTCCTTCCTACTGCAGTACTGCTGGAGCCCATGAAATTGCAAAAGACTTTGGCATTTGATATACAGTGAGGTTATCTGAAACAGGATTCCTCTGCATCAAAGGTCAGACAAGGACATTATTCACCGATACCACCGTCCCGCACGGACTTAATGGACTTTGAGTTACACCATAAAATGTTTATGTTTGAACCATTAACTTACATGTTAATTTCACTGCAGAATTAGTTCAGAATTGGTTAAAGCCCACCAAGCTGTTGCATGAGAACTTCCATGCTACCATAGTGAACATCTCAGTTTTTATTCTTAGAGATCATTACGAGGATCTTCTAAGTCAGGTTTGCACCAAGAGAAACACGGCCCACCCATCAGGTATTGTGACCTGCTAAATGTTTGGCCCACTACTGCCCTGGGAGGCTCCAAATAGGTGGCAAAAAACAGTAATAAAGATTGGATTGGATTGGTGGCAAAAATAGTTGGTTTACTAGCTCCTTGAGGCTTGCCATGTGATTACGAATAGAACATTTTTCAACAAAAGTTCCCAAAGCAGTTTACATAGGTATGTATGAATGTATAAATAAATAAATAAGGATCCCCTGTCCCCTAAGGGCTCACAATCCAAAAAAGGTAGGTAGGTATTCATTGTAGTGGGATTGTTAGTGTTTAGCGGGGGGAGGGGTGATTCTATGGGTAAAGACTTCATACAAGGCTGAAGTTTGTTTGATCTGGCCTAGAGTCTGGAGCTGCGGGTAAGTGTGCCCCCATTGACCCAGGGGCAGCTCCATGAGATGCCATGAACCCCTTCCTCTGTGGATGAGGTAGATGTTTCTCCTAGTATTAAAATATAATGGTGGGGGCTCCTTACTGCAGTCTCTGCTACAGAAAGGCAGCCACTGGGTAGGACATCAGCTGTGGGCCTTCTGATGGCCAGGACCCCAGGCAAGGACTCAGCTTGGGCAGACCTACCATGACCCAACCTACCCTATTTTCCCATCATAGACCCTTCACCTTGCTCCATTATCTAATGGGAAGAAGTACAATCAGGAAAATCCTCAAGGAGGAAACAAAATCCAATCCCCCGACCCCACTTCCTGCACTCAGCAAAAATTTGTGGCCTAGGGACAAAGTGGAGAGTGCTTTCGTGGTCTACCTAGATCATCTCTTCATGCTAAACATGCCCAGTACTTTCAACCTTTCTTCAAAAGGCTTGTTTTCCAGAACCCCAGCCATCTTCATTGTCCTCCTCTGAAACCCGTTCCAAGGTATAGTGCCTAGAACAGGACACAGTACTCCCAATGAGGTCTGACTAGTGCAAAATAATAAGGATATGCAGAATGTTTCTACTGTGAAACATTCTGAGTCAAAACAGGCTGTTTTGAGTGTTTCAAACGTGAAACAGAATGGCCTCTTTTAAAAGGACCTGTTTCGTAGCTCAGAACAAAACAATGCCGTTTTGATCGAAATGTTTTGAGTGACATTTTGGAGGCCGTTTTCCCCATTGCTGGTTGGTTTTCTTGCACTGGATTCTGATTGGCTTGTGATCTTCTTGCTTCTTGGTTGGCTTTTTATCAAACACTTCAAATGTTGTCATGGGCAACTGTGCCCCCATTGGCTGGGGGAGGGGAAACACAAAAAGAGGGAATTTCAAATTCAAAATGTATTCAAGGGGACTGGGAGGCAGAGAAAGCTCTTATACTCTGTCTCTCTTGAAGAAGAGGATACGGCTATTGCTGCCATAACTATCTGGTTTTGCTGGATCTCAGATTGACAAAGGCAAAACTTGGGTGCCTGCCTGCCTTGAGTTGTGGTTTGGTTTGGTTGTGAGATAGTGTTGTGGTGAGAAATGAACAGTTGCAGCTCTGTGTGTTTTGTGTAATATTTCTTGGTGATTGCTGTCATGAGCTCCATGTCTTGCCTTGAGACTAACTTGTGCTTCACTCACTTCTCTGGTCTGCTCTGCTCTGCTCTGCAATCTGCATTGCAAGGTGTGATCAGTCAAAATGTGGCTGAAGTTGCTCTGGTTGAGCTTATGGCTATGCTTGCTGCTACGTCAGGGTGTTGCTGTGACAGCTGTTGCAATGCTAGGAAGTAACATAAGGAGTCATAATTGTATGTGACAGAGCAACTTGTGTCAATGATGTTACTGCAACACAAGCACTGTGGCTGGCAGTATATTCTGGGTCAGTGATTCTTTTTTGGCCATTTTTGGACTGTGTTTGTAACATGTGTTCTGTGTTGAGAGGGACAGATTCCCTTTCACTGTGTGCTTCTGCAGTGTTGTTCAAGGCAGGGTTGCAAAATGGGGTGATTTGAGTTCCCTCATTATTCCCTAAGGCCAAAACACTTGAAACGTTTTGAGTTGTTTAGTCGAAACAGCCGGCTTGGCCGCTGTTTTGATGCAACATCTCAGCCATTTTGCGTTTCGTTTCAAGCTCAAAACAGAACGCAAAATCATTTTCTTGCACATCCCTACAAAATAAAGAGGAAGAAGTATTACATCTTCTGAAATGGAAACTCTTATTCTAATATTGTAGATTAAAATTGCAACAGCCTTTTTTGCAGCTGCATCACTCTGCTATGTTCATTTTATGATTTACTGTAATCCTGAGATACTTTTCACATGCCAAGTCAGGTACCTCCCATCTTACACCTGTGCTTTTCTTTTTGCCGAGGTGCAGAACTTTGCCTTTGTCTCAGTTGAAATTTGTTTTGCTGTTGGTGCTCTTTTGTTCCCATTACAAAATCCTCTCTTCTCCTTTCTCTTCCACAGCATTAATGATCATCAGACATTCACATAAATAGCACAAAAGAAGCTCCACACATGAAAACCTTTTAAGAGAAGCCTGTAGCAGATTGGGCAGCCACAGTGCCGCTATCCAGAATGGACACACTGTCAGAGTGGTCCAGAGGAAATAAAGGGCTATCATTCTCTCTCATTTTGTGTCCTGAACCTTCCCTTGTGAGATGAGCCAGGGCGAAACCAGAACAGGGCACTCTGATGTGGGACACTTGGAAGACCTGTGCATGCACTGGCCATATGCCAAGCTTACAATTGTATTGCACTCTGTCAGTGCTGCTAGACCTATTTTTGCTAGGGGAAAATGTATCGTTATATTATACAGTAGGTTAACCACATCAGCCCAACGATCCAGAAACTACTTGGGCTGGACTTTGAGTTTGAATATAGCAACTTTCATATGGAACTAAATTATAACATACAAGAGGAGGAGTCGCTAGATATTTTAAGCATCCGAAAGAGGGTGCATGGCCTAAAACTTGGAAAACAGTCCTTTTGAACACTTGTTGTGGGTTATCTCATCACAACAGCAAAAACCTTGTATAAATCCAGAAAAAGAAGAAGGGGAAAGGAAAACATGCCGAACTCTAATTCACAGAAAACAGTGCTGAAGGAAGTATTTTTCTTTCTTTCCAGCCAGTGCAAGAAATGTTTTCACACTGCCCTACCTGGGAAGAGACATATATAAATATTTGGGTTATTTCCTGAAAATAGTCTAGCCAGTACTAAAAATGGAGCAGAGGGGACATAATATGGCTGGATTATAACCCCCTGGCTCACCACCGTTTGTTTATAAAAGGGAGGGAGAAAAAGAAGTTAATATGGATCATCACTTTGTGGGGAGGGGGGGCAGCTCACCAGCAACTTCCTTTAGTTCTAGCATGAATGCAACCCACGGAGAGGGGAATTAAGAGGGCAATGGTGCATCAAACAATAAAACATTCCCCAAATAGGGGAAGAACCCAACCACAAATATTTCAACTTTTGACTGGCTCAGCTTTTCCAAGTCCCCAACGAGTACTTTGAGTGCCTTCTGGTGTTTACCGTCAAATTGGTCTTGCTGTGTCTCAGGGTGGAGTGACCAACCTTGCTGAAAGATCTAGACACTGAAAGGAGGAACAGCCACTGAATCTGAACCCAGTGGACTGCTGTATTTGTGTGTGTGTGTGGGGGGGGTGATCAGAAAGCCTGCTCTGGATGCGGGGATGGCCTGCAACCCGGCACACAGTTGGACTGCTTCAATCTTCTTGACTTCAGCAGGAGTCTCTGAAAGATACCCACAGTTCACATCCGTTTTACAATGGAGGAAAATGAACGGAGGATTGCTGCTCAGGGTGGTTTCACAGACATCCAGTTCAACTACAACTCAGACAAGCCCAGGCAGAAAGGCAACACACTGAGTGTTGGGAAGCCATATAAACAGGACTCTTGGGGTCATGTCTGTGCACTGCTTGGCCTCAGCTGATCCAGAACCAGTCCAAGTCAACCGTGGCCATTACAAACAGTGTGTGAACACTCAGTGGGAGTTCTGTCTGGATATCTCTCCGGGATCCACGGTGTTGGGCTGCTGCCCACGTCAGTTTAAATGTCAAATATATTCACCATTTAGAATATTTCCCATTCTGCTGCTTCAGGATTTGGAGACAGGGCCAAGACAAGGACATCTTTCTCAGCACTGTGCAAATATATAGTGTGAGATGCTGCTTTCAGCCATGATTTCTTACTCATCAGAATGGACCACACATATAGGTCTTTCTCCTGGGTTGGTTTGCGACACCTAAAAACAGCTGATTCATGATGACTGTGAGCAGGAATTGCAGAGAGGATGAAGTGCAATTTCAGGGCAATAACAGCCTTTTCCTGAAGCCATGCATTGGTTAGATGTTTAGTGGGGAGAAATTCAGGCTGCTGAGGTAGTGCTTGGCCATAAAAAGAGAAACAGGTGGTGTGAAGTATAACCTGCTGAGGCAATATGCTTGGGATATGCTATGTATGTATTATGTAGCTCAATCTAAAAAGATTCTTTCAAAATGATGGCAAGCTTAGCAGCTGTTTTTAGAACCACGGTTTGCAATCCCTATAGCAGTGTTCCTTATTCCAAGGCCCAGGAGCAGGGGTAGCTGCCATTGTTCCGAAGGCCAATTCCCTGGCTAATTGTTAATTTGCCATGTCCAGAGCTTCAGCCCAAGCGAAACACTCTGGACTTTTCACTATTTGTCCTGGGTGGTTGCCTCTGCACAGGATCCCAGCACCTTGCAGAGGCAACAGTACCCCCACCCACTGCTGCATTTTGCCCCGAGCAGGTGGGGATGCTTTAAGGAACATGGAGTTCTCTCAACCCCAGTGCCATCTTGGAAGGTGTGCACAGAGCATTGGAAGGTGTAGTACTTTTCCCTATAAGGCTTTATGGTAAAAGTTCTGGGAAGGACTACACTTCCCAGAACTCTATGTGCCTTCCAAGATGGCCTTGGCATTCAAGAGGGTGCCATTTCTCTTAAAAGGCAACATGCCATGCTGCTCAGAGATCAGTGTGGTGGGAAATGGCTCTCACGTTCAACGTTTTTTGCCAAAGTGGCCCCTGCGTTAAAAAAAATAGCTAAGATCATTGCCTTATAGGCTTGCCAAAGTCACTGTACACTTATCCCACCCTCCATTTTAAAAAACATAAATAGGAGGCATGCAAAAATGGCTATGCCCAGGCTATGTCAACACCACAAAGAGAAATAGATATGCTACCATTTTTGTTAGAAAAGCAGTGCCTTGTCAAAAGGGAAATTTTGTCAGAACTTTTAGATTTCTCCCAAAAGTAAAAATGTGGTTTTGATGTTTCAGTGCAAAAATCATTGTTTTGACATGTTTCATCAGCTCATTAAGTTAGAAATGTGATTTCCCCCCCTCCATTTTGACATATCTGTTTCCAGGATTCTTTTATTGCTTCATTTTGTGAAATATTTTGACATTTCACTGCACTACAGAAATAAAACTTAATTTTGAGACATAGTACTTAATTGTTCAAAAGAAAAGTTGCACAGAAACAAGAACTATAGGTCCACCTATATATAAAACTAAAAGCAAATTTATTTTCAGAGCTTCCATTTGGTTCAGTGAAGGCCCTGTTCATTTCCCACATTCATTTTCTTTCTCTTTCTTTCTCTCTCTCTCTTTCTTACTTTTGATTACAGAAATATTATTTTAACAGATCTTTACACAATTCCTGCCCTATGTCAACAGTGGCAAGAGCTGCAATGAGCATCTGCCTCCTGGCAGGAAGTTTTTCACACCCGGCTTTTAGCTTGCATCTCCGCCGGAATGGAGGGGGTTCATTCACATATCAGCCAATTTACCCCAAAGTCCCAGCGAGCTATTGGGGAGCACTTCACACACAATCTGCTTTTTAAAAATTGCATGTTAGATTTATATCCAGGGTAAAAAAATCTACTTTTTGCATAAGATTTTTGGGACAACTTGGAACTCACAGTAAAGCCTCTCAGTAAATCCGTGGTAAAGCCTGCTGTCTGGGAAAGCTCCAGGCGCCATATTAAATTGACTATTTAAGTCAATTAAATTGAAGCTTGTCTATTGCAATGCACTCTACGTTGGGCTGCTTTGTACATAGTTTGGAAACTTCAGTTAGTTCAAACTGCAGCAGCCAGACTGGTCTTTGGGGTAACCTGGAGAGACCATATTATACCTGTTTTAAAACAGTTGCACGGCTGCCGATATGTTTCCAGGCAGAATACAAAGTCCTGTATTTTGCCTTTAAAGCCCTGAATGGCTTAGGTGCAGGTTACCTTAAAGAGCACCTTCTACTGCATGATCCCCACCACACGTTAAGGTCATCTGAAGAGGTGGGCCTTCTCTGTAGCTCAGAGGCGGGCCTTCTCTGTAGCTGCTCCTGGGCGGTGGAATGCACTCCCGGCAGAAATCCGTAGCTTGTGTTCATTGTTGACCTTCAGGATTGCCTTTAAAACCTATCCATTTGGCATGGCCTTCTAGGGTTTTTAAACTGTTTAAAATGTTTTAATTGTTAATGTTTTTAAATTGTTTTATAATTATTTTTTTAAAGGACTGGTTTGTGGGTTTTATTTTTGCTGCTGTGCACTGCCCAGAGCCATTTGGATGGGGCATTATATAAATGTAGCAAATAATACAATGTCATCCTAGAGCAATATGGGTAAAACATAGCTACAACATGAAGAAATGCATTCATATGGTGGGCTTGGGCAACCCACTGTTCCTCAGCTTGACTTACTGTAAGTGGATGTAACCCTATTGAAGCCAACGAGCTTCAGCCTATTTGCATTACCTATTGGTCAACTGCAATGTGATAGAGAAAGGCATGGATTTGTTATACATAGAGGCAGAAATGTCCTGAGCCAACATGGGAGATGTGTGCTCAGCAACAGGCTTTTGTGCTTGCAGCCAATGTGTACACTTCTCTGGATCTGCACTCTTCATGCTTTCATTAAGCCATTACTGGTATGAAGCTGAAGCTATTTATAAGGCAAGTGCATATGCTCATCACATAGGCGTTAAAAGCTAACCAGTTATTCAACAGAAGTATCTGACTATTTGTTTAGATTCTAGGCTGGGTTTGGGGTGATTTGTTGTTGTTGTTTTAAATCTCCCAGCCTTTATTAACTTCCTATGTTCATAGCTAATTTTCCGAGTTAACACTTAATAGAAAAGCTTAATCAATAACAGCAAGGTGGCCCAGCGAGAGTGAGACCCTTCACTTTTCATTAGCTTCTGTTTCTCCAACTAGGTGATGTTTAAACAGCCACAAATTTGCTTTTCAGAAATGGTGGAAGCACTGTTTCTTCCCACTCTCATGTAAACTATTTCTTGACCCACCTCCAGCACAGTACCTCCAGTGACTGTTGCTGGTGTCTATCTTGTGTTTCTTTTTAGACTGTGAGCCCTTTGGGGATCCATCTTATTTATTTGTTATTTCTCTGTGTAAACCACCCTGTGCTATTTTTGAAGGGAGGTATAGAAATCGAATAAATAAATAATAAATAAAATAAATAATAAACTGAAAATCAAAAGCATTTAGCTCAGGATCTCCCACTTCCAGTCATAGTCCCATGTTAAGTGCTGCTCTCAGTGTGTATATATATATATACATACACACACACACACACACAGAGACAGAGGTTGAGTATCCCTTATCCGGACATCCGAAATCTCGAATGCTGCAAAATCCGGACACCACACCATAACAAAAACAAAAAAATAAAGTCAACCCTTACTTATTTCAGAAGGCTGCACATATCTCATCCCCCTCATTGCCCACCCAGGACATTTCTCCCCTGGTTCTGTCGTCCCAAGCCCACTCCCTGCTTTCCTCCCTTGCATCACCTCCCCCCGCAGCTCTGGGGTCCCCACGCACCCCATCTACATTGGCAACCACTGAGTTCTCTTCTTCGGGGGGGCTGCAGATCCCGCAGGCAGGAAAAGACACAAAGGCTCCTTTCTCGGGGGAGGGGCCAGAAGGGAAGGTGCCCATGCCAAATGTTTCTTCCCAGTTGCCTCTCTAGGAACCTGGACTCCCTCAGGATAACCCTTAAACTGGCCTTCCCCTGGCAGGAGGCAGCAAAGTGGGCTTTGTTCTCCCTGCAAGAGAGAACAAAGATAAAATACAGTAACCGTTTGTGTTTAGACTTGGATCCCATGCCCAAGATATCTCATTATGCAAATATTCTAAAGTCCGGAAAAATCTGAAATCCAGAACACTTCTGGTCCCAAGCGGTCCAGATAAGGGATACTCTCTCTCTCTCTCTCTCTCTCTCTCTCTCTCTCTCTCTCTATATATATATATATATATATATATATTCAGTAGAGCTCAGAGCAAACTGACACACTGTATGGTTCCCATTTGGGAATCTCCCATCCACA
Source organism: Hemicordylus capensis (assembly GCF_027244095.1). Taxonomy (NCBI): domain Eukaryota; kingdom Metazoa; phylum Chordata; class Lepidosauria; order Squamata; family Cordylidae; genus Hemicordylus; species Hemicordylus capensis. Next base: position 218,349,061 of record NC_069657.1, read on the forward strand.
CAGTTAACAGGACCAAAGGTATTTATAGTTTCAGCACAGACTTCTGTCATGTGCCTTCAGACTACTCTCTGTACCAGGGCTGCATAACTTCGGCCCTTCTGCAGATGTTGAACTACAATTCCCATCACCCCTATTAGCCACTGTGGCTGGGAATGATGGGAGTTGCAGTACAAAAACAGCCAAAGTTGTGCAGCCCTACTGTACAGACCATCCCCTTTGTCCAGTGAAGTGAATACCACATGGGTCATATAAATACTTCTGTATACAACTGTGGTCAAATTAATACCAGCGCTTAGGTTGCTGGGGTTAAAATTGTATAGCAACGAAGCAGGTTGGTAACAAATAAGTAAGTCTCCCACAGGAATTCCCTGTCGTGGTCTTTCCTCTGACATGTTCTTTCTCTGCCTCCTTTTGGATAGAGGCAATTTGGTTTGGAGAGACAGCAGTGTGTTTTAAAAAGCAAGAGATTTCAAATGGGTCAAGAAATATATAGTAACTAGCTGATCCAGCACAGAGCATCTGCGCCCCTAGTTCTCCCTGTCTCTCCTCCCCATCTTCATCTCCCCTCCCTTCAGCTCCAGTCTGCTCTCCCTCTCCCAGTCTGGTGCATTCCCTCCCTCCCCGCCGGCCAACCACTGCCACCATTTTCTCCCCCATTCCCATCGCTATCCAGGCATCTGCTTGCGAACTCCCACAAGAGTTGCCACACATGGGATTAGCGACGGGTACGTCTTGGAGAAATCTATATAAAGAAGATAGGAAGCGGCAGGGATGAGGAATGGCAGGTTGCATTCCTGCATAGGGGAACTACATGAATAGCAAGTCACACTAAGGGCTGATTCTCACTTTACTTCTATATGGTGTGTCTGAATGAGTATCAAATACATCAACTGTGAGAGATGTGCCTGTGTAGAATTCAGCATGTTTCTCTAGAAGATTTGGAAACAGTGACCCAAACTTTTCATATTCAGTCGAATAAGTTGCTGTAATTGCTTGTGAGCACTGATTGGAGGATTCAGATATGTGGGAACCAAAAGAAAAGTTCCAATTCCAGATCTAGATTTCATTCATTTTCTGCACATTTAGACCTGGGGATTTTTATTTAGGCTCAGCTGCCTGTAATGTATATGCCTTCTTGCCATTTATTCAAGGTGTAATGTAATAAATTAGAGTAATTCAGCTGCAATTGAGCATGCCTTCATACACCATTTCTTAATAAGCACAAATGAAGAGATAATGTCCTGATTCATCCTTCTGAAATAAGAAGGATCAGGAATATCAGCAATGTATACCTTCCACATGAGAATATAGACACAGATGAGATTGGAGATGCAGCTTTTCCGAGAAGGTTGTTTTTTTATCTTGTGTAAGTCCCTAGGAGAATGAAATCCAAAATCTTGCTAACATGTCTGATATGCCTTTTTTGTCTGAAAATGAATTGCTTCAAAGTCACAAAGCCGCAAATCCAAAGGACCTCTGCCCAAAACCTGAGTCATGTTTTGCCCACTGTGATACATTTGCCAGCTTCTGCAAAGTCTGAAATGGCTTGTCTTCAGCTTGAGTTGAGAGATTTTAGGTTAACAACGAACTGAAGTCATCACAGTATTTTCTGTAAATGTGTATGTAACAAAATGATGTTGCGAATAAATAAAAAGATGATCCAGATTTTAACACAGCACAGACTAAAATTTCTTCACAAAGTATACTGAATGTAGGCATGTTAAACTGCCCACAAGGCCTGTTCAACTTGGAAAAATCCCTTGAATAGGCTCACCTGAGTAGGCAAGGCATACAAAGATATGGGTAAGCTCAGTTTCCTCCAGAGCCATTTTAACCGGTGTCACCCACAAAGGATTGTAGTGTTTGTTTATGTAGAGTAGAAGACAGATGAGTTGTACCCTGAACTCAGTGCTAAAGTGTTAACCGTGTTAAACCCAGTAGTTAAAGGACACAGGAGGAGGGTGAGTAGGGGAAAATGGTGGCAAGCCTTTGGCAAAAACAGGAACCTTCTGAAAATCTTCTGAAATGTTGACTAAGATCAAGGATAACTTGGGATAGGGAAGGATACTGGAATGAAAAACCAAAGACAAGCCTATCAGAAAAATGAGACTCAGATGCAGTGGTGGAATGAACTAAAATATGTGTATAGTTCTCAGAAAGCAGCAAGCACAGCCTGAAACATTTCTAACCTCTCCTCCTAGTCACAATTGACCCATCCAGATAAAAAGAAACCAGTAAGAACTAGGAGTATGCACAAAAGAGAGTTTGTATTTTGTTTTGAGCTTGAAACAAAACGCAAAATGCTCCGGGTGCAAAATGTTCCTGTTTTGTTGAAAACAGGAGCCAAGCTGGCTGTTTTGATGAAACACACAAAATTTTTCAAGTGTTACAAGTGTTTTGAGAGCCATTTTGGAGGGCTGCTCAGTCCAGAGCGGAAGCCTGGTCTTCCCACCATGTGAGGTGGGTACACCAGGACTCTACTCTGGACTTTGCACATCGGCCCTCCTCGGAGGACTGGTCTACTTGCTGACTGCAGTCAGTAGACCAACTCTTCCTGGAAAAACAGCCCTCCAGAATGGTGCTTGAAACACTCAAAATGGGGGAGTTTTTTTCAATTTCAATTAAAATTGTTTCAGTTTTAAGGGTGTTTCATTTTGAGCTTGAAACACTTGAAATGGCCCTTTCAAGCTCGAATTGTTTTGAGCTTGAATCATTTTGCACGCCTCTAGTAAGCACCCTCGGTTTTAATTTTCTGAACACCATTCCCCTTACCACTCTGTCATTATGATTAGGGTTTCTATGTCTCAGGAAGATATATCAGAACTAGCGTGGGTGGGAATCAAAACTGAAGCTAAGGGAACAAAGCAGATCCAATCAGGCCCAAATGGCAGAATCGATTGTTGTTTCCTCTGGATTGGTCCATGGCTAATTGTGCTCAGCTTGGCTGGATGCCAAGCAGAATAGAGTGTGTTCTATGTATTATGTTTTACTATTTGTGAACACAAAGTGAATACGCACACCATATTTGTTGTGTGTTTAGGCTTTTTGTTTTTGTTCTTTTTAATTAAAACAACTGAGCCTTTAAGATGTGCAAGGCTAGAAAATGTGGATGATGACGGACATGATGTGCAGTAGTATGGCACCACTGTGAACAGCCTCAGGGCTGTTGGCCCATAAGGCAGACCCAATGATGCTGAGAACACATGGCTGCAGAAGCAGTGCTACTGTACTTACTGTACTTACTCCTATTGTGGCAAATGGAGAAAATTGCAATAATACCACTTGCATACATTTTCAGCAGCATCAGGGCTGCTTGCATCAGCCCCAACATGGTCCACAGCAGTACTGTACCACTGTGCGTCATGTCAGCCACTGTTGTTATGAGTTTGTCCTGATCACCAACAATGGTGACTGATCACTACCAAGGACTTCTAAAACCAAACAAAGTTCACGTTTCTGGATAGCTGGGATTAAAGGTGCTAAATATTTCGCTTCCCTACACTTTTTAAAGTTTAGGATAGCATTCACTAGGGCCCGTATGAATGTGTTGCCCTCAGCCCTTTTGGAAAAAAGATTTGATAAGGGATTGTCAGATTTTGGCCTATGCCCTTGTGGTGCAGGCCTCCCTGAAAAGGTTTCGTATGTGCTGTTATATATAACTTGACAAAGAGGCACCTTTGAACATGATGATTCTCTTTATTTAGCAGGGGGAGAGTAACTGGCCCTCTCCACCCCAAGCACAGTAGCTCCAGTGACTGTTGCTGGTGTCTGTCTTGTGTTTCTTTTTAGATTGTGAGGCCTTTGGGGATAGGGATCCATCTTATTTATTTATTATTTATCTCTGTAAACCGCCATGAGCCAAATAAATAATAATAATAATAATGCTCCCTTTACTATGATACTAGTAAAGAACTTATATTCCCTCTGTTAGAGCAATTTCCAGGAAGAGCTGACTCCTTTTATTTGAATTTCTGTCTTGAGGATCAAAATAATGAGGTTACTAAGGTGATGGCGAAATTCTTTTATATCGCTATTAGACTAAGATCTTGTTTAAGGTCTAATTCATAGGAGCTATTGTTATGTATTATGTATTATATTACTGTTGACATATTGTGTTTTTAATCTTGTTTTAATCTTTGTATGTTCTCTGTATGGCCTGTGGCTGTAATTGATTGATTGATTGATTGATTGGATAGCTGGGAATCTACTTCCAGCATTTGTAACCAAATACTAGGGTTGTGCATTTTTGTTTTTGTTTTTTCTGTTTTGTTTTTGGCCCAAATCCAAAACACCCCCATTTTGTTCTTTGTTTGAAATTGCAAAATTCAAATCTGAAACTTTTGGATTTTTAAAAAATGGCCCTGGGGAAAAACTAGTGGGTCGGGGTGGTAGTGCCCAATGAGTGGAAACTGCCACCCAAATTTCAGAGGAATTGGGCAAAGGGCTGATTTTTGGTGAATTTTTGAAGTTTAAGATTTTCCCCATAGGGAATAATGGAGGTTTCAGCAAAAGTATAGCTTCACACTGGGGGGGGGGGAGGGATGGCCCAGAGCAGAGTAGGGTGGGTGGTAGTGCCCAGTGGGGGCAAGAAAGCTTCCAGAATTATTTCAAAGGAATTGGGCAGAGGGCTGATTTTTAAAGATTTAATGGAGTATACACGTCTTTAAAGTTCTTCCCCATAGGGAATGATGGAGGTTTCAGAAGCCCCATAACTGCACTTGGGGGCACTGGGGTGGCCCAGAGCAAGTGGTGGTGTAGAGCACATAGGGTGCCAACTACCCCCATGGGTTGCTAGCCCATGGGGTACTGGGTTCTGTTGTTTCTGAGATGTTTTGAGTGTAGATTCTCTGGTAGCATGTGAGAGTGGATACATGGTTTGTCATTGAAAATCTCATATGCTACCAGAGAATCTACACTCAAAACATCTCAGAAACAACAGAACCCAGCACCTCATGGGTTAGTAACCCATGGGAGTGGTTGGCACCCTATGTGCACTACACCACCACTTGTTCCTGGCCACCCCAATGTCCCCCAGGTGAAGTTATGGGTCTGCTGAAACCTCCATTATTCCCTAGGACGGGAAACCTTAAAGACGCATAAACTTCAACAATTCCTAAGAAATCAGCCCTTTGCCCTATTCCTTTGGAATCTGGGTTGCGACAGGGACCCCTTGGGGCACTGCCACCCAACCCACTGTTTTGCCCCTCAGGCCCCAAATCTGCCCCAAATCTGCCCCAAAGACATGTAAACTTCAGAAATTTCTTTTAAAATCTGCCCTTTTCCCAATTCCTTTGGAATCTGGGTGGCAGCAGGCACCCATTGGGGCAGTACCACCTGGCCCACTCTTCTGCCCCCAAAGCCCCCTTTCTTCCCCAAATCCACCCCAAATAACATCAACATAACACATCAGCAACAACAGCAGAGCTTTGCAAAGAACTAGGCAGATTTCCAAAGGTCATGCACATCCACATCCCCCCCAGAAATGCAATTGATCTACACACAACAGTGTGAAACAACAACAATGAAATGCACACTGCCCCAAGCAGTGTGCACACTGTCCCACTAGCCAATGAGGGTAAATTTTGCCCTTAAATTTCCTTAAAAGGAATAAGGAGGCAATTGCCAGCAGATCAGCCCATGCTTTCTCTGGCCAATCTGCAGGCTGGAAGGGCCAGAAATTCAAACAGATGTGAAAATTCAGAATGGAGACTGAAGGAGAAGACTTTTTATGATTGCAAAATGGAGTTCCAAAACAGCCGAAACAACAAAATGTTTTGTATCCAAAACAGGGATGTTTTGTTTCAGCTACAAAATTTTATGTTTTGATCATTGGATGTTTTGTTTCGGCTACAAAACAGCTGAAATGGCCTGTTTTGGGCACAAAATGTTTTGTATCCGAAATGAAACGCACACCCCTACCAAATACCAATCAGAGCTCAGAGAAGGTGATATTGTCAAACTAACAATTTGGAGACAGAATTTGGAGTTGTTTTCTGATTTTGATTTGAGAGGAAGACCTGGAGATTCCTAGCTGGATTTAGCTGAAACTGAAACATAGCCTTGAGGGCAGCTGTAGATGTTTCTTTCTGGGTCCTAGTGCCGAGCAAGTGACTGTACTAGCATCTGCCTATATGAGGGCAGCTGACTGCATGCATGCTTTGCTTGTATATTAGCAAATAAAACATATATTACAAAGATACTCTAAGTTTCCAGTGTTAAATAAAACACAAGTCACAGTTAGCATTCCCTTGGAATGCCTTGGGATAAGTAGCCACTCTAATACGTTAATATATAATACATTATATAATACAAAATACTCCGCCCCATTAGTCTTTTAAATGTGATTAGCAAAATATATGCCAAACATTTAGCTGCGCAACTGTCTGACTGGATAGATTCTAATAACATCTTGGCACTTGAGCAGGCAGGTTTCAAGAACGAAGTTTTACTATACAACATGCTTTTACTTTGCAGTACCTAGCTGAAAAATACACTCATAATCCGGGTGCTGCACTTTATGTCTCGTTTATACACCTGAAATCGGCATTTGAGCTCATCTCAAGAGACAGGCTATGGCAAAAACTAATCTAAATAATTAATTCTCTTAACTGGTGCGTGTCCTGAATTTGGCGGTGGAACTCTTGCAACACATTGCGAGAGTTCCGGCCTTGGGCCCAGCAAGCGTTGAAGGGAAAGAAAAAATGGAGGTGGCGGGCCGCAAAATAGCCAGAGGAGGTGGCCTTGGCTGGCCACCTGGAGGTGGAGGCGGCGGGATGGCCAGGCCATCCCAGGTATGGAAGAGGCTGTGGCCCGACCTGGCGGGAGGTGGAGGCGGCAGGATGGCCTGGCCTGGCCAGGCCAGGGTATGGAAAAGGCAACGGCCCGGCCACACCGGGCCTGGCTGCCGGGAGTAGGAGGCAGAGGCAGGACGTCCAGGCCCAGGTGAGGGGAGAAGAGAGAAAGGTTATGGGCAACGAAAGGTAATGGGCGGCAGGGCGCAGCCCCAGCACCCGTTGGAGGCCGAAGGGAAACGGGCAGCAGGACTTCCCAGTTCGCTGCCCAAAAAGAGGAATGGCAGCGGTGGGTCCCTTTTCGGCCTGCCGCCGCCCCGGTAAGGAGGACCTGGCTGTGGTGGCAGGAGGAAGGGGCATGGGGGCAAGAGAGGAGGAGGAGGGAGGGAGCAAGAGAGAGTGGGGGGCAAGAGAGTGGGGCAGGAGGGAGGGGGAGTGGGGCAAGAGAAAGTGGGGCAGGAGGGAGGGGGAGTGGGGCAAGAGTGTGGAGCAGGGGGGAGGAAAGAGAGTGTGGGGCAGGAGGGGGGCAAGAGAGGGGTCAGGGGGAGGGAGGGCAAGAGAGAGTGGGGCAGGAGGGGGGAGAACAGCAGGCCCCAAAGAGCGCACAGATGCTCTGTGCAGGTCAGCTAGTAGATCTTTTAATTGACAAGCAGTTATTATTATTAATTTATACACTGTATGAGAATTCTCGGCTGCGGGTTCATTGTAACCAGAATGGTTATCTATCTGTCGAGGTTCCAACCAACAGAGGAGTGAGGCAGGGTTGTATTTTAGCACCTACTCTGTTTAACATTTACATCAACTCAGTGGTGAACTGTTTATCTGATTCTTCCATCCACTCACCTAAATTGGCTCAGAGGCATGTCCCAATTTTACTATAGCGGACAATATGATCCTTATGTCGCCAACTCCCATTGGGTTACAGCGTGCACTTGCCTTATTAAGTTCTTTCTGTATTAAAGAGGCAATAGAAGTAAATTACCAAAAGACAAACATACTGGTATTCACTAAGCGGCTGAAGAGTTACACCTGGTATATGAATGGGAATAAGATTGAACAATTTAAATCTTTCAAATATCTAGGTGTAGTATTTCATTCATCCAGCTCCCGTAACGCCCATCAAAAATATATAATCCAGAGTGCACAACTATCAACAGATTTAATTAAATCTTTCCATGTTACACGGGGAGCTTCATACATTCCGGCTGCAATTAAATTATTTGTTGCTAAAGTGTACCCACAGATCCTTTATGGAGCACAATTGGGACCGTTTAGTAATTTTGCCTTGATGGAAACCATCCAAACTAAATTTATAAGATCTATCCTGCAGTTACCATGCTATGTCCAAAATGCTGCTATTAGACGGTTGGTGGGTCTTGTTAGATTGGAATCGTGCTACTGGAGGTGTATTATTCATTTCTGCCTAAAATTGGTATTCACACAAGTTGGTTTAGTACATCTAATATTGACAGATAGTTATAACTCAAAATGGAAACTGGAAGTTAGAAATAAACTACAATTATACAAATTTTCACAAGATGAACTCATTAGATTGGGATTGAGCAGGCTAGAAGAACCATCAAGCAGCGTATTAATGACACGGAGTTACAAGTGGAAGCAGCAATGCTACCGGGTGACACACATATATATAGGGAACCAGCGGGTTGAGTTTAAACCTGCTAAGTACTTAAGTAATATCTTAGTCCCAAAATGTAGATGTGCCCTTAACATTTGCTCGTGTAAATGCCCTCTCTACTGCTGTCTTGAAAGGGAGGATTAAGGGTATACCGCACGCATTATGTCCATGTGGCTCCGGAGTTGTCGAAACAACTGCGCATGTAATTTTGTACTATGACTATTACAGGGAAATTAGACTTAAACTAATTGCCCCAATTCTGAACAACTTACTGGGTCATAGTGATGATTTTTATCTAAATTTTTTGCTTTCTAATTTTAATTCGAAGATTTTGCACACCGTCGCCAGATACTGTTACATGATATGTAAAATCTGTACTAAATTGATAGGAGGTCCAGATTTTATATGATGATTGTACTTATTAGTACTTATTTGTATCAGCATTGGTATTGGTACTGGTATCAGTATTCTGGTCTATGACCGAAATAACGTTTCTATTCTATTCTACAGAATACTATACAATTATAGTAACCTCTACAATACATTCTCCTTTTAAATTGAGTTCTTTTTTTCCTTTTTTTTTTTTAAACAATCTTTCTGGAGAATCCTGGGCCCAGATGAAATAAATCTTTCCAATCTAATGAAGTCTAAGTAGTTGTCACTGCTAAGAAGTGCTTCTGACTGTGCTCTGCTCCACTTTTTTTGTGTGAAAATGGGGGGGATAGAAATTGCTGCTTACTCCGACACTCCAGGCTGCGAGGATGAAATGGCATTCTGATAGGATGCTACTGTGTGCCAGTGGAAGGGCAAGGGGTCAAGTCCTGGCTCCTGAAGAGTCACAACATATTCAAAGGAGGGATGATTCCAAGAAGACTGACACTCTGAAGCTGGCAGTGCATCATTGTTCAGGGCTGGCGTCAGGGGCTGGCATCAAAGGGCAGCTGCCCAGGGCTCTCAGAAGGGCACATGCATGTCCCATGAGACCACTTCTGTGCCCAGAATCTTTGTGTGATGGTGGTGAAGTGTCTCTTGCTCATGGAGGGAAGTTTATTGAGGCCCCACTGAAACCTGGAGGTGGCCTTCCCTTGTGGTTAGTAAACACTGTGACGTTTCCACACACACACACAAAACCCCACTGCTATTTGCAGTCTACAGACCAAGGAATAATTGAGAGATTTCATTGAAGAGGTATTCCCCCACCCATTTTTACAAACTTGCAGGATAAAGGGCATGAATCATCTGAAAATAAATGAGTATCATCACATTCTTATTACCCACTGCTATGCAGCTCAGGAGTGGTCACATGTTAATTATAGGTCTTGAGCATCAGCACCCTGGGCAATTTGCCTAACTGATTTCCTTACCACATTAATAGCCAAAACACCAGGCTGCACAGAAGAATGCTCTTAACCCTGTCATTGTTCAGGATGCTTTTATAAACCTTCTCATGTTTTAAAGTTTTATTTATGGTAATTTTAATCTGTTTTATATGATTTTTTGAAGGTTTTAGTTGCTGTTTGTTTCAATTGTAAACTGCCCTGAGATTTTATACAGGGTAGTATATAAATGTGTTAAGTAAATAAATAATAATTTTTTAAAAAGAAAATAAAAACTTTGCAAGCATGACGACGCAGGTCCCATAGTCCATCTGCATTTTCAAAGAAGCGAGAAAATTATGTCCTCCTGCCTTCCTAAAGGCATTAAATTATTCAAGGTGTGACTAGTCACTGATTTTAAAATGTGGATTTAAAAAAAAAATCAGATTAAGGCTGCAGTCGTATGTATATTTAGCTGGGAGAATGCCCAGTTAAATCAATGGGACATATTCTTGAGTAAACATGGATAGGATCTAGCTGCAGAAAGGCAGTGCTAAGTAAGGGTGTGACAGGCCTTTGAATCATGAGGTTTCCACCTGTGAGAGTTCATCACATGGGTCTATACAGCCAATAAGGTAAAACATGGTAAGTGACATGGTGTATCATTACACATTGGAAATATTACATCAGTATGTCAGTGAACATGAGCATATATAAATCATGAAGGCAGAGACAGCAAATGGCATGCTCTGTTTACATAGACATGTGTTGAAGTGTCACTGCACAATTCTGTTATGACAATGAATGTCAGCCATGCTAGTCAAAATGCTTAAGCACACAGATGAACATTTTGAGCTCCAAAACAGAGGTCAATGTTTGACAATAGCAAAAAATACCATGAGTGAATAGTTTGTCTTGTCTCTCTTTCCTCTAAAGTTCGACTTCCTTTATCACAATGATGGTTTTGAGATTCAAGCAGAAGGACTTATTTTATCCCTCAAAGAAAGGAGAAAGAATTGGGCTCGAACCAGAAATCAAAACTTGTCACCCAGAATACTTCTCTGATGGACACTTATGGAGAAAGTATTTGCATCTCAGTTAAACAAATCACCATGTTAAGCATAAAGGTCATCATATTCCAAGACTCAGACAAAGGAACAGGACAAATTTAAACAACCCAGAAACCAACAGTGGGAGGATCATTTCTACTTAGGGACTGAGCTGGCCGCGTGAAAAACCTCACGGGGGCTGTAAGTGCAGGGTTGACTGCTCAGTGGTTTTTTATTTGCTGATTCAGCTCAGTCAATCAAAACATGTTATTGTTGCTGTTGTTCACTTTTACTTGAAAAGCAGCCCCCCCCCCCAATAACCTTCACAACTTTCATTACATATTCTTTGTTTAATTTTTGCTCATCAGCCCCATGTTTTACATCACTTTCCCATCACTGGCCACAGCTGTAGGGGACAGACCACAAAGGAAGGCTTTTCTCTTTGTGCCCTGCCTGCTGCTGAGCTCCTAAGAGGCACCTGGCTGACCACTGGTGGACAATGGCTGCTGGACTAGATGGACCTTTTGATCTGATCCTGCAACGTAGTTCTTAGGAAGTTGTAAGTTTTTCCCCCCCAGCTACTGCATCTTGGCTTGGGGTCGCCCTCCACTCTGAAGCGGCAGGTTCACAGTTTTGCAGTACTCCTGGACTTGAACCTGCACCAGAAAGCCCAGGTAACGCAGTGGCCAGGAGTGCCTTCAACTTGTGCTTTATGTGGGGCTGTCTTTGAAGATGGTCTGGAAGCTTCCACTGGTCCAAAAGGCAGCAGTGACACTTCCTCTTCTCTCAGTTGCTCAGACAATATTACACAAATCCTTTGCCAGTCCCACTGATTACCAGTTTGCTTAGTTCAGTGTGCTGGTTTCATCCCTTTGAGGCCTAAATAGTCTGAGTTGAGGCTGTCTGGCCTAAAACTGCAGGAATCAGTATGTGTGTGTGCAGAGAAAATGGACCTCTTTTCCATATCTGTATTACTTAGCCAACCATTCTTGATTTCCAAAGACAATACCAGGCTTTCCACATAATCTCTACCATTCAGACTTCAATCCAGCCAATTTACAGCCACCTCAGCACTTATGTTTGCAAGTACTTTCACCTGATATTCTAGGGGAAGACGGAGGGGGGAACAGAGGGGAAGGCTGCAATTCCATAGAGACAGGCTGGGTTTTCAAATAGTTCTGCTAATTTCACAAAGATGCGTGATAATGTTCTACATATGGCTTTATGCTTTTTAACAACAAGAAATTGAACCCATATTTTGGAGACACAAGTTTTGCTGATAGACAGCTGATAGTAACTATTGGCCGTTTGGTTTTAATTATTCTAAAAACAGCCTAGGGATCATTTACTCAGAGTTAATGGCCTTTTTAAGGAGCAAGATAAGTCTACAGATGTGACAGCAAGCAGCATGTGGGTCAAAGCTACTGCAGGGGTTAGCATTCGGGTTGTCAGACATCTCAGAATTGGCCTGTACAGTGCAGGAATGTGTCCCTCTGGTATCTGAAAGAAGTTTCATTCCAGATATGATATATTTAAAAGCTTTATTAAGAAAAAAAGCTGTGAAGTTGGTCAGATGAATTCTCAAGAAAAGAGTTTGCCTTTGGCCCCCATTCATTTCATGTCCTTCTCTTCTCTCCCCATGCTCATGAAATCGTCAATTCTGGACCTCAAGGGCAGGATGTCTAATAATGTGGTCTCAATGGAAAAGCCCACGCTAGCTTTTATAATATGAAGCAAGCTGCTGTTAAATTATTATTCGCCTCTAGATTAATTGACGTGGTTTTGTTTGGAGCAGTCTCTTCTATGCAGGAATTGTTCTTCGGAAACCTGGCAGCCAGGACTGCCAGTTTGTCACAAATGACCCTGTTTCTCCAGCTTTTCGCTATGTATCTCAGGCAGATGGATGACTAATGTGTGTGTGCAGTGAAAGGATTCCTGGCTGCAGTGGTAACATCCCCACTCTAAAAGTGGGGCTGCTTGAGCTTCAGAGGGCATTTTTGCTGATTCCACTTCCCCTAGAAGTGCTCTGAGCAATCCAAAATTATGTCCCTGAGGGTCACATATCCCTCAGAGACATAACTTTGAGTTGTTCAAAGTGTTTCTGTGGGGAGAGGAGATTGGCAAACATCAAATGTGAAAATTGCTCCCGTTCATGCCTGGTCCACTGCACAAAGAATCCTTCAGTACAGGGACGCTGAAGACGTTTTGTGGAGCCATAGCCTTTCGCGGCCCTCCTTCATCACTAGAGGGCTGCAGATTATGTAGCCCACTACTTATTTCAGTCAACTATCAGCAAAACATCCCAAGAGGAAAAAGGAGCTAAGCCAGAGTCCCTCCTTATCTGAGGGTTGTTTCCCCTCACTCTTTGTTTGCTTATGCCTCAGATGAACACCCCCCCCATAAGATTTTCACACAGGGGCTCTTGAAGCCTTTAACTCACACCTTCTCCAAAATGGAGGGGGTGAATTCACATAGCAGCTAGATTTACCTCAAAGTCCCTGCAAGTTATCAGGGAGCGGTTCATACACAATTCGGGTTTTTCTTGTGGTAAAACTGCTGTGCATAAAAGTCCCTGGTCAGGTGAGCAAGTAGTTTTCATTTATTCTGGAGAAAGTGTATTCTGCCTTTCCCATCAAAGCCAGCTCAAGACATCTTACAAACAAATGAAACCATCCTCAGTCCAACCAGTTACCATAAATTAAAACAAATCAACAATGTTAAAATGCAGCAGTAAAAATACCAGAAAAAATGAGCCAGTAAAAACACAAACACAACAAATTAAAGGCTTGCTAGAGAAGTCTTTAACAGGCGCTGAAAGCTAGGTAAACTGGGTGCCAAACTGATCTCACAAAGAAGGAAATCCCACGTCTTAGAGGCCACTACAAAGAAGGCCTTTTAGAATTTTTATACTGCAAAAGTCACAGTAATGGCCCTCCAGTGGCTGTTGCTAATGACTACCTTGTGTTTCTTTTTAGACTGGGAGCCCTTTGGGGTACCCAAGGAACCATCTTCCTTTGTTTATTCCTATGCAAACTACTTTGAGAACTTTTTCACTGAAAGCGATATATTGATGGCGGCAGCAGTGGTGGCAGTGATAGTAGTAGTAGCAGAAGTTGTATCTTAGACGCCTTAAAAAAGAATCAAAGAAAGACAAGTCCATAGATGACAGGTCAACCATGAGCTATTAGCTTTGATTGTGAAATGGCATCTCCATGTTCAGAGGCCACATACCTCTGAGTACCAGATGTTGGACATAAACCACAGGGGAGGGCTGTTGCCATCATGCCCTGCTTGTGAGTTTCCCAGAGGCATCTGGCTGGCCTCCACTGGCAACAGAATTGCTGGATTAAATGGTACTTGGTCCGATCCAGCAGGCAAGTCTAAGGTCCTTGGATGTGAAGCAGAGTTATACCTCTTTGTGGCAACCGAAAGCAATCTCTTTGAAAGAAAAATGGGGGGGGGGGACACACTTCCCCGTGGCCTGGCCATGAGAGTGAAGAGGAGTCTGGCATCCTGCAGTGTGTAGCTGAGCCACATTCGAGGTTTTCCTTCTGCGAGAAAGAGCCTATCAATTTTGCAGAGCTTTTTCAGCCCATTACCACATTACAGGTAGACAGTTGTCATCAGGCATTAAGCCTAAATGACTTTGACAGCATAACTGCAGGCTAGCTCCAGGCTTGGCAGTCGGCGGAGCACCTGCAGCTTGCAGCACTGCAGCCACAGGGCAATGGCAGGGCGTGCCATGAAGAGACCGGAGGGCAGAGATGCTGGGAGTCACTGGGAAGAGTTGCCCTGAACTGGCAGCCCACCTCACGAGGCCAGGCTGCCTTCAGGGTTCACCCGTGCAGGCCTTGTTGGCCGGAGGAAACACTCAACCTCTTTATAAAGAGGGACTTCATTCTTTCTTCACCAGGCCTGCATCATAATGGCAATCCACAGGGATGCCCGTGTTGATTAGAAGGAAAGTGGCACGTCCCATGAGCTTTGGCCCTCTTCTTTAACCAGGCTCATTTGAGACAGCCCTGAACAACTCACCCCTGTCAACATTTATGGATGAACATAAAATTTTTCTTCTGTAGCTGCAACAACCCTCCTTACACCAAGGATGGATCACTACCTAAGTCTCCCCTCTCCCATTATTTCACATTCTTCTCCATCTGCTGTTCATTTAACTTCCTCTTTGCCCGCTTGGCAACAATTCTAGCCCATGCCCTGGTAGGGTTGCCAGGTCTAGGTGGTGAAAATAGTCAAAATCTGTCACCAAAAAGGGGGGGGGGGATAGTTGGTGCTGTTGTTCACCTAAAAAGTCTCAATTTTGCATTTTAAAAATTGCATAAAATTTACATATGCTAATTGGTACAATATATGCATGCTGTGCTAAAAATAGGACAATCTGAAAATCAATGCAATTCACACACACCCTTTTCCACACAGTTCAAACACCAGCCTTCCTCTGACTGGATCACCGAATCCCATGGGACAAATGGTGCATTTTCTTTCCATTTTTAAGGGGGAGGGAAACCCCCACATACCCCTTTCCACACCTCTGAATCAGAGAATCCCATGGGGCGAATGGGGCATTGTAATTTCATTTGAATGGAGGGGGCACCTCTTCTCCACAGTTCAACACTAGCCTGCCCTCCGCAGTGGTGCATCTCGGGGAAGCACAGATCTGTCCTTGGGGCATGGCAAGCAGGGTGACCACCCTGGGCCCCACTCTTTTAACTCCCATTAGAATTAACTGGAAGGGGGCCCTGCACTGACTGATTTGCCCCGGGGCCCTGCACCCTACCAGGGCTCTCTAAGGACAGCCCTGGGGAAGCATGTGTTTCCTGACCGGGAGGGAGCTTGCTGGCTGCCCGCAGCAGCTATAGAGCAGCAGAGACACACGACACAGTCAGAAGAAGTCCCTCCCTGGGGCGAATGGGCCAGTCACAGTGAGTCACTGCGGAAACGAAAAGGCAGGCTACTGTGAAAAACACCTGGCTGGGGAAATGGGGTCAGAATTGCCAGCACAGCAGTGGCGAGCTCTATTATAGAAGTTACAGGGAAAACAAAAATATAAAATCCACATTATGCACTAGAATAGCAAGAAGAATAAAAAACAGCAGCTAAAAAGCAAGCTCTTTAAACAGCAGTGGAAAACTGTAAGGATCAGGAAAGTACCAACATATCTGGGAGGGAAAGCGATTTGTACAGAAGAGTAATAATATTGCAACTGGGTTCTGGAATATAAGAGCTGGCAGTATTGATAGCACAAGTTTTCAAGTTTCACACTAAAACGTAGATGACATCAGAATGACATCTATGAAAGTTCTTAATTTTCTGATTGCCCAGTGATCTTGAAAAATATTCCATCCAAGTAATAAAAATTAATTAGTGCAAAATCTTGCCTTTGAATTGCGTCATTCTCAAAGAAATTACTTTATCATTCATTCATTCATTCAATTTCTATACTGCGCTTCCAAAAACGACTCAGGGTGGTTTACACAGAGAAATAATAAATAATAAGATGGATCCCTGTCCCCAAAGGGCTCACAATCTTAAAAAAACCCCATAAGATAGACACCAGCAACAGTCACTGGAGGTGCTGTGCTGGGGGTGGATAGGGCTAGTTACTCTCGCCGCATTAAAAGGTGTCCCTTTGCCAAGTTAGCAGGGGTGCCTCTTAAAAGGTCATGTTAAAAAGTGCCTCTTTGCCAAGTTACCTATTTTTACTTTGTGTTTTTACTTTGGCGGGGAGGGGCCTGGGTTTTTGCAGGATATTATGACAAGTTACTGGGATTCCTTAAACAAAAATGAGCTAGAAACCATTGGTCTAACCAATAAAGACAGCACAGAAGGAACATCAACTGAATTGTTTCATGTCCCATATGCAGGAGGACACTGTTGCCTTTAAAGCCTGCATTGCAGACAGTAACTCAAAAACTGAACCTTTTCCCAGTAGTGGGGAAATTTTATCTGTTGAATGTGCACCTGCTATATAGGCACAGGAGCCCTACCGGTGGGGAAAGCTCTCAGTCCTACTAGCATCAGGGCACGATGGAGAAGGGCGTGGGGAGGTAAAAACATTTTTAAAAATTCTTGACAGTTTTTAAAATTGTATGTTTCTATTCCCAAATTTAATTTAATTGTAGGTTTATTCCCAAGTGACATGATATGATCTCTGTCTTGGAGGCATGAGCCATGATCATTCATTGGTGCATGCACATGGGCAGAAGCACTCTTCCTCATTCTTCATTCTGTACATGGTTTAGAACAGAGGTTCCATTTGGGGTGTGAATATGCTCAGTTCCCTGTTTTGATGGCTAGCTTTTTTGGGGAGGGATGCTTGCTTTTGAGGTCATTCATTCATTCCTTGTAGGATGGTGGCTGAATTTTTGTGGAGGGGGAAGTACATGCACTTGATCTCAACTCCTGCCATTCCTGGTATCTCAGTGGAATTTAATACCAGGAACTACCAAAAGAGGGAGAGGGGTATCTCCAGAACAGTCAAATGCATATATGCAGGATATCATTTGAGAGTTATGGATAGATTTGATTGATTGCTCAGTGGCTCAGTCTTGGCCCAGTTGCTGTTTGGGTGACTTGTCCTTTTTGGTTTTGGGTGTTTGTATTTTTAAGTACAGACACGATATTTTCTGGATGCAAAGGTTGGCCCTTTATCCCATTTTTGGTTGACACCCCTATGTTATTAAAAGGGGAGATGCAGTACAATGCAGAGATAGGGCAGGGAATGTCATTCATCAATACTGCTTTCCCAAATGTAGGTCTAATGCTCTATTCATTGGGCCATACTGGTAAATAAGAAAGCATTTTAAATAAATGGCTTCAGCAGTATGAAACAGGAGGACTGACTTTTAATGAAATCCTCGAAGCGGGGAAAAGCAGGAACCATCTTAAATCACACCCAACAGCAAAACCTTTACTGAAACTGAAACTTTACTGAAACATTTTTCTGCTGAACTGACACAAGCCACTGTTATTAAAGCAGTCAGCCCATATTTTCTCATCCATTTTTAAAATTTTATTTTTTTATTAATGCAATTGCACTTTATAAAAAAGAAGAAAGAAATTATTTGGGTATTTATGTGGTGGTACAACAACAAAAGGAAAACTCTGGCTATAAAACTATAAATCTAACTAAAAGCCTGGGTGAATAGAGCTCTGTTAGTCCACACTTGACAGGCTGGTGGTGCCTTTTGTGTTTTTAGTTAATCCATTCCTTGATCCAGGCCAGCTTTTGAATGGGGCTTTAATTATTTATATTCCAGTCCGGGTGTAGAGGCGGGGCTGACAAACAGCCAGCAGCAAGAACATGGAAAAGCTGTCTGCACTTGCCTTTCTGTACATAATATCTATTTCATTAAACTAATAATATTCCTGATTCCACTCCACTGCCTTGTCCTTGCATACCACTACTCTTTCCCTTGGCTTCTACAGTGCCATTGCATCTTTCAAAGTCAGAATCAAATAGCACAACCCAGGTCTTTAAAAAGACAGGAGAACAATATGGAAGACACCGGAATGCAGCGGTTTGGCAGTGATGTCATCTGAATTCTCCAGAATAACCGAGTAAACAAATGATGTCAATTTCAGAGAAACTTGCTAGTGTGGGAGCAACCCAAGATATCTAAGCAAACAAACAAATCAGAAATATTCTCAAGGGTGCAGATCCAAATATCTGAAAGCCAGGGCCATCTTATTTCAAACTGAAATTTCCTTGTTGGCATTAGTCCCCAAGTCTAATATGCTGGCTTGGAACTAAGCACCACCACCAGCGTTCATTCAGGACTTGAGGTCTGAGCCAACAGCAGGAAATTAGCCTCCCTATTAACTGCACACTCCCTCTCCTATCCATGCACCCACTGTCCCCAGGCTTTTCTAGGCTCATATGCCCCACATTTGCATTGCGAACACTGATGTACAAAGAGACCACCAGCAATAAATGTCAAAGCTGGTTCAGAGCTGGAGTTTGAAGGTATTTAGATAGAACAACAATAATTGCACAGGGATGTGGTTTGCTCTGAAGCGAACTAAAGACTGTGTTTAAATGTCCCAAATTCCTAGTGACTCTAATAATTGCAACCTCTGCCTCAATAAAATGCACAAATAATGTTACTGAAATCTTTCCAATCAAAAGGTATTATTTTGGGTTTAAAAACAGATGCAGCACTCAGTATTTAGGAGGAAGACGTCTGGGCGGGTCTACCTCTATTTCAAGAACGTACAAAAAAAATACTGGAAATTTGGTCAAGTCCCTCTCTCGCTTTTTATAGTCTTTTTATTACAGGGTTATTATAATCTTAATACGTCTCCTTTTCTTCCCTAATCAGCTAAAACATTCCCGTTTCTGATCAAACATCGCTGGAAGAAAGTGAATTGAAACACACAGTATCAAGAGGAGTCCATTAATCCTTTTGGGGGTCCCTAGTTCCAACTTAAATGCATCACACATTTATTTCATGGTTTCTGCTCCAGCATGAATATTTGGGGGATCAGATTCAGGTATGAAGACTGGCTGTATTCAAAGTCATCCAAGTGCTAGTTGACATTTGCAGGTTCATCACTTGAGGACTAGAACATCAAAGCCCAATTTGAACACTTTCAGTCTGAATCCTTGGAACTGCAGTGGAGTCTATCCCAAAGACTCAGTACTTGTAGAAAATAGTGTGGGGGTGGTCCCACTGCAACACTGGCTGAAAGAATATTTGAGTTGTTCTTTATTATTATGTCATAGCAGCCCACTGCAAGCAGGCAGCCCCATCGTCAAACTTGATAATTAGGGTCAAGGATCCCACGGATGTCATCCCTCCTGTTTAAATCCCAGCATTGCAACCCTTTGCTTCGCTGCTGCCCATTCATTTGGAATCAGTAATGGAAGAAGACTTGGTCATGTGCTGATTAAAGCTGAACAATCAGATACTTTGCAATCTACACCTCACCTCCTTGACCTCCTCTGACAGTTCTGCCCTGATTATTAAGTATACACTTACCCACAGAAATTGTGGCCTCTAAACAGAACTGGTCTCCGCAGCACAATAATATAGATTTATAGCTGTATTATTGAAAAGAGAGCACAGTCCATTCAGAGGTCAAGTACCTTAGGTGACCGGCAAAATCCCTTGCATCAAAAGGCACTGGAGAGGAAGACAAGGTTGAGTAGCATTATGTCTAGAGATACACACAACTCCACTGGAACACATTTCTCTTGGGTGAATTTTTTTCTTGTCTTTTTAAAAATCAAAGTACTCTTATGTATGGGTTGATCTATTGCATCTATGTCTCATTATATTCAGAGGTTGTCCTATCATGAGGCAAGGTGAAGTGGCCATCGCAGGTGCCAGGTGTTGGTTGTCATTAAAGACAGCAGAATAGGAGGAATCTGGCCCATGTGGTCCAAGTCATCAAGAAGTTATCCTGAACAGGGCCCTTGAAATGGAGGCAAGCTGCCCTTGGGTTGAGGACAGGAGCTGAGAAAAGAAAAACAAGCGTGTGTTTTAATCCTTCTTTTGGTGTGCCTTGTTAGAAGCAAGGTAGATAAAAAGTAGTGGTCATTTTTAAACGTATTTAATTAGAGAGCTTACACCCCACCTTTCAAGCACGTGGTTCTCAAGGTAGCTTGCAATGGACTCCATTAATAATAATTTTAAACACACAAGCTCAGCCACCCTTAGCCCTGTGGTCGATGGCAGAGACAAAGGTGCTCCTCTTTCCTTCTGCTGTCCTTGAGCAGCTCTCATTAGGAGCAAGGAGAACAGGTTGCTTACCAGTAACGATGCTTCTCTGAGTGGTGTTCTGTGCATACACATGTGTGTAGGGATTCACGCCTGTGCAGAGACATCTAGAGACTAAAAGACAACATTTGGGGTGATAGCTCTGCCCTCTTACATGTATTCATACCCCGGGCACCCTGTATTTATCTCCTCAGCTGTATTTTTCTCATCAGTTGTAGCCACCGTTGTAGTACCTGAAGAGAGACAGGCTGTAGAGGGGAGGTGGTGTAAATGCACAGAAGGCCGCTCAAAGAAACATTGTTACAGGTAAGCCTATTCTTCTTCATCATGGTCTCTGTGCCCCACACATGTGGGAGATAGCCAGAGTCTTATCTGGTGGTGGATCAGCCTAGGACGTTCCCATAGCAGTACAGAGGATTTTGAAGCTGAAAGCAGCATCATTTCTTGCTCTCAGATCCAAGGCGTAGTGCCAGATGAAAGTAGAGGTCTGAGACCAGGCAGTCATCTGTATGCAGATGGCATCCAGTGGAATGCCTGCAAGGAAGGCAGCAGAAGTTGCCATGGATCTAGCCAAGTGTGCATGGAGAGAAGCAGGTATGGGTTTAGCTGCTAGTTGGTAGCAAAGCTAGTTGGTAACAAAGCATAACAAAATATTATCCTAGAGCATATCCAGGATGGCAGCCTTTGAGAGGAGACCTGGAGGCCCTTGTTAGGTTCTCCATAGCAAATGAAGAGTGAGTTGGACCTTCAAAATTCTGTCATTCTGTGAATGTAGAAGCCTAAGGCTCTGTGAACTTCCAGAGTATGCCATTTTATTCTTCCAGTGATGTGGGATTAAGAAAAAGGACTGGAAGGAAAACCTCTAGAGAGATGAAACTGAGAGACCACCTTGGGTAGAAATGTTATATCTGTATCTATATCTGTATCTGTATTATATATCTATATAAGAGACCTTTTCCCTTTGGAAAACTAGGAATGGTGGGTCCACTCGGAGAGCCCTGAGTTTGCAGACATGGTGGGCCGAGGTGATTGCCATGAAGAAGATTGTTTTAAAGGTAAGTAGATGCAAGTCTGTGGTAGCCATGGGTTCAAATGGCTTAGGGGTCAGCATGTTGAGTACTAGGGGTAAATCCCATGAAGGTGCCAACTTGGGAGGAGGGAAAAACAAATGGTCTAAAGCTTTGAAAAACTTTTTAACTGTAGGAAACTTGAAGATGGAACCGAGAACATGGTGAGCCAAGATGGCCGCAAGATGTACCCTCAGATAAGTCTGCTTCTTTCAAGTGCAGGAGGTGAGGACATCCTCCAATGAAGAGTGTAGTGGGTCTAGGTGGTGCCCCAGAATATGCCTACAGCATATTCTGTAAAGTGCTACAACTTTGTGTTGTCATTCTGGTGTGTGGATGGTTTTAATGTGTCATGAAGAACAGTGTGGACAGCTAGTTCGGAATCTGTGGGGTCAGATGCCAGTGACAGATGCCCTGTCAGTGAAAGGGCAGAGAGGTTTAGGGGCACTTCTTTCAAACCTGATGAGAGGGTTAGATTTGGGAGGCATGGGAGGTGGAGAGATGCCCCTTCTGCCAGTGAAGTTAGAGTCACGAACCAAGGCTGGCGAGGCCACCATGGTGCAATCAGAATGCAAGGAACATGACTGCTCTGTAGTTTTTGAAGGACTCGAGGAATTAGAGAAAAGGGTGGAAGGGATAGATGTACTCTTTTGACCAATCTGTCAGGAGAGCGTCCCCCTCAGAGCTGCGGCCAACTTTACCACAGCGGAAGAAACTGTGGCATTGGCGGTTGTGTACGTAAGTAAATAATAAGTTCATTATTGTGACCACTGGTCATAACATAACATAGCATAACATAAAATGTGACATGAAACAGAAACAGAAAAGAAAAACTCAGCATACCATAAGTTATTCTGTCAAGTTAAACTAAAACCAAAGCTACAGTTTCGAACAGAGCATAGCAGCTATAAATTTCTTTCTGAGTTTCAAAGAAAGCAAGCCAAAGGTAGCAACTTGATAACTGACATGTGGAAACACATTAGCAAAAAGATAAATCAGACTTACCACATCCGAACACTTAAATAGCAATAGCAATAGCACTTACATTTATATACCGCTCTATAGCTGGAAGCTCTCTAAGCGGTTTACAATGATTTAGCATATTGCCCCCCAACATTCTGGGTACTCATTTTACCAACCTCGGAAGGATGGAAGGCTGAGTCAACCTTGAGCCCCTGGTCAGGATCGAACTTGTAACCTTCTGGTTACAGGGCGGCAGTTTTACCACTGCACCACCAGGGGCTCTTTGTATCTATAATCTGCCCCAGCATATGATCCCACCCACCCCCCACGATCATATCATAGATGAGACACTGTAAGATGTGGTGGATAATGTGGCCAGCACCACAAGGGCAAAGGTGCTGTTCCTCTGGAAGTTTGCGGAATCTCCCTTCTAGATATGTCATGGGCATAGTTTGGAAGCATAAAATTGTGGAAGCCTTTCTCAGTGATACATGGGTAAAGTTAACCAGATACTGTGAGATCTGATTAAACATTCACAGCGTGGCTGGAGCGGCTCTCCCTGCCTTTTGCGGCACTGGCCAATTTTTCTCGCAAATGGGGCCGTGCGGTCGCGTTTGCGAACTAAACTATGCCCCCACGTCTGACATCAGATGCAGGGGGCATGGCTGGGGCATGAGGCGTGGCCCCTGAAGTGGCCACACCAGGTTCTTTGAACCCATTCATGCAATGGTGGCTACGCCCCTGGTTTTTAATGAAAAGATGAATCTCTGGTAGATTAAATCGCTGCCACCAATTCACTTTAAAAAGTTTTTCCTAATGGGGCCTGAGTGACTGAGAAGCCACATTTCACTTTGCTTCCCCTTGCTAACAGGCAAGTAAAAAACAACAACAACTGCTCCCTTATGTGTTTGCCTGCACGTGGAGCTAATGACAGCTAGCTGAGCTCAAGGCTCTTAGCCCCCACTACTGTGAGTCAATCACGCACTCTGGGAGGGTTAGTGAAAACAGAGAAAAACCCATTTATTAAGTTGCTACAGACTGGTCCATCTGAGACTTTAGCTTTTAGATGCACTTTAAAATGCTTAGTTGGTTACAAGAATGCTTCAAAGCGCCCAGATATTTCTTAGGCAGTACATAATGAAAACTTAGTTACTCTATTGTAAGAAACAGATATTTAGGAACTGCAAAGCACACACCAAAAGCAAACGAACTCCTAACGCAAAGTCTGACTAAACATACTTTTCCCTACGCTAGATCCCGAAGCCACAAAGTCATGGCTTCCTTTCCCTTGAATACTCACCAAAACCCTGGCAAGGTCAAGTCCCCTGCAAAACCTCTGACCTTCAGAGGTTCTCCTGCAGACTCTAGCATGCGGGAGTAGCCTCCATGCTGGTCACTGTCCCTCCGCACTCTATTTCCTCCTTTTCCTTCCCAATATTCCCAGCAGCAGCCCTCATGTCCCACCCACCTGGCGGACTGATCGGTCAAGACCTGGGGTCACCAGCCTGTCAGTCAAGGCTAGGGGTTCACTTCCTCTTAACTCTATTGGGGGTGGGGAAGCTGGTCACCACAGGTATTGATGATGCTGGGGATGTATAGAGGTATGGAAATGTGCATCCTGTAGATTGAGGCATGCAAACCAGTCACCCTGTGGGAGAAGTGCAAGATTCATCTGGATGGTCACCTAACAGAAATGACGGTAGCCCACGAAGCAGCTGAGGCCACAGAGGTTGAGAACTGGTGGGGACAATTTGGGGACAGGGTAGCCATTTTTAAAATTTATTTATATCTATGTAAACTGCTTTAGGAATTTTTGTTGAAAAGCGGTATATAGATATCTGTCATATTAGTATTCATATTCAGGGAAACAGTCTAGATTCTTCATGGACCAGGGTGTGTGTGTGTGTGTGGGTGTGTGTGTGTCTGAGCTGCAGAAGCAAACAACAACAAAACAACCAAAGCAACCAACACAACAATTTAAACCCAGTCACCCCCCACCCCACCTACCTATGCTCCACGATGGCCTCTGATGCATGCTGGCTGAGGGGCACCAGTCCATCATCACAAGCCCAGCAGTGGCATGCATGTGTGTCTGCGTGTGTCAGTAGCACCAACAGGCAGTTGCTGCTGGACTGGGAAGTGCTGCTGTTGCTCCTGTTGCTAATGCTGCTGCTAATGTTGGGCATGGATTGCATAATAGACGTAGGTGCTCCAGCACTCTCCTCTTTGTTTTGAGCCAGCCTCCTCTCCTCTGCCCACCTCACTCTTTAACCAGAAGGGCCCTCCACATGGGCTGCTCACCAGGAGTCATGGCAATGCCCTCCATGGTTGGGTAACAGGAAGGCCAAAACGTGCTCTGCCGATTGACCCAACCTGCTGCTGAGACAATCCATAACTCCAGTCCTCAGCCAACCTGCCAAGGCACATGCCTCCCACATGCACATGGTCAGAGTGGTCTGGAGAGAGACCATCTTCTCCAGGAGAAGAGCAGCGGGCAAAGCCTGGCTCAGAGCCGCTGCCTTTGCACACAAGCTGCTCATTGCAAGGAGTAACGGCTCGAATGCCAAGACCAGCTTGGAAATGAGCTTCCAGTCAGTGGTGGACAGGTCACACACTCCCAAACCACAGTTCCTCGCCAGGATGTGGATGGCCACCTCTTGCTCCAGCAGGCACTGGAGCAAGAGAAAGATGGAGTTGCACCACATCTCAACATCCCTAGGGATTATGTGAGAAAGTAGGCCGAGCTCATTCTGCCTGTCCTGGAGTGTCCACCTATGTTTCTGGCTGCAGTGGAAATAGTTTACTATCTTGTGGCAGCAGCAGCCCCTGAAGGCAGGGAGACTCCTATGCTCCCTCACCCTCACCTCCTTGATGCCAAGTGCATCCATCACAAACAGGTGCAGAGTGTATGTCATACAGCATACTGACACAAACCTCAGCTGGTGTGCCACCCTAAGCTCATTGGCACCATTGTCAGTGACCATGAAGCCTCTGCAGTGGTTTGGACACCTGGAGAACCATTCCTCCACCTGGCACCTGAAGACCTCCAGCTGCTCATCCGCTGTGTGATGTCTATCCAGCAGCTCCACATGTAACAGAACCTACCTGGGCTTTGCTACCTGGGATGTGCTGGCCTCACCAACAGCAGCAGATGCCGCTGCCTCTCTCTCTTGCCCCCACCAGTGTGCAGTGAGGAACAGGAAAGCAGCCTGCACTCCACCAAAGGTTGTCCACACATTTGTAGTTAAGTGCAAACTGATGTCAGGTTCTACTGGGTCCAGCAGCCCCAACATAACCTCCCTGCATGCCTGGTACAGGGAGGGCACCACCCTCCTACTGAAGGCAGTCCATGAGGGGATCTGGTACTCAAGGGCAAGCAGCCGGAGCAGCCAGCAGAAGCTGGCATTCTCCACCATCTCAAATGGCTGGCCATCCAGAGCCATAATCTCTCCAATGCCCTGGGTTATGAGATGTGCCTCTGGGTGACCAGATCGCTTGCCCACTAGACATGCCCACTGCGTGACAAGCAATGTGTCCTGCTTGAGAGCAGGAGCACGTCTCTTGCCACCGCTAGTTGAGGGCACAGCAGGCAGCCTAGCACCACCAGCCAGTGCGAGGATGCCCAGATGACGCCATTGATGATGTCCAAAGCCTCTGGCATCCTTTCCCCTGCTGACCTGTGCCCTTCAGTGGGTGTAGACAGCAGGTGTAGGCTCACTTTGGAGGTGCCCAAAGCGGTCCCACACAGTGCTGCCAGCAGTCTTTGGCTGCTTGGGTTCTGGTGGCACTACGGGCCTGCTGGTTGGTCACCACCAGCACACACACATATTGTAGCTGCAAAGGCCCTGGGGCAACAGGAATGACACCCTGCTGCTCCAACTCCTCCTCTGTCTCAGACTGGGTGGGGCCTTTAAATTCATTTTGAAACTTCCTCTTTTTTGTTCCCCCACCTCGTCCCTCCCACCAGGCTAACTGGGGCAGAGTTACACAGACAACAGGAAGATTTGAATGACAACAAGCCAACCAGAGCAAAGGAGGTCACTAGCCAATCGGTAAGCAGTGGTTGAAAACCAATCATCAGGGAAGAACAATTGTAAACAGTCCACAGTGATGGCAGCTGCCATGTTCAAACCGCTTTGATTAGAACTGGGCTCGACTCAGTTCGAATTCAGATCGGCTCCCTCTTTTCAGGGGTCAGTCTGGTTTGAACTCAAACCGGTTGAACAGGACCTGTTTGTGTCAAAACCGGTTCAAATTTAACCGGTTCTGGACATCCCTATCCCAGAGGGAGAGACGGAAGCACGAAGCTCAGTTGCAGGGCAGTTGGCACATGAAGCCCTGGCAGATAAGGCAGGCCTCAAGCCTATGTTGGGAATGTGCCCGAATCGGCTCAGGGAGCCGTGGGCAGGGTGTGGATCAGTGTGTGGCAGTCATGTGCGTGCTGACCACATGTGCAGGCTGCTGGGCGAGTGCTATAGCTGTGCACAGCCTTTTTGACAGCGAGCACCGCACCTGAAAATGCGGTGGGGCGGCAGAGGAGCAGGTAAGGACCTGCTTACCTGGTTTTTAAAGGAACTGATCCTTGCCCCACTGAACGGGTTTGGATGTGGGTGCCCAAGCTGGCTCAGTGCTTCCCTAAGGAGGTGCTGAACCAGTTCAAGCACATCTCCACCCTACGTTCTTCTCCCAGGCACTTTGTGTGCTTATCAGAGGTGTGATGTTTGGACGAGCAGGAAACGTTTGAAAAAGATCCTGCTTCTATCCATAAATGAGGAGGGAAAGGGGAGGGAGGGACTGAGGGAAATAAAAATGCTAATGAAAAAGAGGAGAAACTATCAGACAGAAAGAAGGAATACGTGATAGTAACAGAAAGGGATATTTAATTCAAGGATTTATTTATTTTTTAATTAGACCTGAAGCAGTGCAAATGGTGCAATCTCTTCAGCAGTTGGTGAACAACTGAGAAGATAGACAGGGTGGTTGGGGTTTGTGTACATAAAAGGTGGTGGGGCTACCACCAAAAATGTTGGGTTTTTTTTAAAAAAAAAATCTACAAGGTTCCAAGGAGGGTCTCTGAGCAGGCGTGAATCCCTACACATGTGTGATGCACAGAGACCACGAAGAAAATGTTTCTCTTTCTTTCTGGCAGGGAGGGAGGGAGCAGGTTCCCTCCAGCTATTCATTCCCTAGTCAGTAGATGGGGCACAGCTGGTCGGTCACCCCCTGCCCATGATGTTCTTTCTGGAAAGCAGAGGATGCAACCTCCCATGGGTCTAGTCCTCTGGCCAATAACAGAGGCCAGAGGTTGCTTCTCTTAGCTGTCCCAGAGCAAATTTACTATCTATGTGTGAAATATCTGCAAATTTGAGTGAAGCCCAAGTTTTCGTCAAAATCTCCAAATGAGTTTTTAAAAATGCTACAGATATACCATGATTCTTTTTGTGGAGAAGATGGAGTGTGCTCATTTTGCATTTTTCTAGTGGGCGACATTCCTATATGAAGGGTCCCCCAATATAATCCCATAAGAGATTTGGAATACACTGAGCACTAGTCAGCGGAACTCAAAAGCAAAATAAGGAAGTCTGAAAAGCTTTTGTGATGGAAATACATCCAGTCAAACTGAATTCCAATTTTTCATTAATCACCAGAGGCTATTTGACCAGACTAAGGTATGATGTTTTGTCCCTTCTTTGCTTGCTATGTATACCACACATCTTGGTATGCATGGAGCTCATAAAATCCAGTGCAAACAGTGCTGGAGAACTGAAAATGTCCTGATGTTAGTGGCGGGGGAAGGGGCGGAATAGTGATAAACAATATACTTCATGCCTCCATTTCTTCTACTTCATCTATTCTTTTACAGTGCAATCCATTGTATTTATCTTTGGAACATATTGCCTCAGAAACTACTTTGTTGTGAGAGAGGTATCAGTTAATCATAAACTAAGTGGGAAAGGAACATTTTTAAGAGAGAGAGGAAGTTACTCACTCCTTTGGAGGGAGGAGCCCAGGTTTCCAGATGGATAACCAACAAATAACTTTTGCTCATAGGAACATAGGAAGCTGCCATATACTGAGTCAGACCATTGGTCTATCTAGCTCAGTATTGTCTCCACAGACTGGCAGTGGCTTCTCCAAGGTTGCAGGCAGGAATCTCTCTCATCCCTATCTTGGAGAAGCCAGGGAGGGAACTTGGAACCTAGATGCTCTTCCCAGAGCGGCTCCATCCCCTGAAGGGAATATCTTCCAGTGCTCACACTTCTTAGTCTCCCATTCATATGCAACCAGGGCGGACCCTACTTAGTTAAGGGGACAAGTCATGCTTGCTACCACAAGACCAGTGTAAACCCAGGCCTCACGGGAACAGCAATATCAAAACATTCAATTCATAATTGCATATGGAGGTTTTTAAAATGCCGGTTGCTGTTTTCACAGGTATGTTCCAGACCTCCCCTACATGACCAGACAAATTAAAAATCCTGGAAAAATTAATTACTTTCCTGGAAAATTTTCCCACTGAAAAAGCATGGGAAATGATGTCTTCTGACAGACTTTGGCAGTTTTCTCGGAGACTTTTACAGACAGGAAATCCAGATTTTCACACACTGATGTAAAAATAAACAACATATATTGTTTCACTTCACTGTGTTTTAATCCATATTATCCTTCCATGAAACTCACTTAAGAAATGGGGGGGATGAAACATTTTGCGCTAGATATATTCACTTGTTGCTCTCATTCATCGCTAGAATTTTTATTTGTAAGGGTACCATTCCAGCCTCAAAACAAAGCAGCTCTTCCGGTTCTCAACAAGGAGTGGAGGGAGTGTGCATGGCCATTTTGTGGTATGGGAGGCGTGCTTGCAAACTGCAAGCCCTTTAATACTAGTATCCTAATATAATGAACTGCATGTATTGGTATGCATTTGGAAGCTTTTCTTCAAGAGTTTCTGTAATCTGGCTTTGATTACGATGAGGATGCTCAAGGGGAAAGAAAGGGGAGGAAATCTCAGAGAACAGGGGAAAGAAAAGAGAATGGCAGGGACCAGCAGGAAGGAGGCAAGAAAAGGAAATGTAAATTTGGGGTTTAATCTTTTGTAGTATGCCCTGCTTGTTAGAATCAAGCTGCAAGAAGTAGTGACCACTTTGTACCTATCTATGTGAAAAACAGGCTCAGTAGAGCTACCATTTTTGCTACAGATATACCTGTCATGAGCAAAATGGGCTCTGCGGGATCACTTATTATTTCAGCTTGCATTTTTCAAGTGTGTGCCATTCCCATATTCAGGGTCCCATTAACACAACTCTGTAGCAAATTTGACTAGTTAGCAGAGCTCAAAAGCAGGATAAAACAAAAGAGGGAAACTATGGGGCAGGTAGGGGGCTTTCTGAGGCAAAAAAAACAAAAACAGGTAAAATGAATCAAGAATGTTTATTTATCAGCAGCACATTGGCCAGACTAGGATCTCCTGAACTTGGTAGGTGGATATATTCACTCAGGAAAGCCAATAACCAATTAGCTGAATGGATTCTACTTTTCCAAAGGAGCTCTGTTTATTAAATATCAGAGAGAAACGGGTCAATTTCTTAATATGCTCCCTAATATTTTCTCTGCCTTGTCTCCCTTTTATTGTTATTGCTTTCAGACCTGCACCAATATATTTTGCATGGAGTGACAGAATATGGCAAGGGCAGGAGAGGCAAGGACAGCTCTAAGGACCCAGGGATAATGTGGGGGAAACAGAGGCAGGTATGAACTATTTATAGGACCACAGGCTTAATGTTTTGGGTTCTAGGTGCTTGCAAATGCCCCAACGGTCAGAAACCCATATATTCCCCAAATTGATCAACAATTTGATATCTAGCACCTGTACACTTCACCTGACTTGGATTTCACTGCACTTTATCACTTCACTGCACTTATATTATGCAAAATGTGGCTACAGTACAAGCTACTGTGTAGCCACCTAAAGGCGCAGCAGGAAAATGACTTGATTATGAAGCCAGAGGTTGCTGGTTTGAATCCCCGCTGGTATGTTTCCCAGACTATGGGAAACACCTATATCGGGCAGCAGCGATATAGGAAGATGCTGAAAGGCATCATCTCATACTGGTAACCAGGAAAAAAAAAAAAAACATGAAAAAAGCCCACAAGAAAATTGTGCACAGAAAAAAACCCACTGTCATAAAAGTGCACAAGAAAAATGCACACACGGAGCATTGCTCACACGGAAAAATTCCCACATATATACTACACTCCAATGCAAGAATTTTTCTGTGTGGGCATTTTTCCATAATGGAGTCCCAAAGGTGTACAGCAGGCACCAATACTGCCATATTCCATAGCCTCACAACAAGCCTGTGGGGTAGACTGCAGTGATTTCCATTTCCTAGATAGAGGCTGAGAAGCAGTGAATTGCCCAGCGCCACACAGTAAACCAATAGCTATTTATTGCTGGTTTTAGTGCTCATTTATTATGCAATATAAAGCTATTCAGATTTAACTTTTCAAAGTTTGTGATAAGAGTCATGGAAACAAATCAGACTTGAAACTGCTGAAAAAGAGATTTAATAATAATGAAGGGCATGCCTCAGGAGGAGAGCTGGTCTTGTGGTAGCAAGCATGACTTGTCCCCTTAGCTAAGCAGGGTCCACCCTGGTTGCATCTGAATGGGAGACTTGATGTGTGAGCACTGCAAGATCTTCCCCTCAAGGGATGAAGCCGCTCTGGGAAGAGCAGAAGGTTCCAAGTTCCCTCCCTGGCTTCTCCAAGACAGGGCTGAGAGAGATTCCTGCCTGCAAGCTTGGAGAAGCCGCTGCCAGTCTGTGAAGACAATGCAGAGCTAGATGCACCTCTGGCAGCTTCCTGTGTTCCTATGTTCCACCAAGTTTTTCAAGGCAATGAAATTAATGGCTTGACAAAATCAGCCAAATACGTCTCAAGAGAATCTCGCTTGCCTGCAGGATGTGCTCTTTTACCGACACGAAAGCAAGGTGGTGGTTTGCATCCCAAGCCAGCCTCTTCTGTACACAGGAGGGGTACTGCAAGCATGGATTGGCATGGCTCAGTGTACAACCCCCAGGAAGATCCTGCTGGGCATGCGAAATAAGAGCACAGCCAAGATCCACCTTCTGGACACAAAAACTTGGCACTGGATCTTGCTGTAGGTTGATAACGAAGGACTGCAGGGAACCACACAGGCACACTGATGCAAGCAAGTCCTTGCTCAGTTTAAAAAAAAAAATGCTTATTATGGGGAGAATGGGGTCTGATTGATAACTGTTTGTCTCATCTTGCATTTTTCACTTGGGCATCATTCCCATATATACAGTTGCATTAATACAATCCTATTACAAAACTGAACAGCACTGCACATCTTGCGCTATTCACCTTGAGTAACTTGTGGTTCTGGTTTTTTAAAAAAACCCTCTCACAGAGGGCTGTTCTGAGGATTCTGGGCTGCCCCAGACTCACAAGCACAGAAGCCCCCACCATCCCAGCGAGGGCGCTTCTCTGTTCAGACAAACACCACTCTAAGCATAAGTGGCAGGGTGCGATGGTGACTGACAGGCTGGGGGCGGGACTTCTGGCCTGTTTGCGCCACTGGACAAGGTTCCAGCACCACTTTTTTAAAAAAATGTCTGAATGGGGCTATTATAAAGCACATGATCCAGCTGAAACTGACAGGCCTTAGACTGGGAAGGAGTCGTTTTGATGAAGTACTTGCATTAATATCAGAGGCTGAGGCAAGGCTCCAGGAAAAAATTAACACCAGCTGCAGCCTTTATGGATTTGACATTGGCCTCTGCAACTGCCTGGCACAAAGGTCTCCCCTGGCACAATCAGATGTACAGAAGGCCTACCGGAATGAATCACCCTTAGGAAGGCAATGCATACCCATCCTCCCACTCTGGGTTTATACTGGCTGCCATCTGATGATTGGGGCATGATGCTTCAAGCCCTGAAATCCCATAAGGTGAACACAGATTCTCATCCTTATTATTTAGAATCTTGATATCCTGCTTTTCCGTTTGTTTTTTTAAGAGTCCTCAAAGTGTTTTACACGGCAAAAGAAATGAAAAGGCAGTTTCCTGTTCCACAATAGTGCACTTAAAAAAAAAAAAAGACACAAGGAAGACTATTTATCCTGAACAGGGAAGAACAGAGGTGATTTGCTCTCCCCTTGCTTAATATAAGAGAACCAGCATTTAAAAGGATTCCTTTCCAGCTTGTGCAAAAAGCTTCAACATATTTCAGCCCCGCAGCCTGTCTGTCGGAATGTATGTGAGTCATGCCAAATTCCTATAAGGTGTGCAGGCGTCTATGTGTAGAGGACTGGGCATGGGGGTGTGCTATGCAGAAAGAGTGGGCTGGAAGTGGGTGCTGTCTCTTTCCCCCATCCCTGCTTTCATCCTGAAACTATTTCTCAGTTAATCTCCTGGTGGGGGTTAATTTCAATCCCTGAGTCTTTGGAGTGTAAATTTACTGAGAAGCAATGTGCAAGGGGTGGCAGGGGCAGGGGAGCAAGGGCAGGAGAAGTGCTCAACTCTCTTCTGCATTTCACATTATTCTGTCTCTCACCATTGAATATTTATTGATTACATTTATTTATTTTTATTTTTTAACATTTATATTCCGCTCTTCCTCCAAGGAGCCCAGAGCGGTGTACTACATACTTGAGTTTCTCCTCACAACAACCCTGTGAAGTAGACTAAGCTG
Source organism: Hemicordylus capensis (assembly GCF_027244095.1). Classification (NCBI taxonomy): domain Eukaryota; kingdom Metazoa; phylum Chordata; class Lepidosauria; order Squamata; family Cordylidae; genus Hemicordylus; species Hemicordylus capensis. Next base: position 218,382,339 of record NC_069657.1, read on the forward strand.
AGAGAGAAGTGGCTGGCCCAGAGTCACCCAGCTAGTATCATGGCTGAATGGGGATTTGAACTCGGGTCTTCCCGGTCCTAGTCCAGCACTCTAACCACTATACCACGCTGGCTCCATCCCATCTTTCTTCCACAATGGAGCAGACATGGGGGTCCAAGGCCATCTCCTATCCAGACACTGACCAGGTGCAGACTTACTTCATTTCAGCAAAGTTGCTGCATCATGTATCTTCAAAGCATGCCCTGATTGATGAATTTGTTCATGTTGAAGAGAATTAGCAACACTTGGAAATGAAGCAGAAAATTCTCTTCCTGAGGTTTTAAAAATGGAGCCCCGTTCTTTCCCCATATCCTACTACTACTGCAACAAATCTCCATCTACCACTTTTCAAGAAAAGTTCTCAAAGCAATTTCCATAAAAAGATAAATAATAAATATATTAAATGATTCCCAGTCCCCAAAGTTTCACAATTGAAAAACAGGCTTAAAACAACCACTGGAGGGGTGCTGTGCTGGAATTGGTTAGTACCAGTTATTCTCCCCTGCTAAATATAAGAAAATGACCATTTAAAGGTTTTAACAGGTTTGTGTATTATCACAATCTATTGTAAGTTGCTTTGAGGGTATTTTGACCAAAAGATGGATTATAAATTGAATAATAAATAAAAGCCATGCATGGGATTACAATTCAGCTTTAAATTTATGTGTGTTATTTGCTTCATTAAGTGTACTCAAAGATTTTAAAAGTGTGTCCTGGCATTGCTCATGAAAACATTTTAATGATGACAAAATAAAGGGAAATGGTTGATGTATTTTGGTTCTGTAGTTAAAAAGAGTATTCATGTCCCCATTGTAGGTCAACACAATATATAGGAAGGCTAACTTACAAAAAAGGAACAGGCTCCACTTTGAACGAATACTCTCACCCAGGTAGAAGCAAAGAGTGTGCAATCGGCATTTTTCATCTGTTCTGACATATATGCGGTCACGTTCTATCAGGCAAACCTGGCACTTGAGTACACCAGTTTTTCTCTTGGAATGGAAATATGATTCAGAACAGGCTTCAGAAAACACTTGCTAGTATGGCAATGTTATGATTTTATTCACTCTATCTGCTTGTGTCAAACTAGAACATGTTTTGCCAGACTTTGGTAGAAAATCAAGGCAGCTCCTTAAGAACCTGAAGGCTTGAAATCTCAGTGGACTGGGATGCCATTTCATATCAGGGGCCCCTTGTCTAATTGATTTTAACCTGCAATGAAACGTTGAGCATTCGCAGCCACACTGGAATGCTGATCTCCAAATGTACATTGATCCATCCAAGATGAAGGTTTAGATCAATGCATGAGAGACTGACTGGAAATAAAACTGTTTGGTTTAGTTCTCATAAAGTCAACTAGCATTCTTTTGCGGGGGGATGACAAGATGGCTGGCAAGCCAATTTAGTTGGGGTGTGCACTCAAACCATTTTCCTTTCGAAGCTTGTTCTGTTTGAGGCCACCCATTGATTTGTATTCAGACCTTCCCCCATTCATTTCAGGACTCATTCAGAGGATCTCAATTTGTATCCACCCCCATTCTTTTTTTTTAAATTGTATTTAAAAAGCATAAACAAACCATAGGGCTATTCACATGCGCAGGCAAAACTGGGCTAGGAAAACCCAGCCTGGTTTTGCCAGGTTTTGCCATGCGGCTCCAGGCAGCAGCATGACGGCAAACCCTGCTGGGTGCCCGTGCCCCAGCTGTCAGCCAGGGTTTAGGTTGTAAGTGTGCCTGAAACCCAGGCTAACGGATCATGTGTCGGTGCTGTGCGGCTTAGCATGGCACCTACACATGAGTAGCCTCCTGACTGGCATCCGGAGGCTCCCCATTATGTACCATGCAGTACATTATGGAAGTTCTGGGGGCCTCTAGGCCCCAGTAACTCCCTGCTGCCAGCAGAAGCCAGGAATCATCTGGGCAAGCAATCCGCTCATTCAGCAAGGGAGAGAGGATTGTCTGTGGGCGATGTAAGCCCTTTGAGGCTTCCTCCCCTTGCCCCTTTTGAGCCCTTTCTCTGTGAAAAAGGGCTCATAGTTTTTGCTTCCTCCTGTACTGATAGCAGCAAGGAGCACCAATACATAGCTGCCTCCTGGGAAGTAACATCTTCAATACTCATAACTGCTCCAGGATGCAGCATAATTCCAGGGCTGTGTGGGTAAAACACTGGTCACCATCATGAAAAAATGGGCCCCATTTGCTTCAGATTCCATCTGCTATGAAGCCAAAAGCACATCTCTATCATTTAGTGCCCCAACAATCCATTTTCTATATGGTGCATGCGGATAAATGTCTTCCTCCACAATTTCCAAGGGGAGACAGAATAGAGGTCTACAAAATGATGCACGGTGTGGAGAGAGTGGAGAGTGAGCATTTTTCTCTCTCCAAAAGGAAGCACTTTTTCACACAGCACATAATTAATCTATGAAATTCTCTGCCATGGGATGTAGTGATGGCCACCAGCTTCATCATCTCCTGCTTGTGGGTTTCCTGGTGGCATCTGGTGGGCCACTGTGTGAAACAGAATGCTGGACAAGATGGGCCTTGGACCTGATCCAGCAGGGCTGTTCATATGTTCTTATGTTCCCAAGTGATATATGGAGAGAATCATTTTCTTCAGTAATACTGCTGTAAGAACTTCCTGTTTCTTCCATGTGGAGAAGTGGTTTTCAAAAAATACATGCCTAAAGAATTCATCAGGTTTCAATCTCTTATCTTTCCCCACCTTTTTGTCCTTCCACATGGCCTTCCAAACATGTGGACAGATAGGAAGTCTGGAGCAAGGAGCTATGCTTAGCAACTGGGAGAGCAATTCCTCCTGCATAGCTCATGTGTGGCTTGTGGGTTTCAGAACTTGAGTGCTGAATGAGTGCACATAACAATGGAAAACAGCTCCATGCTGAGGGGTATGACTGTCACATTCATAGCCTGCTTTCCACATGGATCTGGCTGATTGCTATTGAGTGCTGAACCACATCCACCTTTCGCCTGATACACAGCAAGGCTGTTCTTAAACTAATTTGGTGGCTCTGCTTCCCTGAGATTCTGTGAATCAGAAGTGGGTCCTGCATCACAATCAGTTAATCTCTACGGCGCAGTGCTGCATGAGTAATGCTGTGGACTTCTTGGCTTCTCTTGGTTGGTGGTCTGATAGACATTGTGTTGCATGAACTACATTGCAGGCATTTTGACTTTACACCACAAATTGGGTTGGCAATGGAGGCTGCCCTCCAGCCTTCCAGTAGAAATAGCTGGTGCCAGTGGTTAAGCATGCCGGGGGAATGTTTTTAATACATCCATGTTATACTGGGACTCATTGAATGTAGCAAACCGTCTGCCATATGGCATAATTGTCCTATGGTTTGCATCCTCTCTTATTGACGGTTTTGACAGCCTCTGTTTTGTCTGTAATCTATGTTTAGGGGAAAGCTAATGTTTCACCCTTACTTTCCAAGTTAGCCAGGATTAATAAGGGTGTCTACAGCTTTTTGCTATTCGTTGCGGCCTTTTGGAGCCTCGTTTCCATGGGGTATTTTGTTTTCCCTTCGCTGTGTTTTGAGGAGGTTTCCTAAGGGATCTAACACAACACCTCCTTTGCCCTATATTCCATTACATCCCTCTTTGTTTTAATGAGCTGCAACAGTTCAGTATATTTCCTACAGGGGTGGGGAAGATCATTTACCTGGAAGAGGGCTGGTGTATTCCAAAGGCAATTTTCTTGCATGCGGTTAAGAAAATGGGGAAAGTACAGGGCATTTTAATGCATATGGTGCTGAAAGCATGGAAAGAATCTAACATGAATGCTCATCAGTATAGGGTAGTTAATTCTCTCCCTTCTTTCCAGCATAGAACCTGAATCCTCATAAATGGTACATTAAAAAAAAAAAGTTCCACAAGATCTGGATTTTTTTCTTACTTTATGCATGCCAAAAGGATTGGAGGAAAAATATTTGAGCCCTTTTGTTATTATTTTCTTTTCAGTTCATTCTTTTAAGTAGTTGATAATCCTTAGCATTTAATTATTGTCTTCCACAACAATAAAACGTACCACTGAGGGTGCTCAAAGATGAGTTTCACATATATTTGGCATTCTGAGATTGTTATTTTCCATTTGAAATATTTTTCATTCTTATGGTTGCAGAGGAGAGATAGACACAGCTGTAGCTGTAGAGGAGTTATAGTGGTAGAGGAACTAGAGACACAGCTACCATTTTGAGTGCAGCCATGCATTTGGAGTTGTGCTTAATTTGGTCCATACTGAATGGACTACCTGACCACTAGAAGCATTGCCCAGGCCTGAATCTCACTAACCAGGGCAGGCCTGGGCAAAGCTTCTAGTGGTCAGCATAGGGAGAGCAGTTCAGTATGGGTCAAATGAAATATTACTCCAAGGGTATCGCTGCCACCTAAAATAATAGCTGTGTGTCTAACTCCCCACTCTGTAATGTGTAATACAACTTTCTGTTGGAAATTTGCCATAGATCAATGAGAAGAGTTTGCAGGCTGTCTGCAGGGAAGGAGGGTTAACTTACCTTCCCCACAGATGATTGGTTGTCAGTCCCTGGGTGGGCAGATCACCCACCCATCCAAACAGTGGCTCCTGCTGCAGCTCCCAGGGTCGGGGTGCCGGGACACGCCACCCCATGCCACCCCACCCCACCCCCAGAGCCCCAATAATGCACCGTCTAAGTGCACGGTGAATTGCTAGGTTCCTCCATCCCCCCCCCGTTCCCGCCACAGCTGCAAGCAGCCACAGCAGACACATGATCAAAAAAACAAAGTTAAGGGAGCACTCACTCCCTTAACCTTGTTTAACTAGGTGGCTAATGAGGCGGGTTTGCCACCGTGTAGCCACTGGGACCGGGTGCAATCCCAGTGGTTCACATGAGCATGGAAAATCAGGCTGGGCTCCCTTAGCCCGATTTTGCACGTTCATGTGAATAGCCTCATTGTCTCAGTTATTTGTATGGGGCATGCTTCTCTATGTGAATGTCTCTATGTACTGGCTTGGGGGCAGGGGCATAGCAAGGTTGGAGTGGGCCCAGAGACAAGATTTTAAAATGCCCCCCCCCCACTGAAGCTCAGCTCATGAAGTAAAGAAATCTTAAATGAAGCTGAGTAGTGGTAACAAAAAGCATAGTAAAATAGATAGATAGATAGATAGATATCTCCTATGTGTCACAATAGAACAGCATTCTAAATTATTTTTTAAAAGGTTTTGTAAATTGTGGGCGATGCAAGTCATTTAATGGTACTAGAGAAAGACATGCTGTTCTGGTAGCTCCAGGTCTTAACACTCAAATCAATTTCGGAGGATGAATACAACTGAAAGAAGCCCGGGCAGATACACGGCTGTGGGATTAAGTCATGTGACTTGCCTCTGGGGGGCCCCCCAAGGCAGTGGGCCCCCAGACAACTGTCTCCCCTTGCCCTATTATAGTTATGCCCCTGCTTGGTGGTGAAGTCACAGTTTGTCTGCTCCATACTTGTCGGCTTGAATTCAAACTGAGAGGTTCTTCCTCTCTCTTCATAAGAGACAGTCTGTTTATTGTTTTCTCAGCTTATGTTTAGTTAGTAATAAATATCAAGCTCTTGTTTCTTAGTTGATTCCTGTTCAATTACTTATAGAGGATAAGTGATTCCTCTCCCACGCTTTCCAGTGTCAGGACATCACTATGTTCTGACCTGCCTTTCCTTTCCCTTCCCTTTCCTTTGCTCTAGCCTCGCTTCTTTGCATTTTAAACAGAATATTGTTAAAACTCAACATTACCAGCATTTTCTCCTTTCTTCATGGGCATTCTTCCCTCATATGCCTTCTATTCCTGTTCTCCATGCCTTTCCCTCAACCCATATCCCTGATCCACACAAAAGTCAACGTTCTCTGGCTAGGAGTAGCCAGAATTATGCACATAATCCCAAATATGCAAATTGCCTTAATCTACACCATATATTCTGATTTCAGAGTTTGGATATTTTAAAACAGCTTTGTTGATGTCAATTCCACTCATCTCTGTATATCCTCGCTCTCTTATACACAACTGTAATGTGAACAGGAACTCCCCGTATCTGGCAAAGTGCCACCACCAACTTCAGTCTAAAGGAATTCCTTCTGTAGGCTTCCTCTCTGCTGGATCAAGCCAGTGGCATTCTAAAGCTTTATTTCCTGTTTGCTGCTCTGTTGTTGATGTGGTGCGGTGCAAAAGACAACTAAGATCAGTTTCATGTGTTCCCGGGGAAGGAGAGCCACTGTGTATAATACCATCTCAGTCTATCTCCAACAATGTAAAAGAGGTGTCTGATTGGTAGAAAAAAGAGCACGTGCCAAAGATCAAAAGAAGGGAAATGGGAAACAGCTTCTACTCAAATTGTTACAAGTCTGCTTGGCCCTTCTGAGCAAAACCGGCACTTTGCTTTATACTTAACAGGCCTGCTGTAATTCAAACATACATTTGGGTTATCCCTTGAAATGCCAGCATTAGAGACAAGCAGGTTACAGGAAAACAGCAACCATAGTCACAATGACAGCAGTGAACCAGCTTCAAGATTAATGTCGAATTTCACACCCAGAGAACCCTCTCGTCTGCCCTTTGACTTTACCATGGTGAATCGTTTTCTACGCTTAGGTTAGCTGGCAATTAAACACCACCTTTCACCCTGAGAGATCCCAGTGTGTTTTCTGAGATGGAGCCATGCACCCTTTGAAAAGCAGATCAGCATTATGGAGCACAAGGCACAGAAAGTGAAGCAGGAGTGCAAAGTTCTCCCTGTCAATCACTCCTTTGCACGCTGCTTGGCCTGGAACCATTCATGACCACACACAAAGAAAACATGATCTCAGCTGGTAATGCTGCTCTTGAAAGCCTTCAGTTCTTGCATTGTACTCAGTGGGCCCAATAGCTTCCTTGGTCCAGATGTGAACCCTAATCCGGTTAGGGTTAGCTGGAGTCAACAAGCCCTTTTTCCTTTCATTTTAAAGTGGTAGAGATGGAGGAGAAGGTCTTTCTAAGGTCAATGACGGTACCTGAAGTAGGGAGCAGCATCTATACAACATGAAGACATCACCAGGAACTAGTTGTGCTAGTGCTGTGAGATTGGCAGGGAGTGAGAGGAGAGGAAGAGAAAATGAACTCATTCCATCTTTTTAACAGAGTCATTCAGAAAAAAGCATTCCTTCCTATCAGCCTCTAGGTACACAAGATCAGAATAATGGCACCAGTATAAACCCATTGATTAAGATGAGAATTCTCTGAAGCTCCTTTAACTAGATCCTTTCCTTTACTCTCCTTTGACTGCTATAAATTGTCAATCACAGCTGGATCATGGTATGTCCTGGGTCCTAAGCTACACCACTTTCCATGAAGGGAACATGTAAGTTTCATGTAATTTGAAAGAGGCTAACCGGAAACATCCTTACTGACCCCAGCAAGCAAAGGCAATCATGATTAGTCACATTGGCAGCAATAGGGCGCAAATGAAAGTAAATATTTTCACCTGATGGTGGAGATAGAAGCTGCCAAATGGCCATCTGAGGAGGCCGCAGAGCCAGATTATGACGTGATGAGGCCCTAGGCTATTTCAAGCTTAAAAGGTCCCCTAGCCTTAAAAATGTGTTCCCTGTAAGAGGGATTCCCAGATGTTGTGGACTACAACTCTCATAACCCCCAGCCAAAGGCCATTGCAAGGCCTTACAGGGAACACTGGTCAGAAGTCCTGCCCCAGTGCACCATTCACCCCTTCTGGCCACACTGCTCAGAGTTACAGCAGTGTTTGTCCAAAGAGGTGAACGCTGCCTGTAGCCGTGATGATGGGCGTTGGTCTAAACCAGGCCCTAATCTAATAAAATTTTGATACAACTTACAGTTATTTCTGCACAGATTTATAAACTCAATGTAATAAATCATTGGGTAACCATATAAGTACATTTTTGTCTTATCCGGTCATTTTGAAGCTTTCCACATGAGCTGTGTGGAGAGCCGGATGGGGTTTGGTGGGGAGAGTGGACTTGGCCTGCTCTCTCTGCACATGAGCACTCCACCCTCCCTGGAAGTCCCAGAATGCCCTGTGTGAGTGCACAGGGCATTCTGGGGAGACCGCCATGCCGGGAGCACTCGCTCCACTAACCTCATTTAACGGGGGGGGCGTATTTTGAGAGGTTTGCTGCCGGGAGCCACGCAGCTCCCATTGCAGCACACGACCGCTGGAAAGCGGGCTGGGCTCCCTTAGCCTGCTTTCTAGCGGTCATGGGAATAGCCTCAATGTCTGTTTTAGAGTCTTTTTTCTCTTTTATTTTTCAAGCAATCCTGTAACTGAAATTTAGTTGTGTTTTGATATTCAGAGGCCCCTTGTAATGCCAGGCCTTAAGCTGTAGCTTCCTTAGTTTGTGCCTCAATCCAACACTGGGCAGCGGCCTCACTGTGCCTCCATAACGAGCCAGTCCTCCTCATACCATTTGCTTCTCTTGTCATATTAGGGTTACGATATATTTTGCCTCAGGCTTCCAGAAGCCTCACATGAATTAGAGCTTCAGTGCCTCTTTCTTCATCGACATGCACCTTGATCCTGTTATCCAGTTATTCAGCAACTAGTTAATTTTGGCCCGTTGAACAACGGGCCCTAGTAACGGCTCTCCTGTCCCCCCGCTGCCATTCCCCCTCCCTCCCTCATTAAGGGCCAAATCGGCCCAGCCACTTGCCCCCGCAGCTTCCGCCGCCGACCAACCGCCCGCCCACCCAGCTGCCGATACCTCCTTGCCCCCGGAACACGTCCTCCGCTTGATCCGCTGCTCAATTAACAGAAGGAGAGAGGTGCTCGCATGCAGAGCTCCACTCTCTTTAAAGTCTCTTCCCGAACTGGCGGTTTGGGCGGCAAGGACGCAAAGCGCCAGTTCGGGAAGAGACTTTAAAGAGAGTGGAGCTCTGCATGCGAGCACATCTCTCCTTCTGTTAATTGAGCAGCGGATCAAGCGGAGGACGTGTTCTGGGGGCAAGGAGGTATCGGCAGCTGGGCGGGCGGGCGGTTGGTCGGCGGCGGAAGCTGCGGGGGCAAGTGGCTGGGCCGATTTGGCCCTTAATGGGGGGGGTCAGCTGGGAGGGAGGGTCGGCGGCGGCGGCTGCGGGTGCCTTTTAAAAAATATTTAAGTGGCCTCCGCTCCGCCCCCGGCCTCCGTCTCTTTTGGCCAAGGCAGCGGCTCTGCCGCTGCCTCGCCCAGTTTACCCCGGCGCCGGTTTTCCGGCTTCTTCGGGGCGGCCACTTCTGGCCGCCCAAGATGGCTGCCGGGTACCGGCGAGCGTGTCTCCCTTGCCCTGTTCTGCGCCTGCGCTTTGCGCAGGCGCAGAACAGGACAGGGAGGCACGGACACACGCTTGGTGTCCGTCCACGGATGGACACCAAGCGTTTTATTAGAGAGGATAAGTCCCTCAGTTAAATAAGACTGACTTACTCCCATGAAGTTGAGCACAGGGCTGAAGCCTTACGTTTTCTTTATGTCAACATTTCATTTTTAAGGCATAAAAATACTAAAATGCCTCTTTGCCCTTTAAAATCAGTGCCGTTTGTATCCTAAACTAAGCGGAGAGGTGACTTTTTAAAAATATTATTTTAAACTCCACTTTACATACTGTGGATTTTCACAATTTGACAAGTAGCTTGTCAAACATTCAGAATGTTTCAGCTTATTTCTCTTCATGATTGCAAAAGTAGTTCTAAACTAATAATGAATTGTAGGTTTTTTAAAAAGACAGCATGTTCACGTCCATAATTAACAAAACAGTTCTATGTTTATTTTTTCCACTCACGTTCAATTTAAAATGGAAATACATATGTCTGAGGGACTCAAATATGTTTGTCAAGAGACAACAGCAGCAGGTAAAGTAGGGAGAAATAGCAGCATGATTAATACAAATATTTCTGCCATGGTAGCTACCAAATGATTACTTTTGAAGGTTTGTAAGAAGTATCAATATGTTTTTTCTCTTCCTTGTTCACCCTCCCTCCTCTCAAATAAAACTTTTGTGTGTTACACCAGCCTTTTAAAAACATTGTGCATACACAAGATAAAGGGCCAGGTGTCTAGCAAAATACACCACAACAACCAAATCTTCCAGAGGGAGTTTACAGCATGGAGCCCTAAGAGTTGATGGGGCTGGACCTTTTTGGATTCTGCAAACAACTCACAGGATGTATAGAATGAGAAAGATCAGGAATCCTATATACAACATACAGGTGAAACTCAGAAAGTTAGAATATCATGCAAAAGTCCATTAATTTCAGTAATGCAAATTAAAAGGTGAAACTGATATATGAGACAGACGCATTACATGCAAAGCGAGATAAGTCAAGCCTTAATTTGTTATAATTGTGATGATCATGGCGTACAGCTCATGAAAACCCCAAATCCACAATCTCAGAAAATTAGAATATTACATGGAACCAAGAAGACAAGGATTGAAGAATAGAACAATATCGGACCTCTGAAAAGTATACAGTGTACTGTGCTTGATTGGCCAGCAAACTCGCCTGACCTGACCCCATAGAGAATCTATGGGGCATTGCCAAGAGAAGGATGAGAGACATGAGACCAAACAATGCAGAATTGCTGAAGGCCGCTAATGAAGCATCCTGGTCTTCCATAACACCTCATCAGTGCCACAGGCTGATAGCATCCATGCCACGCCGCATTGAGGCAGTAATTGCTGCAAAAGGGGCCCAAACCAAGTACCAAATACATATGCATGCTTATACTTTTCAGAGGTCCGATATTGTTCTATTTTTCAATCCTTGTCTTCTTGGTTCCATGTAATATTCTAATTTTTTGAGATTGTGGATTTGGGGTTTTCATGAGCTGTACGCCATGATCATCACAATTACAACAAATTAAGGCTTGACTTATCTCGCTTTGCATGTAATGTGTCTGACTCATATATCAGTTTCACCTTTTAATTTGCATTACTGAAATTAATGGACTTTTGCACGATATTCTAATTTTCCGAGTTTCACCTGTATACTCCTGTATTTATTTCCTGGAAGCTTTAAAAGAACAAAGGATCTACAAGACTAATAAGTAAATCTGAGAGTGTGGCTACATATTGGGACTTTTAAGATATATGCTCTTAAAATACACTGCTTTTCAGACATTTATTCTTGAGCATTGTTGTGAGTTTAACTGCCTTGATTTCTGTGACAGTCTCAAGGCGGTTTACATTGGAGAGTAGAGCTGAGAGTTCTAGCTGTGGGTGGTTGAAATGGGGGTGCAACCCAACTTGCTCACTGGAGATCTGATATTCCAGAGTTAGAGGATTTGCTGTCTGTTGTAGGAGTGCTTATTGGCTTCTAATATTTACTGCTTGCATATTTGTAAATAAAACAGTTACTACAAAGATATAAAAACTCTCCAGTATTTCATCCTTTAAATAAAGGGGGGGTAATCCTGTAGTGTTGCCCTTAGAACTGCTCACTGCTCAGAGAAGAGCCTTTGAATCTTGCCATAAATTACCATTCCCTCTTCTGAAATCTCTGCCCCACTAACAAAATTGGAAATGATGCCTCTTCCCAGAATGTAGTCCTGCTACTACAGTAAGTGATTCACTAAAAACTTGCTTAGAGATTTGAGTGTGTGTCCAACTGCAGGGTGTCAAATCTGGAAACTGTACACTTTGTATACAGGATGCAGCTTTAATGAAAAATTGTGTCACTATTGCTTTCCTCTGAGGGCCTCTTCCAACCATGGCCAAAAACATCAATCTCATTCACATGTTATGTTCAATGTATATACTATCTGTGTACAGCATATTGTGTTCAACACACATACAGTAGTAGTACGTTTTCTATGAATACCATGTATTTAAAAGACTTGTACCCAGGTTTACTTTTTAAATGAATGCATGTACAGTCCTTCACATGAAAACATGTACATGTGTACAGACATCAGTGTGCACATATATGGTGCTTGAATAGGGCTAATGTGTGATGTAATGGAGAATCAGTCATGCAAACTGCAAAGAGGCCTCAGGAACTTGGAAGCTTCATGTTGTATTTGTGTTTGTTCCAACATTGCAAAGATGTTCATTGTCAGTAATCTGGGGCTGAAAAGCTATATGGGTTTTCAAAATGCAGGTTGGGTAATATAATCTTAGTGCTAACAGTAGATGCCATGGCAAATCCCAGCAGATACTTGACAAATCCCAGGTGCCCGGAAACCATGGCACCCAGAAATTTAACTGTGGCACTAAACTTGGATACTTAAAGGTGGAGTCATTTAATATATGTTACTTATAAGGAGGATAAAGTGAGGTCCATTTACCATCCCCTGTATGTCCTGTAATTCTGTCATGTATATATTGTGCGGCTCCTAAATTTTTGAACAGGCTCCTAGACCCACATACAATGTGTCAAGGCCTTGTGTGTCAAGGCAGGAAAAGTGTAGCAATTACTAGAAAGGGAGGGAGGGAGGGAGGGAGAGAGAGAGAGAGAGATTGATTTTTGTGTACAAATGTAAATTCCAAGTGCATTATGGAATTTAGATTTTGTTATTTCAGAAACTGTCCATACAGCAACTTCCCTACAGCTCAGGTAGTTTTATGTTGTATGCTAAACCTGAATTGCGAGTAAAAGTATCACAAGAAAAAAAGGATCAACTACTAGGTAGGGTTTGTTTGCTGGCAGCAGCTGCCATTTATTTATTAATTATATTTGTACACCACCCCGAACTTCTGTTTCTGGACAGCTTACAGCAACATAAATTAAAACAGAAATTAAAACCTTTAAACGATTTCAAACCACAAGTCTAGTTAAAAAGCTTGTGTGAATAAATGTGTCTTTAGCTACTCGGCCAGGCAGGGTCCCACTGTGGAGGCTCGGCAGCCTCCCAAATGGCCACTGCGTCAGGGAATAGGCCCGGAAAGTGCTGGACGCCCAAACCAGGCAATTTTTACAAGAAGTAAGGCCGGCGGGGGAGGGCAGACCTCCATGGACCCCACCACCACCTTGGAGAAACACTCCGGAGGGGTAAGTTAAAAGGGGAAAAAATCCCCCCCCAAAATGTTTGATGAACCCCTGTACTGGGGGTGGGGTGGTGGTGTTCGGTCTGGTGTCAAGCCAAACTGGTTCGATATTGAACTGATTCAGATTTGAACCTGTTTGCACACCCCTATAGACGTTGCCCCAGTGTATGGGTGCTCTAGGTGCCCATCTCTGTCAGCACAAGCTGCAAGCAGCTCACACTGACACACAATCCTGGCAGCCGGGATAAAGTCACGTTTGCATCCAGCTGGGTTTCAGTGCTGGGTTTGGTGTGGATCCTGGTGGTTCTGCCTAAGCCTGGGTTTGGCTGCTTGTGAGAACAGCTTCAATCTGTTTTTGGATTAGCAAGATTCAGATACATGTTTTTCAAATTGAAGGGGAAAGGTTCTGCAAAGTCCCTCAAACTGTCTGGTCAAGAACCATATGATGTTTTGACCCAAACAAACCAAAGACATACAACAGAAGTGCAAATGAACAAATGCATTGTCCTGGTATTTTGTGTGTATGTGTTGGCAAGTGTGTGTGGTTTATGTGACTTCCTAAAAGGCAGATAATTTGGGCAATTGTTATTAGCTGGGACAAGCTATTTATTCCCAATCCACCTATCACTTTTCTGGAAGCCAGATGTCTATCCATCCCCTAAAAAGACATCCCACACAGTTGGGCAGGGCTAGCCATATCCAACAATCACCCCAGACCAGATGCCCATCCACATCCCAAAAGGATCCCTACATGAATGGCCAAATATCCATTCATCTCCCAAAAGTCACTCTATTGTGGTTGAAATTGGAACTGTTTTGGCAAAGCTGGGTGTCTATATGCACCCCACCTCAATCCTTTGTTGAGATCAGATGCCCACCTAAATTATTAATATCACCTTTGGTCAAGCTGAGCTCTACACTCCCAAGTCCCTTCTCCATTCCTGATCAATAGCAGAATGCCCCAAACTGGGTCAGAGTCCCTCTCCACACTCCCTCTGATTACCTCTGCCTCCAGGGCTGGTCCCCCAAACAACAGATGGACAGGACAAAGAGGTCTCTCAAAATTAAATACACATTTAAAAAGCTCTTCTAGCTACTAGGGGTTAGAAGTTTTTAAGGACTTTAAAAGCAAAATACACAGCCACAAAAGCTAGTCTACTTAGAAATCCAGGACAAAAGCTATACCCGTAAAGCTAAAGAACTGGCTTTGGTGAACTACATGAGAGAAAATGGAACAGAACTTTTAGCATGAAAGGAACACAAAAAACCCACAATGAGCTGTTTCTCATGAGTAGTGAGAAATGGCTACCGGGTTTGCAAGGAGGAAGCCCTGAAGAGCTTACTTCACCGCAGACAATCCGTTTGCTTCTCTTGGGCAGGCAGACCACCTGCCCAGATTAGCACCCGGTAGCTCCGAGAGTCGGGGTGCCGGGACATGATGCCCTGCACTGTACACACACCCCGGAGCTCCAATAATGCACCATGTGAGTGTGTCGTGCATTATGGGGATCCCCCCTCCCCGAGTCTGACACATGATCAAATAAATGTGGTTAGGAGAGCGCTCATTCTCCTAAAACCATTTAGAACGTAGGCAGGTTTGCTGCTGTGGTGCCACCAGAATCGGGCCCGATCACGGCAGTTCACACACGTGTGCAAAACCGGGCTGGGCTCCCTTAGCCCAGTTTTGCATGCTCATGTGAATAGCCTCAATATGCAGAAACCCCAAACCATCACAAAATATTCAAAATGCAACATCTCAGCAGCAGCACGCACACACTCCATATCATACTCATCCCATGCCATATATTTCCAAAAAATGTCATCAAAAATGGCTTGGGAATAGATTCTAGTTGCACTTGAATACCGAGACACTAGCATGTCTCAATCACATCACCTCTATTTTCCAAGAACCGAATGGATAGTTCAGAGCACAGAGAACTGACAGAGCGCTTCGATAGTTATAAGACTTTGGGGCAATATAGACAACCCATTGGAAATCTTCCATCCAGCTTTTTGACACATATTTAGATGCCCAATTTTTGGTAACATTTCTCTATCCCTGTAGGTCCCTGTAGCTCTTTGTAGCTTTTTCAAATTATAAACAGAAATAAGCATTAGGGAAACACTGAAGCTGACTAGCAACTTTATCTTTCATACATTGGATTTCATTATGCTTGCTGCAATCTGATTTGCCAAGAGGCAAGCTGAACTATTTCCCACTCTTATCCATGTTTGTGTGAGTGTAAGTATATGAACTGCTTATATTTGGGGTAAGAAGAAAATGTACCATTTGAGCAAGATGTTCAAGTTAGATAAGTTGATACCTCCATTCCATTCTCTTCAGTTAATCTGAAATGATAAACTAGCCCAAATAACATAGCAATGATGATGTAATTAGGGTGAGTTGTGAGGCATGCCTGGACCATTTGCATGTACAGAAGTCTCTCGCTCTCCCCCACCCCCAGTGGTACAAGCTGCTTTTTAAACTGGAGATGCTTTAAAGGGCACTACTGGGCTCTTGACAAGCACATTATACAGTATGTCTAAAAAGGTGCTCTAGATTGTAGTCTACATCACATTTCTAAAACAAGATGGAGTTTATTTGTGACTGTTAATGTTTCATATCAATTCAGAAACAAGGGAAGGGAAACTGAGGGCCCAAAAAGGACTTCACAAATAACGTCATTTACTGAATGTGTTTTATTTCAACAACCAAAAAATTCTAACAGACTAACAATGCACATAAGTTAAAATTTAATTATCACTTAGTGATAACAAAGATCAAGTTGATTTACATGGAAAAAGAACATTTACAATATGTTAATCCTCATTCACATTGTTGATACTGCAATAACACAATTTTTTTTAAAGTTTTCTCTTATTTCACAAAAAGGCGGAAAATTGTGCTTTGTTAAGAGGCACTACAAGAAAAGATTCTTTTTCCAAATAGATATTATATGATGAATATTGAATAAATAGACATATATGCATTGTAATTCGCAAAGTTCTGGCAAGACCACAGGCAAAAATGCCCACAGATTCACTTAGAAGAACCACTGCAAAATTGGCGGTGGAATTAAAAATAAAAATATAAAAGGCAAGACTCAGCATTGAAAAAAATACCTACTAAACATTTTGGTTGAAGTGTTTAAAAAAAAACCAACCCAATGCTGATGCCGTCAAAGAGATGAATAACTTTATGAGAGCTTGACCAATATTACATATATGTAGTGATTTCAGCAAGAGTTTCAGATAACAGTTTGGAAAGAGTAACTTAGAACACATAAAGCAGCGCCTATTGACTTTATGATTAAAGCTGCAGCATACTACAGAAGGAAATGATGAAGAATTTAAGTAAGCAAGCCAACATTGTTTTTCAAGGGTATGTGAAATGGATACAGATACTCTGTGGGTGTCAAATACTGATTCTGGAAAATTCCCTTTTTAAAATGCCAGAGGTTACTGAGCAGCTAAAATTAGCTTGTATTGCAACATGTCTTCTCCCTGTATGTTGTTATATTCTTTTAAAACAAAAGAGGTTTATTTTAATGCCTGCCTTTTATACCTTTCAAATATATAAATAGTATTAACAGTTATATTACAACGCCTGTGCAAGAAACATAACATAGCTTTCCAAGTGAAATTGCATGAGGTCTTTGTTAAAAGTTACAAAGCACATGTCAAAAGGAAGTCTGCCAATGAATTTAAAGTCAAAAACGCAATCCAGACACATTAGGAAGGAAGTCAAAATATCCTTTAAAAACACACACACACACAAACATCATTATGTAGAGGTGCAACAGCAACACTAGTGGTGTCACTTCCAAACCATGGCTTCAAAAACTTCTTGGAAACTATAGTAGATTGCAGCTTTAATGCTTGTACTGTTGAAGAGTCAGTCCATATTAGTTCTGCTTTATGTAACGGAATTGCTACACTAAGTCACTGGGAAAAGGTTTATGACAGGGAAGTGAATACATAGAAATTGCTCGGCTTACTCTTACTGCCTAGAACTGCAGCAAGTTTAGAAAATGTGTTCCCACTAAGTCTACCATGAACCACATGAGGACTGTATCTTGGGAGACTGTTGGCTGAAAATGTTTAGTCTTACAGAGATCCTTAAGCATAAGAATCCAAATGTTGCAGGAAAAAACGAAATACAGAAGGAAATTCAGCAAAACACCACACCTTTTAACTGATTCAGAACCAAACTTTCCCCACATTGATTGCAGTGTTCTAGTTTGATGACTGCATTTTTAAAGGTTTATTGAAAAGCAACTCCAACATATAAAATGCGAAATTACCCTAAACGCTGATATCAAATATGATGGGAGCAGAGGAACAAGAACTACAGTTGCACAAGCCCCACTGAAAGTAATGGAAGTTGCACAACAGCAGTGTAGATGGCTTGCTCCTTAAAAAACAACAACAAAAAACCACCTTAAATTGTGAAATTCCACACATTAAATCTCATAAAAGCAACTTGTTATGAAGACCTCATTAGTGGATAAGTCTTCTGTGCACTGAATTTTTCACTGAGAAGTCCACGAAAATCCATCTGTTCTCTACAGAAAAGAACCAAACATGCTGGGTGACTTTAAATGTGCATTGTGTACTAAAGTTTTTAAAACTTACTTGGTTTGGGATTTTATTTTTAAGGTGCCCTGATCCCACCCACCCCACCCCGTTTTCTCTGTCTCCCTCTTTCTCTCCCCGCCCCCATGGACTTTTTTTTTTTTTTTTGGCAGTGTTGATCTAGGTTTTCAAATGCATACCTCAAAAATTACCCATCAAGCTGCCAAAGTGGAAGCTGTAATTAAAAAAATCAGGGATAAACACAGAAAATAAATAGGTATTCCAAAATAGTAACCACACCCTGAGAGCAGGCAGCAGTTTATCTAAAAGCCAAAGCAACTCATTGTGAAGTGGTATTTTAATACACAAACAAGACTCATCTTCAACGAGCTCATTTCACAGTCTATACTTTCAGATTGTAAAGTTATGTCCCATGCAAATTTCATATATATATATATTTTGATGTAAATATATATATAATATATATATATATATATACACACACACACGCTGTTATCATTTCCTTCATTGATTTCATAGGTCTATTTCTTCCTGTAACTTGCTAGAGGTTCCTTTCATAAGTGCAAGGTTAACGATGATGTAATCCTACATGAATTACAATTAACATTGTCTCAGTCAAACATAAAAAGTGTAACACTCAAGTGCCTGTTACAAGGGAATGTCTGATTGGGCTATGCAAAATAATCGTTCAATTTGCACATTATGTGCACTGGGGTGGGGGTGGGAACACATAATTTTTAAAAAATGAAGCAAAAAAAAAATCTTGGATCAATCTATTGCTTTGCCTGTGATGGTTTCACATTATCTCTGGTCAGTTTCTGAAGCAGTTGCCTTGTTTTTGTCAGGATTCTCTTCTTCAGTTTCCACTTTGTACATTTCCTCAGAGCCCTCCTCACTGTCATTCTCCTCTGACTCAGTTAGCAGCTCTTCATCTTTGTATTCTGCCACATCTACCACGGTACCCAAGTGCTCTTTTAGCTTCCCATGATGCTTTACATGATATCGCTGGTTCTGGAAGAATTTGATGATGGTGTGTTTAGGCAGATCCAACTGAGCAGATAAAGTGTGGATAGCCTCTTGGTCTGGATAGAGGCCAACATCGTGAATGAAACTTTGAAGGATTCCCAGAGCCTCCAAAGAAATCTTAGTACGGGATCTTGTCTTTTTGGTACATGCATCCTCTGCAGGTGGGGGTGGGGCCTCTTCTCGTGGAGGTGAATTCTCCTTTGCAGGCAGGGATTGCTGTCTATGAAGAACCTGAAATGTCAAAATTGCATTCATAGTTAAAATACGTCTTGCATGACATATCTGTCTGTTCTATATGTAGTACTTCTCCAACAGTAGTAGATAAAACCCTAGAACTACCAGAATCCTTATAACAGTGAGAAAAACCCTTAAACATGTATTGTGGAACTTCTGTACTTTATATTCTCACTGTCTCTTCTGTACAGTGCAAGTGGATTCAAAAAGAAGAGGAGGGTAATACCTGTCCATAGTCTTCCTTATACTATAATAAGTATAAAGCCTATAATCTTGAGAGAATTTCCACTTTGGAGAATTTTCTCTACATCCCTCTGGTGGGAAGGAGATCCCCATTAGAATTTATTTTTAATTACATCTATATCTGCATTGGATCTGCAAATGGATCATTGCTAACCAGACAGGCCTCCCCCACCATTAACACTATGCATTTAGTTTTGTTGTTGCTACATTCCTCTCAATAGAGTGAGCGGTGCATTATGGGGATACCCCCTCCCCAAAGCCAGCCAGGAGCCCTGCAGTCTGCTGGCCCCAGCCAGCAGTAAGACAGGGTTCAGAGAGTGCTTGCTCTCCTAATCCCATTTAAGAGGGTGACTCTGGAGGTGGGTTTGCCGCTGAAGAGACGCCAGGATCAGGCAGGCAAAACCAGGCTGGGCTTCCTAAGCCCAGTTTTATCTCTGTGTGTAAACAGCATTCTTGGGTTGTGTATCCGCTTGACATGGCGAACCAGGCACTTCCTTCCTCCATCATACACAAAGGTAACATCTGACGTTATATGTACACAAGACCCTGTTCATGCAATGTCTCCCCTTTCTTGAGAGGCAAGAACTGTGAGAACCAGGGTTATCTATGTATACACTATGTACATGTGGATTCCATGCATCAGATTTGAGGCAAGTCTCATGATCAGTGAGACTCACCAAAATGAGGTCTGCGGGGAGAGTGGGCTTAGCAACATGAATAAACAACAACATGAACATGATGTGGTGCGGTGCAAAATACTGGGGACAGCAAAAAGGGAAAATGGGGAAAGTGCAAGGTCCTTCAATTGCCTAACTTCAATAAGCAGCTATGAGGAAGGTCCTGCATTGCTCACCTTTAAGGCTAGTGTATGCTCTGGGGATCTGTATGTTTAAACAAACATCCCATAACCCATATCAAGAGAAGATATCATAACTTTGTGCAATCACTCGTGCTGGTGCTCCCTGTGGTGGTGTGCTTCTGAACATACATGCACACACACCCCACTCACTCCCCCCCCCATTAACTTCCCCTCTCCAACTGGCCGCCCACCTGGTTGCCAACAGCTGTCTCGACACCCAGCTCCCAGGCTTGCTGTCCTTCTATTGGCCCATTGGAGACGCATGTGTGCCCACCCTCTACCAGCCAAGAGACCAGCCGATGGAAGGAGGATGGGCCCGGGAGCTGGGCGAGTGGCCAGAAGAGGTGGCTGGCAGCAGCGGTGGCAGCAGCAGGAGCCCTGGGCAGGGGGGAGGGGAGCTCAGCAGCTCCTTTTTGATGTAGGGCAGCTTGGGTTCTTTGAACCTGTCCACCTTATTGGAACTCTGCCCTGCCTGCCATGGCTTCAGAACTGGGTCTAATAGAATCTCATACAATGGGCATTGTATTCGTTCATTCATTCATTCATTCATTCGATTTCTATAGTGCCCTTCCAAAAATGGTTGATGGCTCAGGTAAAAAATGAGATTAGCATTGCTTTTCATGGAAATTATTTTCATGTAAGAAAAATGTCATAGGTGAAGCAGTCCTAAAAATGTGGCATATGCGATATTCCCAAAATATAAGTTGTCAGAGAGGCTGAAGGTATACAGCAATATTTTCATGATGTTGGTTGGTTTTATATTTTTAATATGATTGTATGCTTCTTTAGAGGGGGGAGTGAATGGAGTGTGTGCATGTGCACTCATGAGCACACCACCTTAGGGGGCACGACTGTGAGTGGGAAAGCTGAACTTACCTTTCCCCTAGAGGATCTGATTGACCTCCCAGGTGCCTCCTGGTCATGTGGCTCAGCTGTGCACATGAGCGGCTCTCCAGAGGCTGGGACAATGCATCCCAGCCTCCAGGAATCCCATAATGCACCATGTGACGAGTGTGGTGCATTGGGAGTTCCCCCCGTCAGACAGGAGCTCTAGGCACCTGTCTCTGTGTCTGCCCCACGCAAACACACAATCTCAGCCATCAGCTAAAGGCTGGGTCAAAATGGTGGCTGAGGCGCTACAGCAGTGCCAGGATCCACCTCAATCCCAGCGTGGCATTTGATCAGCCTAACCGAGGCTGGGCTGCCCTAGCCTGGGTGAGGCTGCTCATGAGAATAGCCTTAATATCTCAGGATAGGATCAGGAACACTAAAATGTTTAATTTGAATGGGAGAGCAACCAAAAACAATTTCAAAGCAATGATACAGACAGTGGAAGCATTAAAAAAGAAAGAAGGAAAAAAAGGCAACTGCACTTAAATTTTCATTATTTAGACAATTTTTCTAAAGTGTAAGAGGGTTTTGTGATGAGACCCTTGTCTATTATTTGGTTTCAAGTCCAAAGTAACTTTGTTCCAAGAGAATTTTTAGACAATGTTTCCACTTTATCAGAAGAATGGATGGTTTATTGGTATAGGCCCTAATCCAAGTAAAATTGCAAACGTGATAAATTGAGAGAGTCAAATTGTCTGGTCCAATACATTTCCAACTAGCAGTAGCTCCCACAAGTCTTGAGGTTTTCCCAGCCTTCCTACCAGAGTGCCTTTTAACTGGAGATGCCAGGTACTCAAGCTGGGATGGTAAGCATATACTGTAAGCCATGACTTCCCACCTCTAAAGGTAGTAGTGTTTAAGGATAATTGAAAACAATGGCAGAAGTCAGCCACAACATACTTAAGCTGCTTGATTTCAAAGGGACTCAAGGGCAACTAATTTAACTTGCATCAGGACTATGGTGTTTTTATTGGTAATATGATCTTTCTACTGTCAATAGAACCAACAGCAGATACACTAGCATAACTGGAAAAACATATAGTTATTTTTCATATCACATGCACTCAAATCATTTTTACTAAGACTAAGTAACATTTACTTTACAATTTTGATTAAAAGTCATTTTATGTTCCTGAATTGTACACAAAATGTCCAAACACAAAGACGACAATTTGTTTTTAAAAATGCACATATGAAGTGTGATTTTTAAGTCTTAAAATTAAGCATTTAGCATCAAGACTTGAAGCAATTAACATGAATGTATACTTGCTGCGCCTTTCTTGTCCAAAGCTGTTCCCTCATTTGTTAGAGTGATCTGTAAAATTGCTTCTAATTTAAAAAAATGGCTACAGGAACTCTTCCTATGCTATTTGACCCATCTCAACTACACATAGCATTTATTATAAGGGCTCACATGCTGCACAGGGCGTCCATAGTTTCTAATTGACATAGTGGCATACAACTGTGATTGGGCAATTATAAGCTACACTGGTCCACAGCACCGTGGGTGGTGTTTTAGACACTCACAGTGGTGCAGGCAGTGCTGAATCGTCCATGTTACCCTGCATCTGTGAGCCAGTTTCCATGTACTAGAACACTGGATAAACAGATTTTAAAAGTACAAAGAAGTAAACACATTTTATATATTTCAATTAGCTTGACTCCCTACTTGTTTGTCTCCCACAGGCCTGTTCAACAGATTGCGGAAACAAAATCAAAGGTGCTGCTGTATCCAAGCTGACTTCTATGAGCTATTAGCTTTTCATGACTACCATGCCACAAGCTGACCATAACTGTAGAGTCCAAGAGCATTCTGTGACAAGGTCCTGGTCTTAAATACAATTATTTGGTAATAAGTCCAAAGTCACTTTGTTCCAAGAGAATACTATTGGGATCACAACACAAACTTGACTTTCTCAGAGCTCTCAGGTCTCTACTTTTACTCTTCCTTCTACTCCTCCACTAGAACAACCATGTGTTCTCTGCAATTTTTACCATCTGGAATGGACTTCCTATTTCTTCCCCAAATCATTTCCCATCTCCTTGCAAATCTGAAATGAAACATATTTTGTTCCCTAGCCACAGGTCTCCAACATTTCTGCTCCTCTAATGTATTTTCCCTTTAATGTTGAAAAGACAGTCTTACACCCATATTTGCATTTTAAAAGTTGACGCTCAAGCTTGTTTTGTTTTTGAAAATTCTGCTTTTCATAGGTATTAATTTTCACTTTTCTGGAGTGTTATTAGTCTATTTAGATAGAAAACGTACAGATACCCAATATGATGAAAGTTGACTTTAAAAAAGATAAGTGACTCCTATTAAATCACACAACAGTGCAATATGTTTTGAAGGCCACAATGAAATCCAGCTGGGAACCATGTGTAAAAAATAATAGTACATGCCTGCAGGGGAGGAAGTATGATATGGAATGATTAAGTTTAGGAAAATAAATAATATAGTATATCATTATGAGAATGATCTATATTACTTGTAATAAGCAAAGACAGTGGTTTCAGACAGTATTCCAGGGAACCCTGGAGTTCCTTGAAAGCTTATCTGAGGTTCCTCATGAGATCAGTTAATGGCTACATTCAGACGTACAGGATAACTGCAGTTAACTGTGGCCGGGATTACAATTCCTAACTCCAAATTGTGTTGCAGATATTCAACAAACTGCAGCTACCTGAACTGGAATTCAGGAGAACCTCTCCCTGCCACTCGGCATCCCAGCCTGATCCCAGCCAGTTACACGGCCAGACTGTGGACAAAGCATCACCGCGTCAGTGGAGAGGCTGAAATTGGCTATGATCTGGAATAGGCATGTCAAGCGCGACTGTGCATTTTCGGAGCACCCCACCCACCCTTGGCAGGGGAAGGGTACCAAAAGCCCTTTAAAAGCCCTGCAATGCCAGCACTGCTTCTACCAGCCATGGCAACAATGCCCCCCCCCCCGCAGTAGATACACCAAAAGCACCACACAAATCCAAATTCAGGGTGTGTGTGTGAAATCTTGCTTTCAGTGCAGGATATAGGATATGCAGATAGGGGAGGACAAAAGATGCTCGGGGGTCTGTCCCACCATGACCAGGGAAGATGTTGTGAGGGGAGACCCCAGCAGAGCAGTCCAGCCAGACCCATCACAGACCTGCTGCTAGCAGCTTGCTGCTCAGTAAGCTATCACTCTCAAGTGAGGGCCAGTCTACTGGGGATATGGCTGTGCCCATTAAGGCGCTATCCCCACCCGTGGACTGCGAGCTCACAAGTTGAGCCGCCCACTTAACCTCTAGGGAATTCAAGGGCCCCCCGCTTTAGTGAGGCCCCCAACTCTCTTTGTTACAAAATAGAGGGGGGGGCAATACTTCCCTCTCCCCAAATCCCTCTGAAGCCTTGTACACTCCCGAGAGGACACCCTGAGGCTGAAGGTGCTATAGCCTGGTTGCATGAATGCCTGTGGAGTACTGTCCTGTGGAGTACTATAGCCTGCTATAGTGCTATAGCCTGGTCGCATGAATGCCTGTGGAGTACTGTCCCAATGGGACAGTACATTCAGTCAAATATGAAAATCCCAGGTCCGCTCTGTCTGTGCACTGTGCAGATAAGTAGGTGCAGGGAATTGTGGAAGAGGGCACTTTCCCCTGTTCCTCCAACCCTGGAGCAGCTGGGTTGACTGCAGGGGCTGCAGGCGATGGTGCACCTGTTCATAGGTTCAAATGGCCAGGCAGGGGGGCTTGTTTCTGAGGCACCTTGGCTGCTGTCCCTGGGAACAGGAAAGCAGTTTCTGGGGTACACCTAACCACCACTTTCCAATACACAGCAACACAGCTCTACTTGGAGCACCCATGGCCTGACACTCGTGTGAGCAGGCGGAATCCACATGGGTTTTTAGCCACACTCATCATCCAGCCTTGCTCATGAGTAAGCAAGGGCTGTAACTGGGTGCCACTTCCCAACCCTTTCTTTGTATATAAAAAAACAGCATAGATCCCCCTGAAACCTCCCCACCCTTTTTCTCTGTGAAGACTTTTACACACTGAAAGGCCATTTAGATGCTCCCTTTGCCCTTGCCTGGTCATGTGCATGGAGGGGAGAGAGTAGACGACAGGAGGGGTCTCTCCACCCATTCAGAACTTGCAGGTCCTAGTCCATCCTCATGCCGTATGCAGATCTGCCAGTGCAGGGATTCACGGGAGAGAGGAGCCCCCATTCTCCAGCCACTCCTGCACAATGGGATGGCTGTTCCAGGGTGATGGCAAGGGTACATGTGTATACATGGGCTGGCGGCCTGGCAGGGGACATGGTTTCGCAGCAGCTTGTCTGCAGTCCCCATGACAAGGATATCTTTCTCCGGGGTAGTATTTCCTGCAGCTCCCATCCAGAAAACATCCTTGCTCTATTTAGAGCATCCATGGCCTGACACTCTTGTGAGAGAGGGGTTAGTGAGAGAAGGGGATATTTTGCCATCTGGCATCATTTCAGATGTGTCGGGGCAATGCTCTCCCCTTCCCTCTGATGGTCCTTCTCATGAGCTGTCTGGGGGCGTCCCCGTGGTCTTTCATTCTCATGCTTGGCCATTGAGCCCTGGGTCAGGTGGCTGTATCCTTGAAAAAGGATCTCAGTTGACCCAAGACTGACCCGAGTGACCAGCCTGGATTGTGAGCAAGCCTATGAGGCACAAACCCCCCAAAAGGGGAAGGAGCTCGCCCCCCCCACTTCCCCAACCTTTCCATGAAAAGAATAGGACTTGTCTGCTTGGGAATCCCTTCTGGGGGGCTGCCTTTCCAATCCTGCCAATAGCAGCCCCACCCAAACCATTTGCATGGATGGTGTGGACAACGGGCTGAAACATGGACCCTTTAACCCATTCAAAACTCCTGAGCCAGGATGGGGAGTGGCATGGCTGGTTTCCAAGAGGCTGCCAATGAGAAGTGGCGAAATAATGGAGCAGCCATGTCCTCGGGTGGGTCTGTGCGGCCACCTCTACGACTGGAGTTTGGAAATAGGCACAACACCGCGGTTATAGCTGAGTCTGCAGTTGGGTGTAATGCTTTGGCGGCAAAACCGCAGTTGTTGGCAGCGAAGCTTAGACAAAACCAAAGGTTTCAACTGCAGTCTGGTGAGGCAAAACAGAGTTAGCTTTTGGCCTGTAAACTGTGGTTTAACGTGTTCGGGCTTACTGCCGTTACTAACTCGGCCAGCAATAACTGCACTTATCCTCTATGTTTGAACTCAGCCAATGGCACACTAGCTGCTCTAAAAGTCAGCTTGCCCACCACCACTGATCTTCCATTGCCGTATGCAGCTGCAAGCAAGTTTTGGGTATAGACTTTTCTACTAGTCCTGCTCCCATGCCTTTAACAGCAATATGGCAGTTGGGAGTTGAGCAGGTGAAACTTTCTCCATCACTTAATCTCCCTGCTACATTTCTCCATGTAAAACTGCTATTAAAGGTTCAGGAGCAAATTCAGCAGAAAAAGAAAAAGAAAAAGAAAGGCAATTCTATTGGTGTATACTCAGGGCAATCACACAGCTTAATAGCACTCTCTGACATTCACTCAGAGTGTACATCCTAGAATGTGCTTTAGAATATTCAAACATGCAGGGGTTCCACAGCAAATGCACTGAGATTTCACAGCAGGTAGCTTGATGTGGAGGCCCTGAGGACAGGAAGTACTAAAACCTGCTGGGTTTTGGCTTTACATAATTTTTAAATTATAAAGCAAAGAATGATTTAAGAAGTAATGAAGACTGCTGCTCTGTCTTGCAGGTGGCTGAATCTCCGTGAAGTTTATTTAAGAATGGCAAGTCAGGCTGTAGGGAGCCAACTTATGCCTAACTTCTTCCCCCCTTCAAAGTGAACAAGATCCAGTGCAGATGACCCTGGTTTCTGGATACAATTCTATTATTCATCTTAGCTTTGTTCAAGTATTATAAAAAGTCGGAATGTTGCACTCCCTGAGAGCATGCTCTGAAGCCCCATCCCTGGATTGATGAGTTCAGAAGCTTTGCCTCTGCACTTTCCACGGTTACAGCATTTGCAGAGGAGGAGAGCTTCTAAGAACGTTAGCATGGGGGCGGGCTTCAGAATGTGTTGTTGGGGACAATATGCTCATCCAGAGGTGTGGCAAATGATGGCCTGTCCTTTGCCAACAAAGTTGCTATGCTATATAGCTTGGGACAGCAGAGACTGTGGCTACTTTGTTTCCTAGTGGACAAGGAGAAGGTGATCTTGCACTGGGGTGGAGGGCAAGACTGAAACTGCATGAGCACACCCCTTCCTCTACTGTACAAAATGTTTCCTGTTGATGCAGTACTGTGCAACTGCCTGGAAGCAGGCTTAAGTCATTCCACAGCTGCAATACCGGTGGCTCCAGAGAGGGAGCGGGGGGGAAGCACCCCCTCAGAAAGGTAGTTATTCCCCAATTTCTGTTTCAGCAACCGAACATGCAGAACACAGCTCACCCACCCAGACATGCTCTTTGCCCCTTCTGTGCCCTCTCCCCAATTTTTTCTGGTGTCACCACTACTGCGGGGCTCCTGTTGGACAGCAGCCTCAGCAGGTCCCCAACGTCGATGTTCTACTATGCAGGAACGCTGGCCAGGATCTGGAACTTTTCCTCATGCAGTGATCTTGTACTACATCCTTACAGTAGCACAGCACCATTTATGCCAGCTCAGAACTAGTCAGCATGCTGCATGCTATATTAATGAGAACCCAAACTAGGTCCTATTTTGTGATCACTAAAATCAAGACTTGCAAGCAAATGTACTTAGGATTTATCTTATGCAAAGAATATCCTAAATGGGTCCTTCAGGTTTAAAGCTGTCACCAGTTTTACAGCATTAGGTTTAAATCTACCTTTTAAAAAAGTCACTAGGTCAAACAAGTTCCCATGGGAAGGGGGGAGGGGGATGAAACTGGCTCACATGCTCCACGTTTGCACTCCCCAATTCAAAAACCAATCTATGGCCTGTACCCACACATCCTCAACATCTAAATTAGGTATGGAATGCACTAAATCTGTAGAACCGCTTTCTGAATGCTACTTTTTAAGCCTACACTTATGCTGAAGGAGCACTGCCTATTTACATTTTTGAAACAGATGTTTGAAGTCGCTATAAACATACACAGAGAGAACTGTAGTGTAGCTCATCTACAGTCTCCAATTCATATAGAGAAGAGCACAACAACAACAACAACAAAACGCTTCAGTAAATAATCTGCACCTTTCAACACAATCCTAGTCTAGGGGTCCTTTTGGCAAGAGTGTTAATTAGAAAGTGTTTCTGCCAAGAACCTTTACTGGCTGCTAGGAATGTCTACATCAGAAACTAGCAGAAGTTACCATTTGCACCTGTGCTTGTTTTTCCTTTCAAAGTGGTGGTTAAGACTTTATTTTATTTTGCCCTGCAAAAAATATTTGTGTCCTTTCGCTAAACTCTGTAGCATTACATCAGAGTTCCAAATAAGCTCCAAATAGCATTACGTTAGAGAGAGCTCCAAATATTTGTTTTTGGAGCTGTGATTTTGCACCTTGACAGCATAAAACTGCATTAAATACTGCTTTTCTGTTATATCCTTTTCATGGACGATATAGTATCCTAAGGTTAAAAGCTCAGGAAAATTCAAACTGTTATTAAAAAAAAAAAAACTATCTATGAAGTGATGACAAATTACAGACTACAGGTGTTAGATTACATTTTGGCTTCAGGCAGGTTTAATATACCTTGGCTTCCTTTTACAATTGCTTGCAGCATGTACTGTTATGGACAGGGGAGTTTAAAAAAAAAAGGTACTCAATAAATGAAGACCATGTCAAAAGAAATCAATATGAGCGTGCAAAAAGGTAGGAAGTCTTAGGAAGTCTGACATGGATATATATATATTCATTCACTTTCATCTAGCTTCCTTTAATATTGTAACCAAAATGCTACTGGCATTTCTCACGTATTGCCATTTTAAACGGGGTTGAATGATTGCTTCACAAAGTAAACACTGATATTGCAGATAATTGAACAACTAAGGTGTGTTACACAGTTAATTTCATTTAATCAGGGCAGAATATATCTCCCAAGGTTATTTATTTAAAATGACCTTATCTTAAAATGGTCCTTCTTCTTCTCTGCACTTGCAGAGACATCAGCTGAGTATAAAAAGAAACAGCACTGTGTCCGTCTATGTGACTTTTCACATTTTATGAGGCTGTTCATAAAATGTGCAGCCTAACCCAGGCTAGGGAAGCCCAGCCGGTGTTAGGAAGCACATGAGAACCGCTAAGATTGGGCCCAATCTCAGTGGGGCAGTGCTGCCTAGCTCGGCTGTCAGCCGAGATTAAGGGAGTTCTTGCTCCCTTAACCCAGCGCTTCCTTAACACAGGCTTCGCGGCCGTGTGACCGTGCAGGAATCTTGCAACCCACACAGCCACAGAGATTGGCGCTTAGAGCGCCCATCACCTGGAGGAATCAAGCAATGCACCATGCTCAGCACAGGGTGCACTGTGGGATGCCCATAGGCTGAGTCACCGGACCTCCACACTGCAGTGCAGATTGTCAGGGTGCATGGCCGCACACTGAAAACTCCAACATTGATCATTTGAGGGAAGGTAAGTGGAGCGCATCCTCCCCCGCCCAGCTACCCACCTACCCAGTCGTCTGAAAGGGCTCTATGTTTCCCAAACATTAACAAATGCTAGCTAAATTTCCCAAACATTAACAAATGCTAGCTAAATTAACCGCTATGAATAATGGGTATCCAAAGGAAGTTAGTACAGCCACCTTAAGTGGCGCAGTGGGGAAATGCTTGACTAATCAGCAGAAGGTTGCGGTTTGAATCCCCACTGGTACTATATCGGGCAGCAGTAATATAGGAAGA
The DNA here is from genome assembly GCF_027244095.1 of Hemicordylus capensis. Classification (NCBI taxonomy): domain Eukaryota; kingdom Metazoa; phylum Chordata; class Lepidosauria; order Squamata; family Cordylidae; genus Hemicordylus; species Hemicordylus capensis. The sequence goes on from NC_069657.1 coordinate 218,412,094, forward strand.
TGCTGAAAGGCATCATCTCATACTGCACAGGAGAAGGCAATGGTAAACCCCTCCTGTATTCTACCAAAGAAAACCACAGGCCTCTGTGGGCGCCAGGAGTCAAAATCAACTTGACGGCACACTTTACCTTTACTTTAAAGGATTTAGTAAGTCCAAGTACATTAAAATGAATAGCTGGCATTGTGACTAAGAAAGTGAGGATACAGCGAGAGGAGGCTCTTAATGCAGCCGGAGGCCTCCCCATTTTCATAGTGCATGCAGATGGGAGCAATTTTCACTTATCTTCCTTGCCTCTGAAAGTGTTCTGTGCTTCCCAAAAATATGTACCTGAGGGTCACACGGCCCTCAGAGAGATTTTTTTGTAAGGCACAGAGCACCTCCAGAGAAGATAAGTGAAAATGCCTCCACTCTGCCATACACTGCAGAAGTGGAGAAGCAACCAGCTGCGTTAAGAGCACACTGTGAGGATGAAAGTACACAGGTACAAGCTACATGGGAAGCTGTGTTATACAGGGTCACACCACTGGTCTATTTAGCTCAGTATTGTCTATACTGATTGGCAGCAGTTCTTCAGGGTTTCAAGTGGAGTCTTTCCCAGCCCTGCCTAGGGAGGGGGGACTCACTCTTCCATGGATCTGTCTAAATCATTTTTCAACAGTTTAAAAAGGTTTCAAGAGCTCTTCGGCAAGATGCCATCAGTCCTACCTTCAACCAAAGAAAGAGCACAGAACTCCCCCTTCACCACAGCTAATCATACTGCAGGAATGCTTCCACTTCAGAAATTCTCTGAAGCCCTGATTTCACAGCACCAGCCACCTCTTATAAAATGATGACAGTAGAACAAAGGTCTTGCAAGAACAGGACATTTCATTTGTACGCCTTGTAGCAACAAAGCTAGGCTAGCAGGCCTGATTTCCACTCCTCTCCTCTCCCCTCCCTGGTGGCAACTCTGCTGTTGAGTTTTGGGGAGAACAGAGAGGAATACACTGTAAGGCCAGCCAGGCCAGATGCTACAGCGAGGAGCAGCAGTTTCGACAGCTGCTCCTCCTTGCTGGCAGTGATTCACCACTACCATTTATTGTGGTGTTAGGCAATGCAGTTCATATTTCTCCTAACTGAATGGAACCAAAGCAGAAGGGACCATGGCATATGTGAAAGAACAAGCTCTGGACCCATCAACTACATGGAACACTGATAGTCATTTCAATGGGCTTACTTATACCAAAACCCTTCCCTGGCCAAGCCATTAGGCAGGCAGGCACATGAGACAGTCCTTCTCTAAGCTGGGCTGGCTTGATCTGTCCCTTCTCTTCGTCCTCACAAGCAGCAGCACATAGCTTGAGAGTGGACCAAGCTAAAGCACTAGAGAGGCTAGTGTGACTCACATGTTACTCAAGAAAAAACTACTTTTCTGAGACCAGTGTGAGGGGCAGGGAGTGGAGGGGGCAATGAGATAGTGACATAAGAACTGAGTACTGAGTGCACAGGCCACATGAGCAGAGGCCCAAAATGAGCCACAACCAGCCAGGACTATCATTTTGGAGGCCGGGGGTGGGGTGGGGGTGGAGGAGCCCCCACCACCTCCCAGCTCTTCGCTGCCACAGCAGCCAGCCCTGACTCTCACTATGGAGGCTGATGGGGCAGATGGAGGAGCACTTGCTGCCTTCTAGCAAGTCTCCACCACTACAGCAGCCAGTGCCACAGCAGCTAGCTCTGATACTGGTGGGGCTTCATTTTAAAGGAAGGAAGCTTTTTAAAGGTAAGAAAGAAGCCTTTAACATTAAAAGAAAGCCTTTTTAATGTAGGGAATCCTCTGTACTTGTAAAATATTCGAGTTGAACTGGGCTAACATCTGGCTTGCACATCCCTAGACCAGAGCAGACTGGTGGTGGTGCCATCACCTGGAGAGAGAGAGAGAAAGAGAGAGAGAGAGACAGTGCTGGCTTATCTGTCTCTCCCCCCCCCCGCCGCCCTCTTTTTTGCAGTGCCAACCAACTGCTTTTATTTCCTGGTATTTTATTTTTTTTAAACAAACTTGTACCAACAGCCCCAGTGGCTTTAACTGGGTGATACTGTGGATTTTATTTTCTCCTGTTGATTTCTTCTTCTTCTTGTAGCCAGCCTCCAGTGGCTTTAATAACTGGAGTGTTGTGCTTACTGTTTTTCTTTTTCTTTTCCAACCCCTTTGCTCCTGCTGTGTGTATGGATTGTATTTCATTTCTTTTGTTTTTGTAGGCTGGTGTGTTCTGTGACTTGTGTCTGGTGCCCAGCTTGCCTCTGTCTGCTGCCCAGCTTGCCTCTCTGTTTCCCTAGTGGCTTTTGCCCCCTGCCCCGCTTTTTCTTTTTTGGGGTAGGTGGGTGCCCACCTGCCCTACCCCCAGTTGTTGACTCCCAGTTATGGGAGCTGTTGTCCAAAAACAGATGGGGGGGCAAAGCTTAGCAGGCCTGGTCTAGAAGCTTTGTTTCATGTCAAACCATTGGTCCATCTAAGTCAATATTGTCTACAGTACTCTGTCCTCCAGTCTCTCTGTGGCAGGAATGATGGAAGGAAGGAAGGTTTGATTTTGTGATTTTCTCAGCACTGAGTATAATATGCTGTGCTATTGCTGCTATAACTATCTAGTTTTGCTGGATCTCAGATTGACAAAGGCAGAACTTGGATGCCTTCCTTCCTTCCTTGAGTTGTGGTTTGTTTTGTTTGTGAGATAGTGTTGTGGTGAGAAATGGACAGTGGCAGCACTCTCTCGCTCTAATATTTCTTGGTGATTGCTGTGATGGGCTCCATGTCTTGCCTTGAGACTAACTTGTGCTTCACTCATTTCTCCGGTCTGCTCTGCAATCTGCATTGCAAGGTGTACTCAGTCAAAATGTGTCTGAAGTTGCTCTAGTTGAGCTTACGGCTATGCTTGCTGCTAAGGGTACTGCTGTGGGAACTGTTGCAATGCTAGGAAGAAATATAATTAAGGTGTCATAATTGAGCAACTTGTGCCAAAGATGTTACTGCATCTTTGTTACATAGTTGTTACACAGTGCAGGCACTGCGGCTGGCAGTGGATTCTGGGTCAGTGATTCTTTTTTTGGCCATTTTTGAAATGTTTGTTTGAAATGTGTGTTCTTTGTTGGGAGGGACAAATTTCCTTTTACTGTGTGCTTCTGCAGTGTTTTTCAAGGCAGGGTTGCAAAATGCATTGTAAATTGTAATGCAAAAGTTAAAAATAATTTTTCAACCTTTCCTGCACACTCCCATAGGTTCCAATGAGGGTTTGGGGAAAAGGTTAAACATTTCTTTAAAATCGCCAACTTGCCTATTTGTTTTGTGGGTTGGGTGATAGGTTGCATCCACCATGCCTTACCACACAACCCACTGTAGTGTCCCTAGGAGATACCCATGGGGAACAATGGGGTGTTTCAATTGTCCCCATTGTTCCCTATGGCCGAAACACTCAAAATGTTTTGAAAGATCAAGTTGTTTTGATGGAACATTTTGGCCACCTGCATTTTGTTTTGAGTGCGAAAGAAAACACGGAATCTGTTTCATGCACATTCCTAGTCTAGTTGTATATAATTACCAAATGCACCATAAAGTGGACAGGGATTTTCATAAAAATACACATCGCACTAAAAGCAATTCAATGCAGAAGCAGCATCCACACTGATGCGAACCTGAAGACATACTTGGATACACACCCGATTTATATCGCTGCCTGTCATTTAGCTCACCCAGGGCTCATGCTGTTTAACTTCAAAGTCTATCCCTGCAGTCAGAGAAAGAAAGAGGACCCATGCCAGAACAAGCCCTAGGTGATCATAAACCTGGTTTTTATATCAATAATTGAGGATCCAACACGAGATATTCACTCACAAGTCTGCTTCCATGTGCAGATCTCCTTAGCTGCGCTGGGTAGATTTCCAGAAAAGGCTAGAACCAAAACGCAGCAATATAAATTGGGGCAAAATTACCAGAGAGACATTTTACAGTGTTCTATCACTTAAGGGTTTGTATGCAAAAACAGTCCACCATTTCATAAGTCTTTAAAAAGCAATAATTAATTATAATTATATCATTGATTCAAGAACTACTGAATAGAGTAATTGGTTCTTTTCAGTGTTTGCTCAATGGAATAGTTCTGCTATTGCTGAACAGATCTGACAGATTTTGCTGGCTGTACACTATCTCCCTTTTTTAGGAGCATTATTGCACTCCTGGTTCAACTCAGAGTATTACATTTTTGCTCCACAACTCTTTATTTTTATGTATGTATTTATTTTGCCTTCACTTTCTTTCTGCACTGAAGAGGCTGGGCTGACATAGAGACCACACAAGATTTTGGGCACTTCATGCTTCAGTTACTCAGTTGAGCACAGAGTCCACGCTTTCCCTCTCTACATTATATTTCTGTTGCTGAATGATTATATTTTCCTAGTACTCCTACTTTCCAACTGTTTTACTTGGGGGTGGGTGGGAAGCAGTTCTTTCCCGAAGTAGAAAATTCATTCCTATTAGCATTGCTGTGTGGAATATGGACTGCCCCAGTACAACTATAGACAACTACAGCCCTTTGTGATGTGAGTGAATCACAAAGGAGAGGGCGGTAGCAATACTGTTTCTGCTGCCCTGGCGAGCAGAAGCTCCTACAGGCTCAATCAGGATGTGTGGGATATACCACTCTCTTGCTAACCAGACTTCCAGAAAATGAAAGCAAAACCTGGAATCCTGCAACCCCAGCATGGAATGCTCTCGGAATATTAATCACCAAACTAAGAATATCGTTTTATAGCTGCTTCCTTCGTAAACATGAAGCAAACTTATGTTTAACTCAGTCACCTTAAGCGGCACAGTGGGGAAATGCTTGACTAACAAGCAGAACATTGCCGGTTTGAATCCCTGCTGCTACTATATCGGGCAGCAGCGATATAGGAAGATGCTGAAAAGCATCCTCTCATACTACGTGGAAGGAGGCAATGGTAAACCCCTCCTGTATTCTTCCAAAGAAAAAGAAAACCACAGGGCTCTGTGAGCGCCAGGAGTTGAAATCAACTTGACGGCACACTTTACCTTTACTTTAAAGGATTTAACTCAGCTTTATTCAGAAACAACTCCTTTCGCCTACTTTCCAGGAGACTTATGAGATCACCTGGCATTCTGTGTGTTTACGTGTCTACCACGTGTATATGTGTGTGTGTGTACATATCAACTTCACAATGTCTGGGCCAAAATGAACCAAATTGAGTACAATTGCAGGGACACATAGGGACATCTCAAAGGCATGGTTTGTGATGATGTCACCCACCCCAATTCGAGATGGTGGACATGCAAACACTTGAGGCACAAGCGGGCTAACTTGTGAACTGCCTAACCGATTTGAACCAAATTTGCTACAGCTGTAGGGACACATAGGGATGCCTCAATGCCATAGTTTGTGATAATGTCATCCACCCTGATCCAATATGGTGGGCATGTCAACATTTGAGGCACAAGAGGGCTAACTTGTGGACTGCCTAACCAATCTGAGACAAATTTGGTACAGTTGTAGTAAGCGACACACAGGGACATCTCAACAGCGTGGTTTGTGATGATGTTATCCACCCTAATTCAAGATGGTGGACATTTTAGATGGGGTGGTGCTGCCCCCAAAGGAGCTTGTACGTGATTTGGGGGTCCTTTTGGACTCGTACCTCCTGCTTGAACAGCAGGTGGAGGCTGCAGCCAGAAGTGCCTTTGCCCAGCTCCATCTGATTCTCAATTACACCCTTACCTTGACCGGCAAGCATTAATGACAGTGACCCATGCCCTTGTTATCTCCCGCCTAGATTATTGGAACGCCCTCTATCTAGGGTTACCTTTGAGGATGATCAGAAAGCTACAGCAGGTCCAGAATGCAGCGGTTCATTTACTTATGCATGCCAGAAAATATGACAGGGTAACACCTCTCCTGCAGTCATTGCACTGGTTGCCTATTCGCTACCGAGTTCAATTTAAGGTCCTGGTTTTGATCTTCAAAGCCTTGTGGTGTTTGGCACCTGTCTACCTACAGACCCGCCTCTCCCATCCAGTTACATCCTGTCTGGTCAGATCTGCTCAGATGGCCCTTTTGTCAGTCCCCGATTTCCGAGAGGTTTGGGGTGCTAGAACCCGGGAAAGGGCCTTCTCAGTTGCTGCCCCACTTCTCTGGAATTCCCTTCTCCTGCAGATTCGTTTAGCTCCTTCCTTGTTTATTTTTGAATCTTTATTGAAGACTTTTCTTTTTCGCCAAGCTTTTTACCCTGTAGTTTACCTATTTGCTTTCTTTTTCTTTTTCTTTTTGTTAGTTACTTTAGTTTTATTTAGAATGTAGTTTTAATGCTGTCTTGTTTTGCATGTTTTTTGTACACTGCCCAGAGTCTTCAAAGTGGGCGGTATATCAAATGTTTCAAATAAATAAATAAATAAATAAATAAATAATTGTGAACATTTGAGGTGCAATTGGCCTAACTTGTGAACTGCCTAATTAATCTGAACCAAATTTGCTACAGATGTAAGGCCACACAGGGATGACTCAAAGAGATTTGTAATGCTATCATCCAACCTGATTCAAGATGGTTGACCCGTGCAAGTGTGAACCGATTTGGACCAAATTTGGTATAGTTGTAGGGACACATAGGGACACCTTAAACATAGTTTATGATGATATCATCCACCCTAATTCAGGATGGTGGACGCATGAAAATTTGAGGTGCAATCTTAGAGAGCGCCTTCTTGTACATGATCCCCACCACATGTTAAGGTCATCTAAGGAAGTCTGTCTCCACTTACCACCGGTTTGTCTGGTGGAGACTCAGAGGCGGGCCTTCTCTGTGGCTTTTCCTGAACTATGGAATGCACTACTGGCAGAAATCCATAATTTGAGTTCATTATTGTCTTTCAGGAGAGCCCTTAAAACCTATCTGTTTGGCCTGGCCTTCCAGGGTTTTTAAATTGTTGTAAACTGTTTTAAATTGTTTTAAATATTTACCCTAGTTTTCCAGGGTTTTAAACTGTATGAATGTTTAATTGGTTTTATTCTGTTTTTATAGTTTTGATTTTAATTGTTAACTGGCTTTAATTGTTTTTATTTTGTTGTAAACCACCCTGAGCCATTTTTGGAAGGCAAACAAACAAATAAATAAATATGTGGGCTAACTTGTGAACTGCCAAATCGGTTGATTTGGACCAAATTTAGTCCAGTTGCAGGGATAGTGAAAAGAAAGTAGGCACATTAGTTCTGACTAGAACTTGTTATCCTTCTCCCTCCCTCCTTTTCCTTTCTGATTCCACACAAACACATACAAACACTCTCTACAGGATCCCAACAGGGACACACTTCTAATTAACAAAACATAAAAGATTGCTAGATAGAATACAACTGATATGCAGCTTGTGAATGGGGTGACTGAGACCATGGAGCTATCTAAGGGAGATCAGTAATACAACAGAAGATCAAACTAATGATTTTTTTTTTTAAGGCTGGATAATCAATGACCAAAAAAGGAGATGTTTAAAATGTAAAATAGATTTGTTTTTAATTTCATATTTTTTGCCTTGTGCAAGTAAAATGAAATGTGGGTTTAATACAAATAGCAATGTAAAGTCTGCATTTATCTAAAAACTGAACATGTAAACCCTCTATCAAACACAAATTAAAACTTGCTTAGCTACATAAAAGAACAAACTGGGATATGTGGGAAGATCAAACATTATAAATACAATAGGTCATGTATTGCATTTAATACAGCTGGATATCATATTTATGACCTTCTCAACCAAAATGCATATCATGTTGTGTATTTTCCATGTCATATAGAAACATTCTTCTGCCCAATAATTACCAGTCTTTCAGAAAAAGTTCTTGGCACATAGCCCCCAAACCAACACACCTAACTCTGGCTTCAAACCCTTGTTTTCAAGTAAGTGATCTTGCTTAGAGCCCTTACCTCTATGCAGATACTGAAATAGAAATCTAATGAATTCACAATTACGTCTCCTTTCTCCAAGCAGATATAAGTTTGTGGCCCAGAGGGTATTTGGTCAGCATAACAGAAGTGTTAGATTATGTCCTAAGTAGTATAAAAGTTTAGTTGCAAATCATACATTTTCAGTGTTTTAGAAACCAGTCAGTATGCACTTCAGTTTCATGGGATGACCCCTGGTTCTAGTGTTGTGTTATTCACCTCTATCATGTCTCCCCTTAGTCACCACTTTTCCAAAGTAAAGAGCCACAGATGCTTTATTCTTTATGTTAAAGTGGTGTTATTTTATATCCAGTGCTAGTAGAACAATCTCCACATAATGGATTGGGTATTACCCTTGCAGCAGCGGGGGATTTTAATGTAGCAGGAATCATCACCAGTCATCTTAAAACACAAACACACACACACACACACACACACACAATATGCTTAAAAGGGAGTGGTAGTGCTTAGAACCATTAGAAATGAATGAATGAATGAAGCTGGAAGATCACTCAAGGGAGAGGGTAGCCTTGTTTTTCTTCATCAGGTTGGGTTCTCCTCCCATTTATAAGGCTATATGAGTACTTTTGGTGCAATTAAATGTGTTTTTTTTAAAAGTTTTAATTTTCTTTTAATTTGTACTGTTTTATTGTAAACTACTCAAAGACTTAGGTTTTAGGCGGTATATAAATATGATAGATAGATAGATAGATAGATAGATAGATAGATAGATAGATAGATAGATAGATATAAACCAGAAATGCTCAATCTCTATTGTATGTATATATGTTTCTTACAGATATGTCAAGAGAGATGACTTGTCATTGGTGATTCCATATGCACTAGTCAATAGATGCACAATACAATTCACAGTATACATGGCATTCTAAGCTGCAGTGGCAAGGCAAGCCCATGGGAAACCAACACCAATTTTTCTCACTGATAATTTTGTGATCTGAATGCTAGGACATGTGATTTCCTTGCAACAGACGACCTAGCTAGGGATAAGATGCTTAGATTCCCTCAACAGCTGAGTGACAGCTGTGTATTTATTCCACAATGAAATTGGACATATGTTATTTTCACTTGTGTTATATAGGTTAATATCAGTGTATTGGTTCAGATGAAATTCACAGTGATTTTGTTCACTATAATAAAAGTTGGCAAGTAGGAAAAAAAAAACACAGTACTATCTCATAAATGTGATTCTAGGTTATATAGACCACACCGATAGCATTTTCATGAACAGTTTGTTGCACCAAACTCCCTCATCAGATAGGATGAAATTTGGAATAGCTACGTCTCAATGAGCAGGATTTTCTTCTTCTCTCTTTTCTAGTTCCCTCATCACCAATCTAAAAAAATAACAGTATTCTCTTGTTGCCACCAGCACCAGAGAATAATTTAAGAGGGGATGCTGATTAAATGTCCATGCACATGCAACTCCCTATTTAGGAAACTGATAGTTCTCTTGCTCCTTTAGGATTTCTTCTCCTGGGAAATTTCCCCCACTTGCCTGAGAGCAGAAATTCTGTTCTTGAGAGTCACCTGAATCAAATGCAAAGAGAAGCAAACAAACCAGATGTTTCTTCAGCAGCAATTGAAAAGAAACTAAAGGGAGACACTCCAAACACCCTTCCTTAATGGTCACGCTCAGTGTGTAAGGGTGGCATTGAAGCATCTCAAGTTATGAAAGTATGCTGGATGTTGTTCTGCGGAGGCATATTAGTGTGGATGCACAGTGGCCCACAAAGAAGTTAAAATAAAACCACAGAAAACTGGATGTTTAATTTAAATAATAAAAGTGTATGCACTAAATTAATCCTTATACTAAAACTACAAAACAGTGTAGATAGATAGATAGATAGATAGATAGATAGATAGATAGATAGATAGATAGATATGGCACAAGTTCATGAGCCAAAGATGGCATCCCAATTGGAAAAAGTTCCATTTGCCAATAAACTAACATAGACTAGACTTATTTAGATATTTCATGAAGCTGGCTCCTTTTACTTTAGTTTCAGAAAGTTTCTTTTTTCAAAATCACATCCAGGATTTGAGGCTTAGGCAGCCTCAGTTTAACTTTGATGTCCTTCTGCATTGGAGCAACCATCTCTTCCCCAAAAGGAAAGAGAACAAGAAGTAACTTCTAGCCAAGTAATCACTCCCTCTTATATAACCTTTTATCTGAAAAGTTCTAAAATGCAAATTTCTTGTTGGAATTTTGAAAGCACAACGGTTTTATCAGTCTTTTCGTTTACGATTGTTTTAAAGTTTTGTTTATGGTATTTTAATCTGTTTATATGATTTTTAGATTTTGGTTGTTTGATTGGATTGTAAACTGCCCTGAGATTTTATATAGGGCGGTATGTAAATGTAACAAATAAATAAATAAAATTTTGTCAGACAGATAGCCTTTGAAAAAGACAATGGCCTAGCATATGACAATTTTTCCCATCTGTGCTCCTAGAAGAGATAAGGTCACCTAATTCTAAATTTGACATCTAATTCTAAACTTGAAGAGTAGTGTTGGGGAAAATTAGCTCCAGAGCAAAGACAGAACATAAACCAAAAAGTTACAAATAACGAAAAGAAATTTTTTCACCATTTCCTGTGGAATGATATTCATTTTATCACAAGTGCATTGTTCCGAAGCCTGTGCATAATCTCCAGGCAACCAATCATTTAAACTGTGCTGCTAATCTTCAGTCTGCTGTTTGAACAAGCAGGGATCAGCTAAGGGATTGGCACAGATCCGATGTGGTTTGCAGGTGTCAAGCATTCCAAATCAGTGCACCCAACACCCCAAAAGGTCTTATCTCTAGACATGTGTTGTGTAGAACTAGATCTTTCCCTATGTAGGATCTGATACAGAAACACACACACAGGCATGCACTCACAGTCCCTGTCTGAAGCTTCTTGGGTGAATGAATAGCAGGCGAGCCTGGCCTAGTTGTCAAATCACTTCAGTTCATTCTCACGAAGAAAGCCATACTAGATCTAGTGCTGCTGAACCAAATGTGTGCTCAAAAAAAAGGGAGGGGGATCTCCTTGTTGGAGGGAGTGGGAGCCAAGGGGAAGAGTGATTGTAGATTTATTTCTTACAAATTCCCCCATGCAGCCTTCCTGCCCAAGTAAGCAGATGGTTTAATGTTAGTCAGGGTCAGGAATTGCCCTTGTGGCTTCCTGCCTGCCTGCCTTTGTAGATTATCTAGATCATATCAAGATATGCAGCCCCCAAAATTAGAGAAGCTAAGTAGAGTACTTAAAACTCTAGGCAGCCACAGACTTTGTTTCTTGTGCATGTTGAGCTCATTACATATGAATAGTGAGAGCCTGAACAAAAAAACACAAATACTGGCTCTTGGAGAGAAAACGTATTTATTTATATATCAAGCTCTCCTTTGCCTACATGCTGCCATTTCCAACCCCAGTTGTTTATTATTTCTCTATTCCTCCTCCTACCCTTGGTCAAATGGGCTACTATATCAAAAGTACATGAATCACCCTTCAGATTCAACTATTTTCCTGTCTAATTTCTTTTAACATGAGCAAATTAATGGAAAATAGAAACTTGCACTTATTCTCATAGGATTTACCAAAATCACTGAGATTTTTCCTCCCTTGTTTCTACACCACTGCTTAAAATACTACTATGATCAAATTAGATTTTCTAAAACTGATAATGGGTGCTGATAGATTTCAGATGTTGTTTCAGTTGTAGGTGCCCTTTGAATATAATGAAAAACCTGAAGCCAAACAATTTACTTATGCATGTACTGGATTTATATCCTGCTGCACAATCACCACCACTCACATTTCTTTTTGACCCATGTAATCTCATCATATGCCAGGTCACAGTGACTGAAGATATACCTAGCACAGTTCTTCCAACTTAACACTTATCTAATGCAGGATGGGTTGCTGTTTGGATTTGTTTGCCTCAGACAACAAAATAACATTTGCAGACAGTCCTGATTTCCCACTCCATATAAGCTTTGAATGTGGAAGAACTCTCAGTGTCCAGACCTGACTATCCTACACTCCATCCCACTCCAACACTTAACTCCCTAGACCATATTCCCAAATACAATGGAGTCTTCCTCTTCCCTTTCTGCACGTATCTGCTTGCTCCTATATGTAAGGTTTTGCATTTTGGCCTTTCCTTTCTTCAGTGCCCTGCCTTCATTACTCAATGTCTCCTCAGCTCCCACTGCCTACTCTTTCTTGCTTCCTTTAGCCATCCTGACTCTTGCCTTTCCAGAACTCCAGTTTCATCTCCCTTCTCCAGCCAATGAAACAGCACCTCCAGTCTAGGCCTTTTGTAGCTTTTCTACAGAGTGTCTCTCATTTACTGTTGAGCCCAGTATCTGGCTAAATATGAGAGTGCACTGGAAAGGACCACAAGCATAAACGAAGCCTAAGCAGAAAATATTAATCTGCACAGATCTCATTATTGTATATCAAAGCACTTCAAAAGTCTACTCCTTAACATCTCAAAAATAATACCCAGACTATTAAATTCCCTGTTGGTTCTTCTAGGTCTAAACTAAGGAAAGTACTTCCCTAAAGGAAATCTCTGAGGTCAACTAGCAATTAACTGAAAGGTTCTGATTGAATATACTATTGACTGCTCTCACATCAGGCAGCTTCCTGTTTATTATACCTTATGGGCTGTCTAGGTGCCAAGACATTAAGCTGTCAATAATCTATTAATACTGAACTATCCCCCCTCCCGCTTTCCCTCCAACAAATGCTCACATATTAAGCCGTATACTAAACGATGCAAATCCTCACAACAAATATGAATTAGTTCTTTAGGTTATTTTAAAATCTTTGGCTAAATGCATGAACAATATGAGTAATATTTTAGAGCCACTTGAAAAAGATAAACTGATAGAATAACAGATCTGACTGAAACTATCCCTTAAAATTTGCCTTTCCCTTCATCATATGTTTATGAATTTGGTATATAATATTTCATCTTACTCAAGGAAATATTATACAGAATATGGTATGGCAATTCTCTTATCTTGGTATGCCTTTTAAAAATTTACAGACTGAGATCTCCAACCACAATGATCCTCAACAACTTTGATAACTAAAAACTTTGAATGTTTTAAATTGTTTCAACAGTTTGTCTTATTTTGTTTTTGTTGTGTTTATTTTTATGAACTGCCTGGAGCCTTTGGAGTAAGGCGGTATATCAAACAAACAAACAAACAAACAAATGTGAATTCTATTTTGCATATTGGTTGACAACCTGAATAAATTACTCAATAGTATTACTCAGTATTACTGGTCACTAAGAATCAACACAGACTTGATGACACTTAATCAATCAGTTACTCAGGAGTTATTCTAAAGGACAAGCAATAGGACTTCTTCTAGAAAATTTAGTCAGGATGTCAGTCACAGATCACAATGTGGTGTACCTAAGAACATTAACAGCGCAATCCTATGCAAGTATACTCTGAGGTAAGTCTAGCTACATTCAGGGATAATTGTGTACAAAACTGCAGTCTGAATGCCACAATTGCCAGTATATGGATGCTACCAATAGTCCTTGAGATTGCAGATCATCACACTCAGAAAATATTATGAGCAAGTACTACTTGTTTTTCACATTTGGCAGTTCTACCTTTTTGTTAAACGCTCTCTTAGACAACATATAGCATCTCAAATGTGTGTTGAATCATAAAGTTAAAACTCATGAAAAGTTGTTGAATATAGTGAACAATGGGTTCCTTGTAACTATCAATACAACTCTAATTCTCTGCTAGTTCAGGTATTATCTGATTTGCAAACTGATGTGCTAACCATATTGGGCACAACGCAACTAGCACCGGAGTCTGCATTTCCTCCCAACTTTTATATCCCACTGATTTCAGCAGGAAATGTTTAAAGCATGTGTCTAACTCTCCCACTGAGATCAATGGGCTCAAAAGTGCTTTGCAAAATTTGAATATTATAAAACTTTCAAAAGAAGTATCTACTAGTTAGACTATTAGAAATTGCATTCAAAGAGCCCATTCTCATGAGCAGTAAGAAAGGGCGAAAGGGCTAGCAGGGAGGAAGCCCTAAAAACCTTACCTCCCCGCAGATGACCCGGTTCTTCCCTGGGTAATCCACCCACCCAGATGATTATCAGCTACTGCCGGTAGCTCCGACCGTCGGGGTGCCAGATGCATTGCCCCATGTTGCCTCGCCCTCCCGGTGCTCCCCATAATGCACCACACAAGTGTGCGGTGTATTATGGGGATCCTGCTCCCCAAAGCTGATCCCTGCAAGCAGCCAGGGCTGGCAGACAATGAAAGAAACGGGGTTAGGAGAGCACTCACTCTCCTAACTTCATTTTGGAGGGTTGCTCCGTAAGTGAGTTTGCCATGGCGGCACCACTGGGATCAGGCCCGATCTCGGCAGTTCACACACATGTGCAAAACCAGACTGGGTTTCCTTAGCCCAGTTTTTCACATGCATGTGAACAGTTTCATAAAATGACTTGCTGCTCAACCTTGTTAGCTGACCATGATTGATACGATGGTACAGTACACTCCCAGCATCAATCAGCAATCATAATGAATAAATTAATTATTCACTGTATCCCAGTGCTGGGAATCACTTCTACCTCCAGTGCTACTGACATAGCAGACGCCATGATCCTATGCAGCAAAAGTGTACCACACAACAGTTTGCTTGGCTTTTGAAAAGGCAAGGCTGGACTGGGGAGGAGACAGAGGCATGGACTGACACCAAACTGGTTTTAGCTTCAAAGTTCAACCCCATTTTTCGCATTTTTACATTTCTACCACCACAGTGAAATATTCCCTTCAGTTGAGGTGCCCAAGTATTACATTTATTTATTAATTCGATTTCTATACCGCCCTTCCAAAAATGGCTCAGGGCAGTTTACACAAAGAAATAATAAATAAATAAGATGGATTTAGAAATATTCACTCTCATACACTGATAATTAGCTTTTAGTTGGACAAAGAGTTGTCCAAGCCAAATGCTTACAAACATATACTTTCACCAACAAAAAGTTGCTCTAATAAAAAGGTACTGATTTTTCATTTCTCCCACTTAGCAGACACTAAGTTAAATTTAATTAACAATTTACAGTGAAGAGAGTGAAATTATTTAGAGGGGTCTTCAAGTCCTTAACATTCAAGGGTCTGAACAAAGTATTTCATATTTAAAAAGTTTTAATGAATTTAATAGAGAAAAGCACTTTAATTAAATGCTGTCAAAGAGGATTGTATTAATGACTGCACACAGAGGAATTTAAAGCAAGCCAAGTATATTTAGCAAATAGAAACTAGGCTTTGGAAGGCTGTAACTATTTATGCTTCCGCAGCTGCAATGCATCTAGATCACAGTGCCAAGTAAAACCAGTTATGTTATTAGATATGATTTTATTTATTGAAAACTATTAAAATTTCAAATGCCACAGGGAAAACATTTTTCACTTTCAAAATGAAACAAAATTATGTCCTGCTTGTATGAGGGAAAATAGCAGGGAAAATAAATAATAAATAGCAGTAATTACTTAGCACTTAACTGCTGGAAGGATGTCTATGCACATATTTTAAAGGCCATATAGTAATTTTACCATGACTCCTCTTAGTGTCTTAATCAATTAGAGGGATTAATTGTTCAGTAAACATTAGATATTGAGAAGCAGAGAAAATAACTATCACATTTTACTAAGTTTTCCATCATTATTAATAGTGGGTTTAAAACATTATTTGTTTAGCAGCTATGAATGATGGCAAATAAATGCAGGACCTTCGAGTACTATGGCATCTGAGCAGCTACAATTTTTTCTACATTATTCATTTAGATATTTCCCCTATCTTATACCAAGGGCTTAATGATGGGAGGCAGTGATTAGCCGAAAATTACCCAGTTGTCATACTGGTCAAGCAAATATATTTAATTTGAAGCACTCAGATCTTTTTGTTTAAAAAGGGAGGGGGACCTTCAGAATGGTCATTTTTCTGGCGTAATCTACTATACTACTATACTACTGTATATTTGTAAAGTTATTGTTGCTATATTATTGTATGGACCTGATTTTATGCTCCCCCCCACCCATCCGCTTCTTGCTTCTGTACTGGTCAAAGACTGTAATAAAGTTTATCTATCTACCATTTTTCTGCCTGTACAAATTTAAGTGACTTGGGGAATGTCAAATCCTAATATGCATAGCTTTATCAACCCAATAACATGGAATATCAAAATACTTTTTTGAAGCGTAGATGCACATCACCGCAATGCTCTATGTTGGGTCTGCAAATACCATTCACCTGGCAAGTAATTATAGTCTCTAGGCAACCAGCTGAAGCAAGTTTACAAAAAACGATCCTCTTTATTTTGGACCACAAACAAACATGTACTGTGTACAGTAAAGTAGGTTAGCATTTACACAGATTCATGGAAGTGGGCATTCCCACTGCTTACCTCCATGCACTGCAGTCCTGTGCACATTGCCGGTGAGGGCCTTTAAAGGAAGAGCTTCAGGAAGCTCCAGTGACATCTTGGAAGGCATATGGGAAGTGCTGGGAAACGTAGTCCTTCCCCATAGAGCTCCATGGCTACATTTCCCAGGGCATCTATGTGCCTTCTAAAACATCGTTGAGGCTTTCTGCAGTTCTGCTTTCCTTTAAGGGCCCTCACCAGTGTTGTGCACAGGATCTTCATGTGGGCCAGGGTGATGATTTGACTATAAGCCTTTAAAACTGATTTTTTGCACAGGTCCACTGGAATAATCCTTGGCATGGTACTCATAAGAAAATATCACTGCGTTCAATAGGACTTGCTTCCAATGCACATAGGATTGCAGCCTGTGACTTAATTGCAAGGCTGCTCTATAATGCACACTACAATGCAAGTGTGATTATTCATAAAATAGTAGCCAAACGGGCTTTAGGTCATTCAAAAGAAATAGGGTTATAATCCAGAGATGTATACAAGCAGTTTAGCAGGTGTTTAGAACTGTATGAGAACTGCTAATAACACCAATACACAAGTACTATTGCCACCAAGCTGCATACATATCACTTAAGGAGTACAATCTACTAGTACTTTTTCTGTGGAAACCCTTTCAAATGAATACATGCAATGCTGGATTTCTTTCAGTGTTTATTATATAACCCCACCCCATATAAAGGGGGAAGGGAACCCTTTATTTATAACCTTATATAAAAGGGACAGCTTTTAAAAGGTAAGAAACTTTTCCTCCCTATTCAACCCAGCAAAGCATCCTCTTAGTGACTGATTGAATTCCCATTGAAATTCAAAATTATAAAGAAATTAATTTCAATGGGACTTCCTCGATTAAATTTTGTCAGAATGTTACCTAGTTGCTGTTGCTGGGATCTTCCGTGTTTTAGACTTTGAGCCCATTTGAGACAGGGACCCACTTTTCTTATTCTTTTTGCTACATAAACCACGTTGTGAATTCTTTGCTGAAAAGCAGTATATAAATATTTACAATAATAAAAATAATTTCTTAAATAAGTGACTATAAAGCAGATTTATTAAACCAAATTTTAAAAAATTTAATTTCATCTATTTTGTAAAGAATTTTAGTCATATACAATACACTCTGTGATTGATTGATTGATTGGCTATACTCTGAGTAGGCACACTCCAGTGAATCTCTTCTTAAGACAAATCAGTAATCTGCATCACTGGATGTCAAAATCTTAGAAGATTTATTTTCACATGGGGATGAAAATGAAAACATTGCATTTTCTGAACACGTCTGAAAAATATATAACTGTATTTGATTCAACATTATATATACTCAAAAACATGGAAAGAAAGGGCACAACTAGATGTGACTTTAAAAAAAGATTGATAGCAGTAATGAGGGTGATTGGATCGACACTATGGTGCTATGTAAAGGGGCTGTTTTCTCCTTGCTGCTTTCCCAGTTAAAATAATAATCACTTGTGCCTTATATTTCTGTTTGCCCCACAGGGGGGAAACATACAGGGTACCTGTACATTTTCAGCAATGGGACAAATAGCAGCTGGGAAATAAGAAAAGTTATGTAGGAGGGAAGATTAACCATCTACCCAGTGCCAGAGCTCCAATCCAGTCCCCTGCAGCTGCTATTAACTTTTTAAAATAAATGTGGGCAATCCAGTTCATGGTCCTCCAACATTATATTTAGTTTGTCCAAAGGGAAGAGAGAAGGAGACCCAGAGTAAATCTGCTGGTTATTTGTCTCTTAAAGATAAAGTGCGCTGTTGAGTCAGTGTTGACTCCTGCCAACCACAGAACCCTGTGGTTGTGTTTTGGTAGACTACAGGAGGGGTTTACCATTGCCCCCTCCCATGCGGTCTGAGATGATGCCTTTCAGCATGCTGCTATATTGCTGCTGCCCGATATTGGTTTCCCATAGTCTGGGAAACATACCAGTGGGGATTCGAACTGGCAACCTCTGGCTTGGTAGTCAAGCCATCCCTCATATCCATTCAAAATTGAGAATGATTGTCCATGGCTACCTTCAGGTTTCTAAATCAATTCTGTAACTACTCTTATTCAAGACATTAAATTTAGAACACATTCTTTGTTGTCTGTGAGTGAGCAAAAAAGATTTCACTTTTCTCTCTTGTGTGAATATATTTTGGAATAGTCCTTTGAAAGGCAAGGTGAGAGATAATGATATGCTAAGACATATACATTCCACATTTTAGAAATGTATGTATAACACATTAGGGTCTTTTACGTGACCATATGGGGGTGGGTTGGGAGTTAGAGAGTTCCTAGCCTAGCAGCAGACGATTAGTACCTCTGTTTGGGTCAGCAAACCCAGGAAACACAAGAGTAAGCCAAGCGAGGGCTCCAATGCTGAAATCAGGAGGTGGAAGCATAGAGAGTCTTCCAAAGTCCCCAGCATGCTTTGCACTGCCAGTAGTTTGGAAGCCTCATTACATTAGCGGCTGCCCTTGATTGGCCACGAAGGGGCAGGAGGCAAGGATAGCCCTGCTGAAGAGGCTGCAAGTACAGGAACATAGAATATGCTTTGTAGAGTGGCACATTCATGGATGGCAGCTTGAGTCACAGCTTTCTATTGTTTCCAGGCCTCTGCTGACAGAAAATGTGAGTGGATCCATATGATCAGAAAAGCACAGTAGGAGAGCTCTCTCCTCGTATGTTAGTTAAAAGCTGGGTACAAAAGCTGGGATACCTTCCTTTGAGGAACCTGTGTTGGAGGGATTTTCGTGAGTTCACGCAACCATGCAAACCAGGGTACAAGGTCTCCTACTCTGATGTTGCTGGTTGTGTGAACAGGCCGTGTGTGAGTGTGTGTGTCCTTACAAACACATTTAATAGATTTCTATCCTCCCTTTCTTTTATTTAAATTAAGTGCAGTTTACTGCCCTTACATATCTATCTCTATATATCTATAACTATATTAATGGTTATAACTTAAAATCGGTAATAAAAGCAATAGCAGGTGTGTTTTTTTAAGTTATAAGTTGTCTTAAAGTTTTAAAGTTATAAGTTGTCTTAAAGGTCAATCTAAAGAAAAATGTTTTGAATAGTAAGCTTGTTTTGGGACAGTGCTCCACAGCCACGGCTGAAAAGCTAACATTATTTGCAGGCAAGCTCATACAAATAGAAGTGCCCCCTGAGCAATGCTGATTAAAATCAGCATTTTAAAAAGCCCTTTAGGTTTCTTAGGAGCACAGCACACAAGATTTCAGTGACATGATCCCGCCATGTTATACCCATTAGGAGTGGTATGGGAATTAACCTCAGGCAGTGGATTAGCAGAGGGCGAGAGCTACTGCTGCCTCCTTCTACTGTTTGCTTTTCCTGCTCTTCCTCCCATGCCCCCTGGATCTAAAAGGGGAAAAAGAAACAGGGCAGAAAAGAACGTGGAGAGGAGAGGAGAGTGGCAAGTTAGAGATTCTCCCAGGATACACTCTAGCCTTCTTCTCTCTTCCACACTTCCTCTTCTGCAGTCTTAGACAAACAGGTATACCCACACACGTTAAGGAACACATTAAGGCACTGCTTTGTGGTGGTTCTGTTCCTACCTCTCAGGCAGATTCCAGATGGTGTCCCTTGGAGACTGTTGTTCTTCAAAATCTGAACTTTCATATGGTGACCCTCAGGGCTACATATTGCCTCTAATGTTGTTGTTTAACATCTACATGAAAACACTGGGAGAGTTCATCAGGAGATTTGGTGCAAGGTGTTAGTATGCTAAAAACACCCAAATATATTTCTCCATGTCAACATCATTGGGAGAAGGCATAATCTTCCTAAATGCCTGCCTAGAGATGGTAATAGGCTGAATGAGGGATAACAAACTGAGGCTGAATTCAGATAAGATGGAGATACCTAATATGCAGGGTCAGAACTCAGGAGATGATTTTGATCTGCCTGCTCTGGATGGGGTCACACTTCCCCAGAACGAACAGGTATGCAGTCTGGGGGTGTTTCTGGATTCGAACCTCTCTCTGGTGTCCCAGGTTGAGGCGGTGGCCAGAGAGGTGCTTTTTTTCAGCTTCGGCTGATACGCCAGCTGTGTCCTTTTCTTGAGATAAACGACCTCAGAACAGTGGTACATATGTTGGTAACCTCGAAACCTGACTACTGCAATGCACTCTATGTGGAAATGCCTTTGTACATAGTCTGGAAACTGCAGTTGGTACAGAATGTGGCAGCCAGGTTGGTCAATGGGTCATCTCAGACAGACCATATTACTCCTGTATTGAAAGAACTACAATTGGCTGCCAATAAGTTTTTGGGCAAAATACAAGGTGCTGGTTATAACCTATAAAGTCCTAAACAGCTTAAGCCCAGGGTATTTAAGATAATGTGCCATGTTCCCTACTGCCCATTAAGATAATCTGGAGAGGTTCATCTACAGTTGCCACCAGCTCATCTGGTGGCTACTCAGGGATGGGCCTTCTCTGTTGCTGCCCTGAGGCTTTGGAATGCGCTCCCACTGTTGAAATAAGAGTCTCCCCATCCCTGACAACTTTTAAAAGATCAGTCAAGATACATTGGTTCACCTAGGCTTTTAATTCGATTTACAGTTTTAATAGTTTTTAACAGTAACAGTTTTAAACGGTCTTAAATTTTAAATTGTTTTAATATTTTAATTTTGTTTTAATTGTATTTTTGTTGTAGATAGCCCAGAGTCATGAGTTTTGGGCAATACAGAAACTGGTTAAATAAATAATAAAATAAACATTTAATTAAATAGCAAACCACAAATAATCTGATTTTTAAATAGAAAAAAATGCAGGAGTAATCTTAATGATTAAAAATAAGAGGTCCTCAGAAACCTTTTAGAGTCAATTAAATTATAGGAATTGTTTATAATGCTTATTTTTAAAAAATAAAAAAAAGGAAAAAAAGCAAAATCACAACATTCTGTTCTATTAAAAAAGTACAAACCAAAAACTCAACAACACTATCCTACCCAGTCAATATATCAGACCAGAGAGTTTTGATTTTTAGTCCCAAAATAGTCATTAAAGAAAACAGCTCAGATCCAAATATTCTGGTTTAATTGGTTTGTAGATCCCAGGCTTGTTCATTAGTAGAATATATTGAGAACTTATCTGTTGTAGCCTTCTGAAAAACTTCTTGCAATAATTGAAATAATCTAGTTTTAATTTTTTTAAATATATTGAAATCAAGGTTTTTCTTCTTGGGCTCTTAAGAAATATTTAAAGAAAAGTACTAAACTTTCTATAGTGAGTATAAACAAACCATTCTAACATGCTTATCTGATTATTAATAATTGAGCAAACATTAAACTAGTTAGTCCATGTTGCTAATTTAAAAAGATAGATTCTATATACATTGTACAGTTGGAGAAAGACCATCTCTCAACCAGATGGTGTGTCAGCTGTATGATCTGGCCCCGGAAAGCTTACCACTTAGTGGCTTCATTGTATTGTGCCAGGCCCTCTCCCCACTCTGCCCTAGCCAGCACCAGAAACAATGCATGATTGGTGTTATTTTCTGTTGTGACAGCAGACCTGTGTGACTCAAAGGCCGCCTTTGAACATAACGTCAAACCGCGGGTCCAATGGTCCTGCAGTTTGCCTCCATTCCCATGCCATACTCTCAGACAATCCCCACCTGCAGTCTGGGAGACTGCAAGTGGGGAGGAACTGGCTGTCCGGGCTTCCTCCTTCACATGAAGAAAAGCCACAGCCGCCAATCTAGAAGGAGAAAGTGAGGCGCTTCCTACCCTCAACATTGGTTTGTGCAGCTTGCACAAACCGGAGGACACAGAGGCAGGATTCGGATGCCACAATGCCACTTAACCAAGATCAGACCAAAGGTTCAGATTCAGGTTTGGGGGCTAAAACCAATGCAGTTTGGTGACAAAACCATGGGTTTATATATTTGGATAAGCAAAATCTTGAACCTCTGGCAAAATTGCTTCCAGTTTTGCATTATGTCTGAAGGCAGCCAGGAAGTCACTCAGGTGTGGCTTAAACTGCATTTTTTTCATAACCACATGAAACATCAAAAATAATGTGTGGTTCAGACAACTGTTCACTTTCTGACTTATTCACCTTGTTTAATCACCTAGGATTTGATATGAACAGTTGGAGCTTGGCATTTTTCTAGAAATGAATGTTTATGGTGGATTGGAAACTGAAACTGAAAAATGCAGTTGCCCAAGGTATACTGCAGATAATATATTACCTATATTTGCCTGAAAAGAAGATGACTCTGAATTTAAGACAAAAATACAGGTTAAGTACAGGTTATACCTGTATTTACCCAAAAGAAAGAGGACTCTGCATTTAAGATGACCCCCCAGTTTCTAACATCAAATAACATGGGGGGAAACCTAGTCTTGGATTCAGGTAAATACAGTATGACAGTGTTGGAATGTCTGCACTAGTCACCAGTTAGCTCCTGGAGAACAAATAAAGGTGTTGGTTTTCGCCTTTAAAATCTTAAATAACTTAGAGCACCAGAGAAGGTGCCTTCTTATACAATGCCATTTAAGTGGGTAAATTTTGCTGTGAGACCACAGAAATAAAATGCACAATCTAAAAAGGAACCAAACAATCTGGGCTATTTATCTACAATTTTCAGAAATAATAATTAAATACAATACAGAACTAAGGCAGTTTATCCTATATCCAATGTAAGATTGAATAATGGTCTTTATTCAAATCTGCAGCATTTTCTAGCCACATTAGGCATCCATGGTAATCTAGATATTGGCTTCAGCAATATCTCAGGAGCTTTCCAGTGCAATTATAACTATACTAGCTTAACCTGCGCAGAGCATTTGCGCGCTAGTAACTGATTGCTCCCCTCACCCCCTGCCACAGCCCACCTCACCTCAAAGACCTCTCCACCCTCACCTGAGCCACACTCATGCTCCTCTTCCATCCCGTTGCTTCCATCCCCCTCACCAACTCTTGGTCACTCCTCCATCCCTTTACTCCATCCCCCTCACCCCTCTTAGTCGCGGTTGTAGTGTTGCTGGCATGTACTGACCAAGCTCCAGCCCCCTATCCCCAGAGACCTCCTCACCCGAGCCCTGCTCCTGTTCCTCCCCATAGAAGCAGCAGCAGCAGTGGTTGACTGGGCCCTTCCTCACTGCCACCACTGCCATGGCTGCTCATTTTCTCTCAGGCCGCTGACAGCCCAGGCCCTTCCCTAGCCTGCCTGCCTCCCTCCGCCAATGGCCTCAGTAGCCCCAAACAGCAGCAGTGGTTGACTGGGCCCTTCCTTGCTGCCACCATCTCCATAGCCACTTGTTCCTCTCAGGCCGCTGACAGGCTCAGGACAGTTCCTCTCCCTTCCTTCTTTTTCTCTTCCCCTCCCTTCTTTTTCTCTCTTTATCTCTCCTCCATTCGCTCTTCCCCTCTGTCTTTCTTCCCCCTCTCTCCCTTCTTTCTTTCTCTCTCTCTACCCCCTCTTCCGAAGTTAACAGATCTTGTTCATCTTATTTCTGCATCTAATTCACACAACGGCAACCTCTTTCTCCTGAAGGAGCTCTTTCCTCCCTCACAACCCTTCTCTTCACAGACCTCATGCCCACTATCCTTTTAGATTCCTCGCCTCTACAATCAAGAACATCTTCCAACCAGTAACAGTTGCATTCCATCTGACCTTAACCATCACAGGCTCCTCCTCCCTATCTGCATATGGAATCCCCACAGCCCAATCAGGTGCTTCTATTCACAAACTCTTGTGAGAGCTGCCACACACGGGATTAGCCATGAGCATGCCTTAGAGAATTAAATATATAGAAGATATAAGAAGCTCTACCTCAAAGTCAAATATAAAGGGTCTAACTACCAGTTATATGTTGCTTATTGGTTTTTTGAAAATGCGTGCAAAGCTTGCAGAAACAAGTAGAGATGAGCCCGAAGCGGCACCAAAACGTTTCAGCACGGGATCCCCTTAAAAGGAGGCGGGCAGGTCCTACTTGCCTGTCCTCCAAGCCCCCGTTGGCCTGCAGTGGTGCTGTTCAAATACTTTCATGCAAGCAGCAGCTTGTGCCACTTGCCCCTTTAAAATGCTGCACCGCGTCGATGGGATGTGTCCCCCAGCATCCCTCGCACGGTGTCAGCACAAAAATTGTGTTGGTGCATGCACTGATGCCATTTGTGGGGCATGCTGGTCCCGCAAATGGCATTGACACATGCTCTGACGCCATTTACATGCCGATGCTGCATGAAGGATGCCAGGGGATGCATCCCATCGCCACGGTGCGGCGTTTTAAACGGGCAAGTGGCACAAGCTGCTGCTTGTACTGAAGCATTTCTGCTTAAACAGCACCGCAGTGGGCCAGCGGGGGCTTGGAGGACTGGAAGGTAGGATCTGCCTGCCTCCTCTTAAGGGAACCCCTCGCCGCCCTTGGATGTACACCGAAGCAATTTGGTGCACATCCCTAGAAACAAGGCTGCTGTTGAGTTGCTATAAAATGTTACAGAATGACCAAATAAATGCTTATTAAAAAGCAAAGTGGTCAAATGTTCATTAAAACACAAAACCACAGTGCATGGCCACATTCCTCTCCAAGTGGTGGAACATCAGTTTCCAAAAAGATGGCAACTCAAAAGTTAAAAGGCAACAATTTGGCTGCAAAGATTTCACTTATTCTAGTCACTGTTTCATTTCCTGAGGCCTCAAATGTTTTCATTGGACCAGGCAATAAAGCAGCATAACCATTTTAACAATTTGAGGATGTATTATTGGGGATATATTAGTAATCAAACAATAATTTTGAAAAGCAAATGGATATATTTTTAAATAGGTATAGGTCATGCTGGGCAAACTGGAACTTACAATAGGATGATCTTTGGGGAAAGATGATATTTATATCTCTCTAACCCAAGAATGAGTCATACATACTGGAAAATATTAGACAACATTAAACTAAATGTATAACTGTCATCTCTGCCTTTAATTAGCAATTTAATATGTTGCCTAGGTCCCCCCACCCCCGCAAAGTTTTAACCATATAATGGTTTCCTGCATTGTACTTTTAAAAAGTATTTTCAAAACTATAATGCAAATGAAGACATACTGATACCCCTGTAGATGTCCAGATCTAAAGAACAAATGTGTGTAGCTTGAAAATAGGGATGTGCACAAAATGGATTTTGTGTTTTGTTTCAAGCTTGAAACAAAACGCAGACAGCTGAAACATTTTGTCAAAACAGCAGTCAATCTGGTTGTTTTGACAGAAAAAAACATGAAACGTTTTGAGTGTTTTGGCCATTGGGAACAATGGGGAAACGTGAAACACCCCATTGTTCCCCATGGGTAGCTCCTAAAGACACCAAAGTGGGTTGGGTGGTAGTGCATGATGGGTGCTAGCTAGCACCCAACCCACAAAAGAAATGGGCAAGTGGGCAATTTTAAAGAAATGTATAACCTTTTCCCCAAACCCCCATAGGATCCTATGGGGTTTGGGGGAAAAGTTTAGAAACTTGTAGTGTTGCACGTTTCACTGTGGGATTCACTGCATTGTGGGATTTGTGATGTCACATGCTTCAGTGTGGGATTCATGGAGGCTGAGACAATGAGTCCTGGCCTCAGATCAATCTGCCTTCCTCTGTGCTGCACGGAACAGGACTGATCGTGTCGGAGTGCAGAATGTGATCCCACCAGGCTTACAAGGATTGTCTGGGGGGAAGGCAAGGTTTGGGAAGCCTTCTCCATGCCCGCCTACCCAGTAGATCATGTGAATGGCCCCCTTAGGTTCCTTCCTAGCATTGTAACAGCTGCCACAGAAGCACCCATAGCAGCAAGCATAGCCAAATGCTCAACTAGAGCAACTTCAGAAACATTTTGACTGAGTACACCTTGCAATGCAGATTGCAGAGCAGCAGACCAGAGCAGAGAGTGAAGCATAAGTAAGTCTCAAGGCCAGAGCTTGTCTCAGCAATCACCAAGAAATATTACATCACACTTAGAGAGTTGCCATTGTCCATTTCTCACCGCAACACTATCTCACAAACAAAACAAACCACAACTCAAGGAAGGTAGGCACCCAAGTTCTGCCTTTGTCAATCTGAGATCCAGCAAAACCAGATAGTAACAGCAGTAATAGTACTGCAGATTAGTGCTGAGAAAAATCACAAAATCAAACTTTCCTTCTTTTCATTCTGCCTGCCACAGAGAGACAGGGAGTCAGAGCAGTCATGGCCTGGGCAGTTTAGCTCTGAGCTCAGCTGTCTGAAAACTCTGAAAAGGATGGAAGGAACAGGAAGAAATGTGAGCAGCACTAAGATATTTCCCCTGGGGGATGGGGCCGCTCTGGAAAGAGCATCTGCATGCATGCATGCATGCAGAAGGTTTCTGGCTCCCTCCCTGGCATCTCCAGATATAGGTCTGAGGGAGAGATGCCTGACTATAACCTGGGAGAAGTCTGGCTCTGTGTGCTGTAGACAATACAGAGCTAGATGGATCAATGTTCTAACAAGAAACAAAGCTTCTAGACTCTTACCATGAGAAAAACTCTTCTTTCTTCTCCAGCATATATCCTGTGACACTGCTGCCTGCCTGCCTGTGAGTGGATAACACAAAGGCCTCATATTGGTGCTGGTTCTTGACACATGGGTCAGGGCACCAGTCTATTTCATTATGGGCCATGGCGGTGGTGTGCATGCATGCCTGCATGTGTCAGCAGCACTAATAGTCAAACTGTGACACATCTGGTTTTAGAGTTGGCTAGGGTGGGGCAAACTGCCAGTAGTCAGTGAGTGGGGGTGACCATGAGTTATCCATGGCCAGGATGGGATAGCCCAGCAGGGGGAGGCTGGCCTTCAGGAAGACCAGCCACTCCACCTAGTGAGCAATGGGGTTTCACCACATCCCCAGCCATGGAGAACACCTTCTTGTTCTGGTCGCTGCTTGGCGGGCATGAGAAAAACCGTCCATCAACCGTCAAGTCTGGCCTGACTTGGCGATGCGTTGCCCAGAACTAGACCAGCTCCATCTCCTGACCTGCCACCGGCTCCAGAAGAACACACTGCTCAGCACTGCTACTCTGAAACCCGTGGCAAGGCGTCAAAGAAGCCTTCTGTGAACCACCAGGTAGAACTCTGAGGCAGAGTTACTGGCTCCCTTGCCCTTCCAGGGACTCCTCACTGCTGGTCTGGGAAGCGGTGGTGATGCTGCTGCTAGGAATGGACTGCGCACTAGCAGTAGGCACTTGAGCACCCTCCTCTTCGTTGCGCCCCAACCTCCTCACCTGGGCTTGCCTAATCTCTTCAACCAGAAGGTTCCTCCACTTGTACAGCTGGTCAGGTGTGACAGCTTTACACTTCATTTTTGGGTCACATAGGCAGGACAAAACATAATCTGCCGGTGCACCAAAGGTGAGCTGAACCGATCCACCACTCCAATCATCAGCCAACATGCCAAGGCGATTGCTTCCTCAGTCTTCAGCATGGACTGGAGCTCACCCATTGTGTTCTTGAGAAGAGTGACAGGCAAAGCCTGGCTCAGCATTGCTGTCTTGGCACTCAAGCTGTTTGTGAGAACAAAGAATGGTTTGAGTGTCAAGACAACCTTGGAAAGGAGCGCCCAGTTCTGGGTGGATAGGTTGCACATTTCCAAGCCATGCCTCCTTGCCAGGCCATGGATGGCCAGCTCTTGCTCCTGTAGGTGCTGGAGCAAGAGAAAGGCGGAATTCCACCAGGTCGGAACACCCTGAGGGATCAGGTGTTTGGAGACAAACTGAAGCTGCTTGGCTGCCCTCACTATGTTCAGACCATTGTCGACCACTCTGTGAAGTTTTGGCTTCCTAGACAGCCATCCCTCCACCAGGTGCTCCATGGCCACCGACAGTTCCTCTGCTGTGTGGTGAGTGTCCACCACCTCCATATGCAGCAGAGCCCACCTGTGCTTTGCTGAACAGGAGGAGCTGGCCAAGCCACCAGCAGCAGATGTCCCCTCAGTTTCCTGTCTCCACCACCAGTGTGCCGTGAGGAATAGGAAAGCAGCATACAGCCTACTGCCACTGGTGCACAGATCAGCAGTGAAAGGCATGCTTGTTTCAGGTGCTGCTGCACGCTGCAGCCCCGACACAGCCTCCCTCCATGCCCAGTACAGAGGGCACCACCCACCTGGTGAAGGTGGTGCCTGAGGGGATCTTATATTGGGGGCAAGCAGTAGGAGCAGCTGGCGAAAATCCATTGTTCTGCACCACCTGGAATGGCTAGTAATCTAAAGTGATCATCTTGGCAATGGCCCAGGTGATGAGATGATGCTTTGGGTGGTCAGACCACTTGCCCACTGACTGCACCCACCTCGCAGGCAACTTCCACTGCTTGGAAGCAGGAGCAGGTGCCTTGCCGCTAACTGGGGGAACACCAGACCTATTGCTGTGTACAGGAGCAGGGGGGCCCAGGTGATGCTGTTGCAGTTGCTTCAGCATCCCTGACATCCCAAAACACTTAGGATCCTTCACCCTGATGACCTGTGCCTTGCAGTGGGTGCAGACAGCATGGGTTGGATCACCAGGGCAGAGGTCAAAATGGTACCACAACATGCTGCCATCGGAGCCAGTCTGGCCTCGTTTTGGTGGTGGTACTGAGGCTGTTGGTTCCTTCTGGGGGCCACTACTGCCCTTGGTCCATGGAAGAGATTGTCCAGAAAGCGGAATGACTCCTGCTCCTCCTCAGACTGTGGGGTCACACTGCCAAGGGGGATTGAGGAGGATGGTGAGACAGATCTGGCTGGACTAGCAGCCAACACAATTGTCTCCTTCTCCACTGCAACAGGGAGAGCTTCTTATTGGTTGGTTCATTGTGAGATTTCTATTCTGCCTTTCATTAAAACAATTCCAAGGCACACAGAAGTTAAAATAAGACTATAAAAATTTCACAATTAAAAGATTAAGCTAAAATATAATACAAATGTGATTAAAAGATTAAAACCAAGCACAATATAACCATAAAAAAATACAAAGCAGCAGCAATAGAAACAATAATATAAAAGCCTGGGTAAAAAACCAAGATTGCACTCGCTTTCTAAAAGCTGTGATGGAGACTGGGGAATGTATGCCAATCAGGAGAGCATTCCAGAGTCTGGAGACAACAGAGAAGGCCCTGCCCACGTGCATGACAGCCAAGCCTCCCTCATTGTTGGCACACAGAACAGAGCACCCCAGATGACCTCGTCAAGTGGGCAGCAACCCTTGGGAGCAGGTGGTCCCTCAGATATCCAGGGACCAAACCATTAAGGGCTTTAAAGGTCAAAACCAGCACCCTAAATTGAACCCGGAAACAAATTAGCAACCAGTGCAGCTCTTTCAAAATAGGTGTAATGTGATCCCAGCAGGCAGCTGCACATAAAACCCTAACCCTAATTTTCACTAGCTGCAGTTTCCAAATATTCTTCAAGGGCAGCCCCACATAGAGTGTGTTACAGTAACCCAGCTGTTGTGACTAAGGTGTGGGTAACTGTGGCCAGATCTGCCTTCTCAAGAAAGGGACGTAGCTGGTGCACTAGCCGAAGCCATGAAAGGCACCGCTGGCCATGCCTCCACCTGAGCTTCCAAAAGCAGAACCAGGTCCAACAATATCCCCAAGTGGCGCACTTGCTCTTTCAAGGGGAGTGCAACCCCATCCAGAACTTCTCATCCCAACTGGCTCCCTTACTGACCGAAATTACCTCCGTCTTGTCCAGATTCAATCTCAATTTATGTGATCCAACCCATCACAGCCTCCAGCTCCCAATTCAGGACATCCACTGCCTTTGTAGGATCATGTGACAAGGAAAGACAGAGCTGAGTGTCATCTGCATATTGCTGACAACTCAGTCCAAGTCCCCGGATGACCTCCCAGCAGTTTCATGTAGATCATAAGCAGCATGGGGGACAAAACCAAATCCTGTGGGACCTCACAGGCCAATGGCCAAGGAGCCGAGCAGTAGTCCCCCAGCACCACCTTCTGGACCCTCCCCCCCCAGGAAAGGACCCAAGCCATTCCAAAGCAGTACCTCCAATTCTTATACTGGAGAGGCCATTGTCGATGGTATCGAATGCTGCTAAGAGGTCCAGCAGAACCAACAGAGATGCGCTCCCCCGTCTAGCTCCCAGCGTAGGTCATCCACTAGTGAGACCAAGGCAGTTTCAATCCCATATACAGGGCAGAAACCAGATTGAAAAGAGTCTAGATAATCCGTATCATCCAAGACCCTCTTCCCTGGCAGGGGAAGATCTCCCCGCAAATTCTAGCTCAGCCACCACCGGCAGCTGCACCACAGGACCACCCTTGTACGGAAAGGTGAGCCCGAGCGCAGCCACAACAGTGGGGACAACCTGGGGAGTAGGCCCCTTTGCCATCAATCAGCACAACCAGCATCACCCCTCCCTCTGACTGCCACTCTGTTGCAGCCTCTGCCTTGCACCCTCCTGGTCATCTTGGGTTTAAAAAAAAAAAAAACCCAAGCCCTTATATAGATTTTTTTTTTTGATAGGGGAGATGTGACTTTAAGGAAGGTATTTTTAAAAGGGGTGTGGGGTCAGGGTGGTCTATTTATGTGGCGTGTGCCACACACAATGTTGTCTATAGCACTGTAGTGCACACTCAGAAGCTTGAAAATTTAAATCTCCCCAAATAAAGAAGCAGGCTTTATTTGGGGGGAAGGGGTGGTGGATGGGAGCAAGCAACAATGAGGTAAGTCTAAGGGAAGGGAAGGGAAGGGAAGGGAAGGGAAGGGAAAGGGGGTCCCTGTGGCTTCTCCTGTTAACCCACCCCTCCTGTCCTACAGTCCTACCTAGTACGTAATCTCTTCCTCAAACTAGGCCCTATTTAAAGAAATCTAACCTGATTGGGGTGGGGCTTACCTTCCAGCACCTTCTTCTGGAGTCTGGCCAGGTGCAGCTCTCAGAGGCACTCAAGCTGAGCAGACACTGGGACTCAACCAGGCAGGCACCCACCCACCAAAAAAATCACAAAAGAAAAAGCTGGAGGGGCCCCCCAAACACCAGAGAAATAGAGTCTGGCAGGCTGGACACCAGACAAAAGTCACAGAATTCACCAGCCTACCAAAAACAATGAAATACAATCTAGGCATACAGCAGCAGCAAAGGCGCAACTTGGGGCTGCAAAAGAAAAATAAAAAAGCACAGTATGCCAGTTATTAAATCCACTGGGGGCTGGCTACAACAAGAACGAAAATCCACAGAAGAAGAACAAATCCAGAGCTGCACAATGTGGCTGTCATCATGCAGATGGCCATTAAGCAAGCGCGGTGGCCTCCAAAATGGCTGCTGCCAGCATGAAGAGACCCAGACTAAAAAGGCCTGAACTGGGCCGATTGGAGACTTGGGGGAGGCCAGCAGAGGGAGGGAGAATCGCCAGAGACCCTTTCGTGGCAGTGCCCCCCTGGAGCCAGTGAGTTGTTAAAAAGAAATAGTTGTTGTTGTCAGAACCCCCTAACCAGCCTGGGCGGGAGGGGGTTGGCCAAGTCCGATGTCAGACTGGCTCAAACTCAAGCCGGTTTGCACATCCTTAATCTCTACTTCTCAAAAAACTGCTTCAGAGGTAATATCTAGAAGAAATGAATTTTCTGCTGTCAAAGCTCATGAATTCAAAGCAAAATTTCAAATGTAAGAATTTGAACATAATCTTCACAAAGTCAAAGTTCTAAACCTTTTTAAAATCACAGCAGAAACACAATACAATGCAGTGAAACCTACAGAGTTTTACTTAAATACTTAGGATTAGTTGGTGAGCTAGTTTAGCAGATACTTCTTCTTCTTCTATAGTAGGGCTAGAGTTGAGACGAAGACATGAGAGCTGGTGTCGCTTGGTGGCTAAGAGACACAGCTACAAATCAGCAAGTCCCTGATATATGAGAAGATGACATATTACCTCTGTGAATAGGAGAGTGATGGTACATACAAAATATAGTAGGAAGGAGAAGGTGCAGATTGATATTCTGTACCTATTTACATGTATTCCTATACAAAATATAGTAGGAAGAAGGTGCAGATGTACAAAATGGAAGAAAATGGTAATTGTGTAGGGTAGGATGGGAAGAAAGAACTGGTTTGATTAGTATGGGTTGTCTAAACAACCTATCTCTGGTTCACACTATTAGCATGCTCAACAAAGGAATACATATAAACTAAGATTGCTCAGTATTGTTGAAGCAATTTCCCTGGGTCTTACAATACCCTACTATGCATTTCAAAAGCAAGTGCCAGTATATCTATTACATTATTTAAGCAATTCGCTTTCTTTTGCTGTTCTTGTGCAGATCCTTCATTTGATACAGCTATTCTGATCTTATTCTTGTTCCAAATCAGATATTTAAATGTTACATGCTTGTGTAATTCATCCTCAACTTTAGATGAATTTAATTTTTATAACTGCATGTATGCACAAAGTACTCCCTCTTCTGATTATGGTTTTGTAGCAATGCCATTTCCCAAGGAGCAGTGGCCATGACCTATGTTCAATGGTATGTTCTGTTCAGAAATTTTCTATTCCACCACATCAAAAGCATTTATCCTTCTTCTTTCTCTACATGCATATGGACCAATAATCTCTACTCCTTTCCAATATACAATTCTAAGATATTATTTTGGGAGTGTTTTTTTAAAAAACAAACGAATGGTTATATTTTTTAAAATTTCATGTTATAACAACATAACTACAACAAAAAGGTGGGGATATAAGAAAGAACAGAAACAATTATTGATCTGAAATAGAGGAAATTATTTAAATAATTCTAAATAATCCTTCCATATCCTAGTATAGGAGTCCTCTTTCAGCATACGACGACAAGTTGTCAGTTCAAAAGTTGCCAAATTAGAGTGGTCTTCTATCCACTGATAAACTGGGCAGCTGAAATGATCTTTCCAATAGTTATAAACTGTACAATATGCTTATGGAATAAGCATTCAGGTGTCCAATAGGTACGGAATATCAATTTTTCCTGGATAAGCCTCAGTTTAAAGGTAGAAGATTTTATGCTTGCGAGAGCATTGGTCCACTGGGCTGGAAGGATCTGGGATTCCATTCCTCATTCCACTTAGTACGTAGGAGCAATAAGTCATATTTTATTTATTTATTTTATTTATTTGAAACCTATGGGCCAAGGGGCAGGCACTTGTTTATTACCTCCTCATTTACATGCCCCATCAGCTGTGCGGGGAGGCATACGGGGCTGGGCCCTATGCATAAGGGTGAGCTCTTGGCTTGCAAGGCCCAGCAGTCATGCCTCCAAAGAAGCCGAAAGGCAAGGAAGGTTGGCAGGCAGTGCAGCCCTCCAAGCCTCCTCCACAAATTTCTTCTTCTGAGAAAGAGGATGAGGATTTCGGACCAGTACACGCCCACACTGCCTGGCTGGATGCACTAGAGAAAGCTAGGGTGCAGCCACCAGCAGGCCCCAGTCCAGCAAATCCCTCTGGAGTCCCTTCTCAGCCCAAGTGGTATCCCAAAGCAGCTAAGCAGGTGAAACTAATACATGCTTTGTCTGAAGTTGCCAGATTGGAAGCAGAAGGAACTATGCCTGTGCCTGCACCAGCACCTGGCGATCTACCTCAGCCGGAGCTTCCTGTGGCACCCGCGCCTGTTCCTTCAGAAGGAAGACTGCCTGCAGAGCTGGGGTCAGGTAAGGCCGGAATATTACCTTGGCCAACCGGCCCTTATGGTTTTTACTCATACCCATTCCAGGGACTTACTATAGGGCCACAAAGTGTGCATGCAGGGCCTCAGGGCTGGCTTTTGGGTTTTCCAGGGCAACAGTTTTCCCTACGGGGCCCATGTAATTCTTGCCAGTCTGGCTGGTCAGGATTTGGCTGGTCAGAATTAAGTACTGATCAGGATTCCTGGGCGGGGGAGCGGCCCCCACGGCTGCACCACTGACGGGTGCCACTTCTACAGAGAATGACCCTTATGGTGGGGTTTCCCTACCATTGGGGGACCACCTGCTACCAGTCACCAAAGAGCACATTTGGAGGGGGGGGGATATGTGGACATCTTTCAGCTTCTGTTCAAGGAGTCTGAACCCATCCCCAAAGAGGGTGAGCAAGCAAGGTTGCTGGAGAAGAGCAGGCAGAAGCCCATTGAGTGGAACTGGATGAATTGGGTCTCCGCCTTTACAATTTACATGGGCATAGTGATGCAGGTTCAGCAGGCTCGGGGCCATGCGCTAGTCAAGTATTTTGACATTATTCATCAAGGCTACATCGATTTCGTGAGCATTCATGGCTGTGCTATGACCAGTGTTTTCTCCCAAGGGCAGCTCTGGAACCATGGCTATGGTAAAACCAGGACCATAGCGCCATCCTCAGGAGCTATGGTCCAGATTATGGCTCCTTCCCGCCCAATGCAGGGGGAGCAGGGGGATAGTGGGCACATTATCTCCAGGACTCCCAGGAGTAGTGCCCCTCCCGCCGCATCCCCAAAGTAGGTTCAAACCCTGTTGGTTTGTTGAGAGTATAGCAGTGTGGGGAGGGGCGCTGCGTGCATTCCCCCTACAGATTCCACCATCAGTGTGGCTTCTGCAGCAGTAAGCACTCTGGTGCTAGATGCGGGGATTCTAGGGGACCATTAAGGATTTGGGTCAAGGTAAGGGGGTGGAGGTGCCAACCCCCATTTGCATCCAGGTGCTGCAGGAATTACTCTCAGACTACCCTTGTAGGGCTGCTGCTGAGTAGCTACTACAAGAGTTTGAGGAGGGTTTTCGGATCCCATGTGAACTCCCATGAGTTCATTGTGTGGCGGGCAGTTTGAGGTCAGTACAGGGGATGGAAGATGTCGTCTTCTGGGAAATTCAAAAAGAACATTGGGGAGGATCTGGGCCGATTTGAGGCCTTGCTGCTCCCCATCCTTTGTGTTTCACCACTGGGGGTAGTGCCCAAGAACATCCCTGGGGAATAAAGCGTTGATTCATCACCTGGCTTTTCCAAAGAGCTGTTTGGTAAACGATGGTATCCCAACGGAGCTATGCACCATGAGGTATATGGCGTTTGATCACGCAATGCAGATGCTGCACAGTTATGTGCCTGGTGCCGTCCGGGCTAAGTGTGATATAGAGTCTGCCTTCCAGCTTTTATCCCTCCGATTTTTGTCTAATAGTCTTTGCCTTTGGGGGCTTGTACTATATTGATAGGGCCTTGCCTATGGGCTGCTCTGCATCACGTGCAACCTTTGATGCATTTAGTACCATGCTAGAATGAGCTGTTCATAGGCTGGGGGGGGGGGAGGGTGTTAAGCACAACTCCGCATTTACTAGATGATCTTTTTGTGGGCCCTGGAAGTTCTGGTCAATTTGCTCACCTCTTAAACGCATTCATGGCATTGTGCAAGGATCTGGGAGTTCCACTGGCTGAGAGCCCTGTAACTAGACTAACGTTTCTGGGGATCAAACTGGACATAGTGGTGAGCTGTTCTAGGCTGCCTGTGGACAAGTTGCAAGTGTTAAGGGCTAAGCTTCAAGAGTTCCTTGTTGCCAAGAAGGTTATCCTCAGGCAACTTCAGGTTTTGCTGGGGCATTTGAATTTTGCCCGCAAGGTTATTATTCCCATTAGGTAGTGTGCGGGTGTTGGCTTCATTGAATATTTTAGGGGGGTGCCAATGCGCAACAGCCTGGCCTGCTGATTGGGTGGGGAAAGGTCTGACCAGGGACCTTCAATTCCTAGAATTCTTTCCAATTGTAGTGGCCATGCACCTGTGGGTGGAGGCTTTTGCAAATTCCACAGTGCAACTGTGGTGCAATAACCAAGCTATGGTGCAGGTTATCAATGCCCAGACATCTAGATCTCAGAGAGTCATGGTCTTGGGGTTTTATTACAGCAATGCCTGCGGGACAATATTCTGTTCATCGCCTATTGTTGTTAGGAAGTGCCCAAGAATATCTATCCATAAACTGTCTTTGTTACTGGGAGATTAACGCTCTTGATACCAGAACAAAAAAGGAATTATTCCAAGCCCAGTCATAAAGCAGAATTCTTTTAGTTGGCATAACCATTACCTACATTTCACAATTATACTGATGCAAAAGTTCTTTTAATGAGTGGAGCAAAATATTACAAAGCATTACTACTACTACTACTACTACTACTACTATTACTACATCAGATGCCCACACCCGTTGAACAAGAAAATAGTTGCTATTTTTGTTGAGTTCATAACTACTGCCAGAATATGAGCTCTCACATTTGCAGAAGGAGCTTTTTTGCCAGCTGACCCCAGGTGCACATATGAAACTGGACACATACAGGACGAGCATTGCTGGCTGCAGAGCGGCTTATGCTAGAAAGCTCAGGGCTTTCCAAGTTTTCAGGGTTTTCAGGTAGGTTTGGTTGAGGCCTGACCAGCACTTCTGGCCCACTTGATGCAGTATCAGGTACGGCTACAGTACATGGGCCTGTGAGCTAATATGCTGGCCGGGAAGCTAGCAGCTATTGTCTGCTATGGTAAGGTATTGGGGTAGCCCGACACAACACAGGACTTTAGGGTGTGGAGGATGGCAGAGGGCTGGGCTCGCGAATGCCCCCGTTCATATTGCCCATTCACTCCTGACATCCTGGAGTCATTGGTTGGCATCTTTCCTTCAGTATGCAGCTCCTCCTTTGAAACTGCACTATTTAGTTCTGCTTTGTTGGTGGTGCCTTTAGAGCAGTGGGGCTTTTCTCCAATGGGAGGTGTGGCCTTCACTCCAGGGTGGTGCAAAGGGCAGATCTAACACTCTATGCTTGTGACGCTACCATATTTCTGCACTTTCCCAAGACTGACCAGGGGAGCCAGGCGCAGCTGGTGACCTTGTGCAGGTCCCCTGGGTCCACCTTGTGCCCTGTATGGGCTTTGGAATAGTACATGTCCACGGGCAGGTCATCCCAGGGTCGTCTTTTTAGTCACTTGGAAAAGATTAACCATGCCCTGGATGGTTTGGTTCAACCCTGAATGGTCAAACTGGTTCGATGTTGAACACGTTCGACATCGAACCTGTTTGCACATCCCTATCACCAACCTTAAATGGTATATGGCTTGATGAAGGTGATTTCTTTCTCATTTATTTATTTATTTATTTATTTATTTAACACATTTGCATACCACCCAAAACTTATGTCTCTGGGCAGTTCACAACAAATAATAACAGCATTAAAACATTAGCTAAAAACAAAAACAAGAAATTTAAAACACAACAATTAAATTTTTTTTAAAACAATGCTCTAAAATGACATTAAAAACAATCAAAATAGTATCAGTTAAAAGCCTGGGTGAACAAATGTGTTTTTAAGGACCTTTTAAAAGCTGTCAGAGATGGGGAGGCTCTTATTTCACTAGGGAGCGCATTCCAAAGCCTCGGGGCAGCAACTGAGAAGGCCCGTCCTTGAGTGGCCACCAGACGAGCCAGTGGCAAATGCAGACGGACCTCTCCTGATGATCTCAATGGGTGGTGGGGTTCATAACGAAGAAGACGTTCTCTTAAATACCCAGGGCCCAAGCTGTTTAGGGCTTTATAGGTTATGACTAATACCTTGTATTTTGCCCGGAAACATATCAGCAGATAGTGTAACTCCTTCAATACAGGAGTAATATGGTGTCTCTTGGATGACCCAGAGACCAACCTGGCTGCCGCATTCTGAACCAACTGTAGTTTCCGGACTATGTACAAGGTCAGCCCCACATAGAGCACATTACAGTAATCCAGTCTGGAGGTTACCAGCAGATGTACCACTGTTTTGAGGTTATCTATCTCAAGAAATGGACGTGGTTGGAGTATCAGCCGGAGCTGATAGAAGGAACCTCTGGCCACTGCTTCAACCTGGGACACCAGGAAGAGACTTGGATCCAGAAGCACCCCCAGATTGAGTACCTGTTCCTTCTGGGGAAGTGTGACTCCATCCAGAACAGGCTGATCAAAATCGTCTCCTGAGTTTCGACCCTGCACAATGAGTACCTCCGTCTTATCTGGATTCAGTCTCAGTTTCTTATCCCTCATCCAGCCCATTACTGACTCCAGGCAGGCATTTAGGGAGGTTATGCCCTCTCCCAATGATGCTGACATAGAGAAATAGACTTGGGTGTCATCAGCATACTGGTAACACCCTGCACCAAATCTCCTGATGATCTCTCCCAGTGGTTTCATGTAGATGTTAAACAACATTGGAGACAATACGGAGCCCTGAGGAACACCATACAAAAGTTCAGATTTTGAAGAACAACAGTCTCCAAGGGTCACCATCTGGAACCTGCCCGAGAGGTAAGAGCAGAACCACTGCCATAGGAGCCTTGACAGTGGCAGCCTTGACAGTGACTCCTTGAAGTAGGAGCCTTGACAGTGGCAAAGATGGAGAACATTAGCCTTAGGGCTGATGCTTTCTGGAGCTAAGATGTGTTGTCCTGGGAATTTAGGCAGATTTGCGCTGAAGGCAGCAATTCTAGAGCAACCGCACTATAGGGGGTGGAGCGCTGATCTTCTCCATGCATTATATTATTGAATTCAATAAAGTTGTAGCTCATTTTACTCCACTTCTTGCCTCATGTCTTCATTGGGTCTGAGTGCAATGTGGCCGCTCGCCCAGCCTGTCTGGGCATGACTTCTTTGCCCCAGCCTCACATGCGAGGCTTGAGGGGCCTGGCAACTGGCCAGTCAGGTTTGGGGCAGGGTTAGCTGGGGTTAACCTCCAAACCTTCTCCATTCCAGCAAGAGCAGCAACCCTCTTTCTCTCCCTGGGTATAGTACAGGCTTGTCCTGGTCTCCCTTTTGGAGGGGTGGCGTGCCTATCCTCTCCATACATTATATTGAACCACTGCTAACTAGGCAAAGAGGCACCTTTTAATGTGGTGATTCTCTTTATTTAGCAGGGGGAAAGTAACTGGCCCTATCCACCCCCAGCACAGTACCTCCGGTGACTGTTGTTGGTGTCTATCTTATGTTTCTTTTAGATTCTGAGCCCTTTAGGGACAGGGATCCATCTTATTTATTTATTATTTCTCTGTATAAACCATCCTGAGCCATTTTTGGAAGGGTGGTATAGAAATCTAATATATAATAAATAATAAATCACCATTGGCCAATTACAAAAAGCAACTTTACTAGGAACAGCCTATATTTTGCAATGATATCCATAACAACAAAAACAATATTGATAATAAAATTCAGCCATTCCAGGTCCTTGGGAAGGACTCGATGTCTGGATAAAACAAACCAGTCAATAACACCTGTCTGACTGTCTAAACAAGAAATAATAATAATAATAAAAATAACTGTTGCATTCAATAAATGGCCCATTTCATTCCACTTCTTGCCTTGTGTCTTCATTGGGTCTGCAATGTCATTTGTCTCTTTTTCAATCAATATGGTTCTTCGAGCTCATGCTCCTGGTTTGACAATTTATACAGAAAATGAAATTGGAGGTTTCCTGTTTCTCTCAAAAGTGAGTACCTCACTGTAGCTGAGGATGTTTAGCTTATCCTTACCAAAACTCTTAGCAGCTTGATTCAACATAAATTTAAACCAGGTTCCACCTCAGCCATGAAGCTCTCAGGTTGGTGGGAGTGGGGGCACTTGGACAAGTCTCTCTCTCTCTCCACTTAACCTACCACGCAGAGCCATTGTGAGTTTTTTTTTAAAACCTGCCATTATTTGCTCTTTGAATGCAAATGCAAACAACAAACATTCTCCCAACTAAGGCAGGCTTCTCTGTCCAAGTAAATTGACAGAGCCAGCATAGTGTAGTGGTTAGAGTGTTGGACTAGGACCGGGAAGACCTGGGTTCGAATCCTCATTCAACCATGAAACTCACTGGGTGACTCTGGGCCAGTCATGTATCTCTCAGCCTAATCTACCTGACAGGGTTGTTGTGAGGGTAAAAATAACAGCCTCTGAGCTCCTTGGAGGAAGAGTGGGATACAAATATAATACATACAATAAATAAAATAAATAAAGGATGAACTAGCTGGGCTGGGCGCAGAGCATCTGTGTCTCTAGCCACTTGCCCCGCCGCCTCCCCCCCGCCCGCCACTGCCATTTCCCCCATCGTTATTTTCTCTCCCATCCACCCGGCATCTTCATTCCCTGGCCTGCCCGCCGCCATCACCACCTTCTTCCCCGGCCGCTGTCACTACTGTTTTGCCCCCCATTTTCCCACCCATCCCCCGCCACTTTGCTCGCCTGCACGGCACACGGCCGTTTTGTCCTCCTACTCATCCTGCCACCAGCCACCAGAGTTTTCTTTGGCTGCCACTGCTGCCGCCATTTTCCCCTCTCCCACCCGTTCTGTGGCTAGCCTATCCGGCAGCTCTCCAAACTCTCATGAGAGCTGCCATGCATGGGATTAGCCACAAGTATGCCTTAGAGAATTAAATATATAGATAGATTAGCTCAGTGATGAAACTAATTTAGCACTATAAGATTATTCCTCCTCACTGGTATGGTCAGTTTGGAAGATATAGGAGGGAACTAGATATATTATCTCCAATACGTTCTTCTCATGTGTTAGATATAATGTTAAGATAATGTTAAGATAAAATATAGCATTAATCATCTCATCCACTTCTTCCTCTGTTAACTTCTCTCCAAGATTTGTCATCACATGGTGGAGTTCTACAGCACTAATACAACCATTACCATCCTTATCAAATACACGGAATGCTTCTCTAATTTCCTCTTCACTGTCTGTATCCTTCATTTTTCTTGTCATCATTGTCAAAAATTCTGGGAAGTCCCATTGCCACCCACATCTAGATTATGTTATTAGCACTTACATTTATATACCGCTCTATAGCCGGAGCTCTCTAAGCGGTTTACAATGATTTTAGCATATTGCCCCCAACATTCTGGGTACTCATTTTACCGACCTCGGAAGGATGGAAGGCTGAGTCAACCTTGAGCCCCTGGTCAGGATTGAACTTGTAACCTTCTGGTTACAGGGCGGCAGTTTTATCACTGCACCACCAGGGGCTCTTACTAGCCAAAGATCATACGCTTCTGACACACCAGAGATTTTGGGCCTCAGCTCAGAAGAACCATGCTCAATGAAAAAATACATAGACAAGAAACCAGTGAAGAAAGCTTCACAAGCTGTTAAGAATCCAAAAGAAACAAAGGCATGGGGATAAAAGTATGAGCAACAGAAAACCCAGTTATGCTTTTGTAACAGCCCTGCTCCAAAATAAAATTAAAAAGGCTTATAAAAATGCACAAGTGCAAGATACAGATAATAAATATAACAAAAGTAGCTGCACTGAACCAGGTTTTTATTGTAAAAACTGGCAATTTCTTTGCTGCCCCAAAACAACTTTTCCCATGATTTGCCAGTGATTTGCATTCTGAATGCAAATTTGTTTTGCAACATTCCTCTCTCTTTCCTCCTCCCCTGCTAGAAGCACCATTATGGACTGCTTTCTGGGTGAGGAAATGCAAAAGTACACCAGGCCCCTATTCATAATCTGTCAAGTAGCTCTAGCCACTTTGTTGAATCATCAGCATTTTCTATGATGTTACCAATCCACATTCCACATAGAATGCAATAAATTTGTTAGGCTTACAACATGCAAGCTGTTACTAAGAACTACCAAGCCAGGATATGTTATAATAACCATAAAGGGAACATTCAGCTAATATCTTCACATGTAAGCACTTTTTTGAACATTTAGTTTGGAGGTTTACTTTTATCTTAACCCTCATAGTTACTGAGTCATAGTTACTAAATTTGTAATGGCAGATTTTTGCTTTCTCAGTCCCAGTACTAAGGCTGAAAGAGCCAACAAGAAGCTTCTCAAAGATCCACCAGTCTTGATGCTGGAGCTGATAAAGTGATTGCCATAACTTCATTGACTTACCATTCTATAGAGTGGCTTATTGAGTTCTTATGTGGTGAGGGAGAAACAGAAGAATAGAAATTAGAATTGGGGCTAGGATTAGGTCTCTCCATCACTAAAGAGGAAAGTGTTGCTTCTTGTCAGTTATAAATTTATCCCTTTGAGTGGATGATCTCAGGTTCAGAATGTTCTGGGGCTGACTGTAGTCAGAAAACACGACTTTATTAAAATATGGAATACATTAAAATGTTTCACCCACAGGATTAATGTATTGATAATTGTCTCTAGTCTTTAACTAAAACATCTCAAACTCATCTTTGGGTTTATTCATCTTGTAATGAAATAGCAATTGAGATATTCCAGCTACAGTCTAATCATTGCAGGTATATTAAGATAAGAGGAGGAAAATACAAATATACATGATATTTATGGTGTATTGTTTAATGAACTCCTTTAAAAGTGCCTCAGCTAATGAAAAAGCCAGACAGTCCAAAGAGGTAGTAGAACAGTCAAAACATAGCAACCTTTTAGAAAAATCAAACTAGCTTGGACAGAGAAAATATTAGATTGATAAACTACGTTTACAAAAACTGGAGATGGTCAAAGATACCAGAATCCTTA
This sequence comes from Hemicordylus capensis, assembly GCF_027244095.1. NCBI lineage: Eukaryota > Metazoa > Chordata > Lepidosauria > Squamata > Cordylidae > Hemicordylus > Hemicordylus capensis. The sequence continues at coordinate 218,454,951 of NC_069657.1, forward strand.
CTATCAACATAAGACCACAATGAAACCCCAGTCATCACAAGTGTGTTTCAGTTTGGTGTACCTGATCCTAGCTCTCACTTATCCTTTCTGACTAACTGCATAATAGAGATCCTAAATGCAAAACCAAAATCAGGATTTAGCATCAGATTAACAGGCACAGGAGGCATATCAGAGGCACAACAATATCTTAAAACATCATTCCTAAAGCACAGATCTAATGTATCAACTGTGCTGGAGAGTCTCCAGAGTTCTGCTATATGTGGCTGCCAGCTGGTTCCAGTTATTTTTCTTCATTTTTCATATTGTGATGGTAATAAATAATTAATCCAAGGCTCTGTAACTTGCTGACAAATACAAACGCATCGCATTGCAATGTAGTGTAATGTGTCACTAAGAAACTACACACACTATGCAGAAAAGTAATATGCTCAAAGTTTTTCAAAAGTAGGCTAAATTATCAAGGTCAACTGTTAAACTAACTCTAGCACCAAAAAGTATACTTATAGCTGTCATTTGAACCTGCTTTGCAGATGACACTAAAGTATTAAGGTTAGTGAAATCCAAAACAGATCATGAAGAGCTCCAAAAGGATCTCTCCAAACTGGGGGAGTGGATGACAAAATGGCAAATGCACTTCAGTGTAAACAACTGTAAAGTGATGCATACTGCGGCAAAAAACCTAAATTCACATATACATTGATGGTGTCTGTGGAGGAGAGCTGGTCTTGTGGTAGCAAGCATGACTTGTCCCCATAGCTAAGCAGGGTCTGCCCTGGCTGCATATGAAAGGGAGACTTGATGTGTGAGCACTGCAAGATATTCCCCTCAGGGGATGAAGCCGCTCTGGGAAGAGCAGAAGGTTTCAAGTTCCCTCCCTGGCTTCTCCAAGATAGGGCTGAAAGAGATTCAGGCCTGCAACCTTGGAGAAGCCGCTGCCAGTCTGTGAAGACAATACTGAGCTAGATAGTCCAATGGTCTGACTCAGTATATGGCAGTTTCCTATGTTCCTATGTCTGTGTCAGTGTCAATGACTGAGCAGGAGAGAGATCCTGGGGTTGTGCTGGACAGCTAGTTGAAAGTGTCGACTTAGTGCACGGCAGCTGTGAAAAAGGCCAGTTCCATGCTAGGGATCATTAGGAAGGGGATTCAATAGAAAAATGCTAATATTATAATGCCCTTATACAAATCAATGGTGCAGCCACATTGGAGTACTGCGTGAAGTTTTGGAAGGACATTGTAGAACTGGAAAGGTTGCAGAAGAGGGCAACCAAGATGATCAGGGGTTTGGAGTACCTTCCTTATGAGGCAAGGCTACAACATCTGGGGCATTTTTTTTGTTTATTTATTTATTTACTTACTTATTTATCATATTTTATACCACCTGATATGTACATCTCTAGTGTACAACATTTAAAATATTTTAAACTAACAGTTTAAAATACATGACACAATAAAAACAACAAAATAAAATAGTTATAAAAACAAGTTCCTAAAATTATTTTTAAAAAATTAGTTTGGAAAAGAGGCAACTATGGGAAGACATGACAGAGGTGTATAAAATTATGCATGGAGTAGAGAGAGTGGACAGAGAGAAATATTTCTACTCTCACAACACAAGAACCAGGGCTCATCCCATGAAACTGGAAATTTAGGTCCGACAAAAGGAAGTACTTTTTCACACAACACATAATTTAATCTATGGAATTGTCTGCCACAAGATATGGTGTTGGTCACTTGCTTAGATGGCTTTTAGAAGGGTCTTTAGTCAAATTCATGGATGACAGGTCTATCAATGGCTACTAGTCAGAGGGCTGTAGGTCACCTCCAGCCCCAATGGCAAGATGCCTCTAAATACCAGTTGCAGAGGAACAGCAGCAGGAGAGAGGGCATCTGGTGGGCCACTGTGTGAAACAGGATGCTGGATTAGATAGGCCTTGGGCCTGATCCAGCAGGGCTGTTCTTACCTTCTTATTTACTTTTAAAGCTGTTTATTTCCAGTTGAAACAAAGTATCTATGAAATATCATAAGTAGCTCCCTTTTAAAAAAAGTATTAAAAATCCCTAGTATTTTGCTACATACAAGTGTACAGGGCTGTTCTGATATATTGGGGTAAGCTCAATTATTTAGAAAAGAACTATAGCAAAGAAGAATGTCTGAAAGAAGAAGTGGTGTATAAAGTGATACTGAGAATAATCCAGAATACCCTTCAAAAGCACACAGTACTTTACGAACAAGAGGGAAAGCTATGGAATGATGATTTCATGACAAAAGGTGGCGACTGAACAGCACATCCTGGGGGTGGGGGTGGGGTTAAAGATAAATTGTTCCCTACCAACATTCTTATGTTAGTAACAAAGGAACATCAGGAAACTGAATCTTAAAAAAAAAAAAAGTTATAGAAGGTAAGATGAAAGGAAACTATATTTTCTACTAAAGTTGCTTTTTCCAGCCACAGTAACAACTTTTCGACAAAATTTCCCAAATCAATTTACATAGAGAAATAAAAATAAATAAAGATGGCTCCCTGTCCCCAAAGGGCTCACAATCTAAAAATAAACAAAAGTTAGACACCAGCAACAGCTACTGGAGAGATGTGCTGTGCTGGGCCTGGATAGGGCCATCCCAGTTGCTCTCCCCTGCTCAATAAAGAGAATCACCACTTTTAAAAGGTGCCTCTTTGCTCAGTTAGCAGGGGAATAAGGGAGAGCCAGCATGGTGTAGTGGTTAGAGTGCTGGACTAGGACCGGGGAGACCCATGTTCAAATCCCCATTCAGCCATGAAACTAGCTGGGTGACTCTGGGCCAGTCACTTCTCTCTCAGCCTAACCTACTTCACAAGGTTGTTGTGAGGAGAAACTTAAGTATGTAGTACACCGCTCTGGGCTCCTTGGAGGAAGAGCAGGATATATAATGTTAACAACAACAACAACAACAACAACAACGTGGTGGACATCCATATGTAACCTGGACGTGTCATGGTTCAACAGGAAAAACGGGTGATATCTAAGGCAATCTGAAGTTACATATATAGTTAGAAAATAGTCATGTGACTTTTAGAAATATATCTTGCTTTTTTCTTTCCCCCATGTTTTTCATAAAGAAATACCCCGTGTGGGCAGCTTTGTCTCTCAGTACTTTCATTGGTACTGAGAGCAGCTCACACAGCCAACCCTGCAGTGGAAAGTCAAAATAACTAAATTGTTAAGCAGCAGTGAATAACTGGTGAATAACTTAATTCTCAGCTCTGTTGAAGGACCCAGCTCCCTTGAGAAGTCTATAATGATGGGGAAAGTTGAAGGAAAGAGAAGAGGATGACCAGCAGCAAGGTGGATGGACTCGATTACAACAGCAATGAATGCACCACTGAGAGACCTTAAAGGCCAAGTAGAAGACAGATGATCCTGGAGAGAATCTATCTATGTGGCCACTAAGAGTCAACACCAGCTTGACAGCACCTAATCAATCAATCAGTCAACCACCTTCATTGAACTTGGTATTAGCTTTGAAGAGAAAGAAAACAAACCCCCATGTGCCTGTATTTTTCTCTCTGAAGCTAATTGTCACCCCTGCTAACTTGGCAAAGGGGCACCTTTTAATGTGGTGATTCTCTTTATTTAGCAAGGGGAGAGTAACTGGCCCTATCCACGCCAGCACAGTACCTCCAGTGACTGTTGCTGGTGTCTATCTTATGTTTCTTTTTAGATTGTGAGCCCTTTGGGGACAGGGATCCATCTTATTTATAGATTATTTCTCTGTGTAAACTGCCCTGAGCCATTTTTAGAAGGGCGGTATAGAAATTGAATTATTAGTAATAATAATAATAATGATGATGATGATGATGATGATAATAATAATAATAGCAGCAGCAGCTTCAGGAAAGGGGTGAGGATTTGGACTGGGATACAGGGCAGAGGAAAAGGGTTAAAAAATAAACTCTGTCCCCACACCACAGCCCCAATCCAAATCACCTTTCTCTAACCTTGAGTTTATAATCTCTAATAGCTTCCCTAATTTAATCACAAATTCCCACTTAATGTCTAGTTTGGCCTTTAAACCTTGAGAATGAATTTGAAAATGTAAAATGAATAGTCACTTTTCAAATATTCTTCTATTAACTAACTTGTTCTAGAGGAATAGATACAAGACACTGGACAACACTAATAGCAACACTAAGACATAACCACAGAATATGTTAGCTAGCTAGTACTCCTTTTCCGTTGAATATATACACATTAATGCACACACAAACTTCTTACAACACGATTTAATTCTTAAGAGAACAAAAAACTTTGCATTGGAAAAGACAATGCAAGCTTTGTGCTTCTAAGTCTGGAAGGTGCTGGAACTAAGTATGTTTACTTCCTTTAATAGCCAATATAGGACAAAGAATAATTGTAAATGGACTGCTAGAGAACTGACCTGCACAGGCTCAGGGGTAAGCTGGACAACATGCTGCATACGTTCACTGTGATGATGCCTGGATTCCTCTTCATAGATCACATCCCTCTCATGCTGAGGAAGATTAAGGAAGCGCCGAATGGTGCACAGATTTTCCCAGAGTGTACGGTTTTCTGGACTTGGATTTTCTTTCCAGCGAAGCAGCTCACACAGCCAACCCTGCAGTGGAAAGTCAAAATAACTAAATTGTTAAGCAGCAGTGAATAATTTAATTCTCAGCTTTATTGAAGGAACTTTTTCTTCTGGTGTTCCATTATCATCTATTACAGGTGGCATTTCCAATTCTAAATTTCCATTAAGGGTAGCTTATATTAGAATTACTACTAACTAATAGAATCCATTATTATTTTAAAATTGTTTTATTGTTTTAATTTTGTTTTAATCTTTGTTGCATTGTAGACCGCCCAGAGACGCGGGTTTTGCAACTCAACTCATGTTAAATAAAATATTTTGACCGTTTTATAGCCCATCAATTTCAAACAGTTCAGCATTTAGACAATATGAGCATGACTCAGACAAAGTTGAGCATATCTTTGCTGTGTTGAAATCACTGGGAGTTAAGTGATTTTAGTGGGGCTTTATCTTGTTTTAGAAGGTAGCTTAGTAACTTAGATTGTTTTTTAAAAGGTTCAATATGAGGTTGTTTTTTTAAAAAATAATTGTATATGAAGATACTTAAATAGAAAGGCTTGTCACTGGCCCAAAGAATAATGGAAAGACTTTGATGTAACAACAGCAACTTGTAAGCCAATGACAACTCCTGATGCAAGGTGCTATAAAAACCTCATATAATATGTCGTTGTTTGTCTAACTCTCCACTGTGTCTTCTGCCTTTACCAAAAAAAGGGAGAAAAAGGCAAGATTTGATTATCTCCGCTGCATCAGCCAAGACAGCAACACCAGCTGTTCTCATTGTGCAGCCTCTTCCTCACGGCCTACATGTTAATAACCTGATCATTCCATTTTCTCCTTCAACTGCCGGCTGCAGCACAGCGAAGAGACAAAAACCCAGACCCATCTGCAGCAGCTGTAGGCACTGAACTGTGAAGCCACTAGGGATTTATAAACTAATCTGTAACACAACACTGCCTTGTTTTTACAAGTGAGAGGCCACATTTGTGCAGACCTGATCTTTTCTTGCAATAAGCTAGGAGTGGGGGGAAATGAAAAGAAGATATCTAATTATTTACTGGGAATAAATATCTGCATTTAGTGTTTTAGTTGGTATGTGGCTATCCGCAGAATCAGGTGATGGCTGACTTCCACAAACATTCTCTTCCCCTTATCCCAAATCCTGTGTCTAATTTTTTTTTTTAACTCTCTCAGCTCCAAAGTGTTTTCTCAAGGGTTCCTTTGTACAAAGGAAATAATTTTTGAAATGTAAAATAAACCATCTGTGGGGGGAAATAAGCTCCTATTTCTCCAACTTTTTAACTGATCCAAATAGGTCTCCAACTGAACACTTTTAAATGTTTCAAGCAGGTATGGCTAACATCTCCCAAGGAAAACCGTAGGATGAAGACCTATAATTTTACAGAAATTTTTTTTAAGTAAAAGAAAAACCCTACAGCTGTTCAGAAGTCAAAATTTTGAGTGATCTCGACCCTAAGACTTTCTGACCTGTCAAAGGATGTAGCTACATTATGAGGAAGCTCCGCTTGCAAAGAGACAAGTGACAGCTGACTGCTACCATCTCTGCTTATGATCTTGGAATGCCTCGCACAACACTCGACTGCATTTGATTGATAAGCGCTGCTATAATCTGCACTCATTACAGTCACTTAGCCTGACACTACAGGCCTCATTATGGACTATGTGCTCTCTGCCATTAGTCTTTAGGAAGGATAGTGCTCAATTTGCCAAGCAACTTGCAAGGTCCTGACCGTGGAGCTATTAAGGAGAGAACTAGACTGCAGTGTGACCATGTGTGCAGACATGAGCAAACCAAATTAATTTCTGGCAAAGGAAGTTACCAGGCAAAGATCCCATCCTTAGGACACCTGAGAACGTCTGGATTCCCCAGTGGACATAAGCTAATGGCATGTTTAGCGGAGCTCAATTCTGAAGGTGAATCACATTCCTGTTATTTAGGGAAATATTAATCCAGTTTCCCCAGAAACTATTTGCTTGGCTGATCAGATTAAGGGCTCTAGCCTTCAACAGCACACACACACAAACACACACACACACCACAGCAGGCCCCAAGAAATCTGTGATACTTCACAGCCTCAGACATATTGCACCATGTATACCCAGCTGCTACAATAATTAGCTTATGAATGTATCAGCTGGTTCTGCAATTTTTATAAATAATAACTAACCTATAGAGCAGAAAGATTTTCATGAGCCTAATATTAGCAAGAAAATGCTAAGCCCTCCTAACTCTATAATGTCATTGTGCTAAATGCTCTCTTCATGCTTGCAATTTTATACTATTGAGCCTCCCTCTGATGCCATTTTAAAATATTTATTTGGCATCAGCAGTGGCAATTCATTTGTGTCAGCTTCCTTCACACAACAGCTATTATTTGTTTTCTCCCTATTCTGCTACATGTATACATATCTGTACGAATTCTAGCTTTCATTCACTGTTCTGGCCCTCTGTCTATTTATTCAAGCAGTCTTTCACTCATCCACTCAGGACTATTTATCCATCTACCAAATGGGCTGTTAGGTGTCAGTGTAGATAATATGGTGGAGAACGTTATACTACCACAAGCACCTTCTAACTACTATACATATGCTCAAACTACTATTCTCAGGTAAAAGAAGTGTGCGTACACTGAGTGCTTTTTGTTTTCTCATTTAAATAATCTTAGTGTGGCATCCAAGAAAGTTTTGCAGTACCAAGCAAAAAAAAAAGTGTAAATGTCAAATAAAACAGCGACAGATGACAGTATTCTCTATTGAATAGCACCGTTGCTTCGTGCATGTTCGATGAGAACTCATGAATTATTGATAAATAAATCTCCTTTTTCTGTTAAAAAACTCAAGTTGTGTTATTTTTTTTCCAGGGAGGCGGTAGCAGAGGGAGTCCATGTGTGTTATACTAAGTGTTCCAAGAGAGTAAGAAATGCTGATACAGAATTTCACATGGATGGACGCATTCGTGATGATTTTAGCCGTTTTTCTAATGTTACTTGTGACAGTTATAGGAAGACGGGTGATGAGAACAGGCTAGATTCAATAAAGGTGAATATATGTAAATTTAGCCTGTTATGACTCATTCTACTTTGAACACATCTGACCTCCTAGTGTCCCAATTCTGTTAGTATCTCATATGCAAACAGACCGAGTAAGTAATGTTAAGACTGCTGTGTAAGGTCTGCTTCTATAAATTCATATAATCAAATGTCTATCCTGGATAACTGACTAGAAACCCATGCAAAACATTACAGTCTGTCTTCTCATGAGAGAGAATGATCAGGGCCATATTACACTAGCACTTCAATATGGGAATAGCCTCTTGCTGACTGCTTTGACCTCTATGGCTTTGAGGCATCGTACCTGAGCCAGCCTTCCCTGCAAGCTCCCAATGCAATCTAGACAATGAACTGAAACACCTTGCTAGAAATGCTATTCATGTGCCACGCGACGTGCGCACGCACACCCGGTACTTCCAGCCACTTCTGGCCAAGGACGGGGAAGGGGCGGCAGGGAGGTATGCTGTCGCCCCAAAGGCTTTTACCGGCAATGAGCGCCAGTGGGGGGGGGAGCGGCGGGAGGGGTAAGAGCACCCTCCCCCACCCTGAAAGTGCCCCCCCGCCTCAAACCTCAAAACCCCCCCAGTGTTCGAATCTGTTTGGAGGCCCGTAAAAGAGCCTCTGAACAGGTTCGTGCACATCCCTATTAGGCATTGCCTAACTTGTCCTTTTAATTTCAATGTGACTTCTTTGAGTAATTTTCCTCATCATGTCAGTCAATAGTTCTGGGGAGTGGGGGGGGGGAGTATACTATACATAAAAATAGATTATTTACATGTGTGTCATCTTAGGCAACATCTTACAAGAGACATTCCCCCTATGTATGAGGAAAGAGGAGATGTCTCTAAAATGTGCCCAGCAGCAGCAGTTTTTGTAACTTGTCTTAAAAATAATTTTTTAAAAATTGCTGTCTGGTTTATCATGGACCCTTTTAAAATTATGATGTATATGATTAAACAACTAAATATTGCAGCACTATTTTTAAATCACTATGGTTTAAGTTGGTATTCCTTGGCTAGGGCTAAAAAAGGGCCCAGTACATGGTGTAGAAGTGTTTAATGCTGTTTAAGCTAAATGGAGCAGACTTTGTCAGTGGATGGGCTTACACAATTAGCCAAAAGTCTGTAAAAAGTACAGCGGAGGGGTTCCCAGTGAGTGCACGCTCCTATTACTTCCAGCTTTTTCATGATGTCTGAACCCACCAATGTTGAGCAGAGAGTGTCTGGTCCCCACTGCTCCCAATATTCTCCACCCAACTTCAATTCTTGGTTACAGATGTGTGGACCCAACATTCTCCACTTGACACTGACAGGCTCTCCTACAAAGGGAGGCATTTTTAATACATCAATTTCAGACTCTAGAGCCTTTTGGCTTAAATCAAGTTAATGACCTTTCTAGTTATTTATAGGTATCATGCGATGTTTTTCATTTTTCAATGTTTTTATTCTTTTTTTATTTATTTAGAGATTCAAATGTGGATTGGGGTACAGTGGAGTTAGGTTTAACATTGACAGAGATTAAATAGATATCTTTTGGGGACATAAGTATTATCTCCTCCGCTGGATAATTAGAGTGTGAATATTTTCGGTAAGCTTTCACAGACCTTTGTATTTCAGTTTCTTATCATTTTAAGACTTTAAAAAGCCCAGGGTTCCTTTTGAGCAAGAATTTGAGTAAGAATCTACGAGAGTCAAGACCAACAAGGACTTTGAGGGAATCATAAGGATTGTTTTTCATATTTTATTCCCTCATTATTTAGCATTTACATGTATAAAGGAACTTTTTGATACTATACTTGACTTTCAAGCAACATCATTTGGGACTTATGGAATAGAAATTATCTCTACTAACATTTTCTCTAATTCTGTGTGTTTCATCATTGTATGTAAATTTAGTACAGGAGGTTCAATTGATTACCTGTGTCAAAACACACACACACACGGTCAATTGCAATGATTTGAGAAGATTCACTGAATTGTAGTTTGGTTATAAACTTTGGCATAATGTTTTGATGAGAACTATTTCATATGATGTGTGTGTGTGAGTTTTGAAATAGATAATTATACACGGTGCATATACATTTCTTCATGTATATGGTTTGTTTCTATGGTCCGTGTATCCTCCAATTTTTTACTGACAGGCTCAGACATCACAGAAAAGCCAGAAGCATCGGGAAAGCGCACTCACCAGGAAAAACAGGTGATATTTCTGGAGATCCATGTTAATTCACAATGCGGGTTCTGAGCCTGCACAGTAGCCCTGGAGGAAGATTATCAAGCTCTCAGGAGGCGCTCTTTGGCTCCGCCAAAAAGTGCGCAAGGCATGTCCATTAATTTCGGCGGGAGAGCACCTCTCTCCTCAGTTCCTTCTCAACCACAGAATGGTAAGGTTGAAGTTGAGACAAAGTCAGTTAAGTCCATATGATAATTGCTGCCTTCCTAGCAGCAGGGATGGCTGACCGGGTGGTTTTTGTGTGAATATGGATCACCAGAAATATCACCTATTGCAGGTAAACAACCTGTTTATCTTTGAGGTGATCCATGTTCCCTCACAATGTGGGTGACTAGCAAGCTCTCACAGATGGAGATGATTGCTAGGATGCAATTTTACAGTACTTTTTTGAGAACCACCTGACCAAAGTTGGCCTCTATCGCAGATCTTAAGTCCACTGCGTACTGCTTGACAAACAATAAGTCAGTCAACCTGGTGGCTGCCTTACAAATTTCCTTCAAGTTTATGCCCGACATACAGGCAGCAGATGTTGAAACAGCTCTAGTAGAGTGAGCTCTTACTCTAGTCAGAGGCTTAACGCCCTGCTTTCTATAACATATATAAATCAGCTTGACAAGCCAGTGCAAGAGCATTTGCCTGGATATAGGAAGACCCTTATTAAGTCTTTTATAGGAAATAAATAGCTGTGTGGATCTCCTAAAAGTCTTTGTTCTTTCCAGGTAATAGAACAGGGACCTTCTTACATCAAGGGAGTGCACTGCATTTTCCAGTGGCATAGATGGATCCAGAAAAAAGGTAGGTAGACTGATATCTTGGTTCAAATGGAAGTCTGTGACCACTTTGGGGGGTGAAGGAAGGGTCAGTCTGCAGCACCACCTTAGTGGGTAAAATTTTGTGTACGGGGAATCAGCTTGGATTGCTGTCAACTCACTGACTCTCTGGGCAGAGATTATGGCTACCAGGGAAGGCCACTTTCAATGATAGATGTTTTAAGGAAGAGATTAGTAGTGGGCTCAAATGGAGCCTTAGTGAGTGAGGACAGAACCAGAGATAAACTCCATGGCTGGATAGGTTCACAAATAGGTGGAAATAAATTATTTATGCCCTTTAAAAAGCATTTATTGTCCAGGTGGGAGAAGACGGTACACCCATCCCACCCTGGGTGACGGGCAGAAAAAGCAGCCAGATGGACCTTTAGAGAGGTGTTAGATAGGCCCGACTGCTTCAGGCCAGTAAGATAGAGATGAATCTGGTGAATCGTGGCTGAAAAGCAGTCAAAGCCCTTAGAAGCAGCATAAAAGGTAAACTGTGTCCATTTAGACATATAATTGTTGTGAGTAGATGCTTTTTGCTAGTTTAAAGGAATCATATCTAATAGTTGGTTTTCCACGCTGTCAGATCCAGCGTTTTTAGGCTTGGATGGAACAGGCAGTTCCATTCGCGAGACAGCAGATCCTGACATTGCGGCAGGCAATGGTGGTCCCCTCAAGACAGGCGTAGCAGTAAGGGGAATTATGGTTTATTTATTATTTATTTATTTTTACTTTTATATCCTGCTCTTCCTCCAAGGAGCCCAGAGCGGTGTACTACATACTTGAGTTTCTATTTCACAACAACCCTGTGATGTAGGTTAGGCTGAGAGATACGTGACTGACCCAGAGTCACCCAGCTAGTTTCATGGCTGAATGGGGATTTGAACTCGGGTCTCCCCAGTCCTAGTCCAGCACTCTAACCACTACATCATGCTGGCTGTCGTGGCCACCGAGGTGTGATCAATATGTATCGGGTGTGGTCCTGCAGGATCTTTCTGAGCACCTTAGAAAGAAGAGGAAATAGGTAATAGAGATGAGTGGACCAGGTCATCTGGAAGGCATCCCCTATAGAGCAGCCCCCTATGCCCGCCCAAGAGCAGTATAGATGACACTTTTTTCCTCTGGTGTGGTGAAGAGGTCTATCCTTGGAGTCCCCCAAGAATGAATGAGGTTGTTCCACAACAACCTTGTTCATCTCTCACTTGTGTTGTTGATTCAGGCAGAGATCTCTCCTCAGTGCATCCTTGAATAGATTCTCTGACCGCCTGTTGTGCAGCACCACTGGGTGGACACAGTGGTCTATGCTCCAGGACAATAGCTGATGAGAGAGACTGCACAGGGATCAAGACACTGTCTCACCCTGGCAGTTTAGGTACATTATTGCTGTGGTGTTGTCCAGTAGGACCTGGACTGTGCAGTGTTTTAAGACAGGTAGGAATGATTGCAGAGGGTGAAGGACAGTCAGAAGTTCCAGATCGTTTATATGAAGAAGCTTCTGTTGAGTGGTCCTTGAACATGTAGTCCTTTGCAATGGGTGCCCCAGCCTTCCAGGGAGACATCTGTCATCAGAGTGATGGAGGTAACTGGCAGGGGAAAGGGCATGCCTTCTTCCAGGAGGGACGGATTGGTCCAGTAGTGGAGTGACCTCAGGACAGCAGGTGGTAAGGTCAGCCTTTTGTTTTGATTGTTGAAGGCTGGTCTGAACTCCAACAGAAATCACAGTTGCAATTTCTGCATTCAAAGGCATGTGAAAAGAAATGTGGAATTGCATGAGACCATGAGGTCCAGAAGCCTCTGAACGGACAGAGGATGTTGGTCCGGGTTGTGTAGAAGACTTTTGTCAGAGCAATGATGGTAACTTTTCTTTCCTGTGGCAGATAGGGCCTTCTTGAACGAGAGTCCAAGATGACACTGATAAATTGAATCTTGGTTTAGAGTTGAATATCAATTTCTTCCAGTTTACGGTAACCCTTAGTCGATATAATATCCAAAATGTAGTTTACATTGGATAGAAGAGTCTGTTTTCAATCTGAAACAGGTAGCCAGTCACCCAGATACAGATAAATGGTGACGCCCTGCATCCTCAGGTGTGCTAAGGTAGCACATGAAGAGAGAGAGAAAGGACTTACACTTCTGTTGGTAAGAAGTTTGTTGTGATGTAGTCATGAAAGTCTTGGCTGTATACTTAGACTTTTTAAGCTTCTCCATGATTCCGTCGGTATGGGCATTAAAGAGCCCTTCCCCATCAAACAGAATAGTCTCAATCTTCTCCTTCATGCCACTCTGGAGCGGAGTGGAACAGAGCCAGACATGGTGTCTTAGAGTGATGGGAGCCAGGGAGTAGGACCCTATTTCTGCTAGGTGTTTTGTGGTACTCAGTGACTGCCTGGTAATATCAGCCAATTTTTGAAGGGTGAATTTAAATTTCTCTTGAAAGGCTGTCAGTAGGTCTTTCAAGTCGTCCTTCAGCAAGTCTCAGATTGAAAAAATGAACTTAGACATACATGCCGTGTAATTTGAGATTTTCAGTGAAAGTCATGCAGTGGAGTAAGATTTATGCCCCATTCTGTCCAATTTTTGGCCCCCTTTATCTACAGGGGCATAATGAATTGTATTAGACTTAGAGCTGGCTGCAGAGTCCATAGCTAGGGATTTCAGAGGTGAGTGTTTGAATAGAAAGGGACAGGAGTCCTCCTGTATCCTATACAGATTTTCAAATCTCTTAGATGTCACAAAGATTGCAAAGGGGGTGTCCCAACACACTTTTGCTGAGTTTGCAAAGATGGGCAGCATCAGGAGGGCTTTGGGTTGCAAACTGGAAGAACTTGCCATAAAACTGTAAACAGGGTCCTCTATCTCTTTCTTTGTTGTTTTTAATTCAAGGCTAAGTGCAGCTACCATATTTGCTACCTGGACCCTGTAGGACCAAACTTCCTTGGTTGGTGAGCCTGAGGGATGGTTCGGAACCATGTAATCTGGGAACAGATCAGATGGGTTCTCTGTCACTGTGGATGAGTCATCACCATCTTTAGAAACAGAGCAAGATGCGGAATCAGGTTCTGAAGGCACTGGTTTTACAGGTCAGGAAGCAGGAGCTGGTGGACCTCTAGGATCAGCAGGAGTAGATGGTAGTTCAGCTGGTAGAGGGTGATAAGGCTTGACATGAGCCACTGGGGGTGGCGGAGTAAGAGGCTTCTTAAAAAGCAACATATGCATCTTCAAAGGTTGAGAAGCATGAGTAGATTTTGAAGGTGAATGTTCATTGCCCCTACGTTTGTTGGACTTCCTTGTCTTATAATCAAAATCATAGGCTGAGCCAGGGGATGGTAGATAGTAGGTATCACTGAACCGTCTTTGGCCTCTAAAGAAGCCAGGTTCTAAGCCCCCAGGAGAACTCCAATAATCAGTTGGCCTTATCACAGAGACATAGTTTGGTGCAGAGTGGTGGTAGCGTTCTTGCCATAGCAGGGGAGACCAGCACAGAGCGACCCTCGCAGATGATGCTGAGGGACATTTAGGAACAAGGAGAATGTCTTGACAATCTTCTTCTTTGTCCAAACCATGCAGTCGAAAGCCACTGAAGGTGGAGGTTGTTGGTGTATTGTTCTGGACGCTGAAGAGTCCAGAATAGACACTAGTGCCGTATGGAGTGCGGAATGGACTTCTGAAGATGGTGATGCCCCCGATAATATGGTATGGGCAGGGGAAAACTCAGCCAGCAGTGAAAATGGCAGCTTCAGTGCCGATTTGCTAGGTAGAGACAGCACCATCGTCGAGGTCATGATTGTGGTGGTCAATGGAATAGTCTTAACCACATAGGAAGACCTAGGTGGCTCAGGAGTATCATAGCCCAGTAGTAGTGATGCTGAGCTAATGAGAGTCAATGTTGGAACTGATGGTTATGTCAACGTCGATAGCACCGCTTTAGAGGATAGGGACTGCACTTCCTGTCTGTAGGTAGCTTAAGTCACAGGTGGGGAAGGCATTTGTGGAGAAACCATCAATATTAGATGTTGTTTAGGTCTGTCTGATGCAGCCGGCATTGAGGCAGGAACTTTAGATGTCGACACTGCAGGTTGTTTCTGAGGGGTCAGTGTTGAAGCTTGAGGCTCAGAAGTCTGTTTTTCTGTAGACATCAAAACTGTAGCTGGTTTAGATTTGCCCAACATTGAGGAGAGAGGTTGGTGTTTTCCCGATGGCATTGATATTGTGGCCTTTTTCTTCAGTGCAACCTTGCTCAGAACTCCAGACATCACAGGTGTGCTCAACGTCGAGGCAGGGAGGTGGCACTGGGGGCTCAAAGATGGAGAATGGGAACAAGAACATTCTCTCTTCTTCTTTTTGTGGTGCCTGCACTGAGCGTCATAAGCATCAGAAATTGGCTTCTTGAAGGCTGAGTCCCCTGTAAACGTAGAGGTCAAGAGGCTCATGGTCGCCCTCTAACACGAGGAGCGATCCAGCTTCAGCATCTAAGTCCTCGATGTCGAAGGCAAACTTGACTGAGGTCTTAGTGTCGAGGGTCAGAAAACCAACTCATACAGGGCAGCTTTGAGGCGGAGTTCCCTAAAATTTTTAGTTTGTCAGGGGAAACCCACACAGACCTTACGAGCTTCTATGTTATGTCCCTCTCCGAGGCAAAGGAGGCACTGATCATGCTTGTCCAGAGGAAAGTGTGGTGCCGCAAGTGAAGCAATTTTTAAAAGTCTTTTTAACATCCATAGGTATTGTGGATGGGGCAAAAAGAAAAAGAGAAACCAAGTACAGATCATACTGAAGCTGAGGGATCTGAGAGCAAGAACAAGTCCAAAGTATGCCGAAGAGTAAGCCAAAAACCAGTCCGAGTCAATCCAAAAATCTGAGGTAAACAAAGCCAAAATGTTAGAGAGAGAGATATCCAAAATCATTCCAAGTCAAAGCTGAAAAACAAGTAAAAAAAACTCAAGGAACGAGGAGAAAGCAGAAAGAAAACCTTCCAAACCGAGCAGTGCAATAGTCAAAAAGGAAATGAGGAGAGAGATGCTCTCCCGCTGAAATTAACAGATGCACCACATGCGCTTTTTGGCAGAGCTGAAGAGCGCCTCCTAGGAGCTTTATAGACTTCCACCAGGGCTACTGCACAGGTGCAGAACCACATTGTGAGGGAACATGGATCACCTCAAAGATCCTCTGGCTCTGTCTTCTATACTTCTTACTGACTTTTGAGCAATTGTGTAAATCTGCCCAGTGTTTGGATGGGAGACCACTGGGAAGTCATTTGAAGATTCTACAAGTTTTGTAAAGGAATAATATGCTGTAAGTATAATCAATAAATAATAATAGGCTGGATGTGGGAGTTCTAGCATCTGTCATATTGAAACTATTTTTTCTATTATATGTTTTAAATTACTAACCACAACATTCTATGACAGGGTAGGCTACTAATGTAAATACAGTAAAAGTGTAGATGGCAAAACCTGCCTCCAATATCTCATTCAAATGTTCTAATTTAAGTAAAAGAAGAGGAAAATGCCACCATTACAGTTTTGTCATCTCTATATTCTGATGCACAAATTGGCTGTAGTTATGGTAGCAAGCATAACTTTCTCTTACACACTAACCAGCATATTTGCATATAGAATCCTAGCCAGTTTCTTGCATTAAAAAAATCTGGATGGAAGAGTATGTCTGTCACATTTTATCAGAAAGCATTAGTAATTTTAAAGTATATTATTTGATAAGACAAATATATTGGTGTCCTTTTTAAAAGTTCTCTATCTCCTAATCAAGCCACAAAGGCCATGCCTGGGGGTGATGGGAGTTGTAGTCCAACAACATCTGGGGGCGCAAGGTTAAGAAACCCTGATCTACAACAAAATAATTTAGGCATGGTGGATTCAGAAATCCCTAGAGGAAATGGAGGGTAAATGAAGAAAGACGCAAAGCTTCATTTTCCATACTTATCACAGATTCATTTTTAACTGCTTCATCCTTATACTTCTAAAATGTTTAAGTCAGCAGTGGTAGCTGAGAAAAACAACAGAGCTGTCTGCTAAATGGATCCATACACTAGGGATGTGCAAACTGATTCAGGTACAAATCAATTTGTATCCGAATCTAGCTGATTCAGGTGATTTGGAGACAAAACAAATCACTCTTGTGGTCCATTGGCTAAATTTGGATAAAAGCGAATCACGCCTGATTCAATTCAAATCAATTCGAGATTCGGATCACTCATATTATTTTCCCCAGATTCCCAGCTTTCATTTTTTTAAAAAAAGCTAAGCTCTAGCCCTTGTAGAAGTGGAGTTATGGAGCAAAATATGTGGTCACCTTGTAGAATCCAATAGTGTTTGGATTCTTTGGTGTATAATATGTTTCCCTCAATGAATCCCTACGAGGATTCATTACACACCTTCATTTTTTCTATTCATTTTGACTGTCTTTTCAACACTGCCAACTGTCAACTGCCATGCGCCAACTATACCCCACTCCCACCCGCAAGGCAGTGGGGTACTACTCAGTTTATGTTCTAGGATTTTTTTCAAGTGTTTAGGCTCTTTGGTGTCTAATAACCTTTCCTCATAATGAATCCCTATGAGGATTCATTACACACCGAAGAGTCTAAACACCTCAAAAATTCCTAAAATATCAACTGAGTACCCCACAAGCCCAGTGGCTTGTGGGGTAGCTGGGATATGGGATGCCACTAATTCCCGACCCCCACAGCAAAGCAGTGGGGTCAAAATGAACAGAAGAAATCAAAGTGTGTAATGAAAACACCAAAGAATCTAAACACTTCAAAAATATCTTAAAAATAAACTGAGTACCCCCAGTGTGTGTATGTGTGGGGGGGATAGTTGACACATGGCAGTTGACAGTTGGCACTGTCCAATGATGGTCAAAATGAACAGAAGAAACGAAGGTGTATAATGAATCCTCACAGAGGGATAGCAAGGTTGGAGTGGGCCCAGAGACAAGATTTTAAAATGCGCCCCCCTCACTGAAGATCAGCTCATGAAGTAAAGAAATCTTAGATGAAGCTGAATAGTGGTAACAAAAAGCATAGTAAAATTTATATCTATCTATCTATCTATCTATCTATCTATCTATCTATCGATCGATCGATCGATCGATCTATCTATCTATCTGTCTGTCTGTCTGTCTGTCTGTCTACCCATCTATCTACCCATCTATCTATCTATCTAATCCATCTATCCATCTATCTCTCCTATGTGCCACAGTAGAACACCATCCTAAATTATTTTTTAAAAAGGTTTTGTAAATTGTGGACGATGCAAGTCATTTAATGATACTAGAGAAAGACATGCTATTCTGGTAGCTCCAGGTCTTAACACTCACATCAATTTCAGAGGATAAATACAACTGAAGGAAGCCCAGGTGGGTGTGCAGCTGGGGGAGTCAGTCATGTGACTTGCCTCTGGGGGCCCCCCAAGGCAGTGGGCCCCCAGACAACTGTCTCCCTTTGCCCTATTATAGTTATGCCCCTGAATCCTCATAGGGATTCATTGTGAAGAAAAGTAATTATACACCAAATAATCCAAACACTTGAAAAATAATGACTGCACATTTTGCTCCATAACTCCACTTCTACAAGGGCTAGAGCTTTGATTAAAAGAAAGAAAGAAAGAAAGCTGGGGATCCATTTTAGGGTTAGGCTATGGCAACTTCGAATCCCCATTGTTTCCTATGGTGGAAATGTTCAAAATAAGTAAAAACAAAACAAAAGCATTAAAAATCAACAAAGTGTCCCACTGCCTTGAAATCTGGGTGGTAGGTGGCACCCATGGGGACCTACCCACCATCCAAATTTGGTGCCCCTAGGACTGTGTTAAGTGGTCAGAATCCAAATTGAATCAAATCAAATACAAATTGAATCTGGGGTGATTTGAAGGGGGTAGATTTGGATACAAAACAAATCAGGGGTAATTTGTTTTGGGCACAAATCGAATTTTTTAAAAAGGATTTGTGCACATCCCTACCATACACACAGCAACCTCATAAAATGTCCCAAGTGAACAGAATATGCTTATACACATTCAGATAAACTCTTGCTGAAATGCTGGACTACATTTAGGTTGTAGATAAGAATAGTCCCCACTTAAATATAGGCTTATTTATTCAAGTGTGTATTAGGGTATATCCAAGCATCAGTTTCCTAAATCTTGACTATGAGATGGCTCTCTGTATATAACTGCTTTGAGAGGTTCACCTGAAAAATGGTATATAAGTGCAAAATAAAAATAACTATAATTTTTCATATTTGCAGTTCCATTATTACTTTATGAAGTACTATATTTCCTGTTTTTATTGTGTTAAATTTATGATGCAAGATTAGTACAACCAGCAGAATATATTTCCAGCCCCTTTGCTCTGTGATGGATTATTCTTGTATGAACAGAACCATCGTCGTCTTCTTTTAATTCGGTTTTGAGAGTACAGCGTAGTGAGTATCACCCAAAGTAGAGTGCAGAGAATATCACCCAAAGAATGGAAAAATGTAACTGAGGAGCGGGGGTGCATTGCCTCCCACTAGGTGAGTGCCTTGAACTTGCATGGGCATCCATATTAGATTAGATTAGATTAGATTAGATTAGATTTATTTGATTTCTATACCGCCCTTCCAAAAATGGATCAGGGTGGTTTACACAGAGAAATGACAAACATTTAAGATGGAACCCTGTCCCTAAAAAGCTCACAATTTAAAAAGAAACAAAAAGAAACATAAGATAGATACCAGCAACGGTCACTGGAGGTACTGTGCTGGGGGTGGAGAATGCCAGTTACTCTCCCCCTGCTAAATAAAGAGAATCACCACATTAAAAGGCGCCTCTTTGCCAAGTTAGCAGGGGTCTATTATTAAATACATGAGGTTAAGAAGCAGGTGTGGTAAGGTCATTGCTCCAAAGCCTCAGAGAGCTATGAGACATGGCTGCTTCTTTTCAGTATCCAGGGCTCGGGTGGGGGAGTGCTATGAACTCACAGATAATTGGGAACACAGACCTCCTCACCCCAGTTTGTATGTTGTACTTTAGGAAGAGGGCAAATCTGTCATTTCTTCCTTGGGGTTCTGAAGTAGTGTGTGCACCAGGGAAGAAGAATAACAAAAAACTTTGTCAACAGCACTATTCAGATCACATTAAGAAAGTGGATGTGTTGAGGACACTTTTCAGCACATGTATCGAGTGCTTTGCTGGATGAAGAATGTTTTCACATGAAGCTGAAATCAAAGTCTGATCAAGTGAAATAAAAAGTGAAAGAGGCATTTGTAATACAAATGTAGAAACACTGGTCAGAACACTCATATGAATTACAAATGCCTCTGAACTCTGGCAATGTTCTCCTGATGTATGGATGCCCATAATGGGAGCAGGTAATATGATATTCAGGGCAATTTATATTGGAACACTGCATGAGTGCCATACTTACCATCACCATACATTTCTCAATATGGATAAAAGTGCATCTTAAGCATTTACTTAACTGGCCTTGAGCAGAACCTTTAGTTTGACATTCTTAATTGAGAAGAGAGAGAAAAAAAGAATGTTTCTGCACTGACATTTTGCAGGGATTCCAGCAAATACGTGAGTAAGGCAAATGAGATTTTAGTGAGAATGATTCAAAAAGTCTCTACCCAAAATAAATGGAAAAGGATATTTCCTCACCCACATCTTCAGAGCAGAAAATGTCAGCATCTGTGACAAAAAAGGCAGTTTGTGATGTATGTATATTAAAATTATGCTATTAGCCACAGAGAGATGCCTTTCTTATTGTATGCATGCAAAGTCCCCTAGAACAAATGTTGAGCAATGATTAACTCTCTTTATGTGATTGAGAGCCTACAACAGCACCACATCCACCAGGTAGTATTATTTTGAAGTCTTCTTCTTCTTCTTCTTCTTCTTTCAACAAGCTCTCCTTTTATGAATCCAATACAACTCCAAAATATAACTCATGGTGATTTAAGATAACCCAGTCTAGAAAACTGGGTTGGATAGAAGTCTGGTTATAATGATGAGTTCTTAACAAAATCTCGACAAGAAGGTCAGCTGACCTTTGTAAGCTCTGTGCTCTGCCATTCTGTTGTAGTTCAAAGGTAACATTCTATATATCATAATGTCTGCATGAGTTTAATTGCCAGTTCTACCAAACTACTCTTTAAATTCTTTACTTTATGCATTTATTCCATAATGACTTACTATCATCACAATAAAGGATTCAGATGACAACCAGATTCCCATAATTATCCCTGCTGATTGGACAAAGAAGTACTTTTTAAAGTGATGGTTCTCTTTATCTCAGTAGGGGGGAGAACAAGTGTCCCTATTCAGCCCTAGCACATTGTCACTTTTAAGACTGTGGGCCCTGGGGACAGGGAACCATCTTATTCATTTTTCAGTGTAAACCTCTTTGAGAACTTTTGTAGAGGAGCAGTATATTAATAACTAGTAATCATCATATTAGGCTAGCTTTTTAAAGTTTTCATCACATTGTGACTTACCCTGAGAAAGTATTTTTATCTGGTAAAAGCAGTAGCTGTCACTGAGAAGAAAGATCACACTTGATGGTGGTCATTTGAACACCATGTGAATGAGTTAACAGTACTTCTGAATCTACCCTAGAGTCTCAGCTGGTCACTTTCCCCACTTCACAGTCTTAATCAGATAAAATATTGTACTGGATCTATGTAATGTAACAAATAATGTATTGCCAGATCACATTCTATAGATATTTTAATCACATTTCACAATAATATGCTTATGACTGGTGTCTATTTCGTTTCTTTGCATACATGGCTACATAGGAAGTTGATATTTGTCAGAGTACTCGGATACCACAGTATCATTTCCCAGAAATTATCTATGCCACAATCTGTCAGCTTTGACACAAGCTGATCATCACCTGGTTCTAACTAGTTCTGGTTCTCTTCCTCCTTCATCTACCTCAGATGTTCTGTGAATGAGGTGTGTGTGTGTGTGTGTGTGTGTGTGTGTGTGTGTGTGTGTGTGTGTGTGTATGTAAGACTGTCAGTTGTTCCATCATAACCCAAACCTAGCTCATATACTAAGTACATTTACTGAGCACTTTTCAGAAAATAAAGTACTTCTATGAGCATAAGGCTTTAAGGCAGTAAAGAAAGTCCCAAGACTTCTTTTTAGAATCCTTGCTATCCATATTTTTACAATATCTATATAATTAATTCTCTTAGCCGGCATGCGTGTCCTAAATTTGGCGGCGGAACTCTTGCAACACATTGTGAGAGTTCCGGCCTTGGGCAAGAGTTGAGGGGAAAGAAAAAATGGCAGCGGCGGGCCACAAAACAGCCAGAGGAGGTGGCCTCAGCTGGCTGCTGGGAGGCAGTGGGATGGCCTGGCCTGGCCGTCTCAGGTATGGAAACGGAGGTGACAGCCTGACCTGGCGGGAGGTGGAGGCAGTGGAACGGCCTGGCCTGGCCAGGCCATCCCAGGTATGGAAGCGGCGGTGGCAGCCTGGCTGGGCCTTGCCTGGCCGCCAGGAGCAGGACGCAGCGGCGGGACGGCCAGGCCCAGGCGAGGGGAGAGGAGGCACCGGCGAGAAGTAACGGGCGGCGTGGCGCAGCCCCAGCACCCGTTGGAGGCCGGGGTGGGAGGGAAACAGGCGGCGGGACTTCCCAGTTCGCCACCCGAGAGGAGGAATGGTGGCAGTGGGGACCTTTTTGGCCCTCCGCGGCCCTGGTAAGAAGGACCTGGCTGTGGTGGCAGGAGGGAGGGGGAGGGAGCAAGAGAGAGTGGGACAGGAGGGAGGGAGCAAGAGAGAGTGGGGCAGGAGAGTGGGGGGTAAGAGAGGGGGAGGGGGCAAGAAAGAAGGGCAGGGGGAGGGAGGGCAAGAGAGAGTGGAGCAGGAAGGGGGGAACAGCAGGCCCCAAAGAGCGTGCAGATGCTCTGTGCGGGTCGGCTAGTAGGTTTCTAAACACTCAAGGCTGCAGGAAGATATCTGAAAATTTGATGGTAATGTTTGAAAATGTGATGGTAAAATAAAATAAGATCAGAAACCAGAAGGCAACCTAAAGAAACATATTTATTAAGTAATTAAACTTGTAATGTTATGCCATCTATTACTATTTTTAAAAGCCAACTAAAATTCTTCCAATATTGTGGGCAAAATTTCTGGAATATTCTAGACCATATTTTTCACAATGTGCAGAGTGGTTGACTTATGCATTGCCTCGGGATATATTTCTGAGTACAAATACCCCTGGCCCAGCCACATGGCCTCTGGATCAGGCTTGGGATCAGACTCAGGGTCAGATTTGGAATCCAACTCCACATGGATTTTTGCCATACTGGTTCTCAAGGGTTCGAGTGGTAGCTCTTTGCTCCTCACCCTTTCTTCTTCCCACTTTTCTGCTGCCTTCCCCTGCAAGGAGGTCTACCTGTGCTCCCCAACCTGAAAGTATAACCAACACACTGATGGATCAGGACTAGTAATACTGAATGCCTATCCTTTTAAATCTCCTTGCTCCCTTCACTCTCCTCTTTAAGCCTACACTTTGGTACTTTCTCAAGCAAAGCCTTAAGCTAATTCTTTGACCATTCTGACCTTAAGATAAAACACCTCTACATGAGACTCTAGTAAATACTGTTTGTTGAGATTTTATTGCCTCACCTTGCCTAACCAATCTTTTATTTTCCTGTACCCCTATTATCTCTAAATAAATCTGATTGTATCATATTTCTGTTTCCTCCTCAATTTCCAGACCAAAACTTTGAACAAATTTATCCTGTAATGAACTGTTCCATATAGTCACACTGATTCTCCATGTTGGATCAAAAGCCCAGTTTAAGTGTAGCTAGCACTCCAGAACAGTCTCATTAAGAGGGGCTAGCACTGGCTCAGATCAGGGCACATGTAACCTACAAAATGAGATGGTCCTGAATGAGTGTTTACAATTTCCAAATATATTCCTATGTTGAAGCATCATTTTTGTCTTCATGGAGCAGCTGTTCTAAGGCCACTTTGTCTGAGAACTGGTTAGGGGAGAAGAGTGATGGCTAGAGTGGTTAGTCATATAGTTAGTATAGTACCGGTCAGTTGTTACCTATAGTCAAAGTGTGACTGTCATGGCCTCCTTGGGGCTGTCTGGAGGCATTTGAATGGTCATGGTTATAAAGAAAATGCTGGTCTAGACATACCTTATTCTGTGTTTTTTTTTTACGTTGTAACCAACAATTACTTCTCAGTAAGAACTTAATTAGAGTCTCTGTGTGTCCAGAGAGTCTGGCTGTCCTTACCACCAAAGACGGAGGGGTAAGAGGGCCCAAGACAACAGGGATGGGTGGCAGCCAAAGAGAGATGGAGGAAAGCCTGCCAATGGGCAGGGACACAGCTCCAGTGGAGGAGGAGCTGAGCCATGATAAGAATGAAGGGGAGGCATGCAAGAATAACATCAGCAGCATGCCTCCCAAAGGGAGGGAGTCTGAGCAGGAGGAAGGAGAAGGGGGAGAGGCACTAGCAACAGCTGTAAGGGGTAATCAATTACAGGTAATAAAGAGGGGCATTGGCCCCATAATTGGGGGCAGGCGATGCATAGCCTGTGAGGAGGCATATAAGGAGCCTGCCAGGGATGAGAAGGTGACTGGTAGAGAGTGTCGGGGGGCCCCCGGAGAGGGGCAGAGCAGCCTGGGACAGAGGAGGCAAAGGGTGACGCTCAACCCGCTCCCTGTCCCTGCTCTGAGGCCGGTCCCGATAAGCCTAGACAGGCTGGGAAGAGGAGACAGGGACGTGTAGCCGGACACTGTGGTTGTCTAGAAGTACTAAGAATGTCACTAACTATATAACCAACCACTCTACCCATTCCTCTTCTCCTCTAACTATATAACCAGTTAATGTACACAGTTATTTTTAGGAACACTTAGATGTTAAGGTGGTTCTTATGGATTTTCCAAAGATGAATTATTTTCCATTTAGATCTGTTCTTTGGGGAGTTTTCTAGGCTTTACATTTTAAAGGAGCAGATGGATGTTTGATGGTGATGTTTGATGGTGATTTGATAAGAAAATGGAAGCACCATTACTTACATGTGGGAAGGCTGAGACATAATCTGAAAACTCATGCTGTAGAATAACGGTACCATGGCAACCAACTGTAGTTTGGCATCATTCATGTAAATGAACATGATATGCAATTTATGCTAAACAGCAACTGTAATCTCATAGCATTTTAAAAAACTATTTTCAGTTTAAAAAAAATTATTTATACTGAATAAATTTCCAATCCCTATTCTAAACAGAAGGTCTCAATACCTACAATATTTCAAAACAGTTAATACTGAAGTCTTATAGGGGAATCTATCTGCTGCCTGCTTAAACAGTGAAACAAAAGCACTACACACTCAAAAATACTTCAAGAAGTATTATTGGGTGAAGCCACATCAACATTAGTTTTCACTAATCATTTTTAGCGAAGGCTTAATTTTAAACCTTCGCTGCTCATGTTTGGTTTTTTTAAAATCATCTGTGGCATTCATATATACTGCAACATTGTTTCCTTTTTCAAGTCAAGAACAATTAGTGCATTCTAGATCAGAAGAGTGGATGGTGACCAGCTCCTCTGGAATTTCAGTATTCAAGTTGGCACAGATTGAAGTCAATGAGCCACCCAAATTATTGGGTGTCTCAGAGCTTTTCTATTTCAAGACTCTTCTGCGTAAAATGACAGGAAGCTTCCAAGCACTGTGGAGCCAAACCTCAGAAAGAGCCTGGTAATTCAGTTTGTACTAAAAGGGTCCTGATTAAGAACTATCCAGTCTTGGCGGCACACACATCATTGGTATTCATATGAACGAAAGGACGAAGGGCACGTTTGCAAAATCAATTGTGCAGTTTTTATATTTACTGCACTTTTACCACATATGTCATTTATTACACAGTGGAAAACCGTTAAATGCACAGTAGTTGTGCCAAGTGGCATTATGCTTTTAACAGCTTTATTCATTTAACAGCTCCAGCTCTCATTATATTTTGCCATGTGGTACATGACATTTTTATTCATTTAACAGTGTAAGAGGGCTCCATGGCATTTTCCTTTTATGTATTTCATATTGTGCCTGGGCCTTTCGCTTTTTGTGCACACTAACCAACAAGCTCCACTGAAAAAAAGTGGTGCACAAGAAGACATGGCGAATCAGAAGCAGGACAGGGGAAGGATGAGAAAGATTTAAATCCTCCTTATATAGTGTAATACAAATCTGTATAACAGTCTGTAAGACTCCTATATTTCAATAAATAAGTTCCTCTTTGCATTCCTTTCACTCTCAACACTTCACCATCTTTTTACAGCAAGGAACATATTCAGAAGCTAAGAACCAAATAATGATCATTCTGTATTTCCCATTGGTTTCCCATACAAAATAGTTAAAGGAATCAAAAAATGTATCAGTCAAATGTGTGGGATACCATTATTTCAAAGGCCCTTGGCTTACTGAAGAAGGTAAAGAAAAATGCAAGCATGTTATGGTCCTGTTTCTTTTTCACTTTTCTTTTAAGGAAAGATGATCTGATTATGTTTTTGCTAGTTATTCAGTTTTAAAAGGCAGATATAAATCATTCTGGAGCTAAAGGACAAACACATTTGATTCTTCTGAGATGATGATGATTGTTAATACAGTAGGAAGCAGATGTACTTTTATTGGTGGAATAAGGGAGGGGTCCAATTTCAACCTCAAAGCTTTCTCTTTCCTTGAAAAAGAACCCCTTACTCACCTGACTTTTGTTGGCAGCCACTTTTGCAAACAGAGCCTGAGACACCTTGGCCCTTTTCATCTCCTGTTGGATCTCGTCATAAATGGCAGCTGTGATGTTGATGTTGGCTCCGTCCACCTTAATGGGGAGGTCTGTTGTCGGTGTCGAGGTTTTGGCCTACCGAGAGACCATGAAAATAATAATTAAAAAAGTGCTGCTTTCAGCCCAGCCATCTGTGCAGAAATTATCAAAGGATTTCAGTCAGCTGATGCCAAACTGCATTAGCTACAGAGGGACACTTCCTGTCCATTATTCTAATCAGGTTAATTGTGATTGGAAATAATTGCAGTGCATTCCTATAGGACATACACAGCTCCCTCCAAAACACACACACACACCTCTCTCTCCCCTCCCTCTTTTTCATAACACACACAGAAGCACATATACGGAAAAACTGAAAGGTTACATAGCTAAGGCATTAAGCTCAAAGCAGTTGCCAGATTCACCAAATACAATACATAGATGAGCATTTGGATTTTTGCTTTTTCTCCCCCTAAAAACAGCATACCTTGGAGAAACAGGCAATTCTCCCAGAAAAAATGAGTAAATGCATAGAGGTCTCTAAATAATAAATTATTACTCAATTTAATGCACTCCCTCAAGTCTCTCTCATTCTTTATTAAAGCTATATGTATGTCATTTGAGTATGTATGGTTTCCCATCATTATGCTAGCCAGACAGTCACCTAATTTCACCTAGGAAATCAGTTGGAATGAAAAAAAATTCATAACGCCGACTTGACAGTGTGTTTGATGTGCTAACCTTGGTCTCCTAAACTCATATTGCAATTCTGTGTATTCCACTGCACTCCTTTTAATTGAATGATTTTCAATCAACTTCTGTGACAAATGAAGGACAATAAACAGAGAATGTTGGCACTTCCTCATACTGAGCCAGCAGAGACAGATCTAGGGGAAGTTAAGGAATGAAGGAGGAGAAGCCATTACCCAAATACTGGAAACCTCTTCAAGTTCTGTTCAGACTAGTTGCTCGCTTCACCAGTATAAGTCAAACATGATATTGAAACAGCTAAGCTAACAAACCTATGAGCATAATCATGATCATACTGTACAAAGCTGTTGTATCAAGCAGCAGCTCTTTACACTTGATAGCAACCAAGGATTCCTGCCCAGTTCAGACATAACACTAAACCATAGTTGAGCACTACATGCGAACAAGCCAAAGGGAGCCATGGGGGTGGTATGCATATTCTCTGCTCCCACCCTTATGTACAATAGGAGGCAAGTGAAAGCTTTTGCTTTAAAACAAAGTGCAGTACCACATCTTCTTCATATATAATTCTCTTAAACGTACCCATCGCTAATCCCATGTGTGGCAGCTCTCACGAGAGTTTGGGAGCAGCTGCCGAACTAGCAACGGGGATGAAAATAAGGATGCTGGCCAGTGGCCTCTGGGAGCAGGAGGTGGCAGAGGGCCGGGCTGGTCTCCAGGATTTGGTGGGTAGGTGAGAGGAGGTGGCAGGCCGGCTTTCCAGCTGGCCCTCCAGCCAGAAAGCGTGGGGGGCGCGCAGAGAAGTGGGGGGAGAAGAGAAGCGGGAGGAGGGAGAAGCGGGCTGGCCAGAAAGCCAGACAGGCTGGTGGGGGCAGGGGGAGGCAGTGGTGGTGCCGGCTTGAGGCGCAGATGCTCTGCGCCCAGCCCAGCTAGTTATGTATGAAATCAGCTAACTGCAATTTGTTAACTAGAGTTAGCACAAACCAGGATACCAAACTGCTAGTGATCAAACAAATCACAATCCAGCAAACTATGAACCTGAACAAGCACCAAGCTCACACATTCTCTCTTCAGGCCCACAGCTGTGACACAAGAATCCTGGTTTGTTAAACCACAGTTCTGTGTGTCATCTGAACTCAAGAGCTGTGGTTTAACAAACCAGATTATAAAACCTGTATCCTGATTTCATATCCTGGTTTGTAAGCCACAATTAAACTACAGTTCCTCGGGTCAGATGGCATGCACAGCTGTCATTTAAGAAGCAAGAATTCCTCCTTTGCAGCCAGGTGCACAAGATGATGAAAAGGGGGAGTGGGGAGCATATAGACTCAGCATTCATTCAGGCCACACTGACGATTCTTTTGGATGATCTGACTCTGAATGGAGCCTTCGCTAACAAATGGCAGGTTCCCGAGTTTGATCATAATGTAGAACGTTGCTCTTCTCTCTTTCTTTCATGGGAGAAAGAGTAAAGTGGAGTGGAGAGAGCACAAAGTCTGTGGCTCTCTCAGGCCTGTTTTTGTGGCATTAAACAATTATTTAAAGTTATGTTTGAACCTGGCCAATGAAATTTAGCAAGTCTTTCAACCGACAGAAACAGCACATTTAGATATTTAGGAAAGGTAGTTATGCAGGACCACCCATCCACTAGATGAACTAGACAGTCACCTAGGGTGCCATGGGGACGGGCACTGCTGGCTTGGGTCACATGCCACCCAGTAAGCCAAAAGCAGGGCCAGCCAGCCTGCTAGGCAGACCTAACTGCCTGCCTGAGGCAGCAACCTGAAGGGTACATTGATGCATCCCTTGCCCCCTTCTCCCATGGGTGGGTGGGTGCAAGTCCCATTATCTGAGTGAGCAAGCAGGCGGGTGTCTAAGCGGGCACTCCCCATCTCTGTCACTTGCGCAGCCACCCACTTGCTCTCCTTACTGCCTCCGCCAGCCAGTACTGCTGCTGCTGCTTGATAACAACAACAACAAAGTAAGTGTTGATTATGCAAGGAAGCAGATGAGACAGTTGAGCACCTTGTGTTTTGTTGTAAGAAAATCATGTAGACTGATTATAAGGAAAGACACAACAAAGTTGCTGCAATGATCCACTGGAATTTTTTGCAAGAATTACAAATTGCTAGCAAGCAAGAATTGGTGGAATCATCCGATTGAGAAGGTCACAAAAAATGAAGAGGCAAAAATCCTTTGGGATTTTCAAATACAAACATTTAGCACACAATATGCCTGATCTGACAGGCATCAAGAAGAATTGGGTTCTGATCATTGGTACTGCAATCCCAGGGGATAGACAAGTCAGTGAAAAACAACTGGAGAAAATAACTAAATACAAGGACATTCAGACTGAAATTGAGCAGCTCCGGAAAAAGAAAACAGTAGTGGTGCCAACAGTTGTTGGTGCCCTTGGTGCAGTACCAAAAGAACTTGAACACCATCTTGACACCTTGGGCATCGATAAAATTACAACACATCAGCTACAGAAGGCCACACTACTCGGGACAGCACGAATACTACAACACTATCTTTAATTTTTCTTTAGTTATCCTAGACCCTTGGTAAGGGCCTGATAATTAAAGTAGCAAATCCAGTCAATAACATCTGGGGCTGTGTGTAAATAGAACAATAATAACTTATTTGTTAGCCACCCCATAACTAATTGCTCTCTGGGTGGCTACTTCTGGGCAACTGGCCTGGCGCAGTGCATTATAATCATGCTGCTACATCACAGCAAGGACAAGTAGTAGGCAGGAGGGTGTCAGGGACCATCTGCATGCTCGCGCATACAACAGAGACTGCCAGTCCATTCACCCACCCACTTGGATGATGGGAGGTACCTGCCCACATGGGCAAAGGGGAGAGGGGGTGCCAAAATCAGGCTTTGCTTGGGGTGCCAGCAATCTTTGGGCCAACCCTGCAGTAATGTCATTTTCACCATGATGGTACCTTAAAGCAGCCCGGGTTTTTTTGGGGGGGGGGGTGTTGAATATTTATAGTCTCTGTTTAATTTGATAGAGTTGCATAGTTCGCTCTCGGAAGAAAAAGCAGGTTTCACTAAATAGTTCAAAAGGGCAGTTCATTGTCTTGTTTTGTTTCATTTTATTTCAGGAACTTAGGTTAGACACTGGTAGGCTGCTATAGTAATACCTTAGCAAACGATCTTAAGAATCACCTCCTCCCATATATGCCTGCCCAAGTGCTGAGATCAGCTCTGGAAGCCCTGCTCTGTATCCCTTCACCACTGGAAGTATGGTGGGTGAGCACAAGGGGCTGGGCTTTCTCTGCTGTGGCACCAAGGTTACTGAACGCCAAGGGAGGTCCTACTGGTTTCATCTCCACTTTCTTTTTTGTTGACAGTAAAAATGGATTTATTTCAGTAAGCTTTGTGATCAGGGTCTATATTATGAAAAAGGCTTGAAGGGGTTGCTACTCGATTTTATTTTTAACCTGTTGTAATTATACAGATTTGTTTTTAAAATTGCTGGCTTAAATTTTTATAATTGTTGATTTGTTTTAAAATTGTTTTAAGGAGTTACTTTTTTTGTTAGTTGTTTTGAAATGAAACAAATAGAATGTTCTTACACACAGCCTAACCCAGGTTAGGAAAGCCCAGCCTGGGCTGGGCTGCACAAAAGAACCGCCGGGATCAGGCCCAATCCCAGCAGGGCATTTTTAGCCCAGCTCTTAGCCAAGGTTAAGGGAGCAAGTGCTCCCTTAACCTGGCTTCCTGCTTGTGTGCAAGTTTGGGCTGCTTCCAGCCTGGCCACACACAGAGACAGGCGGCTAGAGCACCTATCTACTGGGGGAATCCCAGTGTGCAGTGAACTGGAGGATTCTCTGAATTCCCTGGGGGATTATCTGTGTGCAGTGCACTGGGGGATTCTCAGAGGCTGGGACAAGAAGTCCCGGATAGTCATCTACATTACTCTCTACAGCGCTGGATGTGTGAGTGCATGGCTTGTGTACCGCAGGGGCTCAGAGCAGTCATTTGGGGGAAGATAGGTTGAACCCTGCCTTCCTACCCGACTGACCGTGTGCGGGCACAGCCATGTGAATAGCCCCATAGGATTGAAATGCTGGAACTAAATAAATAAAATGAATAACATGTTATTAAAATAACACCCCTTGCTAGTAATACCCCTTCCTAATTTGTTCTGACCGTTATCAAAGAATAAGGAAAGCAGAAACCAACATTTTAACCTTTCTTGCACTTTCTTTTATTAGACTGATGTGGAACTGATCAACTAATACCACACAATGCCAAATAAAAGTTCATCAACTTAAAGTTACAAACTGAAAACTACTAAAAGAATAAGGAATACAATAGAAAAATTGGAGATTTATTATATTTCTTGATACTCTCCAATATTACCCACATCACCACACCGCAAAATCATATCACAGATTGGTATCTATGGAAACAATGCTTTATTATATAGAATTAACTCTGGCACCAGAAAATACATTTATAATTTTAATAATTTTAAAATACATTTTCTCTATTTTGGCTATTTTTAAAGACAATAACCTTCTTGTATCAAAATGTCTCTTATTGGAAGCAAGACTTCTGATGATATCGCACTTGCAATTTAAAGTAGTTCACCCCTGGGCATTTCCCCCTGCTTTGGTTATGGTGCCTTCCTACCATTCACAAGCTATACCTTTGCCCATTGGAATGTCTACACATCTCTCTCCATGTACTGCAAAAGATGGCACTCCTTCACTTACCTAGCCCAGATGCAATCCAGGGATGTTTTAGACTTAGATGCAATCATGTATGTATGTATCATGTATGAGCCCATCTTTCTGCATTACACAGAAACACAGGAAGCTGCCTTATACTGAGTCAGACCATTAATCCATCTAGCTCAGTATTGTCTACACCGGCAGCAGCTCTGCAAGATTTCAGGCAAGAGTTTCTCCCAGCCCTACCTGGTGACTGCACTGGAGTGAACATGGAAAAGAGCATCAGCTTTCTGCATGCAAAGCAGATGCTCTACCACTGAACTAACATTACCTGCCCATCCCCTGCCCCATCAAACAATGCAGCTGTCCTATATACAAAGCAAACATTATTGTCAATTTTATTTCTAGAATACCTGGATAATTTATTTTATGGGCTCTAGCTCTGGTGTACACACATTACACATGCCACCCTGAACAGTACTGCCCTTGAGGTGCACAGATATAAATATTTTAAATAAAGACATACATTTTAAACGAACAAACACAAATCTTAAAAGTGTTTGGAGATTAGGGACATGGAGGAAGGTAAGAGAGAGGAGGACATAAACCACAAATGAGTAGGTTTCCAGCTACATAATCGCAGCATGCAAGAAAATGAGGTGACCATGTGTATTTATTAAATGCATCTAGTTTCTTTACTGGGACAGCATGTGTATAAAGAATATCCTTGTGAAGGCAAAGCGGATACCTGGAGAATGTGGCTGCTGTGCTCCCTTTACTGAACATGCAGTGTGTGAAATTGGACTCCTTTTTTGTGGAATGCCCAGAAATCCCATACTAAGAGATCCAACCAACAATATCTGTATCTACAAATGGAGAAGACTGAAGGCTATTTTAATTGTTTAGTAGACATTGCACTGTTTTCCAGAAAGGAACAAATTATAAATATACTCAAGCAGAAAACGGGATTCATGATAATACAAACATTGTGACTATGTTCAATGTGACTTATTCGCAGGTAAGTGTGCACAGGGTTGCTGTTAATTACTTTGTTCTTGCGCTTGAAAGATGCATTTGTTGCATATGAAACCAAAAAAAGGACATCAAACTTAAGATAAATGAGTAGCAGAACCAATAGCATATTGTATTCCCTCTATTTTCCAAATAAGATATTTCATTTATTATGGAAACAAGCATCTTTCTGCATAATTTGTTCTAACAAATCCTTGTCTGAGACCAGTTCGGTTCAAATCTGGACAAGATTTGAACCAGCCCGGCCTGGTCTCGACCGAACTGGGTTCAGTTCAGCCATAAAACGAGGCTGAACTGGCTTGCGGGCTGGCATGAGGAGTATACTTGTAATGGGGAATCTGGTTGAGGATTCCCCTTTACAAGCAAAGGGAATTCTCTAGAGTAAATGTGGGGGTGGGAGAGAAAAGTTAGTTTTTTCCTTTAAAATGCAGGTGCTGGGGTGGCAGGGAAGGTGGAGGGGGCTCCTCCAACCCCCCGCCCCCAGCCTCCCAAATGACAGCCCAGGCCAGTTGTGTCCCAGTTCAGGCCACTGCACACGCACAGAGTCCATTTGTGTGACCACGCATGCACAGAGACCATTTGCATCACTATGTGGTTTGAACTCGAATGGCTCAAACCATGCCGGCTCAATGTCAAGCCCGGCTGAAAGTGAGCTAGCTCGCACATCCCTATTTGTAACTACCTTTATTCTTGCTAAATACATCAATTAATATATGGGTTGAAGCAAGAGTAGTTAGTGAACAATTTCTAGGATTGGCTTCCTCCCTTTTTAACAAAAACAATCACTATATTTACGATTTGCCAGTCTTCTCATATTGGGTCAGTACAGTACCACACATATTCTCAAATATAATGATAGCTAAAGCATTTAGGGCGTTAAAGGTGTGCACCGGCACTTTTGAAGTGTGCCCAGAAACCAACTAGAAGCCAGTGGAATTTCTTCAACACAGGTGCAACGTGTTCATCGAAGGAAACCTTGAATAACAATTTGGCTGCCACATTCCAGAACAGCTGTGTTTTTTGACGGTAGTATGCTACAGGTATGCTGCAGTCATACACATAGACCTTTTCTTAGCTCTAAGTTTCTCTAGTTATTGCTTAGAGATTGGCTTGCCACCAGCTAGAGGTGACTGTACTAATTTCATTTTTGCATAGCAACCAAGGGTTAATATCATAGACATGGTCATTCGCACAATCAAAAACTATGTTCTAGCTGGGTTTGGGAGCTATATGTGCTCCCAATTATCAGTTGTGTGGAAGCAAGGTAGGAAGAAAACCCAGGTAGAAGTGATTGTGTGGAAGCAAGGTAGTAGGAAAAGCTACCCAGGTTTTCCTCCGACCTTGCTTCCACACAATCACTTCTACCCAGGTTTTCCTCCTGCCTTGCTGCCACACAACCGAAAACTAGGAGCACACATAGCTCCCAACCCCAGGTAGAACACAGTTTTGGTGGCCATTCACACAACCAAACAGGTGGGACAACAGGCTGGTTCAACTCACCTTCCCCCCAGACAAGCGCCAGAATGTTGCTGGATGTGCGACTGTGATCCCAGATGATTTCTGGAGGCCGGGATGACACATCCCAGCCTCTGGATATCTCACAATTCACTGCGCAACCTGGACAGTGCATTGGGGGATTCCCCCAGAAGAGGGGCACTCTAGGCACCCATCTCTGTGTCCGCTGGGGCTGAATGTAGCCCCAGATAACACACGATCCTGGAATCTGGGTTAAGGTTTCAAAGCTGGCCTAGGCAGCACTGCCCCACTGGGATTGGGCCCAATCCCAGTGGTTCTCATGCACAGCCTAACCCAGGCAGGGCTTCCCTAGCCTGGGCTAGGGTATGTGAGAGAACAGCCTCTTTGATTGTGTGAATGACCTCACACTGATGAGAAAGCTCTGGCACACATTGAGGCTGAAGTGCAGAAACAGTGAGAGGAAATGGTGACTGCCTTATTTTCTTCAAGGTCAAGAATTACTCTAACATTACAGTGGACATATGTGGGAACATTTGCCAACACTGCAGACTGGAGTAGCCCCTGGAGCTTGAGATTACAGCCAATATGTACAATGTAACCTGTATGAATTCTTTCATGTAGGTAATTGCATTTTTCATTCTTTATATTTGCAGCATTAATAAATATTAACTTATTGGTTTTACCCAGGAAGTGCTGGTAGAAGTGAGTGCACATCTGTTAGCAGCAATTCCAAACCTTAAAAATTTAAGCTTCTAAGACACACTTGGAAGCTTGACTATCAGATGGGAAAAGCCTAACCAGACCTGGTTGTAAGTTTTCTAGATAAAGGGATTAGTCTGAAAGCAATTATAATAGGGTTGAACCTTACCTGGGGGGTTCTGGAGGAACTTGGACTGCTGGCAGCTGAAGACACCATGCTCACATTGGGGTTCATACTCCTCTCTCTCTCATCCTGATATATACGATCTCGTTCTGTCTCAGGCAGGTTGAGGAAATTCTGCATTGCCCTCAGGTTTACCAGGAGGGACTGGGAGGCTGTTCTAGGGTCTTCTTCTTTACGCAGGATCTCTGATAGCAATCCCTGGTTCAAAAAATTAAAAAAAAGGCCAAGTCTTTTTTAAAATTTGTTGTTGTAACCAGCCAGGTTGCAATGCTGAGACCCTTCATCAAACATCAAAACACGGGAATGTTTTGTAAAACAACCCTTCTTCTCTAGGGATACTAGTGGTTTATTTGGGAACAATTCTGTTCAGATGCTGTCATCCACTTAAGAACAACCTGAACACAAAGGTGCCAAAGAGGCAAGTGGGTAGTAGGACACCATTATAAAATTACAATTATAGCCAGGTGCCTCCTGCAAATATTTTAAGAACCATTAGTGCTCTCTCTCTCACTCTCTCTCTCCCTCTCCTTGAGGCTGGAAATACTTGGCAGTCCTGTTCATCTTCAGGAATCTGCCAAGTTTGGTAAATTTAGTTCAGACATTTAAACAGCACAGGGGACTTATGAAGAAAAATGTTTGGCAGGGTTTGGATGTTACAGTTCATTCACTGCAAACCTGTCAATTCTTTCTAATGGGAGAAAATGCTGCAAATATGAGAAATTCTCAAGATGCTTCATCTTAGAAATTAATAATTTGAAAATTGCTTGCTGCCTCATTTAGAAAGTCAGGAGGTGGCAATGTTCATATTAATCAAATATGTCTAGCTTTTTTACATGAAAGAAGTCAGGGGTTTGGTAACACGTGTTTCCACAGAACGTGTAGTTAGGCCCTTAACTTTCTAAGAGAAGACCTGGAATAGGACGTAAAATATTACTTGATATGTAGAAAACACAGAGCTGGCCCAAGACATCTTGCTACCTGAAACAAAACACCAAATGACCTCAATCGTTCTCCATTTTCTGCAATCCTGGAATAATTTGAAATGCTATATTTCCCAACATGCAGATTTCCTCTACAGATTCTTTGATTTCTCTCACCTTTTGGAAATATTTAGTTTATCTTCATGCTTTAGATTGCTAAAGAAACATGCCACTGATTTTAAGAAATCACAGGGGCACAGTCAGCATGCACAAATATTGTGCAATACAAGTGTTCCCAGTATATAGATGTTGCATGATTTAATCACAAATGGAACCCAGAAATAAAGGGGAACAGCTCAGGAGTCTGCCATTCCAAAAGCTTCTACAAGTCGCCTACCATTAAGTTTTACCAGAAAACATACTAAAATGAATGACAATTGAAATGCATTGGTGTCTTCTGAATGGTCATAGAAATGCATTTCAATGGATATTTGGAAGCAACCAGTGCATTTCTTTTCAAAAGCCATTATCTATCATTTGTGTTAACGGTTGTGCTAAGCCAACACAAATCTACCATATCCACACAAAGCAAAAACTAAACATGCACAATCACATGTGTCTAGAATAAGTTAATGTAGTTAACATACATCTCATCAGAGTATCAATTAGTCTTGATAAATATATACATTAGAGTATCTCAATTCATCATGTTAATTCATTTATTATTGCTTGCAATTAAATTAATATATAGCAGAAATCAATTAATAAATGAATTAACATGGTGAATGGTGGTTACTCTCTAAAAGGGATTAATCAACTTCCTCCCTTTCAGAGATCATACTACTCAATTATTGCACAGTCATAGTTAGAAAGCAGATAATTTCACATGGGTTCAGTCCTCAGTTTTCAGTTGTTTAGAGATGGTGAAGTTTTAAAGTTTTTTTATTCACCAATAATAGAACCAGTCTTGAACAAACCAGTCTAATGATTCCAACACAGAGAGATGTCTTTGATAATGTCCTAAAATGATTGTAAGTTCATTCAGCCCAGTACATTCAGCCTTTCTTCCTCTCCAACTTGTACTACACCTTCTTTCTCTCTCCACCACCTTCCAACATGCACCCCACCCTCTCCCTCACACAATGTTTTCTGACTCATCAGCTTTCTGCTGATGGTTTTTGCCCTCTGGCTAGGGATGTGCATGAACCGAGGTTCGTGCACCGGTTCAGCGCCAGGGGGAGGGGAGCTTAGAGCAGGAGGTTTAAAAAAGAGTAGAGCATAAAACCTTGCGTGAGTTTTTAGGATGACTACCGCAGCAGGAAGAAGCTGTATGCAACAGCAGAGAGCAGGTAAGGACATACTTTTTAAAAGCTCCTGCTCTCCACTCCCCATGGTGCCAAACCAATTCCAACCTCGTACAAACTGGTTCAGCACCAAACCAGTGCACAAACTGCAGTTGGTGCACATTCCTACCTCTGCAACTGGGCTAAGCAGTGGCATAGGTCTATCTTTTAGGGGCAGCAGCCAATGAGCATATGCTGCTGAAAATATTACCTTCCCTCTTCTTCCAGGCCTATTGGAAAAAGAGGAGTGGCAGAGCAGTTTGGCAACAGCATATACTCAATTTTGAAGAAAAGAGGGAGAAGGCAAGACTAGGTGACATAAGGAGAGGAGCAGAGAGAGTACTGTGGAGGCAAGCAGAGATGGGAGAGCTTAGAATCTGCCACTTCTAGAGGTGCACCAAATCTACATCTGAAGCAATCTTCTTCCATTTGCTTTACGGTAGGGCCAGCTCTGAAGAAATAAATGTAAACTGATCTTTTTGTAGTTTCATGGATTGCTTTGAAGCTGGTACTACTAGACATATGCTTTGCTTCTTTCCCTACCAATTTGCTCTTTGGTTCTATCATCCTCAGAACTATAAACTAAACCTGCTACCTTTTAGTTACTGGATATACCTAGTGAACAACCACAAAAGCCTTACAAACAATTGGTCAGCCAACCACTGCTTTGCTCATGCTCCTCCTACTCCCTTCCTATTCTCAGCCACTTACAATCCGCTACCACTCTCAGTACCCTCCCTTTCCCCCTGACAAAGCACCATCAACAATGACACCACATGTTTCTCTCTTCTTAATCTTTAATGCCAGGCGGGCGAAAGAGAAAGCTACATGGAGCTCTAACTGGGATCTGCATCTTTCAATTATTTGCTTCATGATGTCTTGGTTCTTTTCTTAATTTAACTAGGCCAGGCTTCATCTTTCATATTGGTTGTAAATAGTGAACCTGTTCATTACAATTCAAAAATCCTACAAGAACTCAATATTCAAAGGACAATGGACAGTCTAGCATTAGAGTAGTGATGGGTTCTCATCAACTGACGAGATCAATTGAATACATTTGCAACAGAGATTCAAAAACAAAAAGCAGCTTGATTGGATTAATACAAAGCTGCATGCAGTTTATCAACGGATCCTGTCGCAACATGTGAGGGCTGCAACAAGAAGACAGTGCTAAGAGATGGCAGGTATGACTCCAGATGTACCCAGAGAGCAAGGTATTGACAGCACAACAATCTGAAAATATGAGGCACACATGATGTGCAAGAGTAGGAGGGTTCCACTGTCACAGGGAGCCTTGAGACTAGTTGTGCAGAAGGCTTGCTCCGCAGCCCAGTCTGTGAGGAGGGGAATTAGGAAGTGATCTTTGCTTCTCTTTCTGCAAAAGAGCTGTACAGCTTGCACTGACATATTTCTGGCAGTGCAAAGGCCTTTTGCAGGTAGGGGAGAGAAATGAAAATCACTCACAATCCTCCTCCCCATGCTCTGGGCTGCAGAGCAAGCCTCTAGCACAACTCCTAGCAAGGCTCCCTATGAAAGCTGAGCCCTTGTTCCACTCTCAAACTCTTGTGCAGCATACGGACCACTGCTGAGTGAACAACAAGAAACTCTTTTTAATCAATTTTAGTAATGGGCCAGAATAGGAAAGTTGATCTGAGAGAAATCTTGCCATACTCTTTCAGAACAGTTTCATATATTCTTGCTAGTATTGATGATTGTGTGCAGGTAAAACCCAACAAATCAGCTCTCCTTGATCTTATTCTTTCCTAAAGTAAAGACTGTCTCATTGACCAAGTTTCAGAAAATGGTGCAATAATATTTGATGGAATGACTGTCATCCAAGAATTGCATGCTATTCTTTCAACATTTGGTGAGCTTGCAAATATCATTTTATTGAACATGGCTGCAGCAAAGTACAAATGCACCCATTTGTACTGCTCGTGTGGAGAGCCTCAAATAATGCTTGTGTACTTGCTGACCATGGTTGGCATGTAGAAGAAAATGTGCTTGCCATCACCTGGAATATAAGAAGCCCTGAATCAGTAAATCAGTCAAATGTTATTGGCCCATAGACCATATCCACAGTCCAAAAGGAAAACACATACACACAAAACAAAACTACAACCCTTTAGCAATCATCAGTCAACTCCTACTAGTACAGGCCTGGTCTTGATCACAAGATTTAAAACTTTTTGCCACTGACAGTATAACAGAAGAGACAGCCTCATTTATTAAAAAAGCAAATAACACTCAGTGGAATCTCCCAAGCAATGGTCTCTAGTCAGTGGGAACACCAAATTCTTCCTTGCACCTGAATAAAATCCACAATTAATTTTTTTTAAGAGTATAAACCAGGGATTCAATGTCACCTAAGTCACATGGGCAGAATCTTTGGGACATTGCAATGCATTTGAAACGGCCTTCAAGATAGCTGGATGGCATAAAATTAAACCTAGCTAAGGAAAAAGCAAAGGAGTAAGGCAGGGCTGTACACATTCTCTTTCTCTGTTCAATTTATATGCTGAACATATACTGAGAGAAGCTGGATTGGAAGAAGATGTGCATGGTTATAAAGTTGGAGGAAGAAACATCAATAACCTCTGCTACACTGATGACACCACTCTGATAGCTGAGAATGCGGATGATCTGCAAGCTCTAGTAATGAAAGTCAAGGAGCACGGTGAAAAAAATGGGTCTACATTTAAATGTAGAGAAGACTAAAGTCTCAGAACAACCAGTCTTAGAACAACCAGTTCAACAACTAAAGGCTCAGAAGAACCAGTCTCAGAATTGATAATGAAGACATTGAAGTGGTGGATGGCTTCTGCCTTTTAGAATCGACTGTCAACAGTAAGGATCCAGCAGTCAAGAAATATGCCGCAGACCAGCACTTGGTAGGGTTGCACTTGGAAAGGATATTTAGAAATCCTAGATATTTAGCACTTGGGAGGGATATTTAGATGCCGTGATGTGTATATTATTATTATTATTATTTCTTGTTTACACAGTCAGACAGGTGTTATTGACTGGTTTGTTTTATCCAGACATTGAGTCCTTCCCAAGGACCTGGGATGACTGAATTTTATTGTCAATTGTTATAGATATCGTCGCAGAATATAGGCTGTTCCCAGTAAAGCTGCTTTTTGTAATTGGCTGATGGTGATTTCTGTGGCCCCTATGGTGTTGAGGTGCTCTTCAAGGTCTTTTGTAACTGCACCCAGGGCGCCAATTACCACTGGGATTATTTTGGTCTTTTTCTGCCACAGCCTTTCAATTTCAATTTGTAGATCTTTGTATTCGGTGATTTTTTCTATTTCTTTTTCTTCTATTCTGCTATCCCCTGGTATTGCTATGTCGATTATTTTAACTTGTTTTTCTTTCTTCTCAACTACAGTTATATCTGGTGTATTGTGTGGCAGATGTTTGTCTGTTTGTAGTCGAAGTCCCATAATATTTTTACATCTTCATTTTCTTCAACTTTTTCCAATGTTATGGTCCCACCAATGTTTGGCTACAGGTAGCTTGTATTTTTTGCAGATGTTCCAGTGTATCATCCCTGCTACTTTGTCATGCCTTTGTTTGTAGTCAGTCTGTGCGATCCTTTTACAACAGCTGATTAGGTGGTCCACAGTTTCATCTGTTTCTTTACAAAGGCAGCAATTGCTGTTTGTGGTGGATTTTTCGACTTTTGCTCTTATTGAATTTGTCCTTAGTGCCTGTTCTTGTGCAGCCAGTATTAAACCCTCTGTTTCTTTCTTCAAGTTGCCATTCTTAAGCCATTGCCAGGTCTTGGTGATGTCTGATTTTCCACTTATATTGTGCAAATATTGACCATGCAGGGGCTTATTTTTCCATTGTTCTGCTCGGTTCTTGACTTGTTCTTTCTTGTAGGCCTGCTTTCTTTCATTGCTGTTGAATAGTTTCTCATTATTGACCATTTGAAGTGCATCTTCTTCACTGTCCTTGATATATTTTTCAAGGCTTCTTTTCTCCTCCTCTACTGTTTGATGGACTTGCAGCATTCCTCTTCCACCTGAGCTGCGAGGGAGGTAGAGCCTATCGACATCACTGCGGGGGTGCAGAGCATGATTGATGATCATGATTTTCCTGGTCTTACGATCTAGCGTCTCTAGCTCTGCCTGGGTCCAGTCTATTATTCCTGCAGTGTATCTGATAACAGGTATAGCCCAGGTGTTTATGGCTTGTATGGTGTTCCCGCCATTGAGTTTGGACTTGAGGATTTTTCTAACTCTCCTGATGTATTCACTTCCAATTTTTCTTTTAACTTCAGTGTATGCGATGTTATCAGCCTGGAGAATGCCCAAGTATTTGTAAGGTTCTTTCTCTTCCAGGTTCTTGATCTTGCTTCCATTGGGCAGTTCTATTCCTTCTGTTTTTGTTATTTTCCCTCTGTTCATTATTGATGCAGCACACTTGTCTAGTCCAAACTCCATTGCTATATCGCTACTGAATATACGGACAGTGCTTAGCAGTGATTCGATTTCTGACTGGGACTTTCCATACAACAGATCGTCCATGTACATCAGATGGTTGATTTGACTTGATGTTTTAGATGTTTGGTATCCGAGGCCTGTTCTGTTTAGTATTTGTGAAAGTGGGGTCATGGCGATTACAAACAACAGAGGGGATAGTGAGTCCCCTTGGAAAATGCCTCTTCTAATACTAACCTGTCCAAGTGTCTCGCCATTGATTGTTACCTGTGTACTCCACATGCTCATTGCTTTTTTAAATAAATATCTCAATGTTTTTGCTGACACCAGTTGTTTCTAAACATTTTAGTATCCATGTGTGAGGCAATGAATCGAAGGCTTTCTTGTATTCAATCCATGCAACACTTAGATTGGTTTTTCTTCTCTTGCAATTTTCTAAAATCATTTTGTTAATCAGCAGCTGGTCTTTTGTGCCTCTGGTGTTCGGGCAATTTCCTTTCTGTTCAACTGGAAGCTGTTTGTTAGTTAATAAGTGTTGCATCACTTCATCTGCTATTATTCCAGTTAATAATTTGAACATGGTTGGCAGACAGGTTATCGGTCTACCATATAATTACTTGGAACTGCACCTTTTGCTGGGTCTTTCATGATGAGATGAGTTTTCCCAGTTGTTAGCCATTGTTCAATATCACCTCATTGCAAAATGTGATTGAACTGTTTTGATAGTTGTTTATGAAGGCTTGTTAGGTGTTTAAGCCAAAAGCCATGCAGTTCATCATCTCCTGGAGCAGTCCAATTTTTAATTTTCTTTGCTCTTTCACTTATTAATTCTGGTGTTATTATTAGATCTTGCATTTGTTGGTTACATTTTTGACCTCTTTCATCCAGCCTGCTTTTTTATTATAATCTATTGGATTGTCCCATAATTTCCCCCAGAATTGCACTGTTTCTTCTTTATTTGGTGTTTCTAGGTTTCTTGCAGTTTCTCCTTCTATGCTTTGGTAGAAACTTCTCTGATTCGGCTGGAATTGGAGATTCTGCCTGTGTTGTGTAGTTCTGGCTTCATATCTGCTAATCTTCTTTGACACTGCTGTTATTTGCTGCTTTATTATTTCCAGGACTTCTCTAATTTTCATTATTATTATTATTATTATTATTATTATTATTATTTTACATTTTATATCCCACTCTTCTTCCAAGGAGCCCAGAGCAGTGTACTACATAGGTGAGTTTCTCTTTCACAACAACCCTGTGAAGTAGGTTAGGCTGAGAGAGAAGTGACTGGTCCAGAGTCACCCAGCTAGTATCATGGCTGAATGGGGATTTGAACTTGGGTCTCCCCGGTCCTAGTTCAGCACTCTAACCACTATACCACGCTGGCTCTCTACACCTACAAAGATTAGAATTGTTTGGACAATGGTTTTCCCCATGACACTCTATGGATGCGAAAGCTGGACTTTGAAGAAGCAAGACAGAAAAAGCATCGACACTTGAACTTTGGTGCTGGAGAAGACTTTTGAAGATACCATGGACAGCCAGGAAAACAAACAAATGGATCATAGAACAAATCAATCCAGAATTTTCACTTGAGGCACAAATGACCAGGCTCAAACTATCTTACTTCAGACACATTATGCGAAGACCCAGCTCCCTTGAGAAGTCTATAATGCTGGGAAAAGTTGAAGGCAAGAGAAGAGGACAACCAGCAGCAAGGTGGATGGACTCGATTATGACAGCAATGAATGCACCCCTGAGAGACCTTAAAGGCCAAGTTGAAGACAGATTATCCTGGAGAGAATCTATCTATGTGGTTGCTAAGACTCAACACCAACTTGATGGCAGCTAATCAATCAATCAATCAATCAATCAAAGAAAAAGCCCTTCTGTATTTTATGAATTGTCAAAACTTTTAAATAGTGTGCTCATTCATTTGGGATAGAAAAGCTCAGTCCAAAAATCAGCGGTGAGCAAATTCACTGGGCTAAGGCTAATATATACTGCCTATCAATAGCTAAGAACCTTTATTTAATTACCACTCTAACATGGGCACTGTTCATCCCAAGCAACATGGGGGTGGATGGGGTAGAAAGCCAGAGTAAAAATTTTCTAGGAGAAGGTCTTCTTTCAAATAGGGATGTGCAAACTGGCTCGAGGTTGAGCCAGTTTATTTATCTATCTA
This sequence comes from Hemicordylus capensis, assembly GCF_027244095.1. Classification (NCBI taxonomy): domain Eukaryota; kingdom Metazoa; phylum Chordata; class Lepidosauria; order Squamata; family Cordylidae; genus Hemicordylus; species Hemicordylus capensis. The sequence continues at coordinate 218,499,138 of NC_069657.1, forward strand.
ACATATTTTTATACTGCCCAAAACTTACATCTCTCAAGTTTACCACTGAACCGGGGCTTGAGCCGGTTCAGGGGTTCTAATGTTTCAGGCCATTCCAGCCCTTCCTCCGGTGGCGTCGGCCATTTTTGAGGTTGCCATGACTGTGCCCTGTCCATTTGAGTGGCCTGGAGGCCAGGGTGCATACGCGGCTGCCTCCAAAATGGCCAACGCACATGGAGGAAGGGCCGGAATGGCCCCCAAACAGGCTAAAACAGCCCTTTAAAGAGCAGGGAAAGGTGGAGGGGAGGTGGCAGAGAACTCCCCGTGGCTGTGACAGCACTCCCAGATCTGGTGGTGAGTCCTTATCTATATATGTTTTAACCTTAGTATCCCCGAACAGGCTTGAATAGAAGCCGAGCCAGGGGTCTGCTCAGAGGACACAAAACCGAACATGCCCAGTTCAGTTCAAGTCCAGTTCTGTTTCCCTTTAAAAAGCCCCACCCCACACCCCACTCCTAGCACTGGGCAAAGTGCAGCACTGCACAGTAAGAATGCTCAATTCCACATGGTGCCAGAGGGGTGTGTATTCAGCTTTGGCCAAAGCTTTGCAAACTCATTTCCCTCACAGTTCTGACACATGCACCAGTCACTGTAGAGTAGCCCAGAGGTATGACAGGAACACTTTGACACTTCACCCACTTGCAGCTGCTACAGTATATTATCTGGTACAAGGCATGGGCCCATTGGACAAACAAGGACAAATGTCCCTGGGCCCAGGGGGCCCTCACGGGCCCCCCAAACAGGTTGCCCCTGGCCAAGCGGCTGCCACTGTGGTCGGCAGGCTTCTCCGCCAGCCTTTCTGGCTGAACTGTGTGGTTGCTGTCCCTGCTCCGCCGCCACTATTTGTGTTGGCCTGGGGGGTGGGCTACTCTAAAGTGACTGGTGCATGTGTCAGAACTGTGAGGGAAATGAGTCAATGAAAACCTCACAAAAGTTCTCCAGTCCTTTAATTGAATGAATATATTTGATTAGAGTGACTTTAAATAGGATGCTATGGTTTTAAAATTGAAAAATTAAAACAGATTTCCTTTTAGAAAAGATGTACTATAATGTGAGCTAAAATATAAAATATAAACAGATATAACATTACAAGGATTCTATTTCCCTGTATAATTTATCCTCAATGTTAGACATTATCCTGTTAGACATTTGAACATATTAATTTTGTTTCCATTTTGTGTGTAGCAATTTTCTTTGATACTGCCAAATAAGAAAAATAGGATGATTTCCCAAGAAATAACATGCAGTTGTCATTATTCTTAAAGAAATTATTTTGAAATGTCCATGCACTGACTCTCCAGAAGACAGAGCACACATACAGCAATAAAGTTGTTGCTGCTGGTTAGAAAAGGAGGAGTAATATTTTGCCCTAGCACTTATACCTCAACAGTGTTTTTTCTGATTGTTGCACAGTTTCTGATAGCAAGTTAAATGGGAGGGTGTGTGTGTGTGTGTTAGGAATTTGAGAGTTTGGGGATCTAGGAGCTAGGGGTGTGCAAACTGGCTAAAATCCAAACCAGTTTCAATCATCAAACCGGTCCAGTTCAAAGGTTTGGGGTCAAGCAGAACCACCCCCGGTTTGGCTCAGCTCCGAACTGAATCCCTTCCCACCAGTTCGGAGGTTCATCAAGCTTTTTTTAAAAAAAGAATGTTTAACATACCTCCTCCGGGGGGCTCTAACGTGGCGGGGGATCCAGCGGAAGATCCCCCTCCCCCCGCCAGCCTTCCTTTGCCTAAAAATCGACCGGTTTGGCCATTTTTGGCCCTTTCCAGGCCTATTCTCTGGTATGGCGGCCATTTTTTAGGGTCGCCGCACTGGGGAATAGGACCGGAAAGGGCCAACATGTTCCACAGCATAACATGGGTGATTCTGAGCTGCCTACACTGTTGCAGGTTCTTAAGGTAGCACTGGCGGTCTTGTGTAAGAGCACAAATACTTATAGTAGTGTACCTGCACTTCAGGAGTGCTCTTTAAATTATTTCCAATGTAAGTAGTGTTCCCAAAGTGCAGGTGCACTAAGTATTTGTACTCTTGTGCAAGACCGTTGGTGCTTCCTTAGGAACCCGCAGCAGTTTGGGTGGCTCAGAAGAACTTATTATTCTTGCACAACAGAGCAAAATAATTTAAGTATGGCTTAGGAACTATTCTCATGGCAGCTTCTTATTCTACATACTGACAAAACAGCACTCATAAAATTCACCCATCTTCCTACATCTGAAAATTCAGCTTGCTGCTTAAGCAGCAGCAACACATCCTCATCCTCTTCTCATCACATTTGTTTGGATCATTATCAGTTGTTACTGAAGGATGCAGAGTGCAGCATCCAGCCATCATCATCAGTTTGACTTTTGCCCATCTCAGCTGATAACTTCTACTACCAGAAGACTGATTGTGCTGGTCAAGGTACCAGCTAATGCTTCCTTACAGGAAGATGTGGCTCCATCTTTGTGAAATAGGCAATGGTTAACTTATTTGTTTGTTTAGCACATTTCTATACCACCCCATATGCAAGTCCCTGGGCAGTTCACAATCTAAAAACACAACAATTAAAACATTAACACAATTAAAACAGTTTAAAAACAGATAAAAACTCTAAAATGTCAAAACTATAAACTAAAAGCATTATTTTCCAATATGGGCAAAGTGACTGCATGGTCATTGAACTTCAGATGTTTTTAGATAAAACCAGTTTTCTGGACCTATTTCTATCGGGTTTCCAGACTGATTATGAGAGTTAACAGTTTTGGGAATCATGGTGAATTATCTGCTTTTGGAGCAGTATGAGAGGTATGTGACCCTCTTAATTTCCATACACTTCTCAGTAGCTTTTGACATCATCATGGGATTCCTTTTTCATGGGATTCTTTTTAGCCAGAAAATCATGGGATTCTTTTTAGCTAGGTGTGAGGTTAGGGCTTGGAAGCAGTGGTTTTCAGTGATTCTATTCTATTATCACAGGCCCATATTTGAGGGTGATGTTAGGAGACTGCTTTCTGCTCCTAGAGATTTATTATGTGGGCTGCCTCAGGATTCTATCTTCTCCTGTGAGTTGTTTAACTTCTTATAAAAACTGCTGGCAGAAATAATCTAGAGGTCAGTTTGTTGATGACATCCATCCACCTCGGTTTTCCATCTTCCGCAATCGAAAAGCAGCATATCTAATAATCAGTGAAGCTGTTCTGACGATCAGCCAAAACCGAGCTAAGAAAGCCAAGCCCGGTCCCAGCTGATCATCAGAACCATCAAGAGGCACATGGCTCCCAGTGGAAAATCCAGCTCGGGAGCCCACCTTTAAAATGAGGTTAAGGGAGCAAGAACACAGCCCATTTTTTAAAAAATTGTCTGCCAGCCTCGACTGCTTGCAGCCGGGGCAGGGAAACTGCGAGGTCCTGGCCAGCGTAGGGGAATTCCGATAATGCACAACACATTCACGTGGTACATCATGGGAGTTCTGGAGGCCTCCTGACCCCCAAACCTCCCTGCTACCTGAAGCAGCCAACAGTCATCTGCGCTAGAGATGTGCGAAACTGCTTGACCTCAAGCCAGTTCAACATCGAACCTGGCTCACCCTCAAGCTGAACAAGGCTTAGTTTGGCTTGAAATCAAGCCAACCCTGGCTGGTCTGGGGGTTCTAATGGGGGAGGTTTTTTAAAAAATAACTCACTGCCTCTGCGGGGTGCTGCTGCAGGGGGGTCTCCAGCAGATCCCCCTGCACTTGCTGGCCTCCCCGGTCTCAAAATGGCCCAGTTTGGGAGGTTTCTGGCATGTTCTGGGCCATTTTCAGCATATTCCGGGCCTCTTTGTGCTGGCAGTGGCCATTTTGGAGGCCGCCATGCATGCACACTGGTCATCTGCGTGACCGGGGCCACACAGATGGCCAGTGCATATGCGCAACGGCCTCCAAAATGGCCACCGACAACACAAAGAGGCCCAGAATGAGCCAAAACACACACAAAATGGGATGCTTTGTTTTGAGCTGAGCCAAGTAGGTCTGTTCGCGGGCAGCAGGGGGTGTGGGGGGAGACAAACATGCCTGGTTCTGTTTGAGTCCATTTCAGACTTGAATTGAACTGGGCATATCGATCTTGTGTACACCCCTAATCTGGGTGGGCAATCCGCCCGCCCAGCAAAGCAATGGAGATAGTCTGCAGGGTAAGTAAGCTTTTTAAGGCTTCCTCCCCTGCCCCTTCAAGCCTTTTCTCATGGATCATGAGAAAGGGCTCATTGTCTGGAAGATGTTATAGCCTGGATTGGGATTATAATTATCTTTGAGAATCATTTTCATATGGAAATAGAGAATCTCTATGACCTAAGTGGGGTAAAACTCCCTATGAAGGACTCAGTAGAAAGGAAGACCATATACTAGTGGTGGTTGGAGGAGGAGGAGGTTGGAGACAGACATCAGTACTACAAGCTTAAAGAAGCAGTTCAGCAATACAGAGAATTAAGGAAAATTCCTAAATCTTTCCATATTATATTTTCAGGCAAAAGAAGGACTTGAAGAAGAACCTCAAGATGATGCAAAATGAGAAGCAGACCACATGTGAATAGCTTATTCAAGAGATATTAAAATCTCAAAGAAATAATTCTATTTCATTGCAAGATTATACTCTGGCAGACTGTCCTGATAATCCATTACAGATAGATGATCGAGTGATAGCAAAGTCAATAAAGCAAAATATCATGAGAGAACCTATCATTCATGTTCATATAATTCTGAACTACTGGAGTATACAAAAAATAACCACCAATCAGCATTACAAAAAATAAAATAAAATAAAGTGATACTAAATAATCTGTTCAGCCTTTTCTCACCTGCAACAAATTAGGCTTTCAATATGCAAAGCATCTTCCTTCAAGAAAAACAAATGATCATGATTTCATTTAATTGTAATTTAATGAGGCATAATTTATTTTTAAAGTGATATACACCAGGTGTGTGGTAAGAGAACTGGCCCAGCCAGCCAAACTGTAGTGTTGCTATTTTTGAGAAATGCCTAAAGTTAGCTGGAAATTGTTTTCATTTCTACAAAGTATGCTTCTGCTACAGGGGGGCAAAGCAGGAGGTGGGAACCCACAGTGTTGTATGTTTGCTATAAAATTCCATTGGCTACATTAGCTCATACCAACATACAGACATTTTCTTTTTTCTTTTTCTTTTTTTAAAGCTGACAAAATTATGAAATAACTAGACATGCAACTCCACAGCCCTCGTCTTACATGCAGTTATGTATGCTTGAAACCATCAAAAATCAAGTATATTGCAAGTCTGATCTGGTTAAGCACACAAAACTGGGCAGAGGCTCACAGCCTACAATTCTATAGAAAAGACTGAAACCTATAATTGAACTTTTATTGGTTAAATACTTACCCAAGCTCATGAAGACAGCTTACATTCTCAAACTGGAAATTTTAAGAGGCATTCTCTTCCAAACACAACTATTATTGTGTTTGGAAGACGCGGGGGGCGGGGCGCTAGAGAAAACGTGCTACTTAATATAGGATTTGATTGTAAACAAAGCTGTGCATAATCAAGATTAGCTATCACACATCCACAGCTCCATTTCCATTTGAGACTTCTACCAATTTCTGCACTTTCTTTTAAAATTATACATGGCATCAATTTTAAAAATTAAAAATAAAACAAGAAGAGGGAAAATCAATTCTAGTTAAAATGTATCATTTTTAGAGGGAAAGTTACTGAGAGTGGTGGTCGGGAGTGTGTGTGTGTTTATTCTGGGTTTTTTAGCCATGCATGAACTTACAGAAAAGCTTTGAAAATGCCAGAAACCTTGCAATGGCAATCAGAACTTCTATGCAATCCTAAATGGTTCAATATTTTCTGTAAATCCAAAAACCAGTCATATACATTGGCCAAAATTTAGCTACTCTTTGCATATTACAGCAGCATCACGGGAACTGCTTTCCCATGGATTCATCCCACAGCACAGTAGACCACTTCATGGAGAATGGTGGCCCATGATGACTTACCTGGAACTAAAACCTGTCAACTGGATTAAGTCCAACAAAACATAACAATGGCAGACATCCAGACTAATGCTGTACTTGCACAACAAAGCTGCACTAATTTAAGGAAATCATGTAGTTGTGTGAAGTTGCAGGAATATTAAGGTTGTGCTCTTGCACTTTGGTGCAAACGTTCACTGAAAAACGTGAGGAAGAAGTTTCACAGAAGGAGGCATGCAAACATTTTTGTGTTAGTGCAATACTAGCTGCAAATGCAAGCTCCTGATTTAGTACATCTGGCTACCACAACATCCATGTGCTAGTGTTGTAGAAAGATGGAAGAGAGAAATCCAAGATGGAGAAATGAACCAAAGTTTAACTCTGTCTGTGGTATCTGAGAAAGATGCTGTGAGTGCAAAACAATAAGCAATAGCCTCTCTGTGGCTTGAATGTTGGACATGTGCAGTAGCTATAGGAATGTATCTAGCCTAGAGCACCATGATTGGTCAATGCTGATCTGAAGATGTACAATGTACGGTACTCATTCTGACCAAATATATTTGCATAACTGATAAGGCTTGGTATATAATCTGTAACCACCATTTTATGGGATTCTTCTTCTCTCACCCTGGTGATTGATGGAGACCTGCTACTGTGATCAATAAAGCTTTGACTCTGATGGAATGCTGTGGCCTCTGCCTATAATCAACCCTAGTTGGAGATTTCTCCTACACTAGCACAACATGTCTTCACAAGCGCAGTGTTAGTCTGCATGTCAGCCAAAGTGTTTATAGTGGCTGCTTTTGCACATAATGCAGAACCATGGGTCCAATGGGGGCTGTCCTTCATCACCCCTTCAGTTCTGCCTTCTGTGCTACTGGGGCCAATTAGTGTCTTCAATGATTATATTTTCAATGCCATCAATTTTAACTAGCCTGGATATTTCAGTATTCAAGGAGTGGGCAACAGAGATGTGGGGAGGGGGGACAGTTAAGTCTATTTTCTTGTTTGCATTTTTGAAAAAGAGATGGCTCCTACTCCTGTGAAAAGGAAATAGAGAACTGATTCACTGAAAACTTCATAATCATTCATTTATTTATTTATTTATTTTATTGTTAAATTTATACCCCACCTTTCATTAAGAAAATCCCAAGGCGGCTTTAGACTCAAAGATGCAATTTCAAATTCCAATTGAGTGGAGCAGGGGGAGAATTCACAAAATTTCAAAGGATTATCATAAGATATATGATATGAACAAATTAAGTTGGAAAAGCTGTATATTTTAAGTGCATTTGTTGTGGTTATTTCTTTGTATTATACCTCATAAAAACATACTGCATTGTTGTTTTCAAATGCTACATTTTATTTGTGCCTTTGGCATAGATATATCTATTTTAATGTATTGTTTATTACAATAGTTGCTAATGGCCAGTTACATGTAACATTAAATGTATCGTTTGCTTGCTTTTTCTATATGCTTGCTTTTTGTAACTTAACTAGCAGTTGCAGTGGGAGGCTGATCAGGATTGGGGCAACAGAGTGGAGAAGGTTTAACCCCTCACTCTGACACAGTGAGGCTATTATCACGTGCAGTAGAAACCGGGCTAAGAGAGTCCAGTCCGGTTTGCACAGCACGTGAGAACTGCCGGGAGTCGTGTGGCTCCCAGCAGTGGTGCGGCAGCAAACCCTCTTAGGTAGCCCACCGCTTAACCAAGGTTTCGGGTGCAGGAGAGCCCGAAAAGTGGGTTCCTGGATCATGTGTTGCCATGGTACAGCTCTGCACTGTAACAACTCATGAGTAGCCTCCCGACTAGGAGGCTACAACAAGCCTCCCAGCGTCGGGAGACTGCCCAAAAGGGAAAGCGCACTTGTTCAGTGTCTTATGGGACTCCCAGGGGCCAGGAGGCCCCCGAATCCCACCCACCCCAACCGGCTCTGTACAGGAGCCAGTAATTGTCTGGGAGGCCAATTCGGCCACCCAAGGAGGACTGCCCAATTGTCTGCAGTGAGAGTGGGTCAAGACATTTTTAGGCTCTTTGCACTGCTCATGTGAAGAGCCTTAGTATCAATCCAAGTCTCTGCCCTCCCAACTGTTTTTTCTCTGCTGGTGATAATCCCTCCAGGGGGGATGATCCAGACTGTAACCATAGCAGGGGTGAAAGATGAAAAACCCTTCCTCACCCATGTCACAGTCCTGATCCTGATCCCAGCCTAACTTATGGTTTGGCCCTGAGTTGGTAAAAGAAGTGAGTTGGCCAAAGATATAGTTGCCCTCCATAGGCCTTCCCAAAGTCAGGCAATTAGTGTTCCTATGTAGGGTTGCCAGCCCCCGTTTACTGGCCCTGCTCCTAGGATTTTAACAGTAGCCTGCTATGAAGAAATTAAGTATTTACCACAACCTTTCCCACATTCAAATTCCATCAAAGTTTTTAGAAAGCAAGAGAAATCTTCGCTTTTAACCCAAACTTTTATATGAGTGTTGTTTTTGTTGCTGCTCTGTATTTTATGGTTATCTTGTGTGTGTGTTTTAAGCTTTTAATTAGATTTGTATTTTTATATTACAATTTAATATTTTTAAATTGTAAACATTTTTATAGACTTAATTTGTTTTAAATGATTTATAAACCATTTTGGGGTTGTTTTGATGAAAAGCAGTGTAAAAATTTAACGATAAATTCATAAATTTTTGTGCAAGGTACAGCAGTTAAAAAACATTGGCAACTTTACTCAATTTTTCACAACACCTAAAATTAAAATATCATAATCTGACTGATCTTTGCAAAGCTATTTCTCCATTAACTATTTTGAAGAACATACCACTAGGAGTTCCAGTATTAGCAGCTCTTCTGAATTTACAAGCAGTCATGTAGGAATGTGATCCATGCAATTGTTTTAATGACTACAGTCTTAACGTTAAAGCAACTCAAGTAAGTAGATGGTTCTAAGGATGCATTGGAATTCCAATTAGTTGGGGTCATTTTCTTATTTTCCAATTCGGAATTCTATGTTTCCCAGTCCCAGCTTGGATCTGTAGCAAAAATGTTAGACATTTTATAGATGTGCCAGCTATGTTAATATATTCAATACATTTGTGTATAGGAAACACTCATGAATAATGTAGAGAGCTATTTTAACAAAGGGCCCATCTAGTAAGAGTGGATGACATGATGCGCAGTATGCAACAGGTAGCTCTGCACCACCTGTGCTGCTGCAGGCATCTAACACAATGCTGGCACTGTTGCACAAGAGCACTCTTATACTAGGTACATAGAATTGCACAATCGTGTTTGTGTGATGCTACAGCCACTGGACATAGTGGCCAGAGCATTGCACAAACATTATTGTGTGATTTTACATATTCACCCAAGAGCACAGCAGCACTGGGGTTGTTTTAGAGACCTGCAGAAGCAGGCTGTGCAGAACTACCTGCAGCACACTGTGCATCATGTCAGCCATTGAGCTGGATCCGAAATTACTGCCTTGTGAGCAAAGCTGCTTCCATACACAGAAGGAGAGTTGTGCCCATACAAAGATCACTTCCATTAGCATAACTCGCCTACCATGAACAGAAGGAGCTCCATTCATGGAGTGGTAAGCTAATCCTATATATAGTCTCTAATCCTATATAAATTTTAAAAAGATCTGTAACTGTTACAGAATTACTTTGGATATATGAGTGTACCTAGAGTTAGACCATTATGTTTCATAACTTGTCCTTTCTTTCAGTACTGATATAACTTTAATTCATTAACACATATTGGTATGAGTCAGAATCTTAAAACTCATTTAACTAATGCTTAACGTATATATATCTCAGGAGATATCTGCTTAGCCTTGCAACGGCAGCTCTCAGGCTGATTTGAATAAAATGTATACAGTGTGCAATGATGGGAATTCAATTTTTATTATTAAAAATGAAATGTTTTACTCCTCAAAGAAAATGCTGCTATTACATTAGCTTAATAAAGTCTCTTTTTTATTACAGTGTCTCTTTTTAGGAAGGACAACGCATGCCTGTAGGGAATTTTGAAGGAAAAGCAAGATAAACCACATGCAACTGCAAAGTAATTGTATTTACTAAGACATGTATAGTAGACCTTTTTGAAGAACAAGACATAAAGGAAGTTACACATTTTGATATCCAAACGTCTTGCAACATATTTGGATCAAGAGCGCAGAGTGTATTAGCTTGGGAAAAAGCAGGAGCCCACGTTCTGAAAGCCTGGCCTCATATACTACTTCTATTCTTTTTATTCTTCCTATTTAATACAATTCAGTTAAAATTTGAAGTGAAATTTTGGGCAGCTCCAAATTCAGTCCTGGACCAAAATATTCAAAGATTCCCCCTAAATTTTCCATTGATTACACTAGGAAGCTCCCTTAAACTGCTTTCCTATGCACACATCAGAAAATTTCTTGTGCAACAAGAAAACCAGTCAGCATAAAGGAAGATTCAGGCAATAGGATTTTGCATCAGAAAATGCCATCCTTAACTAAAAAATAATGTAAGGATATAAGAGCACTGGTCAGAGGAAGAATAATATTCTTTTTAAAATTTTCTTCATGCAGAGAAGACAAACAGAGGACATGGCTTCTAATCAAACAGTTAGACAAAAGTCTTCTAAAAGACAAAGTTTGACTTTGATCACATTCAAATGACCATATTCTTTACTTTTCTTCAAAAAATATCTCTCATCTAGGATTCAGCATAACTACATTTTCACTATTCTATAGATGTTTGCTGATATAAGTATTTATTACACTGCAGACCCTTAGTAAATAGTACAAAAATGAATTAGCATAATTTATATATCATTCTAATCAACACAGCAGATGGCACAATACAATGTTTAGGACATGATCAGTTTATTTTGCAATATTTCTATTGCAAAGGAAGGGGTCAAACTAAATGGTCTACAAGTTGCCTTCCGACCCCACATTCAGAAATTCTTAATCTTTAATACTAAATATATTGACAGTTTTTACTTGCTTCCTGTTTCGGATTCTTTCAGATTCATATTTTTCTCTATCTCTCTGCAACCATCAAGACTAGAAACCTTCATTTTGTTAAATAAATGCTGAAACTCTCGGGATTTTCCTAATGAGAGTATGGGTTACTCAAGAACACCTTACAAGTCATTTGGGGCCCACAGGCGGAAATCAACCTACAGACTCATTTTGCTGAGTCTGTAGGTTGATTTCACATTTTAAAATTAGCTGCACAATTCAAATCACATTTGGGGGGAAAACATAAGAGTAAGAAATTAAGGATTCAAAGGTTTGTAGTCAGTGTCCCTAGCACAAAGCAACAAAGTTCAGTGTGCTGGATAGTTTAAATGGGGGAATCCTAAAGCAAGGAACTGGTCTTCAGTCTTCAACTTTCAGCTCAAGTGGAAACCTAAATACTTTAATTGAGTATTTGCTTTGATCCTTCTGGTTATGAGTTATACAATAAATTCTTGGCTCCACTGAAATCAGTACTTCTATTATGTATCGATAGATTTAAATTAATATTTCACTCTTGGGCAGGGGCATAGCAAGGTTGGAGTGGGCCCAGAGACAAGATTTTAAAATGGGCCCCACGTGCTGTTCTGGTAGCTCCAGGTCTTAACACTCAAATCAATTTCGGAGGATGAATACATCTGAAGGAAGCCCGGGTGGGTGTGCGGCTGGGGGAGTCAGTCATGTGACTTGCCTCTGCCCCCCCCCCCAAGGCAGTGGGCCCCCAGACAACTGTCTCCCCCTGCCCTATTATAGTTACGCCCCTGCTCTTGGGGTATAATTGTGTACCAAAGAGCCTTTGGTACACTACTTTCTGCACCATTCTTTTTGTCATCACAATAGATATTTTGAGAAACAAATCACAAATAGTTCCATTACAATTATTCCTTCTCACATAAAAGTGAGAAGATGACTTTCTAAACAAACCTTGATATAGCAGTTTCTAGCACAACATTTGCAGCTGCATTAAAATAACATCTTTAATAGTCTTGTATGCAAAGGTCTCCAGTGTTGAGAGACTCAAGGAAGGATTTGAGAGACAGCCTGGAATGGAGCAGCCAAGGCAGAAAGTGGACATATCTCAGGATCCAGAGTTTGGTTTATCTAATTAACCTATTGCTGATCTCTAAGAATGATCTTTTATCCTCTCAGCTTCATCCAATACTCAACCTGGACTTTCCCAGACAGCAGGCTTACTGCTGGTTTACTGGAAGGTTTACAGGTTTACTGCGCATTTGAATTTGTCCAAAAAACCTGACGCAAAACATGGGATTTTTTTTAACCCCGGACATAAATCGTGCACAATGAAAAACCCAAATCATGTGTGAAGTGCTCCCCAATATTTCACACAGACTTCAGCGTGAATCCAGCCAATGTGCACACACCCTCTATTTTGAGCTAAAAGCTCCGTCCGGAAATGCTCCTGTATATTTGTGTCAACAAACCAAAGATTACAAAGACACTGTCAGTCTGCAATGACTCTCCTCCAAAGAAAACCAGAATCCAAGGGAAACTGCAGCCCCCAGAACTTCTCACCACTCAGGGAAGTTATGTAATCAAAGGGGAACGACAACATGTTCTGGGAAACATACCAACGGGGATTCAAACCAGCAATCTCTTGCTCCCTAGGCAAGTTACTTCCCTTCTGTGAGGAAATTACTTTAATTTTAATTACTTTAAATACTAAACCCTTGGGGGAAAGGGAGGTGTGGCGTCCCACCTCTTCAAGGAAAACACGGAAGCAAGCTATGTGTGAACCTACACAAAAGATAACTTGCAGTAGAGAGGGGAAGGGTTACTTCCCTAATGCTGTGTTTCATTCAAAATGGCTTCCCTCATCCGATACTCTGAGAGCTGGAAGTCCTGTGTGGGAAAGCTCTTGGAGTGTCCACTAGGGATGTGCACGAATCGGTTCGGAGGCCCTTTTATGGAACTCTGAACCATTTTGGAAGTCTGGCGGTTCTGCCAGTTTGGAGGTGGGGAGGGATAGTTTTAAGGACCGGGGAGGGTGCTCTACCCCCCCCCCACGTTTTCCCCACCAGCGCTCTGTCTAAAAACCTCCCCACGGGGTGGCAGTGTACCTCCTTGATGCCCCAGTTGGACCAGGAGTACCCAGAAGTGCCCACTGCACATACGCAATTGGTGTGCGTAAGAGCACTGGGCACTTCCAGGTATTTTGGGTCCAATGTAGGAGGTACACTGCTGCCCCATGGGACCGTTTTTAGACACAGTGCCAGTGGGAAGGAATGTGATGGGGGGGTAAGAGCACCCTCCCCAGTCTTTAAACCTATCCCCCCACCTTTGAACCAGCAGTCGCCAGTTCCATGTACACCACTAGTCTCCTCTAAAGAAGGGATCTAGGAGCACCACAGACCTTGGATAGCTCCAAGTGCAGGCAGTCAGCATTCTGGATACCGCTGAACAGGAGCACAGCAGCTAGATAAGTGAAACATTAACCTAAGTGGCTGTGCCACTTCCCTAGGGAAGGTTCTATGTCTTAAAGGAGGTTTGCTTGATTTCTTAGGCACTGACTCACTCAGCATCATAGGGTGGAAGGTCCTCAAGGGACTTCTCCGAGGATGAAATCAAAACTTGTCCTCGGGTTATGATGGAAGTGCTGGCTTGGGTTCCCCTTGTTCTGATATGGAAGGTTCCAGTGGCAAGGGGTCATCAAGGGGCTGGGTCATTGGTTCTTCCTCCTCTATCTCATCCCTGGAAGTGTCTGTCTCATATCCCAGTGGAAGGAGTGGTGGTCACAGATTCAGAGTAATGACATATCCATGGATCTGGATCCATGTCCAAGGAACCTGGACAATCTTATTGGTGCTCTTAATGTAGTCTTTTAGAGTGGACAAAGTGTTGATGGCAGCAAATGTTGGTTTTACAGGATAATGTGACATAAGAAATAACTTTCTAGCTACTTTTGTCACTACGAGATATGGTGAGTTCAGTAGATAGCTGATATGGTGAAGCCACCACAGGTGATTTTTGAGAATAGTAAGTGTATCATTCCTCTGAAATGTCATGGACAAATAGATCTTGCCTCAATGCTACCTTCTTTACTATTTAATATTTATAATAGCAAATGAATTATACTATTCAGAAAATACTCTTACCCTGCCTGAAATAAGGAATGGAAAGCACAGCTAGATCTAGTCTCATCTCTGAATTCATTTTGAGATCTCTCTTTCCTACAAATACATGTGGGTCCGCAATTTGTTCCAATGGATTTAGCCTAGTTTGGACCAAAGCTTCCTCTACTTCAGTTAACAGATTTACTCAGATGGAAGATCTCAAGGGAGAAATAATGATAGTAAAAGGGTTTTTTCAGTCTCTGAGTATGTAGGTCATTGGACTTTAAAATAAATTAGAGAATAGTTTATCTATTAAACAAGCCCCACAGTACATATTTTATGAAGCTGGACTTAATTGCAGGTTAATGTTCAACACATCACTACACAGTAGAAGGATTACATGCTAGGTCATCATCTGGTGATTAATAAAAACTATTAGCAAGTTTCTTTTAAGATTTTTCAAGAACACACATGTATTTCTGAAGACTGGACATCTGAATATTTACTTGTCAGAAATACAAGAGAGGTTAATTGCCATCTAGACTTTGCCCATTTTCTTTCATCCTTCTCTCTGGATATGGCTGTTCATTTTCATGGCTGCAGCAGCCATATCTCTGTATTAACTCTCAAAGTTATTTTCCTACTGCAACCCTATATCTTCAGACATGATCTCCTGATGTCTCACCAAGTTTTCCAACTGATCATGGCAAAGATGGAGCTCCCAAACTTATTTCAGGCTCCTCTGTCTTCCAGGCATACAACCAACATCCAATTCAATTGCCATATAAATTATAGAAGTCTGCCTTATACTGGATAAGTAGGTTTCTGAGTGGCAGCAAATCTCCAGTCTCAGACAGAGGTCTTTCATCTCTTTCCCAACCGTGCTGCCTGAGATTCTTTTAGCTGGAGACAGCAGAGATTGAACCTGGGACTTTCCGCATGCAAAGCACATAACCAAATTATGGCAACCCCTCACCCCACCCCGAATGAGCTTCCATAACTCAGAAGGACAACCTCTGTTCTGGAAAACCTCATTAGAAGATAACAGGCAGGAAAAAAGCAGAAACAATAAGGAAGGAAAACAGCACTGAAACAAACTAACCAAAATTACACCTGAGATAACGACCCAAATTTGCCAAGTCTCGATTCAGCATTCCAAATACTGGCTGACATCCTGACTGAGTGCTCACACAGCAGCCTATAAGAATGTGGCAGGATCATCCCATCTGACTCCATTATCCATGTGTTGCTTCATCTGCTTCCGTGACCCATGCGTTGTTCAGCAACAGAACAAGCAGGCACTTTTTCTGGAAGGCCTGCATTCCCAAAGTCCTCTGTCACAACAGAAACAGGTTGCTGCCCTCAGATGGGCAAATGCAGCAATGGGGCCAGTCACGTGGTGTTCATGTAGCTGCCATTTACTAGGGATATGCATGAACCTGTTCAGAGGCCCTTTTACGGGTCTCCGAACAGATTCGAACAGCTGGTGGTTTGGCCAGTTCAAAGGCGGGGGGGCACAACTTTAAGGGTGGGGGAGGGTCACTTCCCCCCCCCCAGCCATGTTTCCCCCACTGGTGCTCTGCAGGGCAGCAGTGTACCTCCCTGCTGCCCCATTCCCTCCTCAGTCTGGAAGTCACTGGAAGTACCCCGCATGCATGTGGGGGAAAGGCAGCGCAGGGGGGAAGGCGGGGGGGGGGAGGCGGCGGGGGGGGAGTGCATCTTCCCTCACCCTTAATGGTGTCTCCCTTGCCTTAAAACTGGCCCTGCCAATTCCATGCACATCCCTACTGTTTACCCACTTGCTTTGTTAGGATGTCAGCCACTAGATTTAGGCTACTGTGAAAAAGTCAGGAGAGGTATACTTAATGGCTGGAGATTACAGTCACATAGCAAGGGTGAGTAATTTCCTCTGCAAAGAGTTATCTCCTCTGCAAATGTTACAGGATAGCAGAGCACATGGACAGTTTCTGTGAAACTACAACAATATTAATCTTATTGCTGTTCTTGATATCTCACATTGTTCACAACCATGTTCAACTGTTTCACTTATTCAGTTTTACACTTATTCAAATGTTATAATTCACATATTATAGTGAAATTGGCAGTTTTCACCCAGAATATTTGTTACC
This sequence comes from Hemicordylus capensis, assembly GCF_027244095.1. Lineage (NCBI taxonomy): Eukaryota > Metazoa > Chordata > Lepidosauria > Squamata > Cordylidae > Hemicordylus > Hemicordylus capensis. Next base: position 218,515,349 of record NC_069657.1, read on the forward strand.
CTAGGAACAGAGGGGTTTTTGTTCTGTTTTACTACAGACCTGAGTACTATCAATATTGCTTTAACAATCTTGCTAAAATACTTCTTTTTATTCAGCAACAGTAGTAGAAAATCCACAAAGCCTATATTACCACTGACCTCTTGCTCAAGTTCAAAGTATGTCATTTTGTAAATACTATCTATGCTTATAATACTGGGCTTTATATATATACAGAACAGGTTATGATCCCAGAGGGATGACATGCTTTTCCAAATTAAAAGCAGCATTTTAAAAAAGGAAATACTCATGCATTCCACTATAATTTTTATTTGATATCCTCAAGGCTAACCCGAAAAACGCAGTCATGTTGATTGAAAGTGAATGTTTTTGCTGGCTGTAGCCATCTTATGAATTTAACAGCAACAAGGAAGCAATGAAAATATGCTGCAAACGTTAATTAGTTCCCACATAACATGGCATTTCCAGCAGGGCAATGCCAAAGAAAATCATTAATCCAGACAATTGGCCTGTGCTGTTTAAGGAGTCAAATTCCAAGTGATGGAAGGATAGAAGATACTGCCATCTTTGTTCTATACCTTGACTATTTAATGCTTTAACACTGAAGAATGGAGCTGAATGTATGCTATTATTAGAATTGGCTAGAATTGCAACCTTATATATTGGTTAACAGAAGCACAAATATACACAGATGGATATAGTCAGGGCCTAACTATAATTGGGTGGATGTGTTCAGAGAACACAAGATGCCCCAGGCCCCTCACCTGCCTCCTCCCCCAGATTACCTGCTGCTTCTTGCACCCGTGAGGATCCCCGATCACCTGCCGCCTCTATGGTAGCTCCACTGAGCCCTCGGATTCAGTAGATGTCACCATGTGGCTTGGTTCTGTTTGCTGGCAGCAGCATAGTATAATGACATAATGGGAAACAAACAGAAACAAGCTGCACTATGGCAGCTACTGAGACTGAGAGCTTGGAGTGGGCTTAATGGAAATACTGTGGAGGTTGCAGGTGAGCACGGAGCTCATTCAGAGGCAAGAGGCAGCAGGCAATTCGGGGGCAGGGAGCTGAACTGGGGGTGGCAGCACCGCATCCAACTTGAACATGGGTTGCTGCCAATGTCACTAGAGCCCTGGATAGTAAAGATAAGCATAATTTATTTATTCTGGGAGCTTTACTGTGCATTAGAACCACATATACCAATAATGAGTGCTATCACTCTGGAAGTGAAACACGGCTGCTCAACAATATCATAATGGTTTCGACACACACAGAATGCAGGAATCCCTAGATGTGCATAGATAGATAGATAGATAGATAGATAGATAGATAGATAGATAGATAGATAGATAGATAGATATTCAAATTAAAAGAAAAATCAAGTCCCAAAATGGCTCTGTGAGCTTCCAGAACCTTAAGGAACGTTGAAAGCACAGATATTTTAAAAATGCAAATCTTTGTTAAGACAGGGGAGCTCCTGTCTTTGCTGTTACTTTTAGTAAGGGATGAGGGAAAGAGATAAAACTGCTACTACCAATCACAGCAGTGCTGCTATGTTTGGAAATCCTGGATTTCTCCATTGTTTTCTATGGGTAACTCTCACTTCCACCCCAGGGAAAGGCAAAAGGGGGTCTAAAGGTATCATAAATCAGGCAGGTTGTGTGAGTCTATCACTTATGTCAATGGCTGAGAGCAATTGAGACATGGAATGTTAAGTCCATTGGAGAAAAAACACAAGGAAATGGAAGGGAGGGGAGGGGAAGAGAGGAAATTGGCCTCCTCAAGCCAATTGTTATACTTCCTATAACAGCTTATAAGAAGTACTCTGGAGGAGAAAACTTGGGTTGGGAAGTAGAAAGGCCTCCCTCTTGTATTATATAGAGATGTTTTAGGAAGAAGGAAAGGAACAAGGATACTTTTTCCCCTTTTCCATTCTCAATAACCACCATCTCTATCATTATCCCCACCTTCATTCTGAATCTGATTCCTGAGGTGATGGAACCAGAACTAGACCCAGTCCCAGACAGAAGCTCCCTAAAAAACAGCACCCTCAGAACCCAAGCTCACCAAACGTGTAGGCCCCTTTGACAACTTTGTACTAGTGCCAGCAACAAATAAGGCAAGATCTGGTACAAAGGAGGAGAGATTCCAGGCCATAAGGCTACCTTTTTTAGGGTTATATTCTCCAGGCAGAGAGATGCAGAGCCCAGGAGGGATAGCCTGCACTCAAGAGGTATTTAAGGGCTCAGTCTTCCTCTCACTGTTGTAAGAGCAACTTGTTCTTCGGAGCTATCCATGGTACTGCAACCTCAATTTGCCTTGCCTTGCTTCTCTTCTCAGAGCTTGTGGGTTCTGATCTTCATAACAGAACTGGACAACCCCCACACTATATATCAATAAAAATCCTGAGGTTGAGGACGAGCAGCCAGTCTGAAACCTGATCCTCTAGAACAATATAACATAGTAGAGGAAGACTTTAAGTAACTGGCAAAGAGAATGACGTCCTTTTCCCTTTCCCCTCTCCTAAAATCCCCTCCCCACCAACACTGTAAGCCTTGAATAGCACTACAGGATTCCTGTTCCAGGCCAGCTGATGCTCTGAATGTAGGAGTGGAGGACACATTTTTTTGTCGGTCCAACTTGTAAATAATAGCAGCAGCATTTACGTAGTGCATTGCTAGTTCTCAAAGAGTTTCATATACATTAAAGGTAAAGTGTGCCATCAAGTCAATTTCGACTCCTGGCGCCCACAGAGCCCTGTGGTTTTCTTTGGTAGAATATAGGAGGGGCTTACCATTGCCTCCTCCCACGCAGTATGAGGTGATGCCTTTCAGCATCTTCCTATATCACTGCTGCCCAATATAGTACCAGCAGGGATTCGAACCGGCAACCTTCTGCTTGTTAGTCAAGCATTTCCCCGCTGCGCCACTTAAGGTGGCTAAATGTGTGTAAAACTGCATATCATATGCACAAATGAACAAAGACCCAATAGCAGCTTCTCCAAGGGAAAAGCAGTTTTAGAAAGAATTTTGGAAGGAGAAATTGAACAGGGAGTTTAAAGTATTTAAAATAAATGCTGAACTCTTTCCCCATCTGCCACACCTCTGCTCCAGTTTTGCCCACAGGCTTCCCACCACCATGTGCAGAGTTCCAGGCACATAATTACCATTGCAACCACGCATTTAGAAATTCATGGGGCAGGGGATGATTTGGAGAAACAGCAGACAGGGGACATGTAAAGCAACTTCCCCATCTTCTCCACTCCAAATCACACCCTTCCAAAGCTGATTTTCCCTAGGAAAAGCAGCTTGCCAGGCTTCTGTTACATACATATACACATACTATATAGCTATTTCTCAAGGCCCAACCTACACATTATATGAGTTCCTTCCATGATTATTTCCCCCACAGCTTCCCCTGACCATTGCAAAGCAACCTCAGTCCAAGCTGTAGCTGAGCAGATGAAAGGCAGATGGGGAGAGGTTGCTTAATTCTACCCCTGACCTGGAGGCCATTAACCCCTGTAGCCCCGACCCGCCGGTAGTCGGTAGTAGTGTGACTGGCCGATCTGGCTGCCCAGGGCTGCACGACTGCTCGTCTGTGGGGAGAGCGGGCTAGGCCCACTCTCTCCACAGAACCCTCCCAGGTTCTACACATGGATCGTGTGTAGAGCCTCAATGTGTATTTGAACTTAAATGACCAAATTTTACCCTTGATCTAAATAGCCTTTTGAGAGCAAATGTCATGTTTTTCTTATAGTATGTTCATTTGGAAATGAAGCATTGCAAAATTAACATCGCTATCTCAAATACATACTGATTTAAACACACAAGAACATAAGGTTGTGGGTGGGGAATACACAGCCTAAAGAGGTATTGATTGAAGACCAGGACTGTTCTAGATTCACTGGGTGTACTAAGAACCATACAAAGATATTAGATCACATAGGGTAGCATCCAGCCCTTTGGCACAGTGCTATGGAATGGAATGAAGGTGCTATGTTGTTGGCAGAAGCTCCTTCTGTAAATAGTCGTACTCACGCAAGGGGTTCATGTGTAAACGGAACTCTCCTTTTCATGGAAGGAGCTCCCACAGGTCTTGCATGCACCAAAGGTCTCAATGACACTCAGAGAGAATCTTTTGGGATTATCCCCATGCCCATCCTCCCAGTTGGGAAAGCAAAAGAGAGGAAATTTCTAAAATCTCATATTCCGCTGATCATCGACAACAGGCTTCATGTGTATATTCAAAATTATAATTGCAAAAGATTCATTAAAAAATTAAAGACATTATTTTGCAGATGTGCTTCTTGTAATGTCATCGTTTTGTTAATATATAACATTTTTGTGCTTTTGAAAAGGAAAAGGGACGGGAATAAAAATAAATACCTGTGTCCGATTGAAAGCCACTCTTGCAAAAACAGCTTGAGATACACTGGCTCTCTTCAACTCATCCCTGACCTGCTGGTAGATATCAGGAGAGACCTCCACTGATGAGTTCGTTGGTTCTGGTTTGACGGTTCTAGGGATGGGTGGATGATTTAGAAACTGTTGGTTAATAGCTTGTGGGTGTTGATGAGCCAGTAGTCGACTTACTGCAATCTGCTGATTTATCAGGTGGGCCATTGCTATTTGCTGTCTCACAAGCTGTGGACTGAGTTGAGGTGAAAGAAGACCAGGACTCATGATTGGCTGCAATGTTGGCACTTGGTTTCTGACTGGAGTACTATGGTGAATTTGGCCATGAGGAGACTGTTCATTTGTCTTGCCCAAGGTTGCCAGTTGGTTGATATTTGGTAAGTGCATGGGACGTTGACCCAATACACAATATTCTGACAGGCTGTCTCTGTCAACTCTTTCCACTGTTGAAATAAATAAGACAGAATAAGTATATCATAATTTGCATGGAATAAACAGATACAATTGGCAGTGCCTCCAGTTTTGTGCCAAGAAAGCTAATGCTATAATACTCTACAAAAGTAAAATTCATAATGTATATCCCTCTGTAAATTGTATATGCAGTAACAGTTATATTTAAAAGATATCAACATAAAAACAACACCCAAAATACATTAAAACACAGAATTTTAAGAGCTGGATTTGCTGCTTGCTTCAGTCCTCCAACCAAGCCACTGATGATCATACTATTGTTTTCCAGCTACAACAGCAAAGTCAAGACTGAACATCCAAACACTTCAACCTCAACTGAGAGATAGCTGTGGGCAACAAGGTTAGCATATGACTCATAACTCACCAGGAAAAATCAAATGCAGTGGTCCCGTATAGGGTGCAAGAATACATTCTCCTACCAACATCAAGAAAGACAGGATTATGCACTTCTAGCTAGACTGTGCAGAGGCAATCAGAATAATACTGGATAAATACTAATTTAAAAAAAACACAACTAATACCAATATTAAAAAGAAAAGTTGCTCTGGTAAGAACTAATCTGCCTATTTTCCTTTTACTATAATCTTAATTGATAATTACCATCATCACAAGTTAGAGCACTTGTGCCTCAAAAGATCAGGCATCCACCATCTTGAATTAGAGTGGATGACATAAACACAAACTATGCCACTGAAGTGTCTCTAGAGCTGTAGCAAATTTGGTTCAAATTGGTTAGGCAGTTCACAAGTTAACTCATTTGCACCTCAAACATTCATGCATCCAGCATCTTGAATTGGGTTGGATGACATCCTCACAAACGATGCTGTTGAGGTGTCCCTATGTGTCCATACAACTGTACGAAATTTGGTTCAAATCAGTCTAGGCATTGCAAAGTTGATAGAGGGACACCACACACATACACACACACACAATGCTGGGTTATCTTATAAGCTTACTTTCCTTAAGGAAAGTAAACTAAAAATTCAATACACCAATAAAAGTCACAGGCGCAATAAGAAAACACTATCTTTTTCAGTGAGCAAAGGCTTTCTGGAATAGGACATTATTTCTCCACCTCACATGCAATAGGATGCCATGCAGGAAAGCTTGGGTGGAATCAACAGGCTGGATCCAGATTCATGTTGCACTTGTGTGGTGAGAAAAATTGATTATGATCAATTGAGTTGATTACTGTAACGCGCTCTACGCGGGGCTGCCCTTGAAGAATATCCGGAAACTGCAGCTAGTGCAAAACACGGCAGCTAGGGTTTTATCCAGAGCTGCCTGATGGGAGCACATCACACCCATTCTGAAAGAGTTGCACTGGCTGCCAGTTCGTTTCCAGGTCCAATTCAAGGTGCTGGTTTTGACCTTTAAAGCCCTAAACCAGGCTTCCCCAAACTGCGGCCCTCCAGATGTTGCTGAACTACAACCCCCAGCATACCCAGCCACAATAAATTGTGGCTCGGGATGCTGGGAGTTGTAGTTCAGCAACATCTGGAGGACCGCAGTTTGGGGAAGCCTGCCCTAAACGGTTTGGGCCCGGGGTATCTGAGGGACCGCCTGCTCCCAAAGGTTGCTGCCCGCTCGACGAGGTCATCTGTGGGGGCTCTGCTCCGAGTGCCGACAATGAGGAAGGCTCAGCTGTCGTACACTTGGGACAGGGCATTCTCTGTTGCTGCCCCCAGACTCTGGAATGCTCTCCCAGTGGCCATTCACTCCTCAGACTCCATCACAGTTTTTAGAAAGCTTGTTAAATCTTGGCTTTTTATCCAGGCTTTTACATGATTGTTTTTATTGCTGCCTCTATGTGTTTTTACCTGTGTAGTTTTTTATGCTTGTATTTTATTGGTTTTAAATTTGGTTTGCTTTTATGTTTTTAGCTTAATATTTTTATTGTCATTTTATTGTATGTTTTTAAACTTTTGTAAACTGCCTTGAGGTTGTTTTTAATGAAAGGTGGTATATAAATGCAACAATAAATAAATTAAATTTAAAAAATGCATACCTCTAAATGGTTTGCACTACTTCACAACATGGCATAATCACTAATAAAAAACCTTTTCTGGAACGTACATAATTACCGTATTTATAAAAATAGATGATGATTCTAACTTTAAGCCAACCCCCATTAAAAATACAGGTTAAATACAGGTTATACTGTATTTACCTGAAAGGAAGAGGACTGAATTTAAGATGGCTCCCTGATTTCTAACATCAAAGAACTTGGAAAAAACCTTGTCTTGGATACTGGTAAATACTGTAGCTGGCACAACAATTTTACCACCACAAGAACTAGTCTGGAACAGAGTTACTTTGTTACTTTGTACTGGACTGTAACTCAGTGGAAGAGCATCTGCTTTGCATGCAGAAGGTCCCAGATTCAATCAATGGCATCTCCAAGTAGGGCTAAGCAAGAATCCTGCCTGAAACCTTGGAAAGCCACTGCCAGTCAGTGTAGACAATACTAAGCTAGATGGACCAATGTTCGGACTAAAACAGCAGCTTTCTATGTTCCTAACATGCTTAAGTGCTAGCACAACACGAGTCTGGATCCTACTCAGTTTGGTTCATCTTGAGGACTGCAGGGTCTTCACTGCTGAGGGGAGGGAGATAGTGGCAGTAGAGAAAAGGCAGGCATTGGACATACTCCAGGCTCCTCAACTATTTTCCCTCTCCCACGATATCCCCAAGCAGAAGGGGCTAGTCATTTGCTGGTCATCTGATCAGGCTGGTCATTTGACCCAGCAAATGAGCAGTCTGTGCAGCTAAAGTTAAAGCTAGGGTTCCACACATCTCAGCTGGGGTTAAGCACCAAAGTCATACTTTGCCTAAAATCCTAGGGCTGGCCCTGTGTTCTGGACACTCTGTGCACCACTACCACAGTCAGATCCATGCTCCTAAATGAACTGTGGAATAGACATTGAGATCATGCACATGACCTCTGGCAGCCACTGCTAAGCGCTGCGGGGAAGACAGGAGCTCAGCAGCAGAGGAGCAGCGGGAGCCCTCCTCTCCGCCACGCCACGTTCCCACACGAGCCATGGCACAGCAAAAGCAGGAGCTGGGAGCAGGAGAACCTCCAGCTCCCGCATCCCAGAGTGCCATGCAGCATGAGCTCAGGAGCTGCCCTCACTAGAGCAGCCACCGCACTTGGCACGGCCACTCCACCCCCTCCCTGCTCGCTGCCAGAAACGGCAGCGAGCTGGGGCGAGCCTTTTAACCTGGCAGCGATCATGCACACAGTCACCTGCCAAGGTTAAACTAACCAAAGGCTAAACACCAGGTTTAAAAGTCAGACTAGCAGGGGCAGATGCACAAGTGCAAGCGCAAGCGCTGGAATCAGAAGCGATCCTGGTGCTCCACAATAGCAGCCCAACCCAAGTTGGGCTGCTCTAGCCTGGGTTGCACTGCTCATGTGAATGGCTTCATCCCGTTGCCTCAGCAATTTAGACAACACATTTTTAGTAGGGATGCAAAAGCGCAAGTGGTTCTCATATATTAATTCCTGCTTATGCACAACTTCCAAATGATCCATAAGAAATTTCCAAGACTTCAACTTAATTATAAAAACTCAGTTTTGTCAAAGTACGTGCATGCAATGAGATGTTTCTCTTTAAGGCTTAGTCATCACAAACACACACACACACACACACCCCTACACAAACCTTACTATAAAATCAAAACACCTGATATTTTATTTTCTTTCAACAAATAAAATATGAAACAAAATTATGCCCTCATTTATACAGCTGTAAATCAGAGGAGTTTACCCCAATGTAAAGATTAGCCCTTTTTACTAATTATTATTTTAAAATAGTTACCTAAAACTGTTAATTAATGCAGTGAAATATATTTGAAATTTTGAAGAAGAAAAAACAGAAATACATTTCTGAGTTGAAGCTATTCTTGCCAAGTTTCCACACATATCCAGTTTTTAAGCCAAGTTATATACCCCCTGTAAAAATAAAGTTTAAAATGGAAATGTTGCTAGGCCATTAACCTTTTCATCGCTAGTTGGTACAGCAATCACACACACATTATCTGGCTAGTTTTCACAACTGTGCATTTCCCTTTATTACCAGGACCTTTTTGCACCACCACAACAGAAACCCACACCAGAAACACACTTCTATTTATTTAAAACCATTTCTGTATAATTTTCAATGTCCCAATAAGAACTATATATTGCGTGGAAAATGTCATTACCCCCAACATTTTCCAATCTGTTGGCAGACAATGTCAGTTTCCAACAAAGATGCTCAGGTCATAATCCACATTTTTAGCATCCTATCCACTTGAAGCCAGTAGACTGTCCACCCACCAATGGTAAATTGGGTTCTGTTAACTATACTAGATAGTTTGGTAATGGTTTAGGTAAAACATATTTAAATATATAACATATTTAAATATTTATATATTTAAATATGTTTTACCTCCTTTCTATTAGTCATCCTGTTAGAGTTGTATCTCCCTATAGACCAATTTTAGATATAGATTGCACTAAATTGCTTATATTAGTTGTTTTATCAGTTTTATTAGTCTTATCAGCTGTCTTCCCTTATTTTTTAGCTATCCCGCTTATACCTCTTAGTATATCTTATAGCTTATTTTAAATATTTTCTACTACTTAGACATTTTTATATTCATTTGTAGTTATATGCATTTACCTATGCTGGTCTTTGACCGTAATAAAGTTGATTGATTGAACAAGTTGTTCTAGTAAGAACTTATCAGCCTACTTTCCTTTCACTGTCTCTACATCTTCTGGACTAAATTTGGTGCAAATCGAGGTCCACAAGTTAGATCTCTTGCACCTCAAATGTTTATGTGTCAGCCAACTTGGATTGGGGTGGATGCCATCATGACAAACTGCACCATCGAGGCATTCCTGTGTGTCACTCACTATAGGTGTTCCAAATTTGGTTCAAATTGGTTAGACAGTCCTCAAGTTAGTGCACTTGCGCCTCAAATGTTTATGTGTCCACCATCTTGAATTGGGGTGGATGACATCATCACAATCTTCGCTGTTGAGGAGTCCCTATGTGTCCCTACAGCTGTGCCAAATTTGGTTCAAAACAGTTAAGCGGTTCACAAGTTAATTCACTTGCGCCTCAAAAGTTTATGGTTCCACCATCCTGAATCACGGTGGATTACATAATCACTAACTACACCACTGACGTATCCCTGTGTGTCACTCACTACAACTGTTCCTAATTTGGTTCAAATCAGACAGTCCACATATTAGCCTGCTTGTGCCTCAAACATTCAGGTGGCCACCATCTTGAATTTGAGTGGATTACATCATCACACACCACGCCATTTGGGCATCCCTATGTGTCCCTACAGCTGTAGCAAATTTGGTTCAAATTGGCTAGGTGGTTCACAAGTTACTCCACTTGTGCCCCAAACGTTAATATGTCCGCCATCTTGAATCAGGGTGGATGACATCATCACAAACTATGCCATTGAGGTGTCCCTATGTGTCCCTACAACTGTACCCGATTTGGTTCATATTGGTCCAGGCATTGCGGATTTGATGCAGGGGACGACACAGGGTCACATGGACACAAACACAGAATGCATGGTGATCTCATAAGCCTACTGGAAAGTAGGCTAATAAAAAGGAGCTCCTGAAAGCCTTAAATCTCCTCACTCCTATCTTAGTATGGAGTCACAGTACCGTTTCCAGCCTCAAGGAGACAGTTCTGCTATAGTATGCTCCAGTGGGTATGCTCTTTCATAAGTTACATAATTACTAACCACAACTTCATAAATTGTAGAACCACTCCAGAGCCTGGGAAGTGCTTTTCATGTGGTAACCTATTTTAAAACCGTGATTACTTAATTACTTATTTATTTTAATCACAAACCATTCAAACCCAATTATAAGCAAGGGGGTATTTTAGGAAATATCATTGCCAATCAAGGAGGTCATTCACACAAGCGAAAACTATGTTCTGCCCAGGTTTTGGAGCTGTGTGTGCTCCCAATTTTCAGTTATGTGGGTGCAAACAACTAGGTAGGAGGAGGGAGAAGTGATTATGTCGAAGCAAGGTCGGAGGTCCATAACTGAATGATCAGTTATGAGATCATTGTGTGAATGATCTCAACATTTAACTTTGTGTCTACCCCCGACTTTTCAACAATGTTGTTTACTGTCTGGTCTCTGGCCAAAAGAAGTGTATTTACACATCTGTGATTGATGGGGTCAAAGGGAGAGTTCTAGGGATGTGCACGGAACCACGGTCCAGCGGTCCGGCACTGGTGGGGGGGGCTCTTTAAGGGCAGGGAAGGGTGTGCTTACCGTCCCCGCCACGTTTACCCCGCCGGCGCATTCATTTTGTAAAGCTTTTGGGGTGGCAGGATACCTCCCTGCAGCCCCTTCCCCCAGTCGTCGGCAAAAGGCTTCAAAAAGCCTTTTGCGCGTGCGCACGTCACACACGTCACGTCTCCGTGTCACGTGCACGCGTGCATCGCAGAGACGTGCCGTGCGCGCGTGCCATGCGCACGCGCAAAAGGCTTTTTGAAGCCTTTTGCCGACGACTGGGGGAAGGGGCAGCAGGGAGGTATCTGCCGCCCCAAAAGCTTTACTAAACGAACGTGCCGGTGGGGGAAACACAGCGGGGGGGTAAGTACACCCTCCCCCACCCTTAAAGAGCCCCATACACCAGTGCCAGACCGCCCTCATGTCCGGACAGGTTTGGAGGCCTTCAGAATGGCCTCCGGGCTCATCCCTAGAGAGTTCCACTCTAACATTTGACAGCCATGGGATATCTCCTGGAGCTATCTTATGACTGCATACAAGTGGAAGTTTGTTGTGCAAATGGGTTATCTCCTCTGACTGCAAATGATTCCATAAACCTAATAATTCAATGTCCAGTTGCAGTTCACATGGCATTTTACGTGCAAATTACACTTATGGTTCATTCACACAACACTTTTAATACTAACATATTCAAAAGAAATCACTACAAAAATCTTCCTGTGGTTGCCTGTGGAGATATATTTTATATTGCAGTTGGCCAGAGAATCTGCTGATCACCAGAGTATTCAGGATGTTAATAATTTTCCATAGCTTCAGTTTACAGATTTCCCCTACTAATTTTTTTTAAGTTGAATAGAACACATGGTATGCCACATGAATGAATGAACTTAGTGGCCAGTGAAGGAAATTACATTCCAAAGCAATAGAAAAGTAAGATTTGAAAGCCACTTTTGATATTCTGCAAGCATCCCATATTGCTCGGGTGATATGACATACAAGGTGATATGACATCGTTCTGGGGAAACCTCCATCTCTAGTTCAGGAAATGCAATTTCAAAGAACAATGCATTAAAGTAGATACACATGCATAAGCGAAGGAAAGAGAAACAACTAAAATATCAATAGACACAAGAGGGACCATATGATTTCCTACAGTAGCTTTCCTAACTATGTGATGGTTATTTCAGATTGTCTCATGGTGAGTATTTTTAGTCTATTTACTTTTCTGCTCTAAGTATTTAGCTCTAAATTAAAATCATCAAAATTTCATAGTATAAAACATGTGTTTACTCCAAAATCAACCATGGACTTATCTCCAAAGTTCTCTTTACAATTTCTCATAAATTCTATAATTTTACAGAAACTGAAAAAGGTACCACTTTAACACTCTCTACACCCATTTTATCATTGTAGAGGATAATAATGAGATTCAAAATCTGGAGCACACTAAAAAAATATACGGTGGAAAGGTATAGAAAATATCCACATAGACCTTAATCTGCTTAACTTGCTCAGCATAACCTACCATACAATCCCAGCATACACATTAACAAAACTGTTTTAAATCACTGTGAAGTGAAGCAATTTACTGTAAAAAGGTTTTACTGGAATTGAGCACCATACATCTACATAAAATAGAATAATATTCTCTCAGTTGCACACATCCTATTCTTTCATTGAGAAGAGTCAGATATAGCAGGTAGAAAAAAAGTAAGACATCATACAAGCTATTTCCAAACCTAACAATTAACTTCACTAAGGTGTTTTCACCTATGAGGCTTCAACTGGCTTGTGCTTAAAGAGATCTATGATGTGAATGAAAAATATACATGGGCAAGATTGTACATCTAGTTTTTCCTATGAATCTCATATTAATTATATTTGCACATAAAATAAATAGCATACGGGAGGTTAAAAGGCAGTTTGTATCATCAATGTCATTATTAGTATTATTTATACAGGCCTAAAATTGGTAGCTGCTATACAACATTACAAATAAAACAGGACTGGCATGCAGGCTTACATTTTAAAAGTCAGGACACATTAAAAGGAAAGGAGGAAAGTCAAGTAAACATACTGTAGACCTTTAAGGGAGCAATTCTAAATCTCACCAAAGTCCATGACTTTTCTGATAGTTTTTAATGGACTGTATCCAAGCATCTTTTTAGAACCTGACATGAAGGTGCAGATGCAGCTAGTTAAACCCCCAAGTTAAATAAAACTGACATAAATACAGGCTGCCACCAGCTAAGTGAAAATGTAAAAATATTTTGAAGTCTAAATAGTTCTGCTGCATTTATAGCGGGTTCCACAAACTATACAATGAACATGTTTACTTCAAGTTCTCCCTGCCTATAGATTTTACATCTGGTGCTAATGATATCAAATTATTGATTGTTCAGTTTCTTATATTTGTTTAAATGTTAAGTATATGTTCTGCAACCTAATGCTTTTCTTCTTCCAGAGAGTTAAAAAAAAAATCTGTGCATTAGTCATATTTACTTTGATCTTCCAGTATACAGTATGTAATTATTTTACTGTTTGTTTATTTCGATGGAGTAGGAGGGGAAAAGGTTGGCCAAAGACATCTATATGTAGCAACTTGTAACAGAATCACATAGCTTATGTTTAGGAAATCATGGTTTTGATTAAGAAGGAACCAGTTAGTTCCCACTGCTTTATTAAAAGAGACATTAATGGATAAATAAGAAACACATTTCACGCAGCAGATTATGCTCAACTGCAATGCCAATAAAATAATTTTGAAGCCCTTTTCTACTTCCAATTTGCAATTGTAAATTACAATTGCTCTTTTGCTTTTACTTTCAGATACCTAAAGTGTTGGATACATATGTCAATTGCTATGACATCAGAGGCTGCCTCAACTGGATTGACCTTAAACATTGGCTAATCTTGCTGACCAGCTCACAATCTCTTATCTCCCCCTCTTTTTTAACTTTAAGGAATGCATTGAGATTGAATGCATTGAGATTGAAGATCTCACATATGAAATTAATTCTCATTTATAAACATTAGGTTATGACGTGGGAATGGAAATCATAAGAAACTGAGAAGATGTGAAATGAAAAATATCAAAATCATCTCTTTGAAATGGTTCTTAGATGAGAGTAAAAGTTCTATATCTGTTTATTTTTCATGCAAAATCATACCTGTTGTGAATTTTTGCATTGTTGTTTTCTCTGCCAATTATTTAACTGATGAATCAACACTTTTGAACTGTGTTAGAGCAGCTCGTGTTTATTTCACACATACTTTAACCTTTCCTTTCCTCTTCATGTGTGTGTGTGTGCGGGCATATGCGTGTGTGTGCGCGCACACACACACTCTTCTAATAAACTATAACAGGCTGAATCTCTTGAACAACACACAAAGTTATCCAGAAAACACTTTGAGCTTAGATCCTCAACCTCTTGATAGAAATCTAGGTCCTATTCTGTTTTTATTGCACTTAGTTTAATTGTACACTTACTAACTAAAAAGAGAAAAGGAAAGCTTTAAAAACTGAATACTATGAAAGCTAGTAGAAGCTTATAATATGTTAGAAATACTTGATAGTTAGCGTGGCAACTCTGAGAACAGCACACGGAAGGCTTTCTAGTGCGTTTGGAAGTATAATTACATCCCAGTCTGATGACATAGGAAATCCATCCCTTTTTCTCTTATAAAAGCCATGCTATTCCTTTGATTCTTTCTAAGCAGTGCCGATACAGACAGCACTTTCAAATATTCCTTTTTTATCAAGATGCAATATTTATCAAAATTGTGCTAATTCAAACAGTGGTTGCTTTGAAAAAACCCTTTATATCAGGCTAAAGCTTGAAGATACTGTAAACTTATTATTTTAGAATAGAGAATTTCAAGTATTCAAGATCTAGCTTGGCAAAGAATGATAACTAAAATCTATTTACCTTTAATCTTCTTGTACTTTTTATACCATCTCCCAAACTCCTGGCACTTGGTTGCTGACACATTGGCATAGTATGTGCTATTTACAATAGATGATATCATACTCTGGAAGTAGAGAAAAAAGAAAATGTTTCCATAAAGAGCACAATCAAATACCCTTCCCAGATAAAGTAATATACAAATTCAGTTTCATCAACTGTTCATTCTTAAACTCTTTTAAAATTTTTAATAGATCTCAAAATTGGCTTTATTTTCCATTTTGTATCACCAGATATGACTGCTGTTATTGCTAATTATGTGGAAGAGACCCTATATGAATTAAGACTTATGTCTCCAGCTTACCCCCACTTGTCATTTTAATTTATACTGTGTATTATCAAAAGAATCCTCTTACTAAAAGCATAACTAGAAGCAGTGTCACGTTGGAGAACACAAAGGGAAAAAAGAATTGTGATTTAGGAACCGGATCCTAAAGGTAAGATTAGATGCTCCAGCATGCATAATCCAAATAATTCTTTTCAGATGTTTCTGTTCTGCTTCCAACTGCACCAAGGACCACACAGCCAAGAATCAGAGAACATTCGTGCTATTTGATGCAGAACAATAGTTAGGCAAATAAGTTAAATTAATATAATTTATAGAAACGTGCCATTAATCCTTGTATGAAAATCTACACAGGAAAGAAATTACAATGCTACTTGGAGCAGAGAGAACTAAAAATAGTGCAGTATCACACACAAGGCTAGGAACCTCAACACTATGAGCTTTAAAAATATTTTGGATCACTGGGAACACATTAGAAGCCAAAACATTTTCACCACCCAGCAGCCAGCTCACTAGTTTGAGTTTCACTGCCTAAGACAAAAGGAAATGATAAGCTCTGCAGCGTCTCTGTTTTTATGTATCAGTTTTATTAATTTTAATCCTTCCAGAGTTTAAGATATCTTTCAATCATTAAAAACTCTTTCACATAAATCACAACTTTTATGTGATGATATAGTGTCATATTTAAAAAGTATCAAAATACTAGGGCATAGAGTGCACAGAAAGAGTGTAGTAGCTGTCTAGACATTCCAAGAAATTGAAAAACTTTGGTCTTAAACCATGAAAGGAGAAATTAGATTTACAACTGAACTGATGTTCTTTTGTCTTTTCAGTGAAATTTGTTTCCATGATATGATGCACTGGGGTCTTCAAATGGCTATAAATGCTGTATGGGAAAGTTCTAAATTATAGCTTTAATCTCAGAGATTAAGTCTCAGATTTCCAAACAGGTATTGTTTTAAGACCCAAAACTACTACAAAGCAGACTGCAGCATCTCATGCTCTGTAGTCTCCATGCTTTCAGAAGCTGATTATGGCATCATTGTGATTTATTGTAGAAAAGTAAGAGCAACACACAAAAGGATTATTGAAGGACAAAATCAGGCGCGTAACAATGATAGGGCAAGGGGAGACAGTTGTCTGGGGGCCCCACTGCCTGGAGGAGCACCCCAGAGGCACCTCATGTGACTCCCCATTGCCCCCTGCCCAGCCCCATAGCCTCTCAGCCGCTTGCCCTCTTCGCCGTCTCTCCTGCTTGTTCTGCTGGCCCGCAATCGAAGCAGCAGGCAAGCTGCAAAGAGCTCCTTTTCTCCCGCCTCTCAGCTGATCGGCGGGTGGGCGGGGCTTCCACGGAGGCCTCCGTGTAGGCCGCAGTGAAGCCTGAACTCGAGTAGGGCCCAAGCAAGCCAGGAAGGAGGAGGCAGCCAGAGTGTTCTCTGCAGCAGAAGACCCCTTGCTGCCCTGCTTAACCCAGACCAGCATTTGCCAGGTAGAGTGTGAACTCCTTTTTGTGGTTACCTTTCCCGCCCCCCCCCCCATATATAGGGATCTGCTTGCCATAGGGCTTGGATATGGGGGGGGGAGGGACCGAGAAGTCTCTGAATATTTATTTTGAAACAGCTTGGAAAATTTGCTGACTTAAAAAAAACTATCTAAAAAGTCCTATAAGTGGCTTGTTTCATGGCAGAAAATTGCAAAAACTTCTGGAACAGTATTTTATTAATTTTATTTATTCATTCATTCATTTATAAATGCACTTATGTTCAAGTTGTTTTGCAACCCAGAAGGTCTGAGTGAGAACTGTGAAGCATGTGTGGTGCTTTTACTTTATTTTATTTTTCTTGTGTGTGAACTGCTCTCCAATAACTTGCAGGGACTTCAGGGTAAATCTGGCCAACATGTGAATGCAGCACCTCCATTCCAGAGGAGATGTGTCTTAAAGGGCTTTAAAAGCCTCCTGTGAAAAACCTCCTGCAATCAAACTTGACTGAATTTGTTCAGAATTCTGAGAAAACAAACATAGGTTCACCCTGCATGGTTGAAAGTCTCCTTTGCTAATCTGCAGCGAGGGGCCCATTTTAATAATTCATCTTTCTAGTGTGTTCTAGGCATTAAAAGTAATACAAATGTATAGTACTCAATGTATATCACTATATATTGTGACACGTGTGTGTGTGTATTCAGTGAAATGTATTTGCAGGCAGCATACTTATTTGGGAATATCAGACTTAAATCCTTGGGGGCCTGGGGTGTGCGGAGGCCCTGGACTTTGGGGGGGGGCATTTTAAAATCTTGTCTCTGGGCCCACTCCAACCTTGCTACGCCCCTGCATGAAGCCTCTGCAGTGGTTTGGACACCTGGAGAACCATTCCTCCACCTGGCACCTGAAGACCTCCAGCAGCTCATCCGCTGTGTGATGTCTATCCAGCAGCTCCACATGTAACAGAACCCACCTGGGCTTTGCTACCTGGGATGTGCTGGCCTCACCAACAGCAGCAGATGTCGCTGCCTCTCTCTCTTGCCCCCACCAGTGTGCAGTGAGGAACAGGAAAGCAGCCTGCACTCCACCAAAGGTTGTCCACACATTTGTAGTTAAGTGCAAACTGATGTCAGGTTCTACTGGGTCCAGCAGCCCCAACATAACCTCCCTGCATGCCTGGTACAGGGAGGGCACCACCCTCCTACTGAAGGCAGTCCATGAGGGGATCTGGTACTCAAGGGCAAGCAGCCGGAGCAGCCAGCAGAAGCTGGCATTCTCCACCATCTCAAATGGCTGGCCATCCAGAGCCATAATCTCTCCAATGCCCTGGGTTATGAGATGTGCCCTGGGTTATGAGATTGTCTCTGGGCCCACTCCAACCTTGCTACGCCCCTGGACAAAATTCAACAGATTTAGGACCAGTTGCAATGGCACCTTCTGATAGTTTTGGCCCCAAGATTCACTACTTTCCGTGCTTTTCCAATTGTCCCTGTAGATTTTTATTCAGCCCAGCTGCAAGCATTCACTTTCACATGCTTTCTCACCAGTTCTCAAGAAGGCTTCTTTATGCCCACCACCACCACCCTTCTCCTCTCCCAGAGAGCATCCTCAGCCGTGAAATGAGCCTGGCCCAGCCCTGACATCCACTTCTCCAGCTACTGATGGATGTGGCTCATGGATTATCTATATTTATACACACATTTAAAAAGGAGATTAAGACTCTATTCATGAAGGAGAGAAAATGGAAGCCATTGACTGGACCCTAATTCATGCTTTTAAATGGAAGTGAAAATACTGGCTGCTTTCTAAAAATTAACAGATTAAAGATTTCATGCAATAATGCTAGACACGCTTTGTTTAAACTGGGGACTTCAGCCTTTTTCACATGCTTCCAACTAAGTATATTCTATTTATTTATTTATATTTATATACTGCCCTTCATCCTCAGGGTGGTGAAATCCAATGAAAACAGAACAAATACAGCTAATAATAATTTTAAAAGACTAAGGGAGAGCTTATTGGCCAAAAGCCTTAATAAAAATTAAAAAAAAAAGTCTTCACTTTTCTCCTAAAGGCTGGGAGAGAGGGAGTCATGCAGTTCTCAACTAAGAGCGAGTTCCACAGCCTGGGGGCAAAAATCGAGAAGGCCCTGCTTGACAAACAGGACTCAGCAATTGTCAGTACGTGAAGGAAAGCACTCCCAACTGATCTAGTCAGGTGGGTAGATTCAGCTTGGAGAAGATGGTCCGTAAGGTACCTAGGGTCCAAGCCATTTAGGGCCTTAAAGGTAATAACCAGCACCTTGAATTTTATCCAGAAACAGACTGGCAGCCATGGTAGTGCCTTCAAGACAGGAGTGATATGTGCACTGCAAGCAGTCCTGGAGATCAATCCGGCAGCTGTATTCTGCATCATCTGAAGTTTCCAATTACTTTTCAAGGGCAGCCCCACATTGCAGTAATCCAAATGCAACATGACTAAGGCACAGGTGTCAGAGGTGAGATCATTCTTCCCAAGGAAGGGCTGCAGCTGGCGCACCAATCTAAATTGAGAAAATGTGCCCCTGATTTGAATGGCCACCACCTAGGAGCAGGGCCAGACCCAGGAGAACCCCCAAGCTGCAAATCTGCTCCTTCAAAGGGAGTGCAACCACATCCAGAACACACTGAAACCCCATACCCTGATCAGGCCTTCTAATAACCATCATCACCTTCCTCTTGTCAGGATTAATGAATGTTTGGAGAATAGAATTGCACCTGCTGTCCCTGCATCTGACCTCCTTGCATTGCTCTAAGTAAGAAGTTCTCTGTAGCTTTTTCTAGAGGTTCTATCATCAACTTCCAACCATAACTGCATGGAGAGGAATTAGGATTTTGCCCCCTTCTATCTCCAGTCCTGACCTCTATATTTTGACTGTGCCTGTTTGCACAAAACCAACACACATGTACACAACACATGGAGGTCAGGAGCAGAAACAGTAGATAAAATCCCACACTCTCTCCAATTCCACTCTCCCTCCACACATTGTGTGCATGTGGGTAGGTTCTGGGCACACACTCAATGCGTAGAAGCTAAGGCTCGGCAGCAGTCACAATCCTGATCCCCCTCCATGCACTTGCAGTCATTTTATGTAGCTGGAAGACCACATGAAAGAACCTCTAGTGTAAGTTACTTATGAAAAGCCAATTTCTTCTTCAGTTTGTTGTGGAACTAATCACACTCTGGTCAGTGGAGCTCATGCTCACCACATAAAATGCAGGCCACCAGCCATGCATGACGGCCGACCTGCAACAACAAAACCATAGAGTGAGAGAGTGAGATAACTGAGACCAGGTATTTCTAAATACATGGCTGATAGTCAGCAGTTGGTTGTCACAAGTTGTTTAGACCTGTAAGTAGTAGTAATTTACAAAACTACAATTGTTGTGTTTATGAAAAAGCAACGGGAAAGAAAACTTTTAAGCATATTACACCTATACTCAGAAGGCTTCACTGGCTCCCAAATTATTTCAGGACACAATTTTAGTGCTAGTTTTGACTCGCATTAAATGGTCTGAGGCAAAGATATCTGAAGAACTGCCTCCTCCTATGAACCTGCCCAGCAGCTGAGATCATAATCAGAGGCCTTCTGTTGCCAGAAGCAGTATTTTGGGGTCATGCAGAAAAGCACCTCTCTCAATATAATGTGGCTAACAGGCTAAAAGCCTTTAGTGAACTTTTCACCTAGTGCAGCTTTAGCAGTTTGGCACAAGTTGGTCATTAGGACAGGCAAAGTTTAGTAACTTGCCTCCAGGTTAGAGATTCAAAAGACTGTAAAGGGATGTTGTCAGCCTTTACGAAGGCAAGCCACTAGCAGACCCATCAAAAGGAAACTGTTATGGGTGAGATACTCCCCAACAAGAGAGACCACTTGGAATGCTCAGCAGGATGCCATTTCCCCTTTCCTTAAGTTTAATGAAGTGGCCACCTAAAATAAGGGAGGAGTCGCTCATAATAAACAAAACTATCTGCACCTTTGCACCTGGGACATCTTTGTCCAAGGAGGCAAACACAGAGCCATTTTTGCCATAACACTTGAACATTTACATAACCTGCACTTGCCTTTGACATGAGATGACTAAGTCCACTCCAGCAATGAACATCATTGTCTTGCAAGAATCTCCCTACCCTACAGGGAGGGATGACCACTTGATAGAATCAACAACTTGCACATTTGCGAGTATATTTGCCCTACATGATCGACATGGCTCAGAGCTATAGAGGACTCTGGACTCCACCCCAAAACGGACACTTGGACAGGCGAGCTGTGGCTGATGCTCCTCACCCCTTCTTCCCTTCTCCGCTCTTCTTCACTCCCGAGGAGGCACCCTGCCTGATCTTCGCGCAACAGACATGGTCAGAAAGACAGGTAACCACTCACACCTCAAGCTGTATCTCTCTTTTGCCTCGTTCCCTGCCACCTTCCCCGCTATCCAGGCACTTTTCATTATTAGAAACCTCTTAAGCAGACCTTCCATTTAGAAATGCTAGCCAAGTCATTGAACTTCCTAACCAAACTCTTTTGCCTTCTGTAACTCCCCATTTTGATCCTTTGAAACTATACGCACACCTCCTCATCCTTTCCAATACACCAGACTTACTTAAATTGATACTGTGCAATATTTTTACCCCTGATCCGAGTTAATTTCCCCAGGTAAGCAAAAAGCATTGCTGAAGCGTCTAGCCAGCACTTTGGTGCAGTTTTGGTAACACTTCCTTCAGGTGTATCTTGCCCACAGAAGTTAGATGGGTGGCTACCAGAAAGGGCGGCTTTTCTGTGGTTGCACCTCAACTTTGAAAAACTCCAGTTGCCCCAGGAGATTTGTTTGCCGCACAATGTGGCTACCTCCCAGTGTTTATTGGAGACCTGGCTTTTCCAGCTGACCTTTTAAGTTGTAGTTTTGAGCTTTTATTTGCTATCTTGTTGGTGACTGGGTTTGTACTACATTATCAGACTGTTCTCATGAGCAGCCTAACCTAGGCTAAGGCAGTCCAGCCTGGGTTAGACTGTTTGTGTGCAGTGCCAGGATCTGTGCAGTTTCTGGTACTGCCTACCCATTTAATCGCACTTTTAAGCCCAGACTTTAGCCGTGGTTAAGGACACAAGTGCACCCTTAACCACAGCACACACAGAGATGGGTACCTAGAGCACACATCTCACAGGGCTATCCCCCAATGCACTATGCTCATCGTGCGGTACATTGTGGGATACATGAAGGCCAGGACATATTCTGGCCTCTGGAGATCTGCACTGCTTGCAGCAACGTGGATCGTGTGGGAGTGCGGTCTGCGCTCCCATCAACTTTGCAGGATCATCTAGGGGAAAGGTAGGTTTTGTGCAGTCTTGCCCCCACCCACCTGCCCTCCCCACCTCCAGTCATATGAATAACCTTGATAATTTTTATTTTGTTTTAATTTTTATTTATTTGTTTTTGTGATTGAAAAGGCAGGATATAAATTTTGTAAACAAACTCCCTCCCAAAGGCGATCTGCCTAGTCCCTTTGTTGTCATCCTTCTGGTGCCAGGCAGAGTCTGTCCTCTTTTTTTTTGTCTTTATTTATCTAATTTAAATAAAGATTTTTTAATGCTTGATAAACCGACTCATTTTAAGAATACATTAATATCCATTGTTATTAAAAAAGAGTAAAGCAGTAAAAGATACATATTTATAGTAAACATTTCAAGAAAGAACCTTTGCACCATCTTAATAACTGGCAGAGCTGAGATAAGTAGCAGTAACTCCTTGCAACTAATAAAAATAAATTGCTTTTCACAATATTTAGGAGATAATGGGTTATAATTCATAGAGATGTCCTGATAAGTTTCCAGAAAGGAGATACCATTGTAAGAGAGACTCAGGGTATACAGTTCTTGCTATAGTGAGATTTAAGGGATCAATATACTGGGATTGGGGTGGGGGGGAAATCAGACTGGGGAAATTTTGACCTGATAAAATCTTTAAAGAGGTTAAAATATATCACACCAGAGACTAGACATGTTGTTCAGTGGCCCACTTCATCACTCTCATGTGTACACAAAGCTAGCAATAGGCTGACTGATACTACTAAAAAAAGGCATGTGAAAACTGTGGTGGAACTGGGTCACCATGGGAGCAACAAGCATGGCTATCCAGAGATGTGAGTTTTGCGGGGTATACAAATATGCTAAGTAAATAAATAAAATGCTCAAACAGCAACTTGTGAATGAGATTATGAAGTCACAACATCCAAAAATAGAAAGGTTTTTAAAAATTTTTAAATAATTTGCTCTGGATCATCCAAGCTCATGTTCTGACAAGGCTGGCCTAAGACAAATTACAGGAGAACCTCAGTATCCGCAGGGGTTCCATTCTCCGCTACAACTGCAGATAACAGAACCGCAGATACCAAAGCATTGAGTCAATTGGACTCAGGGAGTTATGTTCCTGGAGGGACGGGAAGGTCAAAATAATGCAAAAAATGTTCAAAATAATGCAAAGTGCTGGACCATGCTCTGCAGGTTCCCAGATGTCCAGAAATGCCCCCCAAAAGGCCCAATTCCACCATTTTTTGATGGAAAATTGTAGGTTTTTTTAAAAAGCAACAAAATGGCTCCTGGGCTCAAAATGGTGACCGAAAATGACCTCAGAGGTCATTTCTAGCCCCCCTGAACCTGCGGATACACAAAATTAGCTCTTCCCCTCATCACTTTTTTTTTTTTTTTGGCATCTGCTAAGGTTGGGTATCAATTACCCAACCACGGATATGCAAAACCGCGGGTGTTAAGTCCATAAATGGCGAGGTTCTCCTGTAACACCTAAAACAAAAAAATAGAATACCCTCCTCTGCTTGAACTGGAGGTTATTTTTAATGATATATTTATTTATTTATTCATTATTTATTTATTTATTGTATTTCTATACCACCTGATATAGAAATCTCCAGGCAGTGTACAAATGAAAACATACTATAAAACAGTTAAAATTCATAAAACAGATAAAATCTCAATACATAAACACACATTAAAACTTAGATTTCAACTAAAAGTCTGGGAAAACAGGTACGTCTTCAGTGGTCCTCCTAAAGGCAAAGAGAGAAGGAGATGCTCTCATTTCAGCAGGGAGTGCTGGGACAGCTACAGAGAAGGCCAGGTTCCAAGTCACCACCAAACAAGTCGGCGGCAGCCATAACCAGATCTTTCCAGATGATCTTAATAGGTGACAGGGTTCACAACAGAGAAGGCACTCTCAAATATCCTGGGCCCAAGCCATTGAGGGCTTTATAGGTAATAACCAGCACTTTGTATTTCACTCAGAAACATATCAGCATCCAGTGCAGTTATTTCAAAATCAGTGTTATATGATCCCTTCGGGTAAACCCAGAGACCAATCTGGCTGCCACATTCTGTACCAATGGTATAGTTTCCGAACTACGAACAAAGGCAGCCCCATATAAAGTGCATTAATTATAGTAGTCAAGTCTAGAGGTTACCAGTATATGTACCACTGTTTTAAGGTCATTTGCCCCCAGAACAAAATGACTTTATTAATCCAGAGAATAGAAAATTGATGCCCAAATCTGCTGCTCAAAGCAAATGTTTCATTATCTCTGGATAAGCCCTGGGTTCTAGAGGTCATAGATTCATATCTTCATGCCTATGATCTCAATGAATCATGCTAAAAATAGTTGCTGCTTGGAGTTGCCTCAAAGCCCTGTACTTTTAAGTAATTTTCAAGCCAAAGCCCATTGTGAAGATTAGATCTTGATGGTAAGTTTGTAAAACATAGCCTGATCTCAGGATCAAGCCGGACAAGATGTAAGTACTCATGTTTGTTTGTTTATTCACATGGCCTAATAATATATACATCTTCATTACAAGCCCCGCCGCCCACTGAGGTCATCTGAGGAGGTCCGTCTCCAGTAACCGCCGTGTTTGGGGGCTACACAGAGACGGGCCTTCTCAGTTTCTGCCCCGAGATTGTGGAATGCGTTCCCTGCTGAGATACAATCCTCCCCATCTCTGGCAATTTTCAAAAAACGCCTGAAAACCCATCTTTTCGCCCAAGCTTTCTCAGCTTCCTAATATTTTTGGGTTTTAATCTCTGGTTTATTTTTAAATTGCTAAATTGTTTTTAAGTTTTTGTATATGTTTTCAACTGGTTTTATGTTATTGTAAACCACCCAGAGAAGAAAGTTTGGGGCAGTGTACAAATTTGATAGATAAATAAATGAATACATACATACATACATACATACATACATACATACATAAATCAGGGTGAGGGAGGAGGTCTAACATTATATTTTTAAAAAATAGCCCAACCTAACAGAAGGGAGCTGAACCCTACTCCTCATTCTTCCTATGGTCTGTCACTCCAAGTACTTGTGTCCCTGGTTCCTTTCTGAGGAAGAGCCAGAGGGAGTGAGGGGAGGGAGTTCAGATGATTGAACACAGAGAGGTAAGGTGCACAATGCACATCCTTTTTGATGCTAAAGTTAGACATCCCAACCCCTCTTTCTTTATAATGGAACAACACACTTGAACAAAGAAATGTGGCTGCTGCCTGCCATCACATCTAGTTTGGCCCTCATCCAAACTTGGAACAAATCTTTCCAGCTTTATGCTTCAATGATCCTCTAGTGATGGTGTTTAATAAATACCTTAAATAAGGCTGAAGAATTTGGGTTGATGTCATGTTACTATTAATATGTAAGCATTCTAGAATTAGATCTGATATTCTGTCTATATGCTAGCTTAACATTTTAAAATACATATAGACAGATGAGTGCACTTATTTACATACTCAACAATGCATTGTTTCCCAGAAAAGTGAAGAATGTTTGCAGAATGTGATCTGGGTATGGTAGGCTGAAATTAAACAAAATTGACAGGAAGAAGGAATGGGTAGGAGTAAAAGTAGATTTGTGGGAGGAGGAGAAAATAAGACCTATACAGGTTTCCATATAATATGTTAAATTAAAATAAGGAAATTATATGAGAAATAAGAACATACCAGTTCTGGTGGAAAGGAAAATATATGAACAATTTGAAGTACAGTAATTCATACAGTATTTAGTCATAAAGACAAGGGTCACCCAGCCCTTGTCTAAGCTGCTATTCCTCTGAACAGCCATTCTGCAGATACAGAGCACACCTAACCAGGGGGTGGGGGAAGTACCATTTCAAATCAAAGTGTGTGATTACGTTTTCCCTTTAGTGACAATCTGTATCCCCATCCAAATTGGAAGAAAAGCTCATGCAGTTGAACTCTCACTGGTGGGAAAGAGACTGTGCTGCCTCCTTTCACTCGTCTACAGAGGAATGTTTGATGCATTGTCAGCACATAATAAACAGCAGCATTTACTCTCCAGTTTTGCTCCTCGGAGACAGCTCTGTAATTTGCTGCTGTCAATAATATATTAATCACAAGGGGGTTGTAATGACATTTCACATTTGGCACAATATTTTCTTAAAACTGATTTGGGAGAAGGGATTGTATTAGAAGTAAAGTCAGCTGATGGCAACAGACAGCTTATCTATAATATTCCTTTTTCTTTTCTCTCCCCCGCCCCCATATGAAACATAACGAAGAGGTGGGGGGAATCTGCAATTGTAAAAACAAGAAGAATGCTATCATTATTGCTATTGTTACACAAGCTAACCTCATATAGTGTATGCTTCATGCCACGAGACGGGACAGGGCATATGTAATCTGGGTAAGGTACACTGGGTACTACACTATTCATTTGCTGTGTGTGGTGCTGATCTGATGCTGATTCAATATGCAGCTTCTGTGTCTACATTGAAAACATCTGGGCATCAAGAATACTAGCACTCTTCATTGTCAAAGAGTCAGATAATACCTTGTTGAAGAGGGGCAAATGTTCCATTACTGCATATCTATAGAAGATATAAAATGCAATACTGTAAAAATATGATTCCATAGAAACAACGTGAACTTTACTTCCACCATCATGGCTATATGATGTTCCTTGTGTCTTCTCTTGCTTCTCCTCCTTCCCACTTCCCCTACCACAAGTTCATCTGTTCACTCTTGATATAAGAAAGTTACATGCCCTGATGAGATAAACTGGGGGGGGAGAAGATTATTATTGTTCCCTGTGTAATTTTCAGTATGAATATGTCAGTTGTGCAGTTTCAATTTATACATCTGTCTAACGGAGTTTTAAAGAAAATGGTAAATGGACAATCTAGGAGGATATGAGACATTCATACCCACTTAATCATCCAGTTGTCCATGTGCTTCCAAATTATACTGGGTTCAGGTTACTCAGCAGAATTCTCAAGCACATGGACAACTGGACATAGTGGAAAACAAAATGCCAGTCAGATGTTTAGGTTAGGCACCCATCTATCTTGTATTTTAGTTGCTCAAAACATAACCAACAAAAGTCAGAATAGCACCAGAATTGTGTGGGGGTACACTACAGGGCAGACATACCCATACAATAAACAACATACTGCACTGTAAAGACTGGATTCTGGAGAGCAAAAAGAAAAGAGTACAGAAAACCTATTTCTGTATTATCTTTATTCCCTGACTAAACTCCAGAGAGTATGGTTTGTACGTCTAACTCATCTGCCACTAGTTTTTAACTAAAATGTTAAAGGCCATTACACTTTGCGTAATTAATTTGATAGCAAGTGCATTGGGAACAGCATCACCATTATGAATGTGAGCTGTTCCCACATTCTTGTATTATCCACATTGCAAGTTGACATGAATAGCAAAGTGGAACAAATCTTTGAATGGGACCCCCTGAATGCTCAAATGCTTTCAGTACAGCAGAGAGAAGATAAACTGATTGTAATCACTGCATGGCAGACATCATGCCTTGACAGATCATGGCAGACATCGTGCCTTGGAATTAGGGTTGGCACCAAAAAAAGAAATTATATTTCAGGATTTCTCCCAAGGAAAACGTTCTGAAAGTTTTCAAGGGTATAGGACAAGTGACATTTCTCCGGGGTTTTGCACATTTCTACAGAACGCAAGAATATTCCAGGTCAAGCTGGAAGGGGAGAACACACAAATGCACTGATATGTATTTCCAAATTATAACATAAGTCTACCATCACTTTTCAGTAATTCAATCCACTTTCTGCAGCAAGTTCTGTGCTGGACCCAGAGCATGCAGCATGTAATATCAACTCAATGAATCCAAGTGCTACAAGACTAAACTCTGAGAATCCATAATCATCAAAGGGGAGATAGCCAATAACAAACATGCCACATTATTCCAATTGACACAGTAAGGCTATGCACACGAGCAGCCTTACCCAGATTAGGGAAGTTCTACCTGGGTAGGGCTGCTCGTGTGCAGCACTGGGATTGAGCCTGATCCCGGCGCTGCCTCCCCCACAAGCGTGCCCTTTACCCCGCATACAAGGTAGTGCACATAGCCCAAGCATACACAGAGTTGGGGAAATCCCCCAATACGCCACATCATCAACTGTGATGGCACTCCCACAAGGAAACACAGGGATTGTCTGGAGGGAAAGTAGGTGGTAAGCTGCCTCCCCCGCCCACCCCCTCTGCCCCCACAGGGAGCATGTAAAAAGCTTCAGTATCTCATGATTCACATGGAAAACATCCCATAACAAAATTATGCCAAGAAAATTCATAAAGCCCACACATACATAAAACAAACTATTCAACACTAGCATAAAGTTAGTGAGTGATACATTAGCCCCGTGAGTGAGTGAGTATGTGTAGGGGGGGGGCATTTATTGCAAGGACCATTTGGAGATACAGAACAGGTATGGGCTCTGTATGTATGTGTACTAGCATTGCTGTACAACTGTGCACAAACTGTTCTAAGCATTTTTGTAAGAGCACCCTTGCACAACACCAACAGAGCAGCATTTCATGTGTGTAGCAGCCCTGATGGGTCCCTAACCCAGGCATACACTGTGCTGAATGTCAACCATCATCATCATTATTATATGGACATATGATGGTATCCAGAAAAATCTTTAACCGGGCTCATAATTTTCACAGTCTCCAAAATAGTTTTAAAGAAAATATCATATTTCAATACTTCCATTAGGCAGCTAACTTCTGAGGAGAAGTGTAGGTGTACATAACATATGACAACTTCTGCAGGATTTGGTATGCTGCAAAAGGTTCAAATATGAAATCTGTCACCTGATGTAGTACAGATGTATGTTTTCTTCAACTGTACTACATGCGCCTTCTACATGTTTGAATCTGGGCTCCTCCTGTTGCCAGAGTTATAGGGATATCCTAAGCAGTCTCAGATGTTAACCCCTGCTAACTGGGCAAAGAGGCACTTTTTACTGTGGTAATTCTCTTTATTTAGCAGGGGGAGAGTAACTGGCCCTATCCACCCCCAGCACAGTACTTCTAGTGACTGTTGCTGGTGTCTATCTTATGTTTCGTTTTAGAATGTGAGCTCTTTGGGGACAAGGAGCCATCTTATTTATTTGTTATTTCTCTTTGTAAACTGCCCTGAGCTATTTTTGGAAGGGCGGTATAGAAATCGAAATCATCATCATCATCATCATCATCATCGGGAAGGACTCGATGTCTGGATAAAACAAACCAGTCAATAACACCTGTCTGACTGTGTAAACAAGAAATAACAACAACAACATAGTAATTATTAATAATAATTAATAATCGACATAGCAATACCAGGGGATAGCAGAATAGAAGAAAAAGAAATAGAAAAAATCACCAAATACAAAGATCTACAAATTGAAATTGAAAGGCTGTGGCAGAAAAAGACTAAAATAATCCCAGTGGTCATTGGCGCCCTGGGTGCAGTTCCAAAAAACCTTGAAGAGCACCTCAACACCATAGGGGCCACAGAAATCACCACCAGCCAATTACAAAAAGCAGCTTTACTGGGAACAGCCAATATTCTGCGACAATATCTGTAACAATTGACAATAAAATTCTGGCATCCCAGGTCCTTGGGAAGGACTCGATGTCTGGATAAAACAAACTAGTCAATAACACCTGTCTGACTGTGTAAACAAGAAATAATAATTTGTCACAACTATGAAGACCACCTTAGAAAAAGCTGTGTCTGCGTGTTTTAAGAACACTGGTCCATTCGACTCAGGATAGGATACAAACTCTCAGAACAACACAAATCTATGTCACACTGATACATCATCAATTTGCTAATCACTAAAATGCTGCCTTGTGTACAAGTTTTATTTCCTTACTCTGAAGGAAGCAAGGAGTGCGAAACCTTAGGATACAATCTATTGTTTACAGGATACATCGTAATATATCTGAGCTTCGCAAAGCAGAAAAAATGTATTAAGATTTGTTAAATAAATAAATAACATTTGTTATTTGAAATACTGTGACAATGCAAACTTGCACATTTTATTAAAGTTTTGATATCTGGAACAAATAGGCTTCTGTTAATTTGATAATTTATATTCTACATCATTTGAACATAGTAAATACCAAAGAGAGCCTCACCCAATGCAGGCAGCATGTGCCTACGGACTAGCCAAAAACAGTGAGAGGGAGGAAGAAGGATGGAAGGCAGAACAGATAACACATGCTTCAGATCCAAATATGGGATGGGATCCAAGGAACATTGTAGAGAGCAATACTTTCATCTTATTCTCCCGCCATCCCTCCACCACACCTAACTGTCGTCCTGTAATTGCAATTCTTCTTTTTTAAATGAGTCATACATTTCCCCCCTCAATATTATTTTCTATACATTTTTATTACAACTTTAGGACTCCATTGAGATCAATGCCCTTACCACTGATACAAGCACCGACCTGGGAGAGAGGACATTCTTTGGCTAATGTGCTCTGATTCATTTCTTTGAGCAACTCCTTTAAGGCATTGCGGACTGTGGCATGGTTCCACTGCTCTGCTGGCAAGTCTTCCAGCTTTGAACAACTGTAAGAACAGAGAACAGAAGAATAAATAGATGGAAAGCATCACCTGCTATGAAGGAATGATTCTATCGCATTATGTTGTATAGTTTGTTTTTCTTCATTTTGTTCTGTGTCCCCACCAGGCTCTGCAGGGGTTAAAAGGTGAACTGGATGGGGCCAATCACACGACCTACTGGGTGGGTGGGTGGCGGGGAGGCTTCCCAAGCCTGCCTTCCCCCCAGACAATCATTGTTGTCCTGGTGGGTGCACGCTTTGCCCTGCTCCATGCAGCACAGAGGCCAGGATCCATTGTCCTGGCCTGCGGAAATCCCACAATGCACCACGGGAGTGCACAGTGCACTACGGAGATCCCCCCAGCACCGGGGAGCACCCGTGAGTGCTTCAGTGCCAGCTGAAAGCAGCCGGTATGGACACATGGTCAATTGACTGGGGTTAAGGGAGTGCCTGCTCACTTGACTTCATTTAAATGCCCAACCACTTAGCCAGGTGTGCTGAAGAGGCGCTGCTGAGATTTGCACACCTCGGAACAGTTCCCACAGGCAGCGAAGCCTGGGCTTAACTGCCCTAACCCGGTTTTGGCTGCGCATGAGAATAGCCTCGATAAAAGGGAGGATTGAATAGCCAGGAGGAAGAGGACTGTGGGAGAGGGTGTACTGCTGAGTGTCCAAAATGTCTCTGACTTGCAAGTAAAAGAGGGAAAGCAAGTTTCAAACTGGTGTCAATGTGTCAAACTCTGAGATGCAGCAAGAATAAGAGGAATTGTCAAATGTGTCTGAGGAAGAGGTTCATAGTGAAATACTGGAAGAGGTGCAACCAACTTAGTGTTGCAAGCAGGAGGTACTTACTGATGCTAGCTTTAAGTCTTAAGAAAAATTGCATCCCAGCAGGAGATGCCTTTCACTGATGAAAGGAGGGAACAAGTGGTCTGGAAAGAGGCACTGTAATATAGGGTGTTTTTTTTGTTGTTGTTTTATTTTATTTATTTGTCAAATTTGTACACCGCCCCAAACTTTCATCTCTGGGCGTGCCCTCTCTCTTGCTGTTGCTCCCCTGCAACTGATATTTAAGGTCATCCCTAAATATCCCCTTCCCCCTTGAATCCTTACTTGGAACCAACATACTGGCTGTGATGTTTTAAATGAGTTTTTTGTGAACAAAATCTCTCGTATTCGGGCCGACTTAGATTCAAACTCCACTATTGTTACGGAATTGTAACAACTGTTAAACAAGTGTTACAAACTCCACAATTGTTACTGACGCCAAGGTGTTCAGCAGTTCCTCTTATGTGATGACCCAGGATCAATTCTAGTTTGTGATTCCTGCGGATGTGGACAAGTTGCTCGGAATGGAGCAGCCTACCACCTGCCCTCTTGATCCTTGCCTGACAGGGAGGTTGTTGTAGAAGGCCTGGTAGAGATTATAAATACTTCTCTGAGGGAGGGCAGAATGCCTCCTTGCTTTAAGGCAATCATTAGACTGCTTCTGAAGAAACCTGCCTTGGATCCCTCAGATTTAAGCAACTACAGGCCTGTCTCCAACCTGTCATGGCTGGGCAAGTTGACTGAAAGGTGGTGGCCTCTCAGCTCCAGGCGGTCTTGGAGGAAAACTGATTATCTAGACCTATTTCAAACTGGCTTCGGGCGGGCTATGGTGTGGAGACTGCCTTGGTCAGCCTGATGGATGATCTCCAATTGGGAATTGACAGAGACTGCCTTGGTCAGCCTGATGGATGATCTCCAATTGGGAATTGACAGAGGGAGTGTGACTCTGTTGGTCCTTTTGGACCACTCGGTGGCTTTCGATATTATCAACCATAGTATCCTTCTGGAACGTCTGAGGGGATTGGGGGTGGGAGGCACTGCTTTGCAGTGGTTCCACTCCAACTTCATGGGCAGATTCAAGATGATGTCCCTTGGAGACTGTAGTTCTTCCAAATCTGAACTTTCCTATGGTGACCCTCAGGCCTCCATATTGTCTCCGATGTTGTTTAACAGCTACATGAAACCACTGGGAGAGATCATCAGGAGATTTGGTGTAGAGTGTTATCAATATGCTGATGACACCCAAATCTATTTCTCCATGTCAGCATCATCAGGAGAAGGCATAACTTCCCTAAATGCCTGCCTGGAGACAGTAATGGGCTAGATGAGGGAGAACAAATGGAGGCTGAATCCAGATTACTTATTGTGCAGGTACTTATTGTGCAGGGTCGGAACTCAGTGGAATCTCCTGTAGTAGCAGAGTCTTTGCTTAATGTTTTCTTTCGCTTGGGATTCCCTTCTGAAATTTTGACATAGAGGTACAAACTGAGGTACATGACCTCCTTTCTGAGGTCATGGAGTTTCTCTGGGAGGGCTGTGGCATCAAGCACATCGCTTGGGATTCCCTTCTGAAATTTTGACATAGAGGTACAAACTGAGGTACATGACCTCCTTTCTGAGGTCATGGAGTTTCTCTGGGAGGGCTGTGGCATCAAGCACTTAAAAACTACAGTATCCCCTTATTAATGGATTGGGGGGAAAGGTCCAATGCTACGTTGAAGGAGATGATTAAAACACATGTGGACACCCACACAAGCGACTGGGATGACCATCTGGCACACCTTTTGTTTGCATATAGGGAAGTTCCTCAAGAATCTACAGGATTGCCCCCATTTGAGTGAATGTGTGGTAGTGATCCATAGAGTGACCGAGAGTCGGATACGACTGAACGGATAAAGAGAGAGAGAGGAGAGTCAGAGGACCTCTACATCTGGTTAAAGCAAACTGGGAAGGAAACATTCTGAGTGCAAAATATCTGTGGTGGACTACAAGCAAACCTCATTATACACGGACTCTATATCCACGGTTTCACGTACTCACAGGTGTCTAATGGACACCTGCTTTCATTATCCACGAAAGGGTTAAAACCCATGTATCAGAGGTTCCCAGAGTGCCAGAAGTGGAGGTTACTTCTGGACATTTTGTAAGAAGGAGTCATATTGTGCTTCATTTCTTTTTTAAAAGTTTATGCGTCTTTAAGGTTTTTCTCCATAAAGAAGCATGGAGGTGTCAGCAAATGTATAGCTTCATGTCAGGGGCAAAGGGGTGGCCTAGAGCAGTGTGGGGTTGGTGGTAGTGCCAGGTAGGGGCAAGGAAGCTACCTGAATTTTTTCAAAGGATTTGGGCAGAGGGCTGATTTTTGGTGAATTGTTGAAGTTTACGCGTCTTTAAGGTTTTTCCTCATAATAAGTTATAATGGAGCTTTCAGCAGCCCCATAAGTGCACTTGGGGGGTGCTGGGGTGGCCCAGAGCGAGTGGTGGTGTAGTGCACATAGGGTGCCAACCACCCCCATGGGTTTCTAACCCATAGGGTACAGGGTTCTGTTGTTTCTGAGGTATTGAGTGTGGATTCTATGATAGCAAATGAGATTTTCAGTGAGACACCATGAATCCACTCTAATATGCTATCATAGAATCCACACTCAATACCTCAGAAACAACAGAACCCTGTACCCCATGGGTTAGAAACCCATGGGGGTGGTTGGCACCCTATGTGCACTACACCACCACTCGCTCTGGGCCACCCCAGCACCCACCAAGTGCACTTATGGGGCTGCTGAAAGCTCCTTTATAACTTATTATGAGGAAAAACCTTAAAGACGCATAAACTTCAAAAATCACTTAAAAATCACCCCTTTGCCCAATTCCTTTCAAGTAATTCTGATAGCTTCCTTGCCCACCCTAGGAACTACCAACCACCACACTCTACGACACCCCTTTCCCCCCGACGTGAAGCTATACATTTGCTGCAATCCTAATTATTCTCTATGAGGAATTCAAAAATACTTTAACAATTCACCAATAATCAGAGGAGTGTCCAATTGCCTTGGGATTTTTTGGGTGATAGGCACCCCTGTCTGTCTACCACCCACCCCGCTTTTGTGCCCCTAGGTGCTCCACAATAGGGGATATGGACTGGTTCGGGTCCCATTATACTCTGAGAAAAATAATTAAAAATATTTCAAATATTCATAAAAAATCATAGGGGTGTCTGATTGCTTCAGGGTTTGCATGGTTGTTGGCACCCATGGGTGCTCCACAATAAGGAATAATGGCCTGGTTCGAGTCCCATTATATCCTATGAGAAAAAAATAAAAATAATTTTCAAAAATTCATAAAAAAATCATACGAGTGTCTGATTGCTTTGGGGTTTGGATGACAGGTACCCCTGGGTGCCAGCTACCATCCTACCAATTTTGGGGCATCCGAACTGGTCCTAACCGGTCCGGATCCGAACCAAACCAGGGGGTGGTTCGAACAAAACCAAAACCGAACCACCCCCTCCTGGTTCGGACCCGGTTCGGATCCAAACCAAACCGGGAGAACCGGTTTTGTGCACATCCCTAATGCTGACTTGGAAAAATCCTCAAGAAAGCCCAAAGTTGTGCATGTAAATATGTTAAAACCACATTACAGCAGAGATGGGCTAGTTCTGGGGATAACTGGAACACATTTGGATAACAAAGAGGACCAAGAAGATGAGTCATTTGCTTTTCTAGCTATGTTTAGAGGAGTGTAGCCTGGAACAATTAAGTTGGTCTGAATGCATTAGCCAATCTGACAGGGGAGAAATAAAGTCTATATTGTATGAGTTCCCTAAGATTTGGCAAAACAAACCAGGCAGGACCACCTTAGCTGTACACAAGATAGATACAGGAAACCACTTACCTTTCAGGTGACCACCCTGCAGAGTTAATGGCAAAGGGTTGGGAGGCATTAGAAAAGAGGTGGAAGATCTGTTAAAACTGGATGTAATTAAACTTTCCTTAAGCCTGTGGGAAACTTGTGGTTCTAGTGCCCAAGCCAGATGGCACTCTAAGGTTATGTGTAGACTATAGAAGGTCAAACTCCATCACAAAACCTGATGTATTCAATATGTCTGTACTGAAAGCACTGGATTAAGCCACACCTTCAAGTTAAATGTTATCCCTTGTAAGAAGTGTTCCACTTTAAAAAAAAAAAAAGGAGGGGGGGAGATGTGAAGGAATGGCTCTTTCCCATTATGTTTTATAGTTTGTTTTTCTTCACTTTCTTCTGTGTCCCTTCCAGGCTCTGCAGGGATTAAAAGATAGCAACCTCTAACAGCCAAGTCTGAGGTAAAAATTGTCTGCAGCGGTGTTTTGGAGGGAAAGTTACAGTATTGTCACTGATTGTCTCCAGGCAGGGACAGAAGGTTCTGGCTGCCTGAGGGAAGACGATCCCTGATTGGTTAATGTATCCCTTTGGAACTGGATCAAAGGGAGGGGTGAACAGCCAGGAGGAAGAGGGCTGTGGGAGAAGAATTCTGCATGAGAGTGCGCTGCTGAGTGTTGTGTGAGCTGGAAGGCTGGAACACCAGCAACGTAGTGCTGGGCTGGGCTGGGCTGAAACAGCTAAGGAAGTGAGGGAGCTGGTCCTACTAGAACCTACTAGGCTGGGAGATAAGGCTAGAAAGCTTATTGTTTTACATTTTGCACTTTGTACTCTTGCCAACTGAACTTTATATTATTTATTTCTGTACTTTTTTAATGTTTGCAACCTTTTATTTTGGTAAAACTGTTCTTGTTTTTATACTATTTTACTGGTGTGACTGTTATATTAGTTCCACCTTACGCCCACCTGCCCATTCTCTTTACCACACTACTGAGTTTTGATATTGTTTTTAAAAGACAGAGAGGGTTCAGTGACTAGGGCTGCATTTGCATGTAATGCGAAACCGGAGGTTGCCGAGCACATGGTTAATTTTTCAAGCAAAAAATTGCATCACAACTGCATTGCAAATTGCATCACAAACAGTCATCCAACCACAGTCCGGCAACCTCCATTTTCAGGGCAGGGGAGCTCCTCCCTTTTCCTGGTCTGCTGAAGCTGCATTCCAGCAAGCACTGTAGCATTCACATCTCCAGACTGTGGGCAAGGAGTCAGCACATCTCCAGGGCAGCAGCCATTGGTCACAATCTTCAAGGGGGCATGCCAAGCATGAGCATGACTTTTCGGAATGGTCCACCTGCCCTCAGAAGCGAAAGAGCATTTAAATCCCTTTAAATGCCATGCCATTCAAGCCTTTCTTCTGACAGCGACTGCACCTCCGCCCTCATAATAACCCCACAGCAAAACTTTCTCGCACAATTTCTTGGAGGACACCAATTACTCAGGGAAGGGAAGGGACATGATTACTTCCTAGGAGGGGATATGTATATGAGGGAGGGCAAAGGATCCTGGGGTCTGGCCAGCTGTGACTAAGGACACTCTTGTGAGGGATGAAGCCCATCAAATCAGTCAATAGAGACCAAACCTCCCCTGTGGCGGCTTGCTGCCAGCAGACTAGCATTCTCATGAGAGGTCCAGTCTAAAGGGGAGGACCTTAGGCTCACCCAACCTTTGGTCTTCTGTCAGACTGCGCTCATGAGTTGAGCTAACCCAATAAAGGGATCCCCCGCTTGTGTGGGGCCCCCACTTTCTCTGGTAAATGATAGCACTGTTGCACAGTGACACCCCCGCCCCCCCGCTCCTCTCCAGGGAAGCCTTTCATGCACACAAAGGATATTTTGATGCTCCATGTGTCCGGGGGTAGCCAGGTGGGTAGACTGAAGAAACACTGGGACCGGGGAGGGATCTTTACTCGTGTTCACATTCCCCAGGTTCAGACCGGTGTTGTACCGTATGCAGATATGCCACCATGGGAGAGGAGAGCCCGGTTTCCAGAGACCCCAGGAAAGTGGGGTCACTGTCCCGGACAAAAACAAAGATGGACATCTTCAACAGGAGGATAGGCTGGCAGAGGGCACACTTTGACAGCTTCTTCACAGCAGTCACCAAGACAGGAAGAGCTGTTGCCAGGGTACCCATCCCCATGGCTTGCTTGTATAACTAGGTTGGGCAGCATCTGCTGTCTGGCCCCCATGGCCTGACACTTTCATGAGAGAGCAGTCCATGAGAGAAAGGAATGTCATTGCATATTATTAGCAATTCGGCTCAACACCCCTGTCCCCATAGATGGTTCTTCTCATGAGTTGTGAAGGGGTATCCCCATGGCTTTACACTCTCATGAGTGAGCAGTCCACTAAGGAGCAGCATCCATCTTCATCACACAAGAGAAATCTCCCTTCTCAGTGTTGGCAAAGCTGATCCTGCTGCCCAGCCCTTCTCGTGAGTAAGCCTAGGAAACCGCACATATACCCCCAAGGGGAGACCCCCTTCCCCAACATCATTGTACAAAAAAAGACCTTAGCCATTTAAGAATTCCGGGTATCACCACCCTACCATATGTTTTCATTCCAGCGCTCTAATGGGGTTGCCTTGCTTATGTTGCCACCTCGAGTGAATGTGCTTGTGAACATACATCTTTATCACTTCGTTTTTGCAGCACAAAGCACATAGTGCCCCATCTTGCCATCCCGTTCCCTTTTTCTCCTGTTTGCCAGGAGAGGGGTGGGCATGCCCCTGTGTGAGTTTGTCATTTGACAGGCTTTGAAGTTTGGGATGGGACATGGTGGAGTTCTTTTTGCTGGACAACTGCTTTGTTGGATTGGAGACAGTGAGGAAGTGCTTGGAGAGGCGGCCCGGAGAAGCGGGCCACAGGCATGGAATGGGCACAATCCCGGGTGGGTCTGCACTGCCTTCTCTGTGATTATGATTCCAGACATTGAATGAAAACACTATTATGGTGCCATCTGCGTTTGGACGTAATGCTGCTGCTGAAAAACCTCTGGTTACAACGGTGAAACTCAGTACAAACTTAAGGTTCAAAGTGGAGTTTGGTGAGGCAAACCTCAGGTCGCTTCTGCCGAGAAACCACGGTTGCACGCATTCAGATGTCATAGAGGCTATTCTCACGACTGTAGGAAAGCAGGCTAAGGGAGCCCAGAACGCTTTCCTGTGGTCATGGGAACTGCCGGAAGCCACACAGCTCCCAGCAGTTAGTCCGCTTAAGTCCCTCCCACCCTTAAACTAGGTTAGTGGAGTGAGTGCTCCACTAATCCCGTTTGACTGATCGTGTGCTGCAATGGTGCGGAACCATGCAGCGGCGACACATGGGTAAACCCCCGACCGGGTGGCTACAAGCAGTCTCCCGGCACAGGAGTCTCCCCACAATGCCCCGCGCACTCACGCAGGACATCCTAGGACTTCCAGGGGCCAGGCAGCCCCCAATCCCCACAACCCCAGTTGCCTCCATGATGGACCCGGTAGTCACGTGGGGAGCCGATCCAGCCGCTCAGGGAGAGCGCTCTCCTGCACACCACCATGAGGCACTTCACTTTGATCATGTGAAGCGCCTCATGGAGTTCTACCCTCTGCCTCATTTAACTGCAGATTCACATTATGTGTGAATGTGGCCTAGGAGTGGAACCAGTCACTCAAGCTAAATATCTTATTTTGGTGGCAGTTGGATGGTTAGACAGAGCCAGATGCAGCCAAGCCCTCACACCAATATTCGCTACCATAGCAATGTGAGTGCCATGGCAACTAGCCATGTCTGTATGTGAGCTCTTAGAAAAGAATGTGGTAATGAATAGAAGCTGACATGGGTTTATCATGGAAAAGTCACACCAGACTAATCTCATCTCCTTATTTTGATAGACTTACTGGTTCAGTAGATCATGGCGATACAGTATACATTAAGGCTATACGAGCAGCCTAGCCCAGGCTAGGGCAGCCCAGCCCTGGGCAAGGCTGTTCATGTGTGGTGCTGGGATCGAGCCTGGTCCTGGTGCTCCCACCCAGCCTTATCCTACTTTTAACCCTGGCCAGGTTAGCAAGTGCGCCCTTAACCCCAGCGCCGGAGTCATGTGTATGCTCAGGCTGCATGAGGCCCGCGCATACACAGAGACATGCGCCTAGAGCATCTGTCTCACACGGGTATCCCCCAATGCATCACGCTCATCATGCAGTGCATTGTGGATACCACAGGCCAGGATGCATTGTCCTGGCCTCCGGGGATCAGTGCTGCTTGGAGGAGCGCAAATAATCTGGGAGCACAAACGACACTCCCAGCAGAATGCTGTGGATTGTCTAGGGTGAAGGTCAGTTGGACCTTGCCTTCCCCCT
The DNA here is from genome assembly GCF_027244095.1 of Hemicordylus capensis. Classification (NCBI taxonomy): domain Eukaryota; kingdom Metazoa; phylum Chordata; class Lepidosauria; order Squamata; family Cordylidae; genus Hemicordylus; species Hemicordylus capensis. The sequence goes on from NC_069657.1 coordinate 218,555,241, forward strand.
CACCAACCACCCATGCAATCGTGTGCATAGCCCTACTGTGTATCTTGATTATAGCAAAGCAACTAACAAAGTCTCCCACAATATCCTTTTCACAAGCTGATAAACTGTGGGCTATATTATGCTACAGTTAGGTGAATTCACAGCTGATTGTGAACAACAGTATCCAGAAAGTATTCGTTAATGGATCCATGTTATCCTGGGGAAAGGTATTAAGAGCAGTGCCACAAGGCTCTGTGCTGGGCTTGTCCTGTTCAACATTTTCATAAATGACTTGAAGGAGGGAGTAGAGAGGATAATTAACAAATTTGCAGACAACACAAAGCTGAGTGGCATAGTTAACAGCTTAGAATACAGAATCAAGACTCGGTCTGATCTCTACAGACTCAAATATTAGGCCAAAACCAACAAGATGAAATTCAGGGACAAATGTAAAATCCTACATTTGGGTAAGAAAAACAAAATGGGCAAATAAAGGATGGAGGAGACCTGGAGTGGCAGCAGTACGTGTGAAAGAGACCTAGGTGTCTTATTGGACAAGTTCAACATGAACCAGCAGTGTGATGCAGCTGTTTAAATAGCTGCATTGACAGAAGCATAGTGTCCAGGTCACAACAAATAATCAGTCCACTCTGTTCTGTGCAGGTCAGACCTCATTGGGAATACTGTGCCCAATTCTGGGGCCCACATTTTAAGAAGGACATTGATAAACTGTAACAGGTTCAGATAAGGGCAACCCAGATGGACAGGGGTGTGCAAACCTAGTTATTTGAGGAATAGTTGAGGGAGTTGGGTAGCTTAGCCTGAAGAAGAGGAGATAAAGGGGAGATATAATAGCTGTCTTCAAATATCTGAAAGGCTGTCACATAGAAGAAGGAGTGAACTTGTTCTCTGTTGCTACTGAGGACAGAACTAGAACCCATGGATCGAAACTGTAAGGAAACAGGTTTAGGCTAGACATTAGAAAGCATTTCCTAACTATAAGAGCTGAGCAACAGTGGAAAGATCTGTCTTGTGAAGTGTTGGATTCTCCTTTGCTGGAGGTTTTCATATGTCAGGTATATGACTGCCATATGTTACATATGTTTCAGGAGATTACTGCACTGAGCAGGGGACTGGACTAGAAGACCTCAAAGGTCTCTTCCAATTCTGGCATTCTATCATTCTTTGATTTATCTGCCATTGGATGAAAATAGCTCTCTGCCATTCTGCCTGAGCAAAAGACTCAAGCCTGAGAGTTCAAATCCTGGTTCTCAATTTCTTGCTAAGTATTAAAAAACTTCAAAGGCATTTATTTTCAAATATAATATTTTAAGCATTTAATCAGACCTGGAATTACTATTTAAAAATGAGCTCTGGAAAGTTCTTTTTTAAAGTCCGTAATGAATTACGTAGCTTGTGCATATTCCAACTTCAAGTAAAAACACATCAGAATACTGACCAAGCATTGCTGCCAGGTGAAGCACTATTCCTGCATTTTGCTTACCATTTCAACAAAAGCCCAGAAATTAATGAAGGCAGGATGTGCTAATCTCAGTAGTAATACTGTGATTGACAGAGCAGCTCAGAGAATAGAGAAGGGCAGATGTTCAGAAATACCTACCTTTGTAATTGAATTTTCAGTGTCACAACATGATAGACATCTTGTAACATATCAGCTACTGTTGCATCAGGTGCATCTGTCACATAACTGAGCGGAAGAGGATTCCACCTTCCGAGTTTGATTATACCTGGGTGGGGGGGAGAGTGAATAAATACACACATGAACATATATTTGTTGTTTACTAAATCATCTGATTATTTGTTTGGGGGCCTTATTACAATATTGAAAAGTTCTTCTGATGATTCATTATTGAGTTATAGCCACTGGCCTACCCCACTCTCTAGAATACATTTAGGTATTCTAACATTAAGCAAGCTTCAGACAAGAAACAAGCCTAATTTCACAGCCTGCTTTATTAGAGTTCATTTCCAGGCACACAGAATACCAAGCAGACGGTTGCTTCCTTTGGCAAGAACAGCAATACTATACTTGACCCACTGAATTTGAAATGGACAGTTGCCTGTTGAAGCCTCCTTTTCTATTGCTGTTTCTTTACAATCAGCAATACAATCTTCTTTATAATCAGTTGGAGGTAGTACAAATGGCATGTGATCAATTAAACCCTGGGACCATGAGATATGTCAGCATCTTTATAGTCAATGGCACACTACAGGCACTCCCAGAAATAGCCCTAGCTAAATAAGAGTTTGTCTTCAACATGATGAGAATTGAAGATAAGTGGAGTAGTCTCCAGTAAATCTGTCATTTGTATGTTTGGATAGCATTGTGTCTTTCATGGGGTCAATGAAGAGAGTGATAGATGCAGTTGTAAGTCACTGGACTGGGGGAAAGACTTCCAAAGTATGAAAGGACATACATATCAAATATTATCTAGCTCACTGCATCTATCACTCATTGAATGGAGTTCAGGGTGGGAGTCAATAACTCTGTATACAAAGTTGTAGAAAACCAGAGCTGGTACTGTGGCCATCTATGCCTCCCTCCCTGCAGAGTCCACTCACCCCTCTCCAAATCAGTCACTATGCCTCCCTGCAGAGTTCATTCATGCCTCTTCAAAGGGGCAGAAAGGAAGATAGACCATGAACAAGCCCATGTTTTCAGCTGGTCCTCACTGCCACAAAACCAAACCAAGCAGAAGGAAGAAAATTCCTCTCACAGTCTTTGTACCTTGTAACCCTATACCTACAAGGTATCTCAATTTCCTGAATGGGACAAAAGCAAACTATAAAAAAACCAAAAACCTTTATGTACAAGCAGGGTGATAGAAGCAGTCAGAGTCTTGAGTAAAGACTCCTGGTACATGAATACCAATTATGCTTCCTTCATCTGCTAGTCAGACACATGATCTGGAAGCAGTAGTTGACCCAAACAAGATTGAATCAAGTCTGTCTCCCTACCAGGCAAAACTGAAAGCATTCTAGTTATGGTAGTGAACAACAAGATCAGCATATATCAGTAGAATTATACTCCAGTAACATTTTATTCCCTTCTGTATACAACTGGTACTTGGTCAATACTTCTTGGGAAATGCTACCCAAAAGAAGAAAAATAATTATCTACTGTTTGACATAAAATGCCTAAAACAGGGCATAAAGAGAACAAAACATTAAAATTATGCCACTTTTTCAGTATTAAGGTTTCACAATCTGGTGCTGAATATGCTATAGTATAAATAGTGCCTAGACTGTAATCCTGGGCAGTAACACACAAAACTCATTCACAGTACCGTATGTCTTTAGAGCTGGCTCTTCATACCATATTCCCCTTGCCAACGTAAAGGCTGTTTTTCTTAACGAGGACCGTTTCCTAGTCTTGTTCACATACATGTGAAAGAGCCCTCAAACTGGCTTTTAGGGGGTTGTTCCACCAAGCACTACTACGTCACTCACAAGTTTTCAGTATTGTCCCACTTTTATTTGGGGAGTTAAAAAGAAGAAGAAGACAGGATTCTCCTCTCCCTCAAATGGTAAATGATTCTGTTTATGTGAAGCTCTAGTCACTGAGAGAAATCCTCCTGTACTTTCATACCTAATTTCCACAAGTATATTATTTAGAAATCTGAGACTGGAAAAGATCCACCAAACTAATCATAAAACCATCATGGTTGAGAAATATATGCAGTCTGCTTTGTGCACACAAATGACCTGGATTGTATTTTACACTAGACAATCATAGCACCTTCAGAACTAAAACTGACTGAGGTCATTCACACAATCAAAAACTGTGTTCTACCTGGGTTTGGGAGCTGTGTGTGCTCCCAATTTTTAGTTGTGTGGAAGCAAAATAAGAGGAAAACCTGGGTAGAAGATTGTGTGGAAGGAAGGTAGGAGGAAAAGCTACCCAGGTTTTCCTCTTATCTTGCTTCCACACAATTACTTCTACCTAGGAGTGAAGTCACCATTGTGCAGATGTGTCCAAAGAATCCGACCGTCACTCCCTGTGGAACTGCCCCATCCAACCTAGCCATGCCCCCTGCATCCGACAGCAGACGCAGGGGGCATGGTTTCCATATGCGGAAATGGGGCTGCAAGAAATGTGTCTCTCTGCCCTTCAAGGCAAGGAAAGGCACTCCCAGCCAGGCTGGAAATCCAGTACTGGCTGAAGCGCCTTGTGAACAGGGCCTCAGAGCCCCATTTCCTCATATGACCACGTCCTCTGCATCTGTCATCAGATGCATGGGGCATGGCTAGGGCACCTAGGGGCTGCCACAAGTGGCTTGCACCCACGCCATTGTCAGCTTCCTACATGCCTGACTCCCACCCAGTTTCTCTCCTAACTTGCTTCTACACAACTGAAAATTGGAAGCACACACAGCTCCCAAACCTAGGTAGAATACAGTTTTTGACTGTGTGACTACAAATTCGACAATTTATATACTGCTTATCAACAAAAGTTCCGAAAGTGGTTTACATAAATCTTATTAATTAATTAATTAATTAATTAAATGGTTCCCTGTCTACAAAGGGCTCACAATCTAAAAAAGAAATGTAAGACAGACACCAGCAAGAGCCACTGGAGGGACGCTGTGCTGGGGATGGATAGGGCCAGTTGCTGCATGACCACACTGTGTGAATAACTCTTTAGTATTCTGTTAGATTAAAAAGAAATAGGTAAGATACAGTGAGGCTATTCACATGAGCAACTGTGGTTCATTTAACCTCAGCAGGCAATCATGTGCATGTTCGCTACCAGGTCAAAAGGTTTCTGGCTGGCCCATTGCCATTTCTGGCAGCAAGGTGGGGGGCGGGGAGAGGAGGAGCAGCCAAGCCAAGCACAGCGGCTGCCCTAATGTGAGCAACCTTTGGGGTGCAGGATGAGGAAGTCCTCCCACTCCTAGCATTTGCCTTCGCTGTGCCGCTGCTCATGTGGTGCATGGCATAGTGGAGGCAAAGATGGCTGCAGTTCATCTGCCAGGGAAGGCAAGCAAGCTCCTGCCTTCCCAGCAGCCCTCCCGAGTGGCAGCCAGAGGTTATGTTCATGACCTCAGTATGTTTTGTCAGGAACTCACTGTCAAAGATCTGCAGAGTAAAGTTCCTTTATTCTAATCAGTAAGTAATAAGTAAGCAAGAAGTTCCATAGAGTCAGAAATCTATATCAAGATTGGCTTCCCCTTTGTAAGCATTCAGGGAATTCATATGCTTATATATTCAGCTCATATGTATCCTGCTTCCAACTAAAAATTATTAAAGCCATTTTAATACTTTTATTAAAATGAAACGTTTTATTATTTAATCAGATTAAAAAATACAACCAATAAAGAGCAGCAAATTAAAAATTCATTTGACAGCAGATGCTAAAATACTTTATGGAACAACAGAAAAGCCTCCAACTGTTTTCTAAAAACAGGAAGCCATTTTGATCTTCCATAGGAAGACATTCTACAACTGTGGAACAACCACTAAAAAGATCCTGTCCCTGCTATCCACAGAATATCTACTATAGGCAGCCCAAAGTCTCCACAGTCAATCTTAAGGCTCAGGTATATATATATCATGTGGAAACACTACACTGGTCATATTACCCAGGATTTTGTTTAGTTAAAAAAACCCTCTGTGATAATATTAACAACAAAATTGAGAACACTGAAGAAACAAAAAACAGTAAAAGTTCCAAATCTACAGATACCTGAAAGCAAAGGTCATTTCCAGCTAAGAAAGGCCTGGCAAGGCCTCGCTTCTCCCAAGTGAGCCTTCTTCTCCACCAGTGACCCCTCTTCTCCTTCTCAGAGGCAGGATTGATTGATTGATTGATTGATTGATTGATTGATTGATTGATTGATTGGCTTCTGAAGGGGCTATGGGGCTGGTAGAGAATCTATTCTATTCTAGCCTAATCTATTCTTTTCAAGTTCTTCTTGTTAGCTCTCAAAAGCTTTCACAAAAGCTTGGAAAAGGTCAAGAAAAACTTGCAAAAAATGAATGAAAATCTAGCAGGCTAAGGTGAGTTTGCTTTGCCAAAGCTGAAAAAGTAGTAGTAGAAGTTTATTACGGTCATTGACCAGTCATTATAATTTGCATAATACGTTTACATTTTACAGAGTTTTAGAGTTAACTAGCCGACCCCGCACAGAGCATCTGTGCGGCGCTTTGAGGCTGGCTGTTTCTCCCTCCCTCTTCCTCCTGCCCCGGTCTCTCCTCTCTTCCCCTTCCCTCTGGCCCTGCGCTCTCCAGCCCTCCTCCCCTCCCATTCCTCCCCACACACAGAGCCGCGGCGGGCAGCCAAGAAGGGCCCCGTGGCTGCCGTTTTTTCTCCCTCCCATTCACCTGCCGCCGCTGCGGCTTTTCTCCCCACCACTTTTCTCTCCCCCCACCCACTGCCCACCACCGCTTTTCTCTCCCCCCCCCCCCTCTGCCCACCAGCCAACCGGCCACCACCGGCACTTTTCTCCCCCTCTCCTCCTCAGTTCTCACTTTGGAACTCTCACAGCGTGTCGCGAGAGTTCCGCCGCCAAATCCTGGGCACGCATGTCCCAAGAGAATTAAATATATAGATAGTACAAGCTTTACGCAATTTGTAAGCAATAAAACAAAACTTGGCCACATTAACAGAAATCACTGGTTTAAAATTTGACAGCAAATATTCCAGATAAAAAAAGATCAGTGTTGCCAGGATATTTCTTTATAAGGGGTAAAATAAGGTTAGAATGACTATCCCTGTAGAATTGGCAGTAGAGGATTACATGAGCAGTTGTCTCTGTCCCTTGAGCTGCAGAGGCATCAGTGAATTGAATAAGGTATTCGATTGTATTTTCCCTCCAAGACCACAGCAGGGAGAACATTTAATCTGGCAAGGGTCAGGGCACTCCTAAATTTGGATAGGGGAATGTGGTCTAAGTAATCGGCCGGTTTGAAATTAAAACTCTGAATGCCTATATACATTCCCCTTGATAAACGTGCACATTCCTCTTGGAGGTCTGTGGCTAGGAGCCGTTGTTTGATAAAGTGGATAGACTGATCAAAACCACGGCCAATGAGTTCTCCCTGGGATGTGCCAAGATGTTGGAGCTTCATTTTTAAAGCTGTTGTCTGGGTAGATGTGAAGCTATCAGTTAGTACTAAAGGAGCGAGTCCAGTGAGGAAGAAGACCAATTTAAATCAGAATTTAATTACACAAAGCCAAATTTTAATCTTTAAAGTGGTAACTCCAGCCCCTCTTGGGAGAGCAGCATTAGTAACACCACCAGGCACTTGGAAGATGGCCCTTAGAAATTTAGTCTGGACTACTTCCAATGACATGGAGTTATCATATAAGGGCCAATTTGTGTGCCCTAAAAAATCTGAGGCTAAACCTTAGCCATGAAAAGTTTAATGGCTGCTGGGACAAAGAGGGCACCCCTTGAAAAATGAAAAGATTTAATCACATTTGCCGCCTGCTGCGCATTATGGGAGATATAATTAAGATGAGCTTTGCGATTCCCTCTGGAGTGAAAAACTGCCCCGAAGTATATGTACACCTTCACCTGCTTGATCCTATGCCCGTTTATAGAGCATTTAAAATACCTTGAACGTTTTGTGAACACCAGGACTTTCATTTTAGAATAATTTATCTCCAAAGTTTCACGCCCTCGATCTCAGACAGCGAGGAGGAAGGGGAAGCTGTCAACTTTCCAGGCAATGCAGGAGTGTCTGAGGGGCAGAGCCCGGCTATCAGTGTTCAAGAAACAGCTGTGGCTTATGATTCAGAGCAGGCACAACAACCTGAGGCAGCAGAAATCGTGAAGGACCAATCCAAAGAGGAGCTATGCAACCAACCCCCGCTGACTCCACAACAGCGGCGTGTCACGAGATGCAGGGCTCAATTGGAGACTATTAGGAGAAGCAAACGCCTCTTGCAGAGGGCTGATAAGCCTTGAATTCCTGCCAGCTGGGAGCTCTTGGCTTGCACTATAAATCACGTCACCAGCCTTCTACTCACTGCTGAAAAGCAACATTCGTCAACCTCTGTGTCGACAGTGTGCAGCCAAGTCCGGTCAAGACGAACTTCCCGAGCCGTATCCAGTTTCAGCAGCTCCGTTTTGTCTCGTGATCTTCCCTGGCAGTTGGCTAGACCCTGACACAAAGCCTCCTTTACAGTATAAGCACTCAAAGATGCTAAGGCCCGACTTAGCTCCACTTTAGTTTGTGAAAGAAGGACAATGTCGTCAGCATAAAGTAATATTGAGATGTGCCTTTTTGTCAATTTGGGAGGATGAAAGGCCGGATCATTCAAGAGTGGGACCAGGGAATTAATGTAAAAATTAAACAGGACTGGGCAAGGATACACCCTTGTCACACTCCCCTATAGGTGGGTATTTCCTTAGAGAGGTGTCCTTTCGTACTATACCGTATTCTAAGGCGGGTATTCAAATGAAGATTATGTATCTGTAATGGTAGGCGTGACTCTATGGTTGAATCCTTTAATTTCATCCATAGTCTGTCTCTTGAGATTGAGTCAAATGCTGCTTTAAAATCTATGAAAGCAGTGAATAAGGAGGATTTAGGCATAGAAGAGTATTTTTCAACTAAATGTTGCAATACAAATGTTTGGTGAATAGTAGAATGGCCTTCGCGGAATCCCGCCTGCTCAACCGAGAGAATGTCCTCAGAGTCGAGCCATTCTTGCAGTTTCCCCAGAAGGTGCCTAGAATACAATTTACTAACGACACTGAGCAGACTTATTGGCCGGTAGTTGCTGCAATCTTCTCTAGATCCTTTCTTATAAATTGGCACAATTATCAAAATGCCCCACTCATCAGGAATTTTGGCAGTAGCATCTATGTAAGTGAATAGTGAAGCTAAAAGAGGAGCCCACCACTCCATGTTATTACAGATAATTTCTACTGTAATATAATCCAGCCCTGGGGCCCTGCTCACTTTACATTTCTTGACCAGGGCCTCTGTTTCAGCAACAGTGACCGGGCTCCAGGCTGGCAGTTGCTCAACATCATAATCTAAAGTGACCGTGTGAGGGCATACCTTTTTGTACAATGCCAAAAAATGACACTCCCATACCCATGCTGGAATAACCAAATTAGAGTTAGGAGGGGCCTTCCCTAAGGGATGAGAAACCAGACGCCAGAATTTTGCCTGGTTTCTAAGTTTTGAGGCACCAATAAGTTCAGCCCATTCCGCTTTTTTAGCCTGGAGTTTCTTATTTCTTAATAAATTCTTATATTGTTTCTTCAGAGTTACTAGGGATTGGGCCAAGACATCAGTGGAACCCTTTTCATAAGATTTAAAGATGTGAGTGAACTTTATCTTAGCCTCCAAGCAATCCTGGTCAAACCAGGTACGCGAAGTTTGTTTGACCACCCTATTGGACATAGGCACCATGTTAACTAAGGTAAGTATAAGCAGAATAACTAATTGATTGTATATCGGGGGGGGGGGGGTGCCAGCATCATGATAGTGGCCTGCAACTATGTCAGCCCACAGATTGAACATGATAGAGAACGAAATTAATTTATCAACACGTTATTGTAGGGCTAGAGTCCATCTCACTCTGGTCCAGCATGGCTCATCCTCATAAGTGGGGGCCTGACAGGCCTTCAAATGGATTGACTCTCTCCATGCAGCTGTCAATGTCAATGGTGAGTGGTCGCTCTCAGGGCAGGGAATTATCCGGAAATCCCCTAAGAGGAATAATAAATTTTGAGAGACTGCCATATAATCTATGAGTGATGGATTCAGGTCCGCCCAGTGGGTGTATTCAGCTGGGTAATCTGAGACTATAGCCCCACTGAGGATGTGAAGATCTGGATAAGATTTAAACCCCCAAAATTTCCCACAACATCTTTGGATTTTCTAGATAAAAGGAAGAAGAGAGTATCAGAAAATAAGGGCACTGCTGAAACTTAGCAAAAAGAGAATTATCATTCAAGGCAATCCTAGCATTAAAATCCCCCGCCACAATTAGGTGGGCATCATGATGATCTAATTGTACCTGATTTATAAAGGCCTCCATTTTCTGCCGGATTGTCCTAATTTCCACATGTTTTCTAGTAGGAGGTATATATATATTCATTAAAATCATGGATGTGTAGCCAAAGTCAACCCAGACTGTCATAACAAGATGGTCCAGACTGGGAAGTTGATTAAATCTGAACTGAAGGGCAGTAGAGATAAAAATAGCCAATCCCCTGTGGGGCCTGTCTCTAACCCTCGGGGCCATGGCTCCGAGGGATAGAGACTTGTACCCGGGTAAATACAGATCCGTTTGGATCCCAAATTTCTTGAATTAAGATTATATCAAATTCATTAACAAACCAAAGCAGATCCGGGTCCTGTGATTTGGTCTCCCACCCAATGAGATTCCAAATACAGAAACGGATCTCATCATGAGAGTGAGCCAGTCAGGTCGGGGGGGGAGGAGAAGAGGGAGGTGAAAAAGTAGTATGAATTTGCAGTACTATATAACAACATCAACAACAACAAAAAAGCATTGCAGAAGGTGTTGATGTACAAAGGGACAATTTCTCCTTCATATGTAAGGAAGAAGGACAAGCTTACCTACCAAGTTTCCCCAAAAATAAGACAGTGTCTTATATTAATTTTAGCCCCCAAAAATGCACTAGGGCAATTAGTGGTACATCAGAAATTACTGCTAGGTCTTACTTTCAGGGTAGGTCTTACTTTCGGGGAAACAGGGTAAGTACTAGGAAAGGTAAAGTGTGCCATCTAATAGTAGCAGAATTCTCTGTAAAGTGTTTTTTTTTTAATGTCTCCCATGCTGTTTTGCATTGCTATGCTATTGCAATTCCTAGTTTCATCTGCCTCCCAGACTAAATTGGAAGGCAAAAAGGGACTACAAATCCCATTCTCCCTGGCTGTCATTTTCTGTCAGGCAGCATGAGACTGTATCCGGTTTCAGGCTGAGGCCTGCAAGAGATACCAGGAAATTTGGCTGGCATCCAGGCAGGGAAGCAGGGCCAGAGACAGTTCATTGTCATACTGGGTAGATTCAGGTTAGACAAACACATCCAAGAGAATCAAAACAGTGTCAGAGAAGGAAGCAAACCTCATTGTGAGCCAGCTTTGTACTGAACTCAAAGGAGTTGCAAGCTGAATACATGTAATGTAATGTGATGAGGTCCTTGGAACTGAAGGAGTTCATATTCTAAACTCCCCCCAATTCAAACTTCACTCTCATCACTAAATAGAGGGCATGTGTGTGTACATGTGGCCCTCACTATCTGCAGTGGTTTCATTCCCACCAATTTCCACAGATAACAAAACCGTGGCTAATCAGACCTTAAGTCAATGACTATTGGGGGGGTTAGGTTCCTAGAGGGTAAAAAAGGGCCAAAAAAGCAATTAAAAGGCAGAAATTGAAGAAATAACATATTGTGCCATACTCTACAGGTCTCTAGCTGTCCAGCAATGCCCTCCTAAACCCACAATTCCGCCATTTTCCCCATGAAAAATAATGGGGGTGTTTAAGAGAGAGAGACAAAATGGCTCTGTTCAGCATAATGGTGGCCGAAAATCACTTTGGAGGTCATTTCTGGCCATCTGGGCACCACGGATAGGCAAAATCTAACCCTTTAGTATCCATGAATAACGTGGTTGGGTACACATTGCCTGGCCGCAGATACACAAAACTGTAGGTGCCAGGACCATGGATAACAAGGGCCACTTGTACTACAAGCATTATGAAGTTAGCTGGTTTTCAGTATGAGAGGTAATTCCTTGCATGACCCAAGACCTGTTTTGACAACTGCAGTAAATCTGCAGTTAAGACAGTGATACCAGAATATCCAAACAATAAGTATAAATTTACCAAGGAATAACAAATAGGTTTTACTAAGTACAAGCTGCTCACTACTGAAAATAGTTGTCAAAAAAATACTAGAAAATTTCATAACATTAGTTGAAGACCGCATTTTAAAAGACTTACATACAAGTGATAGACTTGGTGTTAATTTAATTTTAATTTTAAAAAGTGAATTAATCAGTGCTATAATTTAATTAGAAGATATTATTTAAAATTATATTGCAGTAACATATTAAACATTGATTTTTATTTTTTTAAAAACCTTACTGTATCCTGCTGTTGTACTGAATCCAAGATGAGAAGACTATTCACACGATCACTTGAAAGCAGGCTAAGGGAGCCCAGCCTGTTTTCGAGCAGTCATGAGAACTGCTGAGAGCCACATGGCTCCCGGAGGTTAGCCCACTTAATCCCCACCTGAAATGAGGTGAGTGCAAGTGCTCCGCTAACCCTGTTTTGGCGATTGTGAGCTGCCACGAGACCCCTGGCTGTGAGGCTCCAACAAGCCTCCTGGCCTCAGGGGGGTCTCCCCAGAATGCCTCACATGGGACATTCTGGGACTTCCGGGGGCCAGGTTAGGCTCTACACACGGATTGTGTGTAGAGCTTCCATTGTGTGTAGAGCTAGATTTTTTAAGTTCTTTGAGTTCTCTTCCTTTTGGGTAAATATATGTATAACCTGTATTTCTCTGTTTTTTTAAGGGGCTCATCTTAAATTCAGAGTAACCTTGCATTTGGATAAATACAGTACTAATTTCTTCTCCTGATATGCAAGTTTGTGCTTCGAGTTAGTCTATAAGGCTATTCATACAAGCAACCTAACCCAGGCTGGGTTAGTAGGGGACCAAGCTCTGAGGGCTTCAACTATAAACTGGTATATAAAATCAGACATAAATATGTAAAACATATCTGGCACACAACATGCAGCATTAAGACATATGGTCCTTACTTATGAGAAGCTATGAACAAGGCATTATGCTTTCTGTAGGAAGCTGAAGTCTCAGAAAAGTGTGTCTGCTTCCATAAACAGAGATGGTGATAATATTCTAATAAAAAGTAAATGAAGCGCTTCATGCAGCCATAGGCAAAGCTCTGTGTTGCAAGCTGTTTGTCTCAGCAGCCACCTACTTGGTTTAAGCAGATGTAACCATGTCAGAACAATCTTTTGTTTGGGGGATGGTGCTAGTGATGTTCTGGTAGCATATTTAAAATCTAGCCAAACTTTCTAAGTAAACAATGACACAAATCGTTTATCTTATAGAGCTCCACCCATGAAGTTACGCAGGTGTGTGTATGAAGTGGTGCTCTGCGGACTACTTTGTTATTACTGGATTAATGCTCAATTTATGCAGGAAGCATTAAAAAAAGAAATTCATCATGCCAGTTTTAGACAGAAGTCTGTGACCAAAAAATGAGATTTGCAAATAGCATGAGAAAACTGTACTAATTTTTTTCCACAGAAGTAATCTGAAGCTTTGATGCATATGAAAGCATCAGTGCTTCAGTATCCTGAGCTTTTCATGATCTCTCAAGCAGATCATAGATTAACATCACCATCAATGCTGATGGTCCCATCAATCCATCATTTAAACATATCAATTGTTTCATAAGCTAATGAATAGTAACCAACAAATGTAACCAACCCATCCCATCTGTATTTTGTTGAGATTTCGTTTCAGACTTTGCATAGCTGCAGTTGCCGGAAATTTATGGCACTTTCCAGATTAGCCACTCAGCAGCAGCAAAATCCTTCTGTTCAGGTAAATCGCATTCAAAACGTAAATAGCAAAGCACCCTGCAGGGGGAGCAGTCTCATGAAAACGAACAACCCGAAAAAAACAGCAACTTTTTGAAAAACTTTGGATAAAAGATATAAAATTTACTGCTTGCTCTAATCTAAAGGAAAATATTTTGAAAATGATGTACAGATGGTATCTTACGCCCAAAAAGCTGGCTGTAATCTATAAGAATATGTCACATAAATGTTGGAAATGTAAGAAAGAAGAGGGTTCCTATATACATTTATGGTGGACATGCAATAAATCGAGAGGTTATTGGGACTTAATATATAACGACCTTAAAAAAATATTCAAAACGACTTTTCCCAAGAGTCCAGAATCAATACTATTAGGTATTGATAACAATGCTCTCCCGAGGAAATATTGGACCCTCTTCATGTACTTAACAGCGGCAGCAAGACTGACATTTGCGCGCAAATGGAAAGACAGTCAATGCCCGTCTAAAGAGGATTGGATTCTTAAAGTACTAAGATTGGCAGAAATGGTGAAATTAACATCACTACTAAGAAATACATTTGAAGAATTTAAAAAAGAATGGGACCCTCTTCTTGTCTATTTAAAAATACATCACAAAATGGATTTTTGTCAGGCTTTTGAGGGCTAACTACAAATGTTTCAAAAACACCCCCAAGTTGTTTTCTATATGAGTTACTGGGGAGAGAATGTTTAATTTATAGGCAAGATCCGGTCATTGTTAACAACACTTGTTCCAATGATGAGATGGAAGTCTTTATTGTGTGTGTTTGTGAGTGTTTGTATCATTTGTGTTTGTTCTTTTGTGTTTTGAAAATTGAATAAAAAGTATAAGGAAAAAAAAACCCAGCAACTTTTTTACACCAGTTATACGACGTTATAGCACTATATCGCAGCAATTAAATTTGAAACAAGGCATTGGAAATATGAACGGCACCTTGCTGTCAGCATAGGGACTGCGGTGTCACAACACAGGAAGTGTGGAAGCACACTTTAGAGATTCGTCGTTACCCTGTTTCAGGGTCTAATCTGGAAAGCGCCCAGGAAGCGCAAAGTCAGAATTCACTCACTGAAACAAATTTTTCTGCAATCCAAGAGTTAAAGTCAATCAATATTGATTCTCAGCAACAAAGAGAACACATTAAGAATCTCACAAATACCAACTGAGTTAACAGAAGTCATAATTCCTCTGAATGCACGCTACAAGCTTACTACTTAAATCGGTACCTGGAATGCATCTCATCTGGAAAATCTACGGGAATACATTACAGAAATGGAAACAGCGCCAGCTTCTTCTTCACCTTCCTTCAACATCATGCTCTGCTTCATAACCATTTTTCCAATGTTACATTATTTACACAATTGTACAATTCCATGAATATTGAAAATCAGAAGTGTTCCCAAATGCTACTTTTTTTACCCATGTTGGTCAAAGCGTATTCACTTATCATTCCCCTCATACCCCAGGATATCAGAGGAGCAACCAGTCCCTCTCTCCTTTCTTCTGCTCATTATTTTCCCTGGAGCATACAGGGATGACCAGATCCTCCAAGTTTAGCAGGAATGTTCTCAACCTTACAGAGTAACTTATGAGGACTACATCAACATAAACAATGTTATGGCTGAAGCAAATAATGGGGGGTGCTTGGCTAAAGAATGTCCAATTTATCTCTCAGCTTCTAAAAGAAAAAGAAAAAAAGGCCAATTTTTAAAGGATTAAATCTCAGAACCACTGCAGAACCAGGGGCAGATTAAGCTTTTTGCCACCCATAGGCAAAAAGGCTTTTGCTGCCCTTTTACCTTAAACAAAAAAAGGTTTGCCTTTTTAAAAAATAAGGTAAAAGGGGGGACTTCCTTCTCGTCCACTCCACCTTGCTGCAGCTGTCACTGCCCACAGAGAGGGGCAGCCAAATTTGAGGAGGGGCAAAGTTTGCTGCCCCTCAAATTTTGCCACAGTAAGCAAATTTATATCTCTCTGTTAATCCACCACTGTGCAGAACATGAGTATTTCTAAGCCCCCCCTTTTTTTTTTGCCAAGTCCCAAATCAGCATACACATAAAAAGCAGAATAAATACAAAACATATTAAATTAACAACAACAAAATAAGCACAGTAATATCACAGGGGGAAATATAAACTAACAATTCCCAACACCAAACATCCCATGGAACAAATATGTTTAAAGAAACGCCAGAAAAGTCAGGATGGATAAGGCAGTCCAGGAAGCTTGAGGTATGGCAGTCCAAAGCATGGTTGTAACTACCAAGAAAGCTGTGTCCTGTGTGTCTCACAACTGAACCTCTGCAGGCTGTGGCACAAGGAGCATAGCCTCTCCAGAAGAGCTCAACTGGAGGGCAGATTGATATGAAAACAGGTAGTCCTTCATACACCCCAAGCCAAAGCTGTTTAGAGAAACAGCTGGAAGCCAATGCATACAAAATATATATTTTCCTCACCTCCAGGAAGGGTAGCAGTTGTTAAACCTGTTAAAATTGCATAAAGACACTCTTGGCCACAGTCACCACCTGAGGCTGCAGGAGCAAGAAATGCACTTCATCCTTGGCAGAAGTCCTGGCCAAACATACCTCTATTTTGTCCAAATTAAGTTGCAGTTTGTTAGCATGCATCCAATTCAGTCATGGCCTCCAGCCTTCCTCCTTGGGATCAGATGACATTGCAAGATAGAGCTGGGTGTCAGGCACATACATGAGACCCAGGCACATGGCCACCATTGAGAATGGTGGGGACGAGCACTAGCCACTGCGGCCCTGAGCACTTCCAGGGTCCGCCAGAGGCTCTCCCCGGCTTTCCCCCATACCTTTGTGGGGCCGCCAGATTAGCTTGTCCATCCCCATGTTGGGCACACTGAACTTGGCACTTCATTCACACAAGAGAAAACAAAACGCTTGACATCTGGATTCTCTGTTAATACTCATACTCACTTCATACTCACTTTGATCACACTCCATTGAATTCGGTTGGGCAGCAAAATAACTCATTGCCCTGACCCCAGCAGCATGCGGTGAAGCACCCAATCCAGCAGGCAGACAGGCAGCTTGCTCATCTTGCCGCTGGTGACCACGCTCTGTGTGTGATGTCATACACAGGAGGTGTGGCCCGTGTGCACTAGTGCACACACACAGCCACAGGGAAAGGGGGCTGCCGGTCAAGCTTGTCCCGCAGCCGCCAGCAAGCTCCCTACACCCCTGATGAAACCCCAGCAAAGTCTCCCAATGGCCTCTCCCAGCAAGGAGACATTACATAGACATTAGACAACATGGGAGACAAAAGGAAACCTCGCAGAACTCTGAAAGTCAGAAGTCATACAGCTGAGCCAAAGTCTCCCAACGACATATTCTTGACACATCCCACAAGTAGGATGGGAAGCAATACAACATAGCAGCCAAATCCAGAGCAATAAACCACTTGGACACTGCGGTAACTAGTTTTGCTAAGTCTGGAACCTGAGCTCCAAACTACTGCAAGCATGCTTGTACAATAATTATGCAACTGCAGCATGCCTCGTTTGTTTAAATGCGGACAATAGCACAATTCTGGGCAATTCTAAGGGTAATGGAATCAGGTATGTTATCACTTTTTCAATGATTGTAGACATAAGCAAATTTTCGAGTTTATATTATACGTACCCACTGGCAAGACAACATCTACTATAAGGCCATATTTTAACACACTCCTTAAATATTATAGTGTCTAAAACATGCAAAATATGTCAGTAACAGAATCATAAGTGATGTTCCAAAAAATTCCTGACTTTGTTACTGAAGTATTTTGCATGTTTCAGACACTATCTATAATACTGAAGGGTTTTGTAAAAATATGGCCTTATAATAGAAACTGTTCTCTTGGCAGTGGGTACATATAAGTGAGTACATATAATATCAACTATAAAATTTGCTTATGGCTACAGTCATTGGAAAAAGGGTAACATGCTTGATTCCATTACCCTTGGAATTGACTTTTGCAAATGCACATTTTTAAGCACGATGCGAACTTCTTGAACTGGTACAAATTTGCTCGCTCTGCAAGTGGTTTGTTGTTCTGGATGTCTGCGAGAGTCCCTCAGTCCCATCCCAAGAAGACAGTCCAGAAAGATACCATGGTCAATGTTACTGAACATCATTGAGAGATCCAACAGGCACATGCTCCCCTGTCCAGTTCTGGAATGGGCCGTCAAACAGGTTGACCAAGACAGTTTCCATTCCAAAATCCAGTCAGAAGCCACTGACACCTCTACCCACCCAGCCATCCCATATCTGCCTGTCTTTATTAAATAGAAAGGGCAAGGGTAAAGTGCACAGGTGGTCAATCTCAAACTTGTCTGCATCATCAGGCTGCACAAACACAAACCTATCAATCACAATAGTTCAAGCAGCTGACTCAAGCCCTCTACCAGACCTGCAATCAATCTGTAGTCCAAGTCAGAATGGAGGTGAGCAGATGCAATGGTGGCAGAGAAACAGGATTTTTTTCTTCACCACCATAGAGGAGTCCCTAAAATGGGCTCTAGCCTGCATTTGGTCAGATTCATCATAAGTCTTCCAACAAAAACATTCAAACCATTATGTCTGCTGTTTAACCACCTTCAGTTCCATAGAAAACCCAAGGACTAAACTGACTCCACCTAGCAAGGGAGGATATTTTTAGAACAACTGTTACAGCTGTTCAGGAGGGGTTTACATGACTGTCACTCAGTCTGGAAGTGGGGAACATGTTGGTAAAAATGTCGGAAGATAACAGTGTGCACTTCTGGTCGGTGTGACACCTGAACCCATCCAAGTCTGGTTCCCACCCTGCTTATCCCAAGATGCTACCAGCTTACTCTGCCCAACCTCAAACCTTATGCACATAAAATGCACAATTTATTTTTAAAGAATATGATAGATTTCTCCTGGGCCTGTACCACTACATATTGCATGCTGGGGATTGGAAATTTGAACGCTCCTGGATTGGAAAAAACAAACTTGCACAGGAAAAAGAACTTAAGCCTAGCTTCTATCTGATATGGTATCTTTCCACATGATGCAAGTTTTTGCTAAGCGCGAGCTTTCAAATATGCAACCTCCACATGTGGTCTGAAATGATACAGAACCCAGGGAAATGTAGCACATGATTTTCTGCACATTGGAAATGGCTCTCAGAAGCATGAACCACTGATTGATGAAAGGAGAGTTAATGGAAGGGGAAAGATGGAGGAAAACAGTAATAAAGAAGTGTATATGGGCCCACAATTTCTGCTACTGGTGCCAAAAATCAGTTTCAGAGTAGTAATTAGGAGATATCCAGTTTGCTTAGTATGATCATTCTTCTATTGTGTATGTCCTGAAGCTTCATTTTATTGATGAGCAACAGCAAAAATTGTTTCACTAGTGAAAATATATTTGTTTTATTGAACATATTATTTTCTGTATTCGGTATATTAGAGTGCTTCCCCAGTTATGAGGCAACTACAATGCTTCTAGAGCCTGTATGCTACTGGCTACATAATATGGTAAAAATGGTTGGAAGTAACATCACAACATTTCTTTTCTCTTCTAGACTGCTTTGAACAGCGGATCCCAAAACACTTTACAAACATTCATAAACTGTATTTCGTTATCTCCTTTTGAGGACAGCATTATGCCCACTGACATATTAGTGACTTATGATTATGTGCATTGTGTACTGCAAATTACCATGTTAATGTCAATACAAAAAGAGCCATCCCCACCCCATATATGCTTCAGTTCCATGGTAATAAATATCTTAGTGGACAAACAGGAATAAACAATGTGGTTACAGTGTGATATATGAAACTACAAATCACCTAGTAGCCAACACTTGGTGAATAATGCTCCATCCAACATGCCAGACACTAAAACTTCAAGTTATAAGTGGAGGGTTGACTTTTAGTTATAGAGTACGCCTTTGGCATTTGTTTTCTTAATACTTTCGGCTTTGTTGGACTGAGAAGTTCATTTTTTTCCTAATGGATGTTTGAGTCATTGAGTAATGAATAAACTTTTCATACAAAAAATGTCATACAAAAAAACCCTAAGCCTCTTGAATTAATAAGCAGGCAATCTATACATGCACAGAAAACATTTATTCTCCAAAAATGAAAACACTTATTCCCCATAAATTCTTTTGACTAATCTTTCTTCTGCCTTGTAAATCATAATGTAAGAGCAGAACAAAGCCTTTTCCTCATGAACCACTTTACCAACCCAGGAAGGTGAAAATCTGTCCTAAAGTTCTGAAGAAGGGAAAGGTACTAAGCGGGGACTGGTCAGTCTATGTCTTACCACTTCAAAGAATACCCTCAGTAGTTCCTTCCAAGGAACTAATGAGGAGAAAGCCACAAAAAGACTGCCTTCAGTATCTATAATGATATTATTAACCAGTAAACCACCCGAAACTCCCTTCTCACACCACTTTGCATGATTTCACATTAACTGACTATGTTCTAATTTCATTTATAAACTTGTGTGTGTGTAAGAATAGTCACCCTAATCCTTATGAACATGGGAGTTCTAATGTGCAGAGTTTTCACATAACCATGCTCTCATATTTACATATCTGGATCAGACAATTGTGTTTTAACACTTAGCGCATACAAAGGTGCCAACTCCACTGAAGTGAATGGAGAAGCCACAGTGTGCACATTATAGCACCTATGGAGTTATGAACATTTCTCCAAAACTAAATACAAAAGTAATTGTCAAAAGAAGAATGAAATACTTAACGTTACAGCTCTTTAAAAAATGAAAATAGCTATCTGTATAAGGTTTAAGGTTTTAATTTTGTGTATGTGTTTATTTTTCTTATTCCTCCATTCAATATATACTTTACTAAAGTATTTATTTAAGTTTACCAAACAGTTAGATGTCATGTAACTTTATATACAAGTTTTGCATTTTTTTGCATGAAGATTGGTCTTGTGTAATAGATGCTGCTTCACATTTGGGAAATATTATGACAGAGCCCAAACTTAGATTAGATTAATTTAATATAAGCATTAGGTAACTAAATTAATAAAAACCCTATGAAGGGAACAGAATTAGGCCATGAATTAAATAAAGCTTTCTGAAGCTGATTATTTTAGAAGCAGTTATTTAATTTCAAAGCTTTGTTTCCCAAAGAACAGCCAAAATATTGGCCCAGATATAAAGGCAACACAACTGATATTTCATACTGTATTTTGAGATTTTCTAGACACATTTAATCAAAAATTGAGAGGAAAATGCCAGAAGAAACTCTTTGCTTTGTCCTCTTTTCAATAATAAACAGAATTGCCTTGAATACCTTCTTAGCTTTTCAATAGATAAATATTAATCTGTTGGAAAGCTAAATATTAATTTTCAGTTGAGGCAGATTGTTTGAATTAAATATTATTTTTACATAGCACATGTAGGAAAGCAAAACTTAAAATCCTTATTCATCACAGTACTGAAGTTGCTGAATACCTCTCACTAAATTACATTTTTATAGACAACCTTTTACAATTTGTGAGAATTCAACTTTTCATTATGTTGTACTAGTCTCTGGGCTAGATGCTCAGCTATCAAAGACAGGGAGCTGAAACATAAGCAAGCATGTGCTTCTTATAGAGAGAAAACATTATTATAATCAATGTAGTGAGAAACAAAATTATCAGACACTAAACCCTAAAGTATGCTTTCTTCAATTTTCTGTTACAAAAATATAAGTGCCATCGTTACTATTCTCCCTGATAATTGTATATCACTGGCAAGTAACCTGTATGTAGGGGTGTGTGGGGACTACTGGATCTCACTATGGGAGTGCTGAACCAGACACATCACAGTGCTTCACTACTATACCCAGCTGAAGGTCTGTGGGAGAAAGCTTCATGAAACCCTATGGAAATCTATGGGAGGAGAGCAGGTCTTGTGGTAGCAAGCATGACTTGTCCCCATAGCTAAGCAGGGTCTGCCCTGGTTGCATATGAATGGGAGACTTGATGTGTGAGCACTGGAAGATCTTCCCCTCAGGGGATGAAGCCGCTCTGGGAAGAGCAGAAGGTTTCAAGTTCCCTCTGTGGCATCTCCAAGACAGGGCTGAGACAGATTCCTGCCTGCAACCTTGGAGAAGTCACTGCTAGTCTGTGAAGACAATACTGAGCTAGATAGACCAATGGTCTGACTCAGTATATGGCAGTTTCCTATGTTCCTATGTTCCTCCTCAAGATGAATTATTCCACAAGTTCCTTGTTTTAAAAGCCCAGTAGTTGCTCCTCATTGAAAAATATATTTAATAAGAACAAAAGCTAACTATATTGCCTACATTGTTACCTTATTCTTCTGAAGCACCATCATTAATGTTTTGTGGATATCTCTTTAACAGAAATTTTCCAGATCACAGTGCCAGATGGATAAAAGCTGATTTTTAATGTATTTTTAGGTTCTATTATAACAAGTTTACCTTCTTTTGTTTTTAAAAAATAGCCTGGTTTGAAGTGAAATCTGAATTTAATACAAATGTATTATAGAATGTTTGTCATGACCAAGTACTATAAAGGTTGTTATTATTATTATTTATTTACACAGTCAGACAGGTGTTATTGCCTGGTTTGTTTTAGCCAGACATTGAGTCCTTCCCAAGGACATGGGATGGCTGAATTTTATTATCAGTATTGTTGCTGTTATTATAGATATTGTCGCAGAATATAGGCTGTTCCCAGTAAAGTTGCTTTTTGTAATTGGCTGATGGTGATTTCTGTGGCCCCTATGGTGTTGAGGTGCTCTTCAAGTTGTTTTGGAATTGCACCTAGGGTGCCAATTACCACTGGGATAACTTTGGTCTTTTTCTGCCACAGCCTTTCAATTTCAATTTGTAGATCTTTGTATTTGGTGATTTTTTTTCTATTTCTTTTTCTTCTATTCTGCTATCCCCTGGTATTGCTATGTCAATTATTTTAACTTGTTTTTCTTTCTTCTCGACTACAGTTATATCTGGTGTATTGTGTGGCAGATGTTTGTCTGTTTGTAGTCGGAAGTCCCATAATATTTTTGCATCTTCATTTTCTAAAACTTTTTCAATCTGATGGCCCCACCAATCTTTGGCTACAGGTAGCTTGTATTTTTTGCAGATGTTCCAGTGTATCATCCCTGCTACCTTGTCATGTGTTTGTTTGTAGTTATTATTATTAGTTGTTGTTGTTGATGATGATGATGATTCTATTTCTATATCACCCTTCCAAAAATGGCTCTGGGTGGTTTACACAGAGAAATAATAAATAAATTAGATGGATCCCTGTCTCCAAAGGGCTCACAATCTAAAAAGAAACACCAGAAAGACACCAGCCACAGTCACTGGAGGTACTGTGCTGGGAGTGGATAGGGCCAGTTACTCTCCCCCTGCTAAATAAAGAGAATCACCACGTTAAAAGGCGCCTCTTTGCCAAGTTAGCAGGGATTGAACAAAGAGTTCTTGTTTCTGTTTTTTGTTTTAAAGGAAGAGAACAGAGGGTGAAGTATTTCATTATAAATATGGCACAACAGGTCATTTATTGGGTTTAATGACATTTCCGACTTATGTAACACAGCAAAGGAAGGACACATACAATTGCTGTATTCCAGAGCAGTGAGGATCATCACAGCTGCACCCATTTTAATTGTTTAATTGTTTTTAAGATGTTTTTAATTGGTGTTCATATTTATATTTCTGTTTTAATTGTTATTGGTTTTAATGGTTTCTGTTTTTAATTGTAAACCACCCTGAGCCATTTCGGAAGGGTGATATAAAAATTGAATAAATAAACAAACAAACAAACAAACAAACTGCAATTTTTGCCAATCACCCCTTCCTTCTGAAGTACTTTGTGATCCTTCTGAAAATATGTCACTGAGGGCTGTGCAACCCTCATAGACATATTTTGCAGGGCCACCGAATGCTTCTGGGAGAAGGGGAGATTAGTGAAAATCATAGGAACATAGGAATCATAGGAACATAGGAAATCAAACTTATACTGAATCAGACCAGTGGTCCATCTAGCTCAGAATTGTCTACACCAGGGTAAGCAACCTTTGGCTTTCCAGCTGCTCCCATTATCCCCATTCACAATAAATAAATTGTGGCTGGGAATGATGAGAGCTGTAGTTAAACAACAGCTCTCATCAAAAACAGGTTGCCTCCCCTGATGTAAAAAAATACTGAGCTAGATGGACCAATGGTCTGATTCAGCTGCCATGAGCTATCCAGTATTTCAGGAAGGAGTATTCTCCCAGCCCTATCAGGAGATCCCAGGAGTTGAACCTGGGGCCTTCTGCATGCAAAGCAGATGCTCTACCACTGAGCTACAACCCCATCCCCATGGCCCACTAACCCCTCACCATGTTTGACTGCCCACACTGCTTTCCTCTGGAACACAGCAAATGCATGCATGCTCCTTTGCTATATGAGTACTTCATAAGGCAGGATGTCAACTGATATATTTACAAGACCTATGATCCCTTCCTCCAGAAGAAACTATTATCTTACCAGGATAATTCACTAAGCCCACCAAAGTAATGTTTTACTCCTATCTATTTTCTTCCAATTACCTATGCTTTGCACTTTGCTCAGTTCTCAATTTTTTGTATGTCGATGACTTTATCTACTAAACAATATGAACATTTACTTCTCATCTCAAGGAGCAATACTGTTCTTCCCAATAAGCCTTCGTATTTATAAAGATCAAAGCACTTCATGTACATTCCCTGAATAATCTATACAAGGTTGTGATAGGCCAGTGTTATTTTCATACTGCAAATGGGGATATTGACTTGCCTAAGGTGAGTGTATGGCTATAGTAGGAATTGAACCATTAACTTCTCAGCTCACTCGTAACCACTGAATTATGTTAACGCTCCAGTAATTACCACTCTAATAACTAGCAGTACAATCCTAAGTATGTTTGCTCAGAAATAAGTCCCAATGAGCTCAATGTGGCTTACACCCTACAGCACATCTCAAGCAATTACCAAACCTGCTTTCTGAAATGTTTTTAACACTTGGTCTTCAAGTAAAGGTTCTTGTGCAGTGCATATGTACACAAAGAAATGAACAAAAATCTGTATTCTAACATAAATAAAATGTTTTTGTGTACTTAAATAACTTCTAGTTACTGTACCAATGCAGCTTGAAACACTTCATTGAAGTGTTTCAAGCACTTCAAAACACTTCATTGAAGTGTTTCAAATAGAAGTTCTCTCTAAAGAAAGCAATAAGGCTGTTCTCATGACCAGAACTACCAGGGCTAAGCCTCTTCTACCCAGGTAGTACTGGTCATCTGTGACAGCAGGCGCTCTCCTGAGCCAGAAGCTCTGTCCCTGGGTAGCCCAGATAGACTACCCAAGTTAAAAGTGAGATGGTAGGAGAACAAATCCCTTCATATCTCACCCACTGAGATATGGTCATATGTAGGGATGTACACAAAACCGGTCTGCCCGGTTTGGTTCGAATTCGAACCAGGTTCGAACCAGGAGGGGGTGGTTCGGTTTTGGTTTTGCTCAAAACTCCCCCTGGTTCGGTTTGAACCTGAACCGGTTCGGACATCCAAAAATTGGTAGGATGGTAGCTGGCACCCAGGGGTACCTGCCACCCAAACCCCAAAGCAATCGGACACTCATACGATTTTTTATGAATTTTTGAAAATTATTTTTATTTTTTTCTCATAGGGTATAATGGGACTCGCACCAACCCATTATTACTTATTGTTGAGCACCATGCAAACCCTGAAGCAATCAGACACCCCTATGATTTTTTATGAATATTTGAAATATTTTTAATTATTTTTCTCATAGGGTATAATGGGACCTGAACCAGCCCATATCTCCTATTGTGGAGCACCTAGGAGCACAAAAGTGGGGTGGGTGGAAGACAACCAGGGGTGCCTACTATCCACAAAGTTCCACGGCAATCAGACACTCGTCTGATTATTGGCAAATTTTAAAATTATTTTGGAATTCCTCATAGAGAATAATGAGGATTGCAGCAAATGTATAGCTTCACGTCGGGGAGAAAGGCGTGTCCTAGAGTGGAGTGTGGTGACTGGTAGTTCCCAAGGTGGGCAAGGAAGCTATCAGAATCATTTGAAAGGAATTGGGCAACGGGCTGGTTTTTAAGAGATTTTTGAAGTTTACGCAACTTTAAGGTTTTTCTCCATAAAGAAGCATGGAGGTGTCAGCAAATGTATAGCTTCACATCGGGGGCAAAGGGGTGGCCTAGAGCAGAGTGTGGTGGGTGGTAGTGCCCAAGGGGGCCCAAGAAGCTCTCAGAATTATTTGAAAGGAATTGGCCAAAGGGCTGGTTTTTAAGTGATTTTTTAAATGTGCCTTTAAGGTTAGCAGATGAGAGTGGATTCATGGTTTGTCATTGAAAATCTTATACGCTACCAAAGAATCTACACTCAGAACACTTCAGAAACAACAAAACCCAGTACCCCATGGGTTAGCAACCCATGGAGGTGGTTGGCAACCTCGCTCTGAGCCACCCCAGCACCTCCCAAGTGCAGTTATGGGGTTGCTGAAACCTCCATTCTTCCCTATGGAGAAAAACCTTAAAGCCACTTGTGGGGTGCTGGGGTAGCCCAGAGTGAGTGGTAGTCTAGTGCAAAGAGGGTGCCAACCACCCCCATGGGTTGCTAACCCATGGGGTACTGGGTTTTGTTGTTTCTGAAGTGTTCTGAGTGTAGATTCTTTGGTAGCATATAAGATTTTCAATGACAAACCATGAATCCACTCTCATCTGCTAACCTTAAAGACACATAAACTTCAAAAATCGCTTAAAAACCAGCCCTTTGCCCAATTCCTTTCAAATAATTCTGAGAGCTTCCTGGGCCCCCTTGGGCACTATCACCCACCACACTCTGCTCTAGGCCACCCCTTTGCCCCTGACGTGAAGCTATACATTTGCTGACACCTCCATGCTTCTTTATGGAGAAAAATCTTAAAGATGCATAAACTTCAAAAATCACTTAAAGATCAGCCCTTTGCCCAATTCCTTTCAAATAATTCTGATAGCTTCCTTGCCCACCCTAGGAACTACCACCCACCACACTCCGCTCTAGGACACCCCTTTCTCCCCGACGTGAAGCTATACATTTGCTGCAATCCTCATTATTCCCTATGAGGAATTCAAAAATAGTTTTAAAATTCACCAATAATCAGAGGAGTGTCCAACTGCCTTGGGGTTTTGTGGGTGGTAGGCACCCCTTTCTGTTTACCACCCACCCTGCTTTTGTGCCCCTAGGTGCTCCACAATAGGGGTATGGGCTGGTTCTGGTCCCATTATACTCTATGAGAAAAATAATTAAAAATATGTCAAATATTCATAAAAAATCATAGGGGTGTCAGAGAACCGGGGGGGAAAGGAACAGCCAGCCAGTGCAGAGAGCTTTCCCAAAGCACCACGCTACTTGCATGGTGCACTGTGGGATGTCTGATGGCCCCAGCTTGCTTCCCCCACTCCCAATAGCTGTTGGGCTTGCAGGCAGCGGAGCTCTCATGAGCAGGAGATCATCTGGGGGAAAGCAGTAGGCTACTACCTTGCCCCCCCCCCAGACCATCCCCTTGTGGTTGTGTGAATGGCTTCAATGTATGTGGAGTTCAATGAAGAATTTGATTTAAAGCTATTTTTAAAACCAGTCTTTTGTCTTGGTAATTCAAATGGTGGTTTAAATTGTGAGCAAAACAAGAGGTAGGCATGAACACCCTAAAGGTCAGGCATAAAATGATGCCAACAGAATGCAGAAAGGATAACTTATTAGGTTATGCCCATAGTGGAAAATAACTCTTCAACTCAGATATGGACCTAACCATATCCAAACACATCAGAATTCCAATAAAGCAAGCAGAGTCCTGTCTCTAGTTAATTGTAATAAGCAATATTCCAAATTAAATTGGTTGCCATTCAAATAAAAAGTATGTCTTCAAAATGCTTTTCTTCTTTGTAAACCACAACTTCATGGAGTTAACTTTTTAAAAATTCTTCTTCTTCTAGGAACCAAGAAAAAATATTCTTCTCCTAGGAACCAAGATAAACGCTTCTAACAGTGCGGCATATGTTGAAGAAAAATACTAAAGCAGGGGGGACTTCATTCTCCCCAAATCCCAAAGGACAGTTTTCCTTATGCTGTCATCCATTTGAACTCAGATATTAACAAAATCCAAAAGCATTTTATTTGAAATTGTGCAGTTTAGCTGATGAGAAATCTCCCGAAGCAATGTATCATTTAACAACACAGCAGAAATAAAAACAAAAAGGGGGAAATCAAACAGGTTCTAGAGAGATGGATGAATAAAAGTTAATACAGACTTATTCTGGGCTTTGGTTTATGACAAACCTAGGCCCGGTTCACACCTAACACCAAACCAGAGTTAAATGGGACAGAGGTTGGAACTCCAGTACATCCAGACGCATGAAACCACAATTTTGAGGCAAAAGTGACCTCTAGTTTGCCTCGCCAAGCTCCAAATTGAACTTTCACTTTGTTTACTGCCTATGCATTACGTCCAACTCCAGACGCCGCCATAACCATGGTTTCACGCTGATTTTCAAACCATTATCGTAGAGGTGGTGGCGCAGACCCGCCCAGGGTCATGGCTGATCTATGACAGCTGCATTTCTTACTGGCCGCCTCTCGGAGAATCAGCCCCACCCCTCCTCTTCACCTATGCAGCTATGAAGTTGCCCAGCAACAGGGACACCGTGATGCCCCACTGTAGGCTTGTCATCCTCTCAATGGGCATTCCCTGTTCCAACTCTGTCCATTGCTCATCCCACCTGGCAAGCAGGAGGGAAAGGGGATGGGATGGAAGGATCACCAAGGGCTTTTCTCTCCAAGAAGTAAATGACAGTGATGTATGTTCACAAGCACAAACACTCCAGGTGGATAAGCAGGATACCCCACCAAAGTGCCAGGAGGGGGAAATTTAGTGAAGAAAATGGGGAGAGATAGTGAAGAAAATGGGGAGTGGTGGACCTGGGGGGCCCTCAGGAGCTGGAGGGCTTTGGTTCTTTGAATCCATCCACTCAATTATAGCTACGTCCCTGAGGAAGCCCCAAGCAGGGATCCTGGAGCAGTCAAGTTCTATTTTTTCCACAGAAAGGTTGGGGAAGGGGGAACAGCCCCTTCCCCTTGGATATTATCGGCCCCTAGGCTTACTCATGAGAAGAACCAAGTGTAAGGAGTGGGGGGGGCACTCTGAGGTGCTCTTGTTGCATTCTGCGACCCTTCTTGTCTATCAACACTAATATCAAATTTACTAAGTGGTATTCCAGCACATGCCACCCATTATCCCACAAACCACTCTTTCACAAGAGTGCCAGACCATCAGGGCTCGGTAATCAAGCAAGGATGCTCTATGGAGGAAAAACACAGGGACGGGTACTTTGGCGAGTGCTGTCCCAGTCCTGGCAACTGCCGCCAAGTAGCTGTTAAACCATGCACCCTTTCAGCCTGTCCGCCTATGTGGACATTTGCACCCTTGCCCACACCCCAAAATGGCAACCCTGCTGTTCTTCGGCCGTTGGAAACTGGAGTTCCCCTCTCCCATGAATCCCCACAACAGGTGATCTGCATATGGCGCAATGCCAGACCAAGCCCAGGAATTTTGAATGGGTTTAAAGGTCCATCCCAGAAGCTGGTGTCTCCCCCATCCATGCAAGTGGGCAGATTCTGACACATGGGGTGTCAAAATCCCCTATGAGTGCGCACAAGGCTTTAGGGGGGAAGGGGGTTTACAGCACTCAAGGTCATTCTTTTGCCATTGAGAATACGGTGCACACAAAAACACACACACACACACACCCGCCAAGCAGAGGTCACTATAGAAGAATTAGTTCAAACTGTGAGCACTGAGTCCCAAGGGAGACCTGGGGCAGACATACCTTGGTCCTCCCCAGTACACCACCACTCTCATGGGAGGGATAGCCAACATGAGCTGGACATCCCATTGCTGGTAGGGGGGCAGTTGGTTTGGCGGGGTGCTCCTGGCCAGGTTTAAAAGGCAGCCCCAAGCAGGGATTCTGGAGCAGCCAAGTTAAATTTTTTTTACTGAAAGGTTGGGGGAGGGGGAGACCAGCACTAGGCTTACTCATGAGCAAGGCTGGTCACCAGCGTCAGTAGAGCTCCAGGCTTAGGAGAGACAGATTTGTCTGACCAGGACAGACTGCTCGTTCATAAGAATGCCAGGATTTGGGGTCAACCCTTTTCAATTCATAAGAAGAACAATCAGAGGGCAGAGGAAATAAATGCTGAGCAAATTCAGTCATGATGCCTAACGGCAAAACATCTCCTTCTCCCATGGACTGCTCCCTCATGGGAATGCCAGGCCATTGAGGTTCTACATCGAGCCAGGATGCTGTGTGGAGGGAAGTCATGTGACAAGGGATTGCTTTCCTTGTCTTGGTGACTGCCAAAATTGTGGTCTAGGCGTGCCCCCTGCCAGTTTATCTGCCCATGTGGACATGTGCACCCTTGCCTGCTATCCCAGGATCACTGCATAACAGGGGCTCCGCTCCTGTGATTCCCTGCACTAGCAGATCTGCATATGGCATGACACTGGACCAGGCCCCTGAATTCTTACTGGGTTTAAAGGTCCATCCTAGTGTCTCCCACGCACGTGGCCAGGCTATGGCACATGGAGCCATCTATCTCCTTTGAGTGCCTGCAGGTCTTCACAGGGAATGGGGGTGGGGAGGTGGCCCCCTTGGGTGGGTGAGTGGGGTGGCTCAACTCATGAGCTCACAATCCATGGGTTGACCAGTGCCCTAACGGACACATTGAGCTCCTCAGAAGACTGGTCCTCTCATGAGAGGACGAGCCCACCAGCAGCAAGCTACCAGTTGAGCAGGATGTTCGTTGGGTCTGGATGGAATGCTTTGCTGGGGTGACCCCTCGCAACATCATCCTAGGTTACAGTGGGACAGACTCCCCCCAGCATCCTTTGCCCTCCCTCATCTACATATCCCTTCCTAGGAAGTCTCCATGCCACCCACCCTTCCCAGAATAACAGTGAAATATTCCCCCTGGACCCCTCCCCCCCCCCGAATGCATCCTTTCAAGGACTATCAGAGTGCAGAGTTCTTTGGGGGCAGTGTTCCCTCTAAGGCAAGCATACCTGTGTGCGCTCACAAGTTTTTGGATGTCCGCTCAGTTAATTTTAGATCCCGCTCAGGTTGAATCAGGAAGGCCCCACCCTGAATGCATGTGTGTGCACGCTGCTTTGATACTGCCACCCAGAACAAAACATACTCCATGGATGAAAAAAATCAAAGAGAATACTGTTTGGGGGCCGCTGGTGCGATCACTGCCAGATGAAGCACTGGCATGTTGCGGGATTTAAATGCCCCTTCCCTTGCCAAGGTTGGGTAGAGTGCTCTGAAAATACACAGTCACACTCGACACACCCCCTTCAAGATCATGGCCAATTGCGGCCGCTCCACTGATGTGCTGACACTCTACAGTCTGGCCATGGAGTTTGCTGGGATCAGCCTCGGCAGCTGAGAAGCAGGGAGGGGTTCCCCTCTTCTGGAACTGGAGTTTGACTAATGATTGCAACGCAATTCACAGTTCCAAACTGAAAACGTGGGTTCGCCGACCTCCAATTTCGCATTATGTATGAACTGGGTCATTGTTTGCTTAGAAGACTATAAACAACACTTAAGAGCTTCAGATATTTTTCAGATCAGGCCACATGAAAACATATTTTCTCCTGCCTTGATAATTACCTAAGCAAGGACTTCATAAAGGTTCATATCAAAGCTTGTTTTGAAAATGAATACTATTAAAGCAACTGTGGGAAGAAACTATTTTAAGAATAATCTCAAACTGGGATTAACAGATAGTTCCATTTTAATGGTTATTTATTTTAATGAAAAAAACTCATATTTTATAAAGAAATGTTTTTAAATGCCACAGGAGGAAAGTGGTCAAAATATAATTCCCCTTGGAAGAGCTATATAATTGGGTTGGAACTGCAGAGCAGAACAAAAAACATAAATATTCTACACTTAAAAACAAGAACTGTTCTCTCTTGATGCCCACTTCCAAAGAATATTAATTTACCACAAAGGGGGGTTATCATATTTCTTACTCCAAAAAGAGTAAGCAGTCCCCTGCTAACTAAGCTAAGAGGCACCTTTTTAAGGTGGTGTGATTCTCTTTATTTAGCAAGGGGACAGCAACTGGCCCTATCCATCCCTAGCACAGCATCCCTCTAGTGGCTGTTGCTGGTGTCTATGTTTCTTTTTTAGATTGTGATCACTTTGGGGACAGGGAGCCATCTTTATTTATTTATATCTATGTAATCCGCTTTGAGAACTTTTGTTAAAAAACCATTATATAAATATTTGTCATATTTGTATTCAATAAAAACGCTTAATGGATTTAAATATTATAAGGAAACAAATTCAAGGCCTAAGTTAAAAAGAGGATTTTTTATTAGAATACTCAATAAATCAATAAAACATATATGTATTCTCTCACACACATCCGAAGGATAATCACCTGGAAAACGTTAACTATAACTTTGAAATTGTCAAGCTTGTCTAATATTGCATTGACATCCATTCACTATTACTAATGAAATTTATGAAACAATGACTGATATCTGGACTAGCATTGTGTGCATGCAGCAGAATTCCAGTCACATGCACCCCCACGCTGCACTTTAAATTCCCACACTTTACAAAGACTTTGCAGCTCTATGCACTGGTCTACCTCCCATCATATCTAGTTGGCCCCTACAGTCATTTATTAGGCTTGTGTCCGAAATATTTCAGAGGCCATTATGAAGGCCTCCGAAACGTTTCGGCTCTGGGGGCCATTTCGGTGCTTTGGCACCGGCGGGGGTAGCCTTTTAAGGGTGGGGGAGGGTGCACTCACCCCTCCCGCCGCATATCCCCTGCCGGCGCTCTGTTACTTCTAAGCCCCTCGGGGTGACAGCGTTCCTCCCTGCCACCCTGTTTTTGTCATCGGCCGGAAGAAGCAAGCAGGCATCCACGTACCCGTCTGCCATGTGGGTGCGCGCGCACAACGGGCGTACGCACGGTTACTTCTTCTGGCCACTTCCAGCCAATGACAAAAACGGGGAGGCAGGGAGGAACGCTGCCGCCCTGAGGGGCTTAAAAGTAACGGAGAGCCAGCAGGGGATATGAAGCAGGAGGGGTGAGTGCACCCTCCCCCACCCTTAAAGGACTACCCCCGCCGGTGCCGAAGAAATTTCGTGCTCATCCCTATCATTCATGAATAGCAGCCTATACCTAGTCACTTTTAAAGCAATGCCAGCAAAGAACGAGATATTACAAGAGCTACATGATTGTGCCATGTTGTCTCTCCACTACCTCTTCCACATCCTCTACTAATGTCTATGTAAGACACATGACATGAGTTTCTGAGTATCTCTGCCTCCATATGCAGCAGTCAATGCAGTGTAGAAAGAGAAGTACAGTGATATCCTGTCGTGCATTTTGAATTACTAGGTGCTATGAGAAGGAGTGAATACTATGAAAAAAAATACTATTAAAAGGGTCTGCTGCTCTACTAACAGCTTACCTTCCACCTCAAAAAATAAAAGGGGGAGACAGAATCTCAAACTAGTGCTCTGAGATGAAAATGTATTGTGACATATATGCCCAATCTTTCAGCAGTAAAGGAGTCTGATGGCAGCTATGCACCACTTTACTTAGATAATGTTCTGTTCAGCATATTGTGCAATTAGTACTGGTTTGAAGCTTGAGGGAATATTGTGCTAAGTATAAATAGAGTACACATTTCTGCAGGCATCTGCAAATCCACTTGTCAGTGGCAAGTACCCCCAACCCTCTGGGGAGCAGGACACCCAGGACCACACAGATCTCCTCCCCATAGGTCTCATTTTTACTGACATTTCTGAGGTGGTTAGAAACAACAGGAATGCTTTCTGGGCAGTAGGAGAGAGTTCCCACTGTTTTTTACCTTCTACATATCCCAGTGCAAATGAGAGAAGACCTGCTTCTCTCCTAAGCCCTCTGCCTTTGTGCCAGAACAGGATCCGAGGGAAGAGAGGGGCTGCAGTTCCACGTCATGCAGAGCCACAAATCCAATGAACCCACTACCCCCACCCCATCCCCACTCTCCTGTCCACATTCATATGACAGGGACAGCATCTTCTCTGCAGTTAGCAAGGCTGCAGAGAGGAGGGGGAACTGCCTGTGCGGGCTTCCTTCTTGCTTGAAGGACAGCTCGCACAGCCAATCACGGAGGAAGAGAGGGAGAAGCTTCTTCGCTCAACTCCAGTCCAGCCGAATGCAGCCGAATGAAACAGAGACTCCATGGATCCTCAGTTTTGAGCAGCGAAACTCACTGCAAACTGAGGGTTCAAATCGGAGTCTCCATAGTGAAACCTTGGGCCGCTTTAGGAATGGGACCAGAATTGCACACATTCAGACATCACGTAAGGGAACCTCAGGCCCCTGAACCTCCTGTTCCCTGGTACATGTGGATGTGGCCTGGGGATTGCTGGTGACCACAAATAATGGCTGGCTAGTGATCTAAGCCTAAATTTGCAGATCCCTGCAGTTCTGATTATATGCAGAAACATTTAGTTTATTTATCTGTTCAAAAGCAGCTTTATCAACACCCATACTGTATTATGAATTGAATTCTTGTTCAAATAGCCCAGTATTGTTATTCATTTTGTGTGAGGATTATAGCCAAAACACTGATTGTTCAGCTTCCCTACAGCAATAATCTCTCCAGTGAAACAACTTAAGATCTACAATGGAGTTCATGGGGGGCGGGGGGAGAGAGATCTCCTATATTTCTTGTAGTAACAAATTCTTCAAAATTAAAAAGTATACAAAAACAATGGCAATGTGATTCTATAAGCTATTCCCTTATAAATCCTTACATTACAGCACACTTGGTGAAGCTTTATAATGGCTTATTCCCACCATCCCACATTTTCCATGTTAAGAATTGTGGAATGTTTTATGCTTCAGTTTAGTTTGCATGAATAAGTGCCCTATTCATCACATTAGAGTTACAGGGGTGGTCTTCCTCAAATTTTACAGTGCAGTACATTGCAGTGTAGTGACATCATATGGCATCATAAACCATCATGACTTCTAAAGACCATAGTGACTTTTCCCTCTATAATAACCTTGTTAAAAATGAAACATCAAGCAAAACTGCTCATTTATGAACAATTTAAATGCCTGCTGCTAAACAGTGAAAACTTGTGTTTTTAAAAAACATCTCAAAAGAAATATACCACTCATTTTACTCCTGTTGTAATGAGCTCTTGGTCTCCCACACTAACCTAATCTATGAAAAAATAGTATGTGCAAAGTCTACTGAGTGGGAGTTTAAACTTGTGATTAAAGGCAATCTTACAGCCACTTTACTGATTACATTTATCAATATACACTTCATGAATGCAAAGTTGAAAGAACAAATGTGCTTGGATTATTTGTATTTATTACATTTTATATACTGCCTTTCTGCAAAAGCATTCAAGGTGGTTTACATGTTTTAAATAATGTAATTTATAAGGGATATTATACAAAAGGGAAAAATGGAATAAGGTACCAACTCTCACACTGAATGAGAGTCCAAAATGACCAGGTGAAATGGTCACTGCTGGAAACACTTCTGAGAGGGGTGATGCCAAACAGCAATTGATCCTAACCAGGTCAATGAAGGGGGCCTCACTTTCTCACCTGTTCCTCTGAGGCAGCTAATAGAATACATGCCAA
Organism: Hemicordylus capensis; assembly: GCF_027244095.1. Lineage (NCBI taxonomy): Eukaryota > Metazoa > Chordata > Lepidosauria > Squamata > Cordylidae > Hemicordylus > Hemicordylus capensis. The sequence continues at coordinate 218,590,562 of NC_069657.1, forward strand.
TAAGAAGCTAAGCTCCCTGCTGAATGTAGCAAATTAAGATTTTATGCCATATAACGTGAAACAGCCCATTCTGAGTCCAGTCATTTTAGGTCAATTTGGGAGAGAAAATCTCAAAGTTTTGAAAAGCAGTGCAGATTGCGGACACTGTCGTAAGTAACATACTAAAAGCCCTGACTGTTACGAGTTGAGCTTTGGCCACCATCTTGGAAAAATGGCTACCAAAAAGTTCTATGGATTGGCTTTACTGGTAAATTTCAAGTTTATATGAGTGAGCTACAGACAGGAATAGTGCAGTTGCCATGAAGTAGCATTCCACAGAAATGTTCACTTTAAGGCAAAACCATTGGTTGAAATCTACATTGAATATACATTTTAATAGAGAACTAGCCAACCCCACTCAGAGCATCTGTGCGCTGTTTGGGGCCAGCTACCTCTTCCCCCCACCGTATGCCCCAGTCTCTGGCCTGCCCGTGCTGGGCCGAGTGCCACCGCTGGGGCCAGGCCCGCTGTCGCCTCACCACCACCACCACCTCACCTCCACGGCCACCAATTTTCCTGGGTGCGCCTCAGCCAATCAGGTGCCTCCGTCACCCAGACAATCAGCTGAGCGCCAGGACGCACATTCCAAGGCTCACCCAGGAGAATTAAATATATAGATTTGATGTGCTACAATTTTTGAATTTAACATTTTCCCGTTGGTGCAACAGTTTATGAGATATATGTGAAAAACATTGATTGTATAATGACCAATTAGGTTGGGTTTTCCTTGAGCGGTTCAGAATTCTTTATTGATGGCTATTGATGCCTAGTCTTAGACCTTTTAGAATATATATATATACACATACACATACACATACACATATACATACACACATATGGGTTTTAGTATGTATGTGTGTGTGTGTGTGTGTGTGTGTGTGTGTGTGTGTGTGTGTGTGTATACACACACACACACACACACACACACAAACATGTATGGTTTTGTTGGTCTCTCAGAGATGTAACCTTTTTTGTTTTTACTTATAACACTAATAAAAGCATTTACCAAAAAAAATTTAAAGAGATATATGTGAAAAACTATTTTTGGTGGCCATTTTTCCAATATGGCGGCCAAAGCTCAACTCATAACCATCAGGGCTTTTAATATACTACTTACAACAGTGTCCTCAACATCTGTACCAATTTTTTAAACTTGGGGATCCCCTCTGCAAATTGACTTAAAATGACTTGACTATTAATCCTGTAATCAAAAGATACTAAAAATGACCATTTCCAAGATTCAACAACTCACCAAGCCACTTTGTTGCTTAGGTCCTACAGGATGTTATTTACTTGGGAACATACACTCACATTTCAGTGGAATACATAAATATACCAGCCTTGGAATATATGTGACCTCCTAGATTCCAGACGTTTACCTGAACCTTGCATGCCTATCCTGAAGGCTGATACATTCACGATTTTACTTAGATCTTTAGACACAAGAATAAGGCAGAGGTGTGCTAAAGCACATTTAAACTGTGGAAATTGGCACTGGGACAGCACTTTATTTCCAGCACCAAATTTATGCTTAGATAAAGGATAAGACTATTGATTTTAGAGAAAATAAGCAATTTAATTAGGTGCAGCCTTACAACTATGAACACCATTCCACCAAGAAGCATTTCTCTTCAAGAACTCTCTTTCTAACGTAGCATGTTTTGAGGTGGTTTCAAAAGTTAATTCATCATTCTCTGTGGCTTATTTTAGAAAGGGAGCACTTTAGGGCAAACAGTACATGTTTAAAAGTATCTCTTTCCAGTAATATGCTGAAGATCAGATACCACAAGAAGGCATTTGTATGTCACGTGAAATAAATTTGTATATGTACATTTAGTGCAATGACCCTACACTTGATGCTACCCTTACTCCAAACCTTCAAGTATTCCAAAGTAAAAGTAAGGCCTTTTTGTTTGAGCAGAGATTCAACAGATTTGTATAACTTACTTAGATTTTTTCCTCTCCTGACTGTAATCAGGTAAGTGTGTGCAAAGTGCAAAGGGTGCATCTATGAAGAGAAATGTGAGCTGTATGTGAAGCTGAAACTCACACATCTCACCACAGGGGACATGTGCAAGTTCCAACTTTTCATATTATGATCCTAGATTTCTATGGCAGAGATATGCACAGAATGTTTTCCTGGCATCTCAACATGGTTTACAACAAAGATATCATTTTTTCCAACACGACTTACCTTAATAATCACCTTAATCATTTGCTGCTCTTATCTGGCTATCCGGTCTCATTCTTTCATTCAGTTATTTTATTTTTTTGTTTTGTATGGCAATTATGTTTTTTTAATATATATTAAGTGTTTTATATGCAAGCTTGAGGTCATCTAGAGAAAGACAAGGTACAAATTCCATACATACACACATACATGAATCCCAAGAAGCAGTTACATATTTTGTGCAATTGGTCAAATTATCACATTGTTTGTAGATCACTTTCTCTTGTGAACTTAATTCTTCCACTTAATACTCAAGCACTGAATACTCAAGCTTCTGATTAGGGATGTGTGAATTGCTTCAGGTACAAAATAATTTGTACCCAAATCTGGCTGATTTGGGTGATTTGTAGACAAAACAAATCACCCCTGTCCTCCATTGTCCAGATTCGGGTACAAAACAAATCACCCCAGTTTCAGACCTAAAAAATTCAGAGATTCGGACCTCCATTTTGTGGCCAACGTGGGTTGGGTGCTAGTGCCCAATGGGTGGAAGCTACCACCAAAATTTCAAAGAAATTGGGCAAAGGGGTGATTTTTTAAAAAAAAATTAAGCTGGTGCGTCTTTAAGCCTTTTCCCATAGGGAATAATGGGGATTTCAGCAGCCTTCATTCTAACTCGCTGGGGTGGCACCAGGATGGCCCAGAGGGGGTTGTGGTGGGTGGTAGTGCCCAATGGGTGCAAGGAAGCTGCTGACCAGATTTCAAAGGAATTGGGCAAAGGGGTGGTTTTTAAAGAATTTTTGAAGTTGGCATGTCTTTGGGGAATAATGGTGACTTTCTACAGCCCCATAACTCCACTTGGGGGCACCAGTGTGGCCCATAGCAAGTGGTGGTGTAGTGCCATAGGGTGCCAACCACCCCCAAACGCACAAGCCCAGGGGGCACTGGGTTTTGTTGTTTCTGAGTTGTTCTTTGGAGAACAGATTCTCTGGTAGGAATGAGAGTGGATTTGATGTTTGTCATGGAATCCACTCTCAGAAGAACTCAGAAACAACAAAACCCAGTGCCTCGTGAGCTTGTTGTTTAGGGGGTGGGTGGTACCCTATGTGCACTACACCATACCCCGCTCTGGGCCACCCTGGTGCCCCCCAAGTGGAGTTATGGGGCTGCTGAAATTCCCCATCATTCCCTATAGAGGGAAAGCTTAAAGATGCAGAAAACTTCAGAAAATCTTTAAAAATCACCCCTTTCACCAATTTCTTTGAAATCTGGGTGGTAGTAGGCACCCATTGGGACACTACCACCTGACCCACTCTTCGGCCCCTGAAACCCTTTTTCTGCCCCGAATCTGCCACCACAACCCGCTTTTGGCCACCCTGGTGCCAGACCCCCCGGGGAGTTATAACTAAGGCTGCCGAAATCCTCATTTCCTTTGGGGAAAAGCTTAAAGACATGTAAACTTCAAAAATCATTTAAAAATCACCCCTTTGCCCAATTTCTTTGAAATTTGGGTGGTAGCTTCCATGCATTGGGCACTACCACACTTTTACCCCCAGGAACCCTTTTTTGCCCGAAATCGATTCGGATTTGGAAAATTCGGGTACAAATCAAATCAGAGGTGATTTGGAGGGGCAGATTTGGACTCAAAACAAATCAGAGGTGATTCAAACAATAAAATTGATTCATGTACATCCCTACTTCTAATACTTAGAAGCACTGAATGGTTCCATCATGGAAAAACTGGGGATTTAACCAGCAACAAATTTCAATAGATCTATCTGATTTCATACTTTGATAGCTTCCACAGGATTGGAACATATCCTAATATCATTGTCATTCATATATATATATATATATTTGTAGATAGATAGATAGATAGATAGATAGATAGATAGATAGATAGATAGATAGATAGATGAACATTTGGTACTCAAAACCAGATTCATATTATCTTCATCCTCAGAGATGCACCTAGGTAATTTTGGAGCCTGGACCTAAAGGCCTTTGGATGCCCCCACTCCCCTGCAAATTAAGCATCATCATGCTCCACTGGGCGATCACACCACCCAGAACAAACTAAAGATTATTTGAGGGGCCCCCAGGGGCTGTGGAGGCCCTGGACTTCAGCCCCGAAGTCCAGAGGTAAGAGCACCTCTGTTCATCCTCATGCTAGAATGACACTATCCTATTACAAGCCCACAGGACAGTGGTACTCAACCAGGAGTACACGAACCCCTGGTTGTACTTTTAAGGCTTATAAGGGGTATTCAAAGCCCTCCTACCTCCCTGACTCACTAATTAGTGATTAGGAATCAGATACAGCCTCATTGCCTCTTCACTTGGCTAGCACAGTCACTAGCTTACATTCAAGTTACTCATGAGTAACACTTCAGTAGCAGTACTCATGAGTACTGCTATTGAAATCAGTGAGACAAGTTTACTAGTGAGTGTACTCATGAGTAACTTAGTCTGGATGTAAGCCAGTGACCGCAATAGTTTGTCTCATAAATGTGTATGAGTCTGGCGCTGTGTGTGTGTCTGTGTCTACATACACACTACAAATCTCTATGGGATAACTGAGCTGAAGGTTTCAGACAGAAGGAGTACACTTGTTAAAATAGATTCAAACCCTCTCAGATAGGAAATAGAGACTAAACTAAGCATCCATTGTGCCGGTCTCTACTGATAAAGCCGAAATCCATCTGTATGAGGTTTTATGGTGTCCAGTGCACTCTGTGCATAATGTGAGCATTTGGAAATGGAGCCGTAGCTCAGAGACAGAGAACCTGCTTTGCATGCAGAAGATCCCAAGTTCAATCCCTGGCATCTCCAGGTAGGACTGGGAAAGACTGAAACTTTGGAGAACTGCTGCCAGTCAGTGTATAAAATATGGAGCTAAATAGACCAATGTTCTGACTTTTATATAAGGAGGTTTTCTATGCTCTATACAATGAATAACAATTTGCAGTTGGTTTTGGCCTGGTAGAGCCAGACCTGGTTCAAGTTCAAACCGAGCCGGCTCAACTGGCTCAAAGCTATACAGGCGGGGGTGGGAGGAGATGTCGCAACCCCAATGGCACCTCCCCCCACGGCCACCTGATTCCCCTTTACCAGTATAGCTCTGAGCTTGCTGAGTTCAAACTGTGCTCAGTTTGGCTTAAATTTGGACTGGCTGAGGCTGGTCCAATTCGACCATGAACCTGTTAAGCCAAGCTGGCTCGATGTCAAACCCAGCTCGAACAGAGCCGGCTCACACACCCCTACTCCCAAATTGCTTTGCAGATTCAATTTGCATTTCTAATTGGTAATCCAAGTTAAACTTGCAAAGAGAGCTGGGAGGAAACCTTTTGAGCCAATGAGAACTCCCTTTCAAATACATTTGGGAACACAATGCTATTTGTGCATGAGGTTTTTTAAAAATAATGGCAGGAGGGGAGATGCCTAATGCCATTCTTATAGTTTAGGGGTGGAAAGGGGGAAGTCACTTTTGAATTTTCAAACTGAATGGTTAAAAATCTGAACTTGTGCAGAAAATGTAGGATCATTTTGGAACAAATTCAAAGAAAGCAAAAGGGAACTCATCCATATCAAATTTAAACTGCTGTCAAATCGTGGTCCAAATATATGCCCTAACTCAATGATAATAATCCACATGCACACAAGCTGCTCCACAAGGGATAACCTCACTAAACTAAGATGTAAAACATATAGAACTACATGTATAACCCCAGCTGTATTCCTGTGACACACATTATCCAGAGTACCCTTGAGTACAGAAGTACTGTATGCAGTACTGGAGCACAACTGTATACTAGAGCTTAATATCCTGCCAAAAGAGTATCCCATCAAAACCTACCATTTTGCTGTTGCCAAGGAATGTATAGATTTTTATTTCAAGCCTTAAAAAGACTTACTCAGTTTGTGACTTGGCAAGCCCCTTTGCCCAGAAAGTTGGTCTCAGCCAGAAGATGCTCAAAATAAACATTTTTCATTGTCACTCCCTTCTCAACTATTACACAGAATTCATATACAGTAGGGTGCTGAAAAGCTACAGACTTGGAAAGTCAACATACTGTCTGCTAAAGATCTCTGGGCAAAACCACATTATTAGCATGGAATTTTCTTTGTGAAAGTAGTATTGGTAAGCCTGCTATGATTTTTGTTGGTAGGGCTAAATGTGGCTAAACAGCAAATGCAGTGTTGCTAGCAATCATGACTAGAATCCAAATTCTCTTTCAGCTTCATCTATACAGTTTAACCCTTTGTTTATTTTGAAGAGCTGAGCCCCAATAAGCAGAAATAGTACAGTATAGGACAGAAAGCAGGGGGGGAAGGGGAGAGAAATACCTACATAGTGTATCAGCTTGATTGTATTTTTAACCTGTCAGTATAGCAGGTTAAAAGCATAGCAGCCAACATGAGGGAAATTACTCAAGGTAGCCCCATTGAAATTAAAAGGACGTTAGGCAATGCCTTTTAATTTCAATGGGATCACTTTGAGTAACTTTCCTCATGTCAACCAATATTTTTAGTTTGCCTTTCTGCTGAAATCTCAACACTTAAATTTCAATATGACATATGCAAGCAATTCATACAAGCTCAAGGGGACACCATTTTTCTCTGCCATGGTTAGGCTAAGGAATCAAGAATGGCTAGAGACAATCAACACAATTGTACAGAAAGTACGATAGTAGAAAATCATCAGCCATCACTGTTAGCCATAACACATTGTTTTCTATAACCGTACAAGAATAGTGCCCCACAATTTGAAAAGCAGCATACTAAATATCAATGCCAATGCCCATTATCAATGAAAATGAAAGTATACATCCAAAGATGTTTGGACAGTTCTTGCCCACAACTACAAAATATTACTTATTTTTATTTGGCACTTTTCTATACCACCCTATATGCCGAGATTGGTGGGTTTGGAGATATTGACCAATCTTGGCATATCCTGTTCTACTTCTGTAAGAGAACCCAACATCTGTAACTTACTTCAAATCTCAGTTACAGATGGCAAGTTCCCAGATGGAAGTAGGGCAGGATATAATGAGATAGGTGGGTTTGGATGTCACAACCAATCTCAGCATATTGGAACTTAGAAAAGATGTAGAGGCTTGTGCAGGGATGGGGGAAAGCATGCACTACTGAGGCTGCAGGTGGTTGTACAAACCTCAGGTGCTGCCATTACATGTGAATCCACCCGATGACTTGTGCAAATGGAAGTCATTCCATTGAGCAAGGGAGGGAGGACAATTTTCACTAATGTGCTGTCCCATGTGCCAACCAAAAATATTTTCCTAAGAACTGGCATACCTCCAGAAGCAGAATTTCAGAGATGCACAGATAGGAAACATAAGCAAAGCTCACCCTTCTCCCTATGTGATGGAACTTATTCCATTCACACAAGTCATTTTTGTGTGGATGAAAGCAGGATGGATAAAAACTAATGGTTTTTTAAAAATCATTTTTAAAAAAAATTATAAAAAAATACTAGAGTTCTCTTAGAATAACAGGCTTAAAATTGCATCTCATCACAAACATGTGACACCTCCACTTAGTAAGGCTTTCCTCACGAGCAGCCTAACCCAGGCTAGGGCAGCCCAGCCCAGCCCTGCCCAGCCCGAGTTAGGCTCCTTGTGTGCAGCTTCAGCATTGGGGCCGATCACAGCGCTGCCACCTCACCTAACCCTACCTTTAACCCCGGCGCTGGGTCGTGAGTATGCTCGGGCTGCACTGAGCCTGAGCATACATCTAGCAAGAGCACCTGGCTGAGGGAGGATCCCTCAATGCACCACACTCCTGGCTCGGTGTACTGAGAGATGCCGGAGGATTTCCTCCTCTGGCTCCCTGCTCTGCTGATTGCTGCTGCACCGCTTGTGTGCCATGGCGAGCAGCAGAGCCTGACTAGGGATGGAGATTGTGTAGACCTCCACTCTGCCAGCAAAAATAGTGATGTGCAAGACCTTACCGTTTCTTAAAAATGAATTAATGGCAGTCTCGCATACAATGAACATGGCATTTGTTTCAATTTAATCAGAGATGTAACTATAATTGAGCAAATGGGTTTAAAGAACCCAGGGCCCGCAGCTCCTGAGGGGTCACCAGATCCACCCCTCCCTATTTTCTTCATTATCTTCCTCACTCCAAGGGTCCACTGGGGAGAGGGTTAAACATGGGCCCCCTCTCCCCTAGCTACGTCCTTGAATTTAATCTCATGAAAATGGCTCTAGTTTGCCCAGCACTGCCCGGTAACTACCAGTTTTTGCTTCTGGACATTTCTGGGTTTTTAGTGTATGTTTCTAAGCAGACCAAAGTCACATGTGCAAAGAGACAGGATTGATGTTTGTGGTAGAGCTTGGCCAAAGCAGAGGACATAATTAAGAGGGTCTAAGATTATTTGATCAAAGCTAAGAAACAGACTTATTTCCTACACTGAAAAAGCAGTGAAATGTATTCCTGTTTCAGTCTATGAATAAAAATGTCAATGGGAATGAGAAAGACAAATTCTTTAGAAGTTTTTAAGGACAGCTTTTGTGGTGCCTTGTCTGTTAGAGTTAATCAGATCAAATCAAATAGTTTTAAGGCCAGTCTAGGCAATTCAGAACTGCTGCAACTGCAAATGTGAAACATAGGTAACATTTTACAGAACAGCACAGGTAACATTTTAAACATATATTTAGTTTGAAAAAATATGTGCTATTTTGTTTTGTGCATTATTTACCCTCCTAACATTCCTAATATTACACCACTGCATCTGCAGGTTGCCACAGGTAATGACTGAAGATATTCATTACATTTAAAAAGCAGTTATTACATACATAGCAGGTTCACACAACCATTAAAATCAGGGTAGGAGGTGGGTTACCCAGGTTTGAATGATCATTTAAACCCATGCATTTCCCTCCAGGCCAGGTTGCTTGTGGCAGAATTACCCACCTTCCGTACTCAACTTTTTACCCAGGGTGGAGGATAGCCAAGCCCTCCTACATGTGAACCCCCACACTGCTCCTACCTGAGCTACTAGCACATGCCATATCCACACCTACACAGAAACGATAACCACCTGGGTCCAGAGTGGCTGATGTCAAAATCAGTGCTAGCCTCCAAAGCACACTCCAACATCATCCTAAATTATTTTTAAAAAGATTTTGTAAATTGTGGACGATGCAAGTCATTTAATGGTACTAGAGAATAACATGCTGTTCTGGTAGCTCCAGGTCTTAACACTCACATCAATTTCGGAGAATGAATACAACTGAAGGAAGCCTGGGCGGGTGCGCAGCTGGAGGAGTCAGTCATGTGACTTGCCTCTAGGGGGCCCCCAAGGCAGTGGGCCCCCAGACAACTGTCTCCCCTTGCCCTATTATAGTTACGCCCCTGCTCCATGTTCCCAAAGCTCTAATGTGTTCCACAGAAAGTTGCCTGGCAGCACACCATGTCACCCTCACTGACCATGCCCACCCACATCTGCCACCCTATAGTTTCCAGCTGCATAAAGCTGCAGGCACACAGCTGAAGCAAGTCAAATAGGTTCCATCACAGGGGCGCTTGTAACCTCTTACAGCATCCTTTCTTAGAGTCTGTATGTGGTGTGACGGAATGGGCACTTGTGTGACAGGTACCCACTTCCTTCCTGAACAGTCCTCATGAGTGGCACATTCACAATACAGCCTGTGCAGCAGAGGCTGATCCACTGGATTTCCAGGGGGCAGTGTACCAGTGTGGGACAGAAATCAGGATGTTCATGGCAACATATTGCCACTGGGTTGGGCCATGAGCGACAGGGCTGGGGTATTTGCCACCCATGAGAATATGCAGGAGGCATGTTTGGGGCGGTGTCCCCATGGCCACTGCTCCCTGTTGGAGTGCACCAGCATCCCTGGCCTCCTTCTGCCCCACTGGCTGACATTAATTTTGCAAGGCATACACAACTTTATCCCCATCTTAGACTCATAACATATAGCTCTGCCCTTAAAGAGATTTTTATCTTAAAGATTTTTGAAATGTTTGAATATTTGCCTGAAACAAACTTTTTAAAACATTATATCTTGCCCTTCCTAAAAAAAGAAAGAAAGAAAAAACACTGGGTGACATACATAGCTCCCTGACCTTTTATCCTTACAAGACCACTATGAAGTAGGTTAGGATGAGAGATGGTGTGATAGGCCAAAGATTATCCGGTGAGCTTCCTAACCAAGTGAGGATTTGAACCCAGGAGCATTTCCAGACAGCAGGCTTTACTGCGAGTTTGAATTTGCACCCAAAAATTGACGCAAAAAGTGGATTTTGTTTACCCTGGGCATAAATCAGGCTACACTCCAATGCGCAATGAAAAATCTGAATCGTGTCTGGAGTGCTCCCCGATAGCTCGCAGGAACTTTGGAGTAAATCCAGCCAATATGTGATTGCACGCCTCCATTCTGGAGGAGAAGCGTGCTAAAAGCCCCATCTGGAAATGCTCTAGATCTTTCTGGTCTTAATCCAACACTCTAACCACTACACAACACTGACCCTCTCTGTATGATTCATTATACATGTTTATGTTTCAGTATCTGTGATTCATTAGACACCATTCAAGCATGCACCATGTTAAAATATTTGAAATACTTGCTTTGAGAGTCCCATCATGCTCATACACAATATAAAAATAGCCATACAAGAAACAAAACAAGGTTGTTCTAAATTGACCACAATATACTCTATATTCAGCTCTGGGTCTTCTCTCCTATGAGCAAACACTACTACGTTTTACTTCCTCAGAAAAGTAGATGGAATGGGAAAGTATAGGTTAAGCTCAATTCAGTTGCTTTATTTTTAAGAACACAAAATTAGTTATTTACTTGATGTTTGCAGTGTAGAGAAAAATTGGGTTATTAGATGAGTTTGTATCATAACAAGGATCCTGTAAAGAGTGGATGAATAAGAAGCACTTGCACAAGACTTCTCAAAACACAAACTGGCTTTATGACAAGAAAAAACATATATTTTTGCCCAACTTCTATTAAAAATTATGTACTGACAAATATATAAGCAAATTAAATATAATTATGCTCATAAAAGTAGATCTTAGGCAATATTATATAAGGCTGAATGGGAACACTGTGTCTAAAAATGGCTTCATGAAACATTTTCAAAAATAATTTTTGTTTTATCATCATCAACTCTCCTTGGGCAATAGCACAAGTGCAAAATATTTTTCCATTCCCAGAGCCCCTCAAAATCAAAGAAGTAATGTTGTAGATTTAAAATAATATCCCTGCTCTTTTAGTTCCACTAATGGTTGTCACCTGAAATATAATTTCACTATTCATACTCCAGGTTAGTATTACAGTGTAGATAAAAATGACTTCAACGTGTAGTTAGAGAGAAAAAACAAACAGATGATACATATTTTTTAGGCTTGCCCTCTATCATACATAAACAAATATCTTGAGATCTTTGCCACTGTGATGCAAAGGTTAGCTTCCTGGGTTTGGGATATAAGATATTAGGTTCAAATCCCAGTTCAAGCCCTGGGCTCAAAGTACCAAAGCCTCCATGATGGCATCCAGACTGCGAGAGGCAGGGGGAGTAAGCCTTCCATTGTAGAGGCATGTGATAAGATTGGAAGGAGGCAACTGGCTACAGAAAGCAATTTCTCATTGCAAGGCTAGGATAGTCTGCCTTCAAATTTTAAAGGATGCAAGAGGGAATTGTGAGCATCCTCCTACTCACATATCTTCTCCCTTTTAGTCTCCAGACAGTTATTCGCACATGGATTCATGCTGCAGGGTAAATGCTGAGCAAAGCCACTTTGAATCACACTCGCAGCACTGAGGGAAGCAGCCCCTCCCCTCTGCTCTCGGGTTTTATTTTAATGCACGTTCACATGTTTTCCTTCGTGTTTTTCTTCTAGCCGGTGGGAGGGGGGGTAGAGAGCACTGAAGAGCTACATCTGTATTTTTAAAGAGAGTATCCTTCTTATCATGCTAATGATTCTATATCAGTGCCTCTCCCTATTTGCTCCAGCGTTTTCAGAAAAAGTAGCTTAAAACCAACATTTTTAAAACCCAGAAATGCCTCAAGATAAGCTAGTATTAACAAAACAAAGCCCCGTGTATGTGTGCAGTGGGTCCAAGGATTTTGAAGGTACTTTGGAGTAAGTTTGGCTGGTTTGTGAATGCACACACTCTCTTCGGAAGGAGATTTATGGTAGAAGCCTGTCTGCAAAGCCTCTAGGCCACTTATTTCCCTCCCAGCTATTTCTGTTGAAGGTTGCTCTGGAACATTCATTCCTGCTGTCACCATTCCAAGGCAGCATGAGGGCAACACACAGCCCTCATCCCGATTATTTTGCTTTGGGTTTAATTTTGTTTTGTTGGAGGAGGGTGTGTGTGTGTGTGTGTGTGTGTGTGTGTGTGTGTGTGTGTGTGTCCAAATATACAATTTTCCTACTTCGCACCATCTTTGGTTGGCTCCCTAGTACTGTGACCCATTCTGACACACTGGGCCAGCTCAAGCAAAATACGTAACAGCAGGTCTAGTGGACCCGCAGTTCTGCGCCCCACCTCCCACCCCACCCCCTGCTCTCCCCTCTGCGTTCAGACCTACTGCAGTCTCACTGTTTATATGCAGCGGTTGGGCGTCTACTAGTCAGTTTTGTGTGGGCCGCCAGTTAGTGACGATCTGTTGATGGTTTCAGTTCTGCTGACTGTTTTTAAAGTCGCAGACAGCTAATGTTGTGGGGTTGGTTTGGGAGAGTCTAATGAATCCAACAGATCGCCTCCAGATCAATAGTTACAGGTAAGCAACCTGTTTATCTAGATAGTGATCCGTTGGCTCATTAGAATAATGGGTGATTAGTCAGCTTCCTTTATGGCGGTGGTAGCAGTAGCCGTCCTGCTATGGCAATACCCTCTTTAAAACAAACTCCGCCTGCCTGGCTATGTGCAAGTCTATGGCATAGTGCTTGATAAATGGCTGTTGGGAGGACCACGTGGCTGCTGTGCAGATGTCCTCCATCTTTATTCCCAACAAATGGGCAGCCGAGGTTGAGTAAGCACTCGTGGAGTGTGCATGAATGGCCTTTGGCGGAAGTACTCCTTGGCACTTGTAAGCCAGTAGGATTAGCTGCACCAGCCAATGTGTGATTTGCTGTCTTGAAAGGGGGTGACCTTTATTCTTCTCCCTATATGCGATGAAAAGCTTTTTAGTCTTCCTTATTGTCTTTGTCCTTTGCAGATAAAACAATAGTGCTCTACACACATCCAGAGAATGAAGTGCCTTTTCCAATGGCGTTTCGGGCTCCTGAAAAAAGGTAGGTAAGATCATCTCCTGACTGATGTTATTAAAATCTGTTATTATCTTTTCCTAAAACTAGGGTCTAGCCTCATAACAACTTGTGAGGGTAGAACTGAGTGTATGGTTTATCCATGCATAAAGCCAGAGGCGTAACTAGGGAAAACGGCGCCCGGGGCAAGCACTGAAATTGCGCCCCCCCCGCCGCCGCCCCCTTAGCTAAGCAGGGTCCACCCTGGTTTGCATTTGAATGGGAGACTAGAAGTGTGAGCACTGGAAGATATTCCCCTCAGGAGATGGAGCCACTCTGGGAAGAGCATCTAGGTCCCAAGTTCCCTCCATGGCAGCATCTCCAAGATAGGGCTGCAAGAGACTCCTGCCTGCAACCTTGGAGAAGCCGCTGCCAGACTGGGTAGACAATACTGAGCTAGATAGACCAATGGTCTGACTCAATATATGGCACCTTCCTATGTTCCTAAATACTACTGCACCACACACACAAGACACCTGTCCCATCCTGACACTCAGCCAACTTCCATAATCAAGATCCTACACACACACACACACACACACACACACACCCCACAACTACCTACTCCTAGATTTACAAGGAATACAAGCCACACCTAATGGCACAGCAGGGCAGTAACTTGCCTAAGGAGCAAAAGGTTGCGGGTTCGAATGGAAACACCTATATCGGGCAGCAGTGATATATGAAGATGCTGAAAGGCAACATTTCATACTACGTGGAAGGAGGCAATGGTAAACCGCTCCTGTATTCTAGCAAAGAAAACCACAGGGTTCTGTGGGTGCCAGGAGTAAAAACCAACTTGATAGCACAAGTCACACCAGGGCTACCAACTTTCCAATAAGCCTCTGTAGCAACAAGCTACAGAGGCTTATTGGAAAGTTGGTAGCCCTGATGTGTGGCTTGTTGTGCTATCAAGTTGGTTTTGACAAGACAGGGTTGTTGTGAGAACAAAGCAGGAAGATTATGCAGGTTGCCCTGAACTTGGAAGAAGAACAAATATAATAGATAATGTAATCACAATCACTTACAGGGTCATACATTGGGGAAGAGAAATTGCACCCATTTCCTTACAACATACAAATGCAGCTGGAAAGTGCTTGCCGGGCTGCAGTTCAGGCAGGGCAGGTGAAAAGGTCTGACCACTGCCCTATGTGAACTGAGCATGTGGCCCAGAAACTTCCACCACGCTCTGGGTCCTCCTGTAGGTCACTCAGTCTGGAGAGAGATGCCTGAAGGCAGGAAGTTTGAGAACTAGTGTGCGGGATCAAGCTTATGATGAAAAACTTACATTTGTATGGAATCTGCACTCTTTATAATTACCTTTTAAGAGATTTTCTCTACTGAACTGCCCAGTATACACAACCACAGCAAGTACATATCCTACAAACCCCACGTACACCAATATATTCTGCAAGAATTTCAACAATTGCAGCACTACAGGATTACTACTGCAATTGCCCAAAATGTCAAGAGATTTAGTGCTCTTCAACCAATTGCAGCTACTCATGAGCTTGGACATAATCTCATGTAGACAGTTTAGTAGCAAAAACAATTATGTGAACCAAGTCTTGCTACCTAACCCTCAATCTTGTCAGCTATGAGGGCATTTCCCTCAATGATGAAAAAACAGTACTCTGCACAGCCTTGGAAACACTCTGCTCTCAGTCAGTTCTAGGGCAAGGAGGATCAACCCAAGACAAAGAGAAAATAATTCCTACAGCCAAATCCTTGGCATACTTACTTGGAAGTAAGGCTCAACCTCATTATGTCCATACTTGAACAAGACTGAAAAGAAAGCAAACCACCACTCCCAAAGCTACACCAGGAAGAGGAGCGAAGGAGGAGCAACCCTTTGAAACGCGTGCCTCCTAAAAGCAGCATCAAGACAAGAACCAATCGGAGGAGGGCGAGTGTTGCATAGGGAAAAGAGAAGAACTACATTTCCCAGAAAGACTCTGTCTCAGCAACAAGCCCGATTGCAATTGCAACATTGCGGTTACTGTACGTTGCAACCGTTCCAGTGCCTTTCCCCACGATGATGCCTGTGGGAAGATGTCATTAGTGGGCACCCTTAAATGGATCTCACCCCCTCCTCCACATCTCTGTAAATTAAGTCATAGCCCAATATAGGGCACAAAGCTCTGCTCTAGGGTTTTATTGCCTAAGTTACGCCCCTGCCTATAGGATCTGTGGACAGAAAACAGAAAGGAGCTTCCTCTGACGATACTGAGCACGCTCCAAACCTTTTGAACGTACTCACAGGCAGGCACAGAAGGAGGGAGGCAGAGAAATAGGAGGAACGCCACGAGACCAGCCCTGTGCATTTCTAGCAACCAGAATGGGACCTCTGAGTTCTCGCAGGCTGCACGGGGCGCACACCTTTCGAGCACAGACCACTTCTCAATGTTCCTTTCCTGGCAAATGCTTCGCTGCCCCCTCGCTTTCCCCCTCCCCCCTCCACCTCGCAGCCCCGCCACTTCCACCCAGATGCCTCGCTGCTTCCTTGCGGGGTGGGCTGGACGCTGTGCAGACTCTCCTCGATCCAGAGTCACCCTTCCTGGCCCGATACTGAGCACGCTCCAAACGTTTTGAACATACTCACAGGCAGGCACAGAAGGAGGGAGGCAGAGAAATAGGAGGAACGCCACGAGACCAGCCCTGTGCATTTCTGTGACATAATTAACATAGAGATTTGCAGTGTGGAATCCTGGCTGCCGGAAGAAAACTTTCCCCCTCTCCCAGCACGCTCTTCAGTGCCTTTGCACGGCAGTTCCCTTAACAGGCAGACTCTTCAGCGCTCCCTCCTCTTTGCTTTCTGGGAAAGTGACTCACCCGCCGAATCCTTTCTTGTTGTCTGTGCACCGACCGTCCTCCTGCCTGCGCCTGCTGCAGCCCAAGCCCCAGCAACGCTCTCCTCTCCGGTGCCGCGCCAAGCCGCCACGTGCAGAAGACGAGCCGTAGGACGGACGCACGCATGCGCAGCGTGACTTGGCACGCCGGCCGAGTCGCGCGTGCATGCTAGAGACCCTCCTCTGGCCACCGTCGTTGCGAGCAGCACTGTGAGCATGAAATTAGGCGCCCAACACCAGCCAGGCCAGCAGCAAAGCAGGGGGGGCGGGGGGCGGGGGGTGGGCGCCGCGCGCCTGGGAACACTCGTGGGGGAGGGGGCGCCAACACGCTCCCTTGCTGAGAGCTGGAGAAATAATTTTTTTAAAAAAAAAAAATTTAATAATTTGGGATCAGCAGGGGTCATGGCGGCGCCCCCCACGTGACCAGCAAAGATGGCGCCGGGGGCACGTGCCCCCCCTGCCCCCCCTATCGTTACGCCCATGCATAAAGCTGTCAATTCACTTACATGCTTTGCCGTGGTGATTGCCACTAAGAAAACCACCTTGAATGTTAAGATATGCATTGTTGCTGTGTGCAGAGGCTCAAACAGCTTCTCAGTAAGAGCTGAGAGTACAAACGACAAACTTCACTGTTCCATTGGCTGTTTTATCGGTGGATATAGATTGTTTAAGCCTTTCAGTAACCTCATGGAGTCTGGATGCGAAAATACAGTTGTGCAGTCCCAGCCAGAGTGCTTGGCAGATATGGCTGCTAAAAATGCACTTTTAGTGAAACGTTTGCTAAACCTTTTAGCTTTAATGTTGTTAAGTAAAGCAACAACACCTTGACAGTGGCCCAGAGAGGGCGGAAATTGTGTTCTTTAGCATAGGCCTTGAAACGTCTCCACTTACTGAGATAATTACGCCTTGTTGAAAGGGGTCTAGTGTTGAGCAATATGTGCTTCAGAAGCCTACTCTCCAGGCCGTCATTCACAGGCCATCACACTCGGATGGAGGACCTGTCCTCCCTCCCTCTGGAGTAGGTCAGGCATCAGTGGGAATCTGTGGGAATTGCCCTGTGCAAGTAGTGGAGCAAACCAGGGTTGTCGTGGCCACCAAGGTGTTAACAGGATGCAGATTGTTCTGTCTCTGATTATCTGAGCTAGCACCCGGCTGTAGTGGTGTGCACGAACCGGTCCGGAGGCCATGTTGGAGGCCTCCGAACCGGTTCGGAAACGGACCGGTCCGGCGGGGGGGTCTATCTTTAAGGGCGGGGGGGTAGAACTTACCCCTCCCGCCGTTCTTCCCCCTCCCGCGCTGCAGTAAAATTTCAAGTTTTTGGAAGAAGTGCAAGTTCTGTTGGAAACACAGGCAATTGTACCAGTGCAGTGGACAAGCAGGCTGTCGGGGTTCTACTCCCACTATTTGCAAATACCGGAGTGGGAGGGAGGAATCCGGACTATCATGAACCTTCGAGGCCTCAACTGATTTATCTGGACATGGAAATTCAGAATGACAATGCTGCAGGCAATCCTACCCTTCCAAGCTCAGGACGAGTGGGCAACAACATTAGATTTAAAGGATACCTATTTTAATGTAGGCATCCAAGAGAATTACCAAAAATATCTCAGGTTTACAGTGGAAAGTGCAGTGTACCAATATGCGGTCCTGCCTTTCGGACTTTCAACCACCCTGCGAGTTTTCACCAAAGTAATGGCTGTAGTGGTGTCTTACTTGAGAACACAAGGCCTGACAGTCTACCTTTACTTGGACGATTGGCTCATAACCAACAGCAACAGAGAACAGCTTATCAGCCAAATCGACATGGGCAAAGGTTCACTGGGCAATGCATTCCTCCCGCTTCGGTATTTGCAAATAGCGGGAGTAGAACCCCGTCAGCCTGCTTGTCCACTGCACTGGTACAATTCCCTGTGTTTCCAACAGAACTTGCACTTCTTCCAAAAGTACAGTGGTCCCTCGACTTACGTAAATAATCCATTCTGAACGCACGTTTGGAGGTCGAAATTTTCGTAAGTCGAGGAGCGCACCACGGAAGTCTGAAAACATTCGTAATTCGAGGAAGCCGCATCTAAAAATTCGTAGGTCGAGTAAGCTGAATCTAAACCGGCAACTACTTCCGGTCTTTTTTGTCGCTCGTAACTCGAAAACAACGTTAAGTCTAGTAGTTCGTAGGTCGAGGGATTACTGTACTGGAGTCACCTTGGTGAATCTCAGGCCCAAAAGGCTGCTGCATTGAATTCTATTGCATACCCCGTTTTCACTATCCTGAGTACCCAGCAATCTGATGTTATGTTGTGCCACGCTTGAGCATGGCTTGCCAGTTTGATGGAATTGCTGGCAGCTACAAGACCGATGTTTGGGGTCTTGGGAATTGTATCTATGTGCAGTGGACGGACTGAGCAATCAAAACCCCTGCTTTGCTGAGTCCTTGGTAGCTCAGGTGTTTTGAGTCTTGTTTCTTTGGTTGTCCCCCTTATTTCTCTGATATGATCTGTATGGGCATTTGAATTCTTTTTTATATTGGTATTTGTTGATGTGTTGGCATGGGAAAAACCTGTATCACATATTCCCTGTCTATGCAGAGGATGTTGCCATGAAAGTCTTTGCCGTATATTTTGACTTTTTGAGGGACTCCATTGTGGAATCCATTGTGTCACTAAAAAGGCCTTTTCCATTGAAAGGTAAGTTTTCTACTTGCTCGCACATATCTGGCTGGAGTGTAGTAGACCTGAGCCAAGCATACCTTCGCACTGCGACGGCCATTACCATGGCTCTTGATTCAGTCTCAGCTAGGTGCTTAAATGCATTAAGCTGTTGTCTGGTTATGGTGGTTGCTCTTTAACTGCAGGTGGATGTGCACCTGATAACTGTTGTATCTTCCACTGCAGGTATTCAACGTAGTCAGCTGGCAGGTGTGCTGGTTGTGCAAGAGCTGAAACTGGTGCTGGAGGAGGTGTCTGACCAGGTATAGCTTGCATTTGAGCTGGAGTGTAGTGCTGAGTTTTGTTTAGCCGCTGCCAATCTTTTATTGGAGATATTGATGGTGTCCTAGGAGGTGGTGTTATGATTGCATCTTCCTCCTGTTCTTCTTCCAATGTGCTTTGGAAACCCCGGGAAAGTGGAGTTGGTATGGGGGTTTGAAGAGTTTAAGAGCTCCAGCAGAGTATCTGTTCCATCTTCTCCCTGGTCTAAATTGCCTTCAAGGAAAGTAGTAGTTTCCGATCGTGTCAATCCTGCCCCTATGCCTGTAGCAGTTAGGGTCAAGGGGGACTGTGCTGACATGCGTGCGGGAGACAGTTGGAGGTGTCTCCTCGCTGTCAACATGGATGTCGGCATCGGTACAGAGCCTACATCCATCAGCCGAATCCCCTCCCATTCTGAGTCATTAGCGGGAGCACTTTGCAACTGTGTGCCGGATGGTGAGAGGGTTTTTACTATGGCTTTTGTTGGGACAACTCGGCAATGGCTTCCTTGCTTATAAGGGCTTTCAGTTCCCCAAGTTGAAGGACTCCCTTGAGCAGGCACTGGTGATGGCGTGCAGTGTTGTCAAGTGTTCTCAGGAGCCAGTACAGGCTCTTCACAGTCTGAGGAAGTTTGATGTGTATGCTTATGTTTACAGTCATTGGGCTTGTGCAACTTCTTGGGGATTCCCTTGGGCTTTCTAAAATGTTGTTCTGTCGACCCAGTTTTAGACTGCCTTAACTCAGCAAATTCGCGGTGGCTTCGAGGTCGACATCGAAGTTGCTGTCGACGTCGATGGCAAGTTCGGGTGCGGAATGGGTGGGCACAGCACCTCCACATACAAGGCAGATCTGAGGCGTAAAGCTCTTTTTTTTTTTTTAGTCTGTCTTGAGAACCCACAGCAGATTTCACAGGTTTTAGTATTATGACTCTCCCCCAAGCATAAGAGGCAGGTGTCATGATGGTCCATAGTCGGTAGTTTTGTCCGGCCCCTTATACAGTGCTTAAATGTTGTCTTCGCCTCCATTGCTGGGGCTGTGAAGCCTGTTTCCTGGCTCCATTTAGACGGATGCCTCAGTTGAGCGTTACTTTAGTTTCTCATGCTTGGTTAATTCTCTGACACTTAGACAGGTTATTGTTACTTTATTTATTTATTTATTTATTTATGACATTTAATATACTGCCCACTCCGAAGACTCTGGGCGGTGTACAACAGGCGGCAAACAGGCAACATTAAAAATTGCATTACATTTATAATTAAAAATTATTAAAGAACTAAAGTAACTACCAGAAAACAGAAAAATGAACTACAGTGCAAAGGCCTGGCAAAAAAGAAAAGCATTCAATAGCGATTTGAAGATCGCTAAGGAGGGTGCTAGCCGGATCTGTAGGGGGAGAGAGTTCCAAAGGAGCGGGGCAGCAACCGAAAAGGCCCTTTCACGGGTCCTAGAGCCCCGAACATCTCAGAAATCAGGGACCGACAGAAGGGACGTCTGAGCTGATCTAACTGGACGGGATGTAACTGGATGGGAGAGGCGGGTGTGTAGGTAGACAAGCGCCAGGCCCCGCAAGGCTTTGAAGGTTAAAACCAGGACCTTAAATTGAGCTAGGAAGTGAAGAGACAACCAGTGCAATGACTGTAGGAGAGGTGTTACCCTGTCATATTTTCTGGCACCCATGAGTAGACAAGCTGCTGCATTCTGGACCTGCTGCAGCTTCCTGATCATCCTCAAAGGTAACCCTAGATAGAGAGCATTACAATAGTCTAAACAGGAGATAACAAGGGCATGGGTCACTGTCATTAATGCCTGCCAATCAAGGTAAGGGCGTAATTGGCAAACCAGATGAAGCTGGGCAAAAGCACCTCTGGCTGCAGCCTCCACCTGCTGCTCAAGCAGAGGTGCAAGTCCAAAAGGACCCCCAAACCACGAACAAGCTCTTCTGAGGGCAGCGCCACCCCATCTAATACAAGGTTCACATCCAGCTGTTGGCCGTTACAAGGGCTGAATAAAAGTAGTTCAGTCTTAGTGGGATTCAGTCTGAGCTTGTTTTGATTCATCCAGACCTTAATAGCTTCCAGGCAGCGAGTAAGCACAGAAACAGAGTCCCCAAAATAGTCTGGGATGGCAATATATAGCAGAGTATCGTCAGCATATTGATGAAATCTCACCCCAAACTGGGAAATGACCTGACCCAGCCGCTTCATATAGATGTTAAAAAGGCCAGGGGCAAGAATTGAATCCTGGGGAACTACATAAAGGAGTGGCCATGGGTCAGAGCACCTGTCCTCAATGCATACCAACTGGACACGCCCACTAAGGTAAGAACAGAACCACTGTAAAACAGTGCCCCCAATACCCAACCCACGCAGGCGGTCGAGAAGGATAGCATGATTGATAGTGTCAAAAGCCACTGAGAGATCTAAAAGGGCCAAGAGAGGGACGCTACCTTCATCAAGGTCCCGAAGAAGGTCATCTACCAGAGCAACCAGTACTGTCTCTGTGCTATGTCGAGGCCTGAAGCCTGACTGATAAGAATTAAGATAGCTAGTTTCTTCTAAGACCCTCTCGAGCTGGGCACATACAACCCTCTCTAACACCTTTGCTAAAAAAGGGAGGTTGGAGATCGGCCTATAGTTGTCAAGGACCTCAGGGTCCAGGGAGGGTTTCTTCAAGTGAGGGTGAACGATCACCTCTTTAAGGGCTGCTGGCACGAAACCCTCACGTAACGAGGAGTTAACCAAATCCTGTAACCAAGAATTAACATTACCACCGGCTGTTCTAACCAGCCAGGAGGGGCAAGGGTCCAAGCAACATGTTGCCGCACCCATACCCATAGTCTTTCACGCTTAGTTAATTCTTTCACACTTAGACAAGTTACTGTTGAAAGACATTTTGTTTCTCTCTAGAAGATACGTTGTTTCCAATTATCCGAGGAGCGTAGCCGAGGTCTACGCGCTCTGGCGGTCAAAATGAAACTGACTAGTAGATGCCCAACTGCCGCATATAAACAGAAGCTCAGCACAAGAGAGGTTGGGCGGGCGCGAGGAGCTATCTAATGGGCCCGGGAGGTCCCTGTGCGGGCACGGAACCAATTATTCTAATGAGTCAACGGATCACTATCCAGATCTGTAAAACTTTAACACGAATATTTGAATTAATTTTAAAATATTGAAAAAATGAGAAGTATAACAAAATTCACATTTCACAAAATTCACATCAGATTTTTAACTCAATAATAGTTCAGGCCACAGGTAATGGGACAGGATATAAATATAATGGGACCAGATATGTGTACTGTTCATGGTACAGGTAAGGCAAATGCTGGTATAAATAAGATGACAATCAGCAAATATCAAGAATAGCTTGTGTAAACCACACCTAATCCCATGTCTTGTCACAATTTTATTTCTGTGTTTCCAAGTTTGCAATCCTACGTGCAGTTGCTTGGAAATAAAGCTCTTTATGAGCTTTAGAGTGCCTTACATCTGAATAAACATGCATAAAATTGGGTTGTTGATATGAAAGCTTAGTATCTAATTCAACAGGTACACATTTTAGTGGCAGGACAACTGGAGAATTTAACGTCTTTGTCTGCCAATTTATTTCGGGGCTCAATAAAAAGTTCTGGTTTGAACCTTTAAAAGGCCTTAAATAAACTGAAACCAGGTTATTCTAAAGACAGTTGTCTTTTGTGTGAGCCTGCCTGGGCTTTAAGAGTGGCCAAAGAGACTCTGCACTAGGGATGTGTGAACTGATTTGGGTACAAATCCAGAAGTGCCTTTGCCCAGCTCCATCTGATTCTCAATTACGCCTTTACCTTGACCGGCAAGCATTAATGTCAGTGACCCATGCCCTTGTTATCTCCTGCCTAGATTATTGTAATGCCCTCTATCTGTGGCAGGGGTGTCAAACTGCGGCCCTCCAGCTGTTTTTGGCCTACAACTCCCATCATACCCAGTCACAATAGCCAATAGTCAGGGATGATGGGAGCTGTAGGCCAAAAACAGCTGGAGGGCCGCAGTTTGACACACCTGATCTAGGGTTACCTTTGAGGATGATCAGAAAGCTACAGTGGGTCCAGAATGCAGTGGCTCGTTTACTTATGGGTGCCAGAAAATATGACAGGGTAACACCTCTCCTGCAGTCATTACACTGGTTGCTTATTCACTTCCTAGCTCAATTTAAGGACCTGGTTTTGACCTTCAAAGCCTTGCGGGGTTTGGCACCTGTCTACCTACAGACTCGCCTCACCCATCCAGTTACATCCCATCCAGTCAGATCTGCTCAGATGGCCCTTTTGTCGGTCTCCGATTTCCGAGAGGTTCGGGGCGCTAGGACCCATGAAAGGGCCTTCTCGGTTGCTGCCCTACTTCTCTGGAATTCCCTTCCCCTGCAGATTCATTTAGCTCCTTCCTTGGTGATTTTTAAATCTCTATTGAAGACTTTTCTTTTTTCCAGGCTTTTACCCTGTAGTTTACCTATTTGCTTTTTCCTCCTTTTTTGTTAGTTACTTTAGTTTTATTTAGAATGTAATTCTAATGCTGTCTTGTTTTGCATGTTTTTGTACACCGCCCAGAGTCTTCGGAGTGGGCAGTATATCAAATTTCTCTAATTAATTAATTAATTATAATTAATTAATTAATTATACACCAAATAATCCAAACACTTAAAAAAAGTGACCACACATTTTGCTCCATAACTCCACTTCTACAAGGGTTAGGGAGTAGCTTTTTTAAAAAAAATTAAAGCTGAGGATCCATGTTAGGGTTAGGATAGAGTGACTTCAAATTCCCATTATTTCCTATGGTGGGAATATAAAAAATCAGTAAAAACTAAGAAAAAATCATTAAAAATCAACCAAGTGCCCCATTCCCATGGGGACCTACCCACCACCCAAATTGTGTGCCCCTAGGACCTTTATAAGTGGTCCAAATTGATCCAAATCCAAATTGAATCAAACCTGAATCGGGGGGCAGATTCAGACACAAAACAAATCAGGGATGATTCGATTTGGGCACAAATCAAATCGAAAAAATTGATTTGTACACATCCCTGTTCTGCAGTCTAGCCCACCACTAGCAGAAATTCACTTAGATGGGACCATAAACAGGGCCCTTTCAACTGTGGCACCTTACTTTTGGAATTCCCTCCCCAGGGTGATCTGGCTGGCTTCCTCTATGGTTGCCTTTAGACAGTTAAGCAAAGACTTGTTTTGTACCAGAACGCTTTTATTCTGCAACATTATGTTTTACTTTGTGGATTGTATTGTTTTATTGCTGTTAAATGGGCCCTTAACTGATTTGTTCAGACTGGCTTTTAATTGTAATTTTTTAATCATAATTTTATGCTGGTTTTATGGTATTTTATTTTGCTGCCTTTGTTCTTTTTGTTCTAATGTTGGTTTCCTTTTCTTAATAATTGGATTTCTTGTTTTATGTTTTATCTTGCTGTAAACCACTTTGAATAAATATTTTTTTTAGATGCTGGTTTTCTTTCCTTAATAATTTGACTTCCTGTTTCATGTTTTATTTTGCTGTTAATTTATTCTGCCGAGGACCCCTTGAAACCTGAAGCCAGTCCTGGCAGCAGCCATTAAGAAGATCAGTGTTGGCCACTCAGTGCACCTCCCCACCAAAAAAAAAAAAGAATTGGGCAAGGGGAGGGAAACACACTGCAGGTAGTTAACTTTTTTTTTTTTTAATGTACAGTGTCCAGCCAGGGGAGAAAACAGGCAGCCAATCTGCTGTGAGGGAAGGAACTTCTTTCTTCCTTCTCTCAACTGCTGCAGCTTCCTCCCCACACTGCTACTGGAGAGAACAGCCTGCTAACCAAGGATTTTTCCTCACCCCTTTGCCTGGAGTATCCCACATCACCACCTCCCCGGGTTAGACATAAAAGGGCAAAAAACACAGGTACACACATGTCTCTTTTGCCCTTCTGTATCTAATCCAAGGAGGCAGTGATGTGGAGCGCCCAAAGCAATGAATTAAGGGAATAGCCTTGATTAGCAGGCTGTTCCCTCCAGTAGTAGTGTGGAGAGGAAGGAGGAAACAGGAAGTTCCCGCCTTCACAGCAGATTGGCTGCCTGTTTTCTCCCCTATTAATTTCCTTCTGGGCTGGCTGGACACTGTGAGTTATCTTCTACCTCTTCTATCACCCTTGTAGAAGTGGAGTTATGGAGCAAATGTGTGGTCACTATTTTTTAAGTGTTTGGATTCTTTGGTGTATAATTAATTAATTAATTAATTAACTGAGTTATCTTTTACCAGCCATGCATACAGTGCAGTCCTTTGGACTGGACTTCTAGTCCAAAGTCCAGTCCTCCATCATGGGGGGGGGGCAACAAATGTCCCACTGGGGACCTGGATGGTGGCCACACCAGTGGCCTGTGTTGTGCTGCCACCACTAAACACCCCACAGGAACCCACCCGCTCGCTGATGCAGCCCGCCTGCCGATGCAGCCCACCCACCTGATCTCCTTTTGTGCAACGGGGCATGGGGCACTGAGGGCCAAGTGCGGCTGGGCCTGCGCCACCTGCCCACACCTGCGCAATCACAGTGACACACATGATGCAGCGGACGTAACACATGGCACACACGTGGCACGAGAAAAGGCAGTGAGAGCGGAGGCTGCTGTCAGGAAGCTCCGAGCAAGCAGCACTAGCAGCAGCCACCCCTCACCACACCACAGAGAAAGAAACACAGAGGTAGAGAGGGAGAGAGACACCTCCCTGGGCCAAGCAGTGACTACAGGCATGAGTGGAGAGGGAGAGGCAGAAGCTAACAGTAGTGCCAGGCATGCACCTCCCTTGCTTGCCACTGTGCGCACACACACACAACCCCGACCAACAGAGAACCACCATCAGACCAGAACATTCCAGAGAACAGCAACAGGTAACAGTGAGTAAGTGGGGCGGGGGGGAGAGGTAGTGCATTCAGCTAACTGAAGTGGCAGGATTGTCCATGCAAATTGTGGTATCTGCAGGTCAGTGGGAAGTATCTTATTCAGAATTTCTTCTAAAAGTACCCCCCAAAAAGTTTCCAGTTTCCCCTGACCATGTTCTGTTATAAAAAATAGTTCATTGCAGCTTATCTTGTGGCAGTGGGAGAGCAAGAAGGCCTTTAGGTACAGGTCAGGCACCACAGCAGCCATGGGCTGTTTTCTATTCTTTTTTTCCTTGGTGGGGGGAGGGGGTACTGGCTGCTGCCTGTTACTAGTTTTGAATGACTCAACTCACTCAGCAGCTGTTACCCCCGAGTAGACCCACTGGAAAGAGTGGGGATACTCAAGTATAACATTCACTGTGTGGCTTTTACAGCTAGCATCTTTGCACCCCCATTCCCAGAAGGCAGCAGCCACCACTGGGGAGGATACTATGCTGGGCTGAATAAGGACAGTTGCACTCTTGCTCTCTCTGCTAAACGTAAGAGGCCTTGAAGAATATTTGGAAACTTCAGCCTGGTTCTACCTAGAGCTACTTGCTGGGAGCATATTATGCCTATTTTGGAAGAGCTCCACCAGCTGCCAATCTGGATCCAAATCAAGGTGTTATCAACTTTAGAGCACTTAATACTCATTACTGCCTGCTCCTGAATGGTCCTGCATTTGACAAAGTCATCAGAGGGGTCTGTACACAGAGCAAAACCATTCAGAGAGGCTTGGCTGTAGGACACATGGGGCAGGGCCTTCCTGGTTATTGCCCCCAAGCTTTGGGGTGCCATGCCATCCCCATGGATGCCTTCCCCTGACTTCCCTTGCTGCTCTTAAGAAGCAAATATACCTTGCTGTTTGTTCAGTCCTTTGCTCCTTAGGTGGTGCTAGTTTCTTTGTTTTCTTGCATAGTATTTTATGGTTTGTTGTATTGTGGGTAGTGTAGACTGTTTTAATGTGATGCTATGGATTTTATTGTTATATTTTAACCTTGTAACTACCTTGGCATAAATTTATGAAACAAACTAAAAATAAATCAATCAATAATAAATCAAAATGTAACAGGTAAGAAATATTACTTGAGTGAGAAAGAGAACTGAAGTCCTGAAGATGGAATGTTGAATAGCAAGTCTCTCTCTCACAGACTATACTTATAACTACTGTAATAGCCATATGTCCAAGCATATATTTTAGAATTAGAGTTACAGTTTCCATTTTATAAAATCTGCATAAGGTCAATGGTCAGACCTTTCAAACCATGCTAGCCTTTATTCCTAAATATATCTATTTTAAAAGATGTATATCTATTCCTGCCTCCCATCTGAACTTAATTTGAGCTTTCCTCACTGAAAAATCTGGACTGGCAATCATGGTGACACTGTACCCTTGTTAAAAATATAACACAATTCTCCTTTTCAAGAGTATTGAAGTGTTTAGATCTTATACGAACATTTTTTTTTTTTTTAGGGACAACTTCAGGACAATCTGGAGTCAGAACTAATTCAAACACTCAAGCAGACCCCAATATTATTATACTATTATATAATTAGGAATATTAATATTCCTGACTACATCAGACAAATTAGGGCCGCATGTTTAAAAGCCTATACCAAAATCTCCCTGAACATGGAGACCTAGCACATAAGGTGCAGACATGTATGCCACAGTAGTATACTTGCCTAGAGGATTGAACCATGTGCTCACCTGAACATATCAATCAATTTGTAGCTTCACCTCTACACAGGACAATGATGTCATTCCATCACCAGAGGAATTCTTCCTTTTATAAGCAAGGAATCATATCTGATTCAAGGTCATGGTGACACAACCACCCTATAGTATGCTATGCAGACTGAGAGACATATCCCATTATTAACTGGGACAGTTATTATTCTTAGATAAAAACCCATATTCTCATTTCATGCATAGAACTGATTAGAACAGTAATAGGTAAGCTACAATTTTATGTTCTTCTTATATGCCTGAAATTGCTTTTTTGAACAAATACTTTTGTACAACAGTTTTAACCTCTGGATTAATCAAATATCTTGACAGGCATATATCTGCAGACCAGCAATGAAGTCAACTGTACCGAGAAACATATACATAAGTCCACAGAAGCTAACTCCTGGATTGCCAGCAGATACCCAGGAACCCCCATTTATCCAAGTATTTTTAAAAGACTAAAATCACCCCAATAAAATGTAGCAGGCCTGCTCTCACATATGAGTGTTTTTAAGAAGACACTCAGAAATGGGCCTAGGAATAACAAGCATCTGGATTCATAGAGTAGTTTCTGGACCATAACAGATACCAAATATGCAAGCCAAGAAAATAAATGTTTAACCTATTAGCTTTTATCCAAGCTTCTATTTAGATAAGCAACAGTAGTTGCCCTGAAATAGCTAATAGCCCATTTGAATCCATCTCCTTTTCCTCTTGGAATTTCTGTAAGTTCCCAAGTGAAATTCTCAGCTACTATGGTTCAGTGAATGAAGTTGCATGCCTCCATAAGGCACCCTTTCTTGGGATCTCCTTCCCTTTGTAGATGCCAAGAATGATGCCTTGGCTGCTTAATTCAGAGTGTTCCACATGTTAGCACACAACATGTTGAGCAACTGTGTTAACCAAGATGGATAGTGCTGTCAAAGAGGAAGCTGGTTCACCATGACAGAAACAGTGGGATATAGTGACCTTTATATTCGGAAAGAAATATCATTAAAATGACATGAAGTGGTTCTTCAAAACACTTTACTTGCTTTTTTTATGTTTGGTAACTGAATGCACTGTTGCTGGGTATTACTGTTGACGATATGTTTTAATTTCTAATCAGGCTGTTAAACTGATTAGATTGACAAGAAAATCATCACTTTGTTCTGATGAAAAAAATTGCTTTAAAATTCTACCTTATGTTCTGGATTTTATTTATACCAAAAAAATGTAATTGATACCCAGATACAGTTTAAAATCCACTCACAGCCCAAGCAACTTTTCTAAGAAGCAATTCCCACTGAAAACAGTGAGACACTCCCAAATAAGCATACTTGGAATTTCAGCTTTAATTAGTTTAACTCTGCAAAGCATCCCATTATTTATCAAATGAAACAAAGACTACAGCTTTTTCCTAAACAGTATTCCCCCCTCCCCCATCATTTTGCTCAATTCTAACGGGATCTCAATTCCGAACAGATAAATAATTTCAGGCAATTTTCTCATGTAATTTTAGGTGAGTTTTCAATAATACAAAAACACAAAACAGAATTTTCAGCCTCTACACAAAGGGCATTGAATATTCTCCAGATAAATTATATGTTTAAAATAAAAGGCAACCTAACCTGTGTAGTATACAAGACTCAAAGCATTAATCCGTGCAATTAGGAACATAGGAAGCTGCCATATACCGAGTCAGACCTTTGGTCTATCTAGCTCAGTATTGTCTACACAGACTGGTAGCGGCTTCTCCTAGGTTGCAGGCAGGAATCTCTCTCAGCCCTATCTTGGAGATGCCAGGGAGGGAACATAGAACCTAGATGTTCTTCCCAGAGCGGCTCAACCCCCCTAAGGGGAATATCTTACAGTGCTCACATGTAGTATCCTATTCAAATGCAACCAAGTCAGACCCTGCTTAGCTAAGGAGACAAGTCATGCTTGCTACCATAAGACTAGCTCTCCTCTCAGTTAATATATTCATTTCTGAGCTACCGGTTAAAAAACTGGATTTTTGAAAATCAATTTCTCTATTTGAAAGGTTGATAAATGCTGGCATTTTTGTAATAAGTCTGTTCAGACCATTTAAGATAGCTTTTGTAAATATTGTGTCTCTTTGGAAAAGTTAAATATAAAATATCACATGTATCAAAACGAGGAATTTTTTTTTTATTCTTTTAAAAAGTTTTGGCAGTAAGCCCAAACTCTTTCATCAATGTGCATTCCATTAGGAGACAAATTAATGTTGCAACACAGCCATGTCTATATTTATCTAATATAATATTACTAATTATTGTGGTGTTAAAACTAGTTTTTTCAGGATATCTAATATACTCTAGTTAAACACAAAGACATCCTATATTGTCCCTTCCCAAGGCAACAGTTATGATCGAGGAAGCAGACACAAAGGTTAGAAGAACACAGATTTAATGTGCTTTCATATTATTCCTTGATCAGACTGATTAGCAGCTTCCTAGCTTTACTACTAGCTTTTTTATTTGCCTTTACAATATCATAAACCCTAGTTTCTGGAGAGTTCTTGGATATTAGCATCTAAAACAAGTAAATGCTTTTGTGCAGTACCTTGAGCCTGAGCTGCAGAGCTGTGAGAATATCCGAGAGCCAGGAGTGCAGTCTCCACAAGCTGACTAAAAAGCACATCTTTGCGAACCAGAACAAACTCTGCATGTTCTTCTCGATTATCATATTCAAGAGAAGTGTCCAGCTGCTCCACCACACAAAAGACAGGGATCATCAAACCTGGAGGAAGAGAGATTGTTAACCCACAATTAGAGAATATAAGCAAAGCACCATTGAATCAGACCAAGAGTCCATCTACCCCAGCATCCTTTTTTCACTTAGTCAGATGCTTTTGGGAAGCCCCAAGTATAGCATGAAGGCGGCAGTCCTCCCACTACTGTGTCCCCCACCCCCAGGGTATAGTATTCACAAGCATACAGCCTCTGAACATGGACATTCTATTGGCTATCATAGTTGATAGCTACTGATAGATTCAACCTCAAAAGATTCATCTAACCCTTTTTAAAAGTTATCTAAGCTAATGGTCTTCACCACAACTTAGTTTTACGTTTTAATGTAATTAACATATTTATATCCCATCTCTCAGTTAAGGATTCTTGAAGCAGCTAACATTTTAAAACAATAGTACACACTGGGCGGCACCCAAGTTTGCACAAGCAGAATAAAGCTCACACAAGGGATCTTCTATGCCCCCTCTTCCCCACCATCTCACCCTGAACGCTCCAATAACACTGTTCCTGAGGATTGGAGGACCTTCGGGAACAGCATGGGATGCAGCAGAAGGGGCTGTAGTTGGTGAGGTGACTCCACAGAAGCTGGATGAAGGCACCTTCCACAAACAGAGTTTCACTCATGGAAACTGCCTCCACTCAGATTTCCAGAGAGTCCCACCTCCATTACAGCCCCCAACGTTGCATCCCAAATGGTTCCCCCAAATGGGCCCCCAACCCCTCAGAAGGGACTTTGAGGGACTCAGTAAGGTGCAGTGAGGAGGAGGAGAGCGGCAAGGAAGATCTCTTACACAAGCTTTGTTTCCTTCACAGACGTTTGGATCCAACCCATTGAAACTACAACAATTTAAAATGAGAGTTAAGCTCATTTAAGTCAATAACATCAAACTGTTTTAACTGCTGCCTAGATGCAGTCGGACGGACACCTGATAAGCTGATATGGGCTAAGGAATTCCAAAAAATAAGACGCCACAACCAAGAAGGCTATCCTCAGTGTTGCCAACAACTGCATCTCAAAATGTGGGGGCACCATGAGCAGGGTCTCTAAAGAAGATTTGAACAACCCAACAGACTCATATGAGATTGCATGGTTCTTCAAATAGTGTTGCAGTGGCAGAGCGAGAGCTACGCCCTTACATTAGGCATAACATTAGCTGCCCTGGAGGCTTACCATGCAGCCCAGCTTACCTTTCATCCCTGCAAAAGCCCTATCCCTGCTATATCCCTGAGTCCTTCATGACCCTCAGGCTGGTTTCCCATGTAATGACAAACTGGAGTTATATGTGGTTGAGGTTTCAGTTGCTAACTCCAAATCATGATACAGACATTCACCAAACCATGGCCCACCAAACTCAAGTTCCAGGTGAGGGGAGCCCCTCCCTCTTGCACAGCCTTCGAGGCAGATCACAGCAAGCAACACAGCCAGACTATGGGCAAGGCATCACCATGTCATCACCAGTGGGGTGGCTGCATTTGGACACGATCTCAAAGGGGGCGTGTTGAGTGTAGTCATGCATTTTCTGAGTGCTCCATCTGCCCTTAGCATGTAAAGGGCATTTAAAGCCCTTTAAATGCCATGCAGGTGCTTCTTCTGCCAAGGAGAACACCACCGCCCCAAAAGTAGCCCCACACCCCAATAGCCCCACATAACCATGAATTCTCGGGGTGTTAGGGATCCAGGGGAGGGTTGAAATTCTGATTTAATTAACGGAGGATCAGGGAAGGGAACATTGAGATTTTCTAAGAGGGGATAGGTAGATGAGGGTCAGCAAAGGATGCTAGGGTGTCCGTCCCACGTAACCTGGGAAGATGTCGCGAGGGGTAACCCCACCAAAGCAGTCCATACAGACCCAACTGAAATCTTGCTGTCTGGCAGCTTGCTGCTGAGCAGGTTAGCCCTCACATGAGAGGGCCAGTCTACTGGGGAAGGCTTTGCCAGTGTAAGGGCTTTGCCAAACCCACTGACTGCGGGTTGAGCCAGCCCATTCACCAATGCATCCAAGAGGGCTCTGCTTGTGTGGGGCCCCCAAATCCCACTGATAAAAGACAGACCCCCACCAAACCTCCCCACCATCCATGTGCCATGTCCCAGCCACATGCATGGAAGGGAAAGGGGAGACACTGGGATGGACCTTTAAACCCATTCAGAATCCAAGGTCCTGGTCTGGTGTCATGCCATATGCAGATCTATGGGCATGGGGAACCATGGGAAAGGGGAGCCCCTGTTCTCCAGTCACCCCAGGACAACAGGGTGGCTGTTCTGGGGCGCTGGCAAGGGTGCACAGGCTGGCAAGGATGAATGCTACATGGGCAGACGGACTGGCAGGGTCTGGCCATTTCCACAGCAGCTTAGCCATAGACCCCATGATGAGGAAAGCACTCTCCAGAGTACCCCTCCCCACGGCTTCCCTCCACACAGCAACCTGGTTCTATTTAGAGCCCCCACGGTATCAGTGGGAGAAGGGGATGTTTTGCCATTTTGCATTAGTAGAGATTCTGCTTGGCAATTCTCTCCCCTCCCCTCTGATGGTCCTTCTCATGAGTTATGTGAGGGTGTCCTCATGGCGTCTTGCTCTCATGATTGAGCAGTGTGCCCTGGGTCGGGTGGCCCTATCTTTGAAAAAGGAGTTCAGCTTCCCACTACAAACCCTTATGACCAACCTTCATCATAAGTAAGCCTGGGGAGTGAATACCCCCCCTTCCCCAACCAGTGAAAAGAATAGAACTTTGCTCCTCAAAAATCTCTGGTGTGGGCTGCCTTTCAAACCCTTCCCAGAGGACATCCCCCCCCCCAAAAAAAAACCCATTTGTGTGAGGCATGGAACTTTAAACACATTCAAAGTTCCTGGGACTGGTCTGGCATGGCAGCATATGCAGATTTCCCAGCATGGGGATTGGCGGGATAGGGCAGCTCCTGTTTCCAGTTGCCCAAGGACGGTGGCGTCACCCCTGCAGGGCTCAGGCAGTGGTGCGTATCTCCACCTGGGCATGTGGGCTGGCAGGGCACATGGTTTGACAGCAGCTTTGTGGCAGTCACCAATACAGAGACATCACTTGCCCAAGTACCCATCCTTGTGGCTTTCTTGTATGGAGCATCCTAACTCAGTATCAGTTCCCCCAGAGAAAGGCACTTTCGTGAGAGAGTAGTCCGTGGGATAATGGGGAATTGCAGCATACAATGCAGGTACCACTTTTGTGCACCTAAAATAGCATCCAGTGCATTTTAAATTGTCCTCACAGACGGTTCTTCTCCTCACAGACGGTAAACCTAGGGGGTGCAA
This sequence comes from Hemicordylus capensis, assembly GCF_027244095.1. Classification (NCBI taxonomy): domain Eukaryota; kingdom Metazoa; phylum Chordata; class Lepidosauria; order Squamata; family Cordylidae; genus Hemicordylus; species Hemicordylus capensis. The sequence goes on from NC_069657.1 coordinate 218,624,587, forward strand.
ACCCACATGGCAAGGGGCTGGGTACCCCTTCCCCAAACTTTCTATGAAAAAAATAGAATTGGCTGCTGGAGAATCCCTGCTTGGGTCTGTCTATATCTGACCCCAGGTTCCCCCCCGCCCCAGCCATTTGCTCCCCTACTGGCACTGTGGTGGGGTGCCCTACTTATAGGGGTGTGCACAAAACCAGTTTGCCTGGCTCGGGTTGAGTCCAAACCAGACCCAAACCAAATGGGCATGTTCAGTTTTGTGCCCCCAAACAAACCACTCAGCTCAGCTCAAATTTAAGCCAGTTCGGGGGTTCTAATTTTTTTAAAAAAAATTAAACACTCATAGCTGGGTCCAGTGTCCTTGGGGGGAGGTTGCTGCAGAGGAGTCTCTGCTGTTTTCCTCTCCCCCCACAAGCCTCCCCCCAGTCTTCTGGTCATTCTAGCACTTTCTCTGGTTCTGGTGGCCATTTGGGAGGCCATTTGCCACTTTTCACTCCGGTTTAGCATTACATGTGAACCCAGCCTCAGGAACATACTTCTGGCAGTAAATATGGCTTTCGCAGGGAGCAGAGGAAAGCAAAAGTCACTTCCCCCTCCCCAAACACTGGGCCTTCAATGCAGCTAGTGTCTTGGCTCCCTACAAGGGCAGCACTCTTGTTTTTCCCTCATAACACTGCAGAGAATGTGGACCTCTCTCTCTCTTTTTACTACACTTATATACTGTTTTTGCAAATGTGCTTATATTTTATTTTTCCAGGGTCCTGATATGTATGGATAAACCAGAAGGGGACAGAGTAGAGCCAGGAGTTGAGCAGAAGGAAATACATAACAGCTGGCCAAGAAGGACAAATGATGGTAAGGGGGCTAGCACCCACCAACACCAGATGAGGGACTTGGCGTATAGGTGTCTATATACCAATGCCAGAATCCTCCAAGTGAAGATGGGTGAGCTGGAGTGCTTCATTACTAATGAAAACATAGATATAGTAGGTGTAACAGAATCCTGGTGGAATGGTGAGAACTAGTGGGACACAATTATTCCAGGATATAAATTCTACAGAAGGGACAGGGAGGGGAGGATTGGGGGAGGAGTAGCACTATATATCAAAGAAGTGATAGATTCCAAGCAGCTAGAAAACCAAGGTGGGCCAGAGTAATCCACAGAATCATTATGGGTAACATTATGAGGACTGAAAGGAAATACGTTACTAGGGATGTGCTACCACCCTCTGGATCACAACGCTGAGAGTGACCTGGAATTGGAGAAGCAAATAAAAGAAGCATCAAACAGAGACAGGGCAGTATAATGGGTGACTTCAACTACCCAAACATAGACTGGGTAAATTCATATTCACATAATGAAAGAGAGGCCAAATTTCTAGACATGCTAAATGACTGTGCCTTAGAACAGTTAGTCGCGGAACCAGCCAGGGAGATGGCAACCTTGGACTTAATCCTGAGTGATGCCTAGGACCTGGTGTGAGATGTCAGAGTTGCAGAACCATTTGGTAGCAGTGACTATAGTGTGATCCAATTCAGCATATATGCAAGTGGAGAATTGTCCAGGAAGTCCAACACAGATGTGTTGGACATCAGAAGAAGAAACTTCTCAAAAATGAGGGGACTGGTAAAAAAGAAGTTGAAAGGGAATTCAGGAAGGTCAAATCACTCAGAAAGCATGAGACTTTTTTTAAAAAAAATTTAAAACCACAATACTAAAAACTCAGTTGGAATGTATACAAAGCAGAGAGGAAAGGTACAACCAAGTTCAGGAGGACACCTGCGTGGCTAACAAGTAGAGTCAGGAAAACTATAAAAGGGAAGAAGACTTCCTTCAGAAAATGGAAATCCTGCCCAAATGAAGTGAACAGAAAGGAACATAAACTCTGGCAAAAGAAATGCATGGACACAATAAGGAATGCAAAAAGGGAGTTTGAAGAGCATATAGCTAGAAGTGTCAAGAGGAATAACAAAAACATCTTTAAATATATCAGAAGTAGAAAACCTTTCAGGGAGGCAGTTGGCCCCTTAGATGATGAGGATATGGAAAAGATTATTAAGGAGGATAAGAGATTGTAGAAAAGCTGAATAAGTTTTTTGCATCTGTCTTCACAGCAGAGGATACTGACCATATACACTATCCAGAATTGAGCTTTTAAGGTTTAGTGGCTGAAGAACTGGAACAATTTGAGGTAACAAGTGTGGATGTTCTAAACTGTCCTGAAAAACTAAAAGTTAACAAATCACCAGGGCCAGATGGCATCCACCCAAGAGTTCTGAAGGAACACAAATGTAAAATTGCCGATCTCCTAGCAAAAATCTGTAACTTATGAACCTGTAACAATCAGGTTCTATACCAGAGGACTAGAAAGTAGCCAATGTAACTCCGATTTTCAAAAAGAGATGCAAGGGGGATCCAGGAAAATAACAGGCCTGTCAGCTTAACTTTGGTGCTTGGTAAATTGATGGAAAGCATACTTAAGAACAAAATTCTTAAACATGTAGAAAAAAAGGCCTTGCTGAAGGAGAACCAGCATGGTTTCTGCAAGGGCAAGTCTTGTCTCACTAACCTTTTGGAATTATTTGAGAATGTCAACAGGCATGTGGATAAAGGTGATCCGGTTGACACAGAGGGGATTCTCACGATCAGTCAAAAGCGGGCTAAGGGAGCCTAGCCCGCTTCTGCCCAATCGTCTGCTGCCATGGGAGCTGCGCGGCTCCTGGCAGCAAACCCTCCCATGAAACTGAAGGTCAAGAAATTTAGGACTGACAAGAGGAAATACCTTTTCACCTAGTGCATAATTAATCTATGGAATTCTTTGCCATGGGATATGAAGATGGCCAGCAGCTTGGATGGCTTTAAAAGGGGCTTAGACAAATTCTTGGAGGGCAGGTCTATCAATGACTACTAGTCTGGTGGCTGTGGGCCACCTCCAGCCTCAGAGGCACGATGTTTCTAAATACCAGTTGCAGGGGAGCAACAGCAAGAGTGAGGGCATGCCCTCAGATCTTACCTATGGGCTTCTCAGAGGCATCTGGTGGGCCACTATTTGAAACAGAATGCTGGACTAGATAGTCCTTGGGCCTGATCCAGCAGGGCTATTCTTATGTTGTCATTAAGGTTGTAACTCTGACAGACACTATTCTTGGAGATGTTATTCCCTATCTATTTATCTAAATATCAAAATTAAGCAACTAACATCCACAAGACTGTTTTCAGTAGTCACCAGGCGCTTTTACACACATGGCTTTTAGCTCACATCTCCTCTGGAATGGAGAGTGCACATTTGCGCATCAGCTGGTTTTGCGCTGAAGTCCATGCAAGTTATTGGGGAGCACTTCACATGTGATTCTGGTTTTCCCCCAATTCGGGCTGCACACTTTAGCTTGGCTGGATTAAGTCTGGAGTTTTTAAAAACCCTCTATTTGCGGTGGCTTTAAAAAAAAAATAAGCCAAGGTTTCGGATATGCCCCAACGCTTCTCCCACGATGTGTGGAGGGGCCATTACCAATAACTCAGCTTCTTTCAAAGTTCACACTTTGGTCTTCACCCCCACCATTTGTTGGGTGGACTTCCAGAACATCAACTGTCAGCAGAGAGGCGCCGTTTGGCTGGAAATCCCACTCCATCCCATTGCAACCCCCCACCCCCATGCTATTCACCTTTACTACACTTTAATGACATTACCAAATTCAAGCCTACTGCCAGTGGTGGATTAACAGAGAGGCAGAGTAGGCATTTGCCTATGGCAGCAAAATTTGAAGAGCAGCAAATTTTGCCCCTCCTCAAATTTTGCCGCCCCTCTCTGTGGGCAGTGGCAGATGCAGCAAGGGTGGAGTGAGCAAAGAGAAAGTCCCCCCTTTTACCTTATTTTTTAAAAAAGGCAAACCTTATTTAAAATAAAAAGGGGGGGAAAGCCCCTTTGCCTATGGGAAGCAAAAAGTTTAATCTGCCCCTACCTGCTGCTATTGATTGGGGGGGTCGAGGGAGGGAGATATTTATAGCTCTCTCCCAAACTGCCTGTTGGGTGAGCCAAGCGTTTGGGCAAGTTGCTTGGAGAGCTCGGGGAGATTTCCCCTTCCTTCCCTTTCCATTTCACTCTCCCCTCCCTCCAGAGAGTTAATCATCTTGTTTTTCCCCATCACAACCCACATGGGTGCTTCCCCCGCTTTCCTCCCTCTTCCTCACTAGCTCCTAGATGTACTGATTTGACTTGACACACACACCCCGCCGCCATGCAACAGCGGAGTAGAGGAAAAGAGAGGACCCGCAATGTGTCCTTAGCAACTGGTGCTGCTATCACTTGTTTGCCATTTTCTTGTATTTCTAACCCATTTCAGAGCAGAGAGGAAGCCAGGAATGGGGCTGCTGCTTTATTTTAGCTCGCTCTTTAAATTCTTTATTCACTTGCCTTTTGAAATAAGGAAGTTGGCATGGTCCGAATAGGCCTTCTTGTGGAACCCGGACTTTCATGATTTAAATTTTTTTTTAAGCCACAGTCAGAGGAGATTGGAGAGTAGGATGGGAAGCAGAAGAGGGAAATCCTCAGCAAGATAAAGGCTTGAGGGGACAATGAAAGGTTGTGGAGGAGGAGCAGGAAAAGAGGGGGCAACAAAGAGTGAGACAAAAGATAATCAAGGAAGGGGTTAGTTGTGCAAGGACAACCTTACTCCAGACCCAACCCAGCCTTGAGCCTCCCTCTTCTCTTCCCTGCCCCAGTGCACGTTACAGAAAGGGAGACAGAAGGGAATGAGAGATTCAAACACACCTTGGGAGGACAAATGGCAACTGAAACCTGGGATGGGAGGCTCTTCAACACAAAATGCACACATCCCCCACAGCCAAAACCTTAACTAAGAGAAGGTTGAGAATGTGGGGAGGAACCGAAACACATGCTGTTGCTCTGGGTACTCATTCTTGCAGAAACCTGAGGTCCAAAATTTTAAAAAAATTCACAAAGGCACACCACTCAGGTGGCGTTCAAAAAAAGGGAGGCGTGGCATCACCCCTCATCTGGGAAACCATTGGCTGGAGAAAAACCCAAAGCAAGTTGTGTGAACATGCACAGAAAAAACATTCACAGGGAATGAGCAGAGGAACCGCATCTGTGGGAACGGCCCCAATAATCCCCTAAATATAAATGACGCAGTTCTAATGCAAATCTCACTCGACCCTCAGATACCCCACACCATAAAGCCTTGTGTGTAAAAGTTCCTGGAGATCAATGCAGATTCCTGAAGACTTTAAGTCAATCCTGGAGGGTTGGCAACGCTACTTGCAGTAGGGACATTTTGTTGTTTTTCATTTAAAAAAACAAAACAAAAACTTCATTGGAATTTGTTTAAAGTTTTTTTTAAAAAAACACTAAGTTCTGTGAAATAGTACTGTACTTCTTTCGTCTGTTTTCACAAAGATAATTTTAAAAGCCCTTCCACAACAATCAAAAATTAATAAATGCATTATGAAGCAGCCTTCTGAAGGAAGTTACATAACCTCAAATCATGTAAAATAAATCACCAAACAAATTGCAAATAATTTCAGTTTACTCTAACCACCAGCTTAATAGGTCCAGTTTTCCATAGATCAAATATATTACTTCATTCATAATTTAGATTGTTTTAAATTGTGCGAAGTGCTTTCCAAACTTACTCCATTCATCCTCAGAATAACCAGTGAAATACACCCGTTTGCCAGCATAAGGTTGTTTAAAAGTATCTTGACTGAAGATTACCTCTGATTTTATTGCTGAAATTGGAATTTTTACACCCCCCGAATCTTAGCATAGGCCTGCACAGCATATTAGGCCCATGGGCTAACTATGACCTCCTCCCTACTTGTGCCCCCTCCCCGGGGGAGATTCTAAATATCCTTCATTTGCTGCCTTTCTCTGCCTTTTTCTGGGAACATTGAAGGCCCATCCAAATCCATTAGAATGGAGATGGGAGAATGCTTCATGACAGCATCCACATTGCTTCTGAACTTTCCCCACAAAAATTATTATCTTCTACAATCTACGTGCACTATCCTATCTGACACTACCTCATTCCTGTGTCTACAACCATGAAAAATGTCCCTGCGGCTCTCTAAAGGCTGGTTTTATTAACTCTTCTATTTGTACAGTAAACTCATTAAGTATTATTTTATTCAAAGAAAACTAAGCTTGTCAACATGTGGGGTGGGCCTCCCTAAAGAGAGACAAGCAGTTCCTAAAGGATGAAAACCTTTGTCTGAGTAGCAGACATCTATTATAATATATTTTGTATCCTTAGGCAGAGGTGGAAAGGAAGAACAATGCATTTTATTATGTATTTTGTAAGATTGTATTGTATTTATTTTAGTAGAATGATTTTAATTCAATTTATTTTATATTAATTTAAATTAATCTTGGCCTGCCAGAACTTCAAAAGTTAAATTTTGATTAAATTCATTTTAATTTCACTTTAATTTGATTTAATTAATTGATTGGTATTAAGTAATAATCAGCACCCTAAAAAGTGACCTTGGCCCCCATAAGCCAAGTCACAGTTGGTTTCAGCCCACCAAGTCACTTGAGTTGTACACGCCTGATCTTAAGTGTCTTTTTAAAAACAGCCTGAGATGGCATTCCAGAGTCCTGGGGCAGCCACAGAAAAGACCAAGTTCTGGAACAGCCACCAAATGAGCCAGTAGTAGCCATAACTGGACCTCCTCAGATGATCTTAATAGGCGGGAGGGTTTATGACAAAGGAGGTGCTCTCTTAAATACCCTGGACCCAAGCCATTCAGGGCTTTATAGGTAATAACTAGCACCTTGTATTTTGCTTGGAAATATACTGGCAGCCAGTGCAGTTCAAGAATGATGTTATATGGTCTCTTCAGGTTATCTCAGAGACCAGTCTGCTGTATTCTGCACCAACTGTAGTTTCCAGACTACGTACAAAGGCTGCCCCACGTAGAGGGGGTTACTGTAGTCAAGCCTGGAGATTACTTGCATATGCACCACTGTTTAAAGATCATTTTCCTTCAGAAATAGGTGTAGCTGGTGTATCAGCCGAAGCTGATAAAAAGCGCTCTTGGCCACTGCCTCGACGTGAGAAACCAGGGAGAGTTTGGGATGCAGGAGCGCTCCCAGACTACATACCTGGTCTTTCAGAGGGAGTGTAACCCATCCAGAACAGGCAGATCTAAATCATATCTTGAGTTATGACCCCCAAAAGTCAGTACCTCTGTCTTATTTGGATTAAATTTCAGTTTGTTATCCCTCATCCAGCTCACTACTGCCTCAAGGCAGGCATTTAGGGAAGTTATACCATTAGCTGATGAAGATGATCTGGAGAAATAGATTTAGGTGTCATCAGCATATTGATAACACCCTGCATCAAACCTCCCGATGATCTTTCCCAGTAGTTTCATGCTGATGTTAAAAAGCATTGGAGACAGTATGGACATTGTGGAACTCATACAGTAACTCCCACTTTGCAGAGCAACAGTGTCTATGGGTGTGCATGGAACTGGCCGGTCCTACATGGGTAGCTTTTTATCCTACCTTGCTTCCACACAGTCATTTCTATCCAGGTTTTCCTCTTAACTTGCTTCTGCACAACCAAAAATTGGGAGCACACACAGCTCCCCAAACCAGGCAGAACACCGTTTTTGATTTAGGCTTTTCTCACATGCAGCCTAAACCAGGCTTGGGAAGCCCAGCCTGGGTTAGGCTGCATGTAAGAACCACCAGAAAAAATAAAGCTCGCGAACACGCCCCCCCCGAACTGGCTGGAGCAGGGGCAAGTTCGGTTCGACCCCGTACAGTCGAACCTGTTTGCACATTATTATTATTATTATTATTATTTTTACATTTATATCCCGCTCTTCCTCCAAGGAGCCCAGAGCGGTGTACTACATACTTGAATTTCTCTTTCACAACAACCCTGTGAAGTAGGTTAGGCTGAGGGAGAAGTGACTGGCCCAGAGTCACCCAGCTAGTTTCATGGCTGAATGGGGATTTGAACTCAGGTCTCCCTGGTCCTAGTCCAGCACTCTAACCACTATACCACGCTGGCTCTCTTGTATCCCTAACAGTGTCCAAGTGACACCATCTGGAATCTGCCAGAGAGGTAAGAATGGAACCACTGCAAAACAGTGCCACCCAATCCCAACTCCCTCAGGCGACTCAGAAGGATACCATGGTCAATGGTTCCGAAAGCCACTTAGAGATCCCAAAGGATCAACAAAGTCATACTCCCTCTGTCAATATTCAGTTGGAGATCATCCATCAGGCCAACCAAGGCAGTCTCAACCCCATAGCCCACCTGAAAGCCAGTTTGAAACAGGTCTGTATAATATGTTTCCTCCAAAACTGCCTGAAGCTCAGAGGCTACCACCCTCTCAATCACCTTGCCCAACCATGGAAGATTTGAGACAGGTCTGTAATTGACTAACTCTGAGGGATCCAGTGCAGGTTTCTTCAAGTAAGATCTAATAATAGTAGTATCCTTAAATGGCAAGTGAATGTCCGCTCCTTGACATGTGTGACTTAAAAAAAAAAAAAACTAAAACTAAAGACCTTTTTATTTGTTCACACTTTTACCCCTTAGAGGTTGCCAGGTCTCTCAGCCATCTTGCCATGTTTATCTTCTTTAAATTGTTTTTTGGTGTCTTGTGGTTTTTAATGTTTAACTGATTTTAAGGTTTTAAGTGTAACTTTTATGGAATCTTATTGTATTTTAACTTTTGTAAACCACCTTGAGATGTATTATGAAAGGCGGTATAAAATTTGAACAATAGAATAAAGGAGGCATCCAGCCCTTTCTCGAAGAAGCATATATAATATGTGCCAGACCCTCTCCAATAGTACTATTTGCAGATGAAATGAGCCAAGTTGGGCAAGAGTCAAGAGAACATGTGGTAGGATGTACAGTCCAAAGCAACTTGTGCACATCCTCAGGAATCACAAACTGAAAGTGATCCAGTCTGTTCCCATAAAATGAGTTGCTGCTGGACACCTCCCTAGTGAACTCTGAAATAAACATGGAATCCAGTTTGGCCCGAATACGAGATATTTTATCTGCAAAAAAAGTCATTTAAAACATTACTGCAGGTGATCGAAGATTCCAAATTTGAGTTTAAGGGGGAGGGGCACACACTAGCCCTCTCACAATTCTAGACAACTCCACTGGACATGAACTTGTGGAAGCAAAGTGGGCAGAAAACAACAATTTTTGCCACCCGTATTGCCAGATCATAGATCTTCAATGTGCTCTGTGTTGTAATCTATCTGATTCACATCAAGTCTTCCAATCACAATCGATGACTTGCAATCTAGTCCTCTACCTTGCTATTTCAGCTCCTGTAGTTCTTCTGAATTTTGAAGCAGGTCAGAGAGAACACTTGGGAGCAATTGTGTCAAGTGCTCTTCTGAGTCGATTATTCCATATTTGCACCAGAGCATCAACAGAATCATTGGCAGAGCCAACTCAAAACCCTTCCAAGGCTTCTTGGGATCCTACTAGCGTATGGGCTACATAAGTTCACTCCTGAATCCAATAACCTTCACTACTACTTCACTACTGAATCCAATAACATTCAATAACCAATAACCTTCAATAACCTTCAACCTGAATCCAATAACCTTCACTACTACTTCACTACTGAATCCAATAACCTTCAATAACATATCCAATAACACATGTTGGTAACCTCCAGATTTAACTACTGCAATGTGCTCTATGTGGGGCTGCCTTTGTTCATAGTCTGCAAACTGCAGTTGGTATAACATGTGGCAGCAAGGTTGGTCTCTGGGTCATCTCGAATAAATCATATTACTCCTATATTAAAAGAACTACAGTGACTACCAATAAATTTCCAGGCAAAATACAAGGTGTTGGTTATAACCAATCAAGCACTAAATGGCTTAGGCCCAAGGTATTTAAGAGAGCATCTTCACTATGAGCCCCATCGCCCATTGAGGAAATCTGGAGAGGTGTGTTTGCAGTTGCCACCAGCTCATTTGGTGGGCACACAGGGAAGGGCCTTCTCTGTTGTCACTCCAAGACTCTAGAATGCACTCCCTGCTGAAATAAGAGCCCCCCATCTCTGACAACTTTTTAAGCCTCTGAAGACATGTATTCATCCAAACCTTTTAACTAGATTCATGGTTTTAAATTGTTTTACAGTTTTAATTTATGTTTTAATTTGTTTTATGTTGCTGTAAACTGTCCAGAAATGGAAATTTGGGGCAGTGCACAACTATAATGAATGAATGAATGAATGAATGAATGAATGAATGAATGAATGAAATGAAATGAAAATAAATAAATAAATAAATAAATAAATAAAATGTGACACAAAGACCTTCTAACGATGGCAGCTACAATAAACTTAATGTAGGGCTGTGGCTGAACCAGCCAAAGTGATCCAATAAGCATTCCCACTGTGGTGGAAATAGGAGTCTACTAACAAGCATACCCAAGGTTGCTGATTAATACCCATTTTCACCCTCAGCATATGAGATGTACCTCATTGTTCCCTGCAGAGATAGCTGTCACTGCTGTGGCAGTCAAACTCAATGTCATTTTTATTTATCTATCAAAATTGTACACCGCCCCAAACTTTTGTCTCTGGGCGGTTGACCATAGCATAAAACAAGTTAAAAACATACTCAAAAACTTAAAACAATTTAGACAATTTAAAAATCAAACACAGATTAAAACCTAAACATTTAAAAAGCTGAAAAAGCTTGGCTGAAGAGGTGGGTTTCCAAATGCTTTTTTAAAATTGTCAGAGATGGGGAGGATTGTATTTCAGTAGGGAGCACATTCCACAGTCACAGGACAGCAACCAAGAAGGCCCATCCCCGTGTGGCCACCAGCCGAGCTGGTGGCAACTGGATATTTATTTATTATTATTATTGTTATTGTTATTATTAATTCGATTTCTATACCGCCCTTCCAAAAATGGCTCAGGGTGGTTTACACAGAAAAATAACAAACAAATAAGATGGATCCCTGTCCTCAAAGGGCTCACATTCTAAAAAGAAACATCAAATAGGCACCAGCAACAGTCACTGGAAGTACTGTGCTGGAGGTGGATAGGGCCAGTTACTCTCCCCCTGCTAAATAAAGAGAATCACCACAGTAAAAGGTGCCTCTTTGCCCAGTTAGCAGAGGCATGGATCATGGAGAGATGGACCTCTCCTGATGACTTCAATGGGCAGTGAGGGTCATAATAAAGAAGACATTCTCTTAAATACCCAGGGCCCAGGCCATTTAGGGCTTTATAGGTTATTTTAACACACATTCAATATTTTATTCTGCTTAGCCTTCTCCCCTCTTCTTCAGAGGCCATGTATCCACACTTTGCAGTGCTTAAGCACATGCAGCCTATATGTATGTGCATATGTTGCAAGAACTGATGGTTCTGCCAATGCCTTGAAATTAGGAGACGACCCTGGCAATCAATATGATCACTCCTAGATGCCCTTAGCCAATTGCAGGGCTCTATTTAATCCCCCATACCAGGGTTTCTTAACCTTGGGCCCCCAGATGTTGTTGGACTACAACTCCCAGAATCCCAAGCCACAAAGGTCATGTCTGAGGATTCTAGGAGTTATAGATGTTAAACAGTATGGGGCAGGGTTTCTTAACCTTAGGCCCCCAGATGTTGCTGGACTATAACTCCCAGAATCCCCAGACATGGCCTTTGTGGCTGGGGATTCTGGGAGTTGTAGTCCAACAACATCTGGGGGCACCAAGGTTAAGAAACCCTGCCCCATACTGTTTAACATCTATATGAAACCACTAGGAAAGACCACTCAAAGATATGGACTACAGTGTCATCAATATACTAATAACAACCAGCTCTACCTCTCCTTATTTTTTTAATTATTTTTCTATGTAAACCACTTTGGAAACTTTTCTTGAAAAGCGGTATATAAATGTTGTTGCGGTGTGGCAGAAACTCAAGGACTAGAGGTGGAAGGCTAGCCCCATCTCCTTCCATTACATATGGATATCACTGGATATAGTAAGCACTTGTAAAATAAGAGAAGCAACATTTCCCCTTGGAAAGAACCTTCATCTGGAAAGAGAGGCTCACTATAATGATCTGAGCCCTCAAGAAGAGCAACAAATTCATCAATAGTTGTTTTTTTCCTGTCACTGTTGCACTCTATATTTCTCTTCTCATTTTCAGCCCTAGAAAATCGGAAGCTTTATCCCAATTCAATATAAAAAACACCAGACGACAACAAGGTGCACTGTAATTTATTCATTGTAAGATTAAAATATACTATTCAATAATTCCAAATTCTGTGCTCTAACAAGTTGTTTTATAACTAATTTCCAAACAAAGAGCTTGGTTTTAGCACCACAGCATTGTGACAAGATTTATTATACAGGGGTTCACTAAGAATGAACTAATAAAAATCCAATCTACAACTCCAAGGATCACCTCTGTATATTTAAAGCTGCCCAGATTTGTAGGGAAAACAGGTTACAGATTACCTGTAACAAGTGATCTTTGGGTGATCCAGGATCATTCACAACATGGGTACTGCACCTGCATAACAGCCTGTGCAGAAGGATTTTACTACTCCCCAAGTTCTCTGTATTTTTGGCAGCAGAGTGCAATTTGATCAGTGCCTGAATGACCGCTGAGAAGTTGAGGTTTTTCATTGGAAATACTGAGGTAAATGGACCTGAAAAGTAACATCTGAGTAGTGGGGAGATTGGGCAGGTGTTGTGAATTATCCTGGATCGCCCAAATATCACCTGTTACAGGTAAGCAAGATAGCCACCCAATGGCACCATGGGGAAATGACTTGACTAGCAAGCCAAAGTTGCCGGTTCAAATCCGCGCTGTCACCTATATCAGGCAGCAACAATATAGGAAGATGCTGAAAGGCATCATCTCATACTGCGCAGAAGATGGCAATGGTAAAGCCCTCCTGTATTCTACCAAAGACAACCACAGGGCTCTGTGGTTGCCAGGAGTCGACACTGACTCGATGGCACACTTTACTTTACAGGTAAGCAACCTGTTTCCAGAATCCTTCACAACACTGGTGTTTAGCAAACTCACCGATGAAAATGGTGGGAGGTGCAAGGATTTTACTTGAAGCACCTTCTTTAGAACTGCCCATCCAAAATTAGCCTCAGCCACTGACCAGATATCTATAGTGTAATGTTTTATTAATTACAGGTTCAAGGACCAGGTAACTGCTTTGCAACTGTCACCAATACTGATTCCAGACATACGTGCTGTGAAGGCTGCCATGGCCCTAGTGGAATGAGCTTTGATGGTAGTTGGAGGTTTGGCTCCCTGTTGCTTATAGGGAGATCAGTTCTCCAGTTGCCTGGAGATAGGTCTTCCTTTGTTCCTGCCTTTAAAAACAACAGAAAGTCTACAAGACTTCTGGAAGATGTTAGTTCTGTCCATGTAAAACAAAAGAGCCATGGAGTGGAGAGAACATCCATGGAGTGGAGAGAGCATTCCAAAGGAGTGGATGGGTTCATGAAGAAAGAAGGGAGAACGATAACTTGGTTGATATGAAAATCAGACACTACCTTTAGAGTGAAGGAAAAGTCTGTTCTCAAGACCACTTTATCTGGAAAAAAATCTTCTAAGAGAAGTCTGTCTGCAGGGCTGTTAGTTCACTGACCCTTCTAGCTGAAGTGATGGCCACCAAAAAGGTGGTTTTCAGGGTAAGTACTTTCAGAGACATGGATGCCAATGGCTCAAACAGTGATTCTATTAAAGTAGAGAGAACCAGGGAGAGTTCTATAGGTTCTATAGGTTTACGGAAGGGAGGAAAAAGGTTGTTTCAAATTCTAAAGAACTTTTTCAGATCCGGATGATAGAAGAGAGTCTTTGAATCCCAAAATGGGGGTTCACCATATGAACCTTAATGGAAGAGTTAGAGAGAACCAACTGTTTCAGAGAGGTGAGATACAATAGAATCTGTCTAATGGAAGATTTGAAAGGATCAAAGTCCTTGCTTCTAGCATAACTGGCAAACCATTTCCATTTGCAGTTGTAAGTTTGCCTTCCTCCCTTTTAACAATATCCTATTTAAAAGTTCAGTTTCCAGGCAATCAGGTCCAGAGTCCAAAGACTGTATTGGAATATGTGACTATTGGTGTGCACAGAACCAGTGCCTGCCAGTTTGAAGGTGGATGGGGGATAGTTTAAGGACTGGGGAGGGTGCTCTTACCCACACTGCATTTCCCCCGCTGGCACTGTGTCTAAAAATGGTCCCGCAGGGCAGCAGCATACCTCGTCACCCTGGTGTGTTCCAGACCGGAAGTACCCGGAGCAGCAAGCACTTCCAGGTACTTCCAGTCGGGCATACACCGGGGCAGCAAGGAGGTGTAAATGCTGCTGCCCCGCAGGACCGTTTTTAGACACAGCACCAGCAGGGAAAATGTGGGCGGGGGGGGGTTAAGAGCACACTCCCTGGTCCTTAAAGTTAGTTCCTCTACCTTTGAACCAGCCAAACTGCAGGAACTTTGAACTGGTATGGGGGTCCGTAAAAGGGCCTCCAAACAGGTTCGTGCACATCGCTATATGTGACCCCACACACACACACCTGGGACTCAATCGATAGACTCCAACATCCAAGGGGACAATGTTGAAACCAATGTCAAAGAAGTAGTCTGGTGAGGTTTGGAAGCCAAATGGGATACTGAGTCATCTCTTGGTATTTCCACCTTTTTGTGTGTTTATGGTGCCTGTCCTTGGAGAAATCATGTGACTTCTTAAAGACCCCCCCTTATAGCTCTCCAATTCAGCATGTTTGGAATAAGAGGCTCTTTCTGGCAAGGACTTGGAGCCCAACATCAACTTGGAACACTGATGGTCGGACGAGACCAAAGGGGTAACCAGTAATGGAGAACACAGCATAGGGGTAAGAGAGCGCAATGCACTTTTATATAGGGCAGCCCTAAGTCACAATTCCCTATTATTTCAGGTCTGCTAAGAAAATGAAAGGCAGATCTTACAAGTATGAATGTTGTGGTTCTCTCCTAAGCACAGTAGACAGCGTTCATGTTTCTCGGAAGATGGAAGAGTACTGCCACACGAAGTACACTTCTTAAAGGTTTTCCAAGTGTCAGTTCGGTTAAAAAGGGTTAAACAATGAAGAAACCTTAAAACAGTCTAAGTCAAAAACCAAATAAATCCAAACAAACTTTTCTTTCTTGTAGGAACCAAGCTCGAATAAGGAGTGAACCATCAGTGCACACTTTGGCAGTCAAGAAGGAACTGAGAAAATGGCACTCTACCACTGAAAATACCAAGCACACCTTGCATGTGAAGGGCAGAGCTACAGAGCATTTTGGGGAGCTGTAAAATCCTTCCATGAAGGCTACTGCGCAGGTGCAGTACCCATGTTGTGAAGGATCCTGGATCACCTCAAAGATCATATAATACAACTGTTCATCTGCAGTGAAACCCACCAACATATGAAAAACTGAAAACAAATGGTGATGTAAAGCCAAAAAGGTTGTAGAAAAAGTATTTTGCTAACTGCCTTGCCTAATCCCACCATGACAACCACAAAAAAAAATCAGAAAGTAATTTCTCTAGAAAAGGCTTTTCCAATTGTAAACAAGAATTTAAACCATTAATAAACTCTTCAATTATTGCCTAGGAATAGTAAAGTTTAACTTAAAAGGGTGTGATTTAGCCAAATATTGGGTACCTCCAATTCTCACATCTGGGGATGGTCAGGGGTGAAGGGGGGCGGGTGAATCAGGAGACAGAAGCTGACAACCATCTGGCTCCTCTGCTGCTAACAAAATCCAAACACAGGCATCTTCGGCTGATGGACCAGAAGAGAATTCCCTCTTGGGAGACACTTGCACGAGCTCATATTCCAAGAGGGTTGGTCAAAGGAATACCACTGCTATTTCTTCCACCTTGGTCAAAGGAATACCACTGCTATGCCTGCCTGGGCTTTGTGAGTGGTGGAGGAGCAGAATGGTTATCGGCTCCCGCCTCCCTGTTCAAATCCCCATGCCTTGGAGACATTGGAGCAGCTTTTCAGAACACTCTAAATTCTTGACAATGAGGTTGTTCACACGAGCTGGAGGAGGGCAGGGTGAGCAGGCGGGGGGGGAGGTAGATTGGGCCTACCTTCCCCCTAGATGATCCATGGTCATTGGCGGGATGCACGGATCATACTCCCAAATGATCCATGCTGCTCCAAGCAGTGAGGATCTCCAGAGGCTGGGGCAATGTGTCCTGGCCTCTGGATATCCCACAATGCACCGAGCAATGGGCACAGTGTTTTTTGGAAATCTCCCATGAGTTGAATGCTCTAGGCACCCAACTCTGTATGAGCCTCACTGCATGCAGCCCGAGCATACACACTACCCCAGTGCCAGGGTTAAGAGCACACTTGAGCCCTTAAGCCCTAGCTAAAGGCCAGGATTAAAAGTCAGGCTACCTACAAGAGCAGCACCAGGATCAGGCTTGATCATGATTGTGCATATGGGCAGCTAAACCCAGGCTGGGCTGCCCTAGCTTGGGTTTGGCTGCTTTTGTGCATAGCCTCATTATCTTTTCTTGAATTTTGGATAAATGAGTAAGCTGAGTAGAAAATGAGAAAGCAATGAAAATACTGATTCCCTTTGCAACATCCTACTAGTGTGAATCAGTTTTCAGCAGTTGCTGCCATAAAGAGCAAAAGCCAATGAAAACTAAACCTATAGCAAGACTGGCAGTCTCAAACATAGAGGTCATTCACATAATCAAAAACTGTGCTCTACCCAGGTTTGGGAGCAGTGTGCACTCTCAATTTTCAGTTGTTGTGGAAGCAAGAAAGGAGGAGTAGCTTTTTCTCCTACCAGACAGTCATTTCTATCCAGGCTTTCCTCTTACCTTGCTTCTGCACAACCAAAAATTGGGAGCACACTCAGCTCCCAAAACCAGGCAGAGGCTTTTCTCACATGCAGCCCAACCCAGGCTTGGGAAGTCCAGCCTGGGTTATGCTGCATGTAAGAACC
Organism: Hemicordylus capensis; assembly: GCF_027244095.1. Classification (NCBI taxonomy): domain Eukaryota; kingdom Metazoa; phylum Chordata; class Lepidosauria; order Squamata; family Cordylidae; genus Hemicordylus; species Hemicordylus capensis. Next base: position 218,641,557 of record NC_069657.1, read on the forward strand.
ACCAGAATCGGGCCCAATCCTCGCAGGGTAACGCTGCCTGAATGAACCACAGGTTTGCTTAACCTCGGCTAAATGCCAGGTCAAAGATCGGGTAGCACCAGGAGTGACTTCGCTCCTGGTGCATCACACGCACAGCCTAACCCAGGCTGGGCTGCCCTAGCCTGGGTTAGGCTGCACTTGTGAACACCCTTTTTGCCAAGCATATGAGGGTACAAACAGCAGTTATTGATATTCTGCCTGTATTTCAGTTTCACGACAGCCAGAACTTCAGTGAGTACAATCCATATTCCACCAGCCACATTTCTACCTATCATTCAGCTGTTAGACACAGAGTACCAGCCATGCTTCCATCATGGGATCCACCATTTTAAAAGTAAGCAAATTTAATTAAAGCAATCAAGAAACCCCTTTGGTTTATAGGGATAGTTATGGGTGTGACAGCTCCAATTGAACTCCAAAATGTGAGCAAGTCCAATAGCCCATGTTGTTCATGCTATGAGGGCATGAGATCTGATCGCCATTCTGAGATATTGTAATGCCATACAAAATTATAACCATGGAAACATAATTTGACTTTTCCTCCACTAGTTCTCTTTTATAGCTGTAGGCCAGTACAATGTCTCAGACTGGATATCAGGGCTTATGCCCCCGTGGCGTGAACATCGTAGTCCACTGAATTTCCTGACTGTTTGGAGTTCTGTTGAGCAGTTACACCCATAACTATCCCTGCCAGGCCTGCTCAACTTAGGTCCCCCAGCTGTTTTTGAATTACAACTCCCATAATCCCCAGCCACAGTGGTCAATAGCTAGGGATTATGGGCCAACATCTGCAGGAGAGCCAAAGTTGAGCAGCCCTGCAAAACCAAAAGGGTGTATATGTATGTACATTTATTTTTATTATTTTTTTTATTATTTTAAGAGGGTCACCATATCAAAATGTTTGAGAACTCTTGACCTAGAGTTTGTTATATCTGATTGAATTACAATCCTTATGTCCTCTGAATGCAGAATAAAAGATGCTGGCTCACATGTTCCACCGTGGTAAAAGTACAGAACAGGAGCTATGTCTGCAGAACATACAACATCAGAGCTCAGCCCAGTGCATTGCCAAGTAACCAAAAATGCAAAGAGGGAGAGGAGTAATTTTCACTGCTCTCTCCTCCCTGAAAAGTACTTTTTGGCTTCAGAAATATAACCCCAAGGGTTGTGCAGCACTCAGGGACATATTTCTGAAAACAAAAAGTATTTTTGGAAGTAGACAGCAGTGAAAATTGCTCCCTCTCAGCACACATCAGGCTGCTCAACACTCTGGGTTGAGTTTTGATGTAGCTTCTTCCATGGACTCAGCTCCTGCCCACATTTCTAACGCTGCAGAACACGTAAGCCATTTCTCTCCCATTCTCAAGATGGGGCAAAGCAATTCACACCAAACCCCTAAACTGAAACGTTCAGTGTTTCAGTTCCCGCTAAATTTTAAAACCAAGATGTAAATGCACAAGAACTCATTTCCAGCAAGCAATACTTGCTATTCTTCAGTCCAAAAATCATGCAGATTATAGAGATATCGTAAAATGATGACTACGGTTTGGAATTCTAAGCATTCAGTGAGTATTAGCTGATTTCCCAAGGCTGATTTTCAAGTTGTATACTTCATATACAATTACATTTGGCAAAAAATAGAATGTTGGCAGTAAATGGTCTTTACAATAAAAGCGAATAAGCAGAAGGTGTTTTTAAGAGCAAACTACAACCACGTCCTCTATGAAATAAAATAATTCTACGTTACAAGTTATTTTACATAAGATCCAGGGAATTATTATGCTGTTTTTCTTCCCCTAGTAACAAACTAACACCATAAGAAATAAGTTACCTACCTACTAGGGATGTGCAAAAATTTCGGGCACAGAACGATCTGTGCCCGAAATGAACAATTTCGGGTGATTCGGGGCCAAACCGAATCACCCCCGATGTCCCCCGATATTTTTCGGGCACGAGCCGAATCACCCGAATTTCGGACCCGAAAAATTCGGGTGATTCAGTTCATGGTTGATTTTTGGTGAATTTTTAAAGTTTTAGTGACTTTGGGGCAGTTTGGGGGCATAGCATGGGATTTGGGCAAAAGGAGTGGGGTGGGGTGGTAGTGCCTAATGGGTGCAGGCTACCACCCCAATTTCAGGGGGATTGGGCAAAGGGCTGATTTTTGGTAAATTTCTGAAATTTTCATGTCTTTGGGGCAGATTGGGGCAGAAAGTGGGGCCTGGGGCAGAATAGTGGGGTGGGGTGGTAGTGCCTAATGGGTGCAGGCTACCACCCCAATTTCAGGGGTTTTGGACAAAGGGGTAATTTTTTGAGAATTTTTGAAGTTTTGGTGACTTTGGGGCAGTTTGGGGGCAGAAAGTGGATCTGCCCCAAAGGAGTGGGGTGGGCTGGTATATAGTGCCTAATGGCTGGAGGCTACCACCCATCCCCAATTTAAGAGTGATTGGGCAGAGGGGGGAATTTTGGTGAATTTATTTTTATGAGGTTTGTCTTCATAAGGTGAAGTGTGCTAAATTGATTACTTCCTCATATTATTCATAGTAAAGGAAAGTGAAAAAGTGAAAGTGGGGTCATGAGAGTTGTTTAATTAAAAAAAATCTCATTTGCTATGATAGAATGAGAATTCACACCTCAGAAAAAACTTCTAAGGTGTGAATTCTCATTCTATCATAGCAAATGAGATTTTTTTCAATTAAACAACTCTCATGACCCCACTTTCACTTTTTCACACTTTCTCAAAAAATCAGCCCTCTGCCCAATCCCCCTGAAATTGGGGTGGTAGCTTCCACCCATTAGGCACTACCACCCCACCCCACTATTTTGGGGCAGATCTACTTTCTGCCCCCAAACTGCCCCAAAGTCACCAAAACTTCAAAAACTCTCAAAAAATCACCCCTTTGTCCAAACCCCATGAAATTGGGGTGGTAGCCTGCACCCATTAGGCACTACCACCCCACCCCACTATTCTGCCCCAGGCCCCACTTTCTGCCCCAATATGCCCCAATCTGCCCCAAAGACATGAAAATTTCAGAAATTTACCAAAAATCAGCCCTTTGCCCAATCCCCCTGAAATTGGGGTGGTATCCTGCACCCATTAGGCACTACCACCCCACCCCACTCCTTTTGCCCAAATCCCATGCTATGCCCCCGAACTGCCCCAAAGTCACTAAAACTTTAAAAATTCACAAAAAATCAGGACTTTGCCCAATCCCCCTGAAATTGGGGTGGTAGACTCTACCCATTTGGCACTACCACCCCACCCCAAAATTTTGCCCCTGGGCCCCTTTTTACCCCCCCGAATCAATTCAGATTCGGATTAAATCCGAATCCGAACCGAATCAAGGGTGATTCGGGTGACCCGGATTCGGGCACAAAACAGAACAGGGGTGATTCGGCTCGGGTCCGAGCCGAATCACCCGAAAACCCGAACTGCACACCCCTACTACCTACATTGCCTTGGGATTAATAACTGCAGCATCCGTGCTCTTCAGTTTGAGACTGTATTGGATAGCATTGCCTTATGGATCTGCACGAGATTTATTTTTTAAAAGGACTAACAATTCCTTCTTTTTCCACATATTTTATGGAATTCTGGGAAGCTATCCAATATTCCTTTATGAGCTATTTGCTTCAAGGTCCTGAGATTACAAAATAAAATCAAGGCAAGGTCTGACCATGAATTTCTACCAGTTGAAACAAATTGGTCTTCAGTACAGGACTGAACTGGCTTCCTAAAATAGCAGCCTTCCAAGGGCCATTCAACTAAATTCAAAGGCCGAAGCCTTCCTTCAGGTTCAGCATATGCAAGTATTCTAGTCTGTTCATCACTAAAATCACAGCAATTTTGTGCTGAAGCCCAAGGGGCATCCAGCTTTTTACTTATGAAGGCATGGAAACCTGTAATATGACTAAAAATACTTTGTAGACTATAGAACTGACCCTTGAATCTGTAGTTCTCAAACCGTGGAGAGAAGTCCCCTTTGGGGACACAAAGTTCCTGGGAGGAATAGGATCCTGAGGCAGGCAGAAATCTTCCTCTTCTATACCAGCCAGGATCTGGGTGAGCTGAATAATCCTTAGAAAGGATCTTATTGATTTACATTGGAATGTGGGAGCAAGATGAGCATAACCTCAAGGCAGGCAACATCTCAGTCTGATTTGTAAAGAAGAGAAGCCAGGAAGAGCTGCAAGTTTGTTCTTAATTTAGCTTTTTCTGTGTGGTTTTAGGAGGCAGTAAGATAAGTCTCACTGCCTCCTCTCAGGAGAGGAGAGCTGGTCTTGTGGTAGCAAGCATGAGTTGTCCCCTTAACTAAGTAGGGTCCACCCTGGTTGCATATGAATGGGAGACTTGATGTGTGAGCACTGTAAGATATTCCCCTCAGGGGATGGAGCCGCTCTGGGAAGAGCAGAAGGTTCCACGTTCCCTCCCTGGCTTCTCCAAGAGAGGACTGAAAGAGGTTCCTGCCTGCAACCTTGGAGAAACCACTGCCAGTCTGTGTAGACAATACTGAGCTAGATAGAGCAATGGTCTGACTCAGTATATGGCAGCTTCCTATGTTCCTAAGCCCGGTCCTATTATTCTTCACAATATTAATAATGTAATCAGAAACAATTATCTAGAAAGAAATGTGGCTTAGACAATGCCAAAAATAAAAAAGATCAAGGACAGAGCTGGTGTTGGTTGTTTCGATTTGTTACAGGAATTGGAAAATTATACTTGCTGCCCAGGCCTAAAACGATGCAATGCCAATGTAATGGGAACTTTATGCCAGTGCTGAAAACTGATATAACATTACAAAGTCAAGTTAAGCAGAGGTGTTAATGATAAAAATGTGTAACGGGATTGCAAGAAAGAGTGGGAATGAAACTAGAACTCACATTGCTCCAACATTTACAAGTTCTCCCTCCTCATGGTCTTATGCTGTCATTCATACTGGAACTCTGAAGGTTAAAACCTTTCATGAAATTTCTGTTAATATCATGGCTATCCCTGTGCTCTAGAAATGTAACAACTAGAGTACTGGCACACACAGCTTAAATGATGGCCCAGTTTAGACACATTGGGTGGCATGCAGACTAATGTGCTTGTACAAATATGCTGTGCTAGTATAAAGATGTTGCACTAACCAGATGTGCTAAGCCAGGAGCTTGTGTTCCAAACTATTGTTGTGCTAGCGCAAACTTGTTTGCACTTATAGAACAAAGCAGAACACCTCCTGCCAAGAAACCTCTTTCTCCTGCATTGTGTTGGGAACCTTTGCGCAAGAGTGCAACTCTGAACTCCTCCATGACTTTGCAGAGTTAGACAGCTTTCTTGCACTAGTGCAACTTTGTTCGTTGCGCATTAGTATGGATGTCGGCCACTGATATTAAAACAACCATTTGTATTATTGGGGTCAACAATCTATAATTTAGCGAGTTATTAGAGTAGTAGGCCAATTAATATGGCTGACCTTATTTCATCAGACTTCAAGTCTAAACAAACTCAGTTTATTTTCTGAAAACTATTCTTCCCACCACGGGCACCGTTAGGCATGGACCTAAGAACCCAGGTCCATGTGCCCACATTCCTAGAGAGCCCCATGATTTTCCCCAAGGGAAATGAGGGTATCTTTTATATTTAATAGAGTGGGTCGCTAACTATAAAGTAGGCCCCACACCACAGAAGTCATGTCATTTCCCTACCCAAACTGCCCTTTTAATTGTAATCAACTGCTGCCTAAGCCAGCATAAGGACTAATGGGAAAGAAGGCTGTGGGAGCATGGAGTAAACTGCACTAAATGGAAGGGAGCAGAGACCCATTCCCAGAAAATGTCTGTCACGCTAATGCTATCTGCATGCATATACTCTAGGGAACTGGAAACCGAGATCTACTGGGTGATGCAATTCTTCACATTCAGTTGTTGCATCACAAGGGACTGGATCATGTCCAATGTGTTTGACAGAGGCTCATGGCTTCAGTTTTAAGAGATCATAAGCATAGATATCAACATGTTTGTATTAAACTTAGGTTTCATTTTAATACCAGCTGTTCTTTTTTAAGACACTGGGCAAGATCCAGGCTAAATTAGCCATAACTAATTTATCTCATTGACTTCCGCAGTTCATAGTTATGACTCAGGAGTGGAGCCATCACTGAGCGGTAGGGTTCAAAGAACCCAGGCCACCAATCAAAAGGGCCCTCCTTTGTGTGACATCATGCACAAAAGGGACATGGCCTGATCGCCAGAGGGCCCAATCGGAGCACATTTCCAGCCATCATTTACCAGCTGGGTGCAATTATTTCCTTTTCTTTCCCTCACTGGAGAAAGAGAAAGGGAAATAAATGCAGCCCAGGCTCTCTGGAGCCTGGGCCATGGCCTTTTGCACATGATGTCAGACACACATGGACATGTGTGAGATCTCCAGAGCTCATTTCCAGCTAGCAAATGCTGACTAGAAATGCATTCTAGAGGACTTAAGTGGGCCCTCCAGCAATTGGGCCACATCCCTTTTGTGTGTGATGTCACACGCATGGGGCATCACTGGCATGCATGGCATACATATGTGGGGGCCACCGGTGGGGTGAAACACGGGCCGCCATAATGCTAGCTCCACCACTGTTATGACTAAGCAACCTGGATGTTGTGGGGGAACGGGGGAAACATGTAGGCCTCACATATCCGTGGGTCAGGAGTGGCCAGAAATGACCATGGAGGTCATTTCCGACCGCCATTTTGTGTCCCGGAGCCTCAAAACGGCTCTGTTGTTTTTTAAAAAAAACACCTGAAAAACACCAGTGATTTTCGGCCAATTTGGAGGCATTCCCAAAATGGAAATTTGGGGGCACAGCATGACTCGGCAGGAGCAGCAAAGTATGGTAAAGAGCATCCCCCCATGTCCCCCCCAATTTAGCCAATTTTCAGCATTTTGACCATTTCCCCAATAACTGGGAACCTAACCCCACAGTCCCATAGCCCCCCAATGCCTCAATATTTGTGGTTTACGTATCAGCAGTTGCAGCCAGAAACAGAACCCCTGTGAATATTGAGGTCCTCCTTATATATTTAAAACAATAGAAAAATGATAATTTTATTATTTCTTCTAGGATTTTCAGTGCCTTTGCAACTAAGCAGCACCCAAATGCCAAGGCAAGGAACAATTTATTTATTTTGTTAAGGAAAGTATAAATGAATTATGATTGATACTTTCAGGTTTCCTAATTGTTTCCTCTCTGGCAAAGTGTCAGTTTTAACATTCATCAGTTACAGGTCAGTTATCCTCATAATTAGCAATAGTTCTTAGCCTTTAAGCCTGTACAGACATTTACAAACTTAGATGTTACTTCTCTTGGAGGATGGAGGTACTTAAGCACTCGCTGGACAGTATCTGAGAAAACATACACAAGTTTTTCCCCCACAGGCAGTCAGAGTGCCAAGGCAAAGAATCTTCTTGTCCATCTTCTCTCTATTACACTGAGGGGGAAGATAACAAGAAGGCTATAGCTAGAAAAGGATAAGAATGGAAAAAGTGGGTAGTATTTAGTGTATGTACATGGCAGGGTCTATTAAAAGAACAGAATATTAGCAAAAGGGTGGATAGGCCAAAATGTTTTCAAAGTCATGACTGTGTAGATGAAGTGAAAAATGCATATTCCTGGAAGACCAGGTATAGACTTCTGTATGCCAACAGGTATATACTATTCTCCAGACAGCAGCTGGATCAGGGTAGTCACAGAAGTGTATTTGCCATGCAGTCAAACCAACTTACTTATAGGCGGTGAGTAGAGCCTTTTCCTTAAAGATGATTTAAATTTGAGATGGCTACTAAGGACACTGAAGTGGTGGATAGCTTCTGCCTTCTAGGATCAACCATCAAAAGTAAAGGATCCAGCTGTCAAGAAATACGTCACAGACTAGAACTTGATAGAATTGTAATGAAGGCCTTGGAAAAGATATTTAGATGCCATGACATGTCTATATCTACAAAGATTAGAATTGTTTAGACAATGGTTTTTACCATGACACTCCATGGATGTGAAAGCTGGTCTTCAAAGAAGCAGGAAATAAAAAGTATTGACATTTTTGAACTTTGGTGCTAGAGAAGACTTTTGAGGATACTATGGACAGCCAGGAAAACAAACAGAGAGAAAATCAACCCAGGATTTTCACTCAAGGCACAAATGACCAGGCTCAAACTATCATATTTCAGACACATTATGTGAAAACCCAGCTCCCTTGAGAAGTCCATGATGTTGGGGGAAGTTGAAGGCAAGTGAAGAAGAGGACAACCAGCAGTAAGGAGGATAGACATGATTACAACAGCAATGAATGCACCACTGAGAGACCTTAAAGGCCAAGTTGAAGACAGATCATCCCAGAGAGAATCTATCTATGTGGTCGCTAAGAGTTGACACCGATTTGACAGCACTTAAATCAACCAAGCAACCAACTAGGGGCCACAGACTTTTATTCTAAGGGTCACATCTACTTTATAAGCCACCTGTTGGCCATCTCTATAATAGATAAAATACATTCCCTAGATTTCCCCTTTCCTGTTCTCACTTAGCCACATTATCCAAGCACAAGGACATATGTACTCCCAGTTACTAAAATAGAACATATAATTTTTAACAAGTAGCCCAGCACATACACTATGATTATTATTTTCCTTTGAAGATGCAATTCCACACACTGGTCGGGGGCGGGGAGGGACCTTTCAAATGTGTGTCCTCTATGTACATCAAAGTCAGAATATGGCCCTGAAAAATGCATAGTAAAAAGCACACATACCCCATTTAGCTATTTCATTTGTTGTTTTACAGATAGCTCACATCACTATATAATAACGTGAATTAATGGAAAATACACGAGTTTTTCATTTCAAAGTGTAATGCCATGTTAGAAAAACAGGTTGCTCACCTGTACCTGATGATCTGGTAGTGATCCGTTGGCATCCATTAGAATGGGTTCTGCACCTGCACTGAAGCCTGTCAGTGTGGAGTACCACAGCTCCTCTCAGCATTTGCGCCCCGCCCCTCATGACCATGTGGCTATTTAAGGCAGGAGGAAGCGCCAGCACTTCAGTGCCTTGGAGACCGCTGGAGCAGTCAAACATCTTTGGAGCAATAAGCGAGTTCTACATAGTAGACACTACTGCAGAGGGGAGATTCGGGACGATCTAATGGATGTCAACGGATCACTACCAGATCATCAGTTACAGGTGAGTAATTTGTTTATCTGGGGCCTGACCCATTGGCTCAATTAGAATGGTGTTTAGTTAGCTCTTTAAGGAGGAGGAAGCAGTAGTGTTATTGTAACTCCCGCAGCTCTAACATGGTAAGCCACCGCTCCTGATGTAGAAATGGCAGGATGTCCTGCAACATTGTCATTCGATATTTCTTCACATGGACGAGCTCGTTCAGATGTCTCAGATCCATTATAGGTCATATTCCCCCATCCCTTTTGGGGATCTGAAAGTAGAGGGAGTAAAACCCTTCCTGCCTCTGCGCCCATCGCACCGGGAAAATTGCTATCTTGCCCAACAGCTCTTGCACCTCCTTTTGTAGGGCAGGAGGTCGCTTTTGTAAAACACACCCCTTTAAAAACTTGTGGTGCCTTGAACTCTATTGCGTAGCCTGAAGAGATGATCTTCAACATGTAACGATCCAATGTTATATGGTGCCATGCTTTGGCATGGCTTGCTAGTTTTAGATTGATGTTGGCTGAAGGTGTCGTTTGTGCCTGATTGGTGTTGCAGGCAGTCATACTCAGTGCTATGGCGTTGGAGAAGAGTGATGTTTGCAATGAGTCCCTTGATGGCAGATGGTGTGATGGGCTGAGGTTGATCTCAAAGATACTGCTTCTGGGCCTCCACCTACCGTATTTTATGGACTATAAGACTCACTTTTTTCCTCGAAAAATATCCGCCAAAATTCAGGAGCGTCTTATATGTTTTAACAGTTTAATATGTTAAAACTCTGAAAAACTGGATTAAAATTAAGGTGCGTCTTATAGTCTGTAGCGTCTTATAGTCCGTAAAATACGGTATTTATTACATTGGCCTCGATTGTTCTTGTTTCTTATGATATGGTTGGTAGGATTTTCTAAAGTCCCTACGGTCCTGCTGTCTATAGCTGAAACGAGGTCTGTTGAAAGTCTTGGATTTAGCCACATAAGAAGAAGAAAAAGCTGAAGTAACAGTCTTTGCAGTGATCTTTGATTTTGTTTTTTAATCTTCTGCACTGTAGCATCTGTTCTGAGAACAGACCCTTCCCATCATATGGGAGGCCTTCAATCTTGTCCTTAATGTCAAATTGTAAAGCTGCTGAATGAAGCCAAGCATGGCATCTCAAAGTAATGGATGAGCTCATGGCTCTAGATTTGGACTTTGCCAGGTTTCGCTGTACTTAATAGCTGTCGTGTTAATTCTGCAAACTTTTGTAAAGTCTTCTTAAAGCTAGCCTTCAACTCCTCTAGTGAGAGAGAGTCCAAATCCTGTCCTAAGGTGTCCCAAAGGCAATAATTATACTTAGCCATGCAGGCTGAATAGTTGGCTATCTTTACTAGATATACTGAATATATCTTTCTGCCACGTACATCTAATTTCCTTCCCTCTTTATCTGCAGGAGTCATGTGACACCTACCAGACCTAGATGAAGTAGTGCAGTCTATAACAAGGGGGTTAGGCACAGGATGCTTCAGCAAGTAGGTGTTATCCTGCTCTTGCAGGATATAGGCCTTCTAGTCTTTTTGAGGTTGGAGTAGAAGTGTGTGGGACCTCCCAAGCACATTGAACCACTCTGGAAATCACTGGCAATAGAGATAAGGTGACAGGTTGTGCAGACATGGACTTTGTCATAAAACTGTACACTGGGTCATCAATTGTAGGCATCTGTGATTTCAAATCAAGTCCTAGTGCAGTAGTCATTTTCTTTAACTGGATATGATAAGTCTTCATTTCTTCAGTGGGAGATACAAGCAAAGGTTTTGCCACATCAGGCAACATCGGTCAGGGTCAGTAGATTCCATGTTGGATTCAAAATGAAAAGATCCATGGTGACTCTCACCAGAAGGTGCTGGAGAGGAATGTGGCTGTTGCTCCCATAGGGGAGATATAGAAGGCCTAGGAATCAAAGGTTCCCAAGGGTCTGTCCAGACAACCGAGAATAAAAATTGCCTCACCTTAGTCTGGGTATGTTTTGCAGCAAGCACAGGTTTTGGTGGGGGAGGAGATTCTGGCAGGATCTGCGTGGCTGCAGCTGCTGTTACCAGCTCTTTGCTTGGTGCTAGAGGGAGAGCAATCCCCTGCCCCACCAGTGTGTGCACTGGAAGAGTCTGACAGTAAGCGCTGGCCAGAGGATTGTGTTTATTGAACCCAGAAAATCTCCATGACCTGTCTTCATCATAGTCATGAGCCAATCCTGGAGAAGACTGGCTGAAGACACTTGCTTGCACAACAGATAAAGTGCCATGAGAGAATCCACACATGTGTCAGGTAAACGAAGTGGCCAATTGTGCAGCTGTTCATGCATAGGGCACTTGTTGATTTGGATGAGTTGCTGTTGAAAAGGCAGTATCTGGAGGCTGGGAACGAGCCTCTCGCTCTTCTGAATGTAGAAATCCCCTAAAAGTTGAAGGGATAGTAGTGTTGGAGTCCAACATAGATAGCAAGGATTGTGCTGTGTCGGGGAATCCAATGAGCTCGCTTCCTCAACATCAGGCAAGTCCTCTTCCTCAACCTCGATAGTAACCGGCACTCGGCACTGAGGCGTCACCGCTTCAGTTAACACCGGGGTGTTCAATGTTGAGGCCAACTGTCTTGCTTTAGCGCCGATGGGGACTTCAATGGCATTGCAGCTGGGGACAAGGAAACTGCCCTCGATATCAGTGCCAACAGGCACCAGTGGGGATAACGGCCTTGTCGTCGACGATATCGATGCCGAGAGAAGTGCAGTAGACAAAACTTGTATCAATGTCGTAGCTGCTAACATAAGATTATTTGATGTCAAAGTGTGTACATGGACAGCACTTGTCGATGTTGAGGATGTATCTTTCAATGTCGACACTGGTATCAAAGCTGTATGCTTCGGTGTTGATAGTCTAGGAGTCGACGCGATCAGAGTCGACCATCTCAATATTGACACAAAAACAACTTCTCATGCCGAAGTCGGAGACAGAGTTGCTTTCAATGTCTACGATTTCTTTTTCTTCTTGGCGGGCTCCAATGCGTTTGCCATCTTGTCTCCTTGCCACTTCGGTGCCTTAAGAGACTTAATTTTCTAATTTATTTATTTGATTTATATACCGCCCCTTCAAAATGGCTCAGGGCAGTTTACAATAAATAAAAACAATTAAAATCAATTTAACAGTTAAAATCAAAACTAAATCAATAAAATAATTAAAATTATTTAAACATTAAAAACATTAACATTAAAATCATTTAAAATCAACATTAAAAATTTAAACCATAAATCTAATTAAAAACCTGGGTGAATAAATGCATCTTCAGCACCTTTTTAAAAGTTGCCAGAGATGGGGAGGCTCTTATTTCAACAAGGAGTACATTCCAAAGTCCAGGGGCAGCAACGGAGAAGGCCCGTTCCCAAGTAGCCGCCAAACGAGTTGGCAGCAACTGCAGGCGAACCTCTCTAGATGATCTCAACAGGCGGTGGGGCTCATGGTGAAGAAGACGTTCTCTTAAATACCGAGGGCCTAAGCTATCTAGGGCTTTATAAGTAACAAGTAAATTTTAGCCCGTTGAATAACGGGCGCTAGGAAGGGAAGGGGCCGAAAACCGCCCTCCCGCCCTCCCAGCTGCCCGACTTACCCTTCCCCGCACCCCCCCCCCCAAAGGAATAAGGGCCTCCGCAGCCACCGGAACTGCCCTCCCACCCTCCCAGCTGCCCGAGCCTACTCACCCGAGTCAGCCCGCAAGAGCCGGGCGAAGTGCAAGCATGTTTTCAAAAGGTCCAGAGAGGAGCTCACGAACAGAGCTCCTCTCTGTGCTAAGTCTCTTCCCGGGAAGAGGCTTAGCACAGAGAGGAGCTCTGTTCACGAGCTCCTCTCTGGACATTTTGAAAACATGCTTGCACTTCGCCCGGCTCTTGCGGGCTGATTCGGGTGAGTAGGGCTCAGGCAGCTGGGAGGGCGGGAGGGCAGTTCTCGGCGGCGGCGGTCCTTATTCCTTTGGGGGGGTGCAGGGAAGTCGGGCAGCTGGGAGGGCGGGAGGGTGGTTATCGGCTGTGGCGGCGCTGCCGCCAGCCTCTATGCCGCAGCCGGTCTCCCCAGCCAGGCAAGGGCCCCAAGCCACCCGGCTTCGGCGGCAGCGCCAGGCCTCGGCGGCGGCTCTGCCGCCACCTCGGCCAGCTTCCCCCGCCGCCTCCTCCCCCCGCCCGGCTTCGGCAGCGCAGCCATGGCTCCGCCGCCGCCTTGGCCGCGCCGCGTCCTCTGGCCAAGACAGCGACTTCACCGCCGCCTCGGCCAGTGTCCCCCGCCGCCGCTTACCCGGCTTCTTCAGGCGGCCGCTTCTAGCCGCCCAAGATGGCCGCTGGGTGCTGGCGGTTGTGTCTCCCTGGCTCTGTTCTGGGCATGCGCTTCGCGCATGCCCAGAACAGGCCAGGCACGAACGCACGCTTGGTGTCCATCCACGGACGGACACCAAGCGTTTTATTAGAGAGGATAACTACCACCTTGTGTTTTGCCCAGAAACGTATCGGCAGCCAGTATAATTCTTTCAACACAAGAGTGATATGGTCTCTCCTAGATGATCCAGAGACCAACCTGGCCGCCGCATTCTGATCCAACTGCAGTTTCCAGACCACATAGGCAGCCCCACGTAGAGCACATTGCAGTAATCCATTGCAGTAATCCTAGAGATTACTAGCATATGTACCACCATTTTGAGGTTGTTCATCTCAGTTAAATGTCAGTGTCGTAGGTTTAGACTGGGTCGAAGCCTCAGCCCTCAAGCCACCCCCTTTAGAAGACAATGATGCCCCTTCTTTAGATGGTCCTGGGGAACTTCACACACATCATTGTAAAGAACAGCCCTCAAACAAAGCTCCCAGTTGTGTCGTATTTGTTTTGAAAAAGACTAACAAACCTTACATGCGGAGGTGTTGTGGACTTCCCCCAGGCACAGCAAACATAAGTCATGGCCGTCTTGCAAGGATAATTTCGTTTTACATTTAGAGCAACGTTTGAAAGTCTTTTTATCTGTTTTCTTCTCTAAGTGTTTAGGGTCATCCATTGCCATTCCATATCCAAAACCAAAACTATCAGTCCGATCTTTCACCTCAATTAGTCCATACACAAAAAATTTAGTCTAGAACAGTCCAAAGCCAATAAATCTGTTTTATTTTTAGAACTCACTCAAAAGCAAGGAAGCAGTACACGGAGCCGTAGTGACTAAAGAACCAATCGCTACAGCAGTCACAAAAGAACTGAAATGCTAGCGCTTCCTCCCGCCTTAAATAGCCATGTGGTCATATGGGGCGGGGTGCAAGTGCCGAAAGGAGCTGTGGTACTCCACATCAATAGGATTCAGTGCAGGCACAGAACTCATTCTAATGGATTCAACGGATCATGCCCCAGATCTAGTGGTACAGATGCTTTTCTAAAACTACCTATTTAATGCATACTAGTGCTTTTGATTCGTATAGCATTAAAAATGTAGTCCAGTGGGGAGAGAATTAAAAAATTCCCTGTGCAACAATGATTTTTAAACATCCATTTCCATGCCAGATTTCACCCAATTAAATTTTAATGATCCTGTTAAAATGAATTAAACATAGAACCACAAATAAGTCCCTCACTGGCATATGAAGATGTCATTGTATGTAAATATTAGAGTCAAAAGAATTTTTTAAATGAAGAATCTATAAATAACATGAGACTAGAAAATCTTGCTGAATTTAAAGAGCAGCCATTTGTTACTTCATATACATGCCCCAGTGCTCTAATCACAGGAAGAATCTATCCACGAGTACAGTGTTTGTATATGTAGACAAACACTGTACACATGGAGAGTGGGAGTGGAGTTACAGAGTGCATCAGCATGAGGCAAGGACAGAGGTGCAGCTATGTAATTTTGGATGCTGGACCTAGTGAGCTAATCCCCCCACCTGCAAAATAAGCATCCTTTCTGTATATATACACATTTCACAATAAACCCACATGTCTGGGCCAGAGTGCATCTGGGGGGGAAGGACTACACAACCCTCAAAAGATCCATACATCTTCTTCATTATTCACACAAACCCACAGATCTGGGCCAGAGTGCATTTGCCAAAAAAAAAAAAAAAAGACTACACAATGGATTCACATAGCTTCTTGACCATTCCAAACTGACTGGGATGCAACATGTGTCTCAAATACAAAACCACTTGAACATATAGTGCATTTATAAGGAAATAAATTTAAAACCACAAGACATGCCCCTTGCTTCACAGTTCTCATGCAGACCTTTTAGATAACAAAC
The DNA here is from genome assembly GCF_027244095.1 of Hemicordylus capensis. Lineage (NCBI taxonomy): Eukaryota > Metazoa > Chordata > Lepidosauria > Squamata > Cordylidae > Hemicordylus > Hemicordylus capensis. The sequence continues at coordinate 218,657,056 of NC_069657.1, forward strand.
CAAGTTGAGCATAGAGCATTTTGGTTTTGGTTTTTATAGTTGTTTGTTTATTCAGATGTAACAGTTCCACTTTCACTAGATGCGAAGTACTCTATGGATAAATATAACTCTTCTGGCTGCTTTACTGCAGAAAGGAAAAATTCATTAAAGATCACAGGATTGACTAATTTCCTTGAAATAAAAATACATAGAGTCCTGCCATCTTGGACTACATGTGTGCCCAATTTCAGAACTCTTAAGACCAGCCACTATGGAAATGTAAAGGGCTGGGGAAGGGGGGGGCATGTTACTTTTCTATGAAGATAAAGGGCAAATTCCTTCACATGGGGGTGGAATGATTGTCCGGTTGGGGGCAGGGGGGGAAGATTCAGCACCATATGTTTTTGTAATTTTCTGCCATGAAACAAGCCATTTATAGGACTTGTACTTTTTTGATTTTTTTTAAATTCAAAAAATCATTTTTAATAAATCAAGGGATTGACCAATCCACTTCAAAATCAATACACACTAACCTGTCATACATCGGAGCTCAATTTCAGAACCCTAGGCCAAGACACTCCAAAAATATAAAAGGGGAGTGAAAAGGGGGGTGATGTTTACCCTTTTTAATGAACGCAATGGGCAGATTCCTCCACATGGGGGTGGAATGATGGGTGGACCATCAAGTTCCAGAAGTTCAAGAAATACTCAGAGTCCTAATAACCTGTCCTGCATCTGTGCCAAATTTCAGAATGCTAGGCCAAGCCATTCCATAACTATAAAAGGGACTCTTTTCCCTTGGGGAAAATCATGGGGCCCTCTGGCAGAGTGGACACATGGACCTGGGCTCTCAGGTCCATGCCCAAAAGCACCCCTGGGCCAGGGCTTCAATATGTGCTCTCAAGGATGCTGTACACAAGTTCAAAATTCCAAGAGTACAAAATGATTGAACAAAGCTATATACTCTCTTCATTAAGAAAGGAGTATCTCCACTACACTGTCCTGGATCATAACCAGTACCATATTGAAAAAACAAAGTTATCTTTTAGACGTACTTTGTTGGTTTAATTTAAGTTGAAACAAAAATATTTAAATCTTTAAGCTATCCCTGTGGTTCCTAATAAAAACCAAAAACTGTTTGCTTCAAAAACCTGTTAAAAGTTGATTACAAACATTTAGAAATTAATTTCATTGTTTTGTAACAGTTAAATAGTTTGGGCTTTGTAATTCTTTTTATTATGGTTCTACTAAATTAATGCTGTAAATATTTAACTGTATTTTACAAGTTAAATGGCCAAAGTTTAATACGATGAATATTTATAAAACCACTTTTCACAGAAGTTCCCAAAGCAGTTTACATAGATATAAATAAATAAATAAAATGGCTTCCTGTCCCCAATTCACAATCGAAAAAAGAAACATAAGATAGACACCACCCAACAGTAAGGTAGACCCTAATGAAACATAGGGTTTATGAAGAAGAAATGTAAATGGATTCTGGAGGAAAGCCCTCTTACTCTGGAAAGATAAATAGCACACAAGAAGTTAGTTTAGAAGTACTACTAAACCATGGTTTTGAGCTATGTAAACAAAGCCTGAGATCAGCTATACCATTGCATGCCCCGATCCCTCCCTCACTTCTGATTACCACTGCATTAAACCCGGCAAGCTATGATTTACACAAATCAGAAGTAAGGGAAGAAATAGAGTTTGTGAGTTATTAAAGGAGCACATAGGAATACAAAGCACAATCATGTAGCATCAAACTATGATTTAGTGCTACATCTAAACTAGTTCTATTAGTGTACTAGTTCTTTTGCCTAGTTACTCAAGATGCTGGGTCAATCTTTCAAAGCCATCTGAGCTGCATTTAGAGATGTGGGTTTTCCAATAAATTTTGAATTGGAATTTCTTTTGGAAAATGTTCCCATGCAAATTCCCCCCTCACTTGCATAAATACAATACAAAATTTTCTTTATGCCCCAAATAGATTCTGATATGATTTAGCATGTTATTTGAGCTATTTATACAGTTTATTTTTTTAGAAAAAGCTCTGCCATATTATCTCAAACATTTTTAAGTAGTTGAAATGAAATATTTGATGAGGTGGTATCAATAAAGACACGTTATGTGCCTGAACAGTTATACTGGAACAAATTCAAAACATTCTGTAAAAAGAATTTTATTGAACATTCAATAAATCATATGTACCCTCTCATACACTTCCTACAGATAACCACCTGAAAAACAATTACAACTTCAGAATTGCTGAATTTACCCAATATTGCAATTGGCATCTGTTCATTGTTATGAATTATTTTAATGCAACAGTGCTGGACATCGGGAATAGCATAGCCACATGTAGGAGTGCAAATTTCAGACTGCTATTGCACTATCGCTTGAGTAGGGAAAGGAATTATTTTCACCAATCTTCCCTTCCCTCTGAAGCCCACTATGCATTACCAAAATATTTCCCTGAGAGTTGTGCAACCTGAATGACCTGTTTTGGTAATGCACAGTGGGCTTCAGAGGGAAGGGAAGACAAGTGAAAATCACAATTTCCACCCAGAGTGCTCTTACCCCTGGGCTTCTGGGCCACAGTCCAGGGCCTCCGCAGCCCCTGGGAGCCCCCAAATCCTCTTTAATCTGTCCCAGGTGGTGTGGTCACCTGGCCGAGCATGATGACGATTAATTTGCAGGAGGGTGGTCTCCAAAGGCTTTTAGGTCCAGGATCTAAAATTACCTAAGTGCACCTCTGCTTCCACCAAACAACAGTGTAGCAGTAATCTGGAAATCACACTGCTGCACATGTGTAATGCTAGTCTGGATGTCAGCCAATGAAAGAAATGAAAGATTTTCCATGTAAAAATTTAGTATGGGAATTTTTCCTGGAAAATGTTCCATCCCACATCTCTGGTTGCATTGTTACCAAGGGTTGGCCCTAGACCTATGGGTTGGACAATCTCTTTTCCCTACTCTTCTCCCCCTCTACACATCACTGCTTCCAAGCAAATGGCTGTCTACACAATTCAGTTCTTTGCACAATTCAATTTTGCATAAAGAAACTAGGTTGAATTCACCTTGCAGTTACAAACTGCTACATCCACTTCCCCAAATGGAACAAAATGGCCAAACCAGAAGTAAAGCTGGCACTTCGTGAAGAATTATCAGTACTAAGGATTAATACCCTATTTGCTCAATGAGTGGGCTGTCCCTGGTACTAACACATGTCAACAGCATTCATGTTATACCAAATTTCATTTAACTTCTGAATCTACCTGTATTTGTTTACAAAGTTTTATTAATGAACTCTTCATAAATATGAAATCATCATCATCAAAATATACTGCCATTTCCTGTATCATGAAGCAAACTGAATGAATAGCCAAGATACCTATCACATAAGTCTACCATATTCATATTAACATTAAGCAAGTTAATGTGTATATTTATATGTCTAAATTTTAACAAGTAGTTTTAAGTAGAAATAATGAAGCCTACTTTCCACTTCTTTTAACATGGTAACTCTTACATAGGATCTCCACCCATGTGCTCTGAATTTGGTTTTTATCCCACTGTCAATACATGAGTTACAAAGAGGTGCTGTCCATACTTTGAGAGGCAGCCATCTTGAAACAATGCTGATTGCCACACACACACCCCAAAAAAATGTCCTTGTTGGGGTCCCCATGTGTTGTGAATTTAGTTTGTATTGGACTATAAATGCTAAAGTTATTAGAGGGGAACTGATGGGCACATATATGGGCATAGTGATCTCATAAGCCCTCTTTCCTCCTAAGAGTAAGTTAAAATGCACACACATGCACACGCGTGCACACTCAAATTAGCTGTAGCTAGCTTGCTAACAATACACTGCTATTTTAATCCTGTTCACAGAGTCACCTACACCAATGCTAAAACCATTCATTTTTCAGACTCTGGAGTATCTAGCCTGGAATGTAAGGCTAAGTTTTCTCATGGGACTGCCTTAACACTGCTGTACCCTACTTTTATTTCTGGCTAGTCTCCTCCTGAAGTGTGCTAAAAACACCTGAAATAAGTAACATTCTGAAAGGCCTCATTTTAGAAAGTAAGTAAAATGTGGGCCTATATGGTACCAGTTTAGTACTCAAGACAGAGACTCTATACCAAATCATATCCTGAGGCTCCATACAACTCATGCATTTTCTTCTGCAAATCTGAACATCAACACAGGCAGGCTCCCTAATCTGACCCTGTTACTACAACCCTGAAGAGTATCCATTCTGTCACTCACACCACACTGGTTACTCAAATTTTAAAATCCCCTGGCTCTAGAAGTACAACCACTACTCTCCTGTTATGCAAGCAGTTAACAGCCACCATTTTCTAAACAGGACAAAAAAGCAGAAGTCAATTCAAGATGCAAAATAAGCATACCAGGAGTTCTTAGATAACTGAATCATAATACCTCAATTTTCAGGGACCTTAATTTATCCTGGAAGATTAATTCAACTTCATATATATATAGGATGTATTACCACTATGGAGGCTTTTCTTTTATCACCACAAATGGGAGCTATAGATGGTGAAGCAGTTGTTTGAGCACTCCATCATAGACAAGATTAGCTCTTAGACCAGCTTGTGGCAACAATGCTGCAACATATAGAGTTTGTACTGGCATACGATATTGGGAAATGGGCCCATGTGCAAGTACTCAGACAACTGCTGTCATTATATTGTACATTTGGGGTAACAAAAATATATGTTGCAAGGGGAAGAGCACAAAATGTAGTAATGTGAATAAGTCCAATAAGTCCAAGGCAAGATATACACTGAACACAGGGTTTAGAAGTAAGCTTATTCCATCACCAAGATATTCATTCCATTTGATAATAAAATAGAATTGTAATAAGCAAAGAAAACACCAAAGCAGGTAGCAGAAAGCTCTTCAGCTCATTCAAAATACATGCATAAGCCCAAATATTTCACCTCTGCTTTAACATCTTAACATCAGCAATTATTAAAAACTTGCCCACATCTGTGAGCCCAAGTTATATTTTTACCCTAAATGCAGAATTTAGTTAACAAGATAAAGTAAACACCAATTCAGTTGCTCTGCATTTTATCAAAGTCTAAAAATTGGTAGGGTATGTGACAGGTCCATCTCATTTTTCTTAATGATGTTTTTATTATTCTTTCACCCAATTAAAGCAGAAATGGATATTGCATCTTCTGACTGTATAATTGTTATTGTAATCTGTTTTCGATCACGGCTTGGGAAATTGGTCCAAAACAACATAAACTATCCACAGTCTCAAAATACAAGTCATTTTCTTTTACTACGACACTTAAGGAAACATCTATCATGTTGCTCTGCTAGCATGTGAGTATTATGGCAAAAAACTTATTTGTAAGTTGGAAAAAGACATTGTGAAAGGCACCTTTTACTGCAAAGTAGTGCATAACTCATAACTGAGAATTTTATTCCTTAATAGCCAATAAAATACAAAATATCAAACCTCAGAAATATACATATCCAGTTGCAACATAAATAATGGCAATTCATATTACCTAAAAATATGAATTTATATTCATTTAAATACATAGGTTACACAGAGGGCATGCTTCAAGCTTTAGGAACCTATTTCCAAATACAGTAAGTGTGTTCAGGATCAGAGTATAAATTTATATCACTATGATATTGTTTTTGTTCTGCATTAGCCCAACTAAACCATCTTTTAGAAACCAATCAATCAACCAACCTCCAGGGGCACAGCATTAGTACGTTTAATGAAAAACTGACAATTGGATTATTGAAAGAAAGTACTTTTTCACACAGGAATTCTCTGCCACAGGATGTGGTGATGGCCACCAGTTTGGATGGATTCAAGTGGGGCTTAGACAAATTCATGGAGGACAGCCTATCAATGGCTACTAGTTTTGATGAGGTTCAGAGACAGGATGCCTCCAAATACCAGTTGCAGGGGAGCAACTGCAGGAGAGAGGGCATGTCTTCATCACATAGTTGTGGGCTTCCCAGAAACATATGATGGGTCACTGTGGGAAACAGGATTCTGTACTAGATAGGCCTTGGGCCTGATCCAGCAAGGCTCTTCTTATGTTCATCTTAGTTTGCCAAATGGCACTTAAAGCATATTTTTTAAACGTTAACCATATTTTAAATACAAAATGAAGAGGAAGTGTCTTGGTATGAAGAAAGTTACTACAGACGTTTGCTAGACTTAAATATCATTCTGCATATGCACACATGAATACATGGGAGTCTTCAATGTCACATACCTCCACAATCACCAGTTTATCTTAGGCTATGATCCTAAGAACATTTATTTGGGAAACAGTTTATTTTCACAGCAGCAGACATTTCTCAATAAAGCAAAAGAGAAATGCAATGAGTAATTGTCTATATATATTGTACTGCATAGTCAATGTGCCACAGATATGGACACCAAGAGCTAGTTCACACACTACTATTTTCTCCATTCAAGCAGTCTCAACTGTCCGGGAGTTCACAATCACATGAATGAACATAGCATGTAAACTGGGCAATAACGGACACAAACCAGTAGTACTTCTGTTTATGGCAGATGGAAAAAGTGTTGCTGTGATCAAAGCAACTGCTGCCAGCCATATCCATAACTGCCTGGTTCATATTATAACTGCCAACAAGAATGAGTACCCAAGGAAGGTTGAGACTTTATGTGGAAGAAAAAGAGATGTTGTGCGCACCAGTCATAAATTCAGGGCTAGGGTACCTCACTGTAGCTTGAGGATTCTTCTGTGTATTCTCTTTTTACCTGGATTTATCTTTTTTACAAATATAAAGATCATTGGACTCTGAGATAACAGCACCCTATAATCTTATTATATCATCTAAATATTAAAACAAGTACCAGTTTCAGTCAGAACTAATGAACAGCACAGCGCCCGCTCCCCTGGCCACACACCTCTGACTGGTTCATACCTCATATGAGTGAAATCACAGAATTTAGTGTATTTTTCAATGCACCCTGTACATGCATGCATGTAACCACACAAAATGGCTACATGTATCTCTTTCATTGCATTTTTCTGTACAAACATACACAGTGAGGAGCCATGTCTAATTGTAGCCTCTGGAGCATATTTTTGTCATGAGTTAGAACATGAGTATAAGCACACACAACACATAAAATGTGAGGCAACTTCAAAAATACACCACCAAAACATACAGTAAACTGGAGTCATTTCAATAATCAGTTACATGTGAAACAGCCCTAAGATGCTGAGGTCCTAGCGTCTATAAAATCTACCTTTGAGGAAAGGAACCTCTAGAGAGGTCTTCTGTTTGTCTCATCAGCAAAATTAATTTTCTAATCTTAACTGTTTTGTAAAGTAAACATTAGACATATTTAGAATATGATTTTATTTTGTACACAGAGTAGGTTCCTATCATCTTTAACCTACCTTTCTATAAAACACTCACAGGTAGAACTGATATCTTTTATTGGACCAATCTGTTGGAAAACTCAGCTCATTTGTGGAAATGCCAAAACCCTGAAACATTTTTTTTAAAGAAAGAAAATAGGGTGCAGTCAAAAGTAGGTTAGACACATCAAAATCCTATTAAACTCAATGGGATTAAGTACAGTTAAGCATTTCAATCCCATTAATTTCAATCAGATTCAAAAATGCCTAACTTGCTCTGGATTATGTTCACAAATTCTACCAGATTTATCTCTCAGTTTTTCAGAATTCATTCTGGAACTCAAATGGTGTGAGGGGGGAATAGTTTCAGCATGTTTGAATTAATTAAATAAATTATATAAATGAATTATCCAATGGAATTTATTTCAAATAAGTGTTCCGAGTACACAGCAATACTTACTCATAAATGTGTTCAGAACTGGTGTATTTTTCCCTAGTATTACTGCAAACCTTCCATTATTGTGTAAATTTTTGAACTGACAATGTTAATATAATAGACACCATGAAAGGCCTCAAAGAAAGCATTACCACTAATCTTTAAAAGTAGATATCACAGCAGAGGAAACCTTGCACACTGATTCTTTTTTTCCATAGCCCAAATCAACTGAAACTCATTCTTACACACACAAATGTTTAGCATTCTTGATGAATGCTTAGCTTAAATATGGTGGGAAAGTTCAGCATGGCAGAGATAATGAAGTATATTTCTCTGAAATCATCAGCTCCTCAAATGTTTGTCAGTTGTGGCTTTAGCTCTTAAAACAGTTTCACTTATAGAACATCTTCATACAAAAGTGCATCTGTTTCTGTGGAGTTTATACAGTAGGAACCAATTAACACAAGATTGATTCATCATTTATATGGGGGGAGGTGTTATATTTTAAGCACACACTCTGTAGTTCAAAGTCAGTATTTTGTGTTGCCAAAAAGAGACTTTTCCTTTTAGATAGCACTGTCAGTTCTCTCTCTCTCTCTCTCTCTCTCTCTCTCTCATACATACACACACACACACACACACACACTGTGTCAGCTAAACTTTACCTTGAAGTTAAAGCGCCTTCAGGCAGGCATGGAGTCTTGGTATCACTAAAATATGCCTGGTTCTTTAATCTTGAAATGCTGTGTGTGTTTTTAAATACCCTGCAAATTAACACGTCAACTCTAAGCTAGCCAAAATTACTTTCTATGTAGTTACATAACAAATTAGACTATTCAATGTCTTGGGGTAGAAGCATAACACTTTCCTAATTTTTATCTACAGAATTCATTACCAAAAATAATGATGCATTATTTCATGGTTGCACTTTCACGCTTATTATAGGCAAAGTTATTTTTTAAAAGAGATCTCATTTTTCATATACAGTATCAGAATCTCCCTAGGCTTGCTTTGCAAACAGTACATCAGCATACGTTCTATGTTGTATTGTCATTAAAGCTGCACTTTCTCCATCACTAACGTTCTATGTATACATATACCATCCTGTCAAAATGTTAAAACCCTTTGCAGGGTACCACATTCCCCCCCACCCCCAACATCTAACCATGTTTCCCCCCCTCAATTTCAACATTAGAAATCAGCCTCTGGGACAACAAAGCATTATTGTAAACCACCCAGAGACACAAGTTTTGGGCAGTATAGCAATATTTTAAATAAATAAATATTTATTATTATTATCATTATTATTACTGAAATATGCTGCTAGCAAACATAAGAGTGCATTCCACTATCACCAAATACATATTAGAGATTAATGTTACATTAGATATACTTCCTAGTAAACACATATCATCTGCTTTACATTAATCAGTTTTCAGCAAATAACCTACTATTTTAAAAAGCAATGGTCTTGACTGAAAGCTGTGTACAAGAGTGGAGGATAGAATGTAAATCTGATCCATCTACTTGCGCTAACAAGAATACCCCACTTTCATGTACGTTACTTGGAAACAAGTACCACTGCAGTTGAAAATAGCTTTCAAGCAAATAATTGTAAGAATCACAACATTGTGCAGAAGTTGTATTGAACAGAAGAGGAATGAATAAACTAACAACCAGGTGAATCCTACCTATTCAACAGAAGATGTTTGCAAATAAGTGAACTTAGGACTCAACTACTGCTCCCACTTCTCAACATAAAAAAGCTTATTGGTATCCAAACACTGTTGATTTTCTGGGGGAAAGGTGAGTGCTATATTAACAGAAATAGTGCAACAGCCAAGCCACAGTAATTATGCGTTTTGTAATAAAAACATAAAACTTGGAATATATGAAGGGTATCCTATGAAGCCTGAATTATGATAGGGAGTCATACCTAATATTCTCAGGTATAAGTCTTCACAACATTTTTGGAAGCAAGATACTAGGAAAGTTCCACTGAATTCAGCAAAACTTATCCCAAGAATATCAGGAACGCCTTTCCATCTTTCTTTGAGCTTTATAGGGAACCTTTTCTATATACCAAGTTTTTTGCTTTAATCACAAACTGCACAATGTTTTGCTAAGCTGCTGTACTAAAAGGTCAGCAGAGAAATAGAAGAATGCTTTTATGACTGTGATACTAAGCATACTTCTTCCAAATGAACTCAGCTACACTTCTAAGCAAATGTATGACAGATAATGTAACGCCTGAATTTGCTCTCCAGTCCTAAACAAGACTGTGTTCCTCAGCATTCTAACCATGATAAATTATAATGAAATCACTAGAATGTACATCCAGACGAATGTTTAACATCAGGGTTCTAAGTTTTCCACAGTATATTGATCTCTTAACTTTAGTTTGCTAAATATGATAGCATCAAGTATCTTAGTCTTATACAGGATGCCCATGATACCTTATGAACAGATGTAGGAAAAATATAATAGCTAACCTTGATGTTTCAAATCCATTATGGTTATTATGGGTCATTTCATAGTTCCAAAGTTACACAAAACCTTACTTGGAGAATATCCTTATATTATGTGCAATATGAATACTGAACCTCACACTGTGGAATTAGTAATATATTTGCTTTTAAGAGATCTCAAACACTGAAAACTCAGAACAGCTATTTTCTTCCGAGGAGGAGGAGGAAAGATGGCATGACAAATGATTCCAAAAGCATGAAAACAGTGTTATATTGAAAAGACAAAAAAAGGATTTTTATTAAAGATCCTTTCTCGAACTGATCTCAGTTGAGAGTACAAGCCCATATCCCCCCCAAATCTTACACTCTAGTAATGTATAATACCTACTTTTTATATTAACTGACACATATATATATATATTATTGTCCAATTAGACATTATGATACAAAAAACAACACATTCCAAATTTTCTAGAGAGTAAATCTGTCTTTGTGGCTTGAACTAGCCTCAATCCTGGCAAATATAAGATTCTATATTTTTCACATGGTAGATACAGACTGGAGGAATAATACTGAAAGACTCACATCTTAGTATTACTCTCTATCAATTTGAAAGGATGACAATAATGTTAACACAGAATACTGACACCTTATACCAATGCTTTGATCACTTTACTATTAAATATTCTATCTGGATGTTTCAATAAACATTAGCAGTGATTGCGCTGATAACATTTCAATAAACATCAGCAGTGATCCCCTCATATTTCTGACAGTAATAAAGAGTAACAACATACTCTCTTATACCTAACTCTAATGCTACTAGTAATTAACTTTTGCATGTTACAAATATTAATAGTGGTCATTTTAGGCCTTAAAATTACAGCTATAATCATATGTGGGAGTAAGCAACACTGAATTCAATAGGGCTTACTTTCAAGTAAACATGCATAGGATCAGGCTTCATATCTGATTACTCCAGCTTACCTGGGAGTAAGCCTCACTGAACTCTGTGGAACTTGCTTCTGAGACCATGCATACGCTCAGGCGGAAGATATTTTGCTAATATTCTAAAACACAGCTGACATTCCTTTGAGAAACTTTAAACTCGATTAAGAAGTATACCTATATTTGATTTCCAAAATAGGGACACAATATTTTATAATCATAATAACTGTATCAAAATGTGCACTTGCCTGGACATTTAAGCCATGTAGTGTAATTAAAGTAAAGTTCATTAAGCTAAAGTAAAGGCCAATGAGAAAGTGTACAAAAGTGTGCTCTTCCAAGCAAACATTAAAGAAGAACTTCATTTTTTAAAAAGCTTCTGTTTAAGTAAAGAGCTAGCTAGTTCTTGAAACAGTCTCATCAAATACACAGAACTTAAGTACAAAATAAGTGTGTCAGCCTTCTAACACCACTATACAAATCTGGTATGGATCTAATATGATGCAACATTAAGCTGTCTACCCCAGATGCTGGTATCTGACACTATGTGGTTTCTTTATTTCAATTTACTACACAGAATGATAAGGTAGAAGATTTGTTTGAAAATAAGTCCTAACTATTTCAACATAACTTAGTTCTAATCAGTGAAAATAGGATCACAGCCTTAAATAATTAAACTGAATTATACTAAGTTCTTCAGACTAATTTTCCATCATAGTTAATAAGAAGGTAAATGCACATAAGAACAGAAAACTCGTGAACATAGATACATTACAATCTTGATTTTTACAAATCTGAGTTTCCTGGCCATTAATCACCCTTTTTCAAAATCCTTATGGAGCAAATTACTAACTGAGAAGGGACGCCAATTCTAGTAAGTGAATGTTACCCAGCAGGGATATAAAGCTGTCAACACCACAGAGCTCTTGCTTGCTTTAACCTCTCTCCTAGGCATCATATGTGTTTTAAAGAGATATTCCCCTTTTTCTCCTACAGACTCACTATAAAAACTGCCAATCATGACTATTACAGCACTTCTGTTTTATTACATAGACGTTTAAAAGAGACCACTTAGATAACTAAAGATTTGTCTTGAGGAAATGCTAGCCTATCGAAAGTGGGGCAGAAAGTTAACCCAAACTAGTTCAGCTAAATCTAACACTTTAAATACCACCAAAAAAATTAACTCCCAGGAGGAAGAACATGTATTGCATCAGGACTTGTTTAAGATTTTACAAAACATTTACACCTCACCCCAACTCCAAAAAAGGTTTTAACTGCAGAACAGCTAATATAAGCAACATAAGCTTTCTGTAAAATCTCTTCAACCATGCTAAAAAAAATTCAGTGAATTACAACTGCATATCCTTGAAGATTTCTCCTTTGCTTATATATGCCATTAAAAGTACCCGATAAAGTAAAACTATTGTTATGGTTCATCACTTGGTAATAGATTTAGGTCTTTTATTTATGATTTGTTTAAAGAAAGGCTAATATTTCTTGTTCAAAGAAAAGTACCCAGAATTAAAATTGATTCATAGTGAAGAATCAGTATACTTGTCTTTTCTTTAGAAAGACACAAGAAAACATGGCTTGACAGCCATGATATTTTTTAAAAGCTAATTTCAAATCTAGTAACTTTTCCCAGTCATTCACTAGGTGAATAACAAACTGATTCACTATACAAGAAAAATCTTGGGAAGCCCTCTTACTACATGACATCTTTCAATATACTTACTACGGTATGTAATGAACATTCCTTTATGTTACTGGAAACCATCTTGTTAACTCACTTTCACAGGCCAGTGATTTGTATGTGTAATATTAGTTTTCTGATATAGTAAATTTCCTTATCTACTCAAATCAGATTTGCTTGTTGTAATTAAAGAGGACAATGTTTCTAATAATTTAATTCATCTTTTGAAGCCACATTCATCTTTTGAAGCCACTTATGATACATGCATTCATAAGTTGTGCTGGAAAGTGTGAACAATTTACCTTAAGTTTGTTATAAAACAGATTTTAGAAGAACAGTGGCAAAAAGCCTTTCACAAGACAGGCAAGCTCGTTACCTTAAAAGCTTTTCTAATATAAAATAAAAATCAATTTTAAATAGTGCCATTGCCTTATAAAGATAGCCTGCTGTGTAACTACTTTAGTATTGAGCATTACTGATCTGAGAGACTTTTTCGTCATTATTGCTTACAAATGAAGCAAAAGTCAACAAGTAGTACAACTTACAGAAATCGGCCTAACAGACTAAGGTCAAGAGAGCACTGTAGCACAATTTTTTTTTCTTGAAACAAATAGCAGTGAATGAACGCGTAAGCTTTTAGAAAATGTCCTAAAAAAAACCAAAGCTTTCATGTAAAATGAATAAAATCTCTCACTCTACACCGCATCATATTCAGTCTGTACCATTGATATAACAACAAACTCTTGTGAACTTCATGTGGCAAAGTATTGTAGCAATTAGTGAGAACAAGTAGGCCAAAACATTAAAATAATCCCTCCCCCAACCCCACTTTATATTAGAAAATCATCAAAAGACATTAATGCAAACTTTACAAACCCTTTCTAAAAATGAAGACACTGAAATTTTTCTAAACAGCACCATATTGTTCCAAGACTCATTTTCAAACACTGCAGACACTGTAAGCAACAAATCCATAAACACTATTGTTATTTAATGACTTTTTTGTGAACATAGTATAGAACTATACATCTATTTTGCCTCTAAGCACACAGTGATAAGCGATGGGGGGGGAGTGATTAATTCACTAGAAACTCAATTGTCTAATCATTCCTCTTCAACCTTAAATTAAAACAACTAAGCTTACTTAAGAATATACAGAACAGTTCTGAGCAGGAGGAAAAGAGCCTCAAACTCCAGCCTCTCAATAAGCAACAGTTAAAAATCCCACTGAACAACAATTTTTAGAACATACACAAAGGTTAAACTATTAAAAATGGTACCATACTTCATTCTTCTAACCACTCAAAATACTAACCAACTAAACACACTACAAGTTTGCATTCCTTGCTATGCAATAAGAATTTCATCTATAGGCATTATAGTATGCTGCCTGTTTGTCCTGTATCTTCTCTACTACTTTAAAAACTATGTAAAATGTTAGATCCTGTTACAACAAACAACTTAACAAGTTCACACCAAAGATAAGATGCTTAAGGTGAGAAAAGTTAAAATTGTGAGTACATCTGCAAGTGACTGCATGTCTGGGATTTTAAGAAGTCATCTACTCAGATCACTGAAAGTGAAACCACACCATACAGAGATTAGATTTTCTAGAAAGCAAGGTATAACCTATATGCCTCTGTCCATCCACTATAATTATTATTATCTGTAGTAATTGGCCTTAAAGAAAAAACTACGTTTGATCTGCTTGGAGCGTTTTCTGTAAAGACATTAACTGCCTTATACATTTCCATGAAAATATATCCTGCTGATTCCTATCAAACTTTTACTTCCCAGAAAGTGTGTTAGAATCACAATCCTACAATCTCATCACATCTTCTCAGATAAGTTCCACAAGAACTTTTCAGCTAACTAGGGAAGTAATGTATGATGGAGCAGTAGAGCAATTTTCTGTTTTTGTGACAAGCAGTTCATAAAAGCTTTGAACCATACATTATTTATCTACATACATTCTTAAGCTACTGAAATGACCGTGTTATCCCCTTTTTTAAAAAAATGACTAAAAGAATTTCTCAGACGAGTGTATAATTGGGCTGAACTATAAAATACCTACTTTTATAAAATGAAGATTTCAAATTAGCTTCCATTTTGAAGGTAATATAATATGTATATGCTGTATTAAATATATAAAATATTAGGAACAGAATTAGGTGCCCTTTTAAATTCAGTTGGCGAACTAACTTCTTTGTCCTTTGATCCGGATATAGCAATGGCTCAAAAGTCCCTATTTAGAAGGTGCAACTCCCCCCTCACACACAAAAAAGCTCCAAAGTATTTTTATGTCTCCTCCTAAACAGAAGAGCAAGGAATTTGATAACTAAATGTTTTCCAGGAAAAACTAGGACCTCTTAACTGTGACATAAACCAGCTAACACCTCATATAGAGTGGCAAAGTGCCCAAAATATGCCACCTTCTATATAAACTACTTTCCTATTTAAGCATAGTGGAGCTGTTAGTTACCAATGAGAGGCAAGCAGGGCATTCACAGTCAGCTGTTGACTTTCTTCCTGTAATCCTACACCAAGACACTCAAGCTTCACCAACCTGAACCCTGACACCCTGTGCCATTATAACTCAGCCGCCAGTCTGTTATGTATACATTAGTTCAACTAGGTTTGTTACCTCCCATTGATTTGGTGACAGAGCCATTGGGCCTCCCTCTGGCTCCCATAGGGCTGCCATTCTGTTCAAGTCTGGCCACCTTCACCGGAGGAGGACCTTTGACATCGGGACTGCCGCTCCCTCTTTCTGGACTATCCCTTAGACAGGGACTCTCACTTCTCCGGTCCATACTACTTTGAGTTGGAGACAGCGTTCCCACAGGCAGATCGCAATAAAAGGAGCAAGGACCTAAAAGAAGAGAGGGGAAAGAGAAACACCACCACTTCAGAAGCATCCAAATCAAGTGTAGTAATTTAGAACACATCTACATTAAAAAGCGGAGAGCTTTAAACAGTCCTATATATGCGATCTGCATAGTATGCAAGAGCTGGCCAGAGAGAGCGTTGCTTTTGCACCTGACTTGTTAATGCACTGCCGACCGCGCTTGGGGAGCCGGCAGCTAACAAGTCCTGACACAGAAAGGTTCACAGAAGTTGATCGTCCATTTAACTCCGGTATGCTATTACCGGAGCCACGGTTTCCGTCTTTGAGTAGAGTACGCAATTTTTAAAAGCTAGGGACTCCGGCAAATAAATCTATTAGGAAGCGGGTGTGCAACATAAAAATGGCTAATGCATTTCAGGTGGTGAGTAGTGGTCCAGTTATATACCTAGGGATACACGGAAAGATCAGCCCAGTGCTGGGCAAACTATGCAAGAACAGTGACAGGTAAAGACGTTTAAAATGTACCCCTACTTTCCAATATTATTACAAGACAACAAATGTCTAAAAAGCAACGCATAGCAAGGCATTCTTGTTTCCGCTTTTACACGCGCGGCTTAGAAATCGCCTCGTGCAGACAAATCTTTAATTAAATTTGGGGGGTTTCGGCGGGGGGGGGGAGATTGGATTTGGTCGTTGTTAGGCAAAGAAAAATTCAAGTCCAAATTTGCTGCGTGGCGGGGGGGAACTTTCTCCTCCGTGTTTTTCCTTCTCAGTGCCTGCAAGTCCTAGAGCGAGCATTGGCAGGTCGGTTCGATATTTTGTGCCGAAATGCTATTTCAAGCAGATTGAGTTTTCAAGCTTCAGTACACCACGTAGTAAAGCAAAAACAAGAAAACCAACGGGGGTGGGGGAGCCACCGCTAGCGCGGGTTACTGAAAGTCACACAGAAACAAATAAATTGGAATTTAATAAATAATAGTAGTACTTCAACCAGGAGCCCCACAATCACAATTACAATACAGACGTGACTTTTTCTGTTCTGTTAATCTAGTTTCTTGAAGCAAGTCTTTAGGGAGCATCGCTGTGGGTTTCGATGAGCTTTTCTGTAGTACTTACTGCTTATAGTCTGTCCGTAACTTGGCTGAGTGGGGCTCTGTCCATGGATCAAAAGTAGAGAATCCAGGGTGGAAAGTTTTCTTAGTTCCTCTTTGTGGTGCTTATTTTCTTCCTTATCTATTCCGGCTCCCGCAGCCCACCGCTTTCTCCCGTTTCCTCAAGTCCCGACGGCTTTTACCACTCCTTGGTCAAAGTGGACGGTCTTCTTGCGCCGGGGACGGGTTGATAAGTTTGCGGAGCTCGCCCCAAAAGGGCATCCGAGATGGTGAATGGAAGAAAGGTGAGGCTGCCAAGATCGAGGAGAAAAGAGGAGGGCAGAATATGATTTCTCACACCTCCAGCAAAAAGAAAGGAAGGTGGGGGGGAGGGTAAATCAAAGGGGGGGAGGGGGAAAGAAAAGGGGTGGAGAAGCTGCCTCTAAAGGGGGCCGCTATCCCGGGCAAGCGGGAAAAGCGGCAGCAGCGGAAGCCGGTGCTCTGATCGCAGACGAACAGCGCCCGATGTGTCACTTTCAATCTCTCCCTCTGCCAGACAGCAGAGCAGCAGCAGCAACACGAGGGATTCGCCAGAGAGGAGACAAATGATTATTAGTTGCGTTGAGTCATCAGGCAAAGTGAGTCCTTTTCTGGGGTTGTCCTTCCGTGCTTTGGGTTTGGGTTTTTTGTTGGGGCTTTTTTTTTCTTTTCTTTTCTTTTCTTTTTTTTTTTGGTGTGTGTGTCTGTGGTGATGTCTTTCCGCCCCCCCGCCCTGCTCTTGGAATCCAAAATAACAACAGCCTAACTCCCTCCCTTCTCTTCTCCTCCTACTTTCTTTTCCCCTCCTCTTTTCCTGGTCCCCCACCCCCGCAATAGACTGCGTTATCTTACAAGATCGCTTAAACAGGATAGAGTCCTTCCCGCTTCCAAAAACTGCAAGGATTTTGCCAATTGCTTGCTGCTGCTGCTCTTGCTAGTTCGGCCCTAGCACCGCCGTTTGCAAACAAGAGGAGAAAGGGAGAGAGACGACAGGAGCCCGCCTGGCAGGAAATTAAAGCCCAATAAATATATAATAAATTTAAAACACGCGGTTCACGCACGCATATAGGCAAACCAAAATAGGAGCGAACTTGGGGGTGGAGAAGGAGGAGAGAGAGGTGGTGGAAGTATTGCAGAAGAAGGGGGCCGGGTTAGAGGAAGGAGAGGCGGGTGGGGGGGGTGGCCCAGTCGGTGGGTGGGGGAAAGGAGAGCCAGGGACTGAGGAGGCGGTGGCGGTTGAAGACGAGCAGCCAGGCAGGAGGGCACTCGGGACGCCAGGCAGCAGGAGCTGGGGGAGAGGCGGGCCTGGAGAGAAGGGCAGCCCCTGGGAGTGAGCGAGCGAGAGGAGCAGGGAGTAGGACGTGTCGTGTGACCGCAACTAAGCCAACCGCGCGTCTGCTCGGGGCGCTTCCGTCTCTCCCTCAGGCAGGCCGGTGGCGGCAGCAAGGCCCCCAAACAAACGCACATGGCCCTCCCCTCACGCCCCAGGGAGTGGGAGCACGCCGGGAATCCCGGGGCTGGAGGAGCCCAGCAGAGCGCGAGAATGCCCCCGCCTTGTCTGTGTCTCTCTCTCGCGCGCGCGCGCGCTGGGGAGGGGGGTTGCCCTGACCTCCCCCGCCCTCCCACCCCGCGCGGCAACTCCAGGCGGGTAACGGCCTGTGTGGGATCCCAGGAAATACCCGGGGGGGGCGGGGCGGGCTGTTCCGTGGCTCCTTCTGTGCCGCGGGAGCTGGAGAGTCCGCGAGTGGCGGGGCCGAGGCCAGCCGAGGGGGACACTCGAGCTCTGCGCGCAGGGGGCTCGCGAACCCACGCAGGCGCTTCCGCGTGGCCTCTGGGAGCGGAGGTGGGAGACACGAGTGGCCATGACTGCCGAGAGGGCAGGGGGAGGCGAGAGTTGTTGTCCCCTTGGGAACTCCGAGCCCTCCCGTGGGAGAGAAGCGGGGCGGGGGATGAGGGAGTCCTGGGAGCTGAAGAGGAGTCGGTGGGCGCCGCCGGCAACGCTACGGTCCCTGCGGGGGAAGACCTTAACGGGCATGATCGGGGGTGAGCCGCGCGCGAGAGTGATCCTGTCTCCTCCTCCTCCTCCTCCTCCTGTCCTGAGTCCGACTCAGAGAAAACCCCGCCCGCTCTTCCTCTCTCCTCCAGCGCCATCGCCGGCGGCGGGGACCCGATTCTGCCCCGCGACCCCTGGGGGGCCGCCTCAGAATTGAAGCCGCTCGGCGGAGATGGCGGGAGCTCCGCATTTAAGGTGGACCAGGAGAAATTCCTCCTCCCTTTTCGCCCTCCCTGCTATTTCTTTTCTTCACCAACGCGTGGAGACGGCTCTCACACGCCCGCTCCTTCCCCAACTCCCCCCCCCTTCACTCGACTTCTCCATTGGAAAACCTGCGCGCGCTTTAGCCGGAGGAAGGACCGGAACTGGCTCGCGAAAGTTGTTGGGACCCCCTTAAGAGATCCTGATTTTACGGTGGCGCTAGAGGGTCAAAAAGAGGGGGGAAAGAAACCTGGGGATGTGTGTATACGCAATCAAAAAGGAACACGTTCAAATATTTGGAAGAAAACCGATTAGTTTGGTTGCTATATAAAAGTTCTTCGTGGCAACAGGTTGCTTTTGGGGGAATGTAAGGAAGACCTGATTCAGGACTGTTGAGTGGGTGGGGGCAATTCAGATATACCATTCTTGGGGAAGGACAGAATAGTTTCCAAAACATTCTCAGCATTAATATGAAATGCTGGAAAGCCGGAGAAGGAGCATTGCAGGGGGAAGGGGAAACTGGGAAAGACAGCAAGGAAAGATTTACCGTTTCTGCAGGCCAATTCTATACGTGGCTACTCGGAAGTAAGTCGCAGTTCAATGGGGCTTACTTCCATGTAAATGCGCATAGGATTGCAGGCTAACAGCCCGATCCTATCCATATTTACTAGAATGTAA
Source organism: Hemicordylus capensis (assembly GCF_027244095.1). Lineage (NCBI taxonomy): Eukaryota > Metazoa > Chordata > Lepidosauria > Squamata > Cordylidae > Hemicordylus > Hemicordylus capensis. The sequence goes on from NC_069657.1 coordinate 218,676,900, forward strand.
GCCTTTGAATGAGACGTAGTTTTCAGTACGTGTGCATGGATTATAACCGTGGATTGGATTCCTATCCTATGCAGAACCATCCCCCTTAAATCAAGGGACTTCGTCGCTAGTCGCTACTTAGGAGTGGAAGCTCAGTCTCCCTTGGTGGAGCCCTAACTTTAGAAGTTCAGAACGTAGAGAGAAGTACAGTAGGTTCTTTTCTCCCGTCACATACACATTACAGACTCTTCGGAGGGAGATCCTTTTCATGTCACCTTCAGATGAACAGTAACTGCGAATAAAAGGAGTAGGCTGCTGCTCAGTCTGCAGCAAAACTGAAATGGTGTGTTTTGTATGCGTAGGTGATAGGAAGGTCGCGTAACCCACAAGCTTCGTGGAAGAGAATCAAGAAGAGCAAATAATTCACATATTCTCGCCGAGGCCTTCATTCACTTGGAAGGAAAGCAGGAGTTCTCTCCGCCCCCACTTTCGCCCATATCACAAGCCGATGGCTGTTAACCGTGATGTGGAAGACGGCAAAGAGCGGACTTGGTTTTTCTTTGGGGTTTGGGCTCTGCTGGAGCTTGGAGCCTGGCGGTAGAAGTGGAACTGCGGCCGCGGCGGCGGCGGCTGCTGTTGCCATTGCTTCTTGCATCTCCAAAGGATGAATATAATAGGTTGCAGAGGGCTCGCCTCTCTTTCTTTCTGGGTTTCGGCCCGCATTAAGCAGCGTTGCTTGCTGGCAGCCTAGGAACCGCGGAGGACCCCTGATCAGGGTAAGAGAGTAACTCAAGATCATTTCCATTTGAAATCGGAGTAGGACAAGAGAGTTCCACCCACATCCAGAAAGCCAGCTGCTTTTCAGCGGAGAATGACCCCCCCATACATTGATATATCATATCATATCCAACATATATGTTGCGGTCACTTTCTGAAGATCATTTTGCTTTAGCCATGTAAAGGTATTGGCGCGCATGGGGCGGCGGGGAGAAAGTCGTATATCCGGTTAAACTTTGGGGACCCAACTGTAGGAGTCCGACAGCTAAAGGTGAGGGGAATGTACTTATGCCCTGCTCGCAGAAATGTAGTCCGGGAGGGATGTCTACGAGGCTCATTTGAAACAACTGAGTCGAAGCGTTGAAAAAATGACGCCAAATTAGCAGAAGTAAGAAGTGTTTTGTTTGATATTTTTTGAAAAAGGAAAAAATTAATCTCTGCAAGCCTGAGGACTGTAAAAAGACCAACAACAACAAAAAAACCCTACGTAAAGTCGCTTTAAAAGAAACCTGCAAGTAAGTCTACACCAAAGTCTTACTACAATCTTATTCAAACGGGTAGCTAGTAGTGGCAATATTCCTCTTACCTTTATTATCCGGATCGGTCGCCAAAGTTGGAAGAACTAGCGGTTTTAGGGCTTGAGTACTTCTGGTGAGAACGTGTTTTTGGTTTAAGGCAGGATCTCCCCCTGTTTCTGGCTGACTCGTCACTATTATTCTATGTGGGTGGCTGGAGAGAGTCAATCCGAGCTCATTAATGCACTGTTTTATAAAGCCTGCGGACTGGAGATATTAATTTCCATTTGGTCACTGATCTCGTTTAACACGACAGCACTATGTGAACAGCCTGATTACAGGACTTCCAGTTCAGCCTTCTTGCACAACCGGATTGTTAACCTATTCATATTTTATAAAGTGTTAATATTTTATAAAGATTTTAGGGAAACTATTGATTCTAAATTATTCAGCCGCTCCCAGGCTTATTGTGAATAATGCATACAATTAAATACATATATACAATTGGTTGCAATGGTTTTGTTTGTAGTGTATACTTCCGCCGTTTCCTTTCGCTTTCATTCGGTTTTCAGTCGTGTTCGAATGGGTGAATTTAAAGTTTTGGGTAAAACCAGTTACAGATCCATTGAAAGTAAACCTCTGAAACTGCTGGGTTGCCAAAAGGTTTTAACCATTGTTTCTTGAAAACCTGGGGGACTATTATTAAATAGTATGAAACGGAATCTATTGCCTTTTAACGTCTACTGTTTGACCCTTGGAGGGTGTTTTATTTTTCTTTTCTTGTTTTTTGACCAAACTGCAATTCTAAACACATTTGGATGAAGTGAAATAAATTGATGGGAATAAAGAGTTTCGAATACAATTACAAATCATTCCCCGAAAGACGTTTTCTGTTTCAAATTATATATGGTTTCCTTAGCTGATCAAGTTCACATATTGTCTTTATTTGGACAGGGCAAAAATAATTTTTTTCACCCCTGTTAAACTTAAAGCCATTTTGCATTATCCAATAACCTTACATTTTCCGTATTTAATAAGCTAACTTTTTCATTGGCATATAATTTGGATAGTGGCAGATTTTTTAAAAGGAGTATTAACTCCTGATAAAGACATTGGTGGTGGTTTTATATTAATTTATTTTGGAGGGTGGTGGTGTTGTTTTTAAGAATGCTGAAGGACTTCATTGATATGATTTTTCTTTCTTAGCAGACAAAACCCCGAAAACATTTACAGTTACTGCAGTGTCATTATGGTAAATCATGTATAAATAAATATTGCATAACTTCATCAGGATTTCGAGGAGGAGGTGTGTCCTCTTTGATACAATAATTTGATCCAGTAGATGTTATCTCATACATCCATTCAGCATCACAACTCTATCTTTTCTTTTTCTTCTTTTTCTTTTCTTTTCCTAGAGCGACTAATAACCAAGCGCTTGTGAGTTCCGAGATCAACAGAAGCAAAAGATCTCAGGCCAGGCCAAAGTCAATCAGTCCAAAACATAAGGATCAGCTCTTGTTTGTTTGTATTTCCTCCCAGTGCCCTGGGTGACAAGTTGCACCTTTAGGCTGCCTATCTGTCCAATGAGGGTGGGGAGAATCATCATTACACACACACACACACACACACACACACACACACACACACACACACCGGCTGAAAAGCTATTAAAATCACGCATATGGTAGGGAGGCTCTAGTTCCAGAGTGTCTCTCATTGCCTTTCTGTAGTGGAGTCTGGCTCCACGATGTTCAAGACCAGCAAGCAAGAGGACGGTGGGGATTACAATTGTCAGATACATGGGCAGAAGGTGGTAACTTAAAACCGTGGGGTCTGCGAAATTGACCCAAGGGTGGTAAAGCACGGGAACCCATGAAGCTGCCACAACGGCCTCTAAGGAAACCCCGCTGCCTTCCATGGACCAGTGCTTCCAGTTCAACGTGTGCTGTAGCCTTGGGCTGCGTTCTTAACCGCACTGCTTTCTCCTGGCTTAGTTAAATAGATGGGGAATTCCAGCCTCAGGACGTGTGTTCGGAAAAGCGGACAAAATGGCAGGGGGCGTGGATGCGATCGTGTGCATGGCTTGGGTTAGGCCCGCGTCCTAAAGCAATACGTGGAAGCCCACGGATATGAATGCGGCGTAGTATAGAAGGGAGAAACGATGTTTACATAGAGAGACCAAGAAGTAAAATAATGCGAGAAGCTGCACTTATGTCTGCAAGACGAGAGGCAGGGTGCGGATGTTCTGAGCCGCTTCACGCGTCTCAGCATGGAGATCTGAAGTGCACATGCAAAAATGAACAGCGTAGACGAGCTGCACTCTTTCTTAGCCACTCTTTCTTAACCACCTGTTGGCTGCAGCTGCCTCTTGAGCGCACACATTAGGTTTGCTTCTGCGTTAGTGAGACGTGTTAGCCTCTGTAAGCATCAGGAGTGGAGAGAGATTCAAAGGAATCCCTCTTTGTCAGCAAGTTTCTTGGAAGGGACAAACTTCTTGGAAGGGTTTGCGAAGGGGATGCTGGGAGAGCAATCGGGCACTTCGATCCTAAGCTTTAGCTTACATGACTGAAAGTCCATCCCACTTATGTAAAGGGAACTTTCACGGCTGAGGTAATAACAAGCTCTTCGCGTGAAGTTCCCATTAAGCGCAATGGGCCTGACTCTCTTAAGTAGATAGGCATAGGTCCGCAGTCTTCAAAGACTGGGTTTGCGTGTGTGTGTGGACCAAACGGCCATGGGGAATCAGTGGCTGCTAAAAGGGTGCTAGCCTGGGAAGAGGAGAACCTAGGCGAGTCCTCCTGCAGAGGCGGATGGGAGGGAGCAGGACTCTCTCCACGGGCCGCCCCCATCCTCCCCCTCCTCCTGCCCCCCACCTAGCCAAGAGGGAAGGGCTCTCTCTGAACGGGAAGCGAAGATCAGCAGTGCCAGCAACTAAAGAGCGCCCGCCGCAAAGCAGATTGGCTCCTGCTGTCTCTGTCACCCCCAGCCCTTGAAGCTGCTTGAACTGTTGTGCCCACATTTATTTCTCCTCCGCGGGGACACGAGGGGGGGGGCGACTGTATGGGAAAGCAGAGCGAGGGGCTACTCGCACGTGAGGCCTATTTAGAGCGCGGCTTGTCCAGAGGGAAAGAGTGAATGGCTGCGCTCGCTCACGCTCTCTCTCGCTCTGCCCCTGTTCGTTTGGACAACTAACTGACCTGGTGGTCCGAGAGCCGTTCCTTCTCAGGTCCTGGACCAGCTTCCAAGGCCAAAGGAAACTTCACCCGCGAGGCTGTTCTGGCTCTCCTCCAGCGCGAGAAAGCCCCTACAAAGCCCATCGCCAAAAGACAGAGACAGTGGAAAGAGACAGAGAGAGAGACTCTGGGTTGTAGCCAGCAACGGCAACCCGCCGATTAAAGCAAAGGGCATTGCCGCTTTTACGATGCTTCCAAAGGCTTCGCCGCCTTCGAGCAGCGCCACTGCGCGTTCAGGCTGGGTAGCGGGCGGCAAAGCACGAGAAGCCTTGCTGTCCAAGGGCTGCTCTTGTCTTACCCTTTCCGTTTTCCCTCTGCGGTCGGCACGAGAACCGAGGTCAGAGTTTCCCCAAGGCGATCCGGTTCGTGGGGCTCTAGTGCTGCTTATCCATGCTCACCTCCATTAGCGTGGAGCTCTGGCAGACCCTTTCCCCACCGGAGTGCCATAGCAGGACACGAGTATTTAATGCCTGCAAATCACACACGTGGTCTGTGCAATAAGCAGCGACCCAAGTTACAATTCATACACTCGGGATCTCTTTTGAACCTGATCCTGTGTAAGTTTCCCGAAACTAAGTTCAGCAGGACCTACTCCCAAGGAAATGTGCATAAAACAGGAATCCTCACATGGATTCTGCTTAACACCCTTGGATCTCCCTTTCCGTTTCACCTCAAATTAATTACCTGGAGTAAACCCTGTGTTGATCACCTTAAGTGGCGCAGCGGGGAAATGCTTGACTAACAAGCAGAAGGTTACCAGTTCGAATCCTCGCCGGTACTCTATCGGCTGCAGCGATATAGGAAGATGCTGAAAGGCATCAACTCATACTGCGCCTGGAGGAGGCAATGGTAAACCCCTCCTGTATTCTACCAAATAAAACCACAGGACTCTGTGAGCGCTAGGAGTCGAAATCGACTTGACGGCACACTTTACCTTTACTTTAAATCCTATGTTATGTAGTCAGAAGAGCATTGAAATTTGAAGGGCGGTCTATAAACGTGATAAATAAATAATAAAGTACTCAACAATTCCGTCCTTCAGGATCAATAGGAAATCTAAGTAAATCACATAGCCATCTCGGAAATGAAGAAGTAGTAAAATGGCGCCGCCAATTTCCCCGCTAATGGCGCAGCGGGGAAATGGTAAAAGTTGCAGGTTGGAATCCCCGCTAGTATGTTTCCCAGACTACGAGAAACACCTATATCGGGCAGCAGCAATATAGGAAGATGCTGAAAGGCATCATCTCACACTGCGCAGGGAGGAGGCAATGGTAAACCCCTCTGTATTCTACCAAAGACAACCACAGGGCTCTGTGGTCGCCAGAGGTTGACACCCACTCTGCCACACTTTACCTTTAGTAAAATCCTCAGAGGTTTGCTGATGGCACCGCGGTGACTGATTAGCTAGGAAGCAACTACCAGGGCAGACCTAGCAGCAGATCTGGCCTCTGACATTAGCTCACTAAAAGGCCTTGAGCATGCCCTCTCTCTCAGGCCTCCCTCTCTCTCTTGGGCCTGTCCTCTCTCTCATCCTCAATACTTCTATAAAGGTTAGAAGACATCTGCAAGGCATTTTGAAAGCGCCATACAAATGCTAAATCTCGTCCTTATTCACCCGTCCGTAATTATTGTGACACAGAAGCAACCCGATCCTAAGCACTTGTCCTTGAAAGTAAGTCCTGTAAGTGCTGTAGGTGTGCAACTTTAAAAGCCACTAAAGGCCACTAGCATTTTCCAGCGTGTTTTAGGTGGGACGTCCAAGGGAGATCGGGCAACTCAAGCTCACCTCTCTCGCTGCGCCTTCCGGAACCAAGAGATGTATGTAAAGGTTACCTTTACCATTTGGGAAATCAACATAGGTCGCTCCATTTATAGACACATTTAATTTGGGGCGAAGAGGGCTAAGGGATTTCTCTCCAGTCAACCAGACTGTTGATCTAAGGCATTTAACCTGGTTCATGAGAACCCTTCAATTTACAACCCGAATCTAAGCCTGCTTTCCACTGAGTTCTTCTAAGATCAGTGGAAGTTTCTTCCATATTTTTTCTTTCTTTCTTTCCGACATCCGTTCTAGCTCCAAGGCCACCGGGTTTAGAATCGGGCTGCTGTTAAGCTGAGCGGTTTTGTTCCCTCTCTCCCCATCTCTGTCTACTTTGTCCAGGAATCGAATCCGCTTGAGAGTAAGGGTTAGTTCCGAATGAACTCCGATGAAATTTATACAACTGACTTCCAAGGAAAGGAACTGAGTTGGAAAGAAGTTGGGAACCCACCTTTCCCACCCCACACGCCATCCACAACAAATTTCTGTGGATCTGTCTTGCACTGACTGATTCGGCCAGGGGCGTAGTGGAGGAGGGGGATGGAGCGCTGGTACTTCTTGGCTTATCTGGCTGTTTGGGTGGGCACGGCCATGGCGGCTGTCATGGAGAACACCTGCACGTTTTAATTTGCAACTACATCACTGCTGATTTCTGGTCACTCCCTTCCACTCTGTCGGCTTTGGACAAGACGGATGCGGACGTCCGCTTGACCTCCGCACGGGACCTTCGCCCAAATTCTGGCACTGGACCAGACAGTGGGTATCTCTGCCTGTTTTAAGTATGCTTGTTAAGGCTATCGGAGCGGCACAGACCTCATTAAGGCAACAAGGCATCACCCATATGTAAGGAAGGGGAAGGAGAAGGGAAGGAAGGGTCTCGAATGGAGAAGACCTTTAAGTAGATTCTGTATACCTACAATAACAGTGGTACAGATCGATCTTTTGGACAATATAGAGACATGAGTGCAGAGTATTAGCAATACATCTGAACAATATTCTCTCTATAACTTGTTCTTAGGTGCACACTGATCGATTGCCCTTGCTACTTTTTTCGTACAGTATTTGCCTTATCCTCTAATGAGGTCAGGACTGGAGGATTGAAAAGTGTATATATCTAATTAGTATAATTAAAATAGTCCCTTGTGCAGCCTTCCGATCGGAATCACTTTTGTTGTTGGGAATGAGTTTGAACTTTAGAAAAGAATCCCAGTGATTGCAAGTGATGGAGGCAGATCCCACAGAAGTGCCAAGAGCCGCGTTTGAACCGGGGAGGGACGGAGGGAGAAACTTACTGATGTCAAGTGCCAACCCATGAATGAGTAAACTCTTCTTAATAACTAATTTGATACTATAATTGACAACTCCCCCTCAAACATAAATGCACCGCAACCGTCTACATATTATTATTCAGAAAGTCCCACTGTGTTCACTGAGGTTTCTCGTGTAGTCGGTGTATTTAGGAGAGCCTTATTTGGAATCAAGATTCATGTATTAAAATAAAACTTATTTCCAAGAAAGTGTGGCAAGGAGAAGAGGAGAATGGGAGGTTAACTATTGACTGAGAAATGTGAAATTATATAGAAATGAGAGTCCCTATTTTTTAAAGGTGGATTCTAAAGGTGGACAAAGAGTGACCCGAAACTCCTGTGGATTAAATTATGCTTTTATTTCAGTCCAAGGAGCAACTCTCGCCATCTCTGCTATCCCTTACCCTCCAGTCTTTTACACTTGCTGGGAGAAATTCCCATTGAATTCAGTGGGGTTAATTTCGAGGTGCCCAGCAATAGGCTATTGTAAATCAGTCAAACAGTAGCGTTTTTTGTTAGCTGGGCATTTCGGGGATTTTGAAAGACATCTCCCCCCGCCTCCCACCTTTCCCGGCTACATCAATTAGAACGGTCAAGTTCCTTATAACTTTCCAAAGGGAAGTCACCTAATGACTTTTGAAAAGACTACTAGACCCTGTCATGGTCTTGGGGAAACTGCTGCTGGTTGGCCGGCAGCTTTCATAGCCGAAGCTTCGTCCAGACCTAATATGCCGATTGTAGGCTAACAGTTTGATTTGGTCGTCATTAAAAGTTTAGCACGGTTCCTAAAGGCTGCGAACTTGTTGCCTTTTAGAAGAATGGCCGTGAAAAAACACAAGTGGCTTACATCCAGGTAAATAAATATGTTTAGGGCATCCGGTTTTTTAAAGTTATTGTTACTGCGCTGTTGAACGAAATTTGTCAACTTAAATGACATGTTAAGAACGTAGTTACTCTTAATATTTTATTTACACAAATTAATTTAATTAATTGTTTCCTGTTAGCCAGTTTTGAACAATACTCCGTTTCCCTGATCGTCATTAGTCCCATAAAGACTTTAAACCACTATGTTCTTCGCGTACTATTATGCACGTATAAATAGCTGCTGTCATGGCCATCTGCATTGTTTTTATTTCGAATTTAAAAGTGGGGAGGGGAAAATCTTTTTGTCCCATCCAACTGTAACCATTTTAATAGACACTCTTATGACCGGTATGATATGCAAGGTCGGAATTTAAGAGTAGCTCAAGCCTAGACAATGAAAATGAATTTCGAATGCAGTAGAAGTTGGCTCAGCAGCAACGACAGTGTGGGTTTCTGTCACGTGATGCAGGAACGCTTTTTCTCGCTCAGAAGACCTACAAGTGTGAAATTAACAAATCCCTTCTGTAACTGCATCGCCTGATGAACCCTGAGCGGAAAAGTCAAACTGGTGCTTCCCTTTAAAAACCGTAATGACGGAGATCAAGAGCCTGAATGTTCAAACCTATAGTACATTAATTTGGCTTGAAATAAATTATTATTAATATTATTAGTAGCAGTAGTATTAATATTTTAAAAAGGATTTACAAGGATGGTGATTTCAGGCTGGAAAATACTGGACCTTATTAGTATGTCAGGAGCAAACTTTAAATACGTTTGGTGTGGCTGACTTCGGGAAAAGAAGTTCTTGCCGCGCCATCTTTTTAAAATGCGCGGCTCGTTTTAATTATAGATCTCCATATATTATCTCTCTGTAATTATCGGCTGGGGGGTGGGCGGGGGGAGCGGAAAGCGAAAGGTTTTTTGGTTTTGCGCCTCAATTTCATTTCCAAACCACATCTCAAGCAACATCGCTTAAAAACAAAAGTTTGCTGGGGCAAAGGAACATTAGATGGATTTACAGGAGGGGGAGAAAGGTCGAAAGAATTGACCATGACTTTACAGATCCTCACACCTCACATACACAGACTAGCATACACGCACGAGTTCCTTCTGTACCCGAACCCACTTGGAAGTATATACATCTTTTAATGAATTTCATTCACGTTCAAATGATAAATTCCAAAATCGCGAAAATGTGACGTTTAAAACATTTCTTTTTCTTGACTCGATTTTCTCTCCGTCAATCACATTTCTGGTTGTTCATCAATGCCTTCCCCTCACCCCTCAATACAAACAATAACACAAAACAACCAGAAAAATAAAATTCGGACACAATCTCAGTCAAATTTAATCTGATTTCCCCCGCTCCCTCCGCCTCCCCAATCAGTTTGGGCTTCATTCTCAATTTCTCCAAGCCACATCACAGAGGAAATGTGGGGCGGAAACCAAAGATCCGTGCCACGGTTGGTGAAAACGTCCTCTTAAAAACCAATTGAAAAAGGCAAAGTCGACCCATCCGAAAGACTTATACTGAGTCTCAAGGGACTTTGTGGGGACAGGGAGCGGGAAGGAGATAGCCCGGCGAAAGTTTGCTGAAGGGCGCCAAAGGGATTCTTGTTGGAGGCTTTTATTTATTTGGGTATGTATGCCAGGCAACTATACCCCCACCCCTGAGGTACCAGGAAACCGGTGTAAATTGGGGGTGGGGGTCAAAAAGGGAGGGGAGGAAGGAATCAATTGTAGCGATTGGGAAGTGGAGGCAAGAACTTCACGCGCGCATCGCTCTAGGACAAGCAAGGTCGGCTTGCAAGTTCTTCACTCTCTCCCCTTCCGCCTCCCTCAGACATCATCTCCCCCGCACCCCCGCCAACCTCTGCCTCATATTGCCAGGACTGGATCTGGGCGTCTGAAAAACCTTCAACGTTTCAGTTCCGCCTTTGATCCTCGGAATATGGCGAGGCGAAAAGTCCATTTCCTTCCTAGGGAAGGGAGGGATGGGTGCTGAAAACTAGGCCGAATCTTGTTCTGTCTTTAACGACTTGTAACCCATGAGCCATTGTCCCCGCCGTCAGCTCCGTCTTATTGCACGATCTAGGTCCCGCGATTGATTGGTTTACTTATAAACCCGTTTCCTGAGCTATTTCGGGGGCGGATTCTCTGAGCTGCAGAGCGCCCAAAAGGCTCCCTCGCTAAAGTCTCTCTTCCTGGATCTCAGCCCCTAGGGACTCCCATTCGAGAGAGCCACGGAGGATCAGTGCCCTTCCGAGCTCGGCGCCCCCTTCCGAGGAAACTCGAAGCGCTCCCGGTTTCCCTGACAGACTAGCGGGCGCCCCCTCCACTCCCACCCCCCACCTCATGCCTGAACTTTGCTTGGTGGCTCACCTCCCTCTTCGCTGCCCGAGGCAGGGGCTGCAGCCTGTTGCTCCTGCTGGCCAAGGAAGCCCTCTCGTCTTCTGTCCCCTTGGCAATGCGGAGCTACTTCGGCTTCCCCATCTCGCTCTCCCGAGGATAGTTGGGGTGTGGGTGTGTGTGTGTTAGTTAAAGGCGAGAAATCCTCCTCTTGCTTTCCTTCTGCGGCAATTATTCTGCCTTTTAATGCCACTCAACTAAAGAGACCAGCCCCCACCCCCACCTTTATTGCCTCTGATTGAAGAAAGAGACATGACAGACAGGTGAGATCAACAACCTGGTTAAGCCGGAATGCTTGAATTCTTACGCCGGTTTATATACCCCAGCGTTAAGGGGGTGGGGTGAGGGGTTCTGATTCAATACATTTAACATCCAGACGCCATGCAAGTTTGCTGGAAAGTAGGTCCCTTTGATCCCAACGGCGCTTACTTCCAAGAAAGACGCACTGAAATCTACGAGGCTTACTGTCAAGTAAATGTGTGTATGATTGTGGGGAGAAGGTGTTTCGGATGGGGCCTGATTTGCTTTCTGCCCTAACAAAAGCAGGCTTTCGCTCACTGGCGCGGTGCTCCAGAATGAAGGCTTTTCCATTCATGAAGCCTCATTTCAACAGGCCCCTTGGCAATCCACTGGAGCGGGCCACCCGCAAGCCGGGCTCTCTGGGATGCGGCTGGAAGAAAGTAGCCTGTGAAGAGCTCAGTGCCACAAGACACAACATGTCCTCCCACCTCCCTCCCGCCCCCATCGCAACAAGGCTGCTATCCTAGATGCGCTTTCCTGGGACTCAGCAAGCCAGCCCTCGGCCTCAGCGGCACTGACTTCCGAGAGCAAGCAAGCAAGCAAGCGTGGGCTCGGGCAGGCTGGACACCCCGCCACGCCAGCCCAGCGGAGGCTGCCTTCCATTCTGGGGCTTGGCTGCAGCAGAAGGAGCACCTGGTCGAAGGGCTTGTGGAGCAGGGAGCCAAGTGCAGGGCTCTCGGCAAGCCTTTCCAGATGTGACCCCGCTCACCTCCATGCGCGATCTGCAGGGTGGGGGTGTTAGAAGAACAGCCTGAAGCGACTACCGAGCCTCCCAGCCACACGGGCCGCTTCTCTTGACAATCGCCAGGCTGGGGCGGGGGGCGCCTCCGGCGATGCCTCGGTGGAGCCGGCAGTCCTCGAGACTACACGGTAAAGAAGAGGCTGCTTGTGCCTTCTTCACCTCAGGGTCCTTGTGGGGCAGCCCTCCAGGGTGAGAGCTTCGCAGCAATCCCCTTCCCACCCAGCCCGTTCACGATTCAGTTCCATGCCTCGGGACGGGAGACGGGACCAAGCCCCACTGAGATCGATGGGGTTTCCTCCCTAGCCAGCCTATCGACTTACAAATGAATCCCCCAGATGGGAAGTGTCCCCTACCCCAACAAGTTTACTGGGGCAGCATGAGCATCCGCGTGCCTCCAGCTAAACTGGAGTAACGTGTCATGGGGTGGTGGAGTCACACTGAAATCCTTTCAATTAGGCGTCGGGATGCTGAGATCCAGAGGCGCAAAGAAGCCCGAGGCTTCGAGAGAGAAGTGTGTTTAGGAGCGAGATGTCACCAGCCTATTAAACTGGATTTAAACCAGTTAGCAGCCGGGCCCCAGTTAAATGTCGTAGCACTTGAGGGGGTGTAGTTCTCCACGCACTCTGAAGAGAGGCAGAGCTGCCTTTGGCGCTGGTGGCTGAGTGTTGATTTGAACAGCCCGTTCCTGAACCCAGAGGCACAGAACCTGGCTCCCTGGTATTTAGGGAGAGTTCTCACGTCACGGTCATGCGCATCGCTTGAGTTCTCTTTGTTGACTGTTGATGACTGGATGTATGAATCGATCTGCGGGTGAGAGGCAACAAGAAAGTTTTCTCCAGGAAAGGTCTATGCATTTGTGTCGGCCCATTCACACATGCAAAAGCCATCGTCGGATGTTGCAGTCATCAAGCGAGGCATGTGCACGTGAGAACCAGCCCAAACTCCTCAGTTAGTGCCCCCTAAACACCCTGTTTGGCACCACTTTGGGTACATTTCAATGGGATTTATTTCTCAGTTGACGATTATTCTAAACAAACAAATGAACATTTCCTTGGAGGTGAACAGCAGAGATTCTAATCCAAGAGAAATGTCCTCAGATTCGAGATCACAACGCATAATACTCGACCTAAGGAAGTCACAAAGAAAACTCCCAAGGCCGCAACCTTGCTCCTTCCAAGTGCTCATTCCAAGGAATCAATTGTGACCGAAACTCCCGGATCAGTGTGAGCGCTTGCAGTCCAAATCTCCAGCTGCCACAGTGTCATATCTGGCTGTTCGCCCCGTTGGGTAGTTCGGCTGAGATAACAACCGACCTCTAGGCAACTTTTTCAGTTTGTGGAGTGTGGGTTGCAAAACGCGGTCCTGAATTGGAAAAAAAACCAAGACGTGCAGCCTTATGGCAGAAGGCAGATCACTGGGAAATCTAGGAAAAATCAAGGCCCCGGAGTGGGGCGGGAGGAGGGCAGTAATCTACTTAGCCTGCCTAACAATACTTTTCACTTCTGGCCATTCCTTACCCATGTATGTCGATGGGAATGCTACAACTACAGCCCATATTGACCCGGCAGAAAGTCCTGAGGTGTTGAGTGAGATTTACACGTGAGTGCGCACAGGACTGCGCGTGGCGCACTTCCACGGGAATCAATCCCATGAAACAGAGCGGGACTTTCTTCCAAGCAAACACACCGAGGATGGGGCTGCACAGCGCTTCCCTTGCGCTCCAAGTCCTCTTGGGTGTTCAAAGCGCTTCCCGTAGATGATCTCAGTAATCTTAACAACACCTCTGCGCACAGTAAACCCATAGGTCCCCATGTTGCTGATCAAGGGGCGGAGACGAGGCGGAAATCAGCTTTCCAGGGTTCGAGCACCCGGGTCTTTCCAGCCAAGGGACTACCCGCAGCTCTCCACGCTGCCCCTGCTCATCTCTCTCCCTCTTTCTCTCACCCGCCACCTAGATCCCATCGACTTGAAGCTGGCGCCTCTCTGAAAACCTGCTCGGGGGGTGGGGGTGGGGAGAGGTTGTGGGGAATGGAGCCAAAGCCCGTGCCAAGCTGCCTCCTCTGCAAACGCCCGAGGTGACTTTGATCTGTCAGTGCTATTCCCCGGCCGCACGCTGGTCGCCCAACTGGAAAGGCCGAAAGGAAGCGCCTTCGCTCGCTGGCTCGCCTCCGATTGGCTCCTGCCGTGCGCCGGCATCAAAGCCGCGCAATGCTGCCAGAGACGCCTGCGAAACGTACAGGCACACAACCTCCTGATGCAGAATCATACCCTCTTCCTCCACAACTGATCCGCCATCGGTGTCCTTCCTCGTCCCAGGCCAAGGTTTGCTCTTTCCGGACGATTCATCCAGCCAGCCCGAAGCCACGCGAGCACCCTTTCCCCCGGGAAACACTTATTTGAAAGAACTCGATATAAGAGGCACTTAAAATGGAAATCAATTTCAATGATTTCAGCGCGGCTTACTTCCATGTAATGAGCATAATCTAGCCGTAGAAAGTTGCAGTACAATACATGCTTACTCGGCAGTAGATCCCACTGAGCTCAATAGGGCTTACTCTCAAGAAAATGTGCAGAGCATCGCAGCCTTGCAGTCACTTAAAATCCCATTCAACTGAATTAGAAACCTGAGCACTGTCGATTGACCTCAGTGGGACTTAGCTTTGTGCTTAACTGCGGCTGGATCGTGCCAATACCTTTAGGAGCATGCGATCAGTTTTACTGTCCCAAATCCAACACCGCATCCTAAATCAAATTTGCTTGCAAGTGAACCTCACTGAAATCGATTAATTTTTCCACCTAGACGAAAAGCTCTATTTAAGAAAAATTTACATTCTTCTGATAAACACGAATCGCCAGAGACTGCCTTGCCATTGCCTCCACGGGAAGAAATGGGAAGCAAGACATTTTCCTAGTTCCAGGGAAATGTGCTGATAACAGTCAAGAGTCCAACTGCGTTCGCGGGGCTAGCCAGTTTCACCTTCTGGACTTGGTACTTGGCTGGACCACAACAGCTTCTTCCAAGAAAGGAGCCTACTTAGAACTGCTTAAGTTCTAAGTTAGTACTTACAACTACTTAGGAGATGACTTAGAACTACCTCAAAGCGGGTTTCAGCCTGTGAAGACTCGACCTTCTCAGTCCAGAGCATGACTGTGATTTGACCTCGGTGGTTTCTCTCAGGTTCATTCTCTATTCCTTAGAACAGGGATCCTCGGTCTTGGTTCCCCGGCTGTGGTTGGACTGCAACAGATGGGAGATGTAGTCCAACAACTTCTGGAGAACCCAGGTTGGAAACTCCTGCATCAGAAATGCCCTGCTGGGTGGGATCAAGAATGCGTCCATTCTACGGTTTGGGGTTGAGTTTCCAACACTGGTCACTTTGTTTGGATAATCACCACTGGTCACCCTTGCCAACTGGACAAAGCGGCACCTTTTTCACGTGGTTGAATCTATTTATTTCGCAGCGGGAGCGTAACCGGCCCTATCCATCCCCAGCACAGAACCTCCAGTGACTGTTGCTGGTGTCTATCTTACGTTTCTTTTTAGATTGTGGGACAGGGAGCTATCGTATTTATTTATTATTGCTCTTTGTAAACCGCTTTGGAAACTGTTGTTGTTTGTCCCTGCATGTGACATTCAGTGCTACACTGCCTCTTGACATGGAGGTTTTATTTCGCTATTATGGCCAACAGCCGTTGACAGAGCTGCCTCCCGTGCGTTTGTCTAATCCTTCTTCAACAGCCACTAGGTGAGCAAGTGGCCAGCACTATATCTTGCTGTGGCAAAGAATTCTGCAAGCGAATCATGGTGGTGCCTTGTGAGAGAAGCAGTGGTTTCCCCCTCCGGAATCAGCCTGTTAGCTTCATTGGCTGACTCCTGAGTTGTGGTGCTGAGAGAGAGAGAGAGAGAGAGGGCGGTGTCACCTTGCGCCGGAGTCTTGCTCTTATTCAGTAACCCACCCACCCCCACCCCAGCTCAAAACTCAGCCTTATCTGTGAGAGTCAGGATTGGATCTCCCAACTTATTTTCTCCCCCCCACACACACATACACAAAAAAGCAGCCCTCTCAAAAAATTGGGATCGGGGCTACGCTTCTGCTCCCTCCCCGCCGAGGCTCCGAACCAGTCGACCCAGCTGCTGCTGTGCCGTTAGCCGCCTAGGGTCTCCTGCTTTCCCACACAGCGCTTTCCGAAGGGGAATCCGCCGCGTGTGAAGGATGCTCTTGGGGCCGGGCTGCTGTTTCTGCTTCTGCCGTCGCCCTCCAATTTGTCCTGGCTATGCAGGACACCCCCCGCAGGACTCCCCTCGCTCCCCACGCCATCCAGTCCAATTATTTCCTTCCGAGTTGCATCTGCGCTTTGTCAGCACACGGTGGGATTTGACATTTTCAACCGACTGCAGATACTCTGGTTTGAATTGTTGTTGGGAGTCTTTCTTTCTTTAAAAAAAACAAACTTGGACTTTTCTTCTTTTTTTCTTTGTATACAGGACGCTTGTTTTCGCTTTAATTTGGGTATCTGGTCAGCTTCAACGAGGGGGAAAGGGGGGGAAATGTAAACATCTCAGCAATAAGTTGGCAGCTTTAGGGCTGAGGATCTCACCTACTAATTATTCCCTAAAAGTGGAAGGGCAGGCTTCAAGTATCCTCTTCAAGCCACCTTCTATCATTCCCCTAGAAAGAAGTCTCTACGGTTTGCCTACCCGGGAGTCCCCCAGCAAGCAAACTCTGGGGACCTAGATTTTTCTAGGGGAAAGACAGAAGCTTTTGGAGACAGATGCTCTTTGTGAAGAAGAGGAATTAGAAAGAGAGGCAAATAATAAGCTCTGCTCAAACTGCGATCATACAGGAGCTTACCACTGGGGTGGACAACCATCACCCTTGCCACAATGGCCTTTGGAACTGGGGTTTCCAACCTTGGATCCCCAGGTGTTGTTGGATTACAACCCCCATCATCCCCAGCCAAAATGGGTCAAGGAGGGGGTGTGGTGTAGTAGGTTGAGTGTTGGACTAGGACCGGGAGACCTGAGTTCAAATCCCCATTCATTCATGAAACTCACCGGGTGACTCTGGGCCAGTCACGTAACTCTCAGCCTAACCTACTTCACAGGGTTGTTGAGAGGAAAAACATAACCATGTACTCTGGGCTCTTTGGAGAAAGAGCGAAATATAAATGTAATAAATAATAAATCAGCTTCCCACAGACATGATCTAGATGGGACTGAAAGACAAATGCTGCACTGTGAAGCGCCATGCACTCCGGAGTTCTGTGGGTCTGTCCCCTAACTTGTGCAGATGACTGTAGCTATGCAGGCAGAACCTAGGCACATTTACTTCGAATCCATTTGGGTTCAATGGGACTCACTAACCCCCAAATACTTGAATATAGACAACAGCATAGGGAGGCTGGCGGCGGCCTGTGTGTGGCCACCGCCATAGCCCCCTGGCCGCGGCCCCCATCTGATGTCAGATGCAGGGGCCCCGGCTTAACGGCAGGGAGAGCCATTCCGGGCCACCACGGGCCAATATCTCTCTCCTAAACACCCCGTTTGGGAGGGAGATTGATCGGGCCCCTGAGTTGGCAGTGAGACCAGGAGCGGCTCTCCCTGCCTTTAAGGCAGGGAGAGTCATTCTGGCCATGTTGCCAATGCAGTGCAGGCTGATTTGGGCTCCAAATGGGGCTGCACGTGATTTGGGCTCCAAATGGGGCTGCACGCCCCCCCCCTTTGTTAAGTCAGACACGGAGGGGCATGTCTGGGGCCGCACTCGTGGCCCCTGATTGGTGGTGGCTCAGGTTCTTTGAACTCATTCACCCAATGGTGGCTTCACCTCTCAATATAGGATTGAAGCCTTAAAAAATCTTGGTCGGAAGCAAGCCTACACAGGCTTAGAACGACAACAGCCTAACAGTACTTCCTAAACGCAACGGTGCAGCAGTGGGTACAGGGCAGTTTGGGAGATGCCCTCCCCTTCTCCCCTAAGGCCTCTGTTTTGCCCCCAAAAGATGTCCCTGAAGCTTGCACAGTATTGTTAGGTTGTTCTCTCACTGCACTGGCACATCCACTCTGCATCTGTCAGCCATCTAAGTTTGGCTATGTGGTGCAGTGGGGAAATGCTTGACTAACAAGCAGAAGGTTGCCGATTCTGTATACTACCAAAGAAAACCACAGGGCTCTGTGGGTGCCAGGAGTTGAAATCAACTTGACGGCACACCTTACCTTTACTCAGAGGTGCAGCAAGCCTGGGCCCTGAGCCCCCTGCTGTCTTCTCCCCCAACTTCCTTCCATGCCTTTGCTACAGAACTACATGAACATCTAACATGGTGGGGGGGGGGGACATTCTTGGAATGCCCTTTCTTTAGCTCCTATGCAAATAATATCACACACTCCCCACACTCCGGCCAAAAGCCAGCAGTTTGCCAATGCGGCAGGGAGGAGGGAAGAGAGAGCTCGGTTGCTTTCCAGCCAGTGAGGGCTCAGGGACGTCTGTCCCAACCCCCGCTCCCCTGTTCAATTATAACAGTGGGGACTCGTGTTTTGAGAGGGCAAAGTGTGCACCAAACAGACTCTTTAGTGGGCAGCTCTTCAATACTTGGACTTGGCAGTAAGCCTCCCTGGCTTCAGCAGACGTGTTCTCCAAGTCAGGCTGCCAACTTCACCGAGTAAACACGTGCGAGATCAGACTGCCAGTGTGCAGACAGGGTCGCAGGTCAAGTGAGACAATCAGGGTGGCCAAAACGTTTCCTCTCAAATAATAACCGACAAGCAAAGCAGGAGCTCCCTGCTGGTCTCTCTCTCTCTCTCTCTCTCTCCTCTCTCTCTCTCAGCCTCGCACGAGACTGTCGGAGCCGGATCTGCTGCGCCAACACTGATCCCCCCCCTTCTCCGCCTCTGCTAGTTGCCTTGTTGGAAAACGAGGAGGAGGATCAGCTGCAGTGGATGAATGAGCTCCCTGCTTGTTACTTTGTGTATCCTTCCAAACCAAGAAGGGAGGGGGGATCAGAGGCACACCTAGGTAATTTTGAAGCCTGAAGGCTTTTAGAGGCCCCCACCCACACAAAGAGCATTTTAAACACATTTTTAACACCACCACACCACCTGGAACAGACTTAAAAGGATTTGGGGGGCTCCAGGGAGTGTGGAGGCCCTGGACCTCGGCCGAAAGTCCAGGTGTAAGGGCACCTCTGGGAGGATGATGAGGGGGGAGACTGTTGAAATGCTCAGGGGCACCTGATTAAACATCTTCACCAAGACCCTGTCGATGGGCAGCAGGTTCAGATTTAGCCGGCCAACAATGTGCCTGTCAAGGCACGTCTGGCTGGAGGGGCGCTTGCCCCTGCTCCCTCCCAGAGGTGCCAGTGTCCAAACCACACTCGGCGATTCTTCTGAGCAGGGCAGGAATTTGTCCGTCTTAGGTGCCAAATCACTTCCGCTAACTCTTTAGCGGAACGAGGGAAGACCGGGCCAAGGGAAGTTTGAACGAGTGGGCAACAAAATGGCAAATGCTGTTCAATGTTAGCAAGTGTAAAGTGATGCACATTGGGATGAAAACCCCCAACTTCAAGTATATGCTGATAGGATCTGAGCTGTCGGTGACGGACCAGGAGAGGGATGTTGGGGTTGTGGTGGACAGCTCATTGAAAGTGTTGACTCAATGTGCAGCAGCTGTGAAAAAGGCAAATTCCATGCTAGGGATCATTAGAAAGGGGATTGAAAATAAAACGGCTAACATTATAACGCCCTTATACAAAACTATGGTGTGACCACACTTGGAGTACTGCGTACAATTCTGGTCACCACATCTTTAAAAGGACATTGTTGAACTGGAGAAGGTACAGAAGAGGGCCACCAAGATGATCAGGGGCCTAGAGCACCTTTCTTATGAGGCAAGACTACAACACCTGGGGCTTTTTAGTTTAGAAAAAAGACGACTGTGGGGAGACATGATAGAGGTCTATAAAATCATGCATGGCGTGGAGAAAGTGGAGAGAGAGAGATTCTTTTCCCTCTCACACAACACTAGAACCAGGGGTCACTCCATGAAATTGATTGCCAGGAGGTCTAGGACCAACAAACGGAAGTACTTTTTCACACAACGCGTGATCCACTTGTGGAACTCTCTGCCACAGGATGTGGTGACAGCCGACAACCTGGATGGCTTTAAGAGGGGTTTGGATGACTTCATGGAGGAGAGGTCTATCAATGGCTACTAGTCGGAGGGCTGTGGGCCACCTCCAGCCTCAGGGGCGGGGTGCCTCTGAGTACCAGTTGCGGGGGAGCAATGGCAGGAGAGAGGGCACGCCCTCAACTCCTGTCTGAGGCTTCCAGCAGCATTTGGTGGGCCACTGTGCGAAACAGGATGCTGGACTAGATGGGCCTTGGGCCTGATCCAGCAGGGCTGTTCTTATGTTCTTATGAACCTGGCCTGTAATTTTGGGTCCCCTTTTGTAAGGTTCATCGAAAGAGGCTGAAACATAAAGAGCTATTTCCCAGCCACTATCTCCAATAAATGCTTCCCAGAGTGAGGGCTTGAGAAGAGCCTCTGCCCGTTGGACCGGCTTGCCTGCCACTGATGCCACCCGCCCCATGCTTAGGAGAAAGAATGTCCCATTTAAACCAGTCAACTTTTGAGGTCAGGGTTCTGTGCTTTTCCTCACTAACCACCCAAAGCCAAAGAGCCTGTAGCTTTCTTTTTCAGGGACAGAGGTCCGGAACTCTGGGCGTGTCTATCCTGGACCACAGAGGCGCTCTTACCTCTGGACTTTCAGGTCGAAGTTCAGGGCCTCTACAAAAGTCCAGAGCCTCCCTCTTTAGTCTGTGCTGGGGAGAGCGGGGGCCTCCAAAGGTCTTAGTTGTCACCAGTTGGAATCATCTTCCCAGTTCAGATCCTCCTCTTCTTCTCAGCCAACATCCACCTCTGTGCATTTTGCTCCCAGGCAGGGGAGAAGAGAGAGGTGTTCCCAAAGTTTCATCTCTAGGGAGCTTTCCAGACTAGCTGCTCAACAGCAGCAACATGCCTCCTATTCAGGCAAGTCAGATTCTAAACGTAAACAACAGGGAGAGCAGTCTTGTGGAAACTAACAACCCAAAAAAACAGCAACCTTTTAACGCCAGATATACCGCATCCTAGCTCTATATCGCAACGATTAAATTCAAAGCAAGGCATTGGAAATGTGAATGGCCCCCTGCTGTCTGCATAGGGACTGTGGTGTCATGATGCAGGAAGTGTGGAAGCACACTTCAGAGATCTGCTGTGACTCCATTATAGGGTCTAATCGCAGGGTCTAATCTGGAAAGCGCCTAGCTGCCAAAGAGGAGCAGCAATTCTTCCACGGTTTGGAGAGTTTGTGTTGAAACAAGTGGGGCACTGGATGGAAGACAGACCATTAAGAGAGGGAGGAGGACTTTTGCAAGGGTGGCTCCAAAGGGGAGGCATGGCGGAAAGGGGGGAGAGCCTCCCACAAGTGGCTTGCTTCTGCACCCTACCCGCATTTCTGTTTCAAAAATCTGATATGTGGGACAAAGCTCACCCACCCGTAAATGAACTCCCCCCCCCATTTTTTTTTTCTTGGTGCTGCCACTGGACTTTAGCCCTGCTGTCTTTCTCTCGCAGAGCTGGCACACAGGATAGTAAAGATATTTTTCTTGGAAATAAATTGAACCTCCTAATCCCCCCCCCCACAAATAATAATCAGGTTTAAAAAAATAAAAATGGTTTTAATCTTCACATTGTAAGCTTCCTTGGGTTGACATGCAAAATGGTGGGATGTCATATTTTAAAATAAATGCATAATCATAATTAAATAAGTTCAGTTCTAGACTGAAGTTCTATTTCGGCTCATCTGTTGAAATCAGTGGGGTTTATTTCCTGGGCACTGCAACCTTTCTTTTTAATGCAATTCTGACCAATTAATTCCAACCAATGCAAGCCAAAGGGCAGGACTGGGCTGCCATGTAGGGTAGGTGGGAACAGAGTACTGCACACTGCAGGATTTCAAACCACAGGTGATTATCCTTCAGGAATGCCTATATTTCTGGACACCTTCGACATGCTGAGTCATGATTGTTTAAACAATGAAGTGGGCCGAAGTACTAGGATGCATGCCAGAAGCACCAAATCCCTTGCCTTAAGAGTGTGCGTGACTGTTTGATTTGTTTGGCTAATGTTGTTATAGTTATTATGAGATATTAAACAGTAATCCACAAGTGGGTTGAATGTACATTGCTTTTTTGCAATTTTTTTGAATCCAACAGGACATATATTCATCCTTGCTGAATATCTTATCATCCTTACTGAAATCTCCCCTATAGTGCCCCACGATTTCCAGTGATTCCCCTCCCAAAGACACTTTACTTCTGCCACTTATTTCAGTAAGATGAGCACAGAGTTCACCAAAGGACACAGCCAAGCTTCAGTCAAGCTTCAAGCTGCAAAAGGGGGAGAGGGGATGGGGAGGGAGAAAATAGGTGCGTTATTTGGACCTAAAACATCCAAATAATTTGGATTAACTAATACAGAGCCATATACATATTCTCTGGTTCCCGGCAGTCATACACATATGCCCCAAAGATATTTGCACCCGTTACTTACACCTGAACATACTATTTATACTTGGTGTTAAGTAATCCAGAATAACTGCCACCCCTTCTTGTAATTGCTAACAGGGATTATTAGAACATCCACTTCACACATAAAAATGTATTGAAAAGGTATGGAAAAATCTTTCCCCTTTACCATCATGATTGTGAGCAGAACATTGGCTTGTTTTACACATCCAGCAGAATGAGGTGGGAATGAGGTGGTAAAATGGGCTGTATCACTTTAGTCAACAAGGTGTGTGTGTGTGTGGGGGGGGAGATCCTATTTTTGAATGTTCTTCTGCCGAATTTGAAAACTAGCACAGCAAGAAACAGACTGGGCTAAAGCCATTTGGCTGTCTGATGCCTGTCATCCAGGAACAAAATGCAGCAAAAACAAATGATGGACATGCATGTGTGAGCCAGCCCTTAAAGACAGAAGCAGTGATGAATGTGTGAATGGATTCTATTGAAACACAAGTGTGTTTGAGGTGATGTGAAGTTGTGTGGGAGTCTAACTGTGGGGACTCTAACATTCTAATTGTGTGGAGAATGTCACCTTCATTTTAAAAAGTAGTTAACTGATATATTTTAAAAATTAGTACTTTCGTTTTTAGCATACAAAAATTACTAAAAACAGCCCACAACAAAAAAGAAAAACAGTCTGTCAAACAAACAGGTGTTCATCAATGAACTGATTAATCTACCAATTAATTTGCATATATTTGCATGTGGGTAAAAACAACAGTCCTCAAGCAAGAAGCATGCTTTGTTTTTAGATGATGCACGCATGGGTTATAGCAGAAATAATCTTAGACTAGTATTTTTAAGCCCGTTATGATAACGGGCGCTAGCTTTCTATCCCGTCTTTTCTGTCTCTCTCTCTCTCTTTCTGTCTCTTTTTCCCCCCTTGTCCCCTCTCTCTTTTTGTTTTTGTTGTTGTTGTCTCTGTTTTTGTTCTTCCTTATTTTGCTTATACTTTTGGGGGTGTGTGTGTGGATGAATAACGGCCAAAATGGCCCATGAGAAGGTGGCCGCCCCCGCCTATCGCCCTCCCGCGCACCCAGCTGCCGGAGCCCACCTTACCCGCTCCAGCCCGAAGGAGAAGAGAGGAACTCGGGAACAGAGCTACTCTCTGTGTTAAGCTGCTGCCCATACTGTCGCAATGGACGCAATAGGCGTCCTTTGCATCCATAGCGGCAGTTTGAGCAGTGACTTAGCACAGAGAGGAGCTCTGCTCGTGAGCTCCTCTCTTTTCCCTCGGGCTGGAGCGGGTAAGGTAGTCTTCGGCAGCTGGGTGGGCGGGAGGGCGATAGGCGGGGGTGGCGACCTTCTCATGGGCCATTTTGGCCCTTAATCTTTTTGGGGGGGGAGCGGGGAAGGTGATTTTGGGCAGCTGGGAGGGCGGGTGAGCAGGCGGGGGCGACGGCTGTGAGCGGGCAGGGGCCTCGTTGGCGGCTTCGCCGCCACCTCGCCCAGCTTCCCTGTCCCCCGTCTCGGTCTTCCCCCGCCGCCATTGCCCTCGCCTTTTTCAGGGCGGCCGCTTCTGGTTGCCTCGGCCTCCTCTCGCCGTGCCGCAGCTCATGGCCGAGGCGGCGGCTCTGCCGCCGCCTCGGCCACTTTCCCCCGCCGCCACACACCGGCTAATGGCCGCCCGTGGCTGTGGGACACTGGTGTCTGCAGTCCTGTGTCCCTTGGGCTCTTCTGGGCCTGCACTTCGCGCAGGCCCAGAACAGCCCAGGGAGGCAGGGACGCAGATCCCCAACGTTCCAAAGCCACGGCCACTCACTTAGCCTTTTATTATATAGGATGAGATATTCCCTTTTGTGTGGGAGGGAAGGGGGCTTGCCTGTTTTAAGATGGCATCTCCCACCTGCAGTGTTTTTTAGAAGTATTTGGTTAAAAAAAAGTATACACACAAACACAACACGCGCGCATGCGCACACACACACACACTTATCTGAGCCTATTAAAACCTTTTAAATTGATCAAACTAATCAGTTAAATTATCAAACAGTGCTGTCTCATTGGGGATTAATCTGTGATGTCTTCTTCATATGTACAACTTACAGTTTAATACTGTAGTCATCAGGTGACTGGCATGCATGCATCAGTCAGGCCTTACTTCTAAGTAAACAAGAATTTCCAATAATTTCTTGGAGATATGACCTTTCTAACAGTTAAAATTACTTCCAAGTACAAGTTGTAGATGCCAGGTTGTTTTATTACTACCACATGCATACATGTGGGAACCAGCCTTACTTAATTATTGGTAGCTGAGCTGAATGTGTGACTTGACTTCATTGAAAAGTCTTGCTATTGAAAAGCTAACATTAAATACAACTTATCAACAAGTGGGAACCAGAATTTGCTGCTAGGGCTTCAGTACATAAGAGATCAACACAGGTCAATAGGAAACTAGTGGAAGAATGCTTGCAAAGGGATGAGACAACACTCTTCCTGTCTCTGGTAGAGGTTGCTGGGCTCATCTCAGTGATAATAACAAAACTCCTCACGGTGCTTAGTCAAATCAACTGTCAGTGGTGGGAAGCTGTCTAGTAGATGAACTCTGGGCCATGATTCCTTTAAAAAAAATGGGAAGAGAGAACTTCCATTGCATCAGTTAAAAAAGGTTTTTTTCTTGAAATGTTACAGGTGTATGATTCCAGGAACTCACTGAGTGCCGAACGTTTGTGGGCAGTGCCTCAGGACATTGCAAAAATGCGGAGGGCAAGGGATAACAAGTTCAAGGAATACTCACTTGGAATGTGAAGAAATTGCTCAGAATGGTGGGGGAAGGCATTTTTCTACCCTCTGCTACTGTGTTTTAACTTTTTTATTGCAAGTCACCCTGAGCAGCTGTGTGCTGGAGGGGCAGGATATAAATACATACCCTGTCAAAAATATTTGCAAAAAATTGATCCGCTGGTCCTTGTGCAAATAAACATAATCCACGGGATTCTTTCTTTCTTTCTTTTTCTTTCTTTCTTTCTTTCTTTCTTTCTTTCTTTCTTTCTTTCTTTCTTTCTTTCTTGTTATTTAAAAAGTTAAGCAATGTCTATAGAAAATTCTATTCAACAATATATAGTTGCCGTGGTGCATAAATTATTGTGTCAATTTATCAGTATAAGGCACAGTAGCATTTTCTCAATTCTTCCTACTAATATAATCAGTTAATATTTTCATTCTGGAAGTTTCCAGGGTCTTAATCAGTTACTGTATTACTTTAGGTCCCATAGTTCGTCTTCAGTCCCTGGCCACAACAGTATCTGTGGCAATCAATAAGTTCACTTTTAATAGCCTTGCAGATGGTTGCAGTCTAGTGTCTAAGTTATTCAGTAGCCCTGAATACTTGCAGTCTAGTGTCTAAGTTATTCAGTAGCCATGAAGAGTGCACATTATCCACCACCCTCTTCAGGCTGTGTTTCTTAAACACAGCAAACAAGCTGCTGTGTTTTGGAGAGCAGTCCTGGTAGGTGTGTGTGTGTGTGTGTGTGTGTGTGTGTGTGTGTGTGTGTGTCCATGTGTGTGTGTTCCCCTTGTTTCCTTCTGTGCAGCAAAAGGGTATCTGTCTGTGCCTCTTTTCATTTTACTGAACAGGCGATTTTCTCCTGCCTCTGTCTAGTGATCCTTTCTTCCTTCCCATTCACAGGGCATGTTTACAGAATATTGAGAACTTTTGTTGTTGTTGCTGTATACACATCTTCTAAATACTACTACTGATGATGATGATGATGATCATCATCATCATCAAGATAAGCCTGACTTCCCTACCTTAATTCTAGGGGTTTTGTGAGAGTAAAATGTGGCCCAATTGAGTTATTAAGGCTTGAGAACTTTTACAATGGCCTTATTCGCATGTAACACAGAACCGCGGGTCCATTGGACCCCCTGCCCCGCAGTTCCTTGTCCGTATTTGGACATAACCAGCAGGACCCTCTCTGTAGTCAGGGAGACTGCAGAGAGGAGGGGAAACTGGATATGTGGGCTTCCTTCTGGAATGAAGGACAGTTCTGGCAGCCAGTCACAGCCAGACTGGGGGAGGTGCTTCCTCCCTCAGCTCCAGTTAATGCAACTTTCAGCATTTGGACATAACAGGTCAGCAATAGAACCTCAAGTACGAGCAGCAAAACTCACTACAAATATAAGGTTCAAACTAGAGTTTCGGGAGGGAAACCTTGGGTTGCTCTGGTGGTCTGAACTAAGGTTGCACGCATTCAGACGTACAACAAACCCAACCTTAGGCCCCTCCATCTCCAGTTTCCCATTACGTGTAAACGTGGCTACTGTCTCTAGCTCTAACCGAGGTTACAATCCAATACACGTTTGCTTGGGAGGAAGCTCCAATCAGGCTTATTTCTGAGTAAACATGCACAGGATTTTCCTTACTTTTGAGGAAATAATAGGCTAGTCACACAACTAGGATGTGGGGGGGGGGAGGCAGGGGGAAGGCTGCACAAAACCTACTTTCTCCACAGATGAACCTGAAAGGTGGTGGGAAGCATGGACCACACGATCTGAGCTGCTACATGCAGCGTGGATTTTCTGGAGGTCTGGACGAAGCGTCCCAACATCCATGTATCCAACAGTGCACAATCCCACACAGGGGTGGATTAATCTCTTGCTGCCCATAGGCAGCCAAAGATTTGCCACCCCAGGAACAAGAGTAAGGGGGCTTGGGGGGGAGGGAAACTTAACTCTGTTTTTTTAAAACCTTGAAAAACACCGCTGTGTAGCAGCTGAGGCTCTACATACCTCCTTTCATAACAGGAGATGAGGTCAGGCACTGGAGGACGGCAGTGAAAGAGACCCTCCCTCAAGCCCGACTTACTCACAAATGACACAGAATGGGCAATTTTGGGCCTCTGAATGTGCATGTGTGTGCGCAGAGGCCCAACATCGACTGCTCTGTGTCATTTGCGAGTAAGTTGGGCTTAAGGGAGGGCCTCTTTTGCTGCTGTCCTCCAGTGCCCAACCTCACCTCCTGTGATAGTTTAGGAGGTGGGCGGAGCCTCTGACATTACACAGAGGCATTTTTAAAGGTAGGGGGGAAAGAATTAAGTTTCCTATATTGCCTATGCGGTAATAAGCCATTGATCCCACAAGCAGCTTGAACATGTACACAATCCTGCCACCGGAGTTAAGGGCATCCTTGCGTCCTTAACCTCAGCTACAGGCCGGGCTTCAAAGTGGGGTTAGGTGGGTGGACAACACCAGGATCCATACAGATCCTGGTGCTGCACACGAGCAGCCTAACCCATGCTGGGCTGCTTCTGAGAACAGCCTTATAGTATCAGGCTGTCAGTGTGACAAGGACTCCTAGAGAGGGGCATGCATGAGTGTGTAGTTGTCCTCAAAGTAGACTCTCCCCTATTCCCTGTGTCATACTCTCTGTAGATGTCTGGGGTTCCTGTTATACATCATACATACATCATATGCATGCCCCTCTATATGTTGGTATACATCATACATACCAACACACAGGTAGAGTCGCTGAGATAAGGGGCAAGTGGGGCAATATGGCAAAGGCACAGGCTTTTGGGGGGTGGGTGGGGCTGGGAGGAGAAGCACAGCTTGTTTAATCAGTAACACTGATGAGTTTTAAAAATTGGGAGGGGGAGCCAACTCATGTTTATTCTAGGGGCCATAAATCCTTTCAGGAGCCCTTGATGTATACATGCACACGTGTGCACACACCCTCTAAGCTAGTTTCTTTCTTTTCTTTTTTCTTTTTAAAGAACAGCTTGAGTGGGAACTGTTCACAAGCTCCTGATTATTTTGCAAAGCATTTTTCAAAAAATCCGGCCCTTCATGAGTTCCATTTTTACTGAAATGCAGGGTCCCATCCCTTGTTGCAGTGTATTCTGTATAATATTTACTACCAAAATGGAGTGCACAATAAAAGAAGTTTCCTTGAATGGTGCAACTTTTACAACAAGGTGGTTTAACATGGCTGCTGCTCTAGATTCCTTTTCTTTACATGATGTTTCTCAAAGCTTGTGATAAGTTTCTTCAGCTTCCCTCTACACAACACTCATGGCACACTTTGGTTCCTGCTCTGAGACATTCTCATTACACTCTGCACACCCATTTAGTACCTACTTGAGTCACTTGCCTTCTTTCTCTAGTACAGGAGAGAGCAGACTTCAGGCTTGTGGGGTCCACTTTGTGTTTTTTTACTAGAACCCTGAGGTCCATTAACTGGAGCCAGCCAGGTGCAAAATATGCACCATTCACCTGATGAAATGGGCTCTAGTGTGCAAAAGCAGGTGCTAAAATATAGATGTCTATCTTTCAGGTACCACAAAACCCTTTGTTGCTTTTGCTGCTACAGACTAACACGGTTTTTCTCTTTAGAAGGTGCAAAATAGTGGCTTGGGGTAGACATAAGAATAGAAGAACTGGTGCCTCTGGGCACATCTTCAGCCAGTAATATATTTTCAGTAGTGGAACTCAGCTCACAGTCCTTTCACAAGCAGATTCACTCCAGGTTTCCCCCCAAGCTTTTTTCATTTCAGTAGCCACATTGGTGTGGAGGGGCATCCTTTTTGCCATTGCTATTGCTAATCAATTGGGAGTCAGAAACCCCAAAAGAGATGTATCAATAAGAAAGTCCAGTTCTACTTTCTTCCTCTAACCCCTGCTAACTTGGCATAACTCCCGCTGACTGGCCCTATCCCTGGTGCCCCTGGGTGGCACAGTGGTAAAACTGCCGCCCTGTAACCAGAAGGTTGCAAGTTTGATCCTGACCAAGGGGCTCAAGGTTGACTCAGCCTTCCATCCTTCCGAGGTCGGTAAAATGAGTACCCAGAATGTTGGGGGCAATATGCTAAATCACTGTAAACCGCTTAGAGAGCTTCCAGCTATAGAGCGGTATATAAATGTAAGTGCTATTGCTATTGCTATTGCTATCGCTATCCACCCCCAGCACAGTACCTCCAGCGACTGTTGCTGGTGTCTATCTGATGTTTCTTTTTAGATTGTGAGCCCTATGGGGACAGAGATCCATCTTATTTATTTGTTATTTCTCTGTGTTATTTCCCTGAGCCATTTTTGGAAGGGTGGTATAGAAATCGAATAAATAAACAAACAAACAAAATACACATCTGACACACAATACACCAGATATAACTGTAGTTGAGAAGAAAGAAAAACAAGTCAAAATAATCAACATAGCAATACCAGATGATAGCAGAATAGAAGAAAAAGAAATAGGAAAAAACCACAAAATACAAAGATCTACAAATTGAAATTGAAAGGCTGTGGCAGAAGACCAAAATCATCCCAGTAGTAACTGGTGCCCTGGGTGCAGTTCCAAAAGACCTTGAAGAGCACCTCAACACCATAGGGGCCACAGAAATCACCATCAGCCAATTACAAAAAGCAACTTTACTGGGAACCGCCTATATTCTGCGACAATATCTATAATAATAACAGCAACACGACATTGATAATAAAATTCACCCATCCCAGGTCCTTGGGAAGGACTCAATGTCTGGATAAAACAAACCAGTCAATAACACCTGTCTGACTGTAAACAAAAATAATACTTTCTTCCCACTCTGCTCCAGTGTGTCCACTATGTCAGCCACAAACATCTAGCTAGGTTTGTGGTGACAGAAAAGGCTAGACCTTTATAATTCCTCTTCCAGCCTTTCCCCACCTCCGGTGCAAAGTTACTTATCCACCAGTTTCCTACCTCTAGCACTGCAGGGATGGGGATGAAGTTAAGTGTTCAAATTATGTGGGAAAATATAAGGGGGCTTAGTGAAGTCCCCACATCTGACTCCCCCTTATTTTGGCCAAATCATGATTTCTACAAGCAGGAGCTAAGGGGAAGAATGGTGGTACAAAAACTGGGGAGGGGAGGAGGTCCCCTCTGCGCCCCCCCCCCGCCGCCATTTGAGCACTGGCAACATTAAGTACCGCAGTTTAAGGACCAGGGGAGTAGCAAGGTTGGAGTGGGCCCAGAGACAAGATTTTAAAATGGCCCCCTTCACTGAAGCTCAGCCGATGTAGTAAAAAAATCTTACATGAGGCTGAATAGTGGTAACAAAAAGCAGTGTGTGTGTGTGTGTGTGCGTGTGTATAGATAGCTATCTCCTATGTGCCACAATAGAACATCATGCTAAATTATTTTTAAAAGGTTTTGTAAATTGTGGACGATGCAAATCATTGAATGGTACAAGAGAAAGACATGCTGTTCTGGTAGCTCCATCCAGGTCTTAATTCTCACATCAATTTCGGAGGATGAATACAACTGAAGGAAGCCTGGGTGGGTGCGCAGCTGGGGGGGGCAGTCATGTGACTTGCCTCTGGGGGCCCCCAATGCAGTGGGCCCCCAGACAACTGTCTCCCCTTGCTCTATTATAGTTACACCCCTGTTAAGGACCCTGCTTTGGACTTCAGTATATGTGGTGGTAAACTCTGACACAAATAAATAAATATTTTCAATCCAGCTGTAAGCATACAAATGAGAACAGACCACAGGCGTCCTCTTCTTTCCTTTCCCAGCTCCTCCGTGTGCATGAGTTGGCTGAACCACAGGGGCAAGAGCATATTTTCAAGCTCTTTGTGATCGCAGGGTGCACTGTGGCTGTCTTCGACAGTCAGGGAATACTCCATGACACTCTCAATTGCGGCATGCCCATTTGATTGAGTGGGGGGGGGGCTTTTCATCTTTCCCCAGCACATCTTTTACCTCCTCACACATCTCTTGCTTTCCAGCATTTACAACACCGTTTTTGTCCAAGACATTACTATGTTGCGGGGGGGTGGGGTGGTGGTGGTTGGAAAACTGCATTTTTTAGGTTGGAAAGGAGAGCGGAAGAGAACCTGATACATCATTTTGTCAATTTCCAGGTTGATTATATGGTCTTGCATTTATGAGTTGCCCTATAGGAGGCCTGAGCACACACATCCCTATTTACAGTGCTTCAGAAATGTTCAGACAGTAAAATTTCTCTGAACTTCCAAACCCTGTCCACTCCCTTAAAGCAAACACCATGAGCAGTTGCTCCTCTTTGAAATAATGCCATTTTCAGATCAATCATACACACAAAGGAGACCAGAAATCCAGTGTCCCTCATGGGGAAGGAAAAACAAAAAGTGGCCCTTCTGAACTGATGACTGTGTTGTTTTGATACAGCAAAGATGACTGCTGAAATTCTTGAGTAATAATTCACCCGCCAGCCCTTTCCCCCCTTTCTCCTCCCATTATCCAAAACATCCATTGGATTTATTATGGCCTTGGATGTTTTTCAGTTTTGGGGGTGGGTGGGGAGAAAGAAAGGAAAGGAAGTTTGAGGTCTATTTTTGTTCATACATTTTCAGTTAAGACAATTAAGTAACCCACACAATGTGGCAGCTACTCCCTTCTAACAGTTTCCTTATTTCTTGCAAAGACAGTTTACTTACTGCGGCTAAAGCAGGCTTCCTGATCCCTTTAAAAGAAATTAGAAACAACAGCTAATAAAGAAACTAAATTCGAGGCAGGGGGGAATAATGTATGGAAAGTCACTGCACCCATGCCAGAGCCCCTGTTTGCTTTCATTAGTTCCAAGCAAGGAGAATGACACAAAGAATTTTCTCTCAAGTCCTTGCACTGAAATTTGTGGGGAACTGTGTTATTTACTGAAGGGAGAGGCTTTAATGGGCTAGGCAGTCACCACAGACTTCCCGTGGGTGACCTTGCTGGTCTTCTTGTACGAGGACAGCAGATTGGACTGAGGCAAACATTGCTTCCTCAATTATGCATCAGCAACTGGTGGCCCCTTGGGCCAAATCCGGCCCCCTGAGGAGGTCTGCTTGTTTCCCCTAGTTTTTGGTCTTCTCAATCTCCTTTCCGCTTGTTTTTTTAAATGGCCGGGGAGGGAGGGAGGAAGAGGGAATGAATGAGGAGGAGGAGGCCACTCCTTTCTTGGAGCTGAGCATGCCTTTCTGCAGCATATCTACATCTAGGGACTTAACTGCTTCTCACTACTTAGTGACATTTTTAGTTGGTGCTAAGAAAAGTGTGGCCTTGCTATGTTTTTCAGTTATTATTTTTAATGGACCACTACAGCTACTTACCTTTTTTGGGTTGCATAATAGTCATTCCCTCTTCCTTGGAAACTGTAGTTCTGCGAGCAGGGTCTGGGGATCTCTAAAACAGAGCACCCTCCACCAAACTACAATTCCCAGGATTCTTTGGGGGGAAGCCTTTACATTTGAAACAAGCATTAATCAGTGTAAGTTTGTAATGTAAATATATGCTTGGTCTCAGCTCCGAAGCTCTTTCAAGAAGTGCAGATGGAAAGGAGAACAGGAGAGGTGGTTAGGATTGTCACTTTTTTCCTGGCAAGACTCTTGTGCCTCTAACAGCTGCACAATTATTTTGTTTATTTCTAGCCATTATGGAACTCATACATGTGGTTCCCAAGTGATCTTTCATCCAGGCATTGAGCAGACCTAGACCTGCTTAGCTATGTCCTCAGACCATGGATTCCCCCCCTATCAACCCCCAGCACAGTACCTCCAGTGACTGTTGCTGGTGTCTATCTTATGTTTCTTTTTAGATTGTGAGCCCTTTGGGGATAGGAACCAATATT
Source organism: Hemicordylus capensis (assembly GCF_027244095.1). Lineage (NCBI taxonomy): Eukaryota > Metazoa > Chordata > Lepidosauria > Squamata > Cordylidae > Hemicordylus > Hemicordylus capensis. The sequence goes on from NC_069657.1 coordinate 218,710,007, forward strand.
ATTTATTTGTTATTTCTCTGTGTAAACAGCCCTGAGTCATTTTTGGAAAGGCAGTATAGAAATCAAATTAATAATGATGATGATGATGATGATGATGATGATGCTACCTTGTAATTACCAATTGCAATAAGCAGTTAAAAGACAAAGTATGTAATGAAAACAAGCAGACATTCAACAGGAGCACCTTTCTCCACTGCTGTTGAATAAAGCTATGTCAGTTGGGTTTTTGCCTGTTATGTCTTGTAGGAATCACTTAAAATTTATTACAGCCAATAGGCCCCAAATCCTGCAACGTCCAAGTGAAAAAACACAAAAATATAGCTAGCAAACCAGGGGCGTAGCTAGGGGAGAGAGGGCCCATGTTCATCCCTCTCTCTGGCGGTCCCCCAGAGTGAGGGAGATAATGAAGAAAATAGGGAGGGTTGGAGCTGGAGGGCCCTCAAGAGCTGGGACCCCGTGTTCTTTGAACCCTTTTGCTCAATTATAGCTACGCCCCTGTAGCAAACAAATAAGCAATAGTACAACCAGACATATAAAAAGAAAAAAAGGATCAGGTTGAGTCAATATGAATACATAAGACTGGCAAAGATACTGCTGACATCCAGCCTACTGTTGCACTAGCTCAATGAGAGGTTTGCAAAACATAAGACATTTGCAGAGCTGTGCAAAGTGGTGATGCTCCATAATGTTTTGCAGCCATGAGTGGAAGACCTTCTCTGGGACCTATACAAGATCGTCCAACCTGTAGTGCAACCAGTTATGCAATATGTTGTGCAATAGAGTGCAACACACTGTGAAACCTGCGGAGCAATTTGTCAACATCTTCTGCTAGTGCAAGGCCAGGAGCTTTCCTAGACAGCGGGCTTTACCACAGGTTTACTGAGAGGCTTTACTACGAGTTTGAAGTTGCCTCAAAAAGCAGAAGCAGATTTTTTTAACCCCAGATATAAATGGGGCTACACTCCTAATTTTAAAAAACCTGGATCGTGTGTGAAGTGCTCCCCAATAGCCCGCAGGGACTTTGGGGTAAATTTGGCCGATATGTGAGCGCACCCCTTCCATTCCGGAGGAGATGCAAACTAAAAGCCAGGTGTGAAAAACTTTCTAGTCAGGAACAGATGTTATTTTATTTGTGCAACTTTCTTGTACTAGCACAACAGCATTATGGTAGCACAACATTAGTCTGCATGTAGGCAGACACATTACAATAAACATACCAGAAGCAATAAACAGTACTAAAAGGCGGGGAGAAACATGTGTAACAATATATATGTCTGTTATGCAGCTGTTGAAGGCACAAGAGCCCTGACAGAAGAGGAGGAAAGAAAGAGAATGGTCTCTTTTCAAGCTGATTGTGTCCACGACCATGACCAATCCACACAACCGAAAACTGGGCTAATTCTCCACTTATCTCACCTGACATGCTCCCAATTTTCACTTGCCTGTGAACAGAAATCCTGGTTAACTCACCTCAAAGTGAGCGTGTGCCACAGTGGTTGCCATGGGCTAGCCAGGATTTTCAATCGAGGATCAGATCAGGGCTAGCTAATAGAGTGTCCCACATGGTTCCTTTCAGGGGATTTAACTGAGATTTCCACTTGCACACTGGATAAGTGATCCTGGATCAGTGGTGAGTTAGCCTGGTTCTCAGTCATGTGAACGCAACCTGACTGAAACAGCAGTCTGGAGCACCTTGCTTGGTTCTTTCTGCTGATCTCTCCATGCAAATGCACGAAGAGATGCACAGGAATAACTGAGGGACAATAAGAGAAGGGACAAATTAATATGAAAAGACAAGAAATGGAGCTCTGGGGAAGGCAGACGTACCGGGAGCAACATTCCTTATGATGTCTGGATAGATGTTGGGTGGGATCCACACAGCCATTTCAGGTTCTCCCAAGGGCTTCCAGGCACCCAGTGGGGGGTTGTTGTTTTTTTAAAAAAAAAACCCTTTGGACAGCAGACCCACATCTTATATCGCAAATGGCTTTGATAACTCCCCTCTATATCAGAATGGCTTGCCATGTTGCTTGCAGGGAGAGGCCCTGTAGTTTGAGAAACACAAGCCCAAAGCCCCCTTGAGCATTCACAACTAGTTTCACAGTTCTTTGAATCTTAACCATTGTGATGGATGTTGCAGGAAAGATAGTACATGTTTAGTGCTGGATCAGATGGATATTTGGTCTGATCCATCAAGACAACTCTGTTTGTTTGTTTGTTTGTTTGTTTGTTTGTTTACACTTGAATTTCCTAAGACTCCCTAGGCACACACCTAGCTCTGATCCTGTGCTGACCCCCCAGGAGAGACTGAGGCAAATGCAAGGTCATACTTGCCTCAGTAAATACGTTTACCCCTCCAATTATACCCAAAAGATGCTAAGAAAAGCCTTACTGGATCAGACCGAGGAGCCACCTAACCCAACATTCAGTTGACCCCAGTGGCCCACTAGGTGCTTCTGGGAAGCAGACATGATAGCACTCTTCTGTTTGGCTGGTATCTTGTCTCCGAGCAAGGATATTTCATCAAGCCATCATGATTAATAGCCATTGCTAGCTCTACCCTCCATCTGTATGTCTATTCTTTTTTAAAGGGAATGGTTATCATCACATCAAAGAGAAGGGGCCAGTGAATCTTGTAAGTAAATGACAAGACATATTGTATTATTGATGATGATGATGATCTCTCCAGTACAATACTCCTTGTAAAAAGTAAAAACAAACAGATAAAACAATATAAACTTAATAAAAATTAACTAGAAGCAAGACTCAGTTTAAACCAATTTAAGAAGTTGAAAGCCAAAATGTTAAAAACCCACCAGACCAGGGGTGCAGCTAGGGGAGAGGGGGCCCATGTTCACCCCTCTCTCTGGTGGCCCCTGAGAATGAAGGTGATATTGAAGAAAATAGGAAGGGGTGGAGCTGGGGGGATGTCCCCCCAGGTTCTTTGAACCCTTTCACTCAATTATAGCTATACCCCTGCACCAGACTTAAGCAGCAAATGAAAGACTAAAAGGTCTCTCTAAAAAGATGGGTCTTCAGACGCTTAAAAAAAACCACTGAGAGAGGGAGTGCAAGGAAACTTGCTCAGGATGGTGGTCCAAAGCCAAGGGGCCACAACTGAAAAAGCCCGGTCTCTAGTCCCCACCAACCACATCTCAGTCAGTGGTGGGGCCACAAGCAGATCTTCAGATGTTTAACAAAACCTGGGAGGTTTGTATGGGTGAATGTGGTCCAACAGATATTTTGTGCTGTGTGAGGAAGTGTCTCTAAAACTGACAAAAGCAAAAAGACATAGGAACATAGGAAGCTGCCATATACTGAGTCAGACCATTGGTCTATCTAGCTCAGTAATATTGTCTTCACAGACTGGCGGCAGCTTCTCCAAGGTTGCAGGCAGGAATCTCTCTCAGCCCTATCTTTGTATATAATTGTGCTTTGGTAACGTACTGTATGTTTTGGTAGTTTGTTGGTTCTATAAAAAAATCTTGTCCTATTTTTTTTTAAAAAAAATCTTGTCCTATCTTGGAGAAGCCAGGGAGGGAACTTGAAACCTTCTGCTCTTCCCAGAGCGGCTTCATCCCCTGAGGGGAATAGCTTGCAGTGCTCACACATCAAGTCTCCCATTCATATGCAACCAGGGCAGACCCTGCTTAGCTACAGGGAAAAGTCATGCTTGCTACCACAAGACCAGCTCTCCTCTCTGAAGTGCAATGAAGTGCAGTCAAACATTGATAAATTGGGTCTGATCAAAGAGAGCCAATGTTTCTATATTCAGTAACAGCCAGTCAGTTTCACTGGGTAATCCATAGTAACACATACATACATGAATCTCATGATTAACTATCATTACATCATAGATAACATACAGGGGCGTAACAAGGTTGGAGTGGGCCCAGAGACAAAATTTTAAAATGGGCCCCTCGCTGATACACATACACACACTTCACATGTGAATTGCCTCTGGGGGGCCCCTCGAGGCGTGGGGGCCCCCAGGCAGCTGCCTCCTCTTGCCTAATAGTAGTTACGCCCCTGATAACATGCTTCTTTTTTAGTCACCTTTTTCTAGACTAACAAATCTCTTAAAAAATTAATAAAAGCCCCCCCACCGATAATTCATAGGGAAGGTGCCTCACCCCCTTGGTACTTTTGATTGCCTTCTTCTGTATGTTTTGCAGCTCCTTTTTGACATGGGGGAAATCTTCCTGCAAACAGCTCCCAGGTGGACAAGGATATGATATTAGTGGCATGAGCTCGCCCATAGCAATAACATCACAAAGAGACTGTGTGTACATTCTAGCTTTCTAAGTGGACTTAAAAGATCAGTGTTATGGCCATTAAGACCTGCTAGCCTGCCATCTTAAGACTCTGTACCAGGCTTTTCTATATGTTCTTAGCATCCAGTTCCTGTGGTGCCGCTTTTCTTTGTGCATACTCATGTATGAGGAAAGGGGCTGACACTGCTGCCTAAAGATGACTGTAAGTTTGCTTTTTTGTTTCTTGTTTCTCTTTTGTTCCTTTAAAAAATATTGTGAGGTGGGTCTCACGATCAGTGAGGGTTAGCGGGGAGGGTTAGCGGGGAGAGCGGGCTTAGCCCACTCTCCCCACAGACGAGCAGGGAGGCAGCCCTGGGTGGCCAGATCGGCCACCCACACGACTGCCAGCTCGGTTAGGGAGCCGGCGGGGGCTGGGGGGATAGGGGACCGTGTGGCACGCAGGGCATGCTGAAGAGACCCCCCAAGCTGAGAGGCTGCTTTTAAGCCTCCCGGTCACGGGTCTACTTGTGAGTTGCCGAGGTGCGGAACCTCGCAGCGGCAACACATGATTGAAATGCCCAGGTTAGCGGAGTGCTCGCTCCACTAACCTGGGCTTCGGGGAGGGTAGTTTTAGTGGGTGACCCGCTTTGGTGAGACTGGGTTCAGCTGCGAGCCCGGTGGTTCTCACGGTCATGCAAAATCGGGCTAGGCTCCCTTAGCCCGATTTTGTACGACCGTCAGAATAGCCTCATTGTCTGAGAGCGAATGATGTTAATCAATGGGCAGAAATGTGTTTTCATATTGTTACTGATCTGGGTTTATAAAGAACTCCTCTTGTCTCTCCATCATTCTAATTTCCAGGAGCTTATTCTTCTTTATTATTCACGTTTATATCCTGCTATTCCTCCAAGAAGCAAAAGGTGGTGTACATGAGATCTACTCCTACCCCCGCCTTTTGTCCTCACAGTAACCCTGTGAAGTACATAGGAACATAGGAAACTGCCATATACTGAGTCAGACCATTGTTCTATCTAGCTCAATATTGTCTTCACAGGTTGGCAGTGGCTTCTCCAAGGTTGCAGGCAGGAATCTCTCTCAGCCCTATCTTGGAGAAGCCAGGGAGAGAACTTGAAACCTTCTGCTCTTCCCAGAGTGGCTTCATCCCCTGAGGGGAATATCTTGCAGTGCTCACACTTCTAGTCTCCCATTCAGATGCAAACCAGGGCAGACCCTGCTTAGCTATGGGGACAAGTCATGCTTGCTACCACAAGACCAGCTCTCTCCAGTTTGGACTGAGCGAGATTCCTGGTCCAAGGTCACCCAGTGAGCTTTATGCCTGAGTGGGGATTCAAACCCAGGTCACCCTTGTCCTAATCCAACACTTGAACCAACCCCTACATCAAGTCAGAATTATTCTGGCTTTGAAGAACAACTAAATTCTTAGAATGTCCTTCCTTTTTTATTCACTGTTTATTCTAGTAAATAAAAACTGGAATATACATATTTTCTTATGTTTTGATTACAAAGAAAAGAAAACAAATTTCCCTCAGTAGCATGGAATCCATCCTTCCCAGATCCAAAAGTATAAAATAAAATAAAATAAAATAAAATAAAATAAAATAAAATAAAATAAAATAAAATAAAATAAGGCGGATAACATTGCACACACTGAAGTTAAAAGAAAAATTGGAAGTGAATACATCAGGAGAGTTAGAAAAATCCTCAAGTCCAAACTCAATGGTGGGAACACCATACACTCCATAAACACTTGGGCTATACCTGTTATCAGATACACTGCAGGAATAATAGACTGGACCCAGGCAGAGCTAGAGACGCTAGATCGTAAGACCAGGAAAACCATGACCATCAATCATGCTCTGCACCCCCGCAGTGATGTAGATAGGCTCTACCTCCTTCGCAGCTCAGGTGGAAGAGGAATGCTGCAAGTCCATCAATCAGTAGAGGAGGAGAAAAGAGGCCTTGAAGAATATATAAAGGATAGTGAAGAAGATGCACTTAAAATGGTCAATAACATGAAACTATTCAACACCAATGAAACAAAGCAGGCCTACAAGAAAGAACAAGCCAAGAACCGAGCAGAAAAATGGAAAAATAAGCCCCTGCATGCAGACGCGTAACTAGGGAAAATAGCGCCTAGGGCAAGCACTGAAATTGCGCCCCTGTCCAAACAGGAATGATGGGACTTGTAGTCAACAATATCTGGAAATCCTTGTTAAAAGGAACACTGTACCATCTAGACATGGTTGTTGATCAAAACCTGAAAACATGAGCCATCCCTGTAAAAGACTTAGAACAACAGTCAGGAGTTATGCGAGGATTCCAAGTGTCATTTTCTCTGTCTCATCTCATTCTTTTTTTAAAAACATGACTTTGTCCTAGAGGATCACCTGCCCAAATAGCCACTAGCAAAATAGGGGAAAGAAGAAGGTGGTGGTGGGGTGTCCATAAACCAGTGAATGATTCCTGCCAGCCTTTGTCTTATGATGACTGTTGGCTCATGATGGGGTATATGTGCATTCACCACACCAGTGCTTACTTTGACACCAAGAGGGAGGAGGATACATTAGTTTGCCACACTAGGCAGAGGCTTTTGCAACAGGAGCAGACCGCCAAGTTCTGCCAGGGCCAAAACAAGCCCCTGCCAGACTAAGAAATCATTGTAATTTGCCCCTTCTTGTCACAAGCAGTGTGCTGTTCTTTTATTATTGACTCTAACTCTCAATTATCCCAGTCATGGATGGAAAATTCAGGGTCAATTTACAAGAGACACATTTTCTACATGGAAGTTTCTTCTGTGCAGGTGTTGTGCAGAAACCCATGTGTAGTGACCGCCAGGGGCATAGCAAGGTTGGAATGGGCCAAGATGAGATTTTAAAATGGGCCCCCAGCCCCTCAAAGTCCAGGGCCTCCACACATCCCAGGCCCCCAAGGATTTAAGTCTGATATTTCAAAATAAGTATGCTGCCTGGAAATACATTTCACTGAATACACACATGCACACTTCACAGTATATAGTGATATACATTGAGTACTATATATTTGTGCTACTTTTAATGCCTAGAACACACCAGAAACACTAATTATTAAAATGGCCTCCTCGTTGCAGATTAGCAGAGGAGACTTTCATCCATGCAGGGTGAGCCTATGTTTGTTTTCTCAGAATTCTGAACAAATTCAGTAAAGTTTGATTCCAGGAGGTTTTTCACACGAGGCTTTTAAAGCACTTTAACACACATCTCCTCTGGAATGGAGGTTCTGCATTCACATGTTGGCCAGATGTACCCTGAAGTCCTGTGAGTTATTGGAGAGCAGTTCACACACAAGAAAAATAAAATAAAATAAAAGCACAACACATGCTTCACAGTTCTCACTCAGACCTGGGTTGCAAAACAACTTGAACATAAGTGCATTTATACATGAATGAATGAAAGAATGAATAAATAAATATTTGTTCCAGAAGTTTTTGTAATTTTCTGACATGAAACAAGCCACTTATAGGCCTTAGATAGTTTTTGTTTTTAAAGCCAGCACATTTTTCAGTCTGTTTTAAATTACAGTAAATATCCAGAGACTTCTCAGTCTCGCCCCACCCCCCATATCAAAGCCCTATGGCAAGCAGATCCCTAAATACCAGGGTAACCACAAAAAGGAATTCACAGCCTACCTTGCAAAAGCTCTGCTGGACGGTCTGGGCAGAGGGTCTGCTGCAGGGAGCTCTGCCAGCCTCCTTCCTGGCTTGCTGGGGCCTGCCGAGTTCAGGCTTCAGGGAGGGCTACTCTGAGGCCTCTCTGGAAGCCCCGCCCACCCACCAATCAGCTGAGAGGCCGGGAGAGAAGAGCTGCTCTGCAGTTTGCAGGCTGCTCAAGTGGAAAATCAGACATCACCAAGATCCAGCAATGGCTTAAGAATGGCAACTTGAAGAAAGAAACAGAGGGTTTAGTACTGGCCGCACAAGAACACGCACTAAGAACAAATGCAATAAGAGCAAAAGTCGAAAAGTCAACAGCAAACAGCAAGTGCCACCTTTGTAAAGAAGCAGATGAAACCGTGGACCACCTAATCAGCTGTTGTAAAAAGATAGCACAGACTGACTACAAACAAAGGCATGACAAGGTAGCAGGGATGATACACTGGAACATCTGCAAAAATTACAAGCTACCTGTAGCCAAAAATTGGTGGGACCATAAAATTGAAAAAGTTGTAGAAATTGAAGATGTAAAAATATTATGGGACTACTGACTACAAACAGACAAACATCTGCCACACAATACACCAGATATAACTGTAGTCGAGAAGAAAGAAAAACAAGTTAAAATAATCCACATAGCAATACCAGGGGATAACAGAATAGAAGAAAAAGAAATAGAAAAAAATCACCAAATACAAAGATCTACAAATTGAAATGGAAAGGCTGTGGCAGAAAAAGACCAAAATAATCCCAGTGGTAATTGCACCCTGGGTGCAGTTCCAAAACAACTTGAAGAGCACCTCAACACCATAGGGGCCACAGAAATCACCATCAGCCAATTACAAAAAGCAACTTTACTGGGAACAGCCTATATTCTGCGACGATATCTATAACAACAGCAACAACATTGACAATAAAATTCAGCCATCCCAGGTCCTTGGGAAGGACTCAATGTCTGGATAAAACAAACCAGTCAATAACACCGGCCTGACTGTGTAAATAAATAAATAAATAAAGAGTTATTGAGAGGAATTGGGAGAGGGGAAGTGAAAAAAGATGGGTGGATGGCTCAGTTATTAACCTTCTATAGCCAGGTAGACAGATAGTCATTCAAGTTAGAGGTCACTATCATAATTTTCATTGTGAGCTTCAAGATAGATTGATATTTTCCCCCTCATGTTTTTCAGGTGTCCCTTGCCTGCAGAATCTAATACGTGCCATTGCTGCCAGTTCTAGCATATTCTTATGCTATTCAGATGAAGAGCAAGGATGTACACAGATGAGCAAAGCAGAAAAACTTGTGGCTTTCCAGACCAGGGGCATATCTAGGGTCGGGCAGGCAGGGCACGTGCCCTGGGCGCCACCTGAAGGGGGGGGCGCAATTTCTTAAAATTAATTTTTTTTTAAAAAAGGCCACCAAAAACAAAATGGCCACTGGGCATGCTCAAATGGCCTCTGTGAGGCCCTAGGGCATGCCACGCCTCGCAAAGGCCATTTGAGCATGCACAGTGGCCATTTTGTTTTCAGCGGCCATTTAAAAAAAATTATTTTAAAAAATGACAACCGCACATGCTCAAATGGTGCCTGTGAGGCCCTAGAGGCCAGTGGGAGGAGGGGAAAACTTTGCAGACCCCCCACAGCCATTAAGAAGTCCCCCGAAGGGGCTACAGGTAATTTTTTTTTAAAATTAATATAATATGTCACTGTACACATATTCAAATTGGCACTATGTACAGAGAATCAGGGCTTGTGAATACTGAGCTGAAGTTTATGAGCTAAGATTGTATCCATTTGCTCTTACTTTGCTTCTTGTGATAAGTGAGTTAAATGTGATGTCTTAATAATATGGCTATTAATAGTGAGTTTGTCTTTGAATCAATGTGAAATCCTTAGTATTAAGGCCCACTGGGAGTTTCTTGCTCTTTCTCTCATTTTTACTGTCTTTCTGAAAGACTAGAATATATTCCAAGCAGTGACACAGTTTACTCTGCATATCATTTAATTATTTTCAGAGTATCTGGGAAAAGTCAAATTCTCCATTTATTTTTAAAACTTATGTAATAGTGATGCTAGTAGATGCATAGTAGAGAATTAGACAGGCACTTCTTTTAGTTTTTCCAAGTACACCTCCGCATAATATTGGGGATTTCATGAGCCCCAGATACTGAAATTTGTAGTTTTCCAGCATTTTCTTGGTCTGGCTACATCCACTGCTAAATAGTTGTTGAAATATTAAAAGATTAACAAGCTTGACTTGTATTTTTCAGCTGACATTAAGGTAAAGTGATCTGAAAGATGGGTGTCAGATTTTCCCTAGATACGCCTCTGTTCCAGGTCTGCATTATTTGTAGGAGAAGAATGGCAGTTCAACTTCCATTAGCAGAGCAAAGCCAGTCTGGGGAGAATTCAGCCAAGCAAGAGGTCTGGAGACAATTCTTAAAGTTTGAAAAACTACAAGGACTTATTTAGCAGTTATAAAAGGATAGGAAAACTGAGCTTTAGGCTGAAATGGGAGAGAGACTAAAGAAACAGCCCTCTCTGGAGAGGCAACATGGAGACTAACACTGGGAGAACAAAGAGGGGAGGAGTCCAGCACTTTTATCCATGACCCTAAAAACCCCCAGTGGTCACAACAAGACATTGCAGCTGAGAGCTGATGCTGCCAGGGTCCTAGCTCCAACAGTATTAACCTCTTGCTTACCAAAACAGCCCTATGAAGCTTTCACTGTACGTATTTGCAGAGGTAATTTTTGTAATTTTGTAATTTTTGTAAATTTGTAATTTTGGAGCCTGGACCTAAAGGCCTTTCAAGCTTCCCTCCCCCACCTCACCACTGCAAGTTAAGCATCACCCCACTATACACACACACACACACACACACACACACACACACACGGCACACACAGTATTTTTAACACATGGGTTATTGAGGGCACAAACAGCACTGGAACTCACAAGAATGTAAGAATATAAAACAAGTATATTTATGCAAATGTGTCTTCGCAGAAACATTTCAACCTAACATATTCCCATCACACATATTTCTTTCTCCTACTGTCGCTAAAGCAGAAGTCACACTCAGTTACACTTGGCCACCCACACAGTGTGGGTTGGCAGCGCAGTGTGGCAACCACACCACCCAGGACAGACTAAAGAGGATTTGTGGGGGCCCAGGGAATGTGGAATAAGCCACCTAATGGTGCAGCAGGGAAATGACTTGATTATCAAGTCAGAGGTTGCTGGTTCGAATTCCCACTGGTATATTTCCCAACCAACCAACCAACCAACCAACCAATCAATCAATAGATGTTGGTCATCTTCATTGCCTATTGTTGATACTGAAGGTCTCATCTTCATCCTATTGGTTCTGAGTCAGGTTTTAGTGTTTCTTGAAGTTGTTTGTAGACACCAGGTGTAGATTTTCAGAAGGTGCTGGAATTGTATAAGGCTTGAATTATAGGTGGTGTCCCAGTGATCACATGTGCTTCAGGTATATACAGAGAGCTCCTGTGACTGTCAGGTTGTAGGTGATGAGTTGCATGCTTGGATATTTACCTGTATCAAAATCTCCCTGCCCAAATAGATCATATTTCAGGGAGAGGCTTCAAGCCAAGTCTTCTCCCTGACATATTAATATTGTATGTACAGTTCAGGGTGTGTATGCATATGTGTGTGTTTATTATGGGGATCATTCAGACATGCAGTCCTCTAACTGTAGTATGAAATGGTACGGTTCCAGGCAAGAAATCTGTACCACATGATTTATATTATATGTGCATCTAGGTCTCTGTACATGTGCACATGTTTTTGTGTAAATAACAGTAAATGCATGCATTTTAAAAGTGAGGATTCAGGCCCCCTCCAATGCAGTGCATAGACAGGAAGTGTACTACTGTATGAGCACTGAATGTAGTGTGTGAATAACAGTACATGAATAAAAATCTGTATGCATGTGCACTGTACATCGATTGTACATGCATTGAATGTAACCATGAATAGGGCTTTTCTCTTAGTCTCAACCTCTCCAATCTGCAATATGATGATGGGCACAAGCTGTGAACCAGAAAATCCCAGGAAAGCTCCCCCAGAAGAAACAGGTATGCAGTCTGGGGATGCTTCTGGATCCGAACCTCTCCTTGGTGTCCCAGGTTTAGTCAGTGGCCAGAGGTGATTTTTATCAGCTCTGGCTGATATGCCAGCTGCTTCCGTTTCTTGAGATGAATGACCACAAAACAGTGGTACATCTGCTGGTAACTTCTAGGCTGGATTACTACAATGTGCTCTGTGTGGGGCTGCCTTTGTACGTAGTCTGGAAACTGCAGCTGGTTCAGAACGTGGCAGCCAGATTGGTCTCTGGGTCATCTAGGAGAGACCATATTACTCCTGTGTTGAAGGAATTGCACTGGCTGCTGATATGTTTCCGGGCAAAATGCAAGGTGCAGGTTATTACCTATAAAGCCCTAAACAGCTAAGGCCTGGGTATTTAAGAGAATGTCTTCTTTGCCATGAGCCCCATCGCCTGCTAAGATCATCTGGGGAGAGGTTCGCCTGTGGCTGCTGCCAACTCGTCTGGTGGCTACTCGGGAACGGGCCTTCTCTGTTGCAGCCGCTGGACTTTGGAATGTGCTCCCTGTTGAAATAAGAGCTTCCCTATCTCTGGAAACTTTTAAAAAGGCACTGAAGACACACTTCTTCACCCAGGCTTTTAATTAGATTTATATTTTAAAATACTTTTAATACTGGGTTTTAAATGTTTTTAATATTTTAAATGATTTTAATTGTTAATTGATTTAATGTTTTAAATGATTTTAATTGTAAACCACCCAGAGACACAAGTTTTGGGTGGTATAGAAATATTTAAAATGAAATGAAATGAAATGAAATGAAATAAATAAATCTTGCCATGGCCATGAACTTAGTAGATGGCCTTAGCCAAGCCACTCTGACTAAGCCACAGCTCCCTTCTGCAATACGGGGATGATGATGATGATGATGACAGTGACAACCACCACCACCTAACTTACCCAATTGTTGTAAGGATTACTAAGGATTACTGAGTTAATGAGGTCATCTACACAAGCGAAAACTGTGTCCTACCCAGGTTTGGGAGCTGTGTGTGTTCCCAGTTTTCAGTTGTGTGGATGATGCAAACAACTAGGTAGGAGGAGGGAGAAGTGATTGTGTGGGAAGCAAGGTAGGAAGAGAAACTGTCCAGGATTTCTAAACTGAAAAAGTGCTGCTGCACACACTCAAACAGGCAAAACTAATTTCGGACCCCTACTACCCTACAAGTGGATGCCACTCAACGTTCATTCCAAGATAAGGAAGCAACGGGAAGTGGTATTATTGGCAACTGCTGAGGGCCCAGGGCTCCAAGGAGGGACCATTGCTGATCCCTGAGACCACCTCCATGCCCATAGTCTTCATGTACTGGTGGCAGAATGACTGTCTTGAGGCCCGGCCAGGTAGAAGGGGGCCCATGGAAGGCAGTTTGCTGAGGCTTTTGTGAAACCTGGAACCAGTCCTGTACCAGACTGGACTAGAGAGAAAACTACTGTTTTGCTTTGCTCAGCAGAAGAATGCAGTAATAACAATACCTACAGGGTGTATTTCCCTTGCATACATGCAATCCAAACAGTTTTTAATAAAATTGCCCATCCATGTCTCATATCCAGCCCTGGGCCAGCTCAGTACATAAGGGCCTAAGGCCAATGCAGTGATGTATACAAAGTTTGTACTGGGGAGGGAGAAAAATGTGTCTTGTCTTGCAACATATCTTCCCCCCTTAATACACTCTTGGGAATATGCTGCATGCCTCATACCTGTTTGTTTGTTACATTTATATACCGCCTAATCAAAAATCTCTAGGTGGTTTGCAAACCAATTAAAACAAACCAGTTAAAATACAGAAATTAAAACATCATTAAACAGGACCAGTTAAAAACAGTTAAAAACAACCATAAAGTGTAGTAGAAACTGTAGATGCTTGCTTGCTAGGAAGCTGAGTTGCATCTTACACTTACACAATCTTGATGGAAATTACATGCAAATGATACTATTTACACCTAACAGCCCAGCAGTATGCAAAGTGACAGCTGGCCTCCAGTTTAGCATATGTTCCCAGTGTGGGCCATGTTGCACAGCTCAGCCTTAGGCCACATTCAAACAAACCACCCCACACTAGAGAGCTGTGTCAAAACTGACCTTGGCTTCAGGGCCTGAGCGTGTGAGGGCAGGGGGTCATTTCCCCAGCAGTACCTGCAGCACATGATTCTCCAGGAGCAGAATTCTATTGTAGCTCTATCCGGGCCAGGATGTCTGCAATCAGCATGTCTGAAGGCAACGCCTAGAAAGCGCAGGTCTGCTCAACTAGCAGGGATGACGAGGCAGCGGACTTCTCCAGCCATTGCTTAATGCAGTGTTCTTTATTGGTTTGTTAGTCTGTTCATTTATTTGTTTGTTTATTTTAAGGAGTTCTATACTGCCCAATAAATATGTCAATGGACAGTTTACATAATATACAAACATTTAAAACAACAATTAAAATATTAAAATAACTAAAACAGTTTAAAAGAACTATAAATATAAACTATAAAACTGGTTAACAAAGGTCTGATTGAATAAGTAGGTCTTCAGCTGTGTCTTTAAAACATCCAGAGATGGGGAGGCTCTAATTCTATTTGGGAGCGCATTCCAAAGTCCTGGGGCAGCCCTAGAGAAGACCCGATTATGAGTTGCCACCAAATGAGCCAGTGGCCACCACAGCTGGACCTCCCTTAATGATCTTAACAAGTGGCAGGGTTCATGTAGAAGGGCGGCTTTCATTGCAAGGCCTGGGAGAAATGCTGGTCTTGTGGTTGCAAGTGTGAATTGTTCCCTTTGCTAAGCAGGGTCCATCCTGGTTGCACTTGCACGGGAGACTACACATGAACACTGTAAGATCCTCCCCTTAGGGGATGGGGCCACTGGGAAGAGCACCTGCATGCTTGCATATTATTCCCCTTGATGCTTTCAGCTAAATGTTCCTCAAACTCTCTTTTGCCTCCCTTATTGTCACCTGGCATTTATTTTGCCAGAATTTGTGTTGCTTTTTGCTCTCTTCATTTGGGCAGGCTTTCCCATTTCTGAAGGAAGTCTTTTCTTCCCCTTTATAGCTTCCTTGACTTTACCTGCTAGCCATGCTGGCATCCTCCTGGTCTTGGTGGTACCTTTCCTCCTTTTTGGTATACATTCTAACTGGGCTTCTAGGATTGTGGTTTTATGTAAACTCCATGCAATCTGGAGTGAAGTGACTCTCTTGATTTTCCCTTTCAGTTTTCTTTTCACCAAACCCCTCATTTTAGAGAAGTTTCCTCTTCTGAAATTCAAAGGTCTGAAATTCAAAGTTAGACTTCCTTGGTGATTCTCGCCCCACATGTATGCTGAATTTGATCGCACGATGGTCACTGTTCCCTAAAGGGTCGATGACACTGACATCATGCACCAGGTCCTGAGGGCCACTCAGGATTAAGTCCAAAGTTGCCTTGTCTCTGGTTGGTTCCATGAGACCAACTGTTCTAGGGCACAGTCATTCAACATATCTAGAAATCTGGCCTCTTTGTCATAATCTGACTATTAATTTACCCATTCTATGTGTGGGTAATTGAAGTCACCCATCATTACTGCCCTGTCTCCCCTGATTTCTCTGATTTTCCTGCCTCCCTGATTTTCTTCTGCAACTCCCAGTCACTGTCAGAGTTTTGATCCAGAGGGTGATAGCTCGTCCCCAGTAGCACATTTCCTTTCAGGCCTTGAATTGTCACCCACAGGGTTTCTGTGGAGGACTAAGGTCCTCTTAGGTTTTCTATCTTGTTAGATTTTATTCCTTCCTTAACATACAGTGCTACTTTATCTCCAAGGCGCCCCTTCCTGTCCTTTCTAGAGAGTTTATATCCAGGGATAACAGTGTCCCACTGGTTCTCACTGTTCCACCGTGTTTCTGTTATGTCAGCTATATATATTTCTTCATTAGCAACCAAGCACTTCAGCTCACCCATCTTGGCTTGGAGGCTTCTGGCATTGGCATATAAGCACCTATATGCTGAATCTCTTACCAGGTATATGCTATCTTTCTATTGGCTCTTTGATCTTTTTGACCAGCTAGCACAGCCTTCTGTCTGCTCTTTATGTGGTTCTGCTCTGTCCCCTTTTGTTTTATCTGAATCTTTTACACTCTTACAACTTAAGGGATGGCATTTGCCGAACGGAATATTGCCCAGCTCCCCCAGGTATCATTTTAAAAGCTGCTCTGCGAGCTTTTTTTATTGCAAGCGCCAGCATTCTGGTTCCATCTTGGTTCAAGTGGAGGCTGTCCCATTTGTACAGGTTTTTCTTGCCCCAAAATGTATCACAGTGCCTAACAAATCTAAATCCCTCCTCCCGGCACCACTGTCTCATCCACACATTGAGACCCCTCAGCTCTGCCTGTCTTGCTGCTCCTGTGCATGGGACCGGTAGAATTTCTGAGAATGCTACCTTGGGGGTCCTGGACTTCAATATGCTATCTAGCTGACTAAATTTGGCTTCCAGGACCTCCCAACTACATTTCCCAATATTGTTGGTGCCAACATGCACCATGACAGCTGGTTCCTCCCCAGCATTGCCTAACAGCCTATCTAGATGCCACATGATGTCCCCAACCATTGCACCAGGCAGGCAAGTCACTGTGTGGTCAACATGTGGGTCACAAACCCATCTCTCTATACCTCTAATGACTGAATCACCCACCACCAGGAGGCCCCCACCCCCCGGAGGAGTATCCCCTGTGCAAGAGGATATGGGCTCATCATCCACTGAAGGGGTTCCTTCTAAAAGAGCATTTCCTTCTTCCTCAGACTGCTGTCCTCCTTCCTCTATACCTTCATTCTCCCTGACAGCAGAGGAGCTATCAGCCATGGAGTGGGATGCCTCTACCAGATCCCTGAAGGTCTCATCTACATGCCCCTCTGCCTCTCTGAGCTTTTCCCGATCCGCCACCTTGGTCTCAAGGGAACAAACTTGTTCCCTGAGAGACAGGAGCTCCTTGCACCAAGCACACACCCATGATTTCTGCCCATGGAGCAAATAGTCAAACATGTGACACTCTGTGCAATACATTGGGAAGTGCCTCTTCCCCTGCTGGCTTTCTATCGTCATAATTGGATTTTTTTTTGGTGGGGGGCTGTTTAGAGTATTTGGAGATTGTTTATTTGAAAGTTAGGTATTTGTCTGGTATTCAACTGTCAGCTATGTAACAGTTTAAACTTCCTTTCCCAAGAATATGAAAGAGGGAATAGTGCTTCTCTTCTCTTCTCTCTTCTTCTCTCTTCTCTTCTCTTCTCACTGGGCTCCTTGTGATCAAGGGGACTTGATCCCCACACACTTCCCCACTAAACTCTACGCAAAACTCCCATGACCCTGTTTGTTATCCCTGTTTGCTAAGGTCTGTTGGCTAATCTCTCTGGCCATTACCTCTTATTTAAAGAGCAGGCTTCAAACTGAAACAGGAATGTGGCTCAATGGGAATCTGGCCCCTCCCACCAGGTGTGACTCACTAGCTAACTCCTCCCTCTGTCCCTCTCCAGGCAAGAGAGAAACAACAACTAAATGCCACAAAGCCCGCAAAGCAAGCTCAAAGCAAATGCAAGCCCTGGAAAAAAAAAAAAAAAAACACACACACACACAGACACACACACACACCCCGGGACTTCTCCCTTAAAGAGAAACCAGCCCCTCAAAATCTCCACTCCTCCTGTTAGTTTGTTTGAAGAAAAAAGAATTGTTGTTGTTGTTTGTAGAAAAGCTTGCTTACCTTCCAAATCTGCTTGTGCTCTTCTCAGAGTAGGCTTAAAACTCATCCACCATCTTGAATTGGGGTGGATGACATCATCACAAATGACATCACTGAGGTATCCCTGTATGTCACTCACTACAATTGTACGAAATTTGGTTCAAATCAGTTAGGCGGTCCACAAGTTAGTCAGTCCTCTTGCACTTCAAACGTTCATGATGTCATCTTGGATCAGGATGGATGGCATCATTACAAACTATGCCACTGAGGTGTCCTATGTTTCCCTACAACTGTACCTGGTTCATATTTGTCCACACACTGTCAAGTTGATAGGAACACACACACACACACACACACACACACACACACACACACACACACACAATACCTGGTGATCTCATAAGCCTACTGAAAAGTAGGCTAAAAATAAGCTGACACATGCACTTAGGGCTAAAAAGTATGCAATTTAGTAGAAATGTTGACAGATATATGTGGTTTTAGAAAATATAGGTGGGCACCTACAAAACCCAATACGGTGGCTAAAAATCCAAAATTCAACATTACATGTTTAATATTATTAATATTAATATTATCGCAATATTACATGTTTAAACTCACCAGAATAATTTAAATAGTGTTAAAGGCCTGAGATTTGGCAGACATGTTTTTAGCTATGTGAGGTTTTAGGAAGTAAAGGTGGGAACCCCCAAAATTCAATATGATGGCTAGAAGTCCAGTAAGGCATCACAATATTGGATGTTTAACATCACCAGAATCAATACAATTATAGATAAAGGTCTGAGATTTGGCAGACATGTCAGATATGTGTGGTTTTAGAAAGTTATGTTTGGCACCCCAAAAATCCAAAGTGGTGGCTAAAATTCAATAAAATAAAAATATCATCTTGTGATATTAAATAATAAATATCATAAACAAATAGCTAAATAAAAATATGATCTTGTGATATTAAATGTTAAAAATAATTAAATTCATAGGGATACAGATCTGAGACCTGATGAGAACAGGCACCCCAAAAGATCTGATGTGGTAGTTAGAAATCCATATGGTGGCTAAAGGTTTTAGCTAAAAATAAAATAAAGATGATGTCAGATTATTAAATGTTGGAAATCTTTAGGATCATTCGAATAGTTATATAAAATTGAAAAAAATATCATCCATATTGCATGGAATACATTTTATTTGATGGAAAGGAGGATCAGAATTTGCAACAGAACAGGTTTCTGGAGAAATTGAGCTAATGTATCTTAACCATTATTAACAATGCTTACATTACCATATGGTTCAATTGACTGGTTATGAGCAGACCTATTAGAATAATTAAACAAAGTACTTAAATGGCAAAGCTAACTAAATGAATTAATGAAATGCAGGGAGAAGGCAGCTTTCTAATCTTAGCATGAACAGCTGCACAGTCCACTGCATTCAAGACCACTTTTGAAACATGTACACCTTCCATTGCAGTCAGTTTGGCAGGCACATTTTGCAAGTTCCTTGCAGCATTCCACAACACGTGGAAGCATTGTCCAAAGGATTTTCCATGTTCTTCCCTCTTTTTTTTATCCCCACTAAGGGGGACTTGCTATGTTTGGTTGGCACGCAGTTCCTTGGCCCCATACTAGTCCTGCCTTGTATGCAGCCCACTTTGAGTGCAGTATGAGTGCATCCAGGGTTGCAGGAATATTAAGATAGGTTTTCTGTTTCCTCGTGAAAAGTTCCAGTCTTGCATCATTCACATGCATGGCTGTACTACCTCGTCCATATATGATTACCACAAACCTCTCCAAGATCTGGAGATCTTGGTCTTCAGTCACTACTGGGCACTGACTCAGTTTTGTCAAAAACACTTGACACATCATCAAATACTTTCCATGCCTTTGAAAGGATGATATGGTATCACTATTCTTCCAGTGAATGCATGGAAGAAGGGTAAGTCCCCTAATTTTTTTTCAGGCCCTAATGAGTCAGCGACTTCATGGACAGGGATCAATCGGTATGTTGTGCCTTTCCCAAAAGAAACCCACATGGTCTGAAGGCCAGGTTCCTTAAGTGATGGAAGAACTGATATGGCATTGACTACAATGTTGTGTCATTGGCTTTGATTAAAAGTTCCCTGCAACCTGATGTTACTGCATTTTTGGCATGCACAAATATGCATGTGTCGGCCTCTTCATGTGAGCAAGCAGCCAAATGATCTACGCAGATATCTTGGTTGCTGATGACATTTTCTCTTTTAATTACCATAATTGTTCCAGAGTGCTGCTATCTTGTCTGCTAAGAAGGGGAAACATTCACTCTTGTTGTTAGAATCCTTTAAAAAGCTTTTTCAGTCATTTGGTTCTGTGTTGGTTCCCACTACCCTTTTCCTCAGACCTTTTCCTTGGGTACACCTGGTCTCCGCTTTCAGACTGTCCTGCAAGTAGACATCAAATATATCACATCTCTTGCACTTCATAGAATATATCCACTGCATGAAGAAACACATCCTTTGCATAATTATCTAAGGTTATTCCTGT
This sequence comes from Hemicordylus capensis, assembly GCF_027244095.1. Taxonomy (NCBI): domain Eukaryota; kingdom Metazoa; phylum Chordata; class Lepidosauria; order Squamata; family Cordylidae; genus Hemicordylus; species Hemicordylus capensis. The sequence goes on from NC_069657.1 coordinate 218,730,311, forward strand.
TCTCAGTGGTAGGCTATTCATCAGTGCTGACCCATCTACTATTATATCATCTGTTGGTGGTTCCTTCTGCAGCACTGTTATATCAGCTTCAAGAATTTCAGTCAGTTGAGGCTTCTCACAAGTGTGAAGTTTCCCATCGTCACTGAGTGAGGCTGGAGAGAACTGATTTTCATACTTAAAACACTCTTGCAAATTCAGTTGTCTGTTCTGACAAGAAATAAAGAGTTGTGAGAAAAGGTAATGATCTTCCTTTATTGTAGCTTGTGGAGCAACAACTTGCTGCTTGAAGAAACCCAATTTGTTTTTCTTAATAGAAAAATTTTTCATCTTCATTGTTTAGCCCCACCATGAATGACTTGAACTGCTCTCCACCTGAGTCGTAGTATGTAAAAATCTGTCAGCAAAACTCTGATCTGCTTCTGCAATATCCTTGGTGTGGAGAACCAGCAGATCTGTCGATTCTTCTGTGAAAGGCTGCCCCATTTCCAGAATCACATTGTTGAGCTTGAACACACCAATTCTTTGGCACAAAAGAATGTTTGTTGAGCTTGCCCACACTGTTCATGGTGACTGTGGCTGTTCCTTAGTGCTTTGATTGAAGAGACATTGAGTGAACCCCACCTGCCCCCCCCCCAATTACTTTCTGCTGACTCCAGCTCTATACCATCCAGGGATTTTTGAATGCAGTCTCCATTCTATGCATGTCCCCAGTCAGGGAGCATTTTAGAAAGATGATATCCAAGACAGATGCATCTGAGAGGTGCTCCTGACAAAGATATGGTCAAATCTGAACCATCTAATTCTAAATTTGAAGTGTAGTGTTGGAGGAAGGTAGTCGTAAAGTGGTCCAAACCAAGAAGGTAGAAAGAGGAATTTATAAAACGGTTACATGAGGTCTGATTGAAATACTTTGAATACAGTTGTCCAAATGCATTCAAGTGAACAAAACAGAAGAAAATGTGTGTTTTCTTAATGTAGCCATGTTAATATAGCAATGCCATATTTATTTTCAGCCACCATGCTGTATTTTTGGGGTGCCAGATGTTATTTTCTAAAACGACACATATCTGACAACCTGTCTGCCAAATCTCAGGCCTTTATCTATAATTGGATTGATTCTGGTGAGTTAAACATTTAATTTTGCAACGCCATATTGGGTTTTTTGCCACCATGCTGGGGTTTTTTTTTTTTGTTCCCACCTTTACTTTCTAAAACCACACATATCTGACAACATGTCTGCCAAATCTCAGACATTTATCACCATTTGAATGATTCTGGTGAGCTTAACCATGTAATATTGTGACACCATATTGAATACTGGATTTTCTGGCACTATATTGGATTTTGGGGGTGCCCAGCTAAATTTTCTAAAACTACACATATCTGACAACATTTCTGTCAAATCATGCTTTGTAGACCAAAGTGCACAATACCATCCGCTAGCTGCCCCACTGAATGGCAAATTGTTGCCTCCTGATCAGGTTGTGGAGGGTGTATGATATTATTTGCATAGGAGTGAGAGAAAGGGCATGCCAAGAATGCTTCCCACCCCCAAGTCTATATTGTTATTTTGCAGCAAAGACATCTGGGGAGGGGGAGAAGAAAAAGGCAAGGAGCCAAGGGGGCCCCATCTCCACTTCTTCCCCTAGGGCCCACTTCAATATTGCTTCAACCCTAAGAGAGCCAGCATGGTATAGTGGTTAGAGTGCTGGACTAGGACTGGGGAGACCCGAGTTCAAATCCCCATTCAGCCATGAAACTAGCTGGGTGACTCTGGGCCAGTCACTTCTCTCTCAGCCTAACCTACTTCACAGGGTTGTTGTGAAAGAGAAACTTAAGTATGTAGTACATTGCTCTGGGCTCCTTGGAGGAAGAGCAGGATATTATTATTATTATTATTATTATTATTATTATTATTAAAATGTAAAATAACAACAATAATAAAATAATAATAATAATTCTCAGAATGTCAATGTTATACTTGCCAAAATGTAGGTATGGCAATTGTGTTGTTTTATATACACTTTATTTACAGTTCCAGTCACCATACTGTTCAGGCCTCTCTGTTGTTTTAAGTGAGCACCCTTACAGCCTTCTGTATCCAGGCCTTTGTCCTGTCTCCTTCTGTATACCAGGGTGTTCTTCTCACAGCAGGCTTTACCGCAGGTTTACTGCAAGGCTTTACTGCGAACTTAAAGTTGTAAAAAACAACAACACGGACTCAAGAAGTGGATTTTTTAAAATCCTGGATATAAATTGGACTACACTCTAATGCACAGTGAAAAACCTAAATTGTGTGTGAAGTGCTCCTCAATAGCTCACAGGGACTTCGGGGTAAATCTGTCTGGTATGTGAACACTCGATTCTGGAGGAGATGCAAGCTAAAGGGCTTTAAAAGCAGTGTGAAAGATGCCCAGGATGTTTCCCTCCTAAATATAGCATTCTGTCTTAAAACAACACTACTTCACAATAATCACAGTAATAAAGCACAGACTCTCAATGATAATTTTTTCTTTTCTCCTTAATTTTCCCAACCAGTCATGTAAAACTTGAAATTTAGTCAGTTTCTGTATTCAGAGGCCGCTCATAATGTGAGGCCCTCAGCTGTAGTTTCCTTAACCTGTGCCTAAATCCAGCACTGTGACCATGCAATGGGGACATTTTATTCTCTTTATCTTTTAATCTAATGTGATCACCTTACTTCAACATTACTAAGACACAGATTTCCTGATTTCTATACATTTTAAAGACAGAGTTCCTTTAGTTTATCTCTAACCAGTGGAGCCGCTGTGATTTGTTATCATCTCATTTCTGTAACAGGCAACTGTATATACATAGGAGTTGATCCACCTGCTTATTATAAACCAGATTCCAGCTACTTTGAAGTCCAGCCCCTGAAAAGGCTACAATGAGCGAGATGAGGACCATCATGGGAAAGGATAATGGACTGAGGAGAGAGAAGAGACACAAATATCTGTCCAGAGGCAAAGTAGGGACATCGGAGGTAGAGGAAAACATCTATCTGTTTCTGAATTCTGCTGGTACCAGCCACACAAGCAGAAGGAAAACCATTCTCAGCCCTGTGCCTTGGCATTTGTGCTCTCTATGTTGATAATCTTTTTATTTGTTTGTAGTGAGTCACTGTCTGTAAATGGCAGTAGGCTGGCACCAGGAAGGGAGAAGCTGTGATGGCCTGTGGCGCCAGATCGATGAGGGGAAATGTGGGAGACCTGAGGCACACACAGACAATCCTGGGTTTGTAGAAGGCACCTGCAGGAACATAAATAAAATGTGGAGCATCAGAGGACAAGCCGCCTTTGCGTGGCCAACTGGCACGATTCCAATCACAGAGCCATCTTTGCTCTGGATCTCCATCACAATCTCTAAAACAAATGTCACTTTTCCGTCTGTACCTGTAAGAGCAATTGGTAACAGATGCCCATGTTTCCTAGTCACAATTGATGCTTGGCCATGGTGGGAGCAAGAAGGAAAGTGCTGCTAGATACAGGCCACAGGAATTGTTTCATTCAGGTCTTTTGAGTATCCAGAGGCACCTTTGATATAGTGCATCATGTCTCTTCTGTTCTGTAATGTGCCACTGCCATGCTACACTTCACATTGTTGTGTAAGGAGGTTGATGTGTGGTGAATTTCTTTTTGTTTACTTTGGCAAAGGGTGTGACAAAAGCCCAACTGTGAAGCTTTCCCCACGCTTTCTCCATGCCCAGAAAGCCCCAACCTCTGAAAGTTCTGCATGGCAAGTTGCTGTTACAGGGCTAGTGAAATAGGCGGTGACCTTATCAGTGGGTTATGCTAAATGGCCTATAGGTTTCTCCAGTCCTTTCCAAATCTGATGCAGACTTACTTCAGATAAAGTCCCGCTGAACACAGCAGGTCCGCCTTCTGAAAGGGAGCTGAAACGCTCACAGAAACTGGGCCTGTGTCTTAAAAATGTAAAATGACAAGAGGCACTTACATTAACTCATTAACTACAAGAATACTCCCCCTTCCTATTACAATGTTCTTGGACAAACATGTTTGGGGGGTAATTGCAACTTGGCTGCACTCCAGACTTTATTTCAGGATTGTTACATTTTCAAAACCCCTGCCATTTCAGGGCCTGGTGACAGTCAGTCTAAAACAGGTGGCTACCATTAATTATTCAAAGGGATTTTTCCAGGGTTTGGTTTTGAGTGTGTGTGTGTGTTTGACAGCGTGCACCAGTAATATTTATTGTACAAAAATAAGACAACTGCATGATTAAAAAAACATGGTCTCAAATCACTGTGGAGTTAGTGCGGGTTGGCTTTCTTTGTAAGAATCTTATTTGATTTTAAGGCTGGGAGGAAACTGAATGATGTCAGAGGAGACGGATTCATGTGAAAAGTGAAACTTTCCAAAAGGGGCAGTGCAAGGCAGGGATGGAGAGGAAGAAATGCAAAATGTTGTTCAAATAGTTGAACAGGGCAGCTTTTCAGCCCTTGACATGGACCTCAAAGCAGATACCTGTTCTGTACAACTACTGCTCCCCGAGGACACTGGGATCCTGGTTCCAGCTGCAGTATAAACAGCCCATGTCATGGATACATATATATGCTGGGCAGCCTTGTGTATGTTTCCATGTGGAGCAACACTGTGCATGCATGCATCACCCTCACTAGAAAGAGTAGCAATGTTAGCTGCTAGTACCTTTTGTTCTGGCAGGGGGGCTGGTGCTTTTGATATAGCAGGACAGGCAGAAATTCAGCACCCAGAAGCAACTGGTCTGCCCCTGCTGGAAAAAGAATGCAGAACTAGATGCGCCTTTGGTCTGATCTAGTGAGGTTCCTCTGTACTGCGACAAGACAAAATATAGTGCTAACTAGGGACTGTAGAAATAAGGGTTACTTTCAGATTTTAGAAGGTCCTGGGCAAAGTGCTCTCCAGGTATCACTCCTACTTTGATGGGCTCCTCCCATGTGAGTAGTAGGCCATGGTGGCAGAAGCAGTGGCTCGCAAGAGCAATGGCATTGAGAGCAGCAGTAGCAGCAGCAGCAGCAGCCCTTGTGACTCTGGGAGGCTGCCATTTTAATTTTCCCACAATGCCTCCAGTGTAGCATCACTCCAGAGCAATGCTCTGTTGCAGGAAATTATGGTCTCTCCAGCATTCTGGTACTGAAAAAAGCACTAGAGAGGGGGGAAATTTAAAGGGGGCCCCAATGAAGTAAGTACATTAGTGTATTGTTGTAAACACAAGTTATAACACAATGACGGTGACAGCCATGGGCCATCCCAGAGTCCTGGGGGCCCAGGATTTGCCCAAGGGTGCCACGTACTGTTGCTAGGTCTTTATATTCTTTTGACAAAAAAGAAACTTGCTCTATCATTGTATCTGCATGCTAGGAAAACGTACATGGATTGAATGTTTGCCTTTCAGAAATAGCCATAGGACTTCTGCCAGAGAAAAAGGTGGAAATCCGGAGAAGATACAGGGACAATGGAGATGGTGGGGATGAGAGAGAGAGAGATGCTTAAAAGGATAGTTCAGCAATCTTGGCAGACCTATAGGTAGATTTGGCGGACCGGTAGGCTTGCTATCTTTCCTTTTCTACTAAGACTTTTTGTGCTTTTAATAACTGCATGACAGGCAGAGATTCAAATGGTAAATCTTTCCCCATCACTGCAGCTGCTGTCTGTAAAAAACTTTATCTGTTCTCACCACCCACACACCCCATCCCGCTATAGCAGCTGTTTTGGGTATAGTATCCTACCTGCTAAGGACCAGTGGCATAGAATATAAATGTTCTAAAACATTTATCTCAATGATTTAGGGAGTAAAACAGATTGACGATGATGTTAATGCCTCTCCCTCCGTCACTAACCTTCCTCACCCTCCTCCAAACTCTATTTTATCTGCAGACTGCAGGAAAAGATCAATACAAATATAGCCTACACTTAAATTGATTGAACATTTTATTGCCTCTTTTTAAGTCTATTAAAGCATATCCTTATTTCTTCAGTTCACGGTTAGTACCATATTTTTGTCTTGTAATCCACAGTACATGTGAGTCAGAGTTAATTCTTCAGGTTTTATCCGGCTTGCTTTGTCAACTGCAATGATGACCTCTAATGAACAAACAATCTGTGCTGTCTTTTCATTGAAATAGAGTGGCACCCCCTAGTGCCACTTTTAGGATTAGCAGACTCATAGAAACAGTATATTTCCATCCTGTATAAAGAGGCTTTATTGAAGATTCTGTTACATTGTTAGTCGATGTGCAACATGAGGAGTGCAGTTTAGAGACTTAAAATAGACAACTGGAGAAGTTTCACTCATTCCAAAATTCACTTCCATCATCCTTTCTTAAGAATCCGTGTTGATTCTTGTTGAGACAAAAGCACCAACATGATGACGGCGCACTAAATATGAAAACATTAAGGCTGCAAGCTTTCATCAGCGTAATAGTGGATTTACCAACTATGACTGCAATCTTATGCACATTTACTTGGGAGTAAGCCCCACTGAACAGAGTGGAACTTCCTTCTGCATAAACATGCTCAGGATTGCACTGTTAACATTACATATTGATTAAAATTTGCCCCCAAGTAACCTGAGAGTCTGAGGCTGAATGACAGGCTGCACAGGTAGACCAACCCCTTCCTCACTGTGCAAAAACTGATGAAAAAGAAATGTAAAGGCAGGGTTTTCCTTTTAGTTTTCATCCAAAGCTGGCAGACAGTTTATATTTTATGCTGAAGCTACCAGTGGCTCTCCTTCTACAAATAAGGCAATGAAAGCTGAGAGTGCTTAGTTGGAATTTGTAGCCCCATACTGTGCAGCAAGCCACTGATTCAAGTGAAAGGTGTGCTTGCTGCTTCCAAGGCACTGTAAAGCATATCCATGCTGTTTCTGATGGTGGGGCTGCTGTGTGCCCACTAAGGAGTGCCTAAATGCAGTTATGATGGTACCACCATTGGGAATGATGGAAGTCGACTGTGGACATACTTTACAGTGCCGCGGGAGCAACCAGTGCGCCTTGCGCTTGGATCGGAACTTCACTGCGTAGCATGGGGAGCAGTGTCAACACCATCTTTTAAATATTTATCTTCAACCACATTGATGGGATTTGAAGTCTTTAACATTGACATAGTCATTTTAGCTACTTCCCAGGAAGATCTACAAAACCTAGCCATGGAAATAACAAAAAGTGAAGAAATGGGCCTTAAAATTAATGCAAAGAGGAAAAAAAGACTGAAACAATGTGCATAAGTAAAATGAAAATCTCCCTCAAAATACAATGCAATAACAAAAATCTAGACCAAGCAGAAAATTAATGTTATTTAGGGAAAAACTTTTATAGATAACGACTAAACAAAAGAAATCCGAAGCCACATAGGACAAGCAAGAACAAAATTTAACCAAATGAAGATCTTCCTGTGCGAGAGTAAACTAGATTTGCAACTCAAAATCAGAATGATGAAATGCCAGATCTGGTGTCTTCTCCTGTATGGATGTGAAACCTGGATCATCAAGAAAGAAGCCTATAAGAAACTGGAAGCCTTTGAGATGTGGTGTCTCAGAAGAATACTCAAGACTAAATGGACCAGAAGAACAACAAGTAAAGAAGTACTTCTGTAGTGATCAGCTTCCCCTCCCTGAAAGGGTTAGCAGGGAGTGAACCCTTGTCTTGACTGACAGGCTGGTGAACTCCAGGGCAGCCAATCAGTATACCAGGTGGGTGGGACCTAGGGAGCAGTTGCTGGGAATTCTGGGAACAAGAAGGGGGGTCTTTGATGGAGAGAAGCGCATGCGGAAAGGCTTAGTGAGGAGCAATGGAGTTTTGCTCCCTCATGGTCGAAGCCAGCATGTAGGTTTCTCTCATGGAATAACTGTGTAGATCCTTTTAAAAAAGGATTGCAGGAAGCCTGATTCTCCTCAAGAATTGGGTGAGTTCAAGGAAAAGGGAACAGTTTGTTAGTTTGTTAGTTAGATTTTTATGTAAGAAACTTATATTTCTGTGGTGTGTGCGTGCTTTTGCATATTCCTGATACTGTTCTATTATTGTTTACCTGTAACATAACTAAAATATATGCCCACCCTACCTAGGGCATTGCAAAAGGCTCTATAAACATTTAAGCATGCATTAAGACAACCTATTTTTGTAACTTGCTAAGTATTTTTGAGTGTATTTAAGAAAGCTCGAAGCCTCAGACGGAAGCAGTCTGTAGTAATGGAATAAAACTGGGTGGTGTTTTTGTTTTTGTTTTTGTTATTTTCTTTTTACAAGCCTCTCTGAGTTGGTTTTTAATTCAGGGAAAGAGGGGAGTGGTGAAGGGGTATTTCTCTGGTGCAATCACATCCTCAAATGTTCAGCAACTATCTGTTTTGTTAACTACAAAAAAACAAAGGTCCTGGTTTTCTCTAAATCCAGGAAATTATATAAATGGGTAATAAATCAGAACCACATTGAGCAGGTTTACAACTATAAATATTTATGCATATTATTTCAATATAATCTAAATTGGAAAACCCACAGGCTGTCTTCAATTCATAAAGCCCGCAATACTCTCAGTGCCTTTTTGTGATTTTACTACTCTAAAGGGGGCCAATTTGTTCCCATGGCACTCCAGGTATTTCGTACTAAGATCGTGGCCCAACTACTTTTTGGAGTCCCGCTATGGATCCAGGGAGTAACAGCTGAACTGGAGAGAGTACAGTCTATTTTTCTAAGAGCAATCTTTGCAGTGCCCAGGTGTGCCTTATTCTGCTCTGTGCTTGGAATCTGGGTCTTTCTCTATTGTCTGTAAAGCCTGGGAGCTTACTTTTGCTAGATGGAGTAAACTCTGTTCAGAGATTCAGGAATTTTCTTTTTTCCAATATTTATGGGTGGTTTCTTATCCCAACCCTTGGCTAACGTATGTAAATAATAAAATTATTCAACTGGGCCTTTCTCCTTCAGAACTCCTTGCTTGGGAATATAATAAGGTGAAGGAAATATTATTTCTCGCACGATATTGAGCGGCAAGAACTTATGTCTTCGGCCAATAGGACTTGCTCCCCTTTACATTTTGGGATTTTGCCACCTTGGGGAGAGAGAGGTGCTAATTATTTAACAACACTACATTTTTCTAAATTTCGGGTCTCATTTGCTCGGGCCCGGTTTAATGTGTTGCCCTCTTCTCTTTTGGATCGGAAGTTTGCTAGAGATCATCCTGTTGCAGTTTTCTGCCCTTGTGGCATCGGCCTTCTGGAAACTGTCACCCATGTACTGCTATACTGCTCTTTATATTGGGATGCTAGAGAAGAACTTATTTCCCCTCTGTTACTCAAATTTCCCGGAAGCTGTGAACTCTTTTATACACATTACTGCCTCGCGGATTCAAGCCCTGGGATCACAACAACTGCAGCTAAATTTTTCTACATTGCAATCAGGCTAAGGTCCCTATTAAGTGCTTAATTGCGAGAGCTGTCTATGTTTTTAAGTAATTTATTATGAGGAATTGTATTCTGTTTTATTGTGTTTTAGCACTGTTTTACTGATCGTTGTATTGTGTATATTTGTTATTCCTATTTCTGCTGGCCAACGGCCATAATAAAATTGTTGATGAACTATCTGTTTTCTCACCATGAGTAGGCTTGCACATAGAAAATTTTTGGACTTGTCCAAGAGCCAAGTTAAGAGAGTTTCCCCTGGGATTCCACCCTGAGCTCAGGGAGGCTTAAACTCTGTCAATAAAAGGGGTGGCGGCGGCAGCATTTTGAACCTACTGATAATACAGAATAGTTTTAGGAGAAGCCTAGCCAGGCAGCTCAGCAGGTATGATTCAGCATTCCCTCACTTGAGCTTGCTTTGAGACAGCTTTAATCCATTACAACTTTGAAAAGCAAAAACATATAAACAAATAATGCAGACAATCAAAAGATGTAAACTGGCGTATTGTAGACATATCCTCAGAGGAGTAAATTATCAAATACCACAACTAATGCTAGAAGGAAAGCTAAGAGAAACAAGTTCAAGAGGAAGGAGGAAGGAGGGATGGATGGATGACCTGAAAGAATAGCTAGAACTGGACACAGAAGATATCATCCACGATTCTAGGGGCCGTGATCCAGTGGTGCTCTTACCCCTGGACTTCAGGGCAGAAGTCCAGGGCCTCCACACACCCTGGGGCCCCCCAAATCCTCCTTATTCTGTCCTGGGTGGTGTGGTCACCACTAGTTCACAGTGCGCAGGTGGCTGAGTGTGATTATGACCTGTGCCAAGTGCTTTAGAGACAGAGGGGGAGTGAGGAAAGGGAATACATTGTGGGTTGAAATGTTTCAGTTAATAAATATTTTCATAAATATACACACCTATGTACACCTCTGCTGCGATGTATGGTTTTTGCTAGCTGCCAACCCGCCAATTGAAGAAGGCACACGAAGAGATAGAGAACATTGTCTCTGTTGCAGGGATATCCTGTATTGCAGATTCATAAATGGTTGTAAAAGAAAATTTTTAAAAAGTTACCCCTTCCTTCTAACAGTGAGTGGTAAAGTAAAGTAAAGTGTGTTGTCGAGTCGGTGTCGACTCCTGGCGACCACAGAGCCCTGTGGTTGTTTTTGGCAGAATACAGGAGTTTAGTGGTAGCCTTTTAAAAAATTAAATTACAGAGAATGTCATGGCCTTCTTTCATTATCCCCCTGTATAAGCATCCATGGTGAACTTCTGATGAATAAACTAAAAGTCAAATGTTTAATCAGAAGGAACAGGTACACAGTCTGGGAGTGCTTCTGGATCCAAACCTCTCCCTGGTGACTCAGACTGAGGTGGTAACCAGAGATGCTTTCTATCAGCTTCAGCTGATACTCCAGCAGCGTCTGTTTCTTGAGACAAACAACCTCAGAACAGTAGTACATATGCTGGTAAGTACCAGACTTGACTACTGCAATGTGCTCTATGTGGGGCTGCCTTTGTTGTCCGGAAACTGCAGTTGGTACAGATACTGCAGTTGGCAGCCAGGTTGGCCTCCTCTCCAGGTCATCTCGAGGAGAACATATTACTCCTGAATTGAAAGAACCACACTGGCTACCGATATGTTTCTTGGCAAAATTCAGGGTTTTGGTTATAACCTATAAAGCACTAAATGACTTAGGCCCAGGGTATTTAAGAGAACATCTTCACTATGAGCCCTATTGCCCATTGAGATAATCCGGAGAGGTGTGTTTGCAGTTGCCACCAGCTCATCTGGTGGCTACACAGGGACGGGCCTTCTCTGTTGCTACCCAAGATTCTAGAACGGGCTCCCTGCTGAAATAAGAGCCTCCCAATCTCTGACAACTTTTTAGAAGTCTTTAAAGACACATTTTTTCACCCAAGCTTTAATTATTTTTATGTTGTTGTAGACCTCCCAGAGACAGGAGTTTGGTGCAGTGTACAAATATAATAAATAAATATTTTTTTTTAAAAAAAAACCCACTCAGAGTTCTGCAATTGTGATTGCCATCATGTGTCCTGGTAGGCCTGGGACCCAGACTGGATGGAGCATTAGAATGGATCCACAGGACAGTTGCTCTGAAGGCAGCATCAGATGAAAGTCAGGGTTAGATCCTAAGCCAAGAAGCCAATCTGAGAGGAGAGCCGGAAAAAGAATGTTGCAAGGCAGGCAAGTGGAGAGGAAAGTTGGCAGCAGCAGAGAAGTCAGCAGGAGGACCGAGAAAGAATAGGCAGGCAGAGAGGCACCTGTAGCATATGTTGGGCACAGTTGCTGTGACCCAGGCCGGATCTGAAAGTGTCTATATCTAGGCCGAATCCATAGAAACAGTCAACAGAAGTAGAGCCATACTAGGCCCTATAGAGCAATTCCTGCCCCTTCTGTGTGAAATTTATGGTCCTGAGTACCACTCTACAAAGAGGCATCAATATATTGACTGAGGCTCTCAGTTTGAGTCCCGATTCATTTAAGATTTGTTTTTAAAGAGCAAAACTTGTCCATGATCTCTGTATAGGCTATCATCCAATATAATGTTTTTATTGACTCAAGTAAAATATGTCGATATAAGAATGGGGTATTAATTATAAAGATTTAGCTCAAGGTACAAGTCAGAAGGTTGACTAAAGCAAAGGCGTCTTTCGAAGGTGTAGCTCTGGGGCGGAGCTTAAATGGGGAACTCCTCCTCTGCCTCCCCTTTGCCCTCATTCAAGTTGTATGTTTATAACTCCTCAGTCCTTCACCTGTAGTAAAACCATAACAGCCCTGCATTTATGACACTTGTCAACATGAGATCAAGCTGAAATTGAAGGTGGGCTGGGAGCGAACAAACCCTTTGTTTAAACACCAGTAGCTTGGGAAAATTAGAAATCATAAGGTAGAAAATCATGACAAACTATACAAAAGGTAAACGATGCACAAGAGATGAAATCATTCACACCTTTGTGGCCTACCAGTGCGGGAGAATTGGTCCTACTGTGTTAGGCAACTTGAAGACTGGGTCACAATCTACAAAAACAAAAAATACTTTTATAGGAACCTTTTGATGATTTGGAAATACACTCAAATATATGTATGAATTGCACTTTGTACATCCAAGGTCTTTATTAATAGCAACAGTAACTTACTGTGGCTTCAGACTTCAGTATTTACCAGGAAGTGAATTCTACTGTGCCTAGAAAGATGACTTCCGAGTAAACATTGTACAGCCGCAGCTGACTGTGTTTTCTCTCCATCAGAAGGTGCAATCAAGAGCACGTTAGGTGTGCTTGAATTGGACTGGCATAAATGGGCCCTCAGCATTGACTGTGAGCCTACATTGTTATTGATCTGTAGTGTGACTCAAGCACACTTAACATTCTCTGGTTTGAGTTTATGCTGTCTGTTAGCATAGTCCTGTTTTAGGGCCAAACAACACATTACACACAGTTGTGTATTTCTTTCTCCTGACATTAAAAAAAATTGACAAGGAGTTGACAAGGAGGCAGCAATCAAGAGTGGGAGAGCAGGAGAAGTGGGTAGATAGGCTACTTAACCCTTTCCCTGTCCCTACTTAACCCTTTCCCTGTGAAGTGGCGGGGGCGGGGGGGAGAGAGAGAGTTTGTGAATGCACTGCTGTAGATCCAGACTTCTCCCCTTTTAGCCAGAAGTACCATCTCCATCACAGAATCAAGCTCGGTTCTTACAGGCTGCACAAAGTGCTGATGAGCTGGCTTTGGGGGCAATAAGGAAGACTTTTCCTTTCCAGAGAGCTGGCGAATAAGCATTTAACTAGATAAAACATGCCAGGCACATGGCTTTTTAAAAACATACCAATGCAGTGGATTTGGACCCAGGTTGATAGAAGCAAATGCCGGGAGAGGGGGAACCAGAGCTCTCACCACCGCAAAACGAAATGAAACAAACCCCTCCCCAAACATCCCCACACTGGTTCCTGTAGACAGGGACATCTGTGTGTATCTCAAATACCCTCTTTCCAAGTTATTTTTCTTCCCATGTATGAGCAGATTTGGGGAACACTGAATGTTTCCCCCTATGAGTGGAAAAGGAGTTTGGTGAATATGATTTTCCATCCAGAAATAACAGGAGGAGAGAGGGTCACACAGTCCTTCCCTTCACCATTTTTCTGTTTTAAATTGCAGCCTGAGGCAGCTTTCCAGTTGTTGTTGTTGTTCTTGTTGTCAAAGCAAACTCTTGAAGGAAAGAAACATGCAGCTCCTACTGATATTTGGACTACGGGCTCAAACATTCAAACAATTTAAAATTCGTCCCCATGCCAGGTGACCAAGTGAGACATGAGACAGAAAGATAGAGGGAGTGATTCAAAGTATGCAATTAATTTACATGGCAGCTTACAGAGCAATGCAAGAATAGATACAAGTCCCTGCCCTGAGGGGATTACAATTTACATTTCCAGAGTGGAGGAGACATGAAAGGGAGGGAGAGACAAGAGTACCACGGACAACAGAGAGAGGGGAGAAACAAGCACATGCAACAAGGGACAAATGAAATGTCAACAAATTTAAGTACAACAGTAAATCTAAGAATTACCTGTAATGGTATATTTACAAAATCCCATCTTAAATTGTGAGAGAGGGCCAAATTCCACATTATGTTAAATGTGTAACTTGACCCGGCATGTGCATTTTTTTCCTTTTAAAAAAGCAGCCATCGGGGATGGGGGTGGGTGGGGGTGCAGTGAGCAGGTAGCATTTTGGTTTTGTTTTAATCTTTTATGTAACACCATAGAGTCATACACGTGACCTTTGGCCCTCACTTTCACAGGCTGCAGGCAAGGCAGGCGCTTGCCTGCCTTCCCCTGCAGACAAGCAGTGGCCGTTCTTGCCTCCGCTGCGCCACACACTGCACACGAGTGGTGGTGCAGCAAAGGCAACAGCTGGGAGCAGGAGGACTTCCCCCTCCCGCCTCCCAGGGTTCTCCATGGCCCAAGTGTGGCGGCTACTCACAGGAGAGGAGAGCTGGTCTTGTGGTAGCAAGCATGACTTGTCCCCATAGCTAAGCAGGGTCTGCCCTGGTTGCATATGAATGGGAGACTTGATGTGTGAGCAATATAAGATATTCCCCTCAGGGGATGGAGCTGCTCTGGGAAGAGCAGAAGGTTCCCTTCCTGGCTTCTGCAAGTTCCCTCCCTGGCTTCTGCAAGATAGGGCTGAGAGAGATTCCTGCCTGCAACCTTGGAGAAGCCGCTGCCAGTCTGTGAAGACAATACTGAGCTAGATAGACCAAATGGTCTGACTCAGTATATGGCAGCTTCCTATCTTCCTATGTTCCTAGAACAGCTGCTGAGCTCTGCACAGCTCCTCCTTTCTCCTGACTCACTGCCGGAAGTGTTGGGGGGCAGTGGGGGAGGGAGCCATTGTTCACTTAACCTTGGCTAAATGCCGGGTTCAAAAGTGGGGCTAGGCACAGGGGCAGCACCAGGATTGGGCTCGATCCCAGCGCTTCACATGGGCAGCCTAGCCCGGGCAGGCCTGGACTAGCCTGGACTAGGCTGCACAATGCATATGAACAGCCTCAATGTGTAGTTGGTCCCCCTTCACCCTATGTGTGTTACATTGAAATATACATTTAATGAGAACATACGAACAGCCCTGCTGGATCAGGCCCAGGCTCTATCTAGTCCAGCATCCTGTTTCACACAGTGGCCCACCAGATGCCTCTCGGAAGCCCACAAGCAAGAGCTGAGGGCCTGCCCTCTCTCCTGCTGTCGCTTGCCTGTGACTGGCATTCAGAGGCATCCTGCCTCTGAGGCTGGAGGTGGCCTATAGCCACCAGACTAAATAAGATAATGTTTGGCCTTAAAAATACCCACTGTTTTTGGTTGGGGTTCTTTATGTTCAATCTCTATCAGATGTAAATGTCTGCCAGTACGCGTTCCAGCTTGACAATTCATTCTGGAGGGATATGCTTTTGTAGTGTGACATTATGCATCACAACAGAAACTGTGGACTTTAAAAAGAAAGTCTAAAAAAAAAAAAATTGCTGTTGACCTTATCCTGAGTGTAGCAGAGCAAGCAGTGCCCTGAAGGGATTTTCTCACTGCTCATAAAAAATGTCACAGCACAGTCTTGTCCCATCTGTACTACGCTCTCTCAGGACAACATTTGTGCAAGCCTGTTGGAGAATGCTATACCGTAAATAATGCTACTTGAAACATTGCATGAAGAATAAGATGGTGTTTGGTGTTTTTTTTAAAAAAAAAATTAAAAGTTTAGAATTATCAGTTTAAACTATTCCACAAGTTTGTGGGATTCTGTGCAGAAAAGTGGCTGCTCTGGGAATGTTTTTTTCCAAGCTCTACCTTTAAAAAACTCACTCAGATTTCATTTCAAAACAGAGAAGTTGCTAGCCTTCAGTGTGATAGTGAGATTTGAAAATATGATCTGCATGCCTCCTGAAGACTCAGAATACAGAACATCAGCACCAGGTCCTATGACTTCCAGCTGTAGCCCACGAACCAAGTTGACTTCATCTTTGCCCGCAGCAGAGTCACACAATCCCAAAAATAGAGGATTCCTCGTTTGCATATTATTTGCATTTATCTGCATCTCATCAATGTGGCATCTGTTCAAACTATCTTATCTCTCTAAACCATCTTCAAATTTCTATCTAAAAATGGTAGTGCAAAGAGTAGATTTATGGACCTTACATGCAAGCCAGTTTATGGACCTTATCTGTAGACCCAATTAAAAAATAAATAATTAAAAATCCTAAGCAAGTGGAAGGGTTTTGTAAAAAACCTAGGGACTCAATCTGATCTTGGAATGACATTTCTTGAACTAGTACGATGAGCGAAACTGGTCCTTTGTTAGATTGCGGCACTGAATGGCTCAATTACCCCTGCTTTCTGGGCAAAGGCAGTCTATCTATCTATCTATCTATCTATCTATCTATCTATCTATCTATCTAATTATTTAGAGGACCTGGAATTGGAGTCATACGGAACCTCAGAATCTGCACTGGATTCAGAGTGAGGGGAGTGTAATCAAGTCAGCAGTTGTGTGCTAGGAGGCTGTTGGAGGGAAAGTAATGATGACAGTGGCAGACAGAACTATGAGACAGATGGAGGCAAGGCAGAAGGAATACTCAGTGGTGCTGAAGTGGTTGATAGTGAAAGGTGTGGAGGAGCTGCCAGTGGTGACGGACACAGCATCAGAGGGAGGTGCCCAAGTAGTTAAAATACAGAACAGTGAAAGACGGTGGAGCTTACCAACAGCAGGTTGGGATGAAGTGGCACAGTAGAGTCAAGGAACAACAAACCCAAGCAGGATGAGAAGCTTTGGCCAAAGGGGTAGGTTTGCAATAAAAGTGGTAATTATAGTGGTGATGGTTAGAGGGAGGAAGTTGGTCCCAGTCATAAGCCCAGTGTTGTGGAAGTGGTGAATGGTACATTGGTGGTGAGTGAGAGGGAGGATGTTCCTTGTGATGGGTTCAAGCCACAGTTGGTGACAGAGCAATTTAGATGGGGAGTAGAATTACTGAGGTAATGATGGAAATAATCCCAGTTATCAAAATCAATCTCTCAGGTTGGACAAGACATGTGATATTAAGTACAGAGATACTTCAATTTTTCTTGACCCTGATATTCTGGATTTCAGATTTTCTGAACAGTGTTTGTTGAACTGAAAGTTCATCAATTTTGCTTCCTCATTCTGCTCTTGACCTCTGTCCCAGGCATATGCTGTGCAACTTCATTCAGAAAAATCACTTTCCATGTCCCAAATTGTGTTTTGTGTGCTAGGATAGAATTTTTGTTGTTCACCTTCACTTTTGGTGTCCCCAAACCTGCGTGTTTTGTGTTGTGAAAACTTATTTTAGTATATTTTTGCAAGTTTTGTGACCATGTGCTTTTTGCCTCAATTTTCTGGACAATTGCCTAAACCAGACTGACTTTTGGTCTGGAAAAACAAGGCTTATCTGTATCAAAAGAGGTTGTCTAAGAAACCAGAGAAGACTGACAGAGGTGCTAAAAAGGAGAGCAGTTCCTGCATAGATCTCAAGGTGTGTCTCAATGATGAGTTGAAATTGTGTATATTTAATGGTGAGATCCTGGGATCCAGCGGACAATGGGGATGAAAGTCTGCAACCTGGCTGATCTGACTCATGGTGTTCATCTTCAGAACTCATCTCAATGTACTGAACTTTGAAGTGATGGTGAGGTTCAGGAAGTTTGGGCAATGGTGAGAGAAGTTGTTAATATTGAGAAAGGATTGGTTGAGAAGAACAGGCCTAATAAGATGGTAGTTGTGCAGGCTAGTAAAGGTCAAGAGGAAAACATTTCATTTTGTGTTTTTCCTTAAGTTTAGGTGCCACATGAGTGGTCACAACTTTGCATTTTTTCATTACTTTCAGAGAGGCCCTGGGTTCCTTAGGTGTTGAGGTCATAAGGTTCCAAATCGGGTCTGATGGGGGTACAAAAGCTGAGGCTGAGGGCAGCTCTGGTAGCTGAGTCAGATCCAAGGGTGAAGTCAAGGCCAACCGAGCTGGTGCAGAGATGGAGGGCTGAGATGTATCTGCAACCTCCATTGATGCCATGGCAGTGGCTGCAGCAAGTTCTGAATAAACAGAAGAGTAGCAGGAGGGGTGGGAACTGAACAGAGTGGTCTGACCCAAGTAGCACTTACACTTACATTTATATACCGCTCTATAGCTGGAAGCTCTCTAAGCGGTTTACAATGATTTAGCATATTGCCCCCAACATTCCGGGTACTCATTTTACCGACCTCAGAAGGATGGAAGGCTGAGTCAACCTTGAGCCCCTGGTCAGGATCGAACTTGTAACCTTCTGGTTACAGGGCAGCAGTTTTACCACTGCGCCACCAGGGGCTCTTGACCTTGGAAGGTACTTGGAAACAGGACTCCAAATGGAATCATTTGGAATCCTGGTACTTGGAAACAGGATTCCAAATGGCTTGAGGTTGACTCAGCCTTCCACCCTTCCGAGCGGTATATAAATGTAAGTGCTATTGCTATTGCTATTGCTATTGCTAATCAGGATTCCAAAAGTACTTGGAATCAGGACCAGATAATCACAGGCCTGAAGCCTTTTCTCCCAGAAGATGGCACAAAGCCTTGATACTCTATTGCACGGTTGCACCTTCCCCACATATGTTTAGTAAAACAGCAATGGATGCAGGATTCATCCTTCAAGGCACAGAAGGCAACTATTGTGATTGTTGATAGTGGAGAGTTACCTCAACAAAGTTTGTGCTTCTTAATTGTAGTTCAAAGGGACACAAACCTGCAGCTGCAGTCAAAGAAATGGCAGCAGAAAATGCTGGGGGGGAGGAACATGGAGGAAATAAAAGTGCAAACACAACACAAGTATGAGAAGATGAGTATATAGAGAGGACGAATAAACAGGAAAAATTAAAAGAAGAGAATAAAGGAAAAGTATACTTGGTTGGCCGGGCAAAATCAAGAGAAAGTTCTTTCTCATGCTGTAGCGGAGGCAGAAGAACTGGGGGGAAGTGGTGCCGATCATGCCCACTTGACATGCACTCTTCCTGCATGGAAATGTGACTCTTGCCAGAACTCCTGAGGTTAAACTCCAGCAAGTTCCAAATGAGGCTCTGTGCAGGCACAGATTCCATACGTGTGACTAGACAGACACTACGAATAAGAACTTTGTTTTTGTTCATTAGTCAAATGTGAAATCAAGATCCAGATGAATGCCAGCGCCATTTTGAGTGTGGTGTTTTCTATAGGCTAACATCTGTATTCATCTCCGGCATTCATCTTCCACAGAGCAGAATGGCTCTCTGTGTAGTAATAGAAAATAGACAGAAGCTGGAAATAATGGGCACAGGCAATCAAACTATCATTATAGGGACATTATGTACAAGGTGCTAAATTGGCAGGAGCCCTTTATTGTTAACTTCTCTTCAGCATTATTAAATGAGCTCAGAAACCAGGGGAAATTTACAAGTGACAAAGGGTAATTATATACTTTAGAAGAAGGTATTTTTCATCATGGGGATAGAACAGCACCAAGATAACAGCCCATTCAAAAGACAGCCAAAAGAGAATCTACATATTTCAGTAGAATTGTGTTGTCATTCTTCACATTTCAAGGGGAAAAAATACTTTTACTTCCAGTTTGGTGATCAGTGCAAAAGTAGGTGCATGATACGACACATAGAGCTCTTCACTGTGATATTAACAGCCAGTTAAATTATTGTCTTTAATAACTGATACAACCAGATGACGACTTTGCAGAAATGATCTGTTGGTTCTAAGCCATGTCATATACAATTTGTGACCACATTCACCATTCTTTCACAAGTGCAGACATGGCGTCCTCTTCCAATAATTCGTGGTTACTCCCAATACGGCTCTTTTCTTAATATGAATGGCTATGCTTGCATGAAGGGTGTGCGATATAACAATTAATATTGTTCAGGGTTTCAATACAGTGTATTACCCTTTTCATCATTTGATTCATCTTTTTAAAATGCTTTGGATTCAAAATGTTCACAAAAGTGAGCAACAAGCAGGAAGTGTTCTACATACAAAACAGGAGAGCTCATCAGGTATATGCCCCACACCCTATTAGTCTTGCAGCAATTCTGCAGAGTAGAATTCTAAAGTGCCCTTTAGAAATATCTCCTCACCGTACCCGTAGCAATGATGTACTAGCCTAACTAGAAAAAGAGACTTCTGTCTTCAGACCCCACTTCTCCAAGAGAGGTTCAGAGCAAGTCCGTGAGGCTATTCACATGACCGGACTGCTGCGGGGGGATGGGGGGAGAGGAAGGTTTTGCCAGCTTACCTTCCCCACAACCGCTGGGAGTGCACCTTGCGCTCTCAGATGATCCATGCTATTTCAAGGAGCACAGATCTCCAGAGGCCAGAACATCACATCCCAGCCTCTGGATATCCCACAATGCACCGTGCAACAAGTGTGGTGCATTTGGGGAAAACCCCGTGACACAGGCGCTCTAGGCACCTGTCTCTGTGTGCAGTATAGCAAGCAGCCCAAGCACCCACACACACAATCCCAACGCTGAGGTTGAGGGCACATTCACGCCCTTAATCTCAGCTAAAGGCCGGGCATGTGGATCCCGGTGTGGCACACCAGCAACCTACCCAGGCTGGGCTGCCTTAGCCTTGGTTAGGCTGCTCGTGAGAACAGCTTTTTTTGTATTTAGTAGAGACAAAAGGACAAATATTGGCATGGACGAGAGCAGAGGCTCCTGCATATATGAGAAAAGTGACTGTTCATAGGAATTGTACTGAGCTAGCTATACTCCAGCCAGTGGCAGCTCAAGACCTCTGTGCAGGACACCAAATGCCCCTCCTTGCAGGCACACTCCTTCCCCTTTCCCCCTTTTTTTAAAAAGCAGGGGGTCGGGAGGTCATCTTGCTGTCTCATGGATACCCCAATCTACTGCCTGAGATGATTGCTTCACCTTACTACATGGCAGGGCCTCCCCTGGCTCCATCAGACTCTTACTTAGTGAGTTTTCTTTTTATTATTAAGGCCAATATACATTGCCTCTTGCATTGCAGTGATAATTAAGCTCCTTTCTTCCAGGGGCCTTGACTAAGGGCCATCAAGAGCTACTCTTTCTGAGTTGCATATTCTTTCTTAGGGCAGGTTCAGACAACTCACTGTAAGTAAGTAGGAGGGAGTGATGGTTCACAGTGAACATGTGCTTCTTTCATTTTCTTTGTCATCCAAACCCGCCAGTCTCCGGTGGAGAATGTTGGGTCCCCTTCCATCTCTATAGCACACATGTTGATTCGTGATCAACCTTTGAAGTTGGGTGGAGAATGTTGGGATGCAGAGAGGACCCTTTATTCTCCACCTGACATTGGCAGTTTCAGACAACATGGAAAGTAGTAGAAGTACTAGCAAGCAACGAAAAAGCAACTCACCGCAAGCTGCTGATTCCTTCCTACTGCTTCCCTCCTCCAAGTGCTTTGGGAACTTCTTGTTGAAAAGCAGTATATAAATATACAAATATTCAAGTATTCATATTCCTATTTACATGCAGTGGGTCATCCAAACCTGCTCTTAGTATCAACCAGATTAAGGCACAATGATGGGTCTGAAGGCACTTAGCAAGCCACTGTCTTACCTCTTTGACAATGTCCTTCCAAATATTCAGAACTTTGAGACCTCACTCACATTTCCCACTTTTTCTCCCGCAGTAATCCATCCTGCTTCCACTTCTATATCCCAGGTTTACTGGGATTATTCTTTCTTTTTTTTAAAAAATTGTTGTCTATTTGTTATTTTATATTTAACAGCTTTGCCATTTTCAGTTGAAAAGTCCATTGGCCCCACACCCCAAGAAGACACGAGACATGTTTGTATGGTGAAATAGGGGCTACGATTTATTTATAAAATCAAAATGTAATGTCAAATAAAATTGGGATTGGCTCTCCACCCCTACAACATGGAAGCTAAAAGCATGCACACCAAGAGCATGCCTCCCGTAAAGCATACGGGCGACGCACCTTGGCTCCAGACAGCCCCAGGGCTCTAAAGCAGGAGCTGCCCATCTTAGCCAACGTAAGGTCAGGCCTCTGCCATAGCATCCCCCCCATCCCCCCTAGTCTCACAGCATGTCCGGGGAGCTTAGCCTGACACAGTAGATCAGGCCAGGCCAGAGCTCCCTGAGCTGCACAGCATCTAGGGAGCTGACCTTCTGATCCATAGCCAAATGCTTATCTGAAGGTGCTCACCAATTCCAGATGCTATCCCCCACCGCAATGTACCTGCCAAAATTTCGACCCAGAAAGTAAATCTCAACTAACTAACTAACTAGCAAGGTACAGTCGGAGGCAGGTGAAAAAGGACGCACACCATAGGCCAATAAGGTGAGTGCCCCCACCCCAATTCCTGCCCGGCCCCACAAAGGGTGACCAGCTAAGCCCAGACTGTACTCAGGGAATAGAGGGAGGGTGCCTTCAAAGAGAGAACTGAGGAGGCTGGATGCCAACGTCAGCAGCATGGCTGAAGTCCCGCCCCACACAGGCCTGTAACCCAATAGGCTTTGCCCTGGGCCTCGTGCTTCTTGTCAGGGGGCAAACAGGCCGCACCACCTATTCAGGCAGCAAGCAGTCAGATTCTGTCCATGCATTTGTGTGCAAGTACAGTAGTGGCAGAACAGGATAACTTGAAGCCAAGATGCCAGTTGCTACTGCAATGGTTACGGGACACTGCCTATGGCTAGAAATTGTGTTTATTTTTCTAAATTGATAAGGGACCTCAGGAAGCTATGGACATCAGGCAAGTTCCTGGGCTGCATATTCCTTAGATTCAGCCTAGATCAACATGAAAATAACTGTTTGGGCAGGAGTTTCAATGAAGCAAGATATGAGAAATGAAAGTCTATGGCAACATGAAATCTGGCAAAAAATTCAGAATTTCATTCTTCACAAGCATGCTTCAAACACTTATGAAATTTCACTTGGGGAAATTCTCACTTTTTAAAGAAAAGCTTAAACTAAGTCACGAGTTTTAAGTCATGAATAAATGGTTGTTAAATAATTAATATTAAGTATCACTTGGCAAATTCAATAATTCAACAGTATTTTTTTAATGAATATCTTTGAATTTAATAATTGAGAATGATGAAAAAACTGAACTAAAAGCATATACATTCAAAATTTTGCAAAGCAAATTTGTGCTGAGAGAATTTATTTGAAAATTTCTCCCTTTTTCAGTTCATTTCAGCTTCTTGTGGCAAGGCCCAGCAAAGGATTTCAGAAGAAAAGAAGATCAATTTGAACGCAGTCAGGTCTGAGCCATAGCACAGAACAAGTCCACAGTACAGGCAGGGCTGGAGCATGAAGAAATCACAGTGACCTTGAGAAACAAGAATCAAAAAATCTCCATGGCTGTGCAGGCAATCTGCCAACATTACTCTTGAAGTATTAAAATTGGGGTGAGGATGGTGAGCCACAGGCAGCCAATCAGAACAGGGATGTATGATGGGTCTTGTAGACCAAAAGCTTCAATACAGGCACTGGCCAGGTTTATTTATGGATGTATTTATTCGAATTCTAAACTGTTTTTCCACCAATGTGCTCAAAGAGGTACATAACAAGGAATCAAAACAAAGCAAAACAAAGTCAGTCAATCAGTTAAAATACAATTAAAATAAATAAAATACAATGCAAAAAAGAAAAAAGAAACAAAAACACACCTGCAGCAATCAACAATAAAACTGTTAACAGGCAAATGCCTGCCTTGCAGAGAAGTTTTTGCCAGGTAGTAAAAAGCAATTAGGGGCCTGACTGGCCTTCAAGGGGAGGGTATTCCACATCTTAGGAACCACCACGAAAAAAGCACCGCCCCAGGGCACAGCCAACTGTACCTCGAAGGAGGTGAGACATGGAACAGGGATCCTGTTGAGGTTTTCAGTGTTTGGACTGGTTCAGGTGAGAGGAGATCCTTAAGGTACCCATTTAGGACTGAATGCCCTAAGTATTCATTCATTCATTCATTAAATTTCTATACTGCCCTTCCAAAATGGCTCACGCTTTACAAATCAATTAAAATCAAATAACAGTTAAAAACAGAGATTATAAAACACCATAAAACAATAATATCTTATGTTTCTTATGTTTCTATCTTATGTTTCTTTTTAGAATGTGAGCCCTTTGGGGACAGGGATCCATCTTATTTGATTGCTATTTCTCTGTGTAAGCCGCCCGGAGCCATTTTTGGAAGGGCGGTATAGAAATTGAAATAATAGAAATATTATTATTATTATTATTATTATTATTATTATTATTAAAAAACATTCAAAACAATTTAAAAACCCTGAAAAACCAGTTTACAACATTAAAACTATTTACAACATTAAAAAACCCCAGGAGGCCAGGCCAAACAGATAGGTTTTGAGGGCTCTCCTGAAGGCCAATAAAGAATTCAAATCACGGATTTCTGCCGAGAGTGCATTCCACAGCCCAGGAGCGGCTACAGAGAAGTCGCCACCAGATGCAATGGTGGTAGCTGGAGACGGACCTCCTCCAATGACCTAAACGTGCAGTGGGGATCATGTGGAAGAAGACGCTCTCTAAGATAACCTGGACCTAAGCCGTTCAGGGCTTTAAAGGTAATAACCAGCACTTTGTATTTTGCCCAGAAACATATCGGCAGCCAGTGCAACTATTTCAAAACAGGCAGGCATAATATGACCTCTCCAGAGACCAATCTGGCTGCTGAATTTTGAACAAACTGAAGTTTCCAAACTACATACAAAGGCAGCCCTACGTAGAGCAGATTGCAATAGTCAAGCCGGGAGGTTACCATCCGGTGCACCACTGTTTTGAGGTCATCCTCTTCAAGGAATGGGCACAGCCGTTGAATCAGCCGAAGCTGATAGAAAGCACTGAGCCCCCACAACGAGCACCTCGGTCTTGCCTGGATGCAGTTTCAATTTGTTATCCTTCATCCAGCCTATTACTGCCTATAGTCAGACATTTAGGGAATGAACAACATTTCCTGATGATGCAGATGAAAAGGAGAAGTAAATTTGGGTGTCCTCAGCATACTGATAACACCCAGCACCAAACCTCCTGATGACCTCACCCAGCAGTTTCATGTAGATATTAAAAAGCATTGGTGGCAGAATGGAGCCCTGGGGGACCCCATATAACAGCTCCCATTTTGAGGAGCAACTGTCACCAAGCTCCACCATCTGGAATCTACCTGAGAGATAGGAGTAGAACCACTACAAAGCAGTGCCCCCTATCCCCAACTCCCCCCAGGCGATCCAGAAGGATACCATGGTCGATGGTATCTAACGCCACCAAGAGATGCAAAAGAACTAACAGAGTCACACTTTCTCTATCAATTTCCTGGTAGAGGCCATCTATCAGGCCGACCAAGGCTGTCTCAACTCCATAGCCAGCTCTAAAGCCAGTTTGAAATGGGTCTAGATAATCAGTTTCCTCCAAAATCACCTGGAACTGGTCAGCCACCAACCTCTCAATCTCCTTGCCCAACCAATGGAAATTGGAGATTGACCTATAACTGTAAATTGCTAAGGGGTCCAGGGAAGGCTTCTTAAGATCTGATCATTCCCTCCTTCAAACATGGAGGCACCCTACCCTCCCTCAGCGATGCATTTACAATATTAACTAGGCCACCTCTAACAATCTCCCTGCTAGATCGAAGCAGCCAAGTCGAGAAAGGATCCAGAGAACAAGTGGTAGGCCACACCGCCCCAAGCAGCTTGTCCACATCCTCAGGAGTCACAAATTAAAACTGATCCAACCTAATACTGCAAGAGGGATCACTGGACACCTCCTTCATAGACCCTGCAGAAATAGTGGAGTCCGTGTCATCCTGAATACAGGAGATTTTGTCCACAAAGAACCCACTAAAAGCGTCACAGCAGAACACCTCCGGGAACTGATATGAAGCAGAAGGAACAGAAATTAAGCTGCTCATGACTCAGGATAGCTCTGCTGAACACAAACCTGCAGACACAATGTGCGCCGACCAAAATCCATTCTTTGCCGCACACACCGCTACCGCATAAGCCTTCAAATGGGTCCTATGCTGCATCCTGTCAAATCCAAGCAAAGTTCTCCTCCACTTGTGTTCCAGTCACCTACCCAGCCGCTTCAGCCCTCGCAGCTCCTCAGTATACCAAGGGGCCATTTTTGAAGTAGGAAGGGAGGGACCCTTAGGAGCAATAATGTCTACTGTCCTGGTGAGTTCCCTATTCTAGGTTCCCACCAAGACATCGTCAGAATCACTGGCCATACCAACTCCAAAGCACTCATTTAGAATGAGGGCTTGTTCACATGAGCGTAACTAGGGGGCGCAGGTAGGGCACGTGCCCTGGGCGCCACTTGGTAGGGGGCGCCAAAAAGTGCCCCCGCCGATCCCCTGCCTTTCCCGAAAAAAATTTTTTGAGCACAGCAGGCTGCCGTCCGACTCTGCAAAGAGCAGTCTGCACAGTCTGCGTGTGGGTGGCGCCCCCTACCCCGGTCCCAGCGCCACCCCCCACCCCCCATTGCTCAGCTCCGGCGCTGGGCGCCGCGGTGCGGGCGCCTAAAGTTTGCAGGGCCTGCTGCTTCGGCGTCGGCAACGGACGGACCTCTTCGTCATCACTACTCCGCTCACTCCCTGCCCCGCCACCCCACCACCAGTCGCGCATGCGTGTCCTCCTCCCAGCTCGCCGCCTGCACGTGGACTTTGTCTTGTGTGCGTCAGTGACGAGGCAGGGTGGGAGTCGGAGAGCGTTTGTGTTGCTGGCTGCTGCCTGGGGCTGTGTGTGTGCACAAGGACAAGGAGCAGAGGAAGGATTCGAAAGGAGGAGGCCTACCTAACGCAATAAAGCGTAGTGGACAAGGACAAGCAAGGTGTGTGTGTGAGATCTCTTTTAATATATTTGAAATTTACTGGTGTTAACTTGGGTGGGCTTGGGGGGCATTGCGCTTGTCTGTCTCTCATGCCGCACCTGGCTGGGCTGGGCCCTCCTCCGAGTCCTGCTCTTCTCCTCCGCTTCGCATAGGCTTCACCCCCACCCCTAAACCGAGGGTAGCTAGTGGAGCCACAAGTGGCGCTCTCCTGGCTGGCTTGCATTGCGTGAGTTTCCTTTGGCAATCCCACCTCGGAGCCACTTGAGGTGGGATTGCAAAAGGAAACTCACTCAATGCAAGCCAGGGGTGGTGGTGGGGCTGCCGCTCGTCTTTGGGGCGGTCCGCTCGGGAGTCTGAGCAAGGAAAGAAACAGAAAAAGCCTCTGGATGTACTCGAAGGGGATCCTGCTTGTTGGCTCTGGGCTCATTCGAAGCTGAGGAGGGAGCGAGACTACTACCTAGAACTGGAAGGGGGACAAAAGATTGGCAGAGGAGGGAAAACTATGGGGTTGTGGGACCCTGGTGGATATGAGGGTGAAGTTTAGTCGCTTCCAGCCTTGCTTGGTGTGCTGTTCTGGCTTGGTGTTCTCACACCGCGGTGATCTGGAGTTTGGAGGAGGAGACCTTTTGACCGACAGCCATATCAATGATATGCAATGTCTAACCACTGTGGCTGTTTATATCTGTGGCTACTACTTGTGGTGGATATGGTCTTGCAGCTGGAGAATGTGTGTACACTTATGCTTCATGCTGGAGATCGCGTCCTTGCACGCTGCAAGTCGCGATTATTTCTCCTTGGTGGTATGCATACTTGCAAGCCCTAACACAGATTAAAATATCCGATTCACCCTGAGCCATGTTGGAAGAGTCCACCTTTACACCACTAATTAACTTCTCTGAGCACGATACCATGGTTAAAAACCAACAGATCGGCATTGTGACCTTGAGTGTGCACTTCTAGAAATCCCACAACCTACTGAGTATATGACTAGGGTGTTGCACGGTTACACCATGCTTACCATATGTAGGGGGAGGTCATGTTCCCAACAAGCCCCTTATTCTCTCTGTTGCTCGGTTTCCTATCTGCATAATGGCAAAAAGAAGAATTGCTTCATGTGTCTGTTTTGACAAATGTGAATATTTTCGAATTGTATGTACAGAGTTGCAAAATACCATTGGGACATACTACATTGTAATGCACAGATATGTTTATGATCAGCAATGTAGTTTTTGTGGGGACTTACTATGCAAGAAAAACCATTCTGCATATCAACTAGGATAGAAGCCCATTTGATTCTTTTGTTCTGCAGGGTCCTTGAGTGGATGAGGTGGTAGTTCTAGTCAGGAGACTGTTTCCTTTAACTGGTCAGCAACTGACCTTCTGTGCCTCTTTTCTGTGGTTCAGGCAGCAGCAGTAAGGGATGCAAAACAAGCAACCTGATACTTTTTAATAGGATGGAATACTATTTTTGTAACTTTATGCATGTTTTTGAATTTGAGCATTTCATAATATATAATATTTTCCTGCCTAACGAACCAAATTAGAAAATTAATGAGCGTGAGTTGCAATTTCTGCATTTTTGGTTGTTTATTGCATTTTTGGTTGTTTATTGCATTTTTGGTTATTTATTGCATTTTGAAATTTATGGTAATTTTTGTAATTTTTTAATTTTTAAAATAAAAGTTTTCTGAAACAGGTGTATCAGTCAGATGTATGTTGGGGGGGCTGGGGGGCGCAATTTCAGTGCTTGCCCTAGGCGCCGTTTTCCCTAGCTATGCCTCTGCTTGTTCACATGGTCATTTGAACCTGTGGCAGATGCAGTGTTTTAGTTAGCCCATGTCGGCTTGCCAGAGGCTGAGCAGTTCATGCAATGGCTAAACACTGCCACCCTCCACATGCCAAGGTAAACTGGATTTTCTTTTACAGTAGCATTTGGGTCACAGTTAGTTTTTGAATGGTTGTGAATGTCACCACAAAAACCAAAAACGGGGCTAAGTTCAGTATATGGCAGGGTGATAGGTAAAGGTAAAGTGTGCCGTCGAGCAGGTGTCGACTCCTGGTGACCACAGAGCCCTGTGGTTTTCTGTGGTAGAATACAGGAGGGGTTTACCGTTGCCATCTCCCGCACAGTATGAGATGATGCCTTTCAGCATCTTCCTGTATCACTGCTGCCCAATATAGGTGTTTCCCATAGTCTGGGAAACATACCAGTGGGGATTCGAACCGGCAACCTCTGGCTTGCTAATCAGGTCATTTCCCCACTGGGGAAATGACTGGATTAGAGACATAAGTTTTGGGTGGTATAAAAATATGTTAAATAATAATTAAATAATAATAACAATAACAACAACAACAACAACAAACAGACAAACATCTGCCACACAATACACCAGATATAACTGTAGTCGAGAAGAAAGAAAAACGAGTCAAAATAATCGACATAGCAATACCAGGAGATAGCAGAATAGAAGAAAAAGAAAAAGAAAAAAATCACCAAATAAAAAGATCTACAAATTGAAATTGAAAGGCTGTGGCAGAAAAAGACCCAAATAATCCCAGTGGTAATTGGCGCCCTGGGTGCAGTTCCAAAAGACCTTGAAGAGCACCTCAACACCATAGGGGCCACAGAAATCACCATCAGCCAATTACAAAAAGCAGCTTTACTGGGAACAGCCTATATTCTGCGACGATATCTATAACCATTGACAATAAAATTCAGCCATCCCAGGTCCTTGGGAAGGACTCGATGTCTGGATAAAACAAACCAGTCAATAACACCTGTCTGACTGTGTAAACAAGAAATAATAATAATAATCATGGCAGGTGATAGTGGCGGTCAGTCACATGACTGGCTCTGCCTCTGGTTGGCACACCACCAACTCAGTCCACAGCCGCACAAGTGAATGTCTGGATGCGCAGAGTGAAAACTGTAAAGGCTACATCCTCCATGTTAGTTAGATCCCAGAGCATAGTCTAAGGGTACGTAATACAGCCTCCTTGCTAAAGCTAAGCAGGCCTTGGTATGGTAGTGCCTGGATGGGAGTCCAATGAATGCCACCTTTAGGGGTGGAACTGGAGCTCAGTGGTAGAGCATCTGCTCTCCATGAAGAAAGTCCCTGGGTTCAATCTCTGGCATCTTTAGGTAGGAGTGGGAAAGACTCCTGCCTGCAACCTTGGAGAAGCTACTGCCAGTGAGTGCAGACAATTCTGTGCTAGATAAACCAATGGTCTGACTCAGTCTAAGGCAACTTCCTATGTTCCTACCTTTTATTCTGGTCAAATGACTTTATTTTGGCCAATTGCAACCTCTGGCCTACAAGAGTCTCTATGAAACCCTGTTCCGATTGACTGTGGCTTTCTCCTTCATTTATCAAGGGCTCTTTCAATCAAACCGCACTGGCAAACAGCACGTGCAGATAAATCTCTCTTTTGATGGATGCTTCTCAAGAGCTCTGTTCCTTCCTCATCAAGTGTCTTCTCATCGTTATTGCTAGTAGACTACAAAGCCCAGCGTGACGGCTAAGACAGATCCAGACCATGAAATCAGTGTAGGACCCTTCTTGATTTGCTTAATTTTCATGACAGACAAAGGGACAAATGAAGGGTTAGACACACCACTTTTTCCTAAAGATGTTTATGTCAAAGGTTAAAGAAATCCATGCTCCAGAGTCTCTTAACTGCGCCATTGTCTTACATAAAAACTGACTTTCCAACTTAGATTATTTGGAGAGTTTAAGTGCTCGTGTTATTGCAAATTAAACTAATTAGTATCATTTCCTGACAGCTGCAGTGAGCGATAGCAATTCCATGGTTTCCCCCCCTCCCTCTTCTTCATCCGCTTATATGAGGTGAAGAGAGGAGAGGAGACAGCTTTGTGGTTTAATGGAATAGGATCAGTTTATCATTGTAAGGGCACATCATTCCATTCGGAGCACAACATCACTGCCTCCCCCACACTCTTCCAGTTCAACAGCTATTATTGCTCTATTAACTTATTACACAGGAAGCCAGGCAGATACCGATGGGAGGTAGCGGTGACTTTGCAAATCACCAGGGAAGAAATCAGGCTGGAATTTATTATTTCTTCCCAGTTTTGGAGATGCTGTACATTATGTTTTCGGATACAATTTTTCCCTCAACCCCCAGGTTGTAGACAATCAGCTGACAGAATGCCCGGAAACTGATTTCCATCTCACAACTGGTTTAATCATTGCCAATTCTACAGACTTGCTCTGATTGAAAATCTCCAATTTTTGTGAATATCTGCAGAAAGTGAAACATTACAGTAGGTAATCCTTAGGCATTTAGCAAATTGCTCTCACTTATCGAGTGCAGAAAAAACCCTACATCCCTATTATGTGGATAAAACCCATTGACTTACTTATGTCTGAGATTTCCATAATGTTAGATAGAGGACAACAGAGGGGAGGCAGTCCCAACATAGAGTAATGGCCATGCCAGAATAATCTGGAGCCTTTGCCTTCCACTTGGAAGTTATGGATTTCAATAGGTTTTCAATATTACTAATGGAGCAGGTAGTATTTTATGTAAGGGAAGTGGATACTTAATTGAAATGAACTGGGGAAGGGTGCCCTAAAAATCAGAAACAGGACCTACAGAGGTTACCCTGAGTAAATATGGCAATAGTTTTGAAATGGTTGTTGTGCATGTAGGAGGCAAAGGCTTAGTAGAAGCAGTTTGAACACATGCCGCTATTACACTGAAGACCATTGGTCCGTCTGGGTCAGTATTGTTCATGTGGAGTGTCAGTAGCAGATTTACAGGATTTCAAACAGTCTGTTCCAGCCTTGGCAGGCAATTCCAGGTATTTTAGCTGGAGCTTTCCTAGACAGTAGGCTTTACCACAGGTTTTCTGCAAGGCTTTACTGCGAGTTTGAAGTTGCCCCAAAAAACCAATGCAAACAGTAGATTTTGTTTTACCCTGGATATAATTTGGGCTACACTCTAATGCCTGATGAAAAACCCAAATTGTATGTGAAGTGCTCCCTGATAGCTTGCAGGGTCTTCGGGGTAAATTTGGCTGATATGTTAATGCACGCCTTCATTCCAGAGGCGATGTGAACAAAAAGTCGGACCTTCTATGTGCAAGGCATGTGCTATACTACTTCTTCCCAGTTTGGTGTGCCTTGGGTTTGCTGGACATTGGGACTTTCATTGATCCTGCCTTGGGTGACCATCTACTTTATCCTTCCTTTCCGACACAACAAGGCTTTCATAACATCAATACTCAGAAGACTCCAGTGTTCTGGAACCCACTCCAAAATCCTGTTCCCTTTATCTCAGACGTGTAGCTTGGAATTACTGATTTAATACTCAGCCTTTATGGAAATAAACAGTGCCAGCTCAAGGGGTTGTAGGCGCCCTTGGCCAAAATAGTTGCCCACACCCTAGTAGTCACTGACTGCAAGCTGTTTTCCCTGCCTCATCAGCTTCCATGAATCACTGACTGGGAAGCACTTAGGGACTAGTGGGCCCTGCCCCCTGCATCTGACATCACACACGGGGGGCAGTGCCACTGCCTGGAAGAGGATTGGTTCAGACCCCCTCCCATCACTCCCCAGTCAGTGTTTAATTGAAATGCTGCCTGTGGAGAAGAGGGGCATGTGCTTCCAGCTGATGAACTTGCTGGCTTGGTGCAGGGGAGGGGACACCCTGGCTTTGGGCATGGCATGGCTCTTTTTGGTGCCCATTAATGCTTGGCGTCCTTGGCCAGGGCCACTTGGCCACTGCCTTAAGCTGGCCCTGGAAATAAATCTGCACCTTTCTTGATAAGAATTCATTTCCCCTACTAACTGGGCAAAGAGGCACCTTTTACCGTGGTGATTCTTTTTATTGAGCAGGGGGAGAGTAACTGGCCCAATCCACCCCCAGCACAGTACCTCTAGTGACTGTTGCTGGTGTCTAGCTTATGTTTCCTTTTAGATTGTGAGCCCTTTGGGGACAGGGATCCATCTTATTTATTTATTATTTCTCTGTGTAAACCGCCCTGAGCCTTTTTTGGAAGGGTGGTATCGAAATCGAATTATTATTATTATTAATAATAATAATAATAATAATAATAATTATTATTATTATTATTATTATTATTATTATTATTTATCTTGCAGATGTTTGCTTTGATAATTGCAAATGCCTGGTATTATCTGTTTCCCTTAAATGCCAATGGCCCCAAAAATGTGCCTACATTATCCATCTCTTACACTGGATTAAACAAACAAATGCATTTTGACCCTGAACATGGATGTGTATCTGTCAGGAGGCCCATTAGTCAACATGTCAGAGCAAAATGACGAATATATATATTGAACGTACACACACACACACACACAAACACACAAACACACACACATGACAGGTTTTGCAGTCTGAAAGCATTCCTCCTGTACCACGAAATGACCATGCACTTTCCCTTCACTCCCTGTTAGTTGATGACCAGAAGAGCTGCTTTGTTTTGAGCCTGCAATAGTGTTGCTGCCGAGAACCCTTAAAAAGACAAATTCTAGGAGACTGAATGACATATAGCCGGATGAAGATAACTAGTGCAAAATTTTTCATGTTTTTCTGTTTTGTGTATGATGTCGGAAGACATCATTTCCCATGCTTTTCCAGTGGGAGAGTTTCCCCACATTTTCTGGGAAATTAATGAATTTGTCCAGGTTTTTTTATTTTTCTGGTAGTGTGGGCAAAGTCTGGAAGCGATCTGCCAAACACCATGTTTCTAGCTTTTGTGGTTTGGTCTGGAAATTTCACATCAGTGAGTAAGCGATGAGGCCCCAGCACTACACACACACACACACACACCCTATTAAAACAGTCTCAAGGTGGTTTTCAAACAAACAACCAGAAAATTAAAAATGAACATGAAAACGTATACAACATTCAGTGTCCAATGGCAATGAGGTCATTCACTGGAGCAGCCCTACCCAGGCTTGCAGAGCCCTACCTTGCCCTTTCCCCCCGCCAGGTAGCCTGAGTTTTCTACCCAGGCTTTTACTGAGCTAGAAGGGCGCGAGTGCTTCCTTCTGCTCTGCCTGCAGCCTGAGCAACCTGGGCGTCTAGAGCGCCTGTCAGTGGGGAATTCTCCCAATGCACTGTGCTTCTTGTACGATGCATGGTGGGATTTCTGGAGGCCAGGCTGTGCTTCCCTGGCCTCCAGGTGGCTGTGCTGCTTCTGGCAGCATGGGGGCACACAGGTGGTGCTGCCAAGAAGAAGTACTGCTTGAGAATTTTTGTGGAAAAGCAGTATATCGATATTCATTGTATTTGTAAGAAGACGAGGATCGTCATCGGCGGGGGTGGGGAGGTAGGTGTGATTCTGCCTTCTCCCCCATCCTCCCCAGTCCCACACCATTTGGTCACCTGAACAACCTTAATGAGTCAATTAAAATTGTTTTTAACTGAATCTACAAAAAGTCTAAAAATGTATCTTTTAAAAAAAGAGAGTTACAGGCTAACTTCTACAGCCATGCCTCAGGCAGACATTAATGCCCAATGCTTTTGTCACAATGAATACAACAAATATTTATACAGTTCTTTTTTAAAAAGAACAAAAAAATCCCCAAAGCAGTTTACATAGATATTAAATAAATAAATACATAAATTAAATGGATCCCTGTCCCCAAAGGGCTCACAAGCTAAAAAGAAACATAAGACAGACACCGGCAACAGTCACTGGAGGGGTGCTGTGCTGGGGATGGCCAGTTACTCTCCCCCTGCTAAAAAAAGAGAATCACCACTTTTAAAAAGTGCCTCTTTGCTCAGTTAGCAGGGTACCATTTATCACAATGGTCTCAGCTTAAAAACATCTGGCTAAAAATTACCTTTCATTGGTGGTGCTCACTGTAATTGGTGGTGCTCACTGTTATTATAGTGGTGCTCACTGTCATGAAAGTGGTCACTTTCATTGGTGGATCACTGTTATACTAACTTAGCTTTTCAAATGATTAAGACAAATTCATGGAGGATAGGTATATCAGTCGGTGATTGGCATTGCAGCTAATAACAGAGCCTCCATGTGCAGTGGCAGTATTTCTCACATTACCAAATTAGTATTAGACAAACTGCAATTTTGACAATCATCACCTTCATGTCCTGCTTGTGAGCTTCCCACAAACATCTTTGAGTCAGTGCTGGGGAAAATAGACCTTTGGTCTGATGCAGCAAGGCATCTCTTAACATGGTTAGGTGGGTTGAATTGTCCGAGGCTGCAGAGTGATGCTTCTATCCGTGTGGGAACAGTTCATTCATTCATTCATTTGGTTTCTATACCACCTTTCCAAAAATGGCTCAGGGTAGTTTACACAGAGAAATAACAGAGAAATAGGATGGATCCCTGTCCCCAAAGGGCTCACGATCTAAAAAGAAACATAAGATAGACACCAGCAACAGTCACTGGAGGTACTGTACTGGGGGTGGATAGGGCCAGTTACTCTCCCCCTGCTAAATAAAGAGACTCACCGTGTTAAAAGGTGCCTCTTTCCCAAGTTAGCAGGGATATCAGATTTGGCCCATCATAATTATTTGCTTTTAGCTACATGAGTGGCCAACATGTAGTTAACACAGATCTCTTCCTAGCACAAGGTCTCAACACAGAATCTTCTGGTGAGAAATGGGCTTTGCTTTGTGCATTTCCTGCAGCTTAGAATGGCCAGACCTCAGAGCACTACAGTTACCTGTTAACACAGAGCCAAGGAAGGGCCGTAGCTCAGGGGAGAGCATCTGCTTTGCATGTAGCAGGTCCCGGGTTCAATTCCTGGCATCTCTGGGTAGAGCTGGGAAATATCCCTCTGAAACCTTGGAAGGTCAGTCAGGGTGGTCTGACTCAATATAAGGCAGCTTCCTTTGTCACCCGATCTCTTCTGCTAGGGGCTCTTTCACATGGCATCTGTCCACTCTTCCCTTTTGGCTGCTGAAGCACACAGCCAGAAGTATAGGACAGTCCTATG
Source organism: Hemicordylus capensis (assembly GCF_027244095.1). Lineage (NCBI taxonomy): Eukaryota > Metazoa > Chordata > Lepidosauria > Squamata > Cordylidae > Hemicordylus > Hemicordylus capensis. The sequence goes on from NC_069657.1 coordinate 218,766,081, forward strand.
AAAATAGCATCTTTTCCCCCATCCTGGACATGGTCTTGCATTTATAGCAGGAAGCCAGTTTCCAAGATTGCCAGGGTGTCTTTGGCTGTGTGGACAGCTGGATCTCCTACACAGATTGTATTAAGGACCTAGGGATTTAATGCATTGATTTATTAAGGACCCTACTCTATGGATTGAACCATGTCTGTACGTAAGGGCCAGGTAGTTGTACATGCATGTTCTTCATGTGAGTACTGCAGAACCGTGGTGGATCTGTATGTGTGAATGAGTCACTACAGGTCAATAATCACAGGCAGTACCTTCACCCCATCTCAAATGGAAGGCTTTCCAGTGGCATCTGCTCACACATTTCAGGTGTGAGTCATCAAGACACGGAATAATCCAGTTATGTACAAGGATACCTGAACAGGCCTGATGGGTTGTTTGGACATGTCTCATACCAGCTTGCTGACTACAATAGAAGCAGCTGACCGGGATCTGACTTCTTGGAAGTTCACTTTCAACCTGGGCTGATGACAGTGGAAACCCACTCTCTGTTTATCATTGGTGGTGCCACAGGATTCTAGAGAGTTTAGAGAAAGTATGATTTACTCTTCAGAACTATTTTAGGATAGTAATTCTGGCTGGGATGATTAGTGGCTTGGCTATTGCCATCCCACTTCAGAAGATTGTTTTCTACTGTGATTCAACAGAAAGGGGTTTAAACATCTCATATGCTGGGTACCCAAATCCGGAGGAAACTGCCCACATGCTGGTATTTTTGTACAGCCAAGCTAATTGGGAAGCCTCACTGGACTGGCTGGCGGACAGCACAAAGGTCTGCTGCTGAGTTGCTCATTCCAGTCTTACACCCAAGCCAGAAGACGGACAAGGGGATGGATGATGAGCTTCTTGGAATTGAAGGTTCTTGAATTTGAAACTCCTGGGTACAGAGGTGGTTGCAGCCAGCTCTGAGAGTACCCCAGACAATTCACTTGTCTAATGGGATGAAAACTACCCCACCCATTACAGGCAAAGTCCTTTCTCCTGGTAATAATCCAGTCTCCCCACTAGCTTCACCTCCACTGTGTCTGGATTCAACTTTAAGTTTATTTCCAGCCCCAATGAAGCATGCAGCGTGGGTGGGAAAGGAAACACCAAGAGATAAGGAGCAGTGAATGGCATGTTAGGTGTAATAGGCACACAGGAAAGCTCCTTAAAGAAGCACATCCATGTTATCCACACCCACCCACACCAGGACAATCTCCCCCAATGGCCTCATAGAGAGGTTATGCAGCAAATGCAACCAAACCAATCTCTGTGATACATCATAGGGCAATTCCCAAGAGACAGAAACTGAATCATCAAAGTAAGCTGGAGTTTGTTGTTGTTGTTGTTGTTGTTGTAAAAAATAGGAATTCCTATCAGAGTTTGGTTACTTAATGCTTTACATAAGTCAAGGTTAAAGAAAGGACAACATGCTATTTAGTTCAGGAATCTTGCCATGTTAGAGCCACTTAAAATATGGCAAAATGTTTTGAACAGGCTAGAGACCATTTGAAGATTGCTAGAAAATGGGTTAAGAGGCATCACTTCCCACAGTATATACACATGCATTTCTTTTGTCTCACTAACCCTGTTCCAAATAGCCACACAGGGCATACTGAATGTTTAGAAGGGGAGCAGGAGCAGGGGAGCACGTCCCTCCCACAGCTTTCACATGTTCACCAGCTCTTCTGCACTGTGCTAATGCATGGTCAAGTTGTACGGGTGTAGGCTCTCTTTGCATGATCAGGAACTTTGCTCTTTGTATGTGAATAGGCTCTGTGGGGATGGGGCCAGATTTGAATAGGGCCTCCATTGGTTACCTCAGTAGTTGGTCCGGTTCATATGAGAGTAGATGGCCCTTCAGATACTCAGACTGAATATATGAACATTGTAGCAGCAATCTTAAGATTCAAGGTCTTAAAATCACAGCCATCTCCAGATCAATGCTATCATTGATCTCAACTATCCAAACACTGACATGTCCCACAATTATTTCCTGAGATCCCTAGAAGCTCTTACACTGCCTCTTAAATACGAGCTGTAGTATACAATTCCAGCAAGGAGTGTCTCCCATTGTTTTGGAACAGCATCTGTGAAGGCCCTGTTCTGACCCACTCAGGTTCTTAGGTTATTATAGGTTAGATATGAGAAGTCTATATTGTTTTCTTTCCCTTAGAATCTATTAGAGTAGATTTTGAATTTATTTTAATGCACTGTATTCAAGTATGTTGACTATATTGAAGTCAACAAACACTCTTTAAAAACTTTAAATAAATATATTCCTGGATCATGGAACACTTGAGTGTGGTTAACCCAGATGGCTAATGATATGTGCAAGTATGGGAGAAGGGGAGATGAAACACGAACAGCCGGTCTGGACAGTATGTTTGTCAGTCCATCCTAAATGTGTCAGGGAGGAGTGTGGGTGTGAACATTCCCCTGCACCTGACATGCTCCCTACTGCCTCATAATCATGAGGGGTCATTTTGTCTGAACATTGATGTAATTTAATTTGTGTGTGCGATTTAGGGGTAGCCATGTAACTTGAAGCGTGATTCATCCAAACTACCCTTAAATGACACACAAAAATTAAATTACTATGTGTTTAGGGCAGGTCAATGACATATTGTCCGAATGGGCTGAAAAGATAGATGAATGTTATCTGGGCTAACAGGAAGGTCCTCAAATAAGCATATTTGGTTTTGGCACGCAGTAAATGCTGGATTAATTATGATGGCAAATAAACTTTAGAGAAGGAGCCCAGGCAAACTAGGGCGTCTGTTTGTGATTTCCCCCAGTGTAGAGACTGTAAATTCAGCTCTGTGTACTAAGGTGACAGATCCAAGTCCTATTTCTCATAATGTGACAGTAGAACATTAATGTCTTAATGCTGATAGAGAAATCAGTGTGGTTCAAAAGAGGAAGGGGTAAGAATATGGCTTACCACAGGGCCTGTGCTTCTTTTCAGTGTAGCTCTGTTGATGGATCTTTAACAAAATGAGTAAGATCTTGCAAATACCTTCAGATGTCTCAGACAGGCATTCATAATGACAGACCCCTTTCTAAAGCCAACTTTGTGGCTTAATTCCCAGGACCCATTTCCATTCCCAGGACCCATTCAAAATACATCTGGCTTGGCCCCGAAACATGAAAAGTGGGAATCAAGGAAGGAATACATCGGAGCACATTCAGATGGGTTTTCTCACACAGGGGCACTAAGGGTATTCACACACACGCAGCCTAGCCCAGGCTAGGGCAGCCCAGACTGGGTTAGGCTGTGCGTGTGAAGCTCCGGGAGCGAGGTCGCTCCCGGTGCTGCCCCCATGCCAAGCCCCACTTTTAAACTCGGCATTTAGCTGAACCTGTGGTGCGCTTAACCTTGGCTGGTGACCATCTGAGTGATCACCGTCAGATTAAATGCCCCCCTGCCCCCAGACATTTCTGGCAGTGAGCTGGGTGGGAGCGGCCACGCTGAGCACGAAGGCTGCTCTAACGAGAGCAGCCCCTGCTCTGGTGCCCTGGAGCACCCTGGGATGTGGGAGGGGGAAAGTCCTCCCGTTTCCAGCATCTCCCTCCGCCACACCATTGCTCGTGTGGATGTGTGGCAGAGGGGAGGAGGGCGGCTGCTTATCTGCTGGGAAAGGCAGACGAACCTGTGCCTTCACTGCAGCCCATCCTCCCTCCCCAGCAAAGTTGTGTGAAAGACCTCACTGTCTCCCATCCTTATATATCTGGAATTAAAGAGATGGCTTCCAAGGCACGTGATCTGACTGCAGTAGATTTGAATCCCCAACACTTAGTTTTTCATAAATTATTGACTCATACATTTTATATCCCAAGGTCCTTTGGAAAAGGATCTTTGGACCAGCTTGTTTCTTTCTTGACCAGAAAAAAAAAAGATTAATTTAATTCAGTTGCTTACCAGAAATACAACCCCCCTACTCCTTTTTAAATCTTTTGCCGAAGCCACTAAACCCATCCGTTGACTGCTTAGATTACCACGGTGGCCACAACAATGTGCTGCAGCTCAGAGTCCTAAGCTATTCCAGGATTTTATGGCTAGTCTTGCCTGGAACAACGCCCACAGCAAAACCATCCCACCCATAAATGGGACAGAATTACCCCATGGAGTGTGTGTATTTGGATATTGAGTGCCACCAAAGTCTGCCACTCTGGAAGAAAGAACATTTGATGTAGTTCACCCTGGTGACCCACCCTTTTCTGGTTTATCATACATGGGACTCAGCATTTATATGCTACTACTCTGTCATATGGTGGCAATTGTGGATTGTGAATGCCTTTTCTTTTAGGGCCTTTTCTTTCACAGAACAAATGCATTCATTTGATACGATTTGATCCCTGCAAACTGCATGCACTCTATCCAATGATTGCCCACCCATCTGAAGGGGTGGCTGTGAGTGGAGCAAGTGCCTACGTGATGTAGCTGTAGGCTTCTGCTGTGCAGAATTGTAACCTACCTTACGTAAGGAAGCACCTTCTATAGAATCCACAGAGATCATCTGTGGAGGTCTGCCCCCAGCTACCAGGGCCGGGCCTTCATTGTAGCGGATCCGGGGCTTTGGAGAGCACACTCCCTGCTGAGATGTTTGGACTGACCTCATTGTTGACCTACAAGAAAGTCGTAAAAACTCATCTTTTTCATTGGGTCTTTGGTTATTTTATTTGATTGTTCTTAGCTGTTTTAGTTATTTTTAATTATTATTTTTAATTTGTAAACCACCATAAGATTGCTGATTCAGAGAAACATGCAAACAAATAAATAATCCAATAACAACATAACATTTTTAAAAATTATTTAATAAGTATAATTCTTAGATGGAAAGGTTATCTTTCATGTTTCTTTTTAATGGCTTATTTGCAGTAACACATCACAGTTTCAAAAAGTTTCAAAATGATGCCTTCAGTGCTTCATATTGCAAAAGATAACGCATATCTAAATAGCATATTGCATCTGGTCAAATATTAGGTTTTTAAAATCTCAATCCCACCAACCACACAGCAGCCTTTTTTTAAAAAAAGAAAGCAAATGAAGGCTTTGTTCACATGACTGCATGGAGGTGAGGCCTCCTCTGCTCTCTTTGAAAGTAAAGGGAGGAGTTCTCTTTTACCGAGTAGGGTGGACTGCTCCGGTTTCTATATGCTGGCTGCTGAATGTTTGGGCAGCCCAGAGGGATGCAGTAGAAGTATTACCCTAATAATGCAAAATTTCACAGAGAGTTTAGGAAAATCTGGCTGCAAGCTGTAGTCTGTGGAGTGAGATCTTTCATCCATCCAGCCCAGCAGGCAGAGATCTATCCCAGCCCTGCTACCCAAGATGCTTTTAATAGGAGATCTTGGGAATGGACCTGGACCTTCTGGATGCAAGGCATGTGCTATAAATGGAGCTCTTGCTCCTCCCCCAAGAGTGCCCCTTTGGGTCCTTGAAACAGAGGCTGAGCAGAGGCAGCCCATGGGGTTCTTTGCTCCTTGGGCTTCAGGGCCTGCCCAGATTCTGCATTTGGACTGGCCCTGTATGGGCTTCTTGCTACTCGCCCGCAATTCCCTCTTGACTTGTAAGTGTGCAATTAAAGCCATTTGCACAAAGACAGCAAAAAACTCCAGTGCTCCCCCCCCAACCTTCCCCTTGGAAGAAAAATATCCACAGAAAGCCTTTCCCACACGCCCCACTGCTTTAGGAAGAGGGAGGGATACAGTATCATTTATTAACACCATGGGGTAGACAGCAGACAGGGGCTTCTCAAATTATCTCAAGTGCCTTTGAAGATCAAAATTAAGTGAGCCAGTACACGGTGGGGGGAAATTGAATTTACTTTTAAGTGTTAACTAAAGGATATAGCCTCCCTCTTCACTGCCCTGTCTACCTCGCTAATGCTTGCGCAAAAGTCATGCTGTTAATGAAATAGCTGATTTAAACAAAGCCAGAGTATTTTTAGCACAATAACAAAACCATCCATGATCTCCAATTATGCAAACTGTGAGCAAGAAGATGCTAGTCTTGCATTAGCTGGGGCTTGACTCCCATTCTAATTGGTTCCTTTTCTGCCGCGGAAAGCATTTCCTTTTTTTTGTCATTTTATCGCCTTGGTCTGGCTCAGAGCCTTAGGCAAATCACAGTCCAGGTCACCGAGGAGTAGTTCTGCTGAGGCGGTACACTGCAGTTAGGTAGTGCAGTCGGATAATGCATTGTAATGTCAATTACTGTGATTTGCTGCTCTGTGATTCACAGATATGATTGCATCTAATTTCAGGAATAAGTGGAGCCGTCTGCTCTTTTGTATTCACTCAGAAGCCGTTCGCTGGCATTCAAATGGCTGCTGCCTTTGCCACCTTAACAAAATTCAAAGGAGCCACCCTGTGTCATAGCAGGAAATGTCTCCAGTGTGCCTCCTTACCATGAGCATCCCTTTGGTCCTTCTGGTGTACACGGCAGCTCCTAATCCACCTATGGGGAGGCAACTGGCTGGCAGCACCTCAGATTGTTTTCAGCATTTGAAGATGGGAAGCTCTGGAGTTTCACTCCTTCTGATGGTGAATTTTCACATCCAGCTATAGATGCAATCATAAGCCAGCTCAGAAAGCCTTGAAATGTGGCTGCTCTCATGTGACACCTAAAAAAACACACCTTTGATTTCCAACTTGTTCCCCACCCCCCAAAAGTTAATTTTTAATTACTGAAAGACCGACAAGAGCTATTTTGCACCTCTCCCCATCCTAATCATTGAACAGTCTTCACTCACAATTTGTTTTGTTTTTCTATTTATGAACAAGACTAAAAAGGTGTAGACAAGCCTGGTAGGTCCAGGCCTACGAGTGGCTTTTGTCTCCTTGGAGTTTGCTCTATTCTTCTCCCGCACACCCCGCACTGCCCCTGAAAAGGGAATATAATCAATTCGGTCACTGAACCCTCTGTCTTTCAAAAACAATATCAAAACTCTGTAGTGTGGTAAATTAAATGGGCAGGTAGGCATGAGATGGTATTAAAATAACAGACACCAGTAAAATAGTATAAAAACAAGAACAGGTTTACTAGAATAAAAGGTTGCAAAATTTTTTTTAAAACCTCACAAGAACAAATGTTGAAAAGTTCAGTTGGCAAGAATATAAAGTACAAAATATAGAACAACAAGCTTGCCAGCCATCTCTCCCAAGGCCTAGCAGGTTCTAGTAGGACCAGCTCCCTCACTGCTACTTTCCCTAGCAGTTTCAGCCCAACCCTACCCTGCTGGTGTTCCAGCCTTCCAGCTGACAAAACACTCAGCAGTACACTCTCTTGCAAATAAATCTTCCACAGCCCTCCTCCTCCTGGCTGTTCAACCCTCCCTTTTATCCAGTTCCAGAGGGATACATTAACCAATCAGGGAGTTCCTTCCCTCAGACAGCAAGAACCTAGTAGCCGCATTCGCATGTAACATGAAACCAGAGGTGAAGGGGCCTCTGGTTTCAATTTGTGTATGTCCAAATGCGGGCAACTACAGTTAAGACAAAAAAGGCACTTGCAGTTTCCCTCCCCAGACTCTGATGTGTATCTTTGTTTGTAGTGAGGTCCATCTTCTGGACTTGCAGTTTAGCAGTGCCAGCGTTACATCTGAATGCAGCACTGCAATCTGCATGTTCTGCAACCAGAGATTGAGGGAGGAAGCTCCTCCCTTGCTCTGGCTGCTATTGGCTGCCAGGGATGTCCTTCAGTCAAGAAGGAAGCCCCAACAGCCAGTTCCCCCTCCACTCTGCAGTCTCACTGACTGCAGAGAGGGAGATCTCTGTGACGTCCAAATTCAGATGGGAGAGTAGGGGGAGAGGGAGCAGAACTGTGGGTCTATTGGACCCACGGTTATGCATTACATGTGAATGTGGCCTCTGTCTCTGCCTGGAGACAACCAATTCCAACATGTTGTAAATTTCCCTCAAAAACTCTGCAGCAAACAACTTTTACCACAACCTTGGCTGTAAGAGGTTGCTAACTTTAAACCCTGCAGAGCCTGGAGGAGACACAAAAGAACTGAAAAACAAACCATAAAACATAATGGGAAGGAGTGATTCCTTCGCACTGGCAATATCATCCTTAAATGGCCTATCACAACACTCCAGAATACTTTAGTTGCCAACTTGCCTCGCTTTGTAGAGTCAAATTCCTCTCCAAGGTGCCTAGATTTGACCACTTTTCAGTTACTGCTGCTGCCACCTCTAACCTGCTGAGAGGGCTCTTTTTATGCCCCCAAGCCTACAGGCCCCACAGGACAGAAACTCAGGCAGGGAGAAGTGGTGTTGGTTGCTTTGAAAACAATAGGAGACAGATACCCTAGATGCTGGAAATGGTATCAGTTCAGTTCTCTAGGCGATAGCTCTTCTGGACATTTAGGTCTATCTACATGGTCTGCCACTGAATCCCTCAGATCACACAGCCATTGGAAGATTTTCCCTTAGGGTAAATAGCAGCCACAGGGCCCTCAAGTCTGGATAAAAATCCCCCCCACACGTGTAGTGATCAACCACCCCTCCCCTAAAGAGTGAACTGGAAGTGAACCCTGTCCTGACTGGCAGGCTGGTGAACTCCAGGGCTCAGCCAATCAGCACACCAGGTAGGTGGGACCTAGAGAGCAGTTAGGAGGAAGGAGAGGCTCTTTGTGAGAAGAAGCTGGGCTGGAGGTGCAGGAGGATATATGTGGCCATGGAGTATGGCTGCAGATCTTGGAAGATAGGACTGCAGGGGCTTGAATTCTCATCCAGGATTTGGTGAGTTCAAGACAAAGGAAACCAGGACTTTGGCTTCGGGAAAGTTTATTTTGTGTTAGACTTTCTGTTTCTTTTGTGTGTGCTTTGTATATCCCCGATACTGCTCTATTATTGTTTATCTGCATGTAATTAAGCTAAGAAACACTAACCTACACCTATCCAGCCAGGGTGTTGCAAAAGACTCTGTAAGTTTTAATTGTGCTTTTGTATTTTCCTACATACCTGTTCCTTGCAACTGGGTAACCATGATTTTTAAAGCGTTCCACCCCAACTTCATCTGGGGTGCTTTTTGAAGTATTCTTGTAACTTACTGAGTATTTTTACCTGTAACTAAAAGCTGAGAAAGCCACAGACAGAAGCCATCTGTGGTGTTTGAATAAACTTGTTTTTCTTTTTGTTATTTTCTTTTACAAGCCCCTCTGAGTCGCTTTTTAACTCAGGAGAAAAGGTGGCTGAAAGGGGGCATTTTTTCCTCTGGTGCAAACAGGTCTCAGGAGCTCAGCAGCTATTAGTTTTCTCACCATGTGTAGGCTTGCACATAGAAGATTTTTGTACTTTTCCAATAACAAAATAAAGAGAGTTTCCCCTGGAAATTCCACCCAAGCCCAGAGAGGTTTAAGTTCTGTAATAGAGAGGGGTGGTGGCAGTAGCCATTTTTGAACCTATCAGATATATAGAATAGTTTTAGGAGTAGCCTTTGTCAGAAAGTTCAGCAGGGAAGATTCAGCATTTCTTTCCCTCACGTGAGCTTGCTCTGAGACAATAATCCGCTACACCATGGTACCAATCCATGGAAGCCCAATCCAGTGACTATTTACTGAATTTTTAAAAATGTGCACTAATTACAACCACATGCTTCAAATAACATCTAGTTTGGCACTAAGTTTCAAGTTCTCTTTAAGCGTAATGGGCATCCAGAGGTAAGGAAGTGGCCAAAACTGCAATTGAACTTGACAAACAACCAGCCATTTTTATTTGAATGATGGCCTCTGGGAAGGTAGCTGTTATCTTCTGTTGTTGTAAATCCACTACTCTAGATCTCCTATTATATCACATATATTGAAAACATATGCCCTAAGTAGATAGTTTGTTTCATGTTTACATGCAGTAGTCAACTTTTTATATGGACCATATTATTTTTCCTAGGCCCTCCATGGGTCAAGTGAGATGTTTCAGACTCAGGGGACTTTCAGATGGATGTTTCCTAGCCCTTCCCAGTCAATGCAGTACCTACCCAGTCATTGCAGTGCCAGCAGAACAGCAATTGGCTTTCCATATGCTGGAGAATATTGTGCTTTGTGTATGTTTGTGTACATCCAGTTATGTTTCTTCCACACTAGTGGGTGTGACACAGCTATGTGGGCAGTTCAGGGACAGTTTCCCTGAGTGCACAATTTTAGATACATTTTCCTGATCTTTCTAATAAATTATTTCTTTAATTTGCATGAAATTACTTTTTTAATTTAGGTGCTATTTCACAGTTAACTGGAACAGCTTTTTAAAAAAAGCTTTAAAAAGATGTTTTAAAAGATATGGGGGAAAATTGGATCCAAAAATGACCCCCCAAATGAAAATGAATACACAGTAATGTTTTACCATCTTTTTAAAAAAAATGTGGCCGACATTCTGAGCAAGGAAGTGTGTGTATTGAGAGAGATCAACCTGACAGAACTTCCCAATTAACTAAATTGGTGCACCAGGGAAGTGGCTATTTTGACACCCTCTTCTTCCCCAGGAAGCCCTCTGGGTCACGCAAAAATATGTCCTAGAGGGTTGTGCAGTCCTCAGGGACATATTTTTGGGTGGCTCAGAGGGCTTCCTGGGAAAGGGGAGGGCTTCAAAAATGGTTACTTTCCTGGAGCGATGGTGTAGTTAGTTTGGAGGTTATGCTAGGCTACTCTCTCACTGCACCAGCACTATCTTGCTCAGAATGTCAGCCCATGTCTTTAATTAGTATGGAAACAATTTTTCCATGAAGTACCTTTGTGTGAATATTTTAATATTTTTAAATTGCACTGGCAGTCATGCCAGTATAGTTAAAATTACGAGTCTTTTCAATATTCTGCCATTATAAGCCCTGAACATTCTATTGCTTTAATGTCAATAGTATTCACCCAATCACTCTGAAATTGTGCACACATCAAATAGGGGACAAGAGACACCATGCCTCCAAATTCGGTGCAAATCCATTGCAAAATGGCTGAGATACAGCAGCTTAACCACCTAAAAAGAGGTTTCAAAGTTTTGGTTACTTTTTTCACCACAGCTAATGTATATTTTTAATGTTTTAATGTATTTTTGGCATTCCCCAAAATTCATGTCCATTCAGGACAGGTTCCATATGCTGCTTTGAAAAACATAAATAAGGTGATTTTTGAGCAATTGTTCAAAATCCCCATAATAATAACAGGAAAAATATCTAGCAAGTGACTTCCTGGTTCTGAACAGAGGTTCCTGTTAAGGAGAGTCTATAAGCACTCTGGCACTTTTATAATTAAACATTTCTCCCCTCCTTTTCCTTTCATGGACATTTGTTTTCTCCCTCTGCCCCCTTTCTCTTACCCCCACCAAAGGGGAGAAGCAAAGTTCCTCAGCAAAGCTTGAAGTAAATTCCTCAAAAGAAAGTCAACTGATTCCATTGGAGCTTACTTCTGAGTAAATGCACATAGGAATCAAGACCATCAGAGATCCAAGGCAAGAAGGTGGACTCCCCCCCCCCGCCCGCCCACAAAGCATAGAAGGAGGGAACCCTTCTGAGGTGTTACAAAGTTTTTGGTGTTCAACATTGGGAAATCCTACCTTGTGGTTTGAGCTCACATGACTATATTATTTGGTAGGTAATTTATAGAATTTCAGTCAATACAGAACTTATGACAACTTTACAATTTAGATCCTGACCGGGCTGAGTGGAGTGTTGCCAAGTGTGCAGACTTAAAATATCCCTTAATAACTATGTGTTGTCAAAAAAGAAAAAGAAAAAGAAAAAGAGAGCTGTGCTACTAAAGTGGGAGTGGTATCCTGTGAGTTTGAAGATCAATTATGTGCCCAGCCCAGTTATTGAGGCCTATATTTCTATTAGTGTGGAGAAGCATGGGTAGTAACTTCTGTCAAACAAGGCTTAAGACACTACAGTACCTTCCAAAGAACACTTATCAAATTCAGCAGTTTTTCAATAGAACAGAAAATTTTCCTCCAATTGCAGAGGGAATATTCTACCAAAGAACCTTTCCTTATGTCAAAGTTCTGTTAATATAATTAAGATGCAGCAGTTTTCAGCATTCTAACATTATAAGCCCTAGATATTCTCTTGGTGATAACATCTAAATTGTCTGCCCTATCTGCCTCAAAATTTGCAGCCATCAGCTAGGGGACACCACCCATTCAGATCTGGTGCAGAAAGTGACTAAGGCGCAACAGTTAAAGAATTGACCCTTAAACTCTAGAAAACAAATGTTGGCTACTAGGGTTATTCATTGGATGCTGTAATCCAAATGAATCTGTAGCATCCCCTTGTAATTCATCCACTGTGGCCATCTTTGTTGCAGTTCATTATATGGGAGGGTTTCATCTGCAGGAAGCAGAGCCCATGGGACTGAGGAGGATTCACATAGGGACACTGGGAAAGCACATGGGGAAATCTGGGAAATACACTTCCTCCCAGTTCTATCTCCATGGCTGCAGTGGAGTGGTGTATGAACCTGTGAGGGACTGCAAGGAGGTGGCAATGGGCTGTGGAAGAGATCTCAATCTAGGGTGAATACTTATGAGGAAGCACTAGGGATGTGCATGAACCGGTTCAGTGTTCTATTCCTAGAATGCCAAACCAGTTCGGAAACCCTGCATTTGAACCGGCTAAAAGGTGGGGGTTTGCTTTAAGGTGTGGGGAGGGTGCCCTTAACTCCCCTGCCATGCTTGCACCTCTAATGCTGCTTCAAAAACTGCTGGCGCGGGGCAGCTGTATACCCTCTTGCCGCCCTGGTCAGCGTAAAACCGGATGTGTTGTGTGTGTGCGCGTGACGTGCGCCTGCCACTTCCGGTTTTACGCTGACCAGGGTGGCCAGAGAGTATACAGCCACCCCATGCCAGCGGTTTTTGAAGCAGCACTGTAGGGGGAAGCATGGTGGGGGAGGTAAGGGTACCCTCCCCGCACCTTAAAGCAACCCCCTGCCTCCCAGGTGTGCCCGGAACTGGTTCTGTGCACAACCCTAGGAAAGACAAGCGGATGGCAAGGTAGCAGGGGTCCTGACAAGCGATAGGAGGCCGTGGGGCAGGGTGAAGAATGGACTTGTGTAGGCACAGATGGCAACAGTGAGGCAGTGAGGAGGGAATTGGACTTACCAGGGCAAGACGACCAGGACCTTGCAGTGGCATATCAAAGTGGTGGCAGAATGCCTGTGAACGCAGAGGTTTCACATCAGAGGTAAACTGCCTAAGAATGGAAATACTCCACTTAAACCAGCCTGGGTAAGCTCTTCCCCATAGTGTCTAATCAGATCTTCCTTTTAAAAACTCCTGGAAATTCAGTAATTCAAAAACCTTGGGTTTAAGATGAGAGTTAAGATGGTTTACATTTTCACCCATGCCCTAAAAAGAATGGAAATTGCAAGTTAAGCTGCCCATCTTAACCTCCACACCATATAAGCTGTAAAGACTTACCTTGGAGAAGCCACTGCCAGTCTGTGAAGACAATACTGAGCTAGATAGACCAATGGTCTGACTTAGTATATGGCAGCTTCCAATGTCCCTATGACTTTGTACAGTCTGGTATATGATGATAGCTTTAGAAATGAGGCTCCATGCACTCATGCTTTGCCTTGGTCTTTCAGTTGGCCTGGGGAGGGATGCTTCCAGGCAGACATTCAACAGGTGCAGTCTCCCTAGTCACATCCTAGAGTTCCCCGTGATGAATTTCTGCCTGATCCACCTCAGATCAAGGCAAAGTGTGAGTGCATGGGGCCTCATTTCTAAAGTCATCATCCTATACCAGACTGTACAAAGTCTTTACAGCTTATATGGCACGGAAGCTAAGATGGCACCTTAACTTGCAATTTCCATTCTTTTTAGAGCATGAATGACGATGTAAAGCATCTTAACTCTCATTTTAAACGAAAGCTTTTTGGATTACTGAATATATATAAAAGTAAAAAGGTGTTTTAGTGCAAACTGAAAGCTGGGTTTTAAATCACTGATAAAATGTCAGTGCCACAAGGCAATGTAATCATAAAAGTGTGTTGAAGAATAGGTGGTTGGTGACAGACTCACCTGCCTGATATATCACTGTGCATATCACAACCCCACCTCTCAAAAAAGACAAAAGAGCAGTGCTAAGGCACCTGTGTAGTCCACTCAGATGAAATAATGAAGACGGGTCTGTCTCTGACCATGCACAGAGATCTCTCCTTCATCACTTGCAATTCATTACTTAATCATACTCTACATGTGTGAAGCAGCTGGAAACTTCCATGGGTCCAAAATGCTGTTACCACGACCAGGCTTTTGCTTGGGGTGAGCCAAATGAAGCACATCATTGTTCCAGCCCTTTACAATCTGCATGAGTTGTCCATATATTTCTAGGTTTAATTCAAGGCTCTGGTCCTTAGGTTTAAAGCCCTAAATGGCTTGGGACTTGGGTACTTGAAGGACTGCCTGCTTCCATAGATGCCTCCCTGCACACTTTGTTCAACACTGGAGGTTTCTTCTGGGTTCTACTGCCGTGGGAATGTGGTGAGTGCATACAAGAAGCAGAGTATTTTCAGTTGTGGCACCATCTCTGGGAAGCTCTCCCTAGGGAAACCCATCTGACCTCTTTGCTTCCATATCAGTGCCTTGTCAAAACTTAGCTTTTCTGGCAAGCCTTTGGGGGGGGTGGCTGATGACTTGATTCTGCTGTGCCTCTGCTTTTGAGTGCTGATGTTTAAGTTCTTCTGATTGCTTAATACTATTGTTAGATTTATTGCATCATACTAGTGCTGCCTTTAACTTTGTTCTTATTATGTTCTTTTATTTATAAAATCTATCTATCTATCCATCCATCCAGTTATTGTTAGAGGTTGTTGATTTTTACCCACAATAGGTAAAACAGCAGAGCACTAAGGAATGAGCACACACTCCAGTTACAGAGTAGGTAGCAGAGGATGGTTTGGATATTGCAGCTATTTAGAGAACACACATGGAGATCCTTGTATGACTAAACACTAAACATTTATTGGTTAAATACACTTAGACAGGAAAGACCTATCTCTAATCTAAAGGACTACATAGTAGGGATGTGCGGAACGTTTCAGGTACAGAACGATCTGTACCCGAAACAGCGAATTTCGGGTGATTCGGATCCGAACCGAATCACCCCCAAAGAGATCCAAAAAATTTTGGATCTGAAATGAATCACCCCTGTTTCGGATCCGAAATATTCGGATGTTTCGGACCTCCATTTTGTGGCCTTCTTTCCCCCCCTCCATTTTGAGATATGATGTCTATTTGAATTTCCCGTCTTTTTGCCTCCCATTGACTTCAATGCAAAAAGGTCTGATGTGACGTCTGCTCAAATTTTGGGTCCCAGGGGTACAGGTTTCTGAGGTATTCTGAGTGTGGATTCTATGATAGCAAATTAGAGTGGATTCATGGCATCTCATTGAAAATTTCATTTGCTGTCCTAGAATCCACACTCAGAAAGTCAGAATACCTCAGAAACAACAGAACCCTGTATGCCATGGGTTAGCAACCCATGGGGGTGGTTGGCACCCTATGTGCACTACACCACCACTCGCTCTGGGCCACCCCAGCACCCCCCAAGTGCACTTATGGGGCTGCTGAAAGCTCAATTATACCTTATGAGGAAAAACCTTAAAGATGTGTAAACTTCAACAATTCACCAAAAATCAGCCCGCTGCCCAAATCCTTTGAAAAAATTCAGGTAGCTTCCTTGCCCCTACCTGGCACTACCACCAACCCCACACCGCTCTAGGCCACCCCTTTCCCCCAACGTGAAGCGATAAACCCTCCATTCTACCTAATGGGGGGAAACCTTAAAAACGCGTAAACTTCAGAAATTCACCAAAAATCAGCCCTCTGCCCAATCACTCTGCAATTGGGGTGGTAGCCTCCACCCATTAGGCACTACCACCCCACCCCACTCTTCTGGCCCAGATCCCACTTTCTGCCCCAGATCTGCCCCAAGGAAACAAAAACTTCAACAATTCACCAAACATCAGCCCTTTGCCCAATCCCCCTGAAATTTGGGTGGTAGCCTCAACCCATTCGGCACTACCACCCCACCCACCATTTTGCCCCGAGACCCATTTTTTAATCCGAATCGATTCAGATTCAGATTAATTCAGATCCGAATCGAATCAGGGGTGATTCGGATGGGCCATATTTGGATACAAAACAGAACAGGGGTGTTTCGGTTCAGATCCGAATCGAAACACCGAAAATCCGAATTGCACACCCCTACTACATAGTGGTTAGGTAAGGAGAGAGAGATATATGTTTCCATCTGCTCTCTAGGAGGAAAGGAAGGATTGTGTCTCAGCACAGGAAGTGCTGCAGAGTCAGTTCAGGGGTCATAGAGTAGGGACAGATAGGGAGACCCTGACTCACTGTCTCTACTCCCAATGCCCCTAGTGGTCATTAGGATAAATGGTGCAAAAGGTCGATGCACTGGAAGTTCATCTCCAACAGTTTTTGCTATTGACCATGCAAAGATTCAGCTTGGAAGTGTTGAAGCCAAACCATCTGCACATCACCACTGGCCCTGTGGGGAGGTGGAGGCTCTCAAAGCTGACCTCAATGCAGAGAGGTCCAGTGTGTAGTAGCACCGAGGGCTGCTAAAGGGATTCAGAGCCACAGGAAAGCTCAATAGCACCTGAACGACATGTGGGAAGGCGTGGGGGGATGTGCTGGGAAATGGAATCCTTCCCAGCACTTTCTCCATAGAAAAAGCCCCATAGCAAGCGCCATAGCAAGCACACCCCTGGCTGTGTGCCTTCCAAGCTGTCTCTGGGGCTTCCTGCCACTCTGAATCCCTCTAATTGCCCTCCCCATTGCTGTGCCCAGGACCACCCTGTGCGAAAGTAAGCACTGGGAGCCGCCTGCCATCTCCCCATGGGGCCAGGGCGAAGTATAGATGATTCGGCTCCAGCACTTCCAAGTCGAACCTTTGTACAACCCAGCTACTGTAAAGCAGCACTGGATTGTTTTTAAGAAAAGAAGGATGTAATTACAGAACATATGTACATACATACATACATGCATGCATGCATACATACACAAGCCTTTCCATCTAGTGTAAAGAAACAAGGCTTCTTGGACTGACCCTCCAACTTCAAAGTGGACTTGGGCCCCCACCACACAGTACAACTATTTTTTTTCCACACTACAGGAGAACTGAGGTAATAGGCAGTAAATGCTTCTTATTCTTGACACCAATTTCCCTACAACCCAGCTGTTAATACTTCTTATTCACACTTGGTTTGATCCTCATCCAGTTTTTTCTCAGAAGTACTCTGAGTTCAACTGGGACATTTATACACAGCGGGCTTTACTGTGAGTTTACAGGGAGGTTTTACTGCGAACTCACAGTTGTCCCCCCAAACCACCACAAATAGTGGATTTTTTTTTTACCCTGGATATACATCAGGCTATACTCTAACATGCAGTGAAAAACTCAAATTATGTGTGAACCACTCCCCGATAACTTGCAAGTATTTGGGGGTGAATCTGGCTGATATGTGAACGCACCCCCTCCATTCCGGAGGTGTTGGAAGTTAAAGGACTTTGCGCTGTCTCTTTGCCTCAGACAGTGGAGGACAGACTAGTAAGTCAGAGGGCTAGAGAGTCAAGACATTGGTCATCCCTTCTCCACTGCTCTGATGCTATCCCTTTGAAATGTAGATTGCTACTCTTAGGGATTCAACTTCCTCTTCCTCTCTCTCTTCCCTACCTGGCCTCCTACCTTGCAACATGGCAAGCCTCTCTCCCTGCACCATATGTGCAGAGAGGATGCAGAATCCATCTGCATCCAGCTAGCTAGCTAGATTAGAGATCCTAACTCCTCACTTTCCTATCTAGAATGGAATTCCTTAATAAATGCCTTGTATATTGATTTGAAACTATGAACTGGCTTCAAGTTACCTTACTCTCAGCATACACGCATGCCTAACTAAATTCCGCTGTGTTGTGCCTCTGTGCACTCTGCTATAACGAGAAAGGGATTCTCTCACCACAGAGAATTTCCAACAGAGATACAAGTTAAAGGGCTTTCAAAGCCCCATGTGAAAAACTTCCTGGCCTACTTTCTTTGTAAGTCAGCTTTCAGTTGCAACTGAGAATTAAATATTGTCAGCTTCCATATCTCATAGGAAGTGATGTTTTCCTCTGCACATCAGTAAAACTCCTCCATGATAGGAAATCGAATTATTTGTTGCCCTAGTCATTAAAAAGAGAAAGGAAAGGAAAGGAAAAGCCCTTCATCATGCCAGCTTTAAATATTTGGATCTCACTTGTCAAACAAGTTTAGTTTTGACACATACTTCTTGTGCTTCTGCTGACTTGGCTACTACCCCCAGCCATTTCTCCCAAGCTTCTTAATATCTTTAAGACTTTGCAGTTGAACAGTTAGAAAAGATTTGCTGTGGTGCTGGGGGCAGGTGGCAGGGTGGGAGGGGGCCAGGAAGAAAGCAGGAGTCTGTATCGGGTCACAGAACTGTTGAACAGAAATAAAGGCATTTTCAGCTGAAACCTCGGCATGTCTCTCCTTCTGAAAGCCTCTTTGTATCAAATAGCAATGAATCAAACAGTTTGTGTATGCGTCTACTCCCTGCTTTCAATGGGCTTTGCAATATGGCAGCGAGATCGTGTTTAATAACTTGTGGTTAGCTGTCATGAACATTTAATTTGATGCTAAACATGCTTCCTGAAAAGGAAAGGAAAAGATGTTTTCGAGGTGTCGAGGTGTGGGGTGTGTGTGTGTATGTATATATGTCTCTCTCTCTATGTGTGTGTGTGTGTACGTACGTGTGTGTGTGTGTGTGTGTGTGTGTGTGTGTGTATAAACACTTTGGCTCCAAAGTAGATGGAAGCTTTTGTAGCATATCCCACAATTACTGAAGTTGGTGGCTTGCACTCGGTGATTTTAAATTGATTCCCCCATAATAGAGGCAGCTTAGAGGAGAGAAGGCTCTGACTGGGGTTTCCCCCCATAATGCTTTTGAAAGGTCAGGCAGGGCAGCTGAAGGGAACTCAAATCTTTTCTGGATTCCACCGCCCTCCCTCACCCGCCGTTCTCTTTGTTTTCTTTTAGCTGCCTGGAACTGCCTCTTGTGTCAGTTCCAAAACATTTCTGTCCTTGTGCCCCTGTAGGGAATTCAGCAAAAGCCACAACTTCACATGCTTGCCATGTGTGCTGGCGGCAGCGGTCTCTACCCAATTCAGACATTTTAATTTGTCACTCATGCAGCAGATGTGTTGCACTGGGGGGGTGGGGGGGACAGCCATTAGGAAGCGGCCATGCTGCTCTCCCTGATTGTGGAGCTGTGACATGAAGACGACAAAACAAGGTCACTTCTAGGGATGTGCATGAAATGGATTTTGCATTTTGTTTTGAGCTTGAAACAAAATGCAAAACAGTCAAAATGTTTCATCAAAACAGCAGTCGAGCCAGCGGTTTCTACAAAACAACTCAAAACGTTTTGAGTGTTTCAGCCATAGGGAACAAAGGGGAAACTTGGAACACTCCATTGTTCTGCCCATGGGTAGCTCCTAGAGGTACCAAAGTTGGTTGTGTGGTAGGGCATGATGGGTGCTACCTACCATCCAACCTACAAAAGAAATGGGCAAGCAGGCAATTTTTAACCTTTCCCTCAAACTGTCATAGGATCCATATGGTGTCCCTAGATGATACCCATGGGGAACAGTGGGGTGTTTTGAGTTTCCCCATTGCTCCCTATGGCTGGAACAAGTTTCACTCACAGAGTGCACACTTTGCAATGCATTTCGCTACCCTGCCTTGAAAAACATTGCAGAAGCACACAGTAAAAGGGAACCTGTCCCTCCCAACATGGAACACACATTTCAAACACAGCCCAAATGGCCAAAAAATAATCATTGACCCAAAATCTACTGCCAGCTACAGTGCCTGTGCTGCAGTAACATCATTGGCACAAGTTACTCTCTCTCACACTATTAGGCCTCCTTACATTCCTGGCATTGCAACAGCTGCCTCAGCAGCACCCTTACTTAGCAGCAAGCATAGCCATAAGCTTAACTAGAGCAACTTTAGCCACATTTTGATGGAGTACACCTTGCAATGCAGATTGCAGAGCAGGCCAGAGCAGTGAATGAAGCACATGTTAGTCTCAAAGCCAGACATGGAGCTCATCACAGTAATCATCAAGAAATATTACACACATACACACATAGAACTGCCACTGTCAATTTATTGCCACAACACTATCTCACAAACAAAACAAACCACAACTCAAGGAAGGCAGGCACCCAGGTTCTGCATCTGTCAATCTGAGATCCAGTAACCAGATAGTTATAGCAGCAAAAGCACAGCATATTACACTCAGTTCTGAGAAAAGAATACCACAAAATCAAACTGACCTTCCTCTTCTCCTGATGTATCCTCTTCAAGAGAGGCGTGAGGGTTCTCTTTGCTTCCCAATCCCTTTGAATACATTTTGAAATTCCCTCCTTTTGTATCCCCCTCTCCCCAACCAAATAGGGGCACAATTACCCCTGACAACATTTGATTTCTATGATAATGCCAATCATGAAGCAAGGAGATCACAAGTCTATTGGAAGCCAGTGCCAGAAAATCAATTAGCAAGGGTAAAATAGGCCTCCAAAATGGTGCTCAAAACATTTCGATGAAACAACAGGGTTGTTTTATTTTGAGCTCAAAACAGACCCTTTTAAAAGAGGGTATTTTGTTTCAAGCTTGAAACACTCGAAATGGCCGTTTCAAGTTGAAGTGTTTTGCAATTGAAATATTTTGCACATCCCTAGTAATTTCTACCAGTGGGAAGTCAGGCCAAATTTCAGAATTTTGTGGACCACAGAAAACGGACCTTCAGTGCTTCTAGGGTGATTTCTGGTCTATAGTGACGCAACTACACCAAGTCATAGTGTGTCTTCAAGGAAACAATATCCCCATTCCTGACATCAGCAGCTTTTTACTGGATCATTTTCCTTGGAGGAGAAGGTACTAGAGACTTATGAGTTTTTGTCTGTTTATTGATAAGTATACAAGCTGAGCACGGGAGAGCAGGCAAGCACCCAGGCAGATAGTTGAAAGCACTATCCGTTCCCCACAAAGCAGCAACATATCCTTGGATGGTTCCCACCCTTGCCCAAGGGGCTTCCTTGCCACTCAGCTGCAAATACTCAAGACTTCTTTTTTCCATCACTGGCAAAGTTCAAAACAGCAGACTGTGTCCTGCCCCACTCAAGCAGGAAAGGGGAGTGGGGTGTCCAATAGCTAGTCACCACAAGTGATAGGATAGTCCTGTGGCCTTTGTCTTCATAGAGAAGAATTAGTTGTCTGGAAGAAGAATCCACGTAATGCTAATAATAATTGGGTATCCCCTCCCCGACTCCAATTATTGGACCAGTATTCATCAGAAGGAATATTTTCAGCATTATATTGGATCTGGACAACTTTACTGTCTTCCATGCCTGGCAGAGGGTCTACATATTTCATAATATGTATATCTAAACACAGCTCTGTATTTATTGTTCTACTTTCCCCCTATTTCACGTCAGTCTTCAAGCTCACTTATTGAAGGGGCCAATTTTTTATTGTCTAGAAATGTACAGAAACTACATGTAAAATGTAGTTACATTTTACATGCAATCAGACAAAAGAAAATCATCATTATTAATGACACTTTTGAGTTTGATCAGTGCAGTACCTGCATAGAGAGATCCCCACAGGGCATCATAACAGAGTCCTGTTTCCCTATCCTCCCCTCATGGGGCACATGCACTCCGTTCCGCATGCCATTATGTGGAATGATAACTTTGTTCTTGTCTCCAGTATTCCTGTTCAGTCTACCCTCTCTGCTCAGTCAAGTAGTGCAAGTTCCAAACTTGCATTCCTTGACTGAACAGAAGAGGAATGGATGGAATCTATGGATGGAGATATGAGAGATGCACACAGGCCTCCCATTTCCCATGATGCCTCGCTATGCAAAATGTCCATATGTGTGTGGAGAAGAAAAATGGCTCTGTTATGGGAATCCCACCACAATGTGTCTACAGTGGATTGGAACAAGTCTGTGATGTTTCACAACAAAGATGTGTGTAATGTTGTAATCTTGTGTTGTGATGTTGTGATGCTGTGTTGTGATGTTTCACAACAAAGATGTACCAATAACCAGCAAGACTGAGCTTTGATAGTTTAAAAGAAAGCTTTCTGTTAGCCAAATGTTAAGAAGTTTTGAGTATTCAATAGGGAACCAACTCTGGTGATTTATTTATCACTAGCTTAACCCATGAAGAGCATCTGCCCCTAGAACTTGATTGCTCCCCTCACCCCCTACCACAGCCCCCCTCACCTCAGAGATTTCTCCACCCTCACCCGAGCTGCATTCCTGCTCCTCCTCCTCCATCCCTTTGCTTCCATCCTCCTCACACCTTTTGGTCGTGGCTGCAGCATTGCTGGCACCATTGGCCAAGCTGCAGCCCTCTATCCTGGGAGACCTCTCCACCCTCACCTGAGCCCCGCTCCTCCCCTGGACCCTTCCTCGCTGCCACCACCACCATGACCGCTCATTCCCCTCAGGCCAGGGCTTGTCCCTTGCCTGCCTGCCTCCTTCCACCAATGGCCCAAACAGCAGCAGTGGTTGACTTGGTAACCTCGAACAGCAGCAGTGGTTGACTGGGCCCTTCCTTGCTGCTGCTGTCATGGCTCCTCATTCCCCTCAGGCCACTGACAGTCTCGGGCCCATCCATTGCCCTTCATTCTTTCTCTATTCCCCTCCCTTTCTCTCTCTTTCTCTCTCCACCACTCGCTTTCCCCCTCTGTTTGTCTTCATTTCCCTGCTCTCTCTCTCTCTTCCTTTCCTGAGTTAACAGATCTTGTTCATCTTGTTTCCTCATCTAATTCGCACAACAGCAGCCTCCTTCTCCTGAGGGGTTTCTTTCCTCCCTCACAATCCCTCTCTTCGTAGACCCCTGCCCACTATCCTTTTATATACAGTATATAGATTCGATTTCTCTACTATCAAGAACATCTTCCAACCAGTAACAGTTGCATTCCAACTGACCTTAACCATCACAGGCTCCTCCTCCCAAGATGCATATGGAATTCCCACTGCCCAATCAGGTGCTTTTGCTCACGAACTCTCATGACAGCTGCCACGCATGGGATTAGCCATGGTTATGCCCTAGAGAATTAAATATATAGATAGACTACATGCTTAGGACAGAGGTTGTCAAACTAGTTTTCCAAATGTTGCTAGACTACAAATCCATCACCCACAGAAACAGTGGCCTTTGGGGATGATAGGAGTTGTAGTCCAATGACACCTGAAGGCCCAAGTTTGAGAACCCATGACTTAGGAATTTTCAGATATCACAGGATTCCTTCCTCCCACTCTCTAATCCTCCCTCAAAATTCTACCTCAGCTGCGACAGCGGCTGCACTGTGCAACCAGGATCCTTTGGAGAGGAGGCTGCACAACACTGCAGCAGTGGGGATGACTTGGGGAATAGGCCCCTCTTGCCATCACCCACGATGATCGGCAGCATAACCCCTCCCTTTGCCTGGCAATCTGTTCCTGGCTCGGCCTCGCACCCTTCCAGACATTTTGGGTTTTTAAAAATTGAAGCCCTAACTGTGATGGGCGGGGGAGGGGAGAAAAAGCACCTTTAAGGTGTGTATTTAAAAGAGGTGTGTTGGGTCAGGATGTTCTATTTATGCTGTGTGTGCCACACACAGGGCTATCTATAGCACTGCGGTGCACTCACAGAAACTAAAAATTAAATCCCTGCAAATAAAGAAGCAGGCTTTTTGTGGGGAGGGGCTTTTTTGGAGGGGAGCGAGCAACAACGGGGCAAGTCGAAGGGAAGGAAAGGCAAAGAAGAACAGGGGATTACTGTGGCCTCACTAACCCAAGCCCACCCCTTCTGACCTACAGTCCTGTCTACCTAATCCCTTCACCAAATTAGGCCCTATTTAAAGAATTCTAACATGACCAAGGCGGTGAGGTGGCAGGGCTCACCTTCTGGCATCTTCAACTGGGGGCTTCCAGCATCTTAGGCTGGAGTCTGCCAGGTGTTGCTCTCAGAGGAACTCTTAGGCCGATCAGACACTGGGACCCAACAGCTGTGTGGAGGGCAGAGGGGTACCAGTCGGGCACCCACCCAAACAAAAAACTGCAGAATAAAAGGGTAACAGAGATAGCCTGGAAGTCTGGGCACAGACAGAAATTAACACACCAGCCTACAAAAGAGAAGAAGGAGAAGGAGAAGAAGGAGAAGAGGTGCAATGGCACACACCAGCAGCAAAGGTGCAGCTTGGGGCTGCAAAAAGGGAAAAAATCACCACAGCCCCCACCCCCGCCCGTCCCACTGCACTTGTGTAATGAATAAAGTTGCATACCTGCAAGAAAATAGCATCATTGTGCAAGATACCAAAGCAGAGCGTGTGTGCTCTTGTGCAAACAATCCCTGCAACATAAATAGACAGAGGAAGAGGTTTCCCAGCAGGAGGTACAGCACAGGTTGTGCACCTTGTTGCACACGCACAAACTGAGGCAACACTAATTGGGAATGGAAGCTCCAGACTTAGTGCAACTAGCTAGCGCAACAGCCACGAGCCAACACAGTACTGTGCTTCATTAGTCTGGATGTCAACTGCTTGTGGTGGTCACTATGTTTTTTTAGTCTAGACCAGGCCTGCTCAACTTGCCCCCCCCCAGCTGTTTTTGGCCTACCGCTCCCATAATCCCCAGTCACAGTTGACAATATCCAGGGATTGTGGGAGTTGTAGGCCAACATCTGCAGGATGGCCGAAGCTGAGCAGCCTTGGTTTAGACCGAGGATGGAAATGACTTTGAGTTATTTCCTGCCTCATTGTAAATTTTAAAAGATGGAGATTGGCAGCAGCTGCCAACCGCCAAGAAGCTTCCCAGTGCTTTCAGGCTATAGGGGGCTTCGCAACAAGGCTGATGCAAGCCAATCAAGTGACTCTGAGAAAGTAGCACTGTTGGTCAACCTGCCAGCAGCTTCTTCCTGCTGATCAGTACGCTGACTGTCGTAGTGCTGCCTGGGTCTCTACAGCAGCAGCAGAGTTGATGTCTATCGTCCCTGTGAGTACTGAGCATCACGTCAGGCACAGGGATGTGCACAGAACCGGTTCGGAGGCCCTTTACAAACCTCTGAACCAATTCGAACGACCAGTGGTTCTGCTGGTTTGAAGGCGGGTGGTTGTCTTTAAGGGCGGGGGAGGGTGCACTTATCCCTCCCTCCGCTTTTCCCCTGCTGGTGCTTGGTTTTCTGAAAGTCCATCGGGGTGGCGGAATACCTCTCTGCTGCCCTGTGCCCACTTGGCTGGAAGTACCCGACGTGCTTGTGCAACCCGCCTTCGACACCCCCACCCTTGTCTTTAAACATCCCCCGCCCAGTTCTGTGTACATCCGTACTCTATCTAAGAACACCACACCAATATGTATTTTCCAGTTTATGAATTAAAGAACTGGAAGTACAGAGATGAATCCCCCCCCCGCCCCCCACCGGTGGCAAGCCTGAACATTGTATTTCTCAGGTCAGGAAGGAAGGCAGTTAAGGACCCTGCTGCGTATGCAGAAGACTGTATATGGTGATACAGTAACTTCCCTCTTATTTAAGTTTTGAGCCCAAATCAATATCATCTGGAACAACTAAGTGTGTGTTTAGATCTCTAAAATTGTTCTGATTAATGTGCATTTTCTTTTAGAATCTGTACAGATTGTAGGGTAGGCCATGAGAGATTACCAGGTTGCCTGGTATTTGCTACTTACTATGTGGTGCAGGCTAGGGAGCCAACAAAAGATACTGAATTGAGGGAATCAAGAGAACTAGCACACCTACTTCTAACTTTCCAAAACAGAGCTGACACATATGAAGATAGGTCCACAAATTCCATTGGTGACCATATCTTTGAACATGTCCCAACACCAAGGGAGCGATGGATTGGGGCTAATCTCTCATCTCATGCTGGGCTTCAGTCTGACATGAAAGACAAATTCAGAGAAGTGTGAGGTATTTTCTATGCTCCTACACTTCAGGGGTGCTTGGAAACATTACAAAGTCTCACTGTTCCTAAATGCTTCTGAAGCTCTGTGTGATGTTGAGAACAAGCTCCTCCCAAGCCTGGAACTCAGGAGAAAGGTAGGATCTCATCAGTGACCTTGTACGTGCCTTAGTTGGAAGACTTCTCACTGCTTGTGTGAGTACCTCCAACACTAATGTGACATCAGAGATGAAACCCCTGTCCATTCTCAGTCTTCCATGTGAGTGATGGGCAAGGCATGGTCCTCCTTGGTGAGCACAAATCGGTGAGGCACCTTTTAAATGTGGTGATTCTCTTTATTTAGCAGGGGGAGAGTAACTGGCCCTATCCACCCCCAGCATAGCACCCCTCCAGTGACTGTTGCTGGTGTCTATCCTATGTCTCTTTTTAGATTGTGAGCCCTTTGGGGACAGGAATCCATCTTATTTATTTATTATTTCTCTGTGTAAACGGCCCTGAGCCATTTTTTGGAAGGGCGGTATAGAAATCGAACAAACAAACAAACAAATCAGGCTCCCAAGTCCAGTCAGCCAAGCCCTCAAAATAACACTGACTGTAGGAGTAAACAAAATCTACGATCTTCAAATTCAGAATGGGTGAGAGTTGTTTCACCTTTGTTTCCCATTTTCTGCACACAAAGCAATTTCCCGGAATGTTAGAATCAAAGAACGGCTTTGCTGAGTGAGGCCAAAGGTTAGGGGTCAGGGGTGATCCTTCCATGAGGGAGGGTGAGGCAATCACCTCAGGCATGGATATGAGGAGGGGCACAGGAAGCCTAAAGTGCTGGCCCCCTGCCATCACAGGCATCACTTCAGGAGCCCGCGGCTGTTCATTGCCACAGTCTTTCCTCACCCCACTGGGACATGTTCATTTTGCCCTCCTTGCCTTAGCAAAGAGCATATCTTCTTCCCCCCTTCCCCCTCAATGTGAGCTAGGAATGCCCCTGCCGCTACTCTCTGGTTTGGTAGCAGAGTTAGAATGCTCATGTGTCTCCTCCACAGCCTCTGCAGCATGGACTGAGAATGCTGAGCATCTACCCACAGATGGGGTGAGGGTGGGGATGCCATATTGTCCTTCGTCTCAGGCACCAAAGTGTATTGGACCCCCTCTGTCAAAGGTCCATTTAGTCCAACATTCTGTTTCCAGTCAGGGTGGGAGAAAACACCAGCTCTCAAAAATCTCACCCTGCAGGGCTACTTAAACAGAGAAGGAACAAATACATCTTGGGGTAGATATCAGTCTTGAGAAAACAGTGCCATTCTAGTTCATATTCACGGAGGACAAAGAAGTATTTTTTCACCAATTTTAAATTAAAACTGATATCCCTGAGAGATGGATAGAGATACTGAAAAACCATGATGTAATTTTGATTTTATATATGTTATACTTAGTGGGCACATAAGTAACCACATACATCAATGATGCTATATAAATAATAGTCAGATTGTGGTTTTAGATTCAAGGTGCTGGTTTTAACCTTTAAGGCTCTACACAGCTTGGGGCCAGAGTACCTGTCGGACCGCATTCGCCCATATGAACCTGCCTCTGTTCATTGTCTCAGGCCCTGCTCATGGCCCCGCCACTAACAGAGATCCGGTTGGCGGGGACTAGAGACAGGACATTTTCGGTTGTGGCCCCTCGGCTTTGGAACGCCCTCCCTGAAGAGCTGCACCATGCTCCCTCCCTCAATGTTTTTAAAATCAACAACTAAAAACCCACCTTTTAAAAGAGGTTTTTTTAATGCTCCATCTTTGTTTATATCTGGTAGGTTCTTTAGTTTTTAGTTTTTATAATTCTCAATTTTAAGCTTTTAAAATAACTTTTAATTTGAAACTTAATATTGATTATGGTTTTTAACCTAACTTTTAACTTGTTTACTTCATTTGATTCATTTTATGACTTTTATTGTATATTGTATCTATTTTATTGTTGTGAGCCGCCCTGAGCAGTAGTGTACTGGAAGGGTGGGGTATAAATATTTAAAATTAAGGAATTAATTAATTAATTTCATTGTTCAGATTTGTATGCCACTTTAGATGGCATGGCATTGTGGCCTATAAACGCTTGGCAATAAATATGATCCCTCAACAATGTTTCTCATTTGCATCAGGCAGCTAGATTCTGTACGGCTGTGATTAAGGGGTGTGTGCATGTGTGTGTACACCAATATTCTCTTTATCTGGGTCTGGGTTGAAATCTGTATATTTGATCAAAGATTGCAATAAACTGAACTGAACTAAATTTGATTCCATTGCTTTTTACCATCTTGTCTTTTATAATCAACTTTTTATCGTCTTGTATCTTTTTTAAAAAAATCATTTTGCGTCCTTGATTGATCCAAGGCTTTGCAGTCTTGAAAAATGGACACTCAGCCAAAATTAAGCACTCCTGAGTTAATTTCATGGACCCAAGTGCTGGGCAGCAGTAAGTGGCATAAGAAGGGCTGCATGTTAACAGGGAGGTGAAGGCTTTTTGCGCAGCTGAGTGGCCAGGGAGGGAGAGGTGGGAGCAATTATTGCTTCTCTCCCCTGGCTACAAAAGACCTGTCTGCTTGCAAGGAAATGTTCCTGAGGGCCATGCAGCCCTCAAGAACATTTTGCTAGGCAAGCAGATAGGTCTTTTGCAGTGAGGGGAGAGAAGCGAAAAATCACATCCCTCACCCACCATGCTCACTTGATTATACAAAAATCCTTCACTACTGGGATGCTGAAGGTTCCCTGTGAATGCGCAGCCCTACTCCCACCAACCTAATGATGGCACCAGGAAAAAATGGCACAGATGGGGCAAAGTGTATTTACTGGTAGATGAGCTGTGTCCCACATATTAGATTTCCAAAACAGAAATTGGGTGGGGGGACACTTGCCACTAGAGTTGCCATGCCCCCCGGAATTCCAGGTATCGCCTGGATTTTAAGCATCTCACCTGGATTGCTTAGCCCACCCAGATTCACCCGGATCTCAACTTTCTTTCTTTTTTCTTTTTTAAAGCTAAGCTCTAGCCCTTGTAGAAGCGAAGTTATGGAGCAAAATGTGCAGTCACTATTCTGCTCAACCACTAGACTTGGATCTTAGCCTTAGAGGAAGAGCACAGGATGCTAGCTGGGAGGGTTTCATTTTTACAAACACAGTAATCCCCTGAAGAATGTTGCCTTGTTTGTTATGAGCAGGGGTCTCTTTCAGGAAGTTGAGAGGATAGCTTGCTTTTGATGTGAATCACTACCTGCCTACCAGGCTGTGTATTGTAATGTTTAAGGACTTTCTTGGCTTTACATTCAATGCATGCCTACTTGAAGTAAGCACCATTGGTTTCAATTAGATCATCTCTCAAATAAGTATGTACATAATTCCAGCCTTAATTTAAAAGCTGTGCATTTTTTTTGTTCTATTGCTAGTTACTATGCCAAGGAAAATGATCAGGCAAAGATATCTTCCACAACTATTGTTGGTAGATATCTAAAGCAAATACAAGTCAACTAGAAAGCACAGCTGCTAATTTGCATATAAAATATTTGCAAGTCAATTTACATAATATGCAAATTAGGCACCTGTGTTTGGAGAGCTAGAATATGGCAACCCTACAACTTGCCACCCCCCTGGAGCAACCCTTGCACCACCTATTGCAGCACAACACGTGGACCATGGATTTCATTGGGAGAAATCATGAGCACTTGCTTAACTTTCCCATTGAAATGATGGAACTTAAGTGCTTCATTTAGTTGGATCATGCCCCTTTGTTTTTAAGGTTTATGAAGATAGGTCCACAAATTCCATTGGTGACTATATCTTTGAACATGTCCCAACACCAAAGGAGCGATGGATTGGGGCTCATCTTCTCATCTCATGCTGGAATTATAGGATCTTATGCTTAAAACAAGTTGACCAATAAACAATCATGTAGCACATAATAAAAGACACTTGCTTGAAATGAGAACTGTCGTAAATGTTGCTATCTCAACTCATGCCCACTTTTCTTTTCCGATACCTCCAGAAGATTCCCATGAAAAACGAATGGTAACAGATTGACTATTCCAAACTCCAGCCTCTGCTTCACCCTGAGCCCAGCTCTTCTGCAGCTAGAAGACTGCAGCTTAAAACAGTCCCTTTTTGTTTCCAGTGATCTTGGAACACAGGCATTTACATCTGATTTTAATGAAACTTGAAACGTTGTTGTTTTCAGTCTCCTAATGAAACAGCTGAACCTTCCCAGGACTCGGTACAATTATTTTGTTTTGTTTTATAAAAGGGGGCGCTCATTATCACAAACAATGCTAACCTATTTACAAGATGTAAAATTAATCCTCCACAACGTTTACATCAATGCAGCCCAAACGCGTAAATCTAGGAGGGGGAAGAAATTCTGCTGTAACCTAATCCTACTTCTCACTAAGGCCGTCACGCGGTAAAACTTGGCTCCACTTGCTGCTTACATGTAACATTATGTTAACAGGAAAAGCCACTTGAAAGTCTGTTTGGCTCATGAAAGCCTCAAGCACACAGAGTTTAATCACATTTAGAGTATTGGTTTGAAAACACTTTATCTCTCTCTCTCTCTCTCTCTCTTTAAAACAGGCTGCAAGGTGAAGAGCAGATCAACCCGAGCTGGCAAGAGCTCCTTCGTTTCCTCCTTCAGCATCTCCAAGTTTATATTTGCACAAGTTTTCCCAAGGCATTCTGGCAAGCCCAGTTTTTTTCAAGATGGAAAGGTAATTTCCATTGGCGAAGCGGTTGGCGGGCCTGTGGGAAACCTCACACAGTATTCATTTTTAGGCATACACCTAAAATGTTTTAAGGGTGCCTTTAAACGTATAAAACATTAATGAGGCAAACATATATATCATATGGGGATACTTGTTAGAGAGCCAGAACTGGATGCCACTTCCTGTTGAGTGTACACTTGGTCAGAAACCGGAGTTTGCTGCCAAATAAAGTGTGGGAATCAGGGGCGTAACTATAACAGGGCAAGGGGAGACAGTTGTCTGGGGGCCCACTGCCTTGGGGGGCCCCCAGAGGCAAGTCACATGACTGACTCCCCCAGCTGCACACCTGCCCAGGCTTCCTTCAGTTGTATTCATCCTCCAAAATTGATGTGAGTGTTAAGACCTGGAGCTACCAGAACAGCATGTCTTTCTCTAGTACCATTAAATGACTTGCATCGTCCACAATTTACAAAACCTTAAAAAAAACAATTAGGATGATGTTCTATTGTGGCACATAGGGGTGTGTGTGTGTGTGTGTGTGTGTGTGTGTGTGTGTGTGTGTGTATATATATATATATATATATATATATATATATATATATATATATAAATTTTACTGTGCTTTTTGTTACCACTATTCAGCCTCATTTAAGATTTCTTTACTTCGTGAGCTGAGCTTCAGTGAGGGGGATGGCCATTTTAAAATCTCGTCTCTGGGCCCACTCCAACCTTGCTACACCCCTGGTGGAAATGGCCCTGAGTGGAACAAGCACATGGTGAACTGGCATCCTAGAGGAGAAACCTTGCTCAGTGAAAATACCTGCTGTCCTAAGAGGAAAGGAGGAAGAAGCACACCACCAGGCAACAGAACAGCCAACTGCTATTGCTCAGCAGCTCACTGAGGCACAGATGCTGCATGTACTTCCTCCCTCCCTCTCTGCCTATGGACAGTGAAGAGGCCTGCAGTCCTCTGGGTGGAAGGAGGGAAGAAGCACAAAACTAGCAAATGGACCATCCAAGTGCCCACCGTCAGAGGACTGCAATGGAATGAAAGTCTATGGGAACAGCCACAATAAGTTAATGAGAACTGGGTGCTTGGGAGGAGGACACACTGCCAAGCAGCCCCTATGTAATTATGTGTTCTTGTTTGCAGTAAGATAAAGCTACCTTCGGGATCCTTCAGGGTCAAAAAATGAGCTAGAAATAAAGGCTGGCATGCTGCGCAGAGAAACACTGTGGAAGAGGGAGGCACCTGTGCTGTGGCAATGAGCTCTAAAGCACAGAGGCAGGCTGCTCCATGCCTACTAAGTGTTGTGAAGTGGCCGTTGTGATGCTGCTCCCATAATTCCCTGGTGCTGTTCCGAAGCAGCAGTTGCAGAAACAGGATTTCTGTAGGTTTCTCCATTGTTGCAAATGGGGAAGTCAACGGAAATGCTGCTTCTGCAGCTGCTGCTTTAGAACAGCATCAAGGCTGCCTTAGAAGTTAGCAGCTGCCCTGGGGCACAGGATTACAAAGCCATAACATTGTGCATCATGTCAGCCAATGTATATTAAGTTAGGGGTGTGTAGAACAAGTTTGAATCAAACCTGATTTGATTTGAACCAGCCTGCCCCCCCCCCCAAGAGGGGGCCAGTCCAAGTTTGAACTGAACTGGGCCTGGTTCAGATCATACTGGTTCTGTCCAGATCAACTAGTTTGAGTGCCTTGCCTCTAAAGGGGAATCTGGTAAGGATTCCCCTTTACAAGCAAAGGGGAACCCCCTATCTCAAAAGGGGCTCAGGGGGCGGGCAAGAGGGCACCTCACCGGCTCTGACAGTGGCAGGTCTGGCAGAAGTTCCCCAGTGGCAGTGAGGGTGGTTCTGCAGCAGAGACAGAGGCCCCTCTTGGTCCTGCTGGCGCTCCCCCCACACTGTGGGTCAGTGGTTAGCCCAGAATCACCATACTTATCTCTTGGCTGAACTTGAGCGATGAAGATTTATTATCCCTCATTACTTTTAATTCCTCATTACTTTCATTTTTACTGAATGTTGATCTTGCTAAAGATAGGGTGGGGAAATCGGTATGGGGAGTTACAGTTAAGATGTGTTTTACTTTGAGATAAATTCAGAAGGTTCTATTAGAATGACCCTGAAAGCCTTAATTGTATTGAAAGTTCAGTTGCTTCTGCTGTTTACCTTTTGTATGTATATTAATAGAACTTCTTGGCTTTGGGAGCTACAGCTATGGAGAGGCTTACGCGGAATGATTTCATCTGGAGGGATTTCT
The DNA here is from genome assembly GCF_027244095.1 of Hemicordylus capensis. Taxonomy (NCBI): domain Eukaryota; kingdom Metazoa; phylum Chordata; class Lepidosauria; order Squamata; family Cordylidae; genus Hemicordylus; species Hemicordylus capensis. The sequence goes on from NC_069657.1 coordinate 218,799,099, forward strand.
ATGTGAAGACACTTGATAACCGTTTTTTAAATCAGGCACAATAGTTATAGTTCTGGCATTGCTTTGTCTCTCCCCTATATGAGAATGTCCTTGGACATTGTTTCTAAGATTTCATGTTAACCCTTTGCTATGTGAATGAGGATTCTCAAAGTCTCAAAGATTTTAATACTAATTTCTCCTTTCCCCCCCTACCATGTTTCTCTCCCTTTTTTTTTGGTCTCCAGAAATGTGACTAATTCAGGGTTTATCTATCTATTTATAGGTTTTAACTTTGAGTATAAATAATATTATCCCTCATAAATTGGCTCATCAATGTATTCCCTGTGTTTAATGTTTTCTCTACCAAATATTATTTAGGGAGCTCTATAGAGTTTAATACTGACACAACATTAATATTCAAAGTCTTGACCTAAAGAATTAACACATATCACTAGAAAAGAAACTGGAAAATATGCAACTGTTTTAGGGTAAACTTTAGCATTGTAACTTTGAGCATAACTCAATATATAACCTCATTACTTAGTCTTTTAAGGTATTCCCTGTGTTAATTGCCTTTCTTATTTTAACCATTAATATTTAGGGAGCTCTACGTATGGTCTAATATGCGTAATTATCTAATCAGGAATTAAATTGCATAATGAACCCGATGGTTCTAAAGACTTAAGCAAATGTCATATATATCTGCCTTCTTGTTTTTCCTTTTTTATCGAAGAAATGAGAATGAATTGGGAATGGAGGACTCAGAGAAGAATTGAGAATATTCTTGTTGACTTAATTTTCAGAAACAAATTGACATAATAGCGTAAATATTATTATACATATAGCAATAGCAATAGCACTTACATTTATATACCGCTTTATAGCCGGAGCTCTCTAAGCGGTTTACAATGATTTAGCATATTGCCCCCAACATTCTGGGTACTCATTTTACCGACCTCGGAAGGATGGAAGGCTGAGTCAACCTTGAGCCCCTGGTCAGGATCGAACTTGTAACCTTCTGGTTACAGGGCGGCAGTTTTACCACTGCGCCACCAGGGGCTCCTCCAGTAATCATATGGAACAAGATTACTGGCTATACCCTACTATATGACATTATAGTTTTTGAAAAGATACGAAGGACAAGTAGCTGAAGATTATATTGTTTCTTCTCTCAGCTTCAGTTCATTATTTCCTCTTTCTTCTCCTAGGGTTTTTTTATTACCCGTTATGTACACTTTATAATAACACTTTGAGAAACTTGGCTGGATGCAAACAATTGGAAGTAAACTGTGAAAGATTAGATATATAGAGAGAGAGGGGATACCTCATTGTTATAGTTTGATAGTTTATGCTCCCAGCTGCAGGGTATAAAGATCAGTTGAGGCTTTAGTCCCCCTCCATTTATCTCTCCGGTTTGTTTGTTTGTTTGTTTGTCTTTCATTACGTGAGGAGGGGGACTATTAAAGGTCTAGCTGATCTTTGCAAATTATTTTATTACGGTTCTTGAATACGAGTTTGTAACGAGATGGGATTTTTACATATTTGGACATGTGGCCTTGTATTTACAACATACATACTACTTTTGTTATGGCAGAATAGCTTTTTCTTATGTTCTTCTCCAATGAATAATCTTGTTTGAAATCATTTTGCATACAGAGTTATCCAGTAGGGGGAGTGTTCTATGAGAGTTTTGAGTTCTACTTTCTCTGAAGATTAGGGATAAAGTCCAGGCTATAGACATTTTCTCAGTATTGCTGTTATTTTTTTTTAACGTTCCATTGATTTTTTAGGAGGTAGTTGAATTGTCTTTGGAGGAAAGAGCCAGTATGAAGGGATTGGTGTGACCCAGGCTGTGACTTGGGCGCAGAGACGTGCATGATCATTTTATGTCTTGCCTGAGAGATCTTCCCTTATTGTATTGAAATTATAATAATATAAACGGTATGTTGAGCTCTCACTAGTAGGATCAAATTTAGCAATTTTATTTATTCTCATCTGTTATTCATAATATTGAAACTCTACTGGAAGAGAACTCCATAGCATTGTGCTGGTGAAGTTTGGTGGTGAGGTTTTTGTTGTAAACCTGTTATCTGGTCTGATAGAACAAGGACTTTAAAATTCTCTGAATTCATTTTTTGGTTTTGCTAGAAATATGGATGTCCTTTGATCATTTTAGACTTTTTCAGTCCATCAGCTCAATATATAAGATATTACACTAAGTTTTTCATTTAATGCAGCTGGGACAGAAAAGACTAAAGGATCCAAGATCTTTGAGAGTAATACATAATAAAACATACTTTATTAATTATATATATTACAAGATTTAGTTAACTTACTCATGAAGGTTCTCAAATAAATGTCTTTTCTTATTATTATTTATACAGGATTCAGTTCAGACGCAGGACAGCAAAGGAACTTATAATCTCTTCCTTATAGAATACAGAATTTAATCACTAAAATTTAACAATAATTTTTTAGCCTGATGTATGGAGTTCACACCACAGAATATTGAGGATGTCTGTCTCTGCGCTCGAATTACTTGCATTATTTCTATTTTGTATGTCATAGTTGGATCGGTTCTCTCCTCCTTAGATTGCCTGGTAGAAGGATGATCAACCAGGTTGGGGCAGGGGTTTTTTTTGTCTTTTGTTTTTCTCTAGGGTTAGGGTTCAAGATTCTTTTATTGATAGCATCTGATACCCAGTTAAGGATTTTCTATTAATACTACTGTATTTTTCTTATGTCTTGGTTTTGATGGATAAGACCTTGTATGTTAACTCGTTTTGTTGGATTCTCAGAGATGTAACCTTTCTGTTTCTATATATAACACTAATAAAAGCATCTTTTTAAAAAATAAAATGTATTTTATAGCAGCTTCCCTCATTGACAGAAAGGATCATAGGATCACCTTGTTTGTAATTATGTTGTCAGAAAATGAAACTTCTGGCTACCTGGAATCGCAACCTGACATCACTATAACAAAGTTTTGTTTAGTGGGTTGCTTATCAAAAGGTCCCATTATATCCAGGGCAAGTGTTTCCCTGGGACCATTGGTATACTCTACTGAAGTCAAGGGGTGGTAAGAGTTATCGGCGATTTGTCAGATAAACCACAATACATACAGTGCCTGTACATTTTTAATGTGTTTGTCCATACCTGGCCACCAAAGACTTTCTCTGATTCACCTTTTAGTCAAGCTCATGCCCAGGTAACCTTTCTGGGCAATTTTGATCACTTTTGCTCGTAAAGAGGTTGGCGCCACCAAACGACCAGTCCTGAGCACCATTCATTGAGAAGAGACAGCTCACTCTTTACATGCATGTATGGTTAAAGAAGTTCAGGTACCTTGTTTTTGCATGGCCATCCGTTAGTTATGTGAGGTTTAAGTTCAGTAAGCACTTGACCAGCACTGAGGGCTACTTTCCATACAGAAGACTCCATGAGTAGATGAAGCTACGTGTGCAGTTACTATACCTTTATCCTCTTCTTCTGAGATCTCCTTTTGGCCTGGAAGTGGAAGTCGAGATAAACCATCTGCAGTTGCATTCCAAAGTAAATAAAGCAGAGAGGGGTTTATGGTCTGTCTGTAAAGTGAATTTTCTGCCCCACAAGTAAGTCCTGAAGTGCCTCACCACTCAGAAACATGTTAGAGCTTCTTTTTCAATGACAGAATACATCCTATCAGATTCAGTAAGCACTCTGGAAACAAAAGCAACTGTAATTTCCCTGTCTCCTTTTTGCTGGGTCAAGGCAGCACCCAAGCCATATTCAGAAGCATCAGTGGTTACAATAGTGTACTTGTTGGTGTCAAAAGAAGTGAGAGGAGGGCTTTCAGCAATGGCTGATTTGATTGTCTCCTTTACCCAGCCTGGCTAGGCTTATCGGGACCAGCCTCAGAGCAAGGACAGGGAGGGGATTGAGCACCACTTTGTGCCTCCTCTGTCCCAGGCTGCTTGTTCCTTGAGTCTGCCCCTCTCCAGGGACCCCTGACACTCTCCACCAGCCTCCTTCTCATCCCTGGCCGGCTCCTTATATGCCTCCTCACAGGCTATGCATCACCTGCCTCCAATTATGGGGCCAACACTGCTCTTTATTACCTGTAATTGTTTACCTCACAGCTGTTGCCAATGCCTCTCCTGTTTTCCTTCCTTCTGCTCAGACCCCCTCCCTTTGTGAGGCATGCTGCTGTTGCTATCCTCACACGCCTCTCCTTTGGTCTTATCAGGTTTCTGCTCCTCCTCCACTGGAGCCAAGTCCCTTCCTGTTGGCAGTCATTCCTCCATCTCTCCCCAGCTGCCACCCGTCCCTGTCGCCTTGGGCCCTCTCACCACTCTGTCCTCGGAGGTAAGGACAGCCAGAGAGGACTTTTAGAGGACTTACAGAGTCCTAAAAATGAGCAAAGTGCATCCTTGTTGCGTGGCTCTGGTGCTTCCCGAATAGCTTTCACTATGTCCGTTTGGGGATGCACACCAGTCTGAGATATGGAGGTCATTCACACAATCAAAAACTGTGTTCTACCCAGGTTTGGGAACTGTGTGTGTTCCCAATTTTTGGTTGTGTGGAAGCAAGGTAGGAGGGAAACCTGGGTCGCTTTTCCTCCTACCTTGCTTCCATACAATCACTTCTACCCAGGTTTTCCTCCTATCTTGCTTCCAGATGCTTCCAAAAAGCTGGCACCATGCATGCGCCCGTTGCGGTGCACGCGCCTGTTGCTGCTGCTGGCGCGCGTGTGCCACATACATCATTGTGATGTATGCGGCGCGCACGGCAGCAGCGATGGGCACACGTGCGCTGCAACAGGCACATGCGTGGCGCCAGCTTTTTCTGCTTGTTAATTTGGAAGACACAACGGGGGCAGGGGTGGCAAGGAGGAACTCTGCCGCCCCAAGAATGTTTTAGAAAGTCCAGTGCCTGAGGGGGGAGAGTGGCGGGGGTGGGTGGGTGTAAGTACTACCCCCCTGCCCTTAAAGACACACGCCCCCCAGTGCTGGACCACGCCTCTGTGGTTCCGTGCACATCCCTATTTAGTTTTACTTGACAATGTGGAGGCTCTGAGTCTGTCACACTTAAAATGCTGTCAGGAAGCGGTTCATCTGCCTCATCCTTATCATACGGTGAATCAGTAATGGAGTGGACAGCAGAATTGCAAACTGTAGCAATGTGTCCTCTCTCTCTCTTTTTTTACAGCTGTTGCAACTAAGTGACCCTTCATGCAGGATGGTGAGCAAAATTGGCTTTGTGGGCAGAGTCTCCACAAACCGCCCAGAGATGAAAGTTTGGGGTGGTATACAAATTTGATAGATAGATAGATAGATAGATAGATAGATAGATAGATAGATAGATAGAATCGGTAGCAGTGGTAGCTCCTCCTTTCTTGTGCTGCCACTGACTGGGGCAGTGCCATGTGAGAAGATTTGGTTTAGAAGGATTTAGACTGAACAGCCTGGATTTCTGGAGATGGATTTGGGGTACCAAGGAGAGTGATTTGGCACAGTGAAGAGCATTTTCCACCCTCCTGGCCATCTCTGTAACTTTATCCCAAGTAAGTTTCTGCTCCAATAGCAGTTTTTCATGCAGTTTGGAGCAGTTTGTTTACATACCAATCTGATTCCCGATCATTTCATTGATAAAGTTGGCAAACTCACAGGTTACACCTAAGGCATGCACTCTTGTGACATACTGATGAATAAATTCAGTTGGGATCTAGAATAGAACTTGCAACGTTCAGCAATCACATTCAAAGTAGGGTTGAAATGATCATCTAAGGCTTGAAGAGCAGCTGCATAAGAATTGGCATCCCCTTCCCAGTTGGCAGGAAAGGACAATTTTTTTACATATTTATTTGGTCTTCAGGGCCCAGGTAGTGAAGCAATATAGCCTTCTGCTTTGCTGAATCAGGGGTTTATATGGTGAGGAGGTAATTGCAGAAATAGGACCTCCATTGTTTCCATGGAAGAGCAGGTTCTCCTGGGGTAGACAAGAAAAAAGGTGGTCGTGGGGTCTGAGCCATGCTGCAGTGGGCATCCAGTGAACAACAGTGTCCGGGATTGATAAGGGAAGAGTACCTTCAGGGGTTGTGCAGGTCAGGAAGCTGGAGAGACAATCAGCAGCAGCAATAGTAGAAAGCAGCAGTTCAGGAATGTAGGCCCAGTAATGCAAGGAAAAGAGGTTGCAGGGACATTTGGAAGCTTTGCAGGTTCACATGCTAAGCTGCGTCAAAATCGCATTGCCAAATGTTATATAGCTGCTTCCCTCATAAACACAAATTAATCGAATGTAGATTTATCTAAGAGTTTGTGCAGAAACAACTCAATTTTTCTCCTTTTCCTTTCAGACTCCACCCATACCCCCCACCCCACCCACACACTCTCTCTACAGGATCCCCACTTGGACAAGCTTCTCAAATCAAAACATAAAAGATTACTAGACAGAATACAACAAAACGTTAAATATAAAATTTAATAAAAAATTCATTTATGATCAGATATTGAAAATTCAGTCACTATTGGGCATCAAAGTGTGCAGAAGAGGATTGATGGGCAGCAAATGTGTTCTGGCGCAAGCCTGCATTTACGGCGGACACCTAGTTACTACTTGCTCTTTTGCAGCATAAACAAACTTGAGCCATGTTGAGAAGAGGCCTTGAGGGTTTGTGTGTATGTTGGTGTGGCCTATATTTCCTTAAGCTCTTTTTGGAACATTTTCCTTAAAGGCACTCTATTTCCTGTCATGTGGAATAAGGGAATAATTAATGAGTTCTGAGTCACCAAAGGAACCCTACACACACACACACACACACACACACACACACACGGCTTTCATTTTGCAAAGGGTGCTATGGATGATTTTACTTCAACAGAATGCACCATTCCCCAAACGTTTTAATATCAGCTGTGGGTGGTTTTTCCTTCCAGTACTCGAGGCTGACCTGATTCGTCCTAAGGTAATATCGCATTTGGTTAAGTTCACAGGGCTGTCACTCTTCATTGCTCTTGAATGTTAGGAATATTCTCCACATGTTTGTTGAATTGCTGTGGAAATCAGGGCCTGTCAGAAAGGACCACACACATCTGTGGACCCGTTACCACAGAGAGCAGACACATCAGCTCAACTTCAATACGCTGAAGCTCCAACCTACTTACAAGATGCAAGCATCATTAAGACGAGTGGGCTTACTTGTGAGTAAATATGCATAGAACCAGCATGTATGCATCTCAGTGCAACTGCATAATAAGAGAAATAATGAGAAATCAACGTTATTCATTTCGTGCAAGTTTTTAAATATCCCAACAAAGACTGACACCTAAACAAATACTGCATTAGTGCAAACATGTTCAAGGATGTTGTGCCTGCATGTTCCAGTAAGTCGGAAGCTTGTGCTCCAGACTAGAGTTGCATAACCGTGGTGGGCCTCCTGCTGTGGAACCTCTTCCTCAGGCCAGCTATGTAGCAGGGAATGATGCAAAGCTACCTCCTGTGCTCATTGCACAAGTGCAAAGCTTGCCCAGGTGGATCAAAAGCATAAGAGATTGAGCAGCTCTGAGCATCTGCTCAGCTCCGCGGTCTTCTTCCATGTGTGCATCGTTGTTGCACTGGTGCAGTGTTAGTCTGGATGTCAGCCAAAGGTTTTGGGCTAATAATGTTCTTCCATGGATCTAGATGTTATGCCTGAGTGCATACTATTTGGGAGGATTAATACTAGCCTAAAAGTTGGATCCCAGAAAATGAGCAACCAAGAGAGTAATGACGCACTCCTTAGTAGCTACGGAGCAGCCCTGTTGTTGGAAGGAATGCCAGCAGGCTGCAGAGTGGCTTGGAAGCAGCTCTTCCTTTGATTAGCAGCTTGCTGTGCAGTATGGAAGCCACTGAGAATAAAGACTTTCTTGTACAGATTGGGATTTGAGAACAATCACTGGAGAGAGCCAAGCACAAACCTCCCATTGAAATCAATTGGACAGCAGCCTAATTCCCACTGAGGTAGTAAACCTGTATCTAAGATAAGAACATAAGAACAGCCCTGTTGGATCAGGCCCAAGGCCCATCTAGTCCAGCATCCTGTTTCTACAGTGGCCCACCAGATGCCGCTGGAAGCCACAGGCAGGAGTTGAGGGCATGCCCTCTCTCCTGCTGTTACTCCCCTGCAACTGGCACTCAGAGGCATCCTGCCTTTGGGGCTAGAGGTGGCCTGTAGCCCTCCGACTAGTAGCCGTTGATAGACCTCTCCTCCATAAAGTTATCCAAAACCCTCTTAAAGCCAGGTTGTTGGCTGTTACCACATCTTGTGGCAGAGAATTCCACAAGCTGATTATGGGTTGTGTGAAAAAGTACTTCCATTTGTTGGTCCTAAATTTCTTGGCAATCAATTTCATGGGATGACCCCTGGTTCTAGTTTTGTGTGAGAGGGAAAAGAATTTTTCTCTCTCCACTTTCTCCACACCATGCATGATTTCATAGACCTCTATCATGTCTCCCCACAGTCGTCTTTTTTCTAAACTAAAAAGCCCCAGGTGTTGTTCCACTTCAGATTAGGGATGTGCATGGATTGGTCCAGAGCCCATTCTAAGGGCTTCTGGACTGGTCCGGACCTGGGGCCGGTTTGGCGGTTCGATGCCGGCGGGGTGTGTGTGGATCTTTAAGGACAGGAGAGGGTGTACATACCCCTCCCGCTGCTTCCCCCCCGCAGCACTCACTGCTTGGTAAGCATTTGGGGCAGCAGGGTACCTTCCTGCTGCCCCTACCCTCGTTCCTCATCCAAAGGCTTCAAAAGCCTCACTACGCATGCACATGTTGCGCACATGTCACACGCTCACATCAGGTCCTGCATCGCATGCGTGCATGCATTGGGTATGCACAACGCATGGAGGTGGTGCACGTGATGTGCGCACGTGCAGTGAGGCTTTTAAAGCCTTTGGACGAGGAACGGGGGTAGGGGCGGCAGGAAGGTACCCTGCCGCCCCAAATGCTTACCAAGCGATGAGCGCTGGAGGGGGGGAGTGGCAGGAGGGGTAAGTACACCCTCCCCCACCCTTAAAGAGCCCCTTCTCCCCAATGCCTGACCGGTTCCGTGCACACCACTACTTCAGATGTAGGTGGGGAGTTCATATGGTTATATGCTTCTCCATTTTTTAAAAGCTCTTCACATAGGATAACAGCATTTCAAGAAGTGCATTATAAAGGAACACTTGCCCCGACATCTCGTTTTCTACGTAGAAGGAAATTTTTGTATGAAGGAGCATTTGATTATATAAGCCCCATCAGTCTGAAGTGGCACAACCCAGACATTAGGCTTTAGAATGATTTTGGATTTGACAGCGATTCAGAGGAAACAGGAAGTACGGATGACTTAAACTTCCTGTTTCTGCATTTCTTTGTCACAATCCAAACAGAACTTTCACATCTCCTACCCACAGTGAGGCCACCATTTTAAGTGGTGCAGTGGGGAAATGCTTGACTAACAAGCAGAAGGCTGCCGGTTCAAATCTACACTGGTACTATATCGGGCAGCAGCGATATAGGAAGATGCTGAAAGGCATCATCTCGTACTGCGTGGCAAGAGGCAAGGGTAAACCCCTCCTGTATTCTACAAAAAAAACAACCCACAGGGCTCTGTGGGTGCCAGGAGTCGATATCAACTTGACAGCACACTTCACTTTACCTATAGCGAAGTGTGTATTCTGACCAATGTCCAGTTTTCACTACTCCCACTTGTAATGTGTGATTAAACTTACCCTAGTCTTGGTTCCTTAATGCTCTACATCTTCGCATTCCGGTTCCACATAACTGGCTACCTGCCACCGGCAAGGTCTGGGAATTACAAAATGATGACATCACAGCACAGGGTAAGTTGCAATACATATGGGCGGGTGGCGGGGGGGTGGGACTTAACACAGAACTGTTTTAGTAACAGCCTCATGTTCATCATGAAGATTAGTTCTGTTTTAATTCTTGAAAAAGATACTGCAGGTGGAATAACCCTTCCCTTTCTTTAAAAATAAACAAACCAGCAACAGCCTATCACACAGAAGTGGTTTTGAATCCCTTCCCTGGCTTTAAATCTAGCCTATTTCTCCTTATTTCTATTATTCATACAAGTATAGGGTCAGATTGGCTCAAAACCTGCAACCCTATGATCCAATTTGTGGTATGTGAACAGAAGGAGTTTGTGGCCATAAGACGACAGTAGCAGTCTAGTGGTTATAGGCACAGCAGGGAAATGAGGTGGAGGCAGGAGGAGAGCTGGAATCTCACTGCCCCACCTTCTGTTTGGTAAACAGACATTTATGAATTAATTTAAGCAAATTGAAATGTTTGTTTCTGGGCTGTTTATATGCATACATGAATTTTATATGCATACATGAATTAGCTCTACATTACAAGCATGCTAGTTTAAATTAAATAATTTGTGGATTGCTGCAGAGGTAATCACGGCGGCAACAGTTTTTGTTGTTGTTGTTTGTTTACTTTCCCAGAGTTACCCTCCAGTAGAGAGAACTTTGAAATCCTTTAGGTAGAGGAATTTTCAGTAGCATTGCTTCAGCCACCCATACTAATTCACAGAAGATCAGGACATTCTTCCAGCACTAATTCTGTACCTCATGTAAGTGATAGGTTTTTTTTAAGCGCATGCGGAATTATCAGATTATATAAAATTACATGCACAGAAAACTGCATTAGACAACTTCAAAGGAACCAGACAAAACTGCTCGGAATGAGAATATGCTAACAAAACGGATTTTTTTTAAAAAGCGTTAATCAAAATCATGCATCCACATGCATGCCTTAAGCACAAAAGACCTCACAACATCAATGCTTTCAAATCCTTTCACATCCAAGGTTTCTTTGCACCTCATCTCTCTAAATGTATTTAGACAAAAATATGTAAAAGTGTTACAGATTTCAACAGCACAGACTGTTCACTGATTCCCTCTTGGGGCCTTCACTCTATTTTTTAGTGTCATGGTATCTTAGGATCAGACTAGATGTTTATCTAATCATGTTGTGAAGAGATATGTTTGCAACTGGAAGTGCCTCCCTCCCTCCCTCCCCCCCCACACACACACACATACACACACACACTGCTGAAAGGGGACATGATCCTGAATTGAACCGCAACATATTTGGGGGTTTAACTCTTTGCCCTTGTGCCATTTCTCCACTGAACCCTCACCCCACCAACGATAGCTACAAAACCCACTTTTCTGAAAAAGCCACATCAATAGCAGCTTTGGAAGGGCCATTTTCAATGAGGTAATGATGCAAGGGAAAGAAGTTAGCTCCCAACACACACTGTGATCCCAGTCAGGATCCGGTCTCCCACAGTTTTGTGTGTGGGTGATCAAAGAGGCACCTCTTCACAATGCAATTTGGTGAGCACTAAACATCTAGTTTGATCCTTGGTCTCCATCACTTCTGAAATTGATCCTCAAAAGATTATGAGGAAAGCAAGCTTGTTTCTGTCTCTATGTGATATGAGGCATAGGAATAATTCAGTTAGCAGTGTGAGATAACAGTGTATAGCCCTCCAAGGATTAAAAGCTGAATGTGTGAGATAGGTGGAGTTCAAGGAAGAAAGGGTTGTCTCCCCTGGGAGGAGTATTGTTTCTTCTAAAATGGTGTTGCCCCCCCCCCCACCACACACCTGGGGCAAAAGATTACAATCAACAAATTCCATCATACCCTTCTGATATGGATGCTGTTGATCCAAAATTGCATATTCATCTGGTCAACCCACTTATTTTATAGGTGACCTCAAAAGGAAACCATTCCACCAACCATTGCTTGTGGATACATATGGAAGCAGTATAGCTTTGTCTTGAGTGTGTATATATGTTGTCATGATAAAAAAAAGAAAGCTTCCTTTATCAAGAGCAAATTAAGGCTCTAACACTTCATGACTGAACAGGGACTTGAATTCAGGTCTCCCAGAAACCCTTTTTTCTTGGGTATTGTCTCAAGCTCTTTGCCCAGGGAAGTGTCCACTTCCATCGTAAGAACAACCCTGCTGGATCAGGCCCAAGGCCCATCTAATCCAGCATCCTGTTTCATACAGTGACCCACCAGATGCCTCTGGGAAGCCCACAAACAAGAGATGAGGGCATGCCCCTACTCCTGCTGCTGTTGCTCCCTTGCAACTGTACAGGACTTAAGATACTATTTGTTTATCAGGTTTGTTTCCTATTCTTAGGGTGTTCTAGGCAACAAACATGGGAGTTATCCCATTATATCATCACAACTACTTGTGATGGAATATGAAAGGATGGTAGTTCACCATCCTTTCAGCCATACAGTTGCTGAAATAATTGTTGATCTGTGTGGCAGTTTCTTTCCGATCATAGTGCCTTGTGAGCTAGATGTAGAAATGATATGTCAGGTTAAATAAGGGATGCACCTCCTCCTCCTCCGAATCCCTGACCTATCTGCCTACAAATTGCAGGGGGCAAAGTCCTTTTAGAAGGGGAATCTGTACCATGTCTCCAAGCATTGCAGACAAGTTATGGGTGGGTGAGCTGCACTTCCAGGTTTTTCAAATTACCTTTTCAGAAATCTTTGAAATCTATATCTGGCTGAAATTGGAATGACATCAGAGGTGTATCTAGGGAAAATAGTGCCTAGGGCAAGCACTGAAATTGCGCCCCCTGTCCAAACATCTGACACCCATCTTTCAGATAACTTTACCATAATATCAACTCAAAAATACAAGTCAAGCTCGTTAATCTTTTAATATTTCAAAAACTATATAGCAGTGGATGTAGCCAGACCAAAAAATGCTGGAAAACTACAAATTTCAGTATGCTGGGGCTCATGAAATACCCAAATACTATGTGAGGTGTACTTGGAAAACTAAACAGAAGTGCCTGTCTAATTCTCTGCTATGCATTGTAGCATCACTATTACATAAGTTTTAAAAATAAATGGAGAATTTGACTTTTCCCAGATACTCTGAAAATAATTAAAGGATATACAGAGTAAACTGTGTCACTGCTTGGAATATATTCTAGTATTTCAGAAAGACAGATAAAATGAGAGAAAGAGAGCAAGAAACTTCCAGTGGGCCTTCATACTAAGGATTTCACACTGATTCAAACTCACCATTAATAGCCATATTATTAAGACATCACATTTAACTCACTTATCACAAGAAGCAAAGCAAGAGCAAATGAATACAATCCTAGCTCATAAGCTTCAGCTCAGTATTCACAAGCCCTGATTCTCTGTACATAGTGCCAAACTGAATATGTGTACAGTGACACACACACACACACACACACACACACACATATAAAGTTTCCCCCTCCCCCCACCAGCCTCTTAATTCACCACCACAGCCCATCCCAGGCTGATTTTCGGGCCTGTTTGGGCTTGCAAAGATTGGTGTGGTGGCCATTTTGGAGGCTGCCATGCATGCTCAAATGGCCTCTGTGAGGCCTGACAAGGCCTAGGGCCGCTTAGGGACCATTTGGGCATGTGCAGTGGCCATTTTTTAAAATAATTTTTTTTTAAATGGCCACTGAAAACAAAATGGCCTCCATGCATGCTCAAATGGCCTCTGCAAGGCCTGGCATAACCTAGGGCCTTGCAGAGGCCATTTCAAGCATGTCTGGTGGCCATTTTGTTTTTGGCAGACAAAAAAAAAATTGCGCGCCCCCCCCTTCGAGTGGCGCCCGGGGAACGTGCCCTGTCTGTCCTACCCTAGATACGTCCCTGAATGACATCAAGCTTTACAAGGGTCTACCTTCTCTGGAAGTTTTATTCCATTAAGTGACTTAAAACAAACAAAGTTTATAGACATTTCCCATTATTTACTATGGGTGATGCATCAAATCCAATCAGATTAGGCCTTTTGTATTGGCTTGTTTTGATACAGGCTGCCCATTTGGCAGTGAATCAATACAATTGTTTCTGAATTCGATTATTGGAATCGGATCCAATTTGATTCTCTATTCAGTGTACAACCCTAGTATTTATTTAGTATTCTCAAGAACTGTGGCCTCTTTTGCTAACAGGCATAGTTGTATCAGAAGATATTGCCTTACCTGTTTTGAGTCTCTTGTACTTCGGAATCAATGCAGTGACTCCACTGTGTAATTGACTTGGAACACAAACTCATTCTTAAATGTTGACATTCCTGATCAGTTTTTATTTTTTTTAAGCTTTCCAAAGACTAGTGATTATCTTTATAAAGAAACTATGCCACACACACACACACACACACACACACACACAGAGAGCCCTCATAAGCCTTGCTAGTTACACACCCAGGCCAAAAACAATTCTTAGTATTCTGCTGACTTCTTAAAAGCTGAGGAAGTGGTTCAATCAGTCGGTGGGTGTTCTGTCTGAGGAAGGTCAGGAGCAGAACTGGTCTCCCTTTGCCATGCTGATTCTCCATCTTCTGAGGATCCTGACTAATCCATAGTTTTGCCAAAATAGCTCAAATCACCATTCTAATTGCAGATGTAACTAAACACAATTTCTAGATTAAATGTTAACGTAAGACTACAGTACATCCTTGTGTCCCGCCATGAGGGAAAACTGCCATTGTTGAAAATTTGACATTTTGGATCTGACAAACAAATTAAGGGTCGCGACATGTTGTCTGCACCAAGGAATCCATTTTGGGCTTTATCAGAGCTGTGTTGACTCTGTTTAAAGGGTTCAATGGCTCGTTGTTTACAACATTTTAATTTCAATGCTATCAGGTTGCACAGATGAGAGTAAACATCAAGTGTTGCCATTCTGCTCACTGTGGTCATGACTATGAACAAAAGTTTGAATCCTAGGAATCAAAAGCAAATCCTTCAGGGCTTCCCTGCACTTTTATTGATAGGCATGGCCACACACATGGGCAGATCCACTCAGAAGCACGACTACCCAATGGCATATAATCTCCATCAGGCTTGCTTGGTCACCAGTTAAAATGAAAAGAACCCACAAGGCCTTGTTAACGCTCAAGACTGGCTCACACAAACCTTTTGTTATGTAGGCTCCGCATGGATTGGGGTCCAGACGCTAGTCTCCCAGGTTCAAGTTCACTCCCTCTACTGTATGTAGAAGGTGATGTGGACTCATACATCTTCGGGGGATGGGGAAGCATATGCATGTATGTATGTATGTAGACCACTTTGAGAACTTCTGAAAAGCGTCATGTAAGTGTGTGTGTGCGTGTGTGTGTAGTAACATCACACATGATTTTCTAACTACATGCTAGTTGAACTGCGTGAACTGGCCTTTAGTATCATATAGCACATGAAAATACTATTTGCAACCATCTTAAGAGTGCTCGCTAAAAGCTGATCTATATATTCAGAATAATTTATATGGTGCTGAGTTTTGGCAGTAACACCTCAGACCAGAAATATGAGACTGCATGTTTGAATGCTTCCTTGTGGATTTTTTAAAAAATCCCTGATCCTCCCCCTAATCTAACCCCATTTCCCTGATAAGCTAGTTGTCTGTGTGCACAGAGGTTTGGTTTGGTTTTTTCATGTAGGGAAGCATTTACACATGCAATCTCTCATCTGTAGCCTGAACTGATGGTTGTGACGTTTTCTGGTTCATGTTTACTCAGATTGACTTGTGAGGAAATTTGTCACAATTTGTCAGAGATGAAAAAAGCTACTTCTTATAAACAAAGACTGACATGATGAGGAAAATCACTCAAAGTAGTCCCACTGAAATTATTTATTATTTTATTTATATTTATTTCACATATTTTTATACCGCCCAAAACTTATGTCTCTGGGCAGTTTACAACAAAGTAAAAACAGAAAAAGTAAAACATTAGTTAAAACAAAAAACAAAAAGTTAAAACATTACAACAATTTAAAATTGTTTAAATAATATTTTAAAACAGTATTAAAACTATTAAAACAATATTTAATTAAAAGGCTGGGTGAACAGACACATCTTTAAAGACTTTTAAAAAGCTGTCAGAGATGGGGAGGCCCTTATTTCAGTAGGGAGCGCATTCCAAAGCCTCGGGGCAGCAGCGGAGAAGGCCCCTCCCTGAGTGGCCACCAGACCAGCCGGGGGCAACTGCAGATGGACCTCTCCTGATTATCTCAATGGGCAGTGGGGTTCATGACGAAGAAGACGTTCTCTTAAATACCGAGGGCTCAAGCTGTTTAGGGCTTTATAGGTTATAACCAGGACCTTGTATTTTTCCTGGAAACTTACTGGCAGCCAGTGTAGTTCTTTCAATATAGGAGTAACATGGTCTCCCCAAGATGACCCAGAGGCCAACCTGGCTGCCGCATTCTGGACCAATTGTAGTTTCTGGACTACATACAAGGGCAGCCCCACATAGAGCGCATTGCAGTAATCCAGTCTGGAGGTTAGCAGCTGATATACTACTGTTCTGAGGTCATTTATCTCAAGAAATGGACGCAGCTGGCGTATCTGCCATAGCGGATAGAAGGCACTTCTGGCCACTGATCCAACCTGGGACACCAGGGAGAGGCTTGGATCCAGAAGCACCCCTAGACTGTGGGGTACAGTCTATTAAAAGAATGAATTAGACAAATTGAGAATTTTTTCCTTTTCATGTCAATCAGAGTACAAGTCCATTCAGTTTTCCTTTTCATGTCAGTCAGAGTACATGCCCTAGGCCATTTTTTTCTGTCTAGGGCAGTGGTTCCCAATCTGGGAGCCTCCAGATGTTGCTGAACTACAACTCCCATCAGCCCCAGCTACAATTTATTGTGGCTGGGGATGATGGGAGCTGTAGTTCAGCAACATCTGGAGGCTCCCAGTTTGGGAACCACTGGGCTAGGGTATTTGTGTTTATTGCTTGTAGAATACATCTCTGACTAGTCAGTATATCAGAGCACATATCTGTTTTATAGCTGGTGAGCTTCAGGAAGTATCTGTCTAAAAATTGCCCCTTGTTTCCTTGGGCAGGCGAGATTTCCGTTTATTAAATCCTCAGCTTTAGTGTGTCACTTTGGATCAAGGATGGTTTTACGGATGGCAGCTGATAATGAGCGCTGGGGGACTTCTTCCTCAAAGCACAGCGGGTGTTCGACTTTCTAGTGTCATGGACTGAGGAAAGCTGTGGCACGATCACTTGAGGTTAACGTCTGATATTTGCAACATCTGAAAACAGTTATTTCTTCTTCTTTCCCCCCCCCCCCCAGCTGAGGTTTATCCTGCAGCTTCATAAACTTTCCATTTCAAATTATAGAGCTTCCTTTTAAAACTATAATAAACTTTTATCTTGAAAAATGGTGTGTGCCTTTTAATCATTCCAACATATTTACTGTAATTAGGTTTTTAAAACCTTACAGAATACAGCACTGTTCTTAATTTGGGCTTGTGAGGTTCCTTCTTTGCTCAGCAAACACAGCAGCCCTTAGTACTCCTGTGGTGATCCAGAGTTGCTGGGCAGAGCTACTGCCATCTTCTAGTTCACAAACTCCACACTAGGAGCCAGCGAAGCACTCAAAGCCAGTCTTCCGAACTGGTCTACAGGTGCCTTTCTGGGCATCTTAGCATTTGTTCTTGAGTTCTCATGTGTTACAATGGTGTAACAAGCTCTGAAGAGGCCTGTGTGCAAGAAGCGAACATGGGTGCCATCAGAAAATTTCCCCATAGGGATCAATGGGGAAATAAAAAAGATTAATTACTCTGACCCGGTGTGGTCTGTGAACGTGCCTCCGGGGGCGGCGGCAGGTGGCTCCTTTAAGTGTAAATGGAGCCAGTGCTCCTTGCCACCCGGCAGCCCCTGCGGCGGGGAATCGCCTCCACCACTCACCTGGCCGCCAGTGGGCGGTCGCCTCTGTGGGAGCCAGGTGAGTGGCAGGGGCGATTCCTCGCTGTGGGGGATGTTGGGCGGCACAGAGCATTGGCTCCATTTACACTTAAAGAAGCCGCCCCCACACACCCCGGAGGTGCGTTCACGGCCCGTGCCTGACTCTGACAATTATCAGCACCCTCTCCAAACTAGAACTCCCAGGAAAGGATTGGTATAAAACATGTATATGTTTGTAATGTAAATAGGTGCCCACCATCTACATCTCTCCTCAGTGCTGAAGGATGACACTTTGCACACACACACCCCCACAGGTGGCAATTATGGCATCACCTGTGGTTTCTCTGTTATGATGCGCTCATTCTCTCCAGGGTGATGGCTAAAGCTCAGTAGTCAGGCTCAGTGGTGAAGGGGATGCAAGAGAAGCAGCAGCAGCATCTCACGGGCAGCTGTTCTCCTTCACCTGTTCCAAGAATAGATGGGATAATGATGACAAAACAATTGTGCTCCTTTTAAATATATGCAAATGAGTGGTAAGAAGTATCTTTCTGTTCTAGAACAGGAATTTGTAATGGCTGGAGGCGCTTTGAAGCCAAGTGATCCAGCAGATGAGGCAAGTATTTCAGCATCTCTAAACGGAGCAAAGCTGCTTTGCCAGGATTATCCCTCTATTTTCGGGGACAGGAGGAGGAGAAACAAGCTGCTCTTGCAAGATGCTGCTGCTGCTTCTCCTGCATTCTCCACACCACTGAGCCTGCTGGAGAGGTAAGTGTTCTATAGGCTTGTGCCCGAAACGTTTCGGCAGCCATTGAAAAGGCCGCCGAAACGTTTCGGGTGTCGGGGCAGATTCGGTGATTCGGCGCCGGCGGGGGTAGGGCTTTAAGGGCGGGGGAGAGTGTACTCACCCCCCCCGCCGCGTTTCCCCCGCCGGCGCTCTCCGAATTTGAAGCCCCTCGGGGCGGCAGCGTTCCTCCTTGCCGCCCCGTTTGCCCCCTCGGCCGGAAGTGGCCGGAAGTTCCGAGCGCGCTCGTGCGCGCGAACGACGGGCGCACGCGCGCTTGGAACTTCCGGCCACTTCCGGCCGAGGGGGCAAACGGGGCGGCAAGGAGGAACGCTGCCGCCCCGAGGGGCTTCAAATTCGGAGAGTGCCGGCGGGGGAAACGCGGCGGGGGGGGGTGAGTACACTCTCCCCCGCCCTTAAAGCCCTACCCCCGCCGGCGCCGATAAATATCGTGCACATCCCTAGTGTTCTATTGCTAAAGAAAGCAGCCATTTGATTTCTTTCCTAGAGAATGTGAGGCAACACTATCCCAACATACTCTATTAGCAGGATGTGGCTTGGCTTGAGATTCATGGTTTTCAATCAGTTTAAGCAACAAACTCATAAATCCAATGACACACTTCATTGCACTGTTTCAGAAAGGAGGAAGTGTAAAAGATCATGGGTGGTCACCACCAACATGGAGGTAATTCCTTAAGAGATAGGACTTCTTCCTCTCAAGTAGTTTCATTGGTTACATTGGATACCCTCCAACTTTTGCATATCATGGAACCTACAATAATAGTATATTTCACTTCAGGGAAGTGCAGTGATGACTCCATCCCCACCCCAAGCATGGTGCCCTGTGTGACTGTGCCAGCTGTGAAGGGGCCTGTGTCCAAGAACTGAACATGGGGGCCCTCAGATAATTTCCCCATAGAGATCAATGGGAAACTCAACAAGATTAATAATTCCCAAATGGCTGGGCAGAAAGCTCTGAAATTTAACATGATAATAAATTAAACACTTAATGATCTCTCATTTTAAGTGGTTAATTTAAAAAACACACATTAAAAATCAACAGGTGGACTGATCTCCCTGAACAGCCACACTTTTAAACAACAACAACAACAACAATAACAATGCCCTGGGTGCAGTTCCAAAAGACCTTGAAGAGCACCTCAACACCATAGGGGCCACAGAAATCACCATCAGCCAATTACAAAAAGCAGCTTTACTGGGAACAGCCTATATTTTGCGACTATATCTATAATAACCAACAGTATTGATGATAAAATTCTGGCATCCCAGGTCCTTGGGAAGGACTTGATGTCTGAATAAAACAAACCAGTCAATAACAGCTGTCTGACTGTGTAAACAAGCAATAATAATAATAATAATAATAATAATTCAATTTCTATACCGGCCTTCCAAAAATGGCTCAGGGCGGTTTACAAAGAGAAATAACAAATAAGATGGCTCCCTGTCCCCAAAGGGCTCACATTCTAAAAAGAAACATAAGCTAGACACCAGCAACAGTCACTGGAGGTACTGTGCTGGGGGTGGATAGGGCCAGTTACTCTCCCCCTGCTAAATAAAGAGACTCACCGTGTTAAAAGGTGCCTCTTTGCCCAGTTAGCAGGGGGAGCATTATGTAGGAGCATTATGTGAAATTCCAGAGCTGTCCACCTAGCCATTTGGGAGTTATTAAGATCTTTGAGTTCCCCATTGATCCCTATGGGATCATTATCATTTAGGTTGTGAATTTGGTCACAGCTCTCCCTAGTGGAGGCCAATGTTCAATGCACATGTTTGCTCAATAGTAGATCTGTCCCTACATGGGTTCCTTTGTTTAACCCTGTTACACCCAGGGGGAAAGTTTGCATATTGTCTGTATGTCATTTCTCTTGGAATTTCCAATTCAAATATTAACCAGTTTTGCTATCAGAAGTGTGGTCCCCCAGTTCAGGTGTATGGCATCTTTCGGCTTTGCCCAGTTATAATTGGTCTAGGGCAGAGGCGTAACTAGGGAAAATGGCGCCCGGGGCAAGCACTGAAATGGCGCCCCCCACCGTGCCCCCACCGCCGCCCCCCCCAACATACTACATTATACGTAGGTTTTTCCTCACAAGCGCCCGCCGCCGCCGCCAAGCCAGGCCACTGACTGGCCGCCAGGCGCCAGCAAAGCAATGGGGGGGGCGCAGGCGGCACGGAAGGGACTGCTCGTGGGGAAGGGGGCACCGACGTGCTCCCTTGACTGCTGCAGCACTGCTGCACTGAGCAGTAAACATTTGTATTAACAAAAAATTAAAAATAAAATTTAAAATTTTTGGTCATGGCGGCGCCCCCCACGTGACCAGAAAAGATGGCGCCCGGGGCACGTGCCCCCCCTGCCCCCTCTATAGTTACGCCTCTGGTCTAGGGAGCTGGGAGCAGAGAGGTATTAGGAATCACAACCAATATTAATTATGCTTAGCATTTACATAGCACTTCCACGTGTTCAAAGCATTTCACGTGTATTATCTTGTTGTGGCAACAACCCAGTAAGATAAGTATTGCAAATGGGGAAGCGGGGGCTGAGAGGGAGTGTCTTGTCTGAAGTGAGTACGTGGTAGAAGCAACATTTGAATCAGGAATGTCTTGATTCGTAGCTTAGCTACTATAGCACCTTGCTAGAGAAAATTGCTACTCAAAGCAGCAAACTAAATTATTATTATTTAAACCATATTAATACGTAGAGGAAACAAAATTTAACACTCAAAAATGAATTCAAATACTTGACATTAGAAACACACAAGCCAGAATTATAGCAACAATAACATTCAGCCTTTGCGACACCTTGGAAGAAAAAGTGGGTCTTGGAGGAAGGGAGTAATAGATGTTTCTTGGTGAAGCTCCCGTCCATTTTGCAATGGAAGGAGCCACCACAAAGAGGGCCCTGTTTTATGCAGCAAGATTTCAGTGCAGGTTAAAATCTGCCACACGGGCAGTTTCAAGCAGCCTCCATGTGGTGGACATGCCATTGAATATGACCCTTTGTGTGTCCTTCAGATTGCAGTCCCTATCTATGGGTGCCAATAAAAAAGTATTTTATTTAAACATTTTTTATTTCTAAACCAATGTCACAGTGCAGAGGATATGTCTTGTAACCTGAAACACTTGGGGATAAAATGTGTGTTGCATCTTCATTTTAGGCTCACCTGGCAAAAGTTCTCATTCTTTTCAACAGGCCAGAAAATTGTTTTCTGGAAATTTGAATGTTATCAAAAGATACAGAGCCAAAGCTACACTGTATTCACAATTTTCATGCAATGTAAGAGCTCTGAGGGTAAGATGCAACAAACAATGTTATCCATTCTACCTGATATCATTCATGTGTGAACCCCTTTCAGATAATATGTAGTCCTGTATTCAGTGAATACACTGAGGGTTTCATGAGATTGGTCGACTGGCCCCACCTCCAACCTTTGCACTTTCATTTATTATTTATTTATCTGATTTCTGTGTGCATTTGAAGGTTGGATCAGCCTACACATGTACAACTGTGTGCACAGGACTCTTTTCATGTGATCAGGAACTCTGAAAAAGCAGGACTCTCAGCATCACACAGAGCCCTACACACTTATAGCTGTGCACCTGTAAGCTCCCTTGTGCACAGAGCCACCTCAGACCTGATCCTCCACCACAAAAGGTCACCAAATAGGGCTTTGATAATTAGCAGATAGAGGCTAAAGCATAGTCAGTTGGTTACATGTTAGGAAACTGATCAATGTCAGAGTAGGTGCAGTTCCTGCCTTGGTAAGGTTCGTGCCCATAGGTCATGTTTTGTAAGGTGTCTCTGACATCTTCTCTGATGTACCACAAAGTATAAACTGAGACTGAAGTTTTACATGCACTGATACAGTTTCTTTGCTATCTCGATTCTCACATGCTTTATGAGGCCCGAGCAATAAAATATGTTTTCCCCACAGTCCAAGCATCAGTGTGGCTTCTGTCTCATCTAAATTTTATTGTTGACATGACAATGAGGTGTGAGAAGACTTTTTTGCACAATGAATATGTGTAAAGTTGTGGTCCACTAAGACACCGAGATCCCTTTCATGTGTACCGTTTCCAAGCCAGGTGTCTCACATCCTACACTTATGCACTTAATTATTATTTAACTCAAATGCAAGACTTTACATTAATTTCTGTTGAATTTCATTTGGGGGGGCTTTGGCTCAATAGTCGAACCTGTGTAGATCAGTTGGACTCTTGATTCTGCCATCTAATACTTTAGCTATCCTGCCCACATCCAGCTTTGTGTAATCAGCAAATCTGAAGGTAGCTCCCGGTCATGAGTGGATACAGCAGGTAGGAACACAGGAGCCCAGGAAGCTGCTATATACGGAGTCAGACCCTTGGTCCATCTAGCTCAGTATTGTCTGCACAGACTGACAGTGGATTCTTCAAGGTTGCAGGCAAGAGTCACAGATAGTCTCTAAGAGATGCCAGGGAGGGAACTTGGAAGCTTCTATGTGCAAGCAGGCAGATGATCCTCCACTGAACTATGGCCCTATCCCCTAAGGGGAATATCATGTGTAGTCTCCAAATATAAACCAGGGTGGACCCTGCTTAGCGAAGGGAACAACTCATGCTTGCTACCACAAGACCAGCTCCCAGTCTCAGGTACAGTGTGGGTACATTGGTGACTATCTGGAGGCACTGGCTGACTCTGACATCTAGCCCAGTGTTACATCTCTGTAACGCTGTGCTGTGAGGCTGATGTGCCCTTCAAAGGCAGCATTGGGGCTGCACACATGGGGTGGTGGTGCAAGCAGCACTGCCACAGCTTTCTCCATTGTCCCAAATGGGGAAATCTCTAGAAGCTCAGTTTGTGCAGCTATCCCATGTGCACAATCCCTATGGTGCCTTTGAAGGGCACAGCAGCCCTACAGCACAGCGTTAGAGAAACAGAACGCTGTGCTGGGTGCCAGGCACCACTGTGAAAGAAGGATTTCTAAGAAAAGCCTGTCAGGGTTTCGGGGCCCAGGAGTATCTCTGAATGCAACCCCCTTTAGGAAACTGCTTGCCTCACCCACTCAGAGTCCTGGGACTTGAGGGATGGTGTGTTGGAGCTAGGACTCTGGCAGCACCAGAGTCTACAATGTCTCAGAGTGACCACTGGGAGGGGGGTGGCTTAGGGTAATGGGTAAAAGTGCTGGACTCCTCCCCTCTTTGTTCTCCCAGTGTTAGTCTCCATTTTGTCTCTTCAGAGATGGCTGTTTGTTTTGCTCTCTCTCTCTCTCTCTCTCTCTCTCTCTCTCTCTCTCTCTCTCTCTCTCTCTCTCACCTCAGCGATGAACTACAGCTGAAATTAAGCTGCAGGCTTTATCACATTCATTTGTAACCTTTCCTTAAAATAAATCCTTGTACTTCTTCAATACTAAAGAACTGTCTCAAGACCTCTTGCTTTGCTGCTTTCTCACCAAACTGGTTTTGCTTTGCTATTTGGGGACTGAATTGCCATTCTTCCCCTACATGGTACACAATCAGGTTGAAACTGTGGCCAAAGCTACCACCACACAAAAAAGGCACTTAAAAAGCCCTATTCGGGCATGAAAAGGCACCAAAAGTCCAATCTGGCATGTCATTCATTCACCCATCCCCCGTGCAGTTCAGTCATGCTTACAGTGTGGGAAGTGGTGAATGCTTCAGCACACTTATAGCATTCGCCACTTTAGATGAACCCTGGAAGTGGGATTGGTGAGTGGATGGGGAGTGGAAGTGGGAGGCAGGGAGTGGAAGTGGGAGGCAGGTGAGTGGATGATGTGCCAGGTGGGATCTCTGGTGTATTTTCAGAAGCTGAAGATGCGAGTACAACCTTCTTTTATATTGTCTGAATAGGACTATACTGTGAGACGATTTACACGATCACCAGGGGTGGGCTGGGAGGGCATGGGGTGGAGGAAGTCTGCTCCTGACCTACCTTCCCCCCAGATGACCAAACTGTCTGTCGTCAGTGCGCCTCCCACACACCCACTTGGGCAGCCCTGCTCTGTGCAGCTCTGTGAGGTACTGAGTGGGGCGGAGGGATCTGGGCCCGGTTCTGCACATTGCATGGGGAAACCCAGCCTGAGGAGACACACAATATCCAGTAGCCAGGGTAAGGGTGCAAGCATACCCTTATCCTCACCAAACAGCCGGGTAACTTAAGAGAAAGAACATAGGAACATAGGAAGAACATAGGAAGCTGCCATATACTGAGTCAGACCATTGGTCTATCTAGCTCAGTATTGTCTTCACAGACTGGCAGCGGCTTCCCCAAGGTTGCAGGCAGGAATCTCTCTCAGCCCTATCTTGGAGATGATGCCAGGGAGGGAACTTGGAACCTTCTGCACTTCCCAGAGCGGCTCCATCCCCTGAGGGGAAGATCTTGCAGTGCTCACACATCAAGTCTCCCATTCAGATGCAACCAGGGCAGACCCTGCTTAGCTATGGGGACAAGTCATGCTTGCTACCACAAGACCAGCTCTCCTTTGGTTTGGTTTGGCAGGCAGGGAGTGGAGGGACCCACATCCACAACCCTGGCTGCACTGCCCTAGGCTGGGTGAGGCTGGTCCTGAGAACAGCCTCTGTTTCTCCTCCATATGGATTCTGATGTCTAATGAAGCTGAAGTTATGGCTAAAGCTTCTGCCACTGAAGCTTTTCCCTGTCGAAAGGTTGTACAGTTTCTCTCTTCTGTGGCTTCTCTTGTGCTTGATAAGGACTGACGTCTGACTGAAATGGTTCCACCTTGCATGCATTTGTACAGTCACTCTCCTTTGTGAGAGAACTTCAGTGCATAAATCCGAAAATTTCCCTGAAGTTTTATATGCTTAGCTTTTCTGCTCTCAGGATTCTAAGTGATATCAATGGGAATTACAATGCAACTTGTAATCTGAAAAGTGATTTATGTAACATTAAAACTAGTACAATAGTTTATATGAATCATAAAAGTATAACTGATATTGAGAGACTGGGCTGGAACTGTTTTAATGCTACCTCTCTACTTGCCATAATTACGGGTAAGAAGAACCCAATGATGGTTCATCAGGGGTTGTTTCCACTTAAAATTCATCTCTGCTCCACTATAGCAAATGTTACAAGCTCACTTTTGCCCTCACACTTTCTTAGGATCAGAATGTGGCTGTTTGTGAAGTCTGCCTTCATAACAGTGGAAGAATTTGATTGCCAGATGTAGACTTGAGCGGCGGGGGGTGGGGGAAGGCAGCAATCCACCTCAGAAAAGTTTCCAAGAGCGTTTTTCTTGCATCTTTGAGCAGCATTCTTGATGGTGCTTAAATATCTGTGATAATGAAGATGTGATTTCTCTGGTTTTGTGGCCTAGCAAAAATATATGAGCAAATGGCTTGTAGAAAACACATATTATCTGAGCCAATGTTTGGGCTCCTCTTGAATCCAGGCCTTTGGTGTTTTGTGGAGAAAGTCCCAGATCCCATTCCAAGTATCTGCACTGAAAGCACCTTAGGCCTTGGGAATGAAAAAGGACCTGGCATTTTCAGCTGCTAAGGCAGTTCATTAGGCAAAACTGTTGATGGCCTCTGTGTGGTGACTGAGAGGGAGGGGCAATTCCCACCCTTGCCTTTAGGCACCAGAATGGAAGGCAGAGGACAACAATGATGCTGCCGCCAGCACCATGCAAGCTCGTAGGTGCTGACTGGACAATTGCCCCTGCTGACATCAGCAACCTGCACTAGAGCAATTATCCAATCAGAACCCACATGTCTGTACAGTGCTGACTGAAGTGCCCTTTGCCTCCACCCCCAGCACCTCCCACCACCTGACGTTAAGGGTTGATCCCCCTCCAGAGGCGTATCTAGGGAAAATGGCACCTAGGGCAAACACTGAAATTGCACCCCCTGTCCAAGCATCTGACACCCATCTTTCAGATAACTTTACCATAATATCAGCTCAAAAATACAAGTCAAGCTCGTTAATCTTTTAATATTTCAAAAACTATTTAGCAGTGGATGTAGCCAGACCAAAAAATGCTAGAAATCTACAAATTTCAGTATGCTGGGGCTCATGAAATACCCAAATACTATGTGGAGATGTACTTGGAAAACTAAACAGAAGTGCCTCTCTAATTCTCTACTATGCATTGTAGCATCACCATTACATAAGTTTTAAAAATCAATGGAGAATTTGACATTTCCCAGACCTTCTGTAAATAATTAAAGGATATGCAGAGTAAACTGTGTCACTGCTTGGAATATATTCTAGTCTTTCAGAAAGACAGTTAAAATGAGAGAAACAGAGCAAGAAACTCCCAGTGGGCCTTATTATTAAGGGTTTCACACTGACTCAAAGACAAACTCCATAATAGCCATATTAGCAAGACATCACATTTAACTCACTTATCACAAGAAGCAAAGTAAGAGCAAATGAATACAATCCTAGCTCTTAAGCATCAGCTCAGTATTCACAAGCCCTGATTCTCTGTACATAGTGCTAATCTGAATATGTGTACAGTGTCTTATATTATATTTTTATTATTATTATTTTTACCCGTAGCCCCTTTGGGGGGCTTCCTAAAGGCTGGGTGTTTTTTTTTTGCAAAGATTCCCCCTCACCCCACTGGCCTCTAGGGCCTCGCAGGGACCATTTGAGCATGTGCAGTGGCCGTTTTTAAAAATAATCTTTTTTTTTTTTAAAGGCCACTGAAAATAAAATGGCCACCACGCATGCTCAAATGGCCTCTGCAAAGCCTGACATGACCTAGATCCTCACAGAGGCCATTTGAGCATGCACGGTGGCCATTTTGTTTTGGCAGCCTTTTTTTAAAAAAAAAATAATTTTACAAAATGGCGCCCCCCTTCAAGTGGCGCCCAGGGCACGTGCCCTGCCTGCCCTACCCCTAGATACGCCCCTGTCCCCCTCTGCCTTTGATTGCCGCATAACCGTGTGAACTGCCTCACTGGACCCCTCTAGGTGCCAACCTGAACCCCTGGAACATCACTGCCAGACAGGGAAGACATTAGCGAGCTAGATGGACTAGTGATCCATCCAGTTTAAGGCAGTTTGCACTATCTTTAGCTATCTCTGGAAGTCCAAGAGGCTCCTTGGATTGCCTCAAGTGCTGGTTATGGCCTGGAATGAACTTAACATTCCAGAATAGTCTTTGGTGGTACTGTACTGTGATGCTTTTTGCAAATAAAAGTTGCATGTGATTTTTGTCAGCATCACCACTACTATGTTTTAAAACAGAAGTCTTTCCATTTAAGGTTTCTTAAATGTGCCGATTTATTTCTGGAAGTCACTTTCATCCACAGAGTGGGGAAAATCTTCATTTTCTCTTTTGCCTTTCATGATTCATATTAGGATTTTGCCTGAAAGGGTTAGGAAAGCTGTGAATTAGCAGAAATAATTGGTGAACTGAGAGGAATTAGAAATGTAAGCCCTAACACACTGAGAAGAGTTCTTCATGGTGCTCTCTTTCAAGGAAAGAGCCTGAACTGTAGAACTTCATTTCTTTTTAATTTTCCATACTAGCAAAACTCCTTGGAGTAGGCCTTTCATAAGATGCTGTGAGGCCTTTTGATACAGAAAGTGAAAATAAAGTTGGATACACATACTGTACTATAGACAGCAGTACCTGCAGCTGAGAAATGTAGAAGTTCAGGGGTATGAAGAATTTCACACTCCCCCCCACCAACATTTCCTTCCTGCAAACAAATTGTTTGGGAAATTCTGTTCATCATAAAAAACACTTCGGAAGGGGGAAAGGCCATGTGCTGACTAATCATTCAGTCATTTCCAAAGTTCTATCAATTGGTGGACACTGAATCCAAGGTTGGCAAGGAAACCATATGACTTTCTGAGACCTGCCACTCACCACAAATAACAAACGTTTGGAGCAGTAGTCACAGTGAGTTATTCATGAGCAACTCGCAGCATGAAATTCAGTCCTATAAACAATTTGTCAAAGGATTTTTGAGTCACAGACTAATTAGTAACAACTGATGTCTGGGTATAGATGGATAACCTACAAAGAAAAACCAGTTCAAAAGTTACCGAATTAATTGCTGGCTGGCTGGCTGGCTAAGTCAAACTGATTTGGGGAGGGTGATTTGCAGCATGTTTTTGACAGCTCCTCAGGTAAGTGTGACACTTGCTGTGCCCTTTTATAGATATGCAAGACTGTACAATACATCTGTGTGAGGTGAGAGGCAACCTCAGGACCGAAGTTTCTGCCCCCATCATACATGTGTGGATTTGAGCACTGGAAATGAAATGACGCCTTTGGCTCCAGATGGCATGGAGGGATCCCTAGTGGCCTAGACTTGCCTGTGTGGAGGTTAGCTTCGGATACTCTGTGGCAGAGCTTGTCACTGCCATGTTACTCTTCTCCATGTGCATTTGTTATAGACATCTGTAGCAGTTGTAAGGGCAGAGGGGCACCCCCAGGTGTGTTTTGATGAAATAAGCCAGCTAATGCACCACTGCAGCAAGCTGGGCAAGTGTCATCCAGGTGGCAACTCAGAACTTCATGTCGCACCTTCCTGCAAAAGGTCACGACCGATGCTGCTAAGGTCTTGCTTCTGTGCTGATGAAACTTTAGCAGGAGCCTTTACAGCAGGGGTGGGGAACCTTGCCCCTCCAGCTGTTTTTGAACTACAACTCCCACAATCCCCAGCCATTGTGGCTGGGGATGGTGGGAGTTGTAGTTCAAAAACAGTTGGAGGGCCAAGGTTCCCCACCCTTGATTTACAGAGACAGGGCTGTTACCCCGAATCTCCTTCAGAAGAGAGTGTGTGCGTTCACACACCAGCCAAACTTACCCCGAAGTCCCTTCGAGATCCTTGGAAGCACTCCAATCAGGCTTTGTGTTCCAAATTCTCACTTACAGTGGGTATAGGAAAGAATCACCCCCTTTGATAGACCTTAAATTCTGGTTCCCTTACATCCTGAAATGAAAACACAAAGAAAATTCCCTTCACCAGCTGTACTTATCCAATGCAACCTATAACATCCAACTGAAAAACATCACAATTACAGTCCAGAAAAAGTGTCAGAAACAAAAAACAAGAATTACTGAGATTGAAAAAGGATCACCCCCCCCCCGCAATGTCAATATTTTGTTGAACCACCTTTTGCTTTAATAACAGCCTTGAGTCTGTTGGGATACTTCTCTATCAACCTTGCACATCTAGGCGGAGCAATATTTGCCCACTCCTCCATACAGAACTGTTCAAGTTCGGTCACATTGGATGGTAGGTGTTGGTTCCCAAAGATGGGAAAAGATGGCGTGAGGTGTAGAAGTGACCAGCTGACCATCTACATAAACTGGCCAAGAGGGTTCAGAAATCTGTTTGTTACCTTTATATTCTCCTCTCTGCTGGCAGAGTCCAGCTGGCATACATGTGGTCCCATGTGTTCTCCCATTTAGGCACTCATCAGACCCAGTCCTGTTTAACTTCAGCATGTTTGCTGCATCATGTGCTTTCAGGCCATGCCCTGGGATCTAGAGCTCAAGAGCTGTGGGATGTGTGTTTTCTAACACAGGATTGGCTCATGCATTGCGGTCATTGAGGGAATACACAGATGAAAGTCCTCCTCTCTGGAATTCCGAAGACATAAGCAAAAAGCGTGAATTGCCAACTATATTACTAAGCAAGGTCAGTGTGCATAGATCTAAATTAATTATGGGTTCACCCATGAATCCCCAACAACCTGAATGTAAAGAAAAGGGGTAGAGTGGCTTCTGGAGCCTTGAGCTTCAGAGTGAAATTTGCCTGGTTTGATCTTGCTAATGAGACATACAGAGCAGCACAGAGTGGAACCATCATAGAAGCCCCCCATTCAGACCCCTGCAGTTTCCACCCTGATTTGCAAGTTGCAATATCATTTGTTTCAGGACCAAATTCATAGCAACATTTAATACTGTAGAATCACCGAAGTTATAGAGATAGGTGCTATTCTGTAACAACCCTGCAACAAATAACAATAAAAGTAATTTTGCCCTTGATGGCCAAGTTGTAAAGCACTCTATAACCCATCAAGACATGCTAAATGAAGCAATCCAAGGCAAGCATTGGTTCTACTAATGTTTAAGTTTTCATTTTCTGGAGTTCCAAACAGAAAGTCATTTGCTGCTGCGTAACCAAAACCCATATTTATATGCAGTTGTGCATCACTTTTCATCTAATGGCCTCAGTGATATACAGAAACTCACTATTTGATCAGCAGATCTGACTCCAGGGGCTTCGTGGCTTGCAAACCACAGCCAGCTAATAAGTACCCTGCAGCTTGTTTGTTAAAACAGATCTGTGCTGGCAGAAATTCAAAAACTCTCGCCTTTGAAAACTTAGAGCTCTTTAACTTGCCCAGCCTATTGTGTGGCAAGAAAGACAATAAAAGCTCAAACCCTTCTGAAGACTCAAACAGTTAGACATAAGCTAGTTATACAGCTGTGGTAAAAGAGATTGCTTGTTTCAACCTGATAGATAATTTAATTTCTTTCTTTGGGTCATGTTTGCTAGAAACCTAAAGAAATTGGAGCACGCTAGTATGCATACTAATGGCGGCATTTCCCCTGTAAACAAAATAGGGGCTGCCTACGAAGAGAAATCCATCACCTAGGTGGCAGGAGGCTTTGGCTTTCACAAGCACAAAAAAAGCAAATGCTTGTAGAACCATTACCCAGGCCTTTCTGGTCTGTGTAAGGAAAGGTGCTTCCTCATTATCTGGACACTGCATTTGATTATTACTGGAAAATTCTCATCTTGAAGGGAAGCAATTTTAGTTTAAAATGGACAAGCTTCTAAAATAGTTTTGCTTCCATGCAAATTGTCCCCCTTTAATAGAGAAATCTGTGCCATTATCTATGGATGCTGTTTTGATTCATGTAAGACAGTTTTCAATCTACTGATAGGTTTTGAAATGTTGATTTTGAGCATGAACCGAGATCACCTGGAGCATTTCCAGACAGCAGACTTTACTGCGAGTTCGAATTTGCCCCCCAAAACAGACACAAAAAGCGGATTTTTTTTACCCCAGACATAAACCGGGCTATGCTCTAATGCGTAATGAAAAACGCAGATCAAGTCTGGAGTGCTCCCTGATAGCCCGCAGGGACTTTGGAATAAATCTGGTCAATATGTGAATGCACAGCTTCCATTTTTTGAGGAGAAGTGAGCTAAAAGTCCTGTCTGAAAATTCTCCAGGTAATTCCAAAGCCTCAAACTGTATCTGTTTTATCGATTGCTTTTTGACGTGTGATCAGTTTTTGTAGCAAATTTGTAAGATGAAGCATATCATCCAACAACTTTGTTACTACATACAGGTTTGGAAATTGAAATTGCAATATCTGTGAGCTGAAGTGTACTGAAAAACATACAGGTTTCCAATACACATATGAAGATGTACACATTCTCTCTAGAAAGTCAATACATGTACATTCTGAAGATTGTAAGTGTTCTTCAATTCTGCAATCAATCAGTAAGTGGGACACAAATTCCTACAAAAGGACTGCACTATTTGCTGGTTACTTCGCTAAATGATGGAGCCATTGCAATAATAATTTAATTTATAATTTATTGTGCAAAGAATGCATGCTCTTTGTGCAGTTTTTATGGGAAATACAAACATATTTTCTAATGAATATTTGTGCTGGGAGGAAATAACATTTTTCCAGCCCCCAAATGAAATATGCTGATATCGTGAAAACCACATTTCCCCAGCAGACTTCCCTGCCCCCCACCCCCAGAAGTCTGAATTCAATGAAGTTTGTGAAACTAGAGCATCAGAAAGACAGGCAATGAGCTGCTAGGTGAAAAGTTCTATGTTAACTGTCCATGTTCAAAGGCTACTGGCCTTTTGTTTTAAGGACCTTGGCTGCCAATTTCATCATCGTCCAGCATAGCCAAAAGGATGTTAGCTGAGGTATGCATGCATAGGTTGCTAGCCTGAACAAATTCTTGGAAAATGGAACATGTTTAAGCACTAAGGATGCATATATGTACACCCACAACATTATGGGCATTTGTTTGTTTGATGTCATATTCCAGCATATCCATGTCCATATTATTTATTTACTTACTTATTTATTATATTAATATACTGTTTTCAGCATGCCTTATGTAGCAAATGAAACGAAAAGATGGTTCCCTCTCCCCAAGGGCTCACAGTCTAAACAGAGATAGAAGAGAGACACCAGTAAACAGTCACTCGACAGATGCTGTGCTGAACTGATTGGAGATAGTTGCTCCTCCCTTGCAAAATGGAAGAGTGCTAGCACTACATGTCCAGGGGGCTTACAGAACTGACAACAACAAAGAGGGGCAGTTCTCATGGGCAGCCAAGACTGGGCAAGGGCAGCTAAGCCCATACTCGGCCGTCTGTGAGAACCACCGGGAGCGACATGGGATCCCGGCAGCGCTTCAGTGGCAAACCCGCCTAGAAAACCCACCAGTTAGCTGAGCTTCAGGCCGCAAGTGCACCCTTCACCTGGTGCCAACTGCTCCCAGGCAGTGCTGACACAGGCGTGAGGTCCCAGCCGTCGCTGGGGCGATCCCCACAATGCACCACGCAAGGGTGTGGTGCATTATGGGTTTTCCAAGGCCCAGGAGGACACGTTCCAGCCCTGCATTTCAGCACTGCCTGGGGCATCAGTGGAACATCTGGGAGTGCGATCTGCATGCACTGTGCACCGCATGCACAGATCAAGCACTGGGATCATTTGTGGAGAAAGCGAGCTACTGCAGCCTTCCCCGCCACCTGCACAAGCCCGCTGATGCGATCGTAGAAAAGGGCTCACACTTTGCATTAGGGATGTGCCCGAATAGGCTTCGGCACCGGCGGGGGTACTACTTTAAGGGCGGGGGAGGATGTACTCAACCCCCGCCGGCGCTCTCCAAATTTCAAGCCCCTCGGGGCGGTAGCGTTCCTCCCTGCCGCCCCGTTCCCCCCGTTGGCCAGAAGTGGCCGGAAGTCGCGAGCGCGCGGGTGCCCATTGTGCGCGCGTGCGCACGGCAGGCGGGCGGGCACGCACGCACACGACGGGCACACACGCGCTCATGACGGGCGCATACGCACTCACGACTTCCGGCCACTTCCGGCCAAAAGGGGGGAACGGGGCGGCAGGGAGGAACGCTGCCGCCCTGAGGGGCTTGAAATTTGGAGAGCGCCAGCGGGGGAAACTCGGCGGGGGGGTGAGTACACCCTCCCCCGCCCTTAAAGTAGTACCCCCGCTGGTTCCGAAGCACCGAATCCTGCCCCAGCGCCGAAATGTTTCGGAGGCCTTTACAATGGCCTCCGAAACGTTTCGGGCACAAGCCTACTTTGCATCCATATTTGCATTAAGGATCTCTCCAAACAAAGGATCCAGACAAAGCATGTGTTTGCACGTGCGCATGCCGCAAAGGCACAGGTGGCCTGAGTGATCCAGACATTTTCTCTCCATGTAGCACCTTTATTGCAATGCTAATACATTTTGTCAGAATTCAAACTGCCTTGTATTATTGCTGGGAAAGGGTTATGTTCCCCACCCCCTTCACAATGTGGTAACTCTGTCCTTCCCTCGTATGACCAAATGGACCATGGGTGCAGGGGGCAGGCTAAGCCCATGGAAGTAATTTGCCTGGGTGATAATTCCAAACAAGATGCCATATGCGATGGTAGCATGAAACATTAGGGTAACAGACAACTTGGAAGACATGCACTGGAACCTGCAAATGTTACACGTGTCAGTTTCCCAAACATCCCACTGATATTTCCAATTTGTCGAGTTTTACAGCATACCGGCAGTGAGCGGGATTCATCCATTACTTTATTGGAAAGCCAGAAGCACATAATGTTTATTAATAAAGAGCATGGTTTACATACATTTTACTATTATTGACCATAAACTGGTGTATATTACAAGCAAGGGTGAAATTACTGGCTAATTAGCCAGTGAAGATCATGTTTAATGGAATGTATAAATCTAGTTTCTCTGCAACCATAAGGGTCTTATTCATTAAACATGCACATAGGCAGCCTTTATGCTGAAACAGGGGATTTTGATACATAATTCAAGGTTAAATTATCCACCTTGAGATCTACAAAATCAAACCAGCTTAATCCTCCAGTTCCTTTGACTCTAAAAAGGCTTCAACTCAAACATGAAGGCCTTTTTTCACCACACAAGATTTTTTTATTTTTCTTTTATTTTTAGGTGAGGGGAGAATTACAAATTCACTCCATGCTTCAGAAATGTTTGCAGTGGAAGAGCACCGGCCAACACCAATGCGTGCAAACTAGAGGTGCTCAGCAGGCAAAGCTAAGCACTTCTTCAATTGCACTATTATGAATGGGAGTTGCCTATATGTGTAGCAATCTGCTGTTTAAGTCAATGGGACTTTAAAGGGTTTAAGCATGGGCTGGATAACACCCACATTCCTGATTTAACTTTTCTTGATGATCCACTAAGTTTAGTTATAAGCCAAATACCACCCAATGTGGAAACGGTTTCGTATTAATGATCTCATTAATCCTTTTAAGAGTCCTATAAGGTTGATCTTGTCTTTGGCACATTGCAGGTTGGGGCAGAGGGTGGGGCTGTAGTTGAGAGAGAATGGTTTGCCTAAAGCTACATGTTGATTTCATATCTGGGCTGAAATTTCAACTGGGGACCACTTCCTGGCTCCTAGTCTTAGACAACCATGACACCAAGTTTGCTCTCCACATGCAAAATTCTCTTCCGCCCATTGGTTCTCTAGGCAGTTTGGGTCCAAAATGTCTAAGAGAATACCTGCTTCTTGTTCACTCAATCTAACCTATCTTCTTGAGGTCAATATTGTTAGAATTCTAAACCATTGCTCTTAGCACCACAGTAACCTCTTCTGGCCACTAGAGGCATGATGAGATGTTGATAGATCTGTCTTGGTCAGTTAGAATCAGTTAGAATTGTTCAGTTGTTGAAGTCTAGTGTCTGTTTGGGTATGTTGTTCAATGGCAGTCTCTCTCAGTATGTGATGTTTTAGTTTCCTAATCTTTTATATTTTGAACTCAGTCTACTGCTTCCAGATAAGCTCTTGGGCTGAACCTCTATACCACCAGAGCATACTCTGCTGTGTGAGGACTTTAATGTTTCTCCTCACACACCTCAACAAGGTTATGGGCCCAGAACTCTGAGACTGGCGAAGAACGTAATTAGCCTGAATAAGAAAACAAGGTTTTCTCAAAGATAGAGACAGGACAAGTGCTACAGAACATAGAGAAAAATCCAGATTTTGAGCTGTGGTCTTTCAAAATGGAGATGCTCCTAATAAGTCATGGAATCAGCAGGGTATTACACACAGAGCGCCCTGTCAGAGAAGAAGAAAGACAAGCCTGGGACAGTGCAGACCCCTGCTAACTTGGCAAAGAAGCATCTTTTAACATGGTGATTCTCTTTTATTTAGCAGGGGGAAAGTAACTGGCCCTATCCACTCCCAGCACAATATCTCCAGTGACTGTTGCTGGTGTCTACCTTATGTTTCTTTTTAGATTGTGAGCCCTTTGGGGACAGGGATCCATCTTAATTATTTATTATTTCTCTGTGTAAACCACCCTGAGCCATTTTTGGAAGGTAGTACATACGTACATACATACATACATACATACATACATACATACATACAATAAAGCCACTGGGATAATTTGTTTATAAGTGAGTGACTCTATATTGGTGCATTTAAGAAATAAACAGAATGCAAAAGACATGTGGGAGACTCTGAAGAAATTGTATGAAAGAACACCAGCTTTTTCTAAGGTGCTTCAAGTTATAAAGATGTGTAAGAAGAGACTTAAGGAGGGAGAGGATCTGTCTAACCATGTAAATGAAATGTTGCAGACTTACATAGGAGCATACGTATAAGAACATAGGAACCTGCCATATACTGAGTCAGACCATTGGTCTATCTAGCTTAATATTGTCTTCACAGACTGGCAGTGGCTTCTCCAAGGTTTCAGGCAGGAATCTCTCTCAGCCCTATCTTGGAAAAGTCGTCATGATAGTTGCAAGCACAAGGAGTAATTTTGCCTGATACAGTTAAGATTGGATTGTTATTGAACAGTCTTCCTGAATATTTTGAGCCTATTGTAAAATTAGAAGTCAAAGATGTTTTGAGTTTAGAGTTTGTAATAAACTGCTTGGAAGACTTTAATTTGTGCAGAGGCAATGGGCAACTAAAGTCAAGTGAAGAAAATGCTTTAAAAAATTATCTAATGAACAAGACGTATTTTGTCTGTGGGAGTCCCAGACACATAAAGGACTCTTGTTCTGAGGACACATTCTTTGTCCTCAGAACAAAGAATTTGCAACTAAAAAAAGAGGTGAAACCTAAGTATACAAAAAAAATGCATTGAAGCAAGAAGAGAATAAGTCTGACAAATATAAAACGTGTGTTGCTAATGAAGAGAATTTAAGAGCTAGTTCTACAAATGTAATGCTGGAATTTGTATTGATTCAGGCACAACCAGCAAACTGATAAGGTAAAAGAAAGATTTAGGAAGTTGGACACAAATTATAAGGTTCCCACTTTTCTAGTGGATGGGAAGCAGATGTTTGCTGAAGGCAGAAGTTCTGCAAGGCTACACTGCAAAAAGGAGAAACAGTGATACTGACTGTTGATGATGCAGTTTGTGCCCACACTGGAATCTAGCCTGATGTTGGTTAAATATGCTACAGAGAAAAGTTATGAGGTAAAATTAAAAGGAAAGCAATGTTTTATTACAGATAAAGGTGAGCTGCTCATAAAAGGGACTTTGCAAGAAAGTGGTCTATTCAAAGTGGGTTTGTATAAATGGAGAGGTGAAAATTACAAATCATATTTAAAATGCTTGAATTTATGGCATGGAAAAAATGGGACACAGAGACCCCAACACAATGCTTCAACTGAAGAAGGAGGATCTAGCCAAAGGCATAAATATAAGTCACTGTAATGTAGAGTCCAAGTGTACATGCTGTGTAAGGGTGAAGGGAACTAAACCCACCTTTCCTCAATGCAGAGAAAGGAGAGAGACAGCAACCTCTTGAGTTGATACACAGTGATATTTGTGGGCCTATGCAGACCAATTCATTAGGGGGAAACAAGTATTTGTTAAATTTCATAGATGATTTTTCAAGATATACATTTACCTATTTAATTAGTGAAAAGAACCAAGTGTTTGAAAAATTGAAGGACTATGTTTCAAGAGTGTGCAATAAGTTTGGAAGGAAGCCTCAAATTCTGAGATCAGACAATGGAGGGAGTTATACAAGAAATGAGATAACAATATCTGAAAAAAGAGGTCATTGAACATCAAATGACAATGCCATATGCTCCAGAACAAAACAGCATTGCAGAAAGAAGGAGCCAGTCTTTAATAGAAATGGCCAGATGCATGCTGCTGGATGCAGGACTACATAGTATGTTTTGGAGAGAGGCAATTATGACTGCTACATATTTACAAAAGAGACTGCCTACTAAAGTTATAAATACAACACCACTTGAACAGTGGCATGGAAAGAAACCTTATATGGAGCATATGATATTTTTTGGCTCAAAAGCATATGCCTATGTGCCCGCATCTAAAAGAACCAAATTCTACTGCAATATTAGTTGCCTATGCATAGGATGTAAAGGGTATAGAATACTTGATCTTGCCACAGAAACCATAAAAATGTATAATGTGGTGTACTTTGATGAAAAAGAAAAGTCAACAGCTGATAAAGTTCCAGATATTAAACTGGACATTCAGATACAAAAGGAGCCCAGAAAAGAAAAATCAGAGCATGTAATTATTGTGCCACACAATAATTACAATTGATGTAATTATTATTACAATTGATGTAATTATTGTGCCACACAATTATTACAATTATTACAATTATTACATGTAATTATTGTGCCACACAATTATTACAATTGATGTAATTATTGTGCCGCACAGACCCGGTGTTTCTCATGATGGAGAAAAACCAGGCTGGGTTCCTTTAGCCCAGTTTTCTTGCATCGTGGGAATAGCCTCACTCTGTTGCAGGACTTTGAAGCTGATGAACTGAAACCAGTTGTTTGAGGATTAGTCTACCCAGATAGACCAGTCCTCCAAGGTGGGCAGATGTGCTATGTCCAGAGCAGAGGGCTAGTCTACCCGCCAACCCCAACTGGTAGACCCACTCTCCCCAGGAAAAAACACTATTTTATTTATTTATTTATTTATTCAATTTTCTATTCCGCCCTTCCAAAAATGGCTCAGGGCAGTTCACAGAGAGAAATAACAAACAAATAAGATGAAACCCTGTCCCCAAAGGGCTCACATTCTAAAAAGAAACATAAGATAGACACCAGCAACAGTCACTGGAAGAACAGTGCTGGGGGTGGATAGGGCCAGTTACTTTCCCCCTGCTAAATACAGAGAATCACCATGTTAAAAGGTGCCTCTTTGCCAAGTTAGCAGGGGTAATTTTGAGGGGGGCCCCAAAACGGGCCTCAAAATGGTGGTCAAATCACTCAAATTGAAATGAGTGATTAAAGGTTGATTCTTGGAGGTGAATTGATTCAAGCTTTTTGCTTTTTGATTAAAGCTGAAATTGAATCACAAAAATTGATTAGTACACACCCCTAGTTAATAGGTCTGCCATGGTCAATTAGAGTCAGTTAGAACTGTTCAGTTGTTGTTGAAGGCTAGTGCCTGTTTGTCTATGTTGCTCAATGGCTCTCTCTTGGTATGTGATATTTTAGTTTCTTAACGAACCTTTATAGTTTTTTTAACTCAATCTACTGCCTCCAGATAATCTCTTGGACTGAACTTCTTCACCACCAGAGCATACTCTGCTGTGCGAAGACCTTAAGGTTTCTTCTCACACCCCAGTCAAGCAACATGGAGAGGCACATTAAATGACTTGATCTGGCACACATTCAAGAACATTTTTTTTAAACAGGGAGCATTTTCAAATGCCCCTAGGCAGAGGTTCCCAACCTTGAGTCCTCCGATCTTGTTGGACTGCAACTCCCATCATCCCCAGCCACAATAACCTTTAACCTCCCTATGTGACACAGAGGCGCTTCACACAATTACTGTGAAGTGCATCAATGAGGTCTGCAGGGAGAGCAGGCTCAGCCTGCTCTCCCTGCAGACAATCATGCTCAGAGCCCTGGGTGACCAGATCAGCTGTCCAT
This sequence comes from Hemicordylus capensis, assembly GCF_027244095.1. NCBI lineage: Eukaryota > Metazoa > Chordata > Lepidosauria > Squamata > Cordylidae > Hemicordylus > Hemicordylus capensis. The sequence continues at coordinate 218,838,755 of NC_069657.1, forward strand.
ATGACTAATGGCTCTGTCACAGAGCTGGTGGGGGCTGCAGGGATCAGGGGCTGCCTGGCCCTCAGAAGTCCGAGCATACCTCACATGAGTATGCCTACAAGCCTGGTGGTTCCCACAATCGGTAGAAAGTGGGCTAGTCTCCCTTAGCCCGCTTTCAACCACTGTGGGAATAGCTTCACATTCTCTCAAGAATTCCTTAGTTCTTCTTGGCACTTCCCATGAACAAACTGCAAGAACCAGTAGGGTCTGGCAGCAGGATGGAGGGACAAACACCATAATAACCAGAGACATTTGTCCTTTTCAAACAAAATTTCTCCACATACAATAAATACCTGTAAATCCTTTCAGCAGCACTGGCTCTCACTGGACTCTCACATACCCTAGTCAGATGAAATCTCCCTGTTTGGAGTAAATGTGAAGTCAGGAGAATGGAGAACATCCCCTGGCCCCACCCTGACATGCCTCTTGCCCACAATCCTGCCATTTGCCAGCTACACATTTGGCATTTATCTCCAAGGGGCTGCGCTAAATGCACAGAGGATTCTGCCACTAGGGCTCTGTGAATCACAATCCATTCAATCTGGGGACTGCTTCCGTGCTTTGGAGTCTCTCCCCCGCCCCGCCCCCCCCCCCCAGTTTGATCCAGTAGTTCCGGGGAGGCAGTCTGATTTGCTTTGGCCTGATTTGAAGAGGTCACTCTGAATACAACCGAAGCTTTAACCCACCCATTCCTGCCCCATCATCACCACTCCCTGGTGTCTGTTTTGTACTTACCAGGCAGGATTTGGAGAAGCTTTTGTTTATTTTTGCTGCTGATGGTAAGGGAGCAGTGGCTACTGTGATGCAGTTTCCATTTGTAAAAGACTTTTTGAGCCCTTGTTTTCCCTTTCCAATCCTGGGAAAGGTTCAGGATACGTATGTAAATCTTCCTCTTTCAGAGGCTGCTGCAAGCTTTGATTCTGCAATGGCTTAATCAGGGCCTAATCAATGTTGGTTCAATGAAGGCAGAATTTTTTGGGAGTTGCAACTCCATTGGCATTGAATCTTAATACCAATAACTCCTACAGCCCACTACAGGCATTAGGAGTTGAAGTGGAGAGTGCAGGATAGCCCCCTTGTTTCTCTCTTAGTCTTTAGTCTTGTATCTCTGCTCTAAATCTCTCGGGATTGGTAGACTGATACTCTTAGGACGCTCACCTTCGTTTTTCTCTCTGCTCTTCCTTCCATCATGGGGTAGCTAGTATAGGGTGCAGGCCCTCTATCTATGTTTGTAGCTTCTTAAAATAAACCTTTACTTGCTTTAGGCTTTAAGCAATTGTCTCCAGATCTCCTCTATGAGCTCTATTCTCATCTAACTGGGCTTCTCTGCTAAATAAGGGGGTGATTCAAATTACCCTCTACAGAATTGGGCCAATTTGATGTGGCCTCGGTTCAGCTGTTGAGGCTCCACATGCCCCTGTTCTCCAAGCATTTTGGAACATTTTGGTTCCAGAATGGAGGGGGGGAAGCCCTTGGCACATTCAGCATTGCCCCTTGCAAAGCAGTCACTGGGGGTATGTGGACAGCCGATGTCAAGGAGCAGGGCCTGTCCTCTGTCCACTCATTTACAGTATGTAGGAACAATTTGTTTGAACAGGACTCTGGAGACCCCCAGGAACAGTGGGAGCCAGTGCTGCTGATAGAGGATTTATAATTGTTAGACTTTAAATGAGTAAACGTATTTGGCCTCTGGTCTTGGGAGTGTTAGAAGAACTGACACTAGACTCCAAGGACAGGACACAGGATCTAAAGGGTGTTTATCATGTGTGTGATATACAGGCTATACTGCCATGTCTGGGTATAAATACAGATCAGGCAGCAAGGAATGTGTCAACAAAGATAAAGGACACTAATCATTTTTCAAAACAAATAAGGCCCTTCATAGTAGGGTGATTGGGCTCATGTTACAAGTTTGCACCAGGCCCTGGGAAATTATTCTGGGGCACTGGCTGGAAATCATGCAACTGGAAATCTGGTAGTAGCAAAACATATAACAAAGGCCCTGAATATAATCCACACATTAACTGTTGATCCACACGTGCCACATATACATCATTTGATCTCAGCACTAGGTGAGGGGTTGGCTGCCGAAAACATCCACTGAAAAACATGACAACTGAAGTGGCCTTGAGTGATTAAAATGCGCTGCTGTGATGGGCCAACCTCACATGCAGTCACAAAGTGATGAACATGCATATGTGAACCAATCCTAAGACAAAAGAAGGTAAAGATCTGGGGGCTGGTATAGGTGGTCCAAACACATAGGGTGGGTCACAGTGCTGAGCTTTGGTGGTCACAGATCCCAACATTTTAGCTTGGACCAATGATACATTTCCTTGCCTCTCACTTGTTCTGTATAACTTCGTAGGCTTCAACTGTCCCAGTTACTAGGGATGGTCTCCACTTTCTGACATCTGCCCCTGGTAAATAACTGTTTTTATTTTGTCCCTATATTTTCCTCTTTGGGGTGCCTATCCCCCCCACTGTAATACTGTACAAAACAATCCAAAGGGTGGGGGGCAATATCATGAAGTACATTCAAGAAGAATAGAGAATCCCAATACTGCTGTGTGCAAATGTAAGTATATATTCAACACTGCATATTATATTTCAATGTCCATACACACAATCTTACAAGAAGGCACTTGGCTATCTATACCATAGACAGTATGCACTAGACAATGTGTTAATCATAAACCGTTTTTGTATTTTCAAATACCTCAGAAAAAATCATAATTATGAAAACAAGATGCCTCCAAAGATAATGTTCATCTAAATACATATCTTTGTAAAGAGTGGTAGTGAAGCCCAACACGACTGAATGTCCTAATGGCTGAAATCAAGTCAGAACAGCTGCATATAATGATGACTGGAAGACAGAAAGTACTAGCATTCTGTTTCGTAATCTTCTTCAATTCCAGTCTACACTTGATCTTAGCCAAAAGGCCAAGAAGCGATGCAATTCCAGTCTAATTTCCTCTCCTTGAAAATGTACAGACATTTCTTCTCATGACTGGCTCATGTCTATATTATTATTTTTTTTGTTAAAAACAATCATGATCATCTACATCATGCTTAATAATATCATAAATATCATGTTCAGTGTGACCTGTTGTCAGTAGCCTTATTTGGCTTCCAAGGTAAGATATATAATCACTCTCCTTGTGATACAAAATTTTCCAACTTAAATGTTCACTTTTTCTTATTCTCCTCTTAAGTTGTATAAACCTATAACATGGGTCATATTAATATATTAATAGTTTGAAGGGCTATTGCTTCTACTGCATTGTCTCTTGTAAGCCTTCTAACAAATGCTCTCATTTGCTAACCTGACTCTTCTATAGTTAGTTAGCAAGTAAATCAAGATAAACATGTTAACAAAGTTAACAAAGTTCAGCTCTAAATCTATGACTCATGTTATGCTCCTGTGAGAAGCATACATACATACATACATACATACATAAAACATTAAAATAAAAATCCTTTGCTGAAGTGGGTTTGGGATGGTGTTATCTCTATGTTATGCAGGAATGCTGGAGTTTTCCTGTCGAAAGGAATATCAAAAACATTTTTTTAAAAAAACTGTAAAAAATAAATTTCACTTAAGCAGGAATTTCTTTATGCGGGAGGGTTTTTTGGGTCAGTTCTGTGTTTTGTAACAGGGCTTCTACAATAAGGAAAAAATATTAAAAATAAGTGTGTTGGACACAGAACCCTTTTTATTTCATCTTTAATTTTTGAATTTTTTTTTTTATTTTCTTATTTCTTCTTGTGCTCTGCAGTTCCTAAAGAAAGGTAAATACAACAAAAATAAAGGATTTTCTTTTTTCTTTTGAGGAAGCTAATGTGTTGAAATACTTCTTAAAATTTTGATACATCTCAGTGGAATACTTTTGTTGTTGCTGCTCAAAGTGCCTCAACTTCCAAAATTCTCTTTTCTTGCTCCAAGATGACTGGAATGGAATCCAAGGCATAAAGGAACTGCAGAATGAGGATGGAGCAGCACTGAGGAATCCACATGTCCCTAAGAATGACTGTGCTTCTGAGAGCTATGAAGAAGGGTAGATGGAGGCTATGTTTTCACTCCAGTTTCATGTTATTTTCATTGCATTTCCATTTCCACTTCATTGCTCTCGCCCTACATTGTTGTTCCAAGCTGATCTGCAGTACACATTCAGTGTACTCAAATGTATACTTGAGATTAACTCACAATTAATGATCAATAGGGAAGAGATGTCATCTTATTTTCTGGCTGACCCTCTGTGCCTTTTCCCAGCTGTGTGACAAGCAGGAACGGAACAAGTGAAGCTTTTGCTGGAATGCAGATGCCATGATAGGAAAAGCTGATTGTGCTTGTTGTGCAGCCGTAACATGCAGAGGAGCCCAGTCCAAAAGAAGGCTGGTCATCTTACGGCTGACGGATAAGGAGCAGCAAACATCCCAGTTCAAATGGGGCATGTTGAGGACAGATGAGATTTACTCACACATAACTATTGTGAACTGCTGAGAGATCATTGATTGGGGTGGTATAAAAATGCAACAGATTAAGAAAACTAACTTGGGGTAGTCATGAAGTAAATGGCTTTCCCAGAAGTGGAGTCCCACTGGGGGAGAGTACATCAGTTGTCACCAATATGGTCCACAACATATCCTAGTGGAACTACTGGTGCCGATATTCCTGGAGATTGCCCACAAGCAGCATACAGTAACCTTGGCTTATCGTATGATCGCCGCAGGACTAGACACTTGCCTTTTTAAAGTGATCAGAAGTGATCAGGATGCTAAATTCTGCTTCACACACCAAATCCTGAGAGGAAGGAGTTCAGTTTTCATAGAACAAGCTATCTAACCCATTAGACAGTGTTTACCCTTCCCAGTGGAAGAAGGGGGAGCTACACAGCCTTCTGCACAATTCCTGCCTTTTGGTTCAGTCTGTGCTTGCTAATCAGACCAATATGAGCCATGTCTGGGCCAATTCTCTGATATGTGAAGGTCCTTGATAAACACCAAGTGCAGGCAAACTTCAGTCAAGTGTGGGTGGTCACAGAAACCACGAAAACAATGGACTACACCTAATCAGACCGTCCTCCTGTTCTTATCAGCAGGCAACTCGTTTCATGCCTCACAAGAACTGGCCAAGGCAGTGCCAGGCGCAAGGGAGGGTGGCCCAGCTGACGCGTGGCCAAGTGTAATGGATGCCGTTTTGATCCCTCGCCACGAACTGTTTAGTGAATGAGCTTCTATTGTGGTTGACAAGTAACAAAGATTTCCTCAGCTGATGGCAGCCGACTTGATCAGGCCTTTAGAGAAGGAAATTGGAATGTTGGCTAAGAAAAGGAGGATTTGGACCAAATTAATCTCTACCAGCTTTCTTGCAAGCTGACTTTCATTTGCATTTTAAACAAGTCACTGCCTCTAAACGAAACCCATGAATGTATATGTTACCAAAATACTTAAGGCACTAGCACTACCACCAGAGCATACCTGAATCCTGGACCAATCAATTCAGTTTTGTTACACAGAGATAATATTACATGACACCATGAAAACATCTGTAATTCCAGATTACGGATTTACTCTGTCAGAATGCAGGAGAGATTCTGGTTTTTTTAACAATCCAAACCATAGGATTTGTGTTCAGAAAATGTTATTTAGCAAAGCTTTTGGAGTCTTTCCCACCTAGATTGGAGCTTTTCCTTTCTCCATGTGCCAACCTCGAAGAGAACACCGACATCATGCAATTTGAGGTTTAATGCTGCCCTCTTCTGAACAGAATGAGTTTTGCAGTCCCTTCCCAATGTTCAGGAATCTGGGCAAAGTGCTACAAAACAGGAAGACACAGTAAGAACAGAAAACAGTTTGTCTAATTTTTTTTTTACTTGTCTGCTTCAAAATAATTTAAAACTTTAAAAAAAGAAATGAGTTCCCAAAGGAAAGTGGTTAAAATCAAGCATTGTCTCTATTCCACGAACTCATCAAATGGTGTAAGTCTGCTGGAGACAGAGGGAGATGTGTGGCAAGAGCCAAGGATTCCTGTATGACCCAGGTCTGACATCTTGGACGACACAGATTTGCAGTTTTTCTTCATACACTGCATTACATTCTCATTCAGCAAAGATGAATGCATAGTAGAAGCTAGCCATGCAAGACAATCTTATCTTTCTGCAGGACAGAATTGTAGCTCAATGGAAGATCATCTGCTTTCATGCAGAAGGTTCCAGATTCAGTCCCTGGCGTCACCAGGTAGGGCTGGAAAAGATCTCTGCCTGAAACATTGAAGAGCTGATGCCAGTCAGTGTAGACAATACTGAGCTAGATGGAGCAAGGGTCTGACACAGTAGATGGCAGTGGGGGCGGGGAGATTAAGCCTTTTGCCACCTGTAGGCAGGAAAGGATTTGTCATCCCTTTCTGGGTGACCACCACAGTGAGGGTGCTAGTGGGGTGAGGGGAAAGTTCCCCCTTTTAGCAATGCCTGTTGCGTGGCGGGATGGGGCGGCGAGGCCAGAGAGAGAGAGAGAGCTCTTTCCAGCTCCCCTCCTCCCTCTGAAATTATTGTTATTTGTTATTATTACAACATTTATATCCCGCTCTTCCTCCAAGGAGCCCGGAGCAGTGTACTACATACTTAAGTTTCTCTTTCACAACAACCCTGTGAAGTAGGCTAGGCTGAGAGAGAAGTGACTGGCTCAGAGTCACCCAGCTAGTTTCATGGCTGAATGGGGATTTGAACTCGGGTCTCCCCAGTCCTAGTCCAGCACTCTAACCACTACACCACGCTGGCTCTGCCATACCAATGAAATGAAATGACTGCAATGAAATGAAATGACTGCATGCCCTCTCTGTAGTCGTGCAGTCATTTCGGAACGAGATGCCGCGGCTACTCATGATCCCCAAAACCGGGTTTGCGGAGCACTCGCTCCGCAAACCCGGTTTAAGGGGCGGGTTACCTGCTCAAGAACCACCAGGGCTCACAGCCGAGCCCAGAGGTTCATACAATTGTAGGGAATTGGGCTAGCAGAGGCTAGCCCGATTTTCTACAATCGTGTGAATCGCCTCAGTTACTACTCATTTATTTCGCAGAGTCTGGGCATTTTCCCTTAGAAAAGCCCTTCTCTTTGAAAGAGGTTGCATTTCCCTAGTGCAGGTTGAAGCTGTCTTTTGGACTCTGAGGAAGCAATTCCTCCCCTGGATACTACTATTAGTAGTAAGAGTTATTAGGGTCACACACTGACCAGCAATCCCCCGCCCCCCCCCCCGTAAAATATCAGAACATGCAGTAGGTTCGGAATACAAAACCCCCAAACTTGTCATTAACATACTCAATCCCCAGCCTTGACACCCAGAACTAATTAAATCAATTTGGCCAGCTCTTACTGGGTTCTACAGGCTGCAGAACAAAACTTAGCAGCACTATGATATATCACTGGGTTCTGATCTGAACGGAGAGAAACATAACATTCTTCAGACCTGCCTGGCAATTTAACTCAAAAAAAGGTATGAAAGGAAAGGAGCGAATCCCTTTGACAGCATTTCCGCAAGGGGCTTGCACAAGCAGGACATTCATCCATGGTTGTCTTTGCCATCAGGGGCAACAAGTTCCTTGCATTCTTCATGACTGTTCGTTCTACTTTATACATTCTAAAGGTAAAGCTTTTTTACAAAGTGTCCCTGGTAGTTATGCACTTGTCAGTGCTGGAGGACTCTACTACAAAAAATAAAAATCAAAGAGCATCAAGGCTCTTGTTCTGTATTGTTCCTGTATTTCAAGTTGTTTAAAAATATCTTTACTAGCTGTGTCCTCTCCAGTCTTTAGCATTTGCATAGTGCTTTTTGAGTGTGCAACACACTTCATGGGCATTATCTTGAGGTAATCCTTACAACAATCCTGTGAGATAAGTAAGTATACTTCGGCTTTATTGCAGCTGAGAGGCAGTGGCTTGCCTAAAGCCACCCCATAGTGAGCAGAAGTGAGGTGAGAACCAGGGAAGTCTTGCTTTGTAGCTCAGGCTCTTAACCACTATGCAGTACCAGCTCTCTTTCAATGCTAACATCAGTGCATCCTGATACACAGCACAAGGATATTGCATGACTGGCTCTACATAAGAACATAGGAAGCTGCCATATACTGAGTCAGACCCTTGGTCCATCTAGCTCAGTATTGTCTTCACAGACTGGCAGCGGCTTCTCCAAGGTTGCAGGCAGGAATCTCTCTCAGCCCTATCTTGGAGACGCTGCCAGGGAGGGAACTTGAAACCTTCTAGGGAGGGGGCAAGTGAGCGAGCGAGTGGCAGGGAGGGAGCAGCTGAGAGTGGGTGGCTGAAACTGAGCAATAAAGCAGGGTCTGTAGTGGGGGTCAAGGAGAGCAACAAAGTCCTAGCACACAGATACTCTGTGCGAGTTCCGCTAGTATTAATTTTTACAGCAGCCTGTTACAACCAGTAATATGAACACCTCCCCCCGCTACACACACACTGCTTTATAACAAGCATTCATTGAGAGGATGGAGGCGGAAAATGTACCCTTTCCCCCCTCTCTAGCCATCTCAATTGCAAATGAAGGGTGGTTGATAAGGATAACACAGCCAAATAAAATCATCTTAAGAATGTGCCTGTGAACTCCTTGTCCATTCCTAGAAGGCAGTGAATTCAGATTGATCTCTGGGCTCTCCCAATCAAGGCTGTTGGAGCACTCCGTTCCTTCCCAGGCTCAGGGTCATCTGGCCTCTGCTTGCACCGCATCAAACCCCTTTCCTGACTTCCGAGAGATGAGTGTAAGAGCCAGCTCACTGACTGATCCATCTTCTAAACATAAGCCATCACTGTGTGTTGTGTTATTTATTTTTCTCTAATTAAAAATCACTTTAACATGAGGCATTATGTGCTTCCTCCAGGATGTAAATTAATCATGGTGTATATAGTACTAATTGATGCAATCCTGGAAGCCCACCAAAGTGCTAATGGGCACTTAATTACAGAGTGCACAGTTGCTTGGGTGGGGTTATGACATCAGCTGTAAGAAAGAAAGGAAGCAAGGAAGCAAGGAAGGAAGAAGGGGGGGGGGACTCTTTGATGGGCCTGCCCACGTGCAAACAGTTAACATTTAAATCCTGAAATTCGGGTTGAGGATCTACTGGTTGAGACGTTATGAAAGGGAGCTGCTTACCAAAGAAAATTGGACCGACATTTAAAAGATAAGAAGGCTGCTTTGCTGTCTAGTTATTCAAGCTCTGTTAAGGGTGACAGTGGTTTCATGCCAACACAGTCACTCGGCTAAATATGCAGGACCACACAAGGAGAAATAATAGAAGCCACTTGATATTTGCACCCCTGTTATTAATGTATTAAGGCTGCTCAGCAAGCCTGAGGTCCTGTAATAGCAGGTCAGTCGCTATATTAAGGTTTTGGCACTTGCACAGCCATGAGATTTGGAGGCTTGCTTCAGCCTCTAGAGCAGGGCTGCACAACCTCAGCCTGCTTGCAGATGTTGGCCTACAACTCCCATAACCCCTAGCTATTGGCCACTGTGGCTGGTGATTATGGGAGTTGTAGTCCAAAAACAGCCGGGGGGGCTAAGTTGAACAGGCCTGCTCTACAGCAACAGGAGTGGTGATGCTGAAGCGGGATAAACCTGACCTCATGATTGCCCTTCTCAGAAGCAGAGGAGCCAATGAAGGAGGAATCAGAAATCTACTATAAGTTGGGGAGTAGTAGGTGCTACCCGTGAAACTATGGGGAAGGGCTGTGTAGTTCGGTGGTAGAGCTCATGCCTTGCATTCAGAAGGTCCCAGGTCCAATCCCCGGTATCACTGGTAAGGCTAGAAAAGACTCCTGCCTGAAAAACTGGAAAGCTGCTGTCAGTAGATGTAGACAATGCTGAGCTAGGCGGACCAATGAGCTGAACCAGTAGAAGGCAGCTCCTTGGAGTCCTGTGAGCATCCACTGGGGAGGCAGCTGGCAAGAAATAACCAAGGTCAGCCTGTCCATGCTGGGCACTAAGTCTCGATTTCCACCATGTGGCTGTGTGCACTGGGTTTCATGACAACGCCAGAAGCCACCCAAAGGCAGCACCCATAATAAAATGTCCATCCACACAAGCAGTCACCATCATCTTGAACAATGTCAGTGTTGACTAGGCTGAAGACAGATCTATAACCATTGTTGGGGCTGCACTTTCCCCAGTTGCTAGGAACTGCTGAGGCTGTATCCTTGAACAACTGCTGAGGCTGTATCCTTGCTGCCCCCTGGGGCACACTCTCCTCTTCTTGACCTTTTTTTTAAAGTGAGGGGCAAGAAGCCATCTTACTGCCTCCCTGGCACTACAGTATTCTGCTGCCTAAGACAACTGTTTCACCTTGCCTCACGGAAGGGCCGTCCTTGGGTATGTGAGTGGCTGTGGCTGCTTGCATGCGGGGAAAAACAGCTTTTAGACAAGCCCTCATTCTACATTAAATTCTATACTGAACATATGAAGCGGCCGTTTACTGAGTCAGATCATTGGCTTATCTAGCTCTGGGTTGTCTATTCTGACTGGCACAGATTCTCTTTCTATCTTGAGGTTTGAAGTGCTTTTAACTAGAGGTATCAATGATTGAACTTGAAAACCTCTGCCCTCAGTACACACATTCTATCAGTGAACTATGGTCCCTGCCCTAAAATGTATCAGACACACTGATTGTAGCTGTGCACATTGTGATACACTTTCTCATTAGTCTAGTTTCTGGATTGCAAAGTAGCAACCTTGTCAATGTCCTTCTTCAAAGTAGTTGGTCACAGAGCATGGGGAGCATCTTCTGGAAGTGCTCATTCAGACTATGGAGAAGGACAGGGCTTTGTTTTTCCACTGGAAAACCTTCCAAAAGGGCACCCAGGCCAAAACAACAACAACAACAACAACAAAAAGCTCTTGTCTCTCATCCTTGTCTCTCCAAGAGTTCAGCAGTTTTGGCCAGCAATTCATAGTCACTGTGGCACGTTTGGTTTACTTTTAAAGATGAAAGCCCTCAAAACAAACACAACAACAATAACTACTACTACTACTACTACTACTACCCATGCCATAAAACAGAAACCAGGGAACAGCTCCTCCGTGTGAGGCAACAGATACATTTTTCTTTGTACTGCCAGCCCACAGGATCATTGCCCTGAGTTCAGCAAATCAACTCTCACTTCTATGATCTTTGCAACTGGAATTAATTTATCAGCATCATCCTAGTGGCAATCTACTCACTTCATGTTTCTCAGGTTCCAGTGTATGAAAGTCGGACCTTAGATTTTTATAACAGAAAAAATAATCCACCATTGGAGCTTTGATTTAGAGTAAATGTAAAGATCACTTGTATTTTGGATGATGCATGCAAAATGTCTTTTCTGGTTCTCGTGCCTGCCTTTTCTTCTTTTATCAAGGCGATTTCTAGCCATAGTTAATAATTCCACTTCAAGTTAGATACAACCAATTGTAATAAAATAATAGAAATGTGCAGCACTTACCCTGTTACTCATTCATTCATTCATTCATTCATTCATTCGATTTCTATACCGCCCTTCCAAAAATGGCTCAGGGCGGTTTACACAGAGAAATAATAAATAAATAAGATGGATCCCTGTCCCTAAAGGGCTCACAATCTAGAAAGAAACATAGGATAGACACCAGCAACAGTCACTGGAGGGGTGCTGTGCTGGGGATGGATAGGGCCAGTTACTCTCCCCCTGCTAAATAAAGAGAATCACCACGTTAAAAGGTGCCTCTTTGCCAAGTTAGCAGGGGTTAACTTATATAGAAGGGACTATCATTTTGATATATAGCTTATATTAATGTTAATTTATCCTCAAAATATTATAATGGACCGTGCTATTATGTTGTCTAAGTGAAAGCTAGCCTTTTCAGCACACCCTTTCACTCCTATGCAAACTATGTCACACACTCCCCAGACATGCATATGGTGTCACACAATGCGCATTTTCTTGGCTCAAAAACATTTTAAAAACATACATACTTACTACAATCACCTCAAAGATCAACAATACATCCATCTTTCTTATTTCCCCATTCACTTGTTCGTTCTCTCTCTCTCTCTCTCTCTCTCTCTCTCTCTCTCTCTCTCTCTCACACACACACACACACACACACACACACACACACACACACGTTTCTCATGGGAAAACTGGGTCCCAGATTTCGTTCCAGGATTTAGGGGTAAACTCAACTCTGTTGCTAAGGCATATTTGGGAGGGAGAAGCATAGAAAAGGAGTATGGGTTTACCCTGTTCTTTTTAACAAGGGCAGGATTCAAAAAGTGTCCCTATGCTCCTTTAAGTGAAGATCTTTTCAGCTCAGCTTCAGAAGGAAGGGGGGCGTGTCAGGCAGCATATCTCCCTCCTCCTCTCCTTGTGACTGGCTGGTGGTTGATCAGCAACATTTCCCTTGCTGTTGAGCCTGCCAGCCAGCCAGGCTGAGGGATGGGTGAGCTGTACCTCAGCACTAGGCAGTGATTCAGGAGGAGAGGAGGAATAAGGGACACGGCCCGACACTCTCCCCCCCTCCCCTCCTGAAGAGGACTCTTCTCACTTGAAGCCAAGATGAGTCCTCAGATCAGGAGCCAACAGTGTGCCAGTGGGTCAGGGAGGTGGAAGGGGGAGAGCATAGAGTGACCTGTTGCTCAGCCAGCTGGCCAGGGATATTTGTTTCACTCCCACTTGTTTAGCTACAGCTAATGCATAGGGATGTGCACAAAATTGATTTTGTGTTCTGTTTCGAACTCAGAATGAAACACAGTGTTCAAAATGTGGCTGACCACATTTGGCTGACCTCAGCTGTTTTGTGGGTGCCCTCGGCTGTTTTGATGGAACAAACTCAAAGCTTTTCAAGTGGTTCGGCCATATGGAACAATGGGGGAAATAGAAACACTCCATTGTTCCCCATGGGTCATCCCAGGGACACCAAAGTGGGTTTGGTGGTAGGACATGATGGGTGCTACCTACCACCCAAACCATAAAAGAAATGGTCAAGCAGATAATTTTTTTTAAAAAAAATTAACCTTTCCCCCAAATTCCCATAGAATCCTTTAGGGGTTTGGGGAAAAGGATAAAAAATTGTTAAAAACCACCCGCTTGCCCATTTATTTTGTGGGTTGGACGGTAGGTAGCACCCATCATGTCCTACCACACAACCCACTTTGGTATCCCTAGCAGCTACCCATGGGGAACAATGGGGTCTTTCAAGTTTCTCCATTATTGCCTATGGGCAGAGCAAGCTGCACTCACAGAGTCCACAAACAAGTTTTGCATTGCAATCTGTCATGCATTTTGCAACCCCGCCTTGAACAACACTGCAGAAGCACACAGTGAAAGGGAATCTGACCTTCCCAACACAGCACACACATTTCAAACACAGTCCCAAAATGACCAAGAAGGAATCACTGACCCAGAATCCACTGCCAGCCACAGTTCCTGCACTGCAGTAACATCATTGGCAGAAGTTGTTCTCTCACACATAATTAGGACTCCTTACATTCCTTCCTAGCATTACAAGATCTTCCACAGCAGCACCCTTACTTAGGAGCAGGCATAACCACAAGCTCAGCTAGAGCAACTACAACCACATTATACACCTTGCAATGCAGATTGCAGAGAAGACCAGAGCAGTGAGTGAAGCACAAGTTAGTCTCAAGGCCAGGCATGAAGCTCATCACAGCAGTCACCAAGAAATATTACACAGAGAGAGAAAGCGCTGCCACTGTCCATTTCTCGCCACAACACTATCTCACAAACAAACAAAACAAACCACAACTCAAGCAAGGCAGGCACCCAAGTTTTGCCTTTGTCAATCTGAGATCCAGCAAAATCAGATAGTAATAGCCGCAATAGCACAGCATATTATTTCTCTGTGTAAACCACCCTGAGCCATTTTTTGAAGGGTGGTATAGAAATTGAATGAATGAATGAATGGATGGATGAATAAATAATATTATACTCAGTGCTGAGAAAAGAAACCACAAAATCAAACCTTTCTTCCTCCTCTCCTGATGTATCCTCTTCTTCAAGAGAGGCCCATTGTAAGGGCTCTCTGCCACCCAGTCCCCTTAAATACATTTTGAAACTCCCTCCTTTTGTATTTCCCCTCCCTCCTCCTCTCCCCCACCCCAGCCAATGGGGGCACAGTTGCCTATAACAACACTTGATTTGTATGATAACAAGCCAACCAAGAAGCAGAGAGAACAGAAGCCCGTGCCAGAAAACCAATCAGCAGTGGGAAAACAGGCCTTCAAAATGGTGTTTGAAATGTTGAGATGTTTCGATTGAAATGGAATTGTTCTGCTCAAAGCTCGAAACAGGCCCTTTATTTAAAGTGTGTTTTCTTTTGAGCTCGAAACACTCAAAATGGCCCATTTCGAGTCAAAACATTTCTATGTTGAAACGTTCTGCACATCCCTACTAATGCCCCTGCTTGAATCCCACTGAAGCCACTTCTGGAAGCCACTTCAACTTGCAGGGCAAGGGCTTAAAGGATCAGCTTGTGCAGTCCTGACACAGAGAAAAAAAAGTTCGGATTTTTAGAGTTGGCTAGCAAGGAGCAATTTTGCGGGGAAAGGTCTGCAAGAGGTTGATGTGGGATTGATGCTGTCTGGGGACCAACAACAACTTCCCACCAATTCCTTGGCTGCTCAACCTCTATAGTGGTAAATAAAAAAACATCAGGAGTCTCCAGTAATTTCCCTTCGCAAGAAAACTGACCCTGTAAAGCTGCCTTGGAACTTCCTACCACTTGGGGAAGCGGGAAGCGCAAAGCAATAACCATAGTTTAATCTGTTTCAGAGACGAAACCATATTGCAAGCAATGTAAAGAGGCTCTAGAGAATTAGATGCTCAGTCTGTCCTGCATTTCATCACAGGATAAGTAAGCAGGAGCATTAGCAGGCTCAGTTCAAGATCCCGAGCAGGACTTGTGGAAAATGAAAGGTGCCAAGGAAGTGGTGCCGTCTGTTTCCTCTAATCTCTCAAAGCTGACTGTGCTTATTCAAGGGTGAAGGAACAGGATTCTACACATGTTCAGAGCCAATGTGGCAGAATGGATAGAGAGCCCTGGTCTGTGAAGACCCGCGTTCAAGTCCCAACACAGCTATGAAGCTCTATGTGTGGCCAGTCACTTTCTCTCAGCCTACCCTCTCTCACAACATGGCTGGGAGGATAAAATTACAGAGCCAGTGTGATGCAGCTGTCAGAGCGCCCAAGTCATCATGGAGAAACCCAAGTTCAAAGCCCTGCTCAGCCATGAATGAGCCTGGCTTCTTGCCAATACCCCCACCCCACCCCACCCACCCCGAATCCAGTGCTGAAATGCCAAGTGCTGCCCCTATCAGAGTGCTGCTGCCTTAGGAAGGTGCTCGAAGAGGAAAGAGCACCCCTGTTTCCACATAGAGCTGCCACTGAAACAAGCAGCGGTCCAGGATGAGGCCTAACCTGTGTGTTCTTCATTGAAGGCTGTCTCTTGTGGCTTTCCAATCCATTACCTGTCACTGTGGGGAAACGACACACGATGATATCATTAGGACACAACTTATTGCTAGAAGATGGTGTAATGCTGAGTTTGTTTTTAAAAAGGGGGGGGGCATTTAAAGTGGAATGCTGAACCCTTCCCCTACATGCTTTTTTGTTCCCTCCGCCCAATCTTTCCCCTTCTGATGGGGCTTGCTTACTTCTGTTTTTGCAGACCCACTGAGAGAAAAGTGACAGGTGGGATCAGGGTCCAGTGCCTCCTCACCTACCTTTACCACTTTTTCATCTTAAATTGCCCTCCCAACTTTATGTAGTTTTGAAAGGCACTGAAGCTCTTCTCACAACTGGGAGGGTGGGCAGGCAGGTAGGATGGAACCTACCTTTTCCCCAGGCAGTCTGTAAAGGTCCTCTTTGGCACGACACAGAGCAACACGGATCTCTGGAGGTCGGGACTCATTGCCCCAGCTTCCAGGAATCCCACAATGCAATGCCTGTTAAACACAGAATGCATTGGGGGGTCAAGCACTCTAGGCGCCCAACTCTGTGTATGGTTGGGCTGCGTGCAAATACTTACATACCACTTTTCAACAAAAGCTTCCAAAGCGGTTTACATAGAAAAATAATAAATAAGATGGCTCCCTGTCCTCAAAGGGCTCACAAGCTAAAAAAAGAAACATGAGATAGACACCAGCAACAGCCACTTGAGGAATGCTGTGCTGGGGGTGGATAGGGCCAGTTGCTCGCCCCCTGCTCAATAAAGAGAATCACCACTTTTAAAAGGTGCCTCTTTGCCCAGTTAGCAGGGGTCTTTAACCCTTGCAGGGGAGGCAGCACCGGGATCAGGCTTGGTCATCTCAACACTGCACACGGGCAGCCCTTCCCAGATAGGACTTCCCTCACCTGGGTAGGGTGGCTCAAGTGCATCGCTTTACTGTGTTCTAACACATGCAAAAGGGTATAATTTGTGCCAGGGATCAACATATGTTTTAAATAGACTGAAGTCATCTTGAACAGAACAAGAATCCCGCCCCCACCCCTTACCACTGAGTAAACAGAGAGAGTTCCCACATGACAGGAATTAGGGGGAGCACTTCTAGATCAGAGGGTGCCATTTCCGGACAGACTTTTTCTAGAAATTAAGCACTACACACAAATCATGCCATTGTCTAGCTAGCCTCCAGTGCCACAGGGAGCAACCCAGGTTTCTTCTGAGCAGGCAGAGGTGGGTTTCATTTGTTTTGTGCAACCTGGGTCACCTTGAGCCAGTTTGCAGCAGCGCTGGGTTAAAACATCCTTTATTGTGTGAGGTAATCAAATCAAGGGGTTTCAGCTTCACACCAAAATAAACTTCGTACAAGTACAATTAATTGCCTGTGTTGCATGTCTGAGGCGCTGGAGCCACTCTGCTTGTAATCCTTTGAAATGTTCCAGTGGGGGAAAGGGTGTGAAGCACAGAGCTCCTTCGTTATTTGGAAGGTGAAAGAAAAGTGGCGGTGTGAAACAGAAGTGACCTTAGCCGAAACCATCTGACTCACTCTTACCACTGAGTAGAGCAAACGGCCTGAATCAGGACTATTTTTCCTCAAGTTGATTACCCACGAGGGCACTTAGGCCATTTCAGAGCTTCTAAATACAGGCATTTATATGAGTTTTCCATCTGTAGGGAAGGGTGTCACGATAATGTTCATTTATGCAGCAGGGAGGGATGTAATTCTCTCCACAGCAGGGATGATCAAGAAAAATGCTCTGAGTAAGAGTTCTGCGGCAGCAGAAATCAGAGTGGATGATCATAGCTGTTACAGTGTTAAAACACCACAGCCTACAGGGCCAAATTTGATGCAACATGGGAGTTCCTGACAACCTTCCCCCCGCTTTGTAGAGGCAGCCACGGGAGGCCTCAATTTGGGTCAGAGCCACAGCATAGGAGAGGGATGCCTCAACCTTTCCCCTCTCACACTTCAGCCCCAGTCCAAATCATCCTCTGAAACTGCCTTTAACCACAGAGAGGGAAGCTTGCTGGCACAAATTGTGTGTGTGTGTGTGCTTTTCCCCCTCTGTGGTTAATAAAAGCTTGGGGAGCGGGAGAGATTTAAGCCAGGGAATCAGCACAGGGGCAAAAGGTGCCTTTCCCCTTCCCTTGCACTGTGGCCTGGGTCCAAATAATGGGGCTGACTGACTGAAGCCAGTGAGGGCTCAAGACTGCTGTGCCCCTGAGGCAGATGCAAAATGCTGCCCCACACCTTTGTGTGATCTTCCCCTTTTGCTTTAAAATGAGGGGCGGGCGGACAAAAAGGTGTCCTGCTGCCTCACTGGTGCCCCAGTTATCTGCCGCCTTGCCTTGAGGAATAGGCGCCCCTGACTGAAGCTATTCCTGGAGGGGCTCCCCCACAAATATTTTCCACAACATCAAGCTATTAAAATCTCCAGGGTTGATTTCTATAGTGACCTGCAGACTGATACCAGTTCTTGGAGACTCCAGGCCGATCCTGCAATCCAAATCACCTCCTTTTAAAAAAAGGGGAAAAAAATGTCAGGTGTACCAGACACGCAACTCCCATGTCACACGTGCTTTGGTCCTACAGTTCAGCCCCCAGAAACCTGTTACCTTAAACCCATCTTTAACATATGGGCTGAGAGCAGGAAGTGGGCCAGAAGTGATACTTCTGAAGTGGTCCTTCAAAAGCCACAAGGAGGCCTGATTTGGTGTAGAAGTGATGCATGCAGTCAGTGGGGATTAACACTTCACCATGTTCACACTGAAAATCACTCCCCGCCCCCACCCACCGAACCAGGAAGTCCCTGATTCAGATCTCACCTCTGCCATGAGCTGACTCTAGGCGCACACCACCCCCCGCCTCAGTCCATCATCTGCAATATGGGGAGTGCAAATACTTACTTACCATACAAATCTGCTGTAAGGTTATGGAATAATGGATAGGCTATGCTTTGAATAATCAAAAAGCCCTAGGTCTATACTAAACAGTATTACTGTAAAAGATATTGGGATTTTAGCCCACTATCTCCAAAGTTTCAGACACATCATCATGTATTTAAGACAAGTGATTAAAACCACAGTTCTATGCACACTTATTGTGGAGAAAATCCCATACTGAGCCCAATGCACAAGAGCGCGTCGCATAACCTACTGTATAGCTAACAGATATTAGAAAACAGAGCATGGTTGACGGGCACACAATACAGCCACCATGCTGAAGCTAAGCAGGTCCTGATGTGGTCAGTGCCTGGATGGGAAACCCATGTCTGTCACCTTTTGGTGATGGGGCTGTAGCTCAGTGGCAAAGCATCTGCTTGGCATGCAAAAGGTTCAAGGTTCAATCACTGGCATCCCCAGGTAGGGCTGGGAAAGATTTATCCTGCCTGAAAAACTGGAGAGCTGCTGTCAGTCAATATAGACAATACTGAGCTAGTTGGACCAATGGTCTGACTCAGTAGAAGGCAGCTTCCTATGTAATACAGACTAGCTCCAATTTATTTATTTTTAAAACACATTTACATAAATTTATTTATTTATTGCATTTCTATACCGCCCTATTTTTGCCAATCCATCTCTATTCTAACTTGATCTGGATTACTGGCTACTGCAAAGAGAGCCCAACTAAGACCCTGCAATAGTTCTGAGGATAGAGCAAGCTTTGCACCTATCTACAAAAGATAGGCTTTTCTATCTTGAGAAAAAACCAGAAGAGGTAACAAAATATTGAGCACTTCTACCGCTCCAGTTTTACTGAAACAGAAATGGTTCCACCCAAATTGACCTGTCTACTGACATCAAGAAATATGAATACATTGATTTATGCCAACACAAGAAGTATGTCCATCATCACTTGACAAAGAGTGTTTTCAAAACGGAGGCTCACTGGGTCACCAGTGTGTATGTGGACGTCTTTATTGTCAACTTGGTTAGAGACTTCATGTGCTCTGTTCATGATATGCAGTCTGTGGACTTTAGCATTTATCTGATTATTTTATTTATTTATTTATTTTTACATTTCTATACCGCCTTTCGTTAAAAGAAAACCCCAAGGTGGTTTACAAAAATTAAAACATACAATATAAGCAGTAAAAACATCAAGCAATAAAAACATCAAGCTAAAAACATATAAACAAGCATAAAAACACAACAACATAACAGATAAAAACACAGAGAAGCCGCAGTAAAAACGATCATGTAAAAGCCTGGGTAAAAAGCCAAGTCTTTAAAAGCTTTCTAAAAGCCGTGATGGAGTCTGAGGAACGAATGGCCACCCGGAGAGCATTCCAGAGTCTAGGGGCAGCAACAGAGAAGGCCCTGTCCCGAGTGCACGAAAGCCGGGCCTCCCTCATTGTCGGCACCCGGAGCAGGGCCCCCTCAGATGTCCTTGTCAAGCGGGCAGCAACCCTTGGGAGCAGGCGGTCCCTCAAATACCCCGGGCCCAAACCGTTAAGGGCTTTAAAGGTCAAAACCAGCACCTTGAATTGGACCCGGAAACGAACCGGCAGCCAGTGCAGCTCTTTCAAAATGGGGGTGATATGTTCCCAACGGGCAGCTCCAGATAAAAACCTCGCTGCCGCGTTTTGCACTAGCTGCAGTTTCTGGATATTCTTCAAGGGCAGCCCCACGTAGAGCGCGTTACAGTAATCCAGCCACGACGTGACTAAGGCGTGGGTAACCGTGGCCAGATCTGCCTTCTCGAGAAATTATAATTATATTTATTATGGCATCTATTGTTGGTATATATCATAGTATTATGCATATTTAATTGATTCATATTTTATATATTTCACAATATAGTAATTTCTATCTTATTATGGTCTTTCTCTGTCTACTGGTTATTTTATGAGAGGTCTTTTTGGTGTTTTTTGTGATACTTCTGAGGATGTCTGAAGTTCAGGGTGCTCCTCCCAACCGCCCCACCCCGCACTGCCCATTAGCTACTGCTGAAAGCCACAGTGCCACACCTTCTTACTAAGACTGGCCCAGGTCATATGCAATGTGGAACCGTGGTTCCAATGGACCCACAGTTGCACACTCCTTCTCCCCACTCTCCCATATGCATTGGTATGATCGGGAGAGGGGCCTCTCTGCAGTCAGCAAGACTGCAGAGAGGCGGGGGCGCTGGCTGTGTGGGCTTCCTTCTTTCTTGAAGGACAGCCTGCACAGCCAATAGAGGCCGGAACAAGGGAGGAGCGTCCTCCCTTAACTCTGGTTTTAGAGCAATGAAACTGTGTGCCAGCGTTCATATGTAAGGCAGTCACATGCAAACCAGAGGCTGAGCAGATGAAACCTAGAGAGAACTGAAGATGACAAAGCGCGGTTTGGGGAGGGAAACCATGGGTCCTTTGTTTGTTTGTGTGTGTGTGTGTGTGTGTGTGTGTGTGTAGCTGTAATTCCCTGGTTTGTACCTTCCCATTTGAGAACCTGAGGTGAAGGGACCTCCAGTGTCCCTTTACGTATGAACTGGGCCACTGTTTTCTTCTTTCCAGTTCAACCCCGCCCCTACAGAAAATGATCAAAATGCAAGGGCTGGGGGGGGGGAGTAGGGAGGGAAATGCACGATGAGCACCATTTGAGAATCTGCGTCCTTGCCAATTTCTTTTCACAGAACAGCTCTCCGTCGAATGCTGACTGCCTGCTAACCAAGAGAGAGTGTTGGCAGATTGCTCCTTCTTGGCACAGGCTGAGCATGTAGCAGCTGGATGGCTTCTAACTTGTATATTTTGCAGCTGGTAGTTGTGGCATTTGGCAAAAGCCAACTGTCCAGATGGACACTAAATTTCCTTTAATGTTCATAACATGTCAAAAGTGAATAATCCTATGTCAAAATGGCTTAGGAGCACATTTATCTATCTGTTTACAGATACTTGTTTCTGACAGCTTAGAGGCAGCCAGAGACTCCATTTGAATTAATATCTGAACCACATGCAGTTGCCTACCCTCGAATTCTGGCTGCCCAGCCTAGCACTTTCCCCATGTCTCAGGCAGGACACAGTGAACAACACCCCGCTGGTGAGCAGCCACTCAGGCAGGGCTGCCAGTGCCAAGGCCAGGTCTTCGCCCAGAGGCGGTCTTGATACTTGATACAATGTCCTGGAGCACAGAGAATCACCACTGTGGCTGTGCCTCTTTTCCCAACTCCTCTGTTGGTTCGCTCATCCTCGCTTCTTCCCTGCCCGCCGGAGGACTAATTTGGCCCATCGTTCAGGGAGGGAAGAGGGTGACCAGGGTGGAAGGCTTACCGGGGAATTTTTCATTAGGTGCCTCACAGCATTTAGGAACACATGAAGGAACGCCTGTGCCCACACGTCGCTACCCATGCCCTGATATCACATTTGCAGGCCCTGCTCCAAGTGCCCTGGCCTTCAGAGGTGAGGCAGGTAGCAACTGGGCAGAGGGTCTTCTCAGTTGTGACACCTCTCTTGTAGGCTTCTCTCCCTAGACAGGTTCCGCTAACACCTATGTTATTGGTCTTGAAGTGCCAGGCAAATATCTTTGGGGACAGGCTATAGCTCAGTGGTAAAGAGTCTGCTTTTCAGACAGAAGGCCCCAGGTTCAATCTCTAGCAATTTGGGTAAGGCTGGGGAAAACTTGTTGGAAGTCTTGGAAACCTGCTGCCAGTCAGTGTTGACAATCATTGGCTGCTCAGCCTCAGCCCTCCTGCAGAAGTTGGCCTACAACTCCCATAATCCCTGGCTCTTGACCACTGTGGCTGGGAATTATGGGAGCTGTAGTCCAAAAACAGCTGGGGGGCCTAAATTGAGTAGGCTTGACTAGACAGGCCAATGGCTTAAGTATGAAACAGTGTGACATATCCTTTTATTCTCCTGGACCTTTTTGACATAACTGTTTTTAGTGCTGCTATTTTTTTAGTATTGTTATAACTGCTGTTTAGTTTTATAGTGTTATAGTTATAACTGCTGAAATTAGTTTCTGTTTTTATTTTATATTTATTTTTATTATTTTTATTTTCTTATATGTTATTTTGCAATAATAATAATAATAATAAGAAGAAGAAGAAGAAGAAGAAGAAAAGCAGCCAAAAACCTTTCCACAAAAAGTACATTGCCTTCTTTTCCAGGTAAGAACCTGACAACTTTATTCACAACTATGGATATGCAAAACGTTTCAACTCAAAACAGGCTGTTTCCAGTGTTTTGAGCTTGAAACAAAACACTTTTAAAATAAAGGGCCTGTTTCGAGCACAGAACGAAATAACCCAGTTTTGACGTTTTGAGCGCCATTTTGGAGTCCCGTTTTTCCCTTGCTGATCGGTTTTCTGACACTGGCTTCTGATTGGCTTGCAATCTCCTTGCTTCTTGGTTGGCTTGTTATCATACAAATCAAGTGTTATCATGGGCAACTGTGCCCCCATTGGCTGGGGGCAGGAAGAAGGGAGGGGGAACACAACAGGAGGGAATTTCAAAATATATTCAAAGGGACTGGGTGACAGAAAAAGCCCTTATAGTGTGCCTTTCTTCAAGAAGATGATCTATCATGAGAGGAGGAAGTAAGGTTTGATTCTGTGTTTTTCTTTTCTCAGCACTGAGTATAATATGTTGTGCTATAACTATCTGGTTTTGCTGGATCTCAGATTGACAAAGGCAGAACTTGAGTGCCTGCTTTACTTGAATTGTGGTTTGGTTTTTGTTTGGTTTTTGTTCCCCATGGGTAGCTCCTAGGGACAATAAAATGGGTTGTGTGGTAGGGCATGATGAGTGCTACCTACCATCCAACCTACCAAAAAGGGGTGGGGGGAAGCAGGTTATTTTAAAGAAATTTTTAACCTTTCCCCCAACCCCCCCCATAGGATCCATGGGGAAAGGTTAAAAATGGTTAAAAATCACCTGCTTGCCCATTTCTTTTGTGGGTTGGGTGGTAGCACCCATCATGCCCTACCACCCAACCCACTTTGGTGTCCCTAGGAGCTACCCATGGGGAACAATGAGGTGTTTTAAGCTTCCCCATGGCTGAAACAGAACATTTTTAGGTTGTTCCATCCAAAGAGCCTGTAAAAATGCTGTTTCGATGAAACATTTTTACCATCTGCATTTTGTTTCAAGCTTCAAACAGAATGCAAAATCCACTTCGTGCACATCCCTACCCACAAGCCCTTTAGAAATGAATGGAAGATACAGAACAGCAGTGATTTATCCAATAGAGTACACCTCTCTTTTTGTGCTCTGACCAGGAAGCCCTGTGCCCTAATTACAGGTGTGCATACTGTGTAAGGTACCGTTGAGGGACCTGTATTGGAACAGCCCAGTTTCCTGCTATTACTCTGTAGGGTGATGATTGCAGTGTGTGTTTGGTGTGCAGTGAGCAGAGACTGGGAGCAGTGCTGTAGTTCTGCCTGCAAGTTGGCTGTGTCATACTGAAACTTGTTTAGTAAAAGAGAAAGCTGCTTATGAACGTTCTGTGTGAGAAACACACAGCTGTGCTTCTGGCTTTTGTTTTTTCCTTCCACATGTCTGCCATTGCTGGGCTTCTATGCACCAGTTCCTCAACCACAGACCCTTTCACAAGACAAAATTCCTCTAGGATTTCATTACGAAGGGACTGCAAGCAGGGGTGGGGGTGAAATCGAAGGCACGGGTAGGCTCAACTGTACATTTGCTTCAGTTGTGGGCAGCCATTTTGCATGCTTCCCGCTATAAACTGCTATTAGTTAAACGGTACCATTCCCCACCATCACATGATGTTAGATGGTGCTGCTGGTGTTAATTAGCTGAGCTTGACTGCAACCAACTAAAGTAAGCAACATCTGCCCACACCCATTGAGCATCTGGGCACACCACATATAAGGACATGCAAGGATTTTAACAGCCATGAGAGAACTAGGAAGCCTGCCATTTTACTGATCTGACCAAAGCCACCCCCCACCCCAAGTAAAATGCTGCCTGAACCAGGCTGCTGTAAGCTCAAGTTACTACTACGATCCCCATTGCCAGAAGCAGCACGAGTTCATTCCCTTATAACGTCCAGAACACGCATTTCATGTGGATGGTGGTGGCTAATAGCCATGAACTGACAGGGATATCAAGTGGTCTCAAATACAAAATACGTTTTGTTTTGCATATGTTTTGTATTACCATAGTTAAAAATGAGTAAATTGCCACCACATAATGTATGAAGCTGCCTCTAAGGCACAGGTGGCCAAGCTGTGGCTATGGGCATCCACAAGACTTGGGTGTGTGTGGGGTGGTGGTGGTGGTGAGAGAGCTGCAATCCTATACCTATGCCATGTACCTGGAGCAAGCCCCACTTAATTCAATGGGACTGACTCCATCCAGAGGGGGAACTGCCTCCTTGCCCCCCACCACCAGACCCCCGATGCCTGTAACACCAGCAGGTTGGTGGCATGGCTGGAGAGGAGGAGGAGGAGGAGGGAGAGGAGGAGTCATGAGTCTGGCTATAGCTGCTGTCTACCCTGCCAGCACTATGTTTTACCTGCCACCTGGCTCAGGAGAGTAGGAGCAAAACCAGCCTAAGGCAGAGCAAGTTGCCAACATACTGCCGTGTGCTGTAGACTGGCACTGTGTCTCATACTTCAGTCTTGTGCTGTGGCATGTTTGGTTAGCCATCATTGCTTTCAGGTCACTCAAATGTTATGGAAATTCCTAAACCGAAAGCACTTCTCAGTAGGAATTCATGAGCAATCTGTAAGTAGCATTGCAGAGACAAGTATTCTGCTGCATGTACATACTCTGGGAAACATGTAATAGTACCCATGTGTAAGCTGACTTTCCGATGGCTTCCTTATCTTATGGATGCATACTTTCCCCTACACCCAAGTATGCTGAAGAATAAGGACACTGTAAAGTAAAGATAATGTTCTGCCATCAAGACGGTGTCAACTCCGGGCGCCCACAGAGCCCTGTGGTTGTCTTTGGTAGAATACAGGAGGGGTTGACCATTGCCATCTTCTGCATAGTATGAGATGATGCTTTCCCGCATCTTCATATATCGCTGCTGCCCATATAAGGGTTTCCCATAGTCTGAGAAACATACCAGAGGGCAGGGCCGGCACAAGCCATTGGCCAGATTGGCCTCCACAAGAGGCATCAAGGAATAATGGGCATCAAAAAGAGCCAAGCAGACCCCATCATCTCATTCCACAATGTCTAATAGACCCTTCCTTCACCAATTCCCTAATCTTACCTTTGTTGGTTCAATAAAAAAATCTTGTCCTCTCTCTCTCTCTCTCTCTCTATATATATATTAAATATCTTGTCCTAATCTTACCTGACACAGGAGAGGCATCTTTGCATCTCACCACCCAGAGGGGAGGAAATTAGAATCCTCTTTGAACAAGGACAGGAGTGAGCTGCCCCCCTCCCTCATGGCTTTAAAGCTGGAGGACAATAGCCTGGCTACCCTTTTTCATTTGCAAATGGATGTTCCATTGGGAGAAGCTGTAGAGATTAACACTTTCTCAGCCAAGGGTCTGCCTAGTGATGGACTAAGGTAAAGCAAATGCTTTTTGTATTTTCTTTTGAATTGCTGCGTGCCTTTCTTTACTTCCAATTTCATCCTATTTTCTCCCAGTTCCTTATTCTGTGTGCAACCCTTGTTTCTTAATAAAGTTCAGATACTTAGAAGTGGCTTCAGTCTGATTTAACAGGTTCTGGAGGGTTACTTGCAAAGCTCTTCCCCATGTTCCTCGTAAAGTCATTCGCTGCTACTGAGTTGTTTTCGGAATAATATCTTGCTGTCTAGAGCTGGGTTTTGTGGACTCTGTCTGTACAGTGCCTGTATGTCTCAAGCTGGACAGTTCTAGGTTGATGAAGCAGTGTCTAAACCTGGTCAGTGGCTTAAATCAGTCTTCAACTGGTGGTAGCCTACCTTGAAGGAGTGGCGTGCTCCTAGATTTGGGATCAGAGCAATCTCTTTACTGAGGGTAGTTCCCAGGAAAGCATAGAGTCACCCCTGTTTCATCACAATTGAATTGTTTTGCAAGAACTTTGCTAGAAGCTGACTGAGAGCCAGAAGCAGGTTGCACAGAAAAGGTGGAAAGGAGTAAATAAACACACCGATGGATGTGATTTCTGTTTGGTTTCAGTCAGAATTTAGGAGTCAGTTTGGAGGATTCATTAAGGTGCAGATCCCTGCTGGGGCCCTTCCTGAACAAGCCATCCCATTGGCTAGCCAGGCCCCAGAAGCTGCCTGACCTCAAATGAATTGAACAACCCCCAACAAGACTTCCTTCTTGTGAGTGTTCTTCGCATCACAGATTCAAATGCCATTCCTGCTGAGCATCAGGAAACCGTCATTGTAAATGGGAAGGTGGAAAGGGGATGGAGAGACTCTGGCGCTGACATTACCTCCATGCATGAAAGCCTTGTAAGACCAGAGATGATTGTGCCTGAGAGAAGTTGGGCAGTTAAACCCTTTGAAAGTGCAGTGGTGCACCTTCCGCTTGCCAAGATTTGCCTAAAGTACCGGGACTGGGAGGGCCCCTGGGCAGTTACTGTGCACAAGGATTTACAAACTCCTGTTTTGGTTAGAAATGATCTGGGCAACCAGGTTGTCCGACATGCCTGTGTCAGTGTGGTCACATGCAGCCAGGCTCAAGCAAGCTCTAATGAGATGGCACTTAGGGATCCAGAAGCCCCGCACTCAGACCCACCAAACTTCACTGAGGACCAGCCACCTGCATCACTCTCAAGTCCCAGTGATGCCATGCAAAATGAACAACCGGTGCCCAGGGTTAACCCAGAGACCAACCCAGTAGTGGAACAAGAGGGTCTTACTGTCCAGATCAGTCCAGATCTTGCCAAATTGGGAGCAGAGGAACTCAGTGCAGCCAGCCCAGAAAATGCACGTGAGACCTGCTTGTGGCGAGGGAGGAGAGAGAAAGGGAAGGAATAATGTATTGGATGAAGCACAGCAGGATCAGTAGCCGAATCTACCAAGGAGGTTTGTGAGGGTGAACAGGGACTGGGGTGGCTGCTGTGCTATCCCTAACAGCAGCAGCAGCAGCAGCAGCAGCAGCAGCAGCAATGGCAGAGGCTAAGTGCCTGGCTTTTCTGGAGCACAGTGTTTGGCCAACGGCTCCCAAACTCCTCCTCTCTCTCTCATTCTCTCTTTATATGTACGACGATGATATTTATATACCGCTTTTCAACAAAAGTTCCCAAAGAGAAACCGATTTGGGAACTTTGGTTGAAAAGCGGTATATAAATATCCATATTTGTATGTAGTACACAGACTGGCTCTGCTGCACTACATACAAATACGTACAAAGTGGCGGCGGCATCATCCTCAGGGGACGTGGTTTGGTGACATCAGCTAGAGGGGGGTGGCTTGGGGGTGCTAGGGACTATTTTGGCCAAAGGCACCAAAACCCCTTGAGCTGGCCCTGCCAGCGGGGATTCAAACCAATAGCCTCCTGCTTTCTAGGAAGGTTACTTTTATTTATTTGATTTCTATACCGCCCTTCCAAAAATGGCTCAGAGATATAACAAATAAATAAGATGGATCCCTGTCCCCAAAGGGCTCACAATCTAAAAGGAAATGTAAGACAGACACCAGCAACAGTCACTGGGGATACTGTGCTGGGGGTCGATAGGGCCAGTTACTCTCCCCCTGCTAAATAAAGAGAATCACCATGTTTAAAAGGTGCCTCTTTGCCACATTAGCAGAATGGGTACTATAGTTACTATAGTGTAGAATGGGTAGTTCCCCATTGCACCATTAGGTGGGAAGGAAACTGTGAGTGTAAGAAAAAGAAAGGGACACATTTCCCAGCCCATATTGGAGCAGAATGCATGCTGATACGCAGAAGGGATGCTTGCAATAACCATTAGAAATGCTTATAGGTTATAATGTTTCATGTTTGCTGGGAATGCTGTTTGATGTAGTTTTATTCTGCGCTGCTGCAGGTGCCATTTGGCTAAGAATCCAGTTTATAAATCCCTTAAATAAATATAACTAATACAACCCTGAGGCACTCAGTAGCATTAATCCAGACCTAGAATCTTTCATCCCCACATTCATGCAATTATTAACGTTTTGGAAAATAAAAATTTGTTTCTTCAGCCTTGTATGAATTCATGTGCCTGCAGAGGCACAAAGATGAGGTTACTGACCAAGGTTAAAGTTTTTTGAAAACAGGCCATCAGTGCCTTTGGGGATTTGATCCAATGCCTTGAATATGAATTGGGGTATGTCCTACATTTAGTACATGGAACATCTTTCTTCAACTCCTGTTTTTCACAAGTGGGAATCATCTTAAAAGTTCATAAAAAGAAGCTCAATATTTATTCTGATACAAATTTATATTACAACACTGTACTTGTGTCACTTTCACAAAATGTACTTTCCGATGCTCAATAATATGTTCCTCTTAATTGCTCTGATATTAAATAAAAATCCCAGAAGAACTTCTGCTTCCAGCAATAATTTCCGTCTTTCCTTTAGAGGCCAGTCTGACAATGATTTACTGAAATGTGTGGCAAGCAACATACGAAGAAGCATTAAGTGTTTAATATCTGTGGTTATTGTGTGTGGAGGCAGAAGAAAGCAATATTGTGGGCTGGTGCTATTTCCAGATGGAAGGATTATGCTATAAATAGGAGATGAATATCAAAAAACTCAGCTTCAGATATGGTTAAAAAAAAAAGGAGGGAGGGCAAGGCAAGACAATCATTTAAGAATTCTATAAGCTAACCTATTTACATGCACAAAATTCTGAGAAATTCCAGTCAAGACATTCGTGTCACTTTATGCACATCTCTTCCTTAATAGCTGCAAAGGTTTGATCCACTAAACTGTATTGAAGAAGTCAATAGTAATACTATCATGGACCTGAATTGACCTGATCCGACCAGCAGGCTTAGGCATAGAGCAGAAGGCTTCCTTCACAGCACAGCTATTCTACATGCACAACATATTATTGGAAGGAAGGGAGAGAAAACCCAGCTATCTGCCTCAGATGCATTCCAATTAGCATGGGATGCTGGGTAAGCCAACTATGGATGGGTACACCAACTGATGTGTGCAATAACTATCAAACTGCATGTTACTTAACATAGGTAGACAGGCCTAACCTAGTTTGGCCCTGCATGAATAGCAGAAGCTTCACTTTGGGAGCACCATAAAATGATTCCCTCTCAGCATCCAGAATATTGGGCCACAGACTGGGGTTTCTTCCCCATTTTCCCCACTTAGGGATGTGTAGGAGTTGTTAAGACTACCTCCATGTGCCTAAATGAAAAAGTCCAGTTTCATATCTTTCCTCTCATCTTGTCAAATTCCAGAACAGTAGTCATGTCAGTCTGCAGCAGCATGAAGACATAATCTGCTGCGGTGTGATAGAAAAATGAGTAGGTTGATTTGGCCTGAACTCTAAGAGGAGATGGCCTACTATAGTGGTTTTCAAGCTGTGTTCTCCCTGGGGCATCCAAACCTCTCTAAAAGTCAGTTAGCCTACTAGAATTGATCTTTCCCTGCATTGCGTACAGGGCCGGATTAACGTAGTAGCAAATGTAGCATTTGCTATGGGCCCCGCGTTTTCAAGGGCCCCGCACGCCTGGCTTGAACTTCTCGTTGTCTGCTTGCCCCTTCTTTCCGTTCTCTATTAGTGCCCGACTGTTCGTGCTGACTCTCCTCATTGCCTGCTGCTGCCGCCACCCATTCTCATCTCCTATCGGGACCGGAGATGAGAATCGGTAGCAGCACAGCAGCAGGCAGTGAGGAGAGTCCCTCCTGAGTTGGCCTCGAGCGTCCACCACCATCTGATCTCTGATTCTAATTGGCTGCCTGAGCCTCCTTGTTTGCACAGCGTCACTCACTTCTCAGGGCTGCTGGGGCTGTGTGCAGGCAGCCTTCCCAGCCGCACTTGCGCTCCCTCCCCTCCTCAGTCATGCTTGCCTGCGACACACTCACACATGCCTGGCTTGAACGTCGGCCTGCCCCTCTGTGTTTGGTGCTGGCAGCGTGCTGACTCTCCTCATTGCCTGGTTGCTGCTGTGCTACCGCTGCCCCCCGCCCCCATTCTCGTCTCCTGTCTGTCTCCAGTCCAGACCCAGTTCCTCCCGAGTTGGCCAAGTGATTCTATTAGCTGGCTGCCAGGCTTGCCTTCCCTCTTCACCCATGTGCTTCTAGTGGCTGGGGATGATAGGTGCAGGCAGCCCCAGCGCACGGTCCCTCCATCCTCATGCCTGAGACACCGCCTGCACACGACACTGGCACAATTGTTCCTCCCCCCTATATTCAGCGACGCACGCACCGCACGCTTACTTGTGATCACACTCATAGCTGCTCCGTGGGGGTGTGTGCTTCAGCTTCTCTCGCTCTCCCACGCGCAACACCTGTGACCACCAGTGACCAGCACCATGCTTTATGCTCACGTGTGTGTGTACCCCACCACCACCATTCCCGCAGGATGTGCTGCTGCTGAACCCACTATCCACCACGCCGCCGCTGTCGAATCCAAAGAACCGGGGCTGCGTTGGGCGGGTCAGGTATGTGTGTGGAGTGGGGCCGAGGAAAGAGTGTGCTGAATGAGAAGAGGGCTCAGGCTCTCAGCCCTCCAGCTCCTGCCATGACTGTCTCTGTACTGCAGGCTGAACACAAAAGGAGGAGGATGCATGTTTTGCAAAGTTTGTTGGCTGAGTGGGGGCATGGGCAGTTGGTGGCGGGGCCGGGGCACTAGGCAAGATCAAGGGCAGAAATGCAGAGCGCTTGCCACTTATATATTAGTCTTTTCCCCATCTCTATCTCCCAAACGTATTCATCATTCTTATAAACACGGAAAGAAACTTAAGTTGCCCAATAGCTGCTCCGTGGTGGTGTGGGCGCTTCTCTGAGAGAACGTGTCTACCCTCCACTGCTTCGCTCATGCTAAATCTAGAAAATTTAACATTTAAATTGTAGTTTTCTTACGTTTGAAATTTGAAATTGATACCTACATGTAAGTAATAGTATTACTGAAGTGTCAGACATTTGTTGTATTATCTGGCTGTATAGCAAATGATAAAAATTGAATTACTTTACTATGCAAGTAAATAATTTATGTTTCTATATTTATGTGCATTTTTAAAATTTGGGGCCCCTTCATAACATATGCCACAGGCCCCGCACTAGCTTAATCCGGCCCTGATTGCGTACCATAAAGGAGTGTATTCTAGAAAAGTCCAGCAGGCCTGGCCATGGCCAGCGCTCCATGTGAGCTGAGTGTGCAAATCTAGAACATTCCTCCACCTGAAGGACACATGAACAGTGCACAAGGGTTCTGTGAATTTGCATAGCTCTCTTGACAGCTAAGATGACACAGAAAAGCACTCAATTATTTTGGCTAATGGGAGAGATTATAGCTTGTAGCATGAGATATGTTTGGCAGAAATGTCTCAAAATCATGATTTTGATCAACATACTCTACAGTTTATACTGAATTGTTTTTCACCAAAGACACTGGCCAATTAGTCTGAGTTGTGTTGCTTTCTCATTAGTCAGATAATTGGTGCCAGATTTCCAGATCAGTATGTACAATTAAATATATTTTAAGCAGCATTAATCACTAATCTTTTTGCGCATGTTTCAAATTTTGTAAAATGATCAAACAAAAACACTTGCAACTGATTCTGTTCCAGGAAACGATTCCTCCCTGCTATCAGCTCCAGAATCCCACCATTCTCACTGACCCCCTCCCTAAAAAAAGCCTGGGAAAACAGATTGGCCATACAAATACACATGTTACATATAAATATCTTCAAAATGTGACTCCTTGAAGTTGCTTAAAGCTAAACCAAAAATTGCTAGTTTAAATTTAAAGTCCCCTTTAAAGCCATCACCATCGTATTGCTCTTTGGTTTTCAGATAGTATTAAATACATATTAGCAAGAGCATATGAAAACATACATCAGTGTTCGTCATTGTAAGGCCTGGGAGCCTTGTAAGGCCTGGGAGTGATAACTGTTTGTTGGTCCTTTGGCTGCAGCGGAATACTCTACACCGTCTTCCTGGCACGATGTGGAGGCGACCATTTCCACCATGCAGTGTTGCGCTTTACCCAGCCCTGGTGGGGCTTCTTTAAGGGAAATGGACCCCTCGAGCCTCTACACCACCGTGGAAGGCATGCAAGGAGTACTGGGAAGTGTAGCCCTTCCCAGCACTTTCCCCACAGAGCTCTTAATAGAGGGCTCTGTCTCTCTTAAAGGGCCCTCCCAGTAACCACAAAAGTGCAATACTGTGCAGAGGTCAGTGCTGTGGGAAATAGCTCTCACAATGATTTTTTTTTTTTTTGCCCAAGTGGCCCCTGCTTGAAAAAACAGTGATTGATATTCATCATCAGACACTGAAAAAAAATTTCTGTACCTATTTATTACTCAAATACTAGGATGGTGTGCATCCGTACATTAAGATTTCAGACATTGGAAATCCCTCCCCCCCCCCCCACCGCCCACCACCAGCAGGAGACATCAGAACGCAGGGCAAGTGCCCCAGGTAATATGGCGGTGGTGGCAGCAGTGGCTCTTTAACTGCTGGACTGTTGGAGATGCCGCTCCTGCATGGCATGGACTCTTAGCACCAGCAACCCTATTGACCACAAGGGGCATTAGGGGTAGAGACAGTCAGTAAGGGCATTCCCCTTCTGACCATGTGCTTCCTCTACTCTGATTCCCCTTTGTTAGACTGATAGTCTCAGGTTTCATTCCCTCACCTGGAGAGAGGAAGACCTTTGTCTTTGCTGCTTCCTGTATGAAGCTAGTAACCAAGCATGTAGGCCTTCTCTATCTCCCTGATGGATTTCCTAAATAAACTACTTTATTTGGAACTTTAACTCCATGTCTCCAGACAACATTAATTTGCAGTGCTCCCATACCTGGGCACTTCCACTGTAGCTGGGTCAGAGAAAGAACTTTCCCACCCCACGCCAAGCTTTCTAACAGGGCTATGGGCCCAGCAAACCCAAAGCAAGCAGACAAAAGGGCACAAGTAAGTAAGTAAGTCGGAAGCCTGCTCAACTGGAAAGGAGCACCAGAGAAATGGCAGGGATTGATTGATTGATTGATTGATTGATTGATTGATTGATTGATTAAGAACATAAGAACAGCCCTGCTGGATCAGGCTCAAGGCCCATCTAGTCCAGCATCCTGTTTCGCACAGTGGCCCACCAGATGCCGCTGGAAGCCACAGGCAGGAGTTGAGGGTGTGCCCTCTCTCCTGCCATTGCTCCCCTGCAACTGGTACTCAGAGGCACACCCTTGAGGCTGGAGGTGGCCCACAGCCCTCTGACTAGTAGCCATTGATAGACCTCTCCTCCATGAAGTCATCCAAACCCCTCTTAAAGCCATCCAGGTTGTTGGCCGTCACCACATCCTGTGGCAGAGAGTTCCACAAGTGGATCACGCGTTGTGTGAAAAAGTACTTCCGTTTGTTGGTCCTAGACCTCCTGGCAATCAATTTCATGGAGTGACCCCTGGTTCTAGTGTTGTGTGAGAGGGAAAAGAATCTCTCTCTCTCCACTTTCTCCACGCCATGCATGATTTTATAGACCTCTATCATGTCTCCCCGCAGTCGTCTTTTTTCTAAACTAAAAAGCCCCAGGTGTTGTAGTCTTGCCTCATAAGAAAGGTGCTCTAGGCCCCTGATCATCTTGGTTGCCCTCTTCTGTACCTTCTCCAGTTCAACAATGTCCTTTTTAAGATGTGGTGACCAGAATTGTACGCAGTACTCCAAGTGTGGTCGCACCATAGTTTTGTATAAGGGCATTATAATGTTAGCCGTTTTATTTTCAATCCCCTTCCTAATGATCCCTAGCATGGAATTTGCCTTTTTCACAGCTGCCGCACATTGAATAGACACTTTCAACAAGCTGTCAACCACAACCCCAAGATCCCTTTCCTGGTCCGCCACCGACAGCTCAGATCCCATCAGCATATACTTGAAGTTGGGGTTTTTCGTCCCAATGTGCATCACTTTACACTTGCTAACATTGAACCGCATTTGCCATTTTGTCGCCCACTCCCCCAGTTTGGAGAGATCCTTTTGGAGCTGCTCACAATCCGTTTGGGATTTCACTACCCAGAAGAGTTTGGTATCATCTGCAAATGTGGCCACATCGCTGCTTACCCCTGCTTCTAGATCATTTATGAATAAATTAAAAAGCACCGGTCCCAGTACAGATCCCTGGGGGACCCCACTTCTTACTTCCCTCCATTGTGAAAACTCTCAATTTATACCTACCCTCTGTTTCCTGTCTTTCAACCAGTTAGCAATCCACACATGTACTTGTCCCTTTATTCCATGACAGCTAAGTTTCCTCAGGAGTCTTTGATGAGGAACTTTGTCAAAAGCTTTTTTGAAGTCCAGGTAGACTATGTCAACTGGATCACCTTTATCCACATACTTGTTGACACTCTCAAAGAAGTCCAAAAGGTTGGTGAGGCAAGATTTACCTTTGCGGAAGCCATGCTGGCTCACTCCCAGCAGGGCCTGTTCTTCTAGGTGCTTTACAATTTTATCCTTGAGGATGCTTTCCATCAATTTGCCTAGAACGGATGTTAGGCTAACCGGCCTGTAATTTCCCGGATCGCCCCTAGACCCCTTTTTGAAAATTGGTGTTACATTTGCTACTCTCCAGTCCTCTGGTACAGAGCCCGATTTCAGGGATAAGTTAAATATTTTAGCAAGGAGGTCAGCAATTTCACATTTGAGTTCTTTGAGGACTCTTGGATGGATGCCATCCGGCCCTGGTGATTTGTTAGCTTTTAGTTTTTCCAGACAGTTTAGAACATTATCCCTTGTCACTTCTATCAGACTCAGCTCTCTAGCATCCATCCCTAAAAAGCCTGGTTCAGGAACAGGTATATGCTCAGTATCCTCTGCCGTGAAGACAGACGCAAAGAACTCATTCAGTTTCTCTGCAACCTCCATATCCTCCTTAATAATCCCTTTCACTCCCTCATTGACTAATGGACCAACCGCCTCCCTGGCAGGTTTCCTGCTTCTGATGTACTTAAAGAAGTTTTTGTTATTCCCCTTGATACTTCTGGCTAAATGTTCCTCAAACTCTCTTTTTGCCTCCCTTATTGTCACCTTGCATTTCTTTTGCCAGAGTTTGTGTTCCTTTCTGTTCTCTTCATTTGGACAGGCCTTCCAATTTCGGAAGGAAGTCTTCTTCCCTTTTATGGCTTCCTTGACGGTACCCATTAGCCATGCTGGCATCCTCGTGGACTTAGTGGTACCTTTCCTCCTTTTGGGTATACAATCTAACTGGGCTTCTAGTATTGTGGTTTTGAGTAAATGCCATGCATTCTGGAGCGAAGTGACTCTCCTGATTTTCCCCCTCAGCTTTCTTTTCACCATACTCCTCATTTTGGAGGTTTCCTCTTTTGAAATTTAAAATGTCTGTGTTTGACATCCTTGGTGATTCTCTCCCCGCATGTATGCTGAATTTGATGGCACTATGGTCACTGTTCCCTAAAGGGTCAATCACACTGACATCACGCACCAGGTCCTGGGTGTCACTCAGAATTAGATCCAAGGTCGCCTTCTCTCTGGTCGGTTCCATGACCAACTGTTCTAAGGCACAGTCATTTAGCATATCTAGAAATTTGACCTCTTTGTCCTGACTTGAATGTGAATTTACCCAGTCTATGTGTGGGTAGTTGAAATCACCCATAATTACAGCCCTGCCTCTCCTTGATGCCTCCCTGATTTCCTCCTGCAACTCCCAGTCACTGTCGGCAATTTGATCCGGAGGGCGATAGCATGTCCCCAGTAGCACGATTCCTTTCCGGCCTTGTATAGTCACCCACAGGGTTTCTGTGGAGGACTACAGTCCACCTAGGTTTTCTAGCTTGTTAGATTCTATCCCTTCTTTAACATACAGTGCTACCCCTCCTTCAAGGCGCCCCTCCCTGTCCTTCCTATAGAGTTTATACCCAGGGATAACAGTGTCCCACCGGTTCTCACTGTTCGACCATGTTTCTGTTATGCCCACTATGTCTATTTCTGCATTAGCAACCAAGCACTCCAGCTCACCCATCTTGGCTCGGAGGCTTCTGGCATTGGCATACAAGCACCTATACACTTAATCTTCCCCCTGATGTATGCTATTCCTTTGACTCTTTGACCTGCTGGCACAGCCTCCCGTCTGCTCTTTATGCAGTTCTGCTCCGTCCCCATCTGTTTTATTTGAATTCTTTGCAGCCTCACACTTTAAAGGATGGCTTTTGCCAAACGGGATACTGCCCAGCTCCCATCAGCTGTTCCCCAGGTGTCATTTTAAAAGCTGCTCTGCAACCTTTTTGATTTTAAGTGCCAGCAGTCTGGTTCCATCTTGGTTCAAGTGCAGCCCGTCCCTTTTGTACAGGCCTTGCTTGCCCCAAAATGTGTCCCAGTGCCTAACAAATCTAAAGCCCTCCTCCCGGCACCAACGTCTCATCCACGCATTGAAACCCCTCAGCTCTGCCTGTCTCACTGTACTTGCGCGTGGAACAGGTAGCATTTCTGAGAATGCTACCTTGGGGGGTCCTGGATTTCAAAATGCTACCTATCAGCCTAAATTTGGCTTCCAGGACCTCCCAACTGCATTTCCCCACATCGTTGGTGCCGACATGCACCACGACAGCTGTCTCCTCCCCAGCACTGCCTAGGAGCCTGTCTAGACGCTGCGTAATGTCCGCAACCTTCGCACCAGGCAGGCAAGTCACCATGCGGTCAACACGCGGGTCACAAACCCATCTCTCTATCCCCCTAATGATCGAATCACCAACTACGAGGCCCCCACCCCCCAGAGGAGTATCCCCTGTGCGAGAGGATATGGGCTCATCATCCACAGAAGGGGTCCCTTCTAAAGGAGCATTTCCCTCTTCCTCAGACCGATGTCCTCCTCGCCCAAGACCTTCATTCTCCCTGACAGCAGAGGAGCTACCAGCCCTGGAGTGGGATGCCTCATCCACATGCCTCTCTGTCTCCCTGAGCTTCTCCAGATCCACCACCTTGGTCTCGAGGGAACGGATTTGTTCCCTGAGAGCCAGGAGCTCCTTGCACCGAGCACACACCCATGACTTCTGCCCATGGGGCAAATAGTCGTACATGTGGCACTCTGTGCAATACACTGGGAAGTGCCCCTTCCCCTGCTGACCTTCTATCTTCATACTGTTTTAGTTGGCTGTTTACAGTATTTAGGGAGCTTGTTGTCCGTTTATTAGATAGTTTATTAGGATAGGTCTCAGCTGTAATGGTCAGCTATTTAACTGTCCAAACAGCCTTTCCCAAGAATATGAGGGATACGAGGGAGGGATATGTACTTACGTTCTCTTCTCCACCAGGCTCCTTGTGATCCTTGTGATCGCGGGGGCTTGTTCCAGGCTCCCCCGCACACTTCCTGCTAAACTCCTGCAAAACTCCTATGTCCTGTTTGCTATCCCTGTTCACTATGCTCTCGGGCCTACACCTCATATGTAGAGTAGGCTTCCAACTGTCACACAGGATGTGAGTCAAAGGAAGGAATGGGGGGGCCCTCCCAGCCCTAGCTGACTCCACCCCCACTACTAAGTAACACTGCCTTTAGGTAACCCTAAGAACTCCTAGCCCTGTTATATGTTAACCCTAACAAGTAACTCTAACAAGTAACACACAGAGAGCTAGAGAGACTAAGACCTACCCCTTAGAGAGAAACAGCCCCTGCTAAACTCCCCTCTTGGTTTGTTTGAAGTGGAAAAGGCTAGATGTTTAGAAGGGCTTGCTCAGCTACTCAGTTTCTCAGCTGTGTCTGCTCTTCCCAGAGTTGCCTTCCAACTGTCACACTGGATGGGAGTCAAAGGAAGGAATGTGGGGCCCCGCCCAGCCCTAGCTGACCCCACCCCCACTACTAAGTAACACTGCCTTTAGGTAACCCTAAGAACTCCTAGCCCTGTTATATGTTAACCCTAACAAGTAACCCTAACAAGTAACACACAGAGAGCTAGAGAGACTAAGACTTACCCCTTAGAGAGAAACAACCCCTGCTAAACTCCCCTCTTGGTTTGTTTGAAGTGGCCACGCAGGATTGTTTGAAGGATTGCCACGGAGACTGCAGCAGCACAGGGACAGGCAGCAATCTCGAGGCTGGATGGATTTAATTTTGAAATGGGGCCATTCAGGATGGAGTCCTTTCTCATGGCGCAGGGATTGGAAAGCATTCTGGAGCGGACAGGCCTGAAGCAGCTGGAGAACAAGCAACATGGGATGCCCCAAACGGAAAGGTCTCCAGATTCATCTGCTGGCACACAAGTGACTCCATTATTGTTCATTTGAGAAAGAAAGCTAAAGAAGCTTGGGAGATCTGTAAATGCCTGCATGCTAGCAAGACAACTAATACTAGAGTTGATCCAATTGTGAGACTGTGCAATATGAAATTCAAGGTGAAATTCACCTCTTCTCCCCATACCCTACCTGTGTACTCTACAAAGAACCTACTCTGTGATTCCCCCTTCATCAGAGGGGATAACAGTGGTGATACCGGACAAGGTCTCTTCAGCAGCACATGGCAGCAGTGAGTATATAGAATTTGTTCCTCAGGGAATCTTGCCTTTATTAGCTTTAAGATATTGCGTAAGGTGGTAGGTACAGTTTTTATTTTATGGTTATCAGAGAGCATTTGGACTCTGTTGACTGTATTCTGGTTAACTGTGGGGCTTCTGTTGATTTGTCCATTTTAAATTATTTTAATAAATAAATTAGCATCTGTATGGCACTTTGGAGTATTATCTTGTTATTAATAGCCTCAGGTTGAGGCCATGGCCAGAAGTGTTTTTTATCAGCTTCAGCTGACACACCAGTTATGTCCATTTCTTGAGATAAACAAGCTCAAAACAGTACAGTACTGTTGTATTCTGTCTCATCATCTTTTGTTGTTTGGATGTCTGTCCCTGTAGAGTGTGTGTGTGTCGGGGGGAGTCAGAAAGGAAAGGGGGGGGGAATAGAAGGAGAAAATGGAGTTGTTACTGAATAAACCTTTAGTTAAATCTACATACGTTTTCTATATGTGTATGAGGGAAGCAGCTATAAACATGTATATACTGGTTAGAGGTGTGCACGGAACTGTGGAGCTGCGGTCCGACACTGGGGTTTAAGGGCGGGGGGAGGGTTTACTTACCCCTCCTGCTGCTTTCCCCCCTCCGGCGCACGTGTTTTCGTCAGTAATTGGGGCGGCAGGATACCTCCCTGCCGCCCCTTCCCCCTCTTGGCTGCAAAAGGCTTCAAGAAGCCTTTTGCACGTGCGCATGTCACGGGTGCACTTCACGTCTCCGCAACGTGCGCGTGCGGCCGCACACACCTTTTGAAGTGTGTGGCCACACACACCTTTCTTGAAGCCTTTTGCAGCCAAGGGGTGGCAGGGAAGGGGTGGCAGGGAAGTATCCTGCCGCCCCAATTACTGATGAAAATATGTGCGCCGGAGGGAGGAAGCAGCGGGGGGGTAAGTAAACCCTCCCCCCACCCTTAAAGGAACCTCCACCCCAATCCACCCAAACCCTGAACCTCCATTTCCGGACCTGTCCAGAGGCCTGTAGAATGGCCTCCGGACTGGTCCAGGCACATCACTAATACTGGTAACTTCCAGACTTGACTACTGCAAAGCACTCTATAAGGGGCTGCCTTTGTATGTAGTCTGGAACTTACAACTGGCGCAAAACATGGCAGCCAGGTTGGTCTCCCAATCATCTCCAAGAGACCATATTACACCTATATTAAAAGAACTACACTGGCTAACAATATGTTTCCGGGAAGAATACAAAGTGCTGGTTAAAACCCATACATCCCTGAATAGCTTAGGCCCAGGGTATCCTCTCTAATAAAACGCTTGGTGTCCGTCCGTGGACGGGCACCAAGCGTGTGTTCGTGCCTCCCTGCCCTGTTCTGCGCCTGCGCGAAGCGCAGGCCCAGAACAGGGCAAGGGAGACACGACCGCCAGCACCTGGCGGACATCTTGGACGGCCACAAGCGGCCGCCCTGAAGAAGCCGGAGAAGCGCCGGCGGGGGAAACTGGCCAAGGCGGCGGCAGAGCCGCCGCCTCGCCCAGAAGAGACAGCAACCAAGCTGGGGAGACGGGGGACGGAATGGGGGCCAACGGAGGCCGGCGGGACAGAGCCGACCGTGAAGGGCCCGGGCCGGCCGCGGAGGATGGCAGCGGCGCCTCCAGAGACCGCCCGGCCGGTGATTGAGGGGGGAAGAGGCGGCAGGGGAAGCCTGTCCTCCCGCCACCCTCTCACCCGCCCTCCCAGCTTTCCAAAATCCCCTTCCCCGCTCCTCCCCCCAATTGATTACGGGCCAAAAGGGCCCATGAGAAGGCCGTCGCCCCCGCCTATCGCCCACCCGCCCACCCAGCTGCCCGAGCCCACCTTACCCGCTCCAGCCCGCGATAGTCGGGCAAAGAAGAAAAAAATTATTCGCACAGTGGAAGTGAGGAGCTCAGGAACAGAGCTCCTCTCTGTGCTATGCTGCTGCCCAAACTGCCGCTATGGACGAAAGGACGCAACGTCCTTTGCGTCCATAGCGGTAGTTTGGGCAGCAGCATAGCACAGAGAGGAGCTCTGTTCCTGAGCTCCTCACTTCCACTGTGCGAATAATTTTTTTTTTCTTCGCCCGACTATCGTGGGCTGGAGCGGGTAAGGTGGGCTGGGCAGCTGGGTGGGCGATAGGCGGGGGCGACGGCCTTCTCATGGGCCCTTTTGGCCCGTAATCAATTGGGGGGAGGAGCGGGGAAGGGGATTTTGGAAAGCTGGGAGGGCGGGTGAGCGGGCGGCAGGAGGACAGAGGGAGGAG
This sequence comes from Hemicordylus capensis, assembly GCF_027244095.1. NCBI lineage: Eukaryota > Metazoa > Chordata > Lepidosauria > Squamata > Cordylidae > Hemicordylus > Hemicordylus capensis. Next base: position 218,880,039 of record NC_069657.1, read on the forward strand.
GGGATAATGGGAAAAAAAAACCCACCAGAGAGAGAGACAAAGAAAAAAAAACACTTTAAAAAAACCATTTAAAGGCGGGAGAGAAAGCTAACGCCCGTTATCATAACAGGCTTAAAAATACTAGTTTAAAATAATGTCTCCTTCCATTATGAACCCACCGCCTACTGAGATAATCATAGGAACATAGGAAGCTGCCATATACTGAGTCATACCATAGGTCCATCTAGCTCAGCATTGTCTACACAGACTGGCAGTGGCTTCTCCAAGGTTGCAGGCAGGAATCTCTCTCAGCCTTATCTTGGAGATGCCAGGGAGCGAACTTGGAACCTAGATGCTCATCCCAGAGCAGCTCCATCCCCTGAGGGGAATATCTTAACAGTGCTCACACATCTAGTCTCCCATTCAAATGCAACCAGGGTGGACCCTGCTTAGCTAAGAGGCCAAGCCATGCTTGCTACCACAAGACCTGCTCTCCTCCCTCCAGGGAGGTCTGTCTGCAGTTGACACTAGCTCACCGCAGGAATGTGCTCCCTGCAGAAATAAGAACCAACCGCCCCATCTCTGACAGCCTTTTAAAGGGCTGTGATAACACATCTTTTCATCCAGGCTTTGAATTAGATTTATATGTTATTGTTTAAAATTTATGTTATTTTATTGTAAATCACCCAGGGATGGGGTATATAAACATGCTAAATAAACAAATAATACTAATTTATCTTAATACTTCCCTGTGTATCTTGTAATTCCCAAAATAACCCTATAAAGTAAGTAAGCGTTATTATCCTCCTATTGTGTCTGAGGTAAAATGACGTTCCAAAAGCCATTTAGGGAGTTCGTGGCACAGGTAAGATATGAGCCAGGAAAGTCCTGCTTCATGGCTCAGTCTCTTAGCCACTACACTTCGCCAGCATTCTGGCTTTATTATTTGACGGTAATAATAGTATTGTGAGCTGCTTTATGGACCCTTATGGGTCAACGTGGATAGGGATATCCGACATAAATACATGTACTAAGTTGAAAGCAGGCCTCAGAGGAATCTTTTCTTTTTCTTTTTGGAATCTATACTCCCACTTTTTGTTTAGAACCACAAAATGGCTTACAAAAACTAGTAATGTAAAATCACAAATAAAAACATTCAAACTGCATACAGTTAAAAAAACTCTCACATGCAAGAGTGTGTAAAGCATAAACTCAGTTCTGCACAGGACCGAGAGCTTTCTGAAAGAGCAGCAGTTCTTTCTGATCATACTGGCAAGGCCTGTCGCACAGTATAGGAATGATTACTAGAGCAGAAAAGCCGGTGCAAACAATGGTAAATTGTTGAGTTTTCTCTGTGCTCCTAATCCAAATGCTCTCTGAGATGAGGATCTGAAAAACTAGTGAACGTCTAGAACAAGCACTTTGATTTGGATATGGTGAGCAACTTAAGTATCAAGAGCAGTTTACTTCAACTTGGACATTATACCAAGTATTCCCCCCCCCACACACACACACAAAAGCCACTCTAAAACAAAACTGAGCTTATCCCCACTTTTCCCTCTTTGCAGCTTAGGACCTACAGCACAATACAAGTATTCTTTGACGAAGAATGACCCTGATTCTGGCTTTGAACCACCTAGTGACACAATCGTCAGCTCATGCCAATGACCCAGACAAAGTGCTCAACTGACAATTTTCAAATTGCATTCTTAACCTAATTAATTGGAACCAGTCCCACACATCCCAGTGCCAAAATGAGATCAATGACAGATCCAGCCACCTCCAAGAGTTCAGCCTTAATTTATATCTAATCTTTCTCTGTTCACTGTAGACCAGTAATAGCATCTTTCCATCAGCAAGATTGCTGTTGAAGGTTACATCACCTGCACATTATCATTTTCATTGACCCGGAAACATTTCCCCATGTCCAGAATGTGAAATAAAAGAAACTACATTTAGGTTTCATTAAAAGTTAAACATGACAACTACAGCCCGGGCCAGCAACAGGTTCCAGTCAAAGGCCTCCTACCTGAGTGTGCCCTGAGAGAGTCACTCCGTTCCCACCACACCAGGGAAATGGGCACAGAGGGGGTCTCAGGAACAAGCCCGTAGCCAGCTGGTGGCATGGTGTGTACCTGCCACACCAAAAAATTCTCTTTCCTCCCCAGCCTCACTGACTGTTTTCACTGGACATTTTATAACCTCCCCTGACTTCTGCAAACCACCCCCCCCAACATTTTTTGAGGCTGGCTACAGGCCTGCTGAAGGATCAGCAGAGGCCCTGTGCAGTTGCCCAGCAATGCTGACCCAACATCAGCCCCGACTACAACAGCAGCAAAAGCAGAAGCAGCAGTCTAAACTGCAAGTTGAAACAGTAATTTCTAAAAGAAGGTCCTGTTCTGAAAGTTCATAGATGTGCCTTTCTAAATCTCACCTGAAATTCCTGTGTGTGTGTTTGTGTGTGTGTGTGCGCACACACACACAACTCACACACTTGTCTCTACAATGAACCACAAAATAACAGATCTTGTCAAAACAATCGTCCCACCCAAATGTTCTCCCTGCCAAAGCACACAGTTCCAAAAGCGAGTAAGAAGTCCCGCCCTAGAGCTCATTCCCTCTCCCTAGTTGTCAGCGTGAGATCCAGGCTGCCAATCACAGATGTACCTCCCCACACAATTACAGCAGGTCCCTCTGCAGGTGACTGCCACTGTAACCCTGAGCAATTAGAAAGAGCCAGTGAGTGACAGCTCCAGGGCGGGACTTCCTGCTTGCTATCAGAGCTGTAAGAGTGAGTGCTTTGTGGTGGGGGGTAAGGGCAGAAAAATCTGAATGGGGCTATTATTGCTATCAAATTCAAAAGCACAGTATGATTAGAATACCTCATTTACAGCATCCAAGAGCAAGAAATCTTTTGGGCAAACAAACCAATAGCTACTTCCAACTGAGTTACTTAAGTAGTGGGCCAAAGGTTTCCTCACTCATCCAGAAAAGACCTTCCATGTGCAGCCATGCAAATGCTTTGCTATTTTGAAAAGCAATGCACTGAAAGAGAAAAACTATAACCTTTTCAGGCTGCAAAATAGAAGCTAAAACTCCCTGTGCTTTCCCAGTGTATCAGAAAAAAGATAAGATAATATCTGAATCTTAATTAATTCTACCATCACCTGTAATTTTGGGCCTTAAGACTTCTGGAATTCTGAGTTCATTTGTAAATAATTAAGATTTTTGGAACTGCTGTCCAGGCATATACATCTACAACAGCCATTTTATTGAAAAATAAATCCCCAGCAGTGCAGTTCTGGAAACTAACCAATTCAAACTCAAGACTTGCTAGGCCTACCCATAAATGCACAGGACAAGACAGTGCCACATTACGGAGGCCACAACTGGTTATACAACAACAGTGCTATAGAAATGATACTCTGGTGTCATTAACCGGCATAAACATTTAGGATCAGACAGTTAATCTTAGGATCAAACTACACATTGTTACGCCTGTCACTGAGGCAAATTTAACACAGGAAGTAAACTGAAAATAAACTTGTAAACAAAGCAACATTGGAGGAAGGCCTGATTCAAAACCCAGGGTGGGAGATTTAACACTTTCCCCCATACTATTTCACCACCAAAACTTGCCCCTGAAGAAGTTATTCTGGGGGGAAATTGAAAATGGTGCAGGGGGAAGTGTTAACCCCTATTCTCCATGCACCACAGTCTGATTCAGATATCACTACAGCTAATTTTTTTAAAAAAATTCACAACAATTTACTTCCTGTGTGCGTTCTCTCTCTCTCTCTCTCTCTCTCTCTCTCTCTCTCTCTCACACACACACACACACACACACACACACTTTCCCCTTTTAATAAACTACATTAAACAAAAAAATGAAAACTAAAGTGTTAACATTTGTTTACCAAGAATTCAGACTTTATTGGATAAAACCTATAAAACCTTTCCTTGTTGTGCAGTCCCCCCATTAACCACTGGGTGGCAAAAGATTAGAAAAGCAAAAGCTAAAGTCATCCTCAATGCCATCCTTTTAAGTGAGGATTTTCATGGCAGCAGCAGAATTACTGCCCTCCGGTGGAAGGGATTCAAACTTTAGAAGCTGAGAATGGAAACAAAGCCTGAACCTGTTCTTCTGATACTATTCACTCGCTCAGTTATTCCTAAAAATCCAGACAATGTTTCACACAAACTAGCACATTTTCATTTCCCCCAGATTTTTTAAATTCTCATTTGCAGTGACTTTTGGAGCTTTCATCACAATTGTAGTGGGATTGTTTGAGGAGCGAATTTATACAGCACTGTAATCTCACCTGGTTTGGAGCCATAGTTTGTGATGGAACGTAGTATTTCATTTCTTGGTTACCTACTACACTTCTGCCATTACTTGCGCCACAATGCTGTCCCTTTGCAATTCTCTGCTAGCGGCTCTACTTTACTTCTTTTAAAAAAAACCACTTTATTCAATCATGAACAGTTCCTATCAAGTGTTTCTAATTTTTCCTGAGTGATCAATGCTTTTTATACATGTTTTAATCTAGGGGTTTAAAAGTCTCTCAACCACAATGGTTGTGGGGTTACCTAGAAGAGATTCAGGATTTTCTGGATATTCACAGGGAGGGAGCTGAAGATTTTAGATCAGCTTTGCACCACTTATTGCAGTATTGATTCATCTGACAAAAACACCTAAATCCTCAGCAAATGTCCCTGCAAATGTCCAGAAAATCCAGAATCTCTTTGTTCTTTTAGGTAACCCTACCTAATGGCTCAGTGGAGAAATGCTTGACTAACAAGCAGAAGGTTGCCGGTTTGAATCCCCATTGGGTATGTTTTCTGACTATGGGAAACACCTACATCGGGCAGCAACAATATAAGAAGATGCTGAAAGGCATCATCTCGTACTGTGCGGGAAGAGGCAAACCCCTCCTGTATTCTACCAAAGGAAACCACAGGGCTCTGTGGGCGCCAGGAGTCGAAATCGACTTGACAGCACACTTTACCTGACAATCATTCCAGCTGAGAGACATTTTAAACCAAGATAAACACATATGGAAAGGCCCTGATCATCACCGCTGAGGCTTTTACACACTGCAGGCTCTACCTCAACTTTACTGGGAGGCTTTACTGTGAACTCGAGGTTGTCGCAAAAACCCAACACAAATAGTGGTTTTTTAAAAATCCCGGATATAAATCAGGCTACACTCTTAACACGCTGTGAAAAACCTGAATTGTGTGTGAACTGCTCCCTGATAACTCACAGGGACTTTGGGGTAAATCTGGCTGATATGTGAACACACCCCCTCCATCCTGGAGGGGATGCAAGTTAAAGGGCTTTAAAAACCCTGTGTGAAAAACTTCACGGTCACAAATGGATGGTTGTGGAGTGTCTGTCAACAAGGGTATTTGGTCAGAGTGCAGCTGAATTCTGGATCATAACAGAAAAATCAAGAATAAGGCTACCTGCCATTTCTGCTTTACTACTGAGCCATGGGGATGGGGCCATAGCTCATTTGCAGAGCATCTGCTTTGCATTCAGAAGGTCCCAGGTTCAATCCCTGGCATCTCCTGCCAGGGCTGGGAAAGACTACGGTTATGATAAATACTCATATACCACTTTTCATCAGAAGTTCTCAGAGCAGTTTACATAGCTCTAAATAAATACACAAAATGGCTCCCTGTCCCCAAAAGTCTCACGGTCTAAAAAAGAAACATACGATAGACACCAGCAACAGCCGCTGGAGGGATGCTGTGCTGGGGATGGATAGGACCAATTTCTCTCCCCCTGCTGAATAAAGAGAATCACCACTTTTAAAAAGTGCCTCTTTGCTCAGTTAGCAGGAGTTAAGACTCCTGCCTGAAACCTGGAAGAGCTGCTGGCAGATAGTGTAGCTATTGACCTAGATGGACTAATGGTCTAAGTATAAGGCAGCTTCCTCTGTTCATACGATCATCAGCCACTCAGGTGAGGGGATGAAAGCATCCATCCATCCAACATGCTTATCTTGAAGCTTTGAATTGTAACATGCCCCAGTGCTGGATTCTCAGCAGCTTTTGCAGGATTGCCCAGAGGAACGGTTGGGCCATGACCTGCACTCCCAGCTAGGCTTGAGAGGATGGCATGGGACACAGCCAAGAAGCAGAGCAATTAGGTCTGTGTGGTGTGGTTTGTGATGCTGGTATTTGGGAGTATGAATTCGTTGCTTTGTTTCTCTGTGACTAGGTAGAAAACTATCAGCTGTATCCTAAGTCATCACATCGGAAATGGAAGATGGTTCATTCACAGGAGGGTGATTTCCTTCACTTTCCTTCCTACTGTAGCCCCTTTCCATACCACATGCCATCTTGTTCCAGAAGGTCTTCTGAACCCTGAGAACAGATTTTCATGGAACACAGGGGGACTGCAGAGGAAATGGAGATCGGCAAAAATTGTCTCTTCCACCTGGTGTGAATGGAATTCCCACAACCCAATGTGTGTGGAATGAATATACATAGACATCGTCATTTATGCACGTGGGCCCATATTTATTTATTTATTATTATTAAAACTTTTATACCGCCCTTCCAAAAGGCTCTGGGCGGTTTACATTAAAACAACATTAAAATCAATTAATTAAAACAAAAATTATAAAACAGCATAAAACAATAATTAACAATTAAAAACACCATAAAACAACAATTAAATAATCAGAACAATTTAAAAACAAGTTTTAAAAAGCTGAGAAAGCTTGGCTGAAGAGATGTGTTTTCAGAAGTTTTTAAAAAGTTGCCAGAGATGGGGAGGCTCGTATCCCAGCAGCACCTCACATCTATTCTCTCAGCAATCCTTTACAACCATCTGGTAAGTTTCCCAATAGCAGCTATGGGGGAGTGTGGCATCAGGGGTAGTCAACCCTTTCCTCCATGCCATTTTCTCACCACCACCCCCGCAAAAGCAGCTGGTAGTCCTCATGCTGGCGATTTGTAGTAGTGGTGTGCACGGAACCGGTCCGGGGCCATAGAAAAGGCCTCCGGACCGGTCTGGAATTCCGGCGGTCCGGCAGAGCGGGTGAATGTGTCTTTGGGGGGGGGTAGTACTTACACACACACCCCCGCCGCTCTTCCCCCTCCGGCGCTGGTGTTTCTAAAAACGTTCTTGGGGTGGCAGAGTTCCTCCCTGCCGCCCCTGCCCCCGTCGTTGTCTGAAAAGCGTAAAACTAGAAAGAGCTGGCGGCGCACATGTGCCCTTCGTGGCGCGCGCACTCGTCTTCGCCGCTGGTAAGCGCGCGTGCCACATGATGTATGTGGCACGCGCATGCCAGCGGCAAAGACAAGAACGCACCGCGAAGGGTGCATGCGCACCACCAGCTCTTCGTAGTTTAAGGCTTACAGAGACAACGACAGGGGCAGGGGCGGCAGGGAGGAACTCTGCCGCCTCAAGAACGTTTTTTTAAAAACACCAGCGCTGGAGGGGGAAGAGCGGCGGGGGGGTAAGTACTACCCCCCCTTAAAGACACACTCCCCCCAGTGCTGGACCATGCTTCTGTGGTTCCGTGCACATCCCTAATTTGTAGCTTGGTCCTAAGCTACTTAGTGCTTCAAGTAGGAGAAACCAGCAAGTGGGATGGCTTTGTTTCAAACTAGGCCAGACACATTTTAATCTTTTCAGCAGATGAAAACATAAACACTTTGCGTGATAAAACCACAAAACTACAGTAGCTCTTCAAGCACACAGAAACAAAACATATCATGCATAAATAGGCATGGCAGCAAAAGGTGTATGCATTCTAGCCATCATTTGTGCCCAGAAAGCCCAAGGTTTAGCTCAGAGTCAGTTAGACAAAATGTGGACATTCTTACTTTGCACAATTTATTCAGACCCAGACAGCAGTAGCTGATGATGCAGACAGCAGAACTGGACAAACAGTGAGGCACTGGAGAATACAGATTTGGCAATCATGAGGAAGATGAAAGAACCGGCTAGAGCTCGAATTATGGAGGGAAAGGTAGGGGTCCCTTAATGGAATCTACAAGCAAGGCCGGTTTCAGGTGTTGCGATTGCTGAGCAGCTGTCAAGAGCCCTCAGAGAGGCCACTGTTGATCCCTGAGATCACATCCATGCCTATGGGCTTTGTGTGGTTGTGGTAGTGTTGTGAGCCAAGCGTGATTTGTACACTAGATATGCTCTGGAGCTCGCATAAGAAATTAGGCTTGTTTCACCAGAGTCACAAAGTGACCAGTTCTTTATACAGTGACTATGTATGTTCTGGGCTCAAAGGTAGAAAGAAGACCAAATACTCTCACATAATTCAATGGGCTTTATTGAGTATACAAGATTGTCAGAGCAACGGCATCAATCTAACGCAGCAAGAAACAGAAGTAATCAATTATAGCTACTAGTAATAACAAAGCAGTGTTCTCAACTATCATGTGTGTGTGTATGCATGCACGGGTCAGTATTAAATCTTTCTAAAACCTAACACATATCAGAGATTGACGGAAAGAGGAAGGTAGGTAAGGCGAGTCAGGAGTTAGTGGAGGGAGGGGAGCGGGGAGCGAGGCTGTAGAAGCAGCATAATTACCAGATCCTGGCATGGAACAGCAAGTGTGCATAGCTTGGGAGCGGAGTTCAGGCAGGCGTCAGGCATTCATGCTGGATATTGCTCTGATCTCTAGCCCCGTGGTAGGATCACCAGTAATTTCTTCTCTAGGAAGAACTTTTGCTTCAGCCTCACGGTTTTAGCAACAAGTTCAGGAATGAGCAGCTCTGCTTTGTTGGACAAAGCTTACTGACTGGCCATGTCTGAGGTGGCTTCTCAAACCACCAAGAGTGGTGAAGGCCATATTTTTAGTTTTGTGATAGTTGATTTCCAGGCAGTCCTCCCTGCAGTGCAGCATCAGGGCCCTCAGTGCTCTTCTAAGGCCAATGGGGGTCCTTGAGAGGATGGCTGCATCATCCGCATATAACAGGATGGCAATGTGTCTCCCAGTGAGCTTTGGAGGGTGGAAATCTGGTTTGCTGAGCTGGCCCACCATAAAGTAGAAATTGAAGAGGAGTGGGGCCAAAATGCATCCTTGTTTGACGCCCTTCTGAATTGTAACAGCTCTTGTGAGGTGGCCTTGGGGTCTACATCTGATGTGTAGGTGTGAAGAAGGTATAGCAGGCGCCGGTCAATGGAGGAGGCTTCCAACTTCTCCCATAATTTGACACGTGAGATGGAATCGAATGCTGCTTTGAGATCATCTTGCCTGTCTCATATGATAGTTTAGTTCACTCAGAGTTCAGACATCAATTGATTTCTTAATAAAGTAGAATCAGACACACGCCTTGATTTAACATAATTTTGGATTGATAACTCTGGGTCCAATGTGGTAACCAGGGTGGCCACAACAGTAGAGTGACTGCCTCAGTCAACAAAGTTGCTTCATTGCTGCCTCCTTTCTCTCAAGCTAGGCCCCACTATGAGCCTGGGGACAGGGCCCCCGAGGTAGGAGGGGGCCCATGGAGGGAAGTTTGCTGAGGGGGCTTCCATCCCCTGACTCCCCCCATTTTTGTTCAAGCCATGGCTCCTATGTAACTAAGAGGCCTGGCTCAAAAGGTAAGGGGGCCAGGTCCCCTCTGCCCACCCACTGCAATTCAAGCTCTGAACCAGCACTCATCACCAACTCTGGTTTCAAAGATTTCACAGACATTATCTGAATACACACACATTCACAAACATGTTCAATACCATTGCATTTCCCCCCAAAAAAATTGGCAGGAGGGCCAAAAATAGGCAAAAGACAGAGTAGCCATCACTACTCCTGTTCTGCAGGTTGCTCTAGGCTGCCTATTCTTGCTCAGTGGTCAGGCTCACCTAATTCACAGTCACCACTAGTTGCTCATGCATCATTACCTTGCCAGATAGGAAGATGTAGTCAGCACAACATCTTCCCACATATCGAATAGTGGAATGGGCGATTCTTGATATAGGACATTCTCGTTCTAAAAACTCTCAGTTAATATAGTAGATGTATTATAGTGACAAATGCTGACATTTGTCCAATGGTGACAAATATAATTATTTGTTAGGTGACATGGAACCAGTTCGGAAGCCCTTTTACGTGCGCATGTGCAACGGACACTTCCGGTCCATGACATACCGGGGCGGAAAGGAGGTATACTGCCACCCCACGGGACCAATTTTAATGACAGCGCCGGTGGGGGAAATGAGCGGGAGTGAGAGAACCCTCCACGGTCCTTAAAGCTATCTCCCCTCCTTCGAACCAGCAGTCACCAGTTCAGTGCACACCACTAGTGACAAATGGTCTCAATTAGTCACTAAGCCATTGGTTTGTATTTGTATTTCTCTGGATTCCAGAAACACACACATGCACACACAACCAAGATCAGATAGGATGGGGCAGAACACAGCATCATTCACTGGCCATATTAAAAGAGACAACCTACAGTACATAGACATGCATGTGATCTTCCAGACAGTGTACATTTGTCACTTCATCTGCCTTCCTCAAATTGCCTTGGAATTATGAAGGGGTTAAATGTAAACAAACAAAAGAGCTATCACATGAAAACACCGTCCCTAATTCTCCAAAATTCACCAACACCCTTTGTTAATGCGTAGGCAGCACAGCGCATACATTCCTCTGGGGTAAACCCAACCAGGGCAGCCCCAACTGTGTTTATTCCATGGTCTCTGGCCAGCTTCTTGATAGAGGCTTCTATAATCTGAGGTGATACATAGTAGTACGTTTTCCCAAGAATGCAGTATGAAACGTATTCTGACCCTTCATATGTAGCCAAGGGGTTGCCGGGATCATCAAAGCTTTCCACGTTACATGCTATTTCAATTTGCCCGTTGTGTCGGAAAGCCATGGACTGCACACCTTTCAAGCCACCTGCGCTACTTCCCCGGATGGAACGGGCTATCTTCTTTGCTGTACCCAAGTCTTGAGTATCTACTGTCACGTTGCAATTCATCACATATGGACTGGCTCCAACACCTCCAAGAAATAGAAAAGAAAACAACCATCAGGGTGAGCAGAGATTACGTACATCACATTGACATGTTCTAGCATCTGCTTTTCAGAGCTTTAAGAGCAGTTTCTAGTCTGGCAATGGACTTTGACAAAACCCCTGTTGAAATGAGAACCTGAGTGGTGTTCTAGCCATACTAGCTGGTTCTGTGAAACCTGAGTCCACATTCTACCTCTGGCATAGACTCACTGTCTAGCTTGAGGACATTTATCTGTGAGCTTCACCCTCTCATCTCTAAAACTGGAGTAACTGTACCTGTTTCATAGGGCTGATTGGCAGAAGAGCAAAAGAAAGTTGTAATGCACTCCACCAGTTCAAAAGTGCTATACAAATTTTGAGCCAGTGATGATCATAAGTAGGGATGTGTTCGGAACCAGTTCTGTTGACCAGCATTCGAGGCAGTTCGGAGGGGGGCAGGTTGCTTTAAATGTCAGGGAAGGCGCTGTCTACCTGTCAGCTCCCGCCCTGCCGCTTTCCCCCCACCGGCGCTCTCCAGGAATGTGGGCATGCTGGGCTGGCCGGCCATGAGCATGGCGACACTGCTGGGGCTGCAAGCAGGAACGCTGCAGCCCAGCGCACCCACGTTTCTGGAGAGCACTGTCGGAGGAAAAGCAGTGGGGCATGGGCTGACAAGTAGGCAGTGCCTTCCCTGCCATTTAGAGGAAATCCTGCCCCCACCCCACCCTCCCGGGAGTGCACGGACCAGCTCCGTGCACATCCCTAATCATCAGCTCATTTTTCATCTTGTTTTGCTTGCTCACTCACATTCTGGGAACGTGCTGCCTGACCGCTGTGTGCAGGTTAAGCACACTGAAGCCCTCTGAAATCACGGAGAAAAATATGCCACTGCTGCCATTCTGCCCAAAGGCCCAGTGGTCGAGCACCTGCTCTGTATGCAGAAGGTCTCAGGTTCAAACCGGGGAAAGACCTCAAGGCTGTTCTCAGGTGCAGGCAAAAGCAGGCTAACGAAGCCAAGCCCAGTCTTGCCTGCGTGTGAGAACCATCGGGATTGGGCAAACCCGCCCCCCTCGTCAACAGGGTGAAGGGAGCTGGCACTCCCTTAGACCCGTTTTCTTGATTGTCTGCCAGCCCCGGCTGTGGGGCTCCTGGCTGGTGTCAGGGGAATCCCTATAATGCACCACACACTCGCATGGTCCATTCTGGGAGTTCCAGGGGTGGGGCAATGCATCCCGGCACCCCAACCCTCCGCACTGCCGGAGAAGGCAGCAACAATCATTGTCTGCAGCGAGGTAAGCTTTTCAAGGCTTCCTCCCCATTCTCCCTCGAGCCCGTTCTCATGGCGGAGAGGATATGGAAATTCTGCTCTGTGAGTGTGTGTTGGCCTAAGAGTCTGGCCTAAGAGTCATTGGCCTAAGAGTCTGACTTGATATAAGGCAGTCTCCACCAATGGCCTGACTTGATATAAGGCAGCTTCACGTGCTCATATGGCCAACTGTTGTGTTTATTCACAGATGCACACACACTCACAGAGCAGAATTTCCATATCCTCTCCATCTGCTCCCCTTGAAACTTGAGGCAACACACCAGAACATTGAAGAGCTGCTTTCAGGGCTGTGTAGTGAAAAGCCACACTATGCATATGCCTAAAAGGACTCTTGGGGTCATATTAAGCACTCCAAACCCCATAACATCAGATCAATCAGCAATTATCCATGATTTGATTGTGGGTGAGGGTGCTGATCTGGTATGCATTATGGAGACCTGGTTGGGGGAGGCTAGTGGCCCGGTCTTTTCCCAGCTTCTCTCCACATTCATGAGAGAATGTGGGCCAGGAGATGGAGTGGCTGTGGTCTATAAGAATGCTATTCCCTTATGAGGATCTCTGTCAGAGCACCTGCCTATATTGAGTGTGGGTCCTTAAGTCTTGAGACTAGAGATGGATTGGGACTTCTGTTGGCTTATTGATCAGCCCGCTGCCCAACAGCCTCCCTAACTAAGCTGACGGATTTGGTTGCGGAATTGGTGTTGGAATCTCCCAGGCTAACGGTGGTGGGCAACTTCAATGTTCACTTAGGGACTGAGTTGTTAGGGGTAGAGATGTGCCGGTTCCGTGCACATACCTAGTTAGGAAAAGCTCAGGAGTTAATAGCAGCCATGACAGCTATGTGCTTTCCCCAAATGAACTCAGGGCCAACACATGTTGCTGGTCACATGCCCAATTTAGTCTTTTGCTCTGATCAGGGAAGTGTTCCATGAATGGGGATTCCTATGGTTTCCCCTTTGTCATGGATGGACCACCATATGGTTAAGGTTCAATTCACAGCTACCAACCACCTTTGTAGGGGTGAAGGGCCTATTAGGATGGTCCGCCCAAGAAAGCTATTGGATCCAACAGATAAGGTTGGCTCTGCCACCGATTCTGTTCATACCCTGGTAGAGATTTGGAATAACTAACTCACTAGGGCAGTAGACAGAATCGCTCCTACGCATCCCCGCCAACCCACTTCTAAATTAGCTTCATAGTATACTGAAGAACTATGGGAGCTGCAGCAGCAAGGTAGATTACTGGAGTGCTAACAGAGAAGAACCCAACTTGAATCTGACAGATTACAACACATTGCACAACTGAAGGAGTATGCTTTTGCAATATGTGCAGCAAAGAAGTAGTTCTTTGTTGCACATATTGTGTTCACCAGCTCATGGCCAGTGGAATTGTCTAGGGTGGTGAGAGGGCTAACATAGGCCCAAATTTGTATCTGGAAACTTCAGCTAGCTGCTGTAATGCTCTTAGTGAGTTTTTCATGGACAAAATATCTTGTATTGGGCCCCCGGCCCCGCCCCCAGCTGACCTGGATACCATGATTGGGGCTGTCTTTTGTTGAGGCATCCAACAACTCCTTTTGTATGGTTAAATTGGATCAGTTTCAGTTTGTGACTCCTGAGGACATGAACAAGCTGTTCTCTTGACCCTTGCCCAACTCAGCTTATACTATCTAGTAGGGAGACAATTGGAGAAAGTCTGGTTGAGATTATAAATGCTTCTCTGAGGGAAGAGAGGATGCCTCCTTGTCTCAAGGAGGCAAATATTAGACTTCTTTTAAAGAAGCCAACATTGGATCCCCCAGAGTTATATGGGCCAATCTCCAACCTCCTGTGGTTGGCCAAGGTGACTGAGAGGGTGGTGGCCTTTCAGCTCCTGAGAGTCTTGGATGAAACAGATTATCTAGACCCATTTCAAATTTGCTTTCGGGTAGGCTGTGCCTGAGGCTGAAACTGCCTTGGTTGGCCTGATGTATGATCTCCAACTGCAAACTGACAGTGGGAGTGTGACACTGAGTCCCATTGGATCTCTTGGTGGCTTTTGATACCATCAATCATGGTATCCTTCTGAACCATCTGAGGGGTTTGGGTGTAGGAGGCACTGTTTTACATTGGTTCCATTCATATCTCTCAGATAGATTTCAGATGGTGCTGCTTGGAGACTATTGCTCATCAAAGTGAGAACTTTTATATGGTGTCCCTTAGGACTCCATTTTGTCGCCAATGCTTTTTAATATCAACATAAAACTGTTGGAGGAGATCATCCAGGGGATATGGTGTAGGGTGCTATCTACACTGATGACACCCAAATCTATTTCTCTGTGTCAACATCATCCAGAAATAAGAACTTCCCTAAATGCCTGCCTGCAGGCAGCAGTGGGCTAGATAAGGGATAACAAGCTGAGGCTGAATCCAAATAAGACAGAGGTGCTCATTGCAGGAAACCGTAATTGAGGAGCTGGGATAATCTGCCTGTTCTAGATGGGGTTACACTCCCCCAGAAGGATGAGGTACTGGGAGTATTTCTTGATCGAAACCTCTCTCTGATACCTCAAGTGGAGGCAGTGGCAAGGAGTGCTTTTTATCAGCTCTGGCTGAAACACCAACTGCACCCTTTCCTGGAAAAAAGTGACCTTAAAGCAGTGGTGCACAGTGGTGTACACCTCCAGGCTTGACTACAGTCATGTGCTCTACATTGGGCTGCCTTTATATGCAGTCCAGCAACTGCAATTGGTGCAGAATGCTGTTGCCAGGTTGGTCTCCGGGATGTCCCAAAGAGACCATATTACTTCTGAAAGGACTACACTGTTTGTCAATAGATTTCTGGGCAAAACATAAAGTGCTGGTTGTTACCTATAAAGCCCTTAATGGCTTGGGCCCGGGATATTTAAAAGAATGCCTGTTTGTTATGAACCCTGACACCTATTCAGGAGGTTTATCTGAGGGTGCCACCAGTTCGCTTGGTCTTCTCTGTAGTTGTCCCAGGGCTGTGGAACACACTCCCTGTTGAGAATTAGAGCTGCTCCATCGCTGATGGCTTTTAGCAAACAACTGAAGACTCATCGCTGCAGCAAGGCTTTTGGTTGAATTCTTTGCTTTAATTTGAATTTTATATATGTTTTAATGTTGTTTTTATTTTTTGTAAACTGCCTTGAGACAACTGTAATAGGTGATCTATAAATGTATTCAATAAATAAATAATAAACATCCAAGAAGATAATAAACAGTACACCTGCATGAATTTCATTCTATACTTACAGGTACATGTCAGGTAAACCCAAGAACAATGCTATCGACATGAATGTGGGGCTTATTTTGTCCTGTCCCTGTGTTTGACACAATGTGTGAAGAACTGTACCTGTGCACAGATCTATAATTGTGTACACTATACACTTGTGTACGAGTGCTGAGCATGTGTGAACAGGGCTAGAGAGGTATCCCAGCGGTGTTCTAAGAGGGCATCCCAGTCATAAGGGCTCTGAAGCAGGGTCGCAGTCCAAAAGTAGATTTCAGATTGAATGCTAACCTACTTTAGAGGAAAGACAAGCCAATCGGTGATAAGTCTACCTATAACCCAGAATTACAACACTGTTCCCATTAGCTCATGGCTTATCCATAAGACAACAGCATTTTTCATACAAGCTTCCTGTTCATGCAAGGTGAGAGAAATAGAGGAAGGGACCCACTTTGGAATAAATAACCATTATTTGTTTATTTTATTTATTACACTTCTATGCTGCCCAAAACTTGCGTCTCTGGGCATTACAAGTTGAACTACTTATTATAGGCCATGGAAAAGTGCAAAAGCATAATATTTCTCTGAGGCCTTTGCCTTGTTTTCCCCTTGAAATTCTGACTCATTATGATGCAGACCCTGGGAAGAACCAGTGACCTTTATAGCAAACAGAAAATAATGCAAACCCTCAAGGCCAGATTGCTGAGGTAGAGGAAAAATAAAAACAAATGCACTAATTAACATCTGGTGTGTGTTCTTTTTCCCCCTTCCCACAGCACTGGCAGTAATGACTGTGAAGTATACTATTAAAGTCTGGTTTAAGATTCTTGTGGCAGGATGACGTCTGAAGCAAGAGGAATTTTAAAAATGGATTCAGTCAACACAGTGGTGAAAAGCCTATTAGAAATATATAAAGCAGCAATCACTGAAGGAAAACATAGGACGTTTCTTCTTCCCAGTTTTATTCACATATCATTATTGCTCTTAAGCTGGATCCAATAAGCATTATCATCTCAATAAAATCAAAGGTGCCCAAAGTAGTTTTATTATATAAAAGCACACAAAGGGCTTTATGTTATGCAGAAATTAATTCACCCGCACTTTTGCTCCTATTATCTTGCCTTGTCAGGCAAGGCATGAGGTTTCCATCACTGAATGAAGAACTGTTCATTACCTACACAACATCTCTTGGATTCCCCCACCTGCTTTTTTCTGAGCTGCCCCTATCCAGCCACAGTGTAGGCAGCATCTCTCCAGTGGCTGATACTGGTGTTTCTTTAAACTGAGAGTCTTTTTGGGACAGGGAACCAGTGGTCCCTCTAATTTTTTTCATCTCTTTGCGGAATGAGTTGTTCTGGGCAGCAGTATCAAGGCAGTGTGTGCATTCAGTATCAAGGCAGTGCATTCAGAATGCACTGATTCAACCTGAGCAGGATCTAAAATGAACTGAGCAGACATCCAAAAACTTGTGAGCGTGCACACGTATGGACACCTTAGAGGGAACAGTGCTGGGCACCCTTTTCTCGTTCCTTTTGCTATGTAAACTGTTTTGGGAAATTTTCTGCTGAAAAGAAACATTGGTAGACTTTCTGTGAAGGGTTCTTTTTCTGGGTATGGGGAGGGCATCCTAACGTGACGAGTTATCAAGCTCTGCATGCTCCGAGACAGGACCAATCAAATTTCAGGTCTGTTATGCCTATCCAGGCAACTGTCACTCATCCCCAGTCCCAGGACTGTAAAGCATAGAAAACACAGAGAGCCAGGA
Source organism: Hemicordylus capensis (assembly GCF_027244095.1). NCBI lineage: Eukaryota > Metazoa > Chordata > Lepidosauria > Squamata > Cordylidae > Hemicordylus > Hemicordylus capensis. Next base: position 218,897,322 of record NC_069657.1, read on the forward strand.
GAGAGAAAATATATAGGCCACAAGGGATCAAATTGAACAGAAAAAACAAGTTACAGCAAAGAAAACTATAACCCTGGGAGTCACCCCACCTCCCTGAAATATCTGTCCTCAAACATTTGCGGGAGGGCTGGATGCCCTCCCCATACCCAGAAAAAGAACCCTTCATGGTAAGTCTACCAATGTTTCTTTTTCCTTGGTATGGGGAGGGCATCCTAACGTGACGGGATGTACCAAAGCAATCCCAAGGGCGGGAGCGGATGATTAGACAACCAGTTGCAATCCCATCCTTCCTATGCCTCTTGGGCAGCGTGAAAGGCCGTTATCTTATAATGTCTAATGAAAAGAGACACTGATGCCCAAGTCGCTGCCTTGCAAATTTCTTCTAAGGGGGCGCGAGCTGAAAAGGCCGCAGAAGTACTGGCACTTCGAGTGGAATGGGCAGTAATGTCATGAGGAACAGGTAGATGAAGGGACTCATAAGCCAACGTTATGGCAACTCTGATCCATCGACCCAGGGCAACCTCGGACACCTTGGCCCATAGGGAAGAGGGCTGAAAAGAAACAAAAAGGGAATCCGTCTTTCTAAAGGCTTTGGATCTTTTAATATACAATCTAAGTGGCCTACGCACATCTAGAGTATGCCATGCACGCTCCTTTGGGTGAGCAGGATTAGGACAGAAGGAAGGTAATACTAAATCTTGACTCCTATGAAAAATGGAATTAACCTTGGGTAAGAAGGCGGGATCCAACTTCAAAACGACACACTCCTTTTGAAAAATGCATAGCTCATCGCGCACAGAGAGGGCGGCTAATTCAGAAACCCTTCGAGCCGAAGTGATAGCCACAAGGAACAATACTTTAGAGGACAAAATTCTCAAAGGAGCTGAACGAAGAGGCTCGAACAGAGTCTTACTAAGAGCATTTAAAACTAAATTCAAATCCCAGGAGGGAAACCTATGTACGGGAGGTGGAACCAAGTTGCTCGCCCCCCTTAGTAAATGTCTAATATGAGGGTGCAAGGAAGATGAACCAGACACCGCTAAGTCCAACACTGAGGACAAGGCTGAAGTTTGTCTCCTCAATGTGCTGGGACGTAGACCTTTCTCAAGCCCTGCTTGAAGAAACCCCAGGACCTCTGCAACCCCCGCCAAAGACGGAACAAAGTCCTGCTTCCGTCCCCAGGAACAAAAAGCTGACCAGGTAACCTGATAAGTGTGCGAAGTGGATGACCCTCTCGAGGTTATGATAGTGTCTTGCACCTGACGGGAATATCCCTTGGATTCTAGGATAGTGCTCTCAACCTCCATGCATGAAGGTGCAGCCAGACCAGATCTGGATGACAGAGAGGCCCTTGAGACAGCAGGTCTCTCCTTAGAGGGAGAGACCACGGTGGTTGGACTGACAGACTCAGGAGGTCGGAAAACCAGGGTCTTCGTGGCCAATAAGGAGTTATCAAAACGACTTCTACTTCTTCTAATAGGAACTTCCTTAGAAAGGAGCTCAGGATTGGAGTTGGGGAAAATGCGTAAAGTAATCCCACGACCAGGGAGATGTGAGAGCATCAACTTCTTCCGCATGAGGAGATAGGTATCTTGCGAAAAACCTTGGCAGTATCGCGTTTCCCTGTGACGCGAATAGGTCTAGCTGTGGACGACCCCATCTGCGAACAATTTCCTCGAAGACTGCCGGATGTAGGGCCCACTCTGCTGGATCCACCGTTTGGCGGCTCAGCCAATCCGCTTGTAGATTCTCCATGCTGCTCAGATGCTCCACCATCACGGAGCGCAGGTGAATTTCCGCCCATGCGAATAGTAAGTCGGATTCCCGCATGAGGAGCCTTGACCTTGTGCCACCCTGGTGATTGACGTGAGCCTTGGTGGTCACATTGTCCGTCCTTATCAGAACATGTCTCCCTATCAACAGATCACGGAACTACAGCCTTTAACTCTAGCCAGTTGATATTGTTCTTCAAATCTCTCTGATCCCACAATCCTTGCGCATGAGGTGCAAGACAGTGGGCCCCCCAACCAGAGAGGCTGGCGTCCGTTGTCACCATGATCTTCTGGGGAGTTTCCAGGAGTATTCCCTTCCCTATCGCCGGTGACAGCCACCAAAGGAGAGAATTCCTGACCTTCCGTGGTAAGCGAAGTTTTATCTGCCTCTTTGCCATAATGGCTTCCTGATGAGGAAGCAAGAACCATTGTAGTGGTCTCGAATGCCACCTAGCCCAGGGCGTGCATTCTAGGCAGGCGATCATCGAGCCCATGAGTTGAGCCAGAGACATGAGAGAACCCCGTTTCCTGGCCAACCATGGCCTGATGTGTTCGGCAATCTTCTGTTGTCGATCCGTTGGGAGAGAAACTGTGCTTGATCTCGTGTCGAAAATGACTCCCAGATGCTAGAGTACACAAGATGGGTTGAGATAGCTCTTGGTACGGTTGATGACAAACCCGTGATCCTCTAGTATCTGGACGGCCAGGGCTGTGTCATTGGAGGCTTGATAGTAGGACAGAGATCTCACGAGCAGGTTGTCCAGATATGGGTAAACATGAATCCCCCATAGGTACATGTGAGCTATCACCGCCACCATGAGTCTGGTGAATACCCGAGGAGCTGAGGACAACCCGAAGGGTAGAGCCCTGTACTGGAATTGTCTCTGATTATAAGCAAACCGATTAGCGGGAGGCAGGATGAATCGGTACATGTAAGTACGCCTCTGAAAGGTCTATCGATGACAAGTAATTGCCCGGGTGTACGGCTGCCTTTATTGTCCTTAAAGACTCCATTCGAAACATGCATTTTCACACGAACAGATTCAATCTTTTCAAATCCAGAATCGCACACCAGGAGTCGTCCTTTTTTGGCACCAAAAAGAGAAGAGAAAAGAAGCCTGCACATAATTCCGTCAACGGAACTGGTTCTATCGCTTGGATGTCTAATAAGTGTTGGATGCTTTGGTCCATCAACAGTCTCTTGGACCTCACCTTGGAGACAGGTATTAAGAAAAGAAAATCGGGAGGAGTAGCCATAAGGTCTATAGCATAACCGTGCTTTACTGTTCTCAACACCCACTGATCCATGGTGCTGTGCATCCAGGCTTCTGCAAATTCCAAAAGCCTGCCCCCGACCGGTATCGCATCACTGCTTACACTTTTGTGCGATGGCATAACCTCCAGCACGTGCTCTATCTGATCCTCTGCCTCTGTTATCCCAAGGCTGACGCCAATTAGCCCGGAAGGAAGATCCACGATCATCTGTTCCTCTGTAGCTGTCTCTAAACCCTGCACTGGCAGGACTATTGAAGGTTCTAAAGGAATGAAAGGAATTCTGAAAGGTGTTAGTTCCCCTGAAATTCCTCCTTGGGTCACCACGCCCCACCGGCATGGCTTTCTTTTTATGCGTTGTGTCCACTAAAATAGGATCTAAGGATTCGCCAAATAACTTCCTCCCCAGAAAGGGAGTAGCCACCAAGGTGGACTTGGACTTGGCATCTGTCCGCCAATTCTTTAACCACAAACCTCTGCGGACTGCCACGCCAGCTGCCATGGCACGAGAAGCATACTGTATGCAGTCCAGACCAGAGTCTGCCATAAGGGCAGACGCTCTGGCTAACTTATTCAAACCCTGGCGGAGTTTTAGATTTTCTGGTGGTACCAGTTTAACAAGCTCCTTAGTCCACAAAATGGAGGCTCTGGTGAAAATATAATTAGTGGCAGCTGCCCTTATGATGGTAGCAGATGCTTCATGAGTCTTAAGTAGCAGATGATCTGCTTACTTTTCCTCTGGTGTTTTGAGAAAGTCATCTCCCTCCTTGTTCACCAGAGCACCAGTGACCAGCTGGGCCACAGGTCCATCCACCACGGGAACTGCCAAAAGAGCCATTATATCAGGGGGTAAGGGATACAATTTTCTTGGGAAAGATACGGCAGGTTTAGTGGGCCCCGGTACACTCCACTCTGCAAACATAACATCTTTAAATAATTATGGAAAGGGTGAAGTGGCTGCTGAAATAGAGGTAGATGGAAAAACTTCTTGATCCAAGCCAGAGACTGTAGGTGTGCCAGTCTCCTGTGAGACATCCTTGATGGCCCTTTTGGCCTTGGCTAGTAACACTTCAAAATCAGTTGCAGAGAAAAGGCAAGTGGTATTAGGTTTTTCGATGGGAGCCTGTTTGTCTGAAAGCTCCCCCTCCTCCTTTTCAGACTCTGAAGTCTGTGTATCATCAGAGAGGATCGCTGGATGTGGTAACACAGCCTGAGAACGCACCAGATTTCCCAGCGCTTCCTGGACAATCTGGGTTCCCTGTGATGTAATAATGGGAACAGTTGATTGAGTCTGCAAAGGAGCGGAGGAAATGTCAGTGACAACACGTTTAGGAGCCCTAGGTCCCTCCTCAGATGAAGAAGAAGGATAATGAACGTGCTTCCTCTTACTACATCTCCTTCTAGTGGGCTCTAATAAACTGAAGTGCTCTGCTAGTGGAACAGCCTGTCTAGCCAGGCTTGAGTCTGGCGAGGAAGAGTAGGAAGGACACCTCAACCTACGGGGGGGGCACATCTTGCAGAGACGGCGCCTGAATACTGGAAGGCAGCAAGAGGGGACCCATAGATCCAGAGGCCAAACCCAATTGGGAAGGAAATGCAGCTATTGCGTCTGAACCCGGCTGCCCTGAACTAACCATAAGGGGAGATACCACTTGCAGACAATGCCTCTTAACGAATTCCCCCAACCAGAGTAACTCACCCTCTGACAGTTGGTGATCACCTGGGAGGGGAGGCATATCGGGGTACACTTTCAAACCAGCCCGCTCGGTTGCAGCGGCAGGCATTGCAACAGCAGCAGGCATCAACGGACCCTGAGGAGGGTCAAGGGCATTCAGCGCTGCAGGCACACTTAACAGACCCTGAGGAGGGTCAAGAGCAGCATGTGCCATCGGCACGATGATCGGACCCTGAGGAGGGTCAAAAACGGAAGGTGCCGTAGGAGCGGTAATCGGACCCTGTGGGGGGTCATTAGTTGTTAAGGAACCTTGTGGAGGTTCAAAAATTATCGCCATGTGCCCAGGTTCTCCGTCATTCCTTGTGGAGATGGTGGAGTTAGACCTCGACAGGAGAGCTAAAATGGCCGCCGCGCTCTCAGCTGATAGATCGGGCGGAAGAGCGGAGGGTTGCTGCACCCTAGCTTCTTCCAGTTGCAGCCTTCCGCTCAATGGCGTGCTGTCAGGGGATTGTTTTGGCTTTGGCTTTTTCTTTTTTAACAAGCTCTTATCCTTCAAATGCTTTGTTTTCTTTTCGGATTTTCTGGGCGGCGGGACAAGCAAGGCAGAAGCCTCCTGGCTAACTATATCTTCCCTTTCAACCCCATTTATAATGGCCACTTGTTTTAAGCTCGCTGTTCCTTCGAATGAGGGAACAATCGCGGCATCCGTGAAGGGGCCCTCTGAAAGGGAACCCTTCAGCCTATCCCCCATATGGGCAGCCTCCATCTCCAGATGGCACTCACCTCTATTAGCGGAAATTATCAGGTAAATTCCGATGGAAATAAATAAAAAGTCTAAATGAACTAAAAAACGCAGTTGACAACTCCCTTCCCACCCTGGCACACAGAAGAAAGGAAGGGAGAAGAACTGGCCTGACAGTAGATTGACAGGTAGATAAAGTAGGTAAAGGCTGTGAATAATTCTTCACAGCGAGAATCAAGCTCTGTCTGCGGAGCGAGACAGGACTGGAACTGGGAATGAGTGACAGCTGCCTGGATAGGCATAACAGACCTGAAATTTGATTGGTCCTGTCTCGTAGCATGCAGAGCTTGATAACCTGTCACGTTAGGATGCCCTCCCCATACCAAGGAAAAAGCAGCTTATAAATATTATTAATATCAATAATAATTTATCCAGCCCTGTTTAATGATACTGTGTATAGATCTGGGTTTTTAAAAAGTGGATCCAATGAATTGTATCCTACACGTTCACTCAGAGGTGCTCCATGGATACAAGCTCATTCCATGGGTGACTTAGGAAATAGCACATCAGGCCATTGCTCAGTACAGTCAAGAGACTGATCAACAGCAATTTCAGAGGGATATTTCCCAGCCCTATCTGGAGATGTCAGATTGAACCAGGGACCTTCTGCATTCCAAGCAGATGCTCTTCCACTGAGCGACAGTCCTTCCATTCAGGAAGGAGAGATGCTCTCATGCAAAGCGCCCTCCCTCAAGAGAAAGAGAGACATGGAGTAACTCCAAGCAAAACATTAGAATACAACCTGATGTACTGAAGCAAAATCCAGGGTAAGATAAATCCACTTCAATCCCACTGAATTCAGTAGGAGTTAATTTTTTAAAAAAGGAAACAGAGTGAGTGGTGCCTAAGTGTTCCATTGCAGTAGGCCACATGGTGGCCAACTTTGAACTCTCCACATGGCAGCTGCAGCTACCCAGAGTCAGGTGATTTGGCAGTTATCTTCAACATGACCATTTTAAGACTATGAATGCCCATAAGCTCACAATACAGACAATTTGCTTATAGGCCAAGGAGCTTAATCCAAAAGACATTCCTCTAGCCACTACAAAAATTGTGGGAATGCCCCTTCCTTGCTTCTGTTTGGTAATGCTAGACCTGAAAGAGCATTTTTGCACAGGGACTTAAGACATGGGAAACTTGCAACATCTTACAAGAGATAATCATGTATAGGTTTATTTTTAAAAACAGTTTATATGAGAAGACAAACATTTCCATCAACCAAGATGGAAAGTTCAGGAGCTACCTGAATGGATACAACACAAAGATAACTTATTCTGGGAGAAAGTCGTTGACCTATAAAGGTCTACACCAGCTAAGTTCTGCCAGCAAGGAGGGCCAAAGAAGTCAATACACATATGGCACAATTGCACCAGTGTGCCTGATTTCTCTGATGTAAATTGCACGTTCAAGAGTGGCAAACTGGATTAGGGGGAAGGAGACCCTTTGTTTCCACTGGAGTCCCAATCTGAATCACAACCCCCTAGCTGCTATTTGCCCCAGAAGAAAAACTTGCAGTTATGCCAATAAAAGCTTTTTCCTCTGGGTAAGAGCAGCTGCTGGAGTGGTGGGATAGGATTCAGATCAGGACCTCAGTGGGGACCCCTCAAAACCCATCTCCCCCTGCTTTGGTCCCAAGTCCCGCTCACCATGTTCTTTATATTAGAAAAATCAAGCATGCAGGTCCAGATCATGCAACTGGTGCATTGTCTAGTTTGGTTCTCCTGTCAATCTCCTGCTTTCATTTTCAAAATCTGCCCATTTTCCACTGCTGCATGGCACTCCCTCTCTCATCACCCCATGGTGCCATCCAGGGGCAACCCTGTTATGAGGTAAGGTGTCACCTCAGGTGGCAGATTTTGGGGGGACCAACAGGGTAGTCCCCCATCCCCACCGGCTGCCACTGGAGCAACTCCTTGAGACCAGTCTGAGCCGTGCAAGCTTATTACCCTTCCTCCCTTTCCTCCCTCTGTTGGCTCTTCTACAATCCACACTTAGGTTCTAAGCTCTGTGGGAAGCAAACATCCTTTTGCTAAATTACTCTGTGAAGCATGCTATACACAAATGATGCTGTTTCAATCATGAACACTAAGAATGAACTGAGGATGTTTCAGACCTGTCAGGCCATATCTTGAGGTAGGTGCAGATCCCACATCAGCGACAACTCTGGCCGCACTGAGAACTCTACGGTTAAACCAGTTCAGCTGCTTTCTCCTTTGAACAAGACTCTGTCTGTTTGGGAGGTCAGCTTGCCCAAAAAGAAATATGCTGCATCCAGGAACACAAAGACTCAGGTGCTCTGCTATATCTGAAGAAGGCGAGAAACAGAAGGAAAATACAACAATGAGAAATATAACAGGAAGTACTAAAAACTGTCATGATGATGGGAGGGATCATGGCTGCAAAGCATTTGGCCTGCTAAAACAGAAGCTTTACTACTCCTTCTGGGGTATCATACTTTTTGACACCCCAGGTTTAACATGTCAGTTCAGGAAGTCGCTATTTTTCAGCAGGGCTGCAAATATCAGTGCAACACAGATTGTAAAAGCATATTCTGATTTATCAGGAAAGCTGCTTGCTTTGCAGGACAGATTTATAAAATAGTGGTAATACACTAGAAACATGAAGTGGTTGAGAGGGGATTCTTAAATACAATTGAGTGCTGTGAATATTTGTAATTTTCTGCTCCAGAGGTTGAAAACACATGCTTGTTACTGTGGAGAAGATTTGATAACATCATTATTTCAATATTGGGGGGGGGAGGAGTGACAACTGGTTGCACAAGTTGATGCACAATTAACACAAGTGCAATTGTGTGATAATCATTCTGATCTCTATTATATTGCCTAGAGAGATGTCTGTCTGTCTGCCTAGAGATATGTGAATGAGGGATAAAATGCACAACTAAACTTATTGCAGATACCAATATGCATGCACTGTGCAACAATAATTTGGAACTGCATTGCAAACACTGCATATCCCCTTTTCTGATGAAGAGTTCTGAACATGTGATATCAGGCATGTAAGAAAGATCCTCTGAATAAAAGCAACAGGTTTCACTCATTTCTACCCAGAGCCATCATATTCAAAGCAGTAAGCAGGCTTGGCTTAAACCAGGGGTTCATAACCTGAGGTCCATGGTGTTAGTCCAGGTGGTCAGCAGAAAGTCTTTGTTGCACTGAATTTGCTTCCCAGTGAGCTAGAATACAGTTCTTGAAAATAACTATTCTGAGTACATTTCTTCTTTCATTTTTACTGCAGCCTTGTAAAAAAATATTTAGATATTATATATAATGGGTTGAGGGCCCATGGGTGATACTTGAGAATCGGGGGGGAGTGTCTGTAGGGTTAAGAACCTGTGGCATAGAAAGTTCTTATGCATGAGGCAAAGACCCATCTGTAACCCACTCCAATTTGTTGTCTTCTGCCTCTGCCCGCAGAGATAGTGGCCCACTTCCTCACAGATTTACTGCAATCCTCTCCCCTGTCAATCATAATGACAGGCATTTTGCGTCTGACTGGTATGAGGAACCACTGTGTTAAACTGAAATGGAGCTTTTCGGAGTCTGCTTACTTCGAGCCACTGTTCCACACTCTTGCACACCAACATTTGACAACGGGTAAATGGGCACCAAGTCGACAGCACCGAGGCAAGGATGGATTCCAACATGTGCAGCCATATCAATGGACTGGAAAGCCTCTGTGCAGGCAGAAATGACACCATCTGCTAACAAAAGAGAGAGAAAATCCAAATATGTATTGCAAACTAAATGTGAAAGGGGAAGACAGAGCATAGTCCCTCTTGTTCAAAATACAATAATGGGAAATGTTAATTAAGGAAAACACAAAGAAAAGATGAAGCATAATATATATTCAGCCTCTCCTAGCAACAGTGAAAATGTGGCTCCCTTTCTTACTTACACTAAACATTAACTTTTGGAGAAATTTCAAGGTCTCAACAGTCTTACAAATATATCCACCTGGAGAAGGAGATATGAGTATATGCTACAAACATACTTTAAAAGCTTATAAAAAGCTGGCCCACTTGTTATTCTGCTTGCTTTGCTAGTGAATCCAACTCTATAAAGGTTTGTTTTTACTGAAGCACAACAATGCTAATATTTGCAGCCACTTGACATCCTCCCGTTAACTTTGCCTGGCAAACCTGCTTTTGACTAACATCACAAACAGCCCTACAGAATGTTCCTGGGGGAGGAGGACGACAAAAAGATGCCTTTATTTGATTCCCCCATGAAAAAGGATTTCAAAAGCAGGATTTCAAAAGTGCGTTTGTCCATTGTGATAACAGTGCTTGGTATACTAGAATTAAAGGAAAGCTCTTGAGAAGAGAATGACTGTTTAAGGACATAAAAATCTACATAAATGCATCCTGCATAAATTTGGCCAAATACATACTTTTCTTCAACTTTAATTCTGACTCATGGCTGTGAGTACATTTGAGATATTAATTTTGTTTCCTAAAAGAGCTCTGTAACTGTACCCTTCTCAAAAATACCAACCAACGTTAATTTGCAAGAGATCTGTTATAGATAGGACTGGTTCAAACAAAATCGTGGCACCTGAGGTTGCAACTGACCTGGAGGCATTCACTCCCCCTCATCCCCGTGTAAGCCTCTACTTGTGTTGTAGATTTTTGATATGCCAAGCTTGGTCATGTCATCCAAACTCACCAGTCTCAGCATATCCTACCCTACTTCCTTCAGGGAAACGGACATCTGGACAATTCCTAGGGTAATGGAATGAGGCATATTACCATGTCAGGAATGGAATCAGAATTTTTGGACATCATTTCTGATTCTGTTAATGATGTATTTGCATTTCCCAGACATTGAGGCAAGTCTCATGATCATTGAGACTCACCCAGAGCGGGTTTGAAGCAGATAAAACAACACAACATTATGAGGCTCTCCACACCAGCAGTGTGGAGAGCATTACCAGGCTTTGCGGGGAGAGCGGGCTTAGCCCACTCTCCCTGCAGACGAGCAAGGAGCTGTCCTTGGGTGGCCGGATCGGCTGCCCACACGACTACCAGCTCCGTCACGGAGCCGGTAGGAGCGGTGGGGATCAAGGGCCACTTGGTCACCATCCTGGAAGTCCCAGGATGCCCCACATGAGTGTGTGGGGCATTCTGGAGAGACCCTCAAGGCCAAGAGGTTGCTTGTAGCCTCCCGGTCAGGGGTCTACACGTGTGTCGCTGCGGTGTGGAGCCGCAGCTGCACACAGTTGCCAAAACAGGGTTAGTGGAGCCCTCGCTCTGCTAACCTCATTTGGAGGGGACCTTAAGCGGGCTAACTGCTGGGAGACACGAGGCTCCCAGCAGTTTCCATGACTGCAGGAAAACAGGCTAAGCTCCCTTAGCCCGCTTTCCTGCTGTCGTGAGAATAGTCTCTGTAACTTCTGTTTTTGATACTCAATGCAATGCCTATTCAGACCCTGAATTAATAAATCAGCAGTTTTTTGAGTTTTCCTCTAGTCTGTATAGTAGTAACAAATCTAATACTGATGCAGATAGCATATTACAAAAGGTGCATCTTCCACATTCAACACAAGATCAAGTCAATATTTTAGCTGCACCTCTTTCTCAAGAGGAAATAATGACCACAATTAAATCTATGGAATCCAGCAGGACGGACAGATTTCGTGGAGTTTTACAAGAAATATATCTGTTTCCTGGCTCCAATTTTACTGGAGGTCTACAGTGATGCTTTTTAAAATAAGCGCCTCCCTCCTTCTTTTAATGAAGCTTATTTAACTGTTCTCCTTAAGCCCAGTAAAGACTCTGGGTTATGCACTAACTATAAACCTATCTCCTTGTTAAACATGGATGCTAAGATTTTGACAGCCATGTTGACACACAGGGGGCAGACTGTGCTTCCTACTGTTATTCATCCTGTTCAAGGCAGATTTATATCTGGCCATCAATGATCAGCTAATGTTAGATTGTTGATTGATGTAATATCTCTGTCCTCAGAGAAGCAAGACCCAGCCACTATAATTTATTAAGATGCGGAAAAGGCATTTGATATGGTCCATCTGGGGTTCCTGAAATATGTTTAGGCTAGAACGGGGCACACATTAGGGATGTCCTCTATCTCCTCTTCTTTTCAACATGGTGTCAGAACCCCTGGCTTGTGCTATTAGAGACCTGGAAAAAATAAAAGGTATTACACTAGGTGGGACTGAGCACAAACTGATTTTATATACAGACAATATTTTACATTTTATTGATAAACCAGAGGTCTCAATTCCCAATCTTATTTCTTTGGTTTAAAGGTTTGGTAAAGTTATTCCAGTTATTCCATAAATTGGGGTAAATCAGAGTTGATACCTTTAGGCTCTGCAGATCTACCTGCTGACTGTAGGGTATGTGGTTTCAGGTGGTGTCCAGAGTCTTTTGTCTATTTAGGTATAGTAGTCTCTAAGAAACTTTCTCAATTAGTAAATTTAAATTTTTTCAAGTTTTTGGTTCAAATGAAAAAAAGACTTAGATCATTGGACTACAATTCTGGGTATCTAGGTTAAAATAAGTGTGGTTAAGATGAATCTAACACCAAGGGGTGTGTGTGTGTGTGTGTGTGTGTGTGTGTGTGTGTGTGTGTGTGTGTAGAGAGAGAGAGAGTGTTAGTTCTTCCACGTCTTATACCTTCATCCTATTTTAAGCAAATTTATAAATTAGTCAATGAATTCTTTTGGCAAGAACACCCACCCAGATTTTCATTTCATAAACTTCAACTATCTATTGAAGAAGGCGGATTTAATTTTCCGCATTTTGGGGCTTATTATTGGGCATTTATTTTATCTTCAGTATTAAGTTGGAACAATGAGCCACAAGTCTTGGCCACACCTTGGGCACAGCTCGAGAGTTATTATTTGACCCCACTGAAATCTTGGCAGGTGCTCATTATTTGTTTGTGGAGCTGGGTCAGTGGTCTAAAGCCATAAATGGTGGTTTAATTGGTGGTTAAAGCCGCAAGGCATATATGGAGAACCATGGGCTCCAGACATGGTTTTGATCTTTTCAAGCATGAAAAGCTTACGTTGTAGGTGAATTCTGGTTTGAAGATTGCTTGTAAGTCTTTTTATTGGGCTAACTGGAACTCCCACAACATCATTACATTAGATCAATTAATATCTTCTGAAACTGTTTATAAACCTTTTGACACTTTGAAAGCTGAGTTTGATATACCTCCAAATGCTAGCTGGCAGTTTATTGAACAAAAGCATTTATTGTAATGACTCTTTGGTCCTGATGCAATTGCAGTTTCTGGAATTCCATCTTTATTATTAGACTTGGAACATTTATTAGATGCATCTAAGCCTGTAACCTTGTTTTATCAGAAACCTAAAGATATCAATATGATTTTTATCAATTATATCTGAGATCTTTGGAATAATGACCATGAATACACTATTTTATTAAATCAATGGCAGGTCACTTTGAAGGCAATGAAATGTGCCTTCTGCGATCTCAAAATGTGGCTAATACAGCAGAAACTTTTACTAGTTTTTACAGAAAGTGTTAGGTTTTAGAGGTATAATCTGCATGAGTTATCGCACCATATTGGCCTGAAATTCATAAGGCAGTTAATATGACATTGCAGTTATCATTGCCTGTTAAGGACATTTATGTTTTGTTGGGGTATATCCCCAGCATATGAAATTTAGCAATACATCAAGAACTGTGGATTCTTTGTGCTTGGGGTGTTACCAAAAGGATTATAATACAACAGTGGAAAGACAAATTTACTCCTGAATTGCAACTTTGGATTGTTGAAATGTATTCCCTATCAGCATTTGAACTGGGGGGGCGGGTTTGCATCAGCAAGGTAAAGAAGAGGAATTCTCAGTGATCTGGTCAAACTTTAATGAATTGTTTATGCTTTGAAATACAAGACATATATCCTTGATGAAGGTTGTTCCTCCCATCCCCTCCACCCCATGTCAGTTGTATCTTATAATGAGTAAGTTGTGCTTAAAAGGGATTTAAATTTTTTTATTTCTCTCCCACCCGCCCGTCAGTTATATTCACATGTATTACTATTCTCCTTGATAAGAAAAAAAAATTAAATAAACTAAAAACATGTATTGGAAAACAAAAAGTAACCAAACCAGAAATCCTAAGGAGTACCTCTCTCACATGTTTAGCTTCCTCCGTTTCATCTGCTAGAGAAAACAGGAGCTTTTTGGGTCTGTGAGCCATTAAAGACCTTATTTAACTAGCAGCATGTCACATGGTCAGGCAGCCGTGTCCCATGTGAACCACCTCATGCTTTAAGATCTTCTGGCAAGGACATGCTCCAGGAGCCTTCTCTGATATCAGACTCACATCCACTGAGATGCCTTTTGAGTGTGGCATCTCTTTTTCATTTCAGAAAGTAAGATGATCTTTAGGAAGCAATCCAAGGATTCTAATGATCTTTGGGAAGATTTCCCGTATCAAGAGGGGTTAACTTCCTGCTGATTCTCTGCTCTTCACAGAACTGATTTAATGACAGTGGTTGACATGATGCGCAGCATACCATGGGCAGTTCTGCACTGCCTAACTTCTGTGGGTGTCTAAAACAATGCTGGCACTATTGCACAAGCATGCTCTTGTGCTAATACATAAAATTCTGCAATGGTGCTTGCGCAACACTGCAGCCATTGCTAAAAATGGCATAGTGTCACACAAGCATGATTGCTCAATTTTATATATTAGCAGAAGTGGGCTCTCGTGCAGTAGCTCTGCCCTTATTTTATTTTTCCGCAGCAGCACAAGTTGTGCAAAACTGCCCATGGGACGCTGCACATCATAGCAGCCAGTGAGTTTTAATGATTCAGTTAGTCTTTAGGTTTTGATCTGGGCAAGTTTTATTCTTGTAATATGTTTGACTGTTGTGAGCTGCCTTGCATATCTACATGGCTAAAAGGCAGAATAAAAATGGAAGGAAGGAATGTAGCTATTCACACACGTAGGCAAAACTGGGCTAAGGAAGCCCAACCCGGTTTTGCCTGCTTGTGTGCACTGCCGGGATTGGGCCCAATCCCAGCGGCACCTTGACAAACCCTCCTAGGTAGCCACTAGGCAAGGGCTCTCCTCACCCCATTTCTGTGATCGTCTGCCAGCTGTGGTTGCTTGCAGACAGTGGGGATCCCAGCCAGCTCCAGGGAGCGGGGGGTTTCCCATAATGCACCACACACTCATGCAGTGCATTATGGGCACTTTGGGGGGAGGGGCGGTGTAGGGTGACACGGCCGGCACCCCAAGCTACTGGCAGCACCAGTCATCGTCTGGGAGGGTGCTCGGCCTCTCTGGATTGTCTGTGGCAAGGTCAGCTTTTTAAGGCTTCTTCCCCGCTAATCCTCTTGCCAAGGAATGAATGAACAAACAGCAAGCAAATGAGGACCATCAACAGTTTGAGGGCTAACAGGTGCAGCGGTGCCCAACCCCACAGTGATAGATGTTCTTAACTGTAAACCTGTCTCCCATCCCATCCATGGATTAATCTGTAATCCATTTCCTTTCATCAGCAGATTAAACCCTCTCATTCTTTTTTAGTATATCAAAATATGTGCTTGTTAGTTGTATTGGAAAAGGAAAGCCAAGGAAAGAGTGTTTGTTTCTAACACTTCTGATTTCAGAGTTATTCAAAAAGCTAAAAAATGTAGCACGTGTCTCAAAATACAAGTTGCAGATGTGAGAAAACTAACATGTATCAGAATATTTGCTATACATATATTAAAATGGCCTTACCAAGCTTGTCAACCGGAGCTGCTATTGTTATGACAGACCTGTTATAGTCATAGTCTGAAAATACATTAAGCACGGTTATTTGCGGATGCTCCTGACCTATAGGGAGAAAAATGGAACGATCTGAAGAGGTCAAATGCCAAATAAGGGCTGCCAATTCATTTCCCCCCCCTTATACTTTTTATTCAATTTTCCAAACACAAAAGGACAAACACAAATGATACAAGCACTCACAAACACACACAATAAAGACTTCCATCTCATCATTGGAACAAGTGTTGTTAACAATAACCGGATCTTGCCTATAGATTAAACATTCTCTCCCCAATAGTTCATATAGAAAACAGCTTTGGGGTGTTTTTGAAGCATTTGTTGTTAGCCCTCAAAAGCCTGACAAAAATCCATTTTGTGATGTATTTTTAAATAGACAAGAAGAGGGTCCCATTCTTTTTTAAAATCTTCAAATTTATTTCTTAATAGTGATGTTAAGAAACCCCTGCTAACTGGGCAAAGAGGCACCTTTTAGTGTGGTGATTCTCTTTATTTAGCAGGGGGAGAGTAACTGGACCTATCCACCCCCAGCCCCAGCACAGTACTTCCAGTGACTGTTGCTGGTGTGTGTCTTATGTTTCTTTTTAGAATGTGAGCCCTTTGGGGACAGGGAGCCATCTTATTTGTTTGTTATTTCTCTTTGTAAACCGCCCTGAGCCATTTTTGGAAGGGCGGTATAGAAATCAAATTAATACTACTACTAATAATAATAATGATTATGTTAATTTTGCCATTTCTGCCAATTCTAGTACTTTAAGAATCCATTCCTCTTTATACGGGCATTGACTGTCTTTCCATTTGCGCACAAATATCAGTCTTGCTGCCGCTGTTAAGTACATGAAGAGGGTCCAATATTTCCTCGGGAGAGCAATGTTATCAATAGCTAATAGTATTGATTCTGGACTCTTGGGAAAAGTCATTTTGAATACTTTTTTAAGCTCGTTATATATTAAGTCCCAATAACCTCTCGATTTATTGCATGTCCACCATAAATGTAAATAGGAACCCTCTTCTTTCTTACATTTCCAACATTTATTTGACATATTCTTGTAGATTATGGCCAGCTTTTGGGGTGTAAGATGCCATCTGTACATCATTTTCAAAATATTTTCCTTTAAATTAGAGCAAGCAGTAAATTTTATATCTTTTACCCAAAGTTTTCCCCATTTTTCCAAATCAATGTTATAACCAAGGTCCTGGGCCCATTTAATCATTGAGGTTTTTACTACCTCCGTTCTTGTGTCTTCCAATAGTAATAGGCCATACATCCTGGATATGAGTTTTTCTTCCTTTTCGCACAACTGTAGTTCAAATTCTGACTTTAGTAGGTTGAAACCCTTTTTACAGTCTTGCTTAAATAAAGCATTGATTTGATGGTATTGGAACCAAGAGATATTCCAATCCTGCATATGTTCTAACTTTTTAAGTTCGTATTTTACACCTTGAGGGACGAGCAATTGTCGATACGTGGGCCAAGATTGTTGCATATTTTTCTGTTTTCTAGATATAACTTCCAATGGAGATACCCAAAGTGGGATTTTTGCTTCTAACAAAAATTTGTTTTTCGTCCATACCATATATAGACTTTTTCTAACATAATGATTTAAAAATTCTTTATTTACTTTTACCTTGTCATAAAATAAATATGCATGCCACCCAAATCTTAAATCAAATCCTTCCAAATCCAACAATCTTGGATTTTTTAATGTAATCCATTCTTTTATCCAGGTTAGGCATATCGCTTCGAAATATAACTTAAAAATTGGTAGTGTGAATCCTCCTCTCTTCCTATCATCTGTTAGGTTTTTAAAGTTTATCCTTGGTCTTTTTGCTTTGCCAGACAAAATTCCTTACATCTTTGTGCCATTGGACGAAAATTGACATTGAATTTATTATTGGTACTGTCTGGAAGAGATATAACATTTTAGGAAGAACATTCATTTTAATAATGGCAATTTTTCCACTTAATGATAAATTCAGTCTATTCCATCTGCTCAAGTCCGTCTTTATTTCTTTCCAAGTTTTGATATAATTATTTTGAAACAATAATGCATTGTTTGTGGTAAGCGTCACTCCTAAATAATTTACCTTTTTTCCCACTTTAAAACTGGATCTCAGAGCAAATCTTTCAATGTCTTCTTTGTTCATGTTTTTAGTTAATACCTTTGTCTTGTCTTTATTTATATAGAACCCTGCCAGGTTCCCATATGATTCTAATATCTCCAATAGTGTATCAATTGATTCTAAAGGATCTTGTAAAAATAACACTATATCATCTGCAAAGGCTCTTAATTTATATCTTTGTGTCCCTATTGTCAATCCTTGTATTTTAGTCTCTTCCCTTATCATCCTACACATAATTTCCAAAACCAATATAAACAATAATGGGGATAGGGGACAGCCTTGTCTAGTACCTTTTTGAATACTAAAATAATCTGTAAGTTCTCCATTAACCTTAATATTTGCAGGACTGCCAATTCATATTAAATACATGTTCCATTCTAAAAAATTACATGCTGATTTAGAAAAACACCAAACAGTCTGGCAGAACACAACTTACTGGTTGCACTCGTAGTGCACATCTACACTAAAGTGTGCTGTCAAGTCGATTTCGACTCCTGGCACTCACAGAGCCCTGTGTTTTGACTGTTTTAGCATCGTTTACAAATGTTTTAAAATTTTAAATTGTAATGTTTCAATTTTTACTATGCCATTTATTTTGTTTTAACTACTGTTTTAAGTTTTTTTGTTGTCATTTATTTTAACTAATGTTTTAGCTTTTTGTTTGTTGTAAACTGCCAAGAGACGTGAGTTTTGGGCGGTACTGAAGTGTGTTAAATAAACAAACAATAAATGGCTCCACTCTCAGAAGCTGTTTTCCCATATCTTCAAACCTGGTATAGTTAAGCCTTGTAGGCAACACCTAACATTCAGAAGACCTCCACTATAACATTCATTTCACTCACACAGTGTACAGCAATTTGGTACTGTTCAGTTTCAGGAATTTATTCTATCTTTGTTGTTGTTGTTAGAAATTGCTACTTAGCTACTTGCAGATCTATGGCCTTGTCTTGCGTTAGGGCTCATACAAACTGCATTCCAAAATGCTTTCAAAATCAATAGGCTGCAATTTGGTATGACTTCAGAAAAACATGGCACAAAACTGCTGACCAAAATACAGCTATCATAAAAACTCAGAGCTGGAAGGAACTCAGTGTATCATAATCATTTAGTCTCATCTCCTGCCCCAAGGCAGGACAATACCCACATCAGCTTCAATGGATAGTTTAATGGGGAAGAGAGCTGGTCTTGTGGTAGCAAGCATGACTTGTCCCCTTAAGCTAAGCAGGATCTGCCCTGGCTGCATACGAAAGGGAGACTAGAAGTGTGAGTGATGTAAGATATTCCCCTTAGGGGATGGAGCTGCTCTGGGGAGAGCATCTAGGCTTCAAGTTCCTTCCCTGGCATCTCCAAGATAGGGCTGAGAGGGCTTCCTGCCTGCAACCTTGGAGAAGCTGCTGCCAGTCTGTGAAGACAATATTGAGCAAGATGGACGTATGGTCTGACTCGGTATATGGCAGCTTCCTATGTTCCTATGTTCCTAAAATCTTCATGATCTTTAGCTTAAATATTTTGTTGGATGAGAATGGAATGCCTCCACTGTGCAGACCTGACAGACATTTTCCTGATCAGAGCTTCATTTGGGTCAGAGCTCACCCAGAATCTGTTTCTAGTATCAGGGCTGACAACAAAAATACCTGATGTATTAATACATAGAAATGTCTCTGAGCATGTACAGAATGCCATTCTCTTACCAATTCACCACAGGTTTCCCCACTTTAGAATTAAAGAGCAGAATTTCCAGGGCAGACTGAGACACCATGGTTTTAGAAGCTGACATATGTACAGCTGTGGGAGTCCAGGGGTTGGGCAAGAGGGATCACTCCCCCCCCCCCGGATTGAGCCAATTCCCACTGAATTCAGTGGAGGTATTCCCAGGAAGGGAGGTACAGGATTGCTGGCTTTGAGCCCCCACCCCCCACACATATCTTCAAACCTAGTGTAAATGAAGCACTGTAGACAGGCCCTGTTTGAGCCCTGGCACTACTCTTTTTAGAAATCAAGCACTGTCTTGAATTTATTGCTGTTTAGATTGGTAAAACTCAAGGTGACATACATGGGGGGCGGGTATGATCTGGCCTAATGATTTCTATAGGATTCTGTTAAACAAATGCTTAAGGTCCCAGTCCTATGCACACTTAGGAGTTAAGTATCATTGGGAACTAAAGAAGAATGCTTATTTCAAAGCAAACGTGTATTGTATTGAATTGAACTGAACTTTGGCGGGACTGAACCTGCTCTGAGAAGTCTAACTCAGTTCTTACCATTATCCTGACAAAGAGCAGCTTTTGCTACTTTCTCGACAACGTCCCTTTTTCTTCCTTCTGAAATATTTAGCAAGCAAGCGGCCAAACGCACCCCTATTCTGGGGGAAGCCATTTTCATTCCTGAAAGAAAAATTCCATGGGTTTGTTTGTTGGTGCAAGAACACACAGGATACAAATATTTTAAACAAATAAGCAAAAGATAGGAGAGACTGCCTTTTCAGGGTGGTTGTTCCACAGTATATAGAACCACTCTTGAAGATTTGTGGGAACCATGGAAGGAGGATTAATTTCCAGAAACAATGCAAAGACATTCCATGAGGGAATATTTTGTTTTTACATTTATATCCCGCTCTACCTCGAAGGAGCCCAAAGCAGTTTTATGTTTTAAAACATATTGTCACCTTTGCCCTGCATCAAATCTTCAGTACAGGGAAGAAAACAGACCGTTAGGGGCTTTTAAAAGTGATTCTATCTTATTTGAAGGAAATATATTGAACTGGCATCCTTCAGTATATACATTGAGTGCATACCCAGTGCTGGGAAGAAGAGCTTCCTTGTGGATCCTGGAACTAAAGGTGTCTAGAAGGGCACTGCATCCTCAAATCCAACAAGGGCAAACGAGCAGCTGCCTAACTGACGCCCCCTAAAGCGTAAGCCAACAAGAAGTTTGTTCACCTGTGTGCTTTATTCACCAGGAGCAAAGGCGCCTGCCTGGCTTTGCGTAACAGCTCCCAGCCGGATGCCGATCAGATGGGCAGAATGACACCAACTTTGCCAAATGGGGAGTCCAGACCAGTCGACACTTGTAGCGACTGCAGCCCCTGGCTGCTGCTGAGCGTTCTGTCTCCGCCCCCTCCGCCCTCGCTTGTGTTTTGCTCGTCGCCTCTTCCGGGAAACTGAAGTCAGGGCCATTTTTACGGTATGGTTGGCGGGGAATGAGCGCGACGTTTGTCCGGGGCAGTCATGGGCTCGGGGATTTATTTTGCGCGGCAGTTTGAGCGACGCTTTGGAGTCTTCCCTGGGAAAGCTTGTGAGCACGCTCGAAAAGAGTTCGGAGAGAGGGTCGCTCAGCGGGCAACTATCCGCCCCGCCCCGGGGAAACATTTGTGGCTTTCTGCTGGAAACTGGCATTCTAGCAATGTGGTGGGGTTGCCCATCTTAGTTACCAAGGGAATGGTAAGGTCGCAAGAAGAAGTAATAGTGGGGGACTTTCAACTCTCTGTTGAGACAAACTCGGTTAAGCATCCAAACCCCAACAATTTCTTGGCGTTTCTTAATGACGACTTGCTCGTTCAGAAGACAAAGAAATAAGGGGATTTGACTTGAGCCCAGACAAGTAGGGAAGAACTGGTCGCTGAGATTAAATTAGAGTGGTGCGGGAAGGAAACTTGGGGGTGGGGGGAAGTAACCATGTCTTGCTGTCATTCATGATCTCATAGAAAGCTGAAGGTTGGGGTAGTCAAGCAAGTACCTTCGATTTCAGAAAAACTGGTTTTAATGTGCGCAGAAAATCGCTATTGGCTAGATTAGGGTTGTCAACATTTCATTGCCAGAATGAAGGACACAGGTTTGTGGGGGCTGGCTGGGCTGGGAGGTGTGTGAAGTGGTAATCAGGAGCCTGAGTATCATCGACCTATATGTAATTGAATTATATGCTATTGAACAAATGAGGGTCAAATGCTGCCCCTATAGGGACCAGCATTTCATCCCTGAAGTGAGGGACATCCTGTGTGATGAGGGACAGTTGGCAACCCTAGGCTAGATGAGCTAATGGGGTAAGGATCTTAAGATGGGTGGGCATTCCTGAAGGCTCAGTCACAAACCCCAATGAGAAAGAAAAATGAGAGGTTTTTTTTGTTTTTTAAGTCCAATTGGCTGCACAAAAAGGATGGTGATTAGCAGAAAATTTAAAAAAGGACATCTGTGAGAAACTGAAGGAACTTTGCCCTTCCTTTAGAACAAATACACAGACTTGTAGGGACAATGTCAGGAAAGCTAAAGCTCGACAGGAGATGGCAAGGGATGCCAAAAGCAACAAAAAGGGCTTTTTCAGGGATGTTCAAGCGAAGAGGAAGGAAATGGCAGGGACACTAGCCAGTAAAGATGGTAAAATGTTAATGGATGACAAAAAGAAGGGGGCACTGCTCAACCTCTATTTTCCCTCCATATTCAAAAAGGGGAATGGTGTGCAACCAGTGTGGTCTAGTGGTTAGAGTGTCAGACTAGGACCAGGGAGGTCTGCATTCAAATCCCCATTCAGCCATGAAGCTCACTGGGTGACAGAGGTGCTCTTACTCCCGGACCTTGGGGCCCCATTCTGTGGCCTCCAAGGTCCAGGGGGACCTCCTGCCGCCAGCCCACCTCTCACCTGCCCTATGGCTGTCCCGCAGCGCCGAACTGTGGCCCCCAAAACGTCCATAATTCTAGCCGCCATGTGCGCAGCTGCTGGTGGGTGGGGAGTGTGGGGGGTGAGCTGAGCATGCTTCCCTCACCCCCATGGTGGTGGTGGTGGGTGGAGCGGGAGCGGCCGCTGGGCCTGACTGTTTGGCCCAGTGGCCCTTGAAAACTGCAAGGCACTCCAGCGCACCTGTGCAGTTAGAACAGAGTGTTGCAAGCCCGTGACATCAGGACTGGCAACTCTCTGTTTCAACTGCACAGGCACGTTGGAGCGCCTTGCAGTTCTCAAGGGCCACTGGGCCAAACAGTCAGGCCCAGCGGCCACTCCCGCTCCACCCACCACTGCCGCCGCCACCATGGGGGTGAGGGAGGCCTGCTCGGCTCACCCTGCGCACACCCCAGCCGCACACATGGAGGCTAGAATTATGGAAGTTTTTGGCGCCGTGGTTTGGCGCAGCAGGGCAGCAGCAGCAAGCTTCTGGGGAGGCCATCCACAGAAGGCCTTTGAAAAATGCAGGGCCCCCCCCTTTAACAAAAAAAAAAAGTTTCAACTTTTTAAAAACTCACGGAGGCGGATGGTCTCCGTAGCCCTTCAGGACCAGGCACCAAAATTACCTAGGTGCACCCCTACTGGGTGACTTTGAGCCAGGCACTTATATCTCAGCCTCACCAATCTCACAGGGTTGTTGTGAGAATAAAAGATAGCCATGAACATTGCCCTGAGCTTCTTAGAGGGATATTAAATGTAAAAGTAAAGTAAAACCTAATGAGAGCAGTGTGTGTGTGAGAGGGTGGGGACGGGGGCAGAACTGCAGTTCAAAGTTGATAAGGAGCTGATCAAGAAACCTCTTATCTATCTTAAATTTTCAAGTTTTCAAAACCAGATGCATTGCATGTTAGGATAGTAAAAGGACTTGCAAATCTCTATCTATCAACTTGGAGAAGTCCTGGGAAATGTGTGAGATGCTGCAAGCCTAAGGTGACCACCTCATTGAGGAGCTGGCCTTGGAGGAAGGTGCAGAGTAGAGGAGAGATCCAGAGGCAGCAGCAACCAGAGCAAACTTTTGCTTGCAGCCGGGACCAATGTGAAGCAAGCGGCTCACTTCTGTACACACCAAAAGATGGGCTGAAAACTCCCAGTCTCAAGTCAGCCTTGCTTTTTTGCTCCCTCCCTCTCCTGCAGCACATTTTTCTTATTTGGAGATGATTTAAAGTGTACCTCTAGAAAACTTGAAAAAGTAGCACAAACACAAGTGTTGCAAACAAACAAAAAAACGTTAAAGTTCTCCAACTGTACTTCCTAAATCAGTCTCACTATAAATGTCAGAAAGAAAAAAATTCTGGCTTATGCTATGATTAAATTCCTAATGGTTAAATTTTTAATAGCCAGATGGTAAAAGACATATGATATATTAATGATTCAAGTTAGAATGTGTAGCACCATCTTGTGGTGATCAGAGTTGATTCTCTGTTTAGACATTCCATTAGAGAGAGAGAGAGAGAGAGAGAGAGTGTGTGTGTGTGTGTGTGTGTGTGTGTGTGTGTGTATGTGTATGTGTATGTGTGTGTGTGTAAATAAAACTGTGATGCTGGATAAGGATGGATTTGCCAATCAATTCCCTTGCACCAGCAGAACAAAATGTTGCCTCTATGCTGAAGGAACAAGGGGCAAAAATGTTGTGGGTGTGTTAGGAGAGGAACGGAGCTTGGGAGGAATCCTATACTTGCTTACAGGATGGTCATACCCTCTCATAACAGTGTAATGCTATGTCTGGAAAAGAGGTGACATAGGCAAAGACACCACAGGTAAGCCAGGGGAGGACTGATTTTGGAGAGGAAGCTCATGCCTCAAGGCAGGTCTTCCAACGTCTCTCATCTCTCCCTCCCAAGAACATCAAGGTGAGCAGAGCACTCCAACACCCTGGTCACGGTGCATCTTCTCTTCTCCTATGGCCCTTGCAATATGGTGAAACATTATCTTGGCTTAACAGCTCACCTAACTGCATATGTGTGGTAGCAATCTCTTACGAACAGGACATAGAATGAATCTGCTGTTGGTTGCTTGAAGGAAGGTCCAGTTGGCCAGAGATCCCAAATGCAGGTATGTTCCCAGGGCCAGCTCCAAGTTTGAGGAGGTCCTTGGCAAGGTGACCTGCTGGTAGTGGACACAAGTTTATTTTAATGTCAGGGAGCCCAGAGCAGCAACAGCAGCATTCCAGTGGCTGCTACAACGCGACATAGGACAAAAACACGGTAGGCAGCAGGTGACAGCTAGAACACTGCTGCTGCTCCACCTAGAATGACGGAAACCCATGTAAGAGGAGGGGATGGGGAGGGGAGTCAACTCAGGCTGCAGATGTTGGCTATGGGCTGGACACAGTTCTCCCCAGAAGACCAGAACAGGCATCAGCACTAGGTCGGCCTTGGCCAGTGGGCCCTTGGCAAGCTGCCCAAAGATATCTTATGGTGATGCCAGCCTTGTGTGCTCCCCATTATGCTCTGGGGAAGGCACAGCCGCCCTTCACTGACGAACATCAAGCGCTCCACTTCACTCATTACTAGTATGAGGGAGACGTTCATTGTATTCCTCACAGGCTCAGACTCATGGAAGCCACATGGAAGAAGAAGAAACAGTAGCTAGAGACAGAGTTCCCAAGTGACTCTCTTTATTGAAAGGGTGGTAAATATTGTTTTAATGTCAACATTGTCTCCCTCCCACACCACAGGCATCCCCAAATGCAGACATCGGTGGGACACCAGGGCTGATGGGCGCCCAGCAGTAAAGTGGGAAGCCAAGCTCCTCTGTTTGCCATGCAGCTTCCAAGGAACGGGCCCTGCAAGACTAAAAAGGAAGCAACTCCTGTTCCTCTGTAATGTTGTCAGAACTTACTCTGTTGCTGATCTTGTTCAATAAAAGCAGTGATTGAGCCCTTCTCTGTCCTGGTGGTTAGCAGAATGGGAACCACCCCCTGGTTACACATGCCTTCATGACAGGGGCTACCCAGTGGGAGAAGGTTCTTCACCACAACACCCAATCAAGATAGCAGTCTGTCTGTATCTTGCCCTTAGCTTTGCTTCTAGAGCATCAGCAAGGGTGATAGGGCAGAATCCGATGGGTCAATGTCCTCCTGACTCCCCTCTCTCAATTACTGTTGGTGTGATAAACCAAGCACTGCTGCTGTCATGCCATGGAATCAGGTAGGGTGTGTGTGTGTGTGTGTGTGTGTAGATTGATAATAAGGTTGGCTAAGGAAACAGACATCAGACAATGGCAATCATCCAAATGTAAATGAAGGAGTTGTGGCTGAATGAAATAATAATGGGTGGGCAAAATGAAAGGCAGGAATGAGTAAACAATTACCAACATGAGGCTATTGGTCTGTGTGCCGGACACTTTGACTGGCTGCACTCTCTGGGGCAGTGTTCTTCATTGTAAGGCTTGAGGGCCAATGGTGGCCCCCATCAACCCTAAATGCATCATCCCCCTCATTGTTTACTGGGTCTGTGTGAAGTTTCCACTTCTCTGCACAGTCCCACTGGCACCATGTGGAGGTGGCCATCCTCACCATACTATGCTGCACTTTGTCCCGTGCCAGGGAGCTCCTTTAAGGGAAATGAAACCTTCTTGAGCCCCTGAATCCTCTTGGAAGGCATACACAGAGTGCTGGGTAGCTGTTCCCAGCACGTTCCTCACAGAGCTCTTAAGAGCATGGGCATCCACCTGACTTGGGGGGGGGGGGGCGGCGTCTGGGGAAAGCCTGCAATCCTATACTCACTTATCTGGGAGTATGCCTCATTGCATTCAATGAGACTGGCTCAATCCAGTGATGGCATCTGACCCCCTTTGCCCCCACCCCCCATGCTTAAGAGAAGGCTTTCTCTCTTAAAGGGCCCTCCAAGCACTGAGAAAAGCACAATGCTGTGTGGAGGGCAGCACAGTGGGAAATGGCTCTCACATTGAAGGTTTTTGGCCCAAGTGGCCCCTGCTTGAAAAACAGTGAAGATCATTACTCTGGGGCATAACAATAAAATAAAAATATAATATAATCCACAACTTTTTGTTAGTCACCCCATAACAAATTGTTCTCTGGACAGCTCACAATAACACCTTCCTGGATCTTGCTCTTGGGAGCCCATAGCAAAGTATCAACCCTCGCACCTCTCGTATGCTATATCTATGCTGGTTCAGCAGGTGACAGCTCCATCTTCAGTGCCAGCCTCTATTATTTTATTTTATTTTATTGTTAAATTTATTTACCGCCTTTCATTAAAACAATCCCAAGGCGGTTTACAGCAAAATTTAAAAACAAGATGGTAAAAAAGACACAATTAAAATATTAAGTGAAAAATATTAAACAAATCTGATTAAAAATTTAAAACAAAAGCATAAAAGCAATACAGAGTACAAAGAGCAGCAGCAGAGAATCAAATAAATGCCTGGGCAAAAAGCCAAGATTTTACACTCTTTCTAAAAGCTGTGATGGAGACCGAGGAGCGAATAGCCACCGGGAGAGCATTCCAGACTCTAGGGGCAACAACAGAGAAGGCCCTGGTCCCACGTGCACGACAACTGAGCCTCACTCATTGTCAGCACCCGGAGCAGAGCCCCCTCAGATGACCTCGTCAAGTAGGCAGTAACCCTTGGGAGCAGGCGGTCCCTCAGGTATCCCATGCCCAAACCATTAAGGGCTTTAAAGGTCAAAGCCAGCACCTTGAATTGGACCCAGAAACAAGCTGGTAGCCAGTGCAGCTCTTTCAAAATGGGTGTGATGTGCTCCCACCGGGCAGCTCTGGATAAAACCCTAGCTGCCGCATTGTGCACTAGCTGCAGTTTCTGAATATTCTTCAAGGGCAGCCCCACGTAGAGCGCGTTACAGTAATCCAGCTGTGATGTGACTAAGGCATGGGTAACTGGCCAGATCTGCCTTCTCGAGAAAGGGTCATAGCTGGCGCACTAGCCGAAGCCGTGCAAAGGCACCCCTGGCCACCGCCTCCACCTGAGCTTCCAAAAGCAGAGCCGGGTCCAGTAGTACCCCCAAGCTGTGTACTTGCTCCTTCAAGGGGAATGCAACCCCATCCAGAACCGGTAAAATCTCCTCATCCCGATTGGCTCTCCTACTGACCAACAGTACCTCCATCTTATCCGAATTCAATTTCAGTTTGTTAGCCCACATCCAACCCATCACGGCCTCCAGCCCCTGATTCAGCCTCCCTAGGATCAGATAACAAGGAGAGATAGAGCTGAGTGTCATCCGCATATTGCTGACAACTCAGTCCAAGTCCCCGGATGACCTCTCCCAGCGGCTTCATGTAAATGTTAAACAGCATGGGAGACAAGACCGATCCCTGCGGGACCCCACAGGGCCGAGCAGTAGTCCCCCAGCACCACCTTCTGGACCCTCCCCTCAAGAAAGAACTGGAACCACTGCAACGCAGTACTTCCAACTCCCATACTCAAGAGGCAGCCCAGAAGGATACCATGGTCAATGGTATTGAATGTCGCTGAGCGGTCCAGCAGAACCAACAGGGACACACTCCCCCTGTCTAGTTCCCGGCGTAGGTCATCCACTAGAGCGACCAAGGCAGTCTCAGTCCTATACCCGGGGCAGAAGCCGGATTGAAAAGGGTCCAGATAATCCGTATCATCCAAGACCCTCTGGAGCTGGGATGCCACCACACGCTCTATCACCTTGCCCAAAAAGGGAAGGTTAGAGACCGGTCTATAGTTGTCCAGGTTGGAGGAATCAAGGGAGGGCTTTTTTAATAATGGTCTTATCATCGCCTGCTTGAGGCACGATGGCATCCTGCCCTCCCTTAATGAGGCATTAATAATCACCTCCAACCATCTACCTGTCCCCTCCCTGGCAGCTTTTATTAGCCATGAAGGACACGGGTCAAGAGCACACGATGTCACCTACACACTGCCCAGGATCTTGTCCACATCCTAAGGCTGCACCAACTGAAAAAAATCCAACACAATAGGACCAGATGGTACCAGAGGCACGTCTGCCGAAACTGCCAAAACTCTGGAGTCCAAATCAGCATGGATGCGAGCGACTTTATCCGCAAAGTGACACGCAAACTGATCACAGTGGGCTGTGGATGATTCCTCCCCCATTACCTGGGGGGATGTGTGTAGCAATGTCTTAGCTCCACGAAACAGCTCCACAGGTCTGCACTGAGCAGATGCAATGGAGGAGGAGAAAAGGCATTTCTTTGCCACCCCCATGGAGTAGTCCCTAAAATGGGCTCTAGCCCGTGTTTGGTCGGATTCGTCATGACTCTTCCTCCAGCGTTGTTCCAGCCATCACCCAAGTTGTTTCATCGCCCTAAGCTCCAAGGAAAACCAAGGAGCCGAACGGGCTCCACCAAGTCAGAGAGGGCATTTAGGAGCAACCGTGTCAACAGCCCACGGTCAATGGCTCCTTGGTGTTCCCTTCTCTGTATGAGCAGGGAAGGGAGGGAGAGAAGGAGGGAGGGGTGAGATATGGGCCAGGCCCCATAACTACAAAGACACCACATATCTGATTATCCTGTCAGCTGCTATGGCTGTGTGATTAAGGTCTAGAGTGGGAGGCCTAGGCTCTACTCCCACTACCTTTCCCATCCAAAATGATTGTTGCTAGCACCCAAAAGTAGGCTCTTCCTTATGGAGGCCATATTTACACTTCCCAGTGGTGGTGTTCAGACCTCCACCTCCTGCTTTTCATGGCATTGCTCTTTCCCACTGAGCTACTAGTACCAATGGAGGGTGCTGTTGCCTGTGCTCTGCCTTTTGTCATGCCTATTGTTCCTGATCCACGTGCCCACCACATGTCTCTTTTATAAAAGCCTTTGTTTCTGTCACACAGACACCAATATAAATATATTATGTGCCCTGTTCTAAATATGGCATGTGTGGACTCTTCCATTAGGGTTCAACCTAAAGGGTTCCATTAGGGTAATTAGGTATAAGCCATATTTAACCTTTGTTTTTAAGGGTGTTGTCTTAAATTCAGAATCGTCTTCTATCTGGGTAAATACAATAATTCCTGGACCATGGAAAGGTTTGATTGAAGAGGCACTGTGGACTCCTCCTAGAAGCATGCTGATGTGTGTGATGGGTAGGGATGTGCACGAAGCGGTTCAGTGGTCCTTTCTGGACCGCCGGGCTGATTTGGCGTTCTGGAGTTTGAGCTGGTTTGGCTGCAGGGGGTGGAGTGTGTGTGTGTGTGTGTGTGTGTGTGTGTGTCCTTTAAGGAGCAGGGAGGGTGCTCTTTCCCCTGCTGGCGCTGTCTCCAAAACTGCTGGTGCAGGGCAGCAGTGTACCTCTTTGCCGCCCCGGTCAGTCTCAGACAGGAAGTGGTCAGTGCATGTCATGAGTGCCCACCAGCCATTTCCGGTCTGACGCTGACCGGGACGGCAAGGAGGTATGCTGCCGCCCTGCACCAGAGGTTTTGGAGACAGTGCTGGCGGGGGAAGTGTGTGTGTGTGGGGAGGGGCGGTGAGCATCCTCTTTGCTCCTTAAAGGTAACTCCCCAGCCGCCAAACCAGCCCAAACTCCGAACTCTGGACTGAACCCTGGACCGGTCCAGTGGTCCAGAAAGGAACACCAAACTGGTTCGTGCACATCCCCATCCATAGTAGCTCACACACATCAGCATGCTTCCGGAAGGAGTCCACAGTGTCTCTTCCATCAACCCTTTCCATGGTCCAGGAATTATTGCATTTATCCAAATAGACTATTCTGAATTTAAGCGGACACCCTTTAAAATAAAGGTTAACTACAGTTTATACCTCTTTACCCTAATGGAACTCCCTAATTTCTAACATTTAAAAAAAAGGCTTGGGGAAAACCTAGCCTTGGATTTAGATAAATACAGTAGAAGGTTTTTGGGCAGAACTCATAGGTGGTAGGTGGTAGTAAGCACAACTTGACCCTTTAGCTAAGCAGGGTCTGCCCTGGTTGCATATGAATGGGAGACTTGCTGTGTGAGCACTGTAAGATATTCCTAAGGGGATGAAGCCACTCCAGGAAGAGCAGAAGGTTCCAAGTTCCCTCCCTGGCATCTCCAAGATAGGGCTGAGGGAAATTCATGCCTGGAACCTTGGAGAAGCCGCTGCCAGTCTGTGTAGACAATACTGAGCTAGATGGACCTATGGTCTGACTATGTTCCTATGTCCAAGAGAAGTATTCAAATTCTGCTGTGTTACTAAAGAGTCCTCACATGACATATTTAGAACAGGGCATAGAATACATTTATATTTGTGTGACAGAAACAAAGTCTTTCAATCTCCAGACAGAAACATTTCATAACAGTCATCTTAAATGAAGCAACTGGTCATACTTGCTGATGCCAACGTTATTAAAAAGTGATTTCCCATGTACCTTTCCTTTCCTGGACCCCAGGGAAGGCTATGTTTTAATTAACATGTTCTCACTACAGAAGGCCCATTCACACATTATGCTCAACACTTGTACAATGAGAGTACAGTGTACAAAGGTACAGAACTGTACAAAGGTACAGTCATTCACATGTTATGCTGAACACAGGTACAGAAGTATGCTTCTTATCTGTACCATGTATTTGAATGGCCTGTATCCAGGTTCCCTTTATAAATGAACACAACTACAATTATTCACATAAACACATGTATGAATGTACACATATCTGTACACTCGTACAGCAGCATAAAGTCTGTATTGGGCTCTAGATCTACTCGTATATTCATGCCTGTGAACTGCACTGTATTGAATTTAAATGAATGCAGAGCGCAGAGGGCGCATGCGCTCAGAGACTTCTTCGAATCCCTCCCCTCCTCTCCGTCTCTTTGAGCTTCCCGCCATCCCTTTCACAACCAACCAATGGGAAGCAATCGCAAAATCCAGCGGTAGGAGAAGCCATCGCCTCCAACCCACCTTCACGTCCAGCCACGCCCCTCCTGGAAGAGTTCCACCCTCTCGGCACGCGCGCCTGCGCACTGTAAAGTGGGCCGCTTCAGAAGCGTGGGCGGGGCTGAGGCCGGGCTCGTTGGTTGGCTTGTTTGTTGTGGCTCCGGGTGCCGCTGGAGGGGCCGTGCAGTGCACACGCGAGAGGGGGGGGCGGCAGCAGCAGCACACGAGCAGAGCCTCCATGAGCAGGCGCTGTCCACCTGTCGCCTCCGTCTTGAGGGGACTCCTCGGCTCTGCTTTCCTCTGCCTGGCGCGCAATATGAGCCTGCGCGGAGCTTCGGCCCCCTGCCCTGCAGGGCCCTCGGGTGGCGGCGCTGGCAGCGGCGGTGGTACCTTCCTCGGCGCCGCCGCCGCCTCGTCCTGCTCCTCCTCCTCCTCCGCTCCCCGGCTGAGCCTGCCGTGGCTGCGGCTGCCGGGGGTGCCGGGGGCCGAGCCCTCCCAAGCCAATGACGTGCTGCTGCTCCTGCCCGCCTCTGGCCCGCTGCTGCTGGGGCCGCCTCAGCATCACGTCGTCTATTTCCCGGGCGACGTGCAGGTAAGGACGCGGGGAGGGCGGCTTTCTTCCTCAGGGGCCGGGAATAGCAGCTGCCTGGTGCTGCCGTCCTTTGCAAGCTTCCTCGGGAGTCGTCCGGCCCCTTTGCACTCGGGGCAAACGCCTAGGAGCGGGTCGGGCTCGGCTGCAGGGTCCCCGCGGACCTTCCCGGCGAAGGTCGCCGTTCTGTGCTGCTCACGTGTGTCTTGGGAGTCAGGTCCTTTGAGGCCCGTTGGGCTTGCTTCGGAGTAAACGGGTTGGATCCGGCTGCGACTTAAACGCCTTTCTAAGGAAGGAGAATTGAGTTTGCTTTCGTAGGCGACTGCTTGCTTTATTGGATGGTCGGGTGAGAGGCGTAAGTCGGAGAAATAGGTTAATAGCCTGTTCGTCTCCCCACCTTTATTTCTGAACAAGAGACTTTTGCTAGTACTATGGTATTTCGGTAATACCTCCTTGGGGGAAGCCAAGCATAAAAATAAATCAGGAGTGCTCTAGAATAAATAATCTATTTAAATCGTAATCGACCCAGTATAACTTTTGGAATAAATTATTTTTTACTACTACTTTGCTTCATATATTCACCAAAATTGATCCTCCTTAGGATAAGGTCTCTAATGGCGTGCCTGGGGATGTTAAATCTTCACATTGAGGCTTTGGGGTGGGGGGGCTTGCTTTTCAATTCATATTTATGTCTATAACCTCCGCTCCCCAAACATAGACTGTTGGCATATAGATCTTGTGGATAAATATTGTAAAGGAGGTGTGTATACACAACCCTTGTAGAAATGCTGAGTCAGACCAAGTTTCCTCCCTAGCTTATCCAAGATAGAACAAGATTTTTTTTAATAGGACAAGATTTTTTTATTGAACCAACACACTACCAAAGCATACAGTATGCCACCAAAGCACAGTTATATAAAAAGTGGTTGTTTGTACATCATATATCTACAAAGATTTACAAACAAGGATTTGGTAACCTACAGGGTTATAAAGTATATGCACGCTGTACTGTAACTTGGGGCGGGGGGGGGGGGGAGATTACAAGGCACATCAGGTAATGGAGGGGAGGGGTTTATGTCCAACGTCCATTTCCACAATTTGTTCCATTGCTGTTTAGAAGAGATACACTTGTCTTTTTGCATATAACCATACAAACTTTTCCAGAAGAAATTTATGGTCTCATCTACATGAACCTCTTGGTCACGTCTTCCCTCCCTATTCCTATGCAGGAGCATTGCATAAATGACATACAGGTTTACTAACCTGATTACGAGAAGGGGAACGTTCCAATTCTCTAGTATAAGGGCACCTGTTCTGTCCCATTTCCTTGAAGGTTTCTTTATGGGACCTCAAAAAAAGGTTCTATCGCTCAAACCCGGTTAGTTCTTCCCAAGTCTGTTTTTCCAAATCTGGCTACTCTAACAACTTGCTTACTCCCTGCCACACTCTTTTGGCTACCACACACTTTTAAGAAATGTGAGTGGGTTTTCCTGAATGTCTTGCCTAGCTCACTAGCTTTCTGTTTGCAGGTGATTTTAGGACACTCTTGCTTGTCCTCTGGGAGCCATGGCTTAGCCGCGTTAAGCAGCAGTACTTGGTGGTATAAACGCCACCTCATTTCCCATAAATGAAAAGGGACCTTTTTCTCTTTAAAGAGAGTGATCGGGTTGCAACAAGTACTGTGAAGTGTGGTGTTTGTAGCGTTTATGTTCTAAATCAGGTTTTAAAAAACCCACTTCTAGAATCTCTCCATAAATTGTTTTCCTTAGCTGCTTAACTGAAGAGGATCCTTTAAATAGATCTAGTTCAACCTTCCATTTTTTAAAATGTGAATAACAAATCTCTCAAGTAGTCCGGGTGGTCTCTTTTCTATACTTGTGTGATATTACCATTGAAAGAACTTTCCCCCACCACACTATGCCCCATGCTGACTTTCGCCAACGCAGAGTGAAAAGCGAAACCCAGGTTTTTTTGCAGGAGGTTGGACACAAAAATTCACAAAAATCCAGTTTCCAAAATTGTAGGACATGAATTCAGTTACAAAATAGGGTTGCAGAGCAGGTAGAGCTAGGCCTCCCCGCTCAACCGCCTTAAATGCTACCGCATGGGCCAAAGGAAAGGACTCCGTGTGCCATACTAGACGGAAGACCTGGCTTTCAACTCTCCAAAGGAGATCGAGCGGAGGAGGGTAGACTACCGCCAGGTTGTGCACCGGAGGTATCGGGTAAATCCGGATGTAAACCGCTTTCTGGTACATGGCAAGGCTCCATTTTTTCCACATGGTGATTTTAAGCATTACTTTTTCTTCTCAATCTGTCCAATTTCCCCCTCTCGTTTTTTTCCTTAATTCCGTATTCAATACCCAAAATATTTACTGTATCTACCCACTTCAGTTTGGACTCTGGGGCCCTTTTGCTTTTACATTCAGAGATGGGTAGGCACAAGAGTTGCTGGCGTTCAGGGTCCATTTTAACAAATACACTTTCGTCAGCATTTAATTCTGAGCCTGAGATCTTGCCATATTCCCAGAAGAGGTCCAGTATAACAGAGATTTCATTTTCATCCGATAACAGTAATGTAACATCATCGGCATGAGCTACAAATTTTACCCTAAACTCAGAATACAGTTCTTAGTGGACAGGTGGTTCAGCCATCCTATCACCCTCCTCTTCCCTCCTGGGAAGATCTCGCAGGGCAGAGGGATAGAGACCGAGAGTCCTCGCAAACGGGGTTCTCTCTGAATCCTGATCAGGATCGGATCCAGGGCAAAAACATAAAGTAATGGGCTCAGTGGGCATCCTTGGCGGACACCTGAATGCAAAGTGATCGGGTCACCCCGCCATCCATTAATTTGCGGTGTCACCTTTGCATTCGTCTAGAGCAGCTGTATCCAGGTAACAAAGAGGGGTGGTATACCTTTAGCTTTCAACAATATCCACAGGTAATTGTGGTTCACTTTGTCAAAGGCCTTAACTTGATCTAATAAGAGGAGGTGACCTTTCTAACTATCATTCTGTATAGAGTAAAAAAGTTATCTCAGCAGACACAATGAGTCTGTCATCTTTCTTCCCAAGATGGCGCTTGTAAGCAAGCTGTGGACCAATTTAGGGGCCACTTTCGCCAATCTATTATTTAGGATTTTGGCAAAGATTCTGTAATCGATATTTGTGAGGGTTATCGGCCTCCAATTTTGTGGTAAAGTGGTGTCGCCTTTCTTGGGGGGGGGGTTAAGAGGCCGTCCCCAAATGACTTATTTAAATGCCCATTGTCTAGGACAAAATTAAATAATTTTGCCAAGACTGGTAGTAGTTGGTTTGCGTAAACCTTATAGAAACACCATGTCAGACCATCAGGCCCAGGGGCCGATGTGTTCTTTCCTACTGAGATAACCGCTCTGACCGCGTCTATCGTTACAGGATGGGTCAAAGAGCCCTTTTCCTCTTCAGTGAGGGAATAGCCGAGACCATATTCATTCAGACTGCAGAACCTATCTAGATAAGATTGAATGTCCTTTACAGAAATATCTTTCAATGCATACAAGTTTGTATAAAACTGGGCCATCATCTTTAACATATCGTGGGGATCGGCCTTTAGTGGGCTACTTCCATCCAATCGCAGGCCTTGGAATGTCAAACTAGATACATGCATTTTGTCCTTTGCCCACTCCTCCTTTTCAACTACAGACCCTTTGAAGCGATACAACTTATTTTCCAAACGCCTGTGCCGCAGCTCATTTTGAAATGTCCTGATTGTCTCTTTGTAGTGGCGCCGTGATTCCACGTTGAAGGGTTCTCCCCTGTTCATCTTATTGATGATCCTCAGAAGTTGGGTGATCGCTTTCTGATAATTTTTGACCCCTATCTTATATGTCTGGCTGGTCACTGCCCTAGTACGGCAGCCCACCCTCTTTTTAAATGTCTCCCAGGCTCCCAAAAGTTCATCTTCTGCCTCTAATAGCCGAGGGATCTGTCGCTTCAGTTCTGATAAAAGGGCACCTTTGAGATATTCATCACTTAAAATTTTAGGGTGTAATTGCCACAAAGGTTTACCATGTGGAATAACCTCAGAGGGATTACAAATAAATCCCACAGCCGCATGGTCTGACCATGGGGTAAGTACTACTTTACACCTGTAGACTTCAAAAGAAGGGGGAGCCCAGAGCCTGGCTAGCTGATCTCGGGTGGTAATATGTAAATTTGACTCCAGATTTAAACTTATGTCTGTACTGTGATTTAAAAATCTCTTCGTGGTGGATTGGGAAAAAATAAAAATCATTATATACCCCTTATCATCTAAACCCAGAGTCTCACTCAGAAAACGCTGGAGAGCTTTTTCCTCACTTGTTAGAGAGGGATTTGAGGGGGAGACTGGGAGGCCACCCGAAAAGGCTTTCCTGTCGCTCAACTGGGCTCTGTTATTAAAATCCCCCGCAATCAGGAGGTGGCGCTTGGTGTTACATATATCTTTCAATTTAGCCCAAAGAGCCTTCCTAGGGTGTGATTGTACCAGGGCGTATATGGCGCAGAGTCTGAAGGCTCGGTCAAATCTCTGAGTGGCTGCCAAGCTTGGGTCACCCCGACAGTAAAATCTACATACATTAGTCTGCCCTGATCAATTTCCAATACCCTTTCGATTTTGAGATCAGGTCTGTCTTTAAACAATATCGCTACCCCCACATTGCCGCTCCCATCGTAGGACCAGAAGGATGGGTCCACTGTCCATTGCTGTTGCGCTGAAAAGCGGTGGCTCTCATTCTCAAAATGGGTCTCTTGAAGGACATAGATGTGATAGTTCCACTTTGTTAAAAAGTGTAGGATGTCTTGCTATCTTAGCTGGAAAGAGGGAGCTAAAATTCTAACCCATTGCTTTCTTTGAGTAATAGGGTTGGGATATCTTGAAAGGGGTAAGCTGACAAAAGTTTCATCTACTGTTATGGTGATACTTATTTAATGCATGTGTTTAACTCTTTTAAAAAGCTCTAATAATATAAGAAAAAAATCTGTTCATTATTTTAAGTGTACAAAGGATTGCAGCCTTGGTTGTCTCACCCCCACCCCTGCCCGCTGCAAACTGAAAAGCCTGAACTTCTTGATTATAATTCCTAACACACTTTCCCTTTTAGATAAAATCAGCATATTCTACTTCATGCTGTTCAAACTTGTTCTTCAGTTTCAGTTCGAGTATGTACCATGTTAGTTCTGCAATACAGCTTGCAAGCCATCAGTACTAACCACTTCTTTTAATTGCAAAAAAATTGTGGGAAACCTTATGCACTGCTAACAAATGTGTAATCATATTACATTTTTGTTAGCAGCAAACAAGCTTTCCCACCATAGTTGTGCAATTCAAAAAAAGGGGGTCAGTGCTTATGGCTTGTACCACAACACTTTACCCTAACATCGTATATATGTTTTCTTGTTTCAGAACTATCGTGAAGTTATGGTTTGCCATGCAGAAAATGTCCAGTGGGAACGCTGGTGCTTAGAAAACGTTGCTGCTCTTCTAGGTCGTCGTTTCCCAGGCAGTTATATTTGGGTTATAAAATGTTCCCGTATGCATTTGCACAAATTCAGCTGCTATGACAATTTTGTGGCAAGCAACATGTTTGGAGCACCTGAACACAGTCCTGATTTTGGAGCCTTTAAACACCTGCATGCGTTATTAGTTAATGCATTTAAGCTTGCCCAAAACATCCTGCTGCCTCAGAAGAGCACACATGAATTTGGCAAGGATGAAAAGGCAATACCTTGTAAATCAACTGCTGTCCCTACAACCAATGGATGTCCAGCAGCAGAAAAAGAACAAGATTGTGAACATTTCACCAATTGTTCCAAGAACTTCCTTGAGCCTTCTGTTAGTGGAGTGTCATTCACTTTAATAGGGTTCAGTAAAGGATGCGTTGTCTTGAACCAATTACTGTATGAACTTAAAGAGGCAAAAAAGGATAAGGATATAAATGCCTTCATAAAAAACATAAAAGCAATTCACTGGCTGGATGGTGGCCATTCTGGAGGGAGCAATACTTGGGTGACCTGCCCTGATGTGCTGAAATACTTCTCACAGACTGGGATTGCAGTCAGTGCTCACGTTACACCATACCAGGTATATGATACAATGAGGTCATGGATTGGAAAAGAGCACAAGAGATTTGTACAAATTCTTGAGGAGTTGGGTGTAACTGTAAATAGCCAGCTTCATTTTGCCAATGAAGCACCTTCCTTAGATAATCACTTCAGAGTTCATGAAGTATTCTGACACTGTGATTGTAAGAAAATACTGTATTAACTGCAAGAGCACACCTTAAGAGTCTGAGGTGCTTTCTTCTAAGTCCTGAAAGGGGGAAGTACAATAATATGTGCTAATGTTAATTTTTTAATGAAAGCCCTACCTTGTCTTTCTTTGGCAATTGAAGATCCACAAGAAAACTACAATTTAAAGAGAAGTACTTTTGTTCTGATCAAGGCTGTATCTCCCGAGGAAAAGCAACGACTGCATCTGAAAATATTTCTCTTAGCATCAGAGGGAGAGTTTATTTGCTATTTGCTTTACTTGTGTAGATTTCTGTAGGAAAAACTTTCAAATCAAGGCGCTAAAAAAGATTGCATTCTAAAATGCCTGTAATGACTCAAGACACTCTAGGTGTAGAATATTTCTGAAAGATCTATTCCTGTTGTTTGGAAGTCTTTACTCAATAACCATGGGCTAGAAACACCTGTTGCAATTAACAACACTTGGGGTTTTAACACTGTGGCATAGCACAAGCAATGCAGTAAGTTGGTTATACTGATAAGTCTTCCGTACAATTGAAATACAAATGACACTTTCCTCGGGAATGAGGAGCATGACTATTAGACTCCTGCATTGAAGGTGCCCTGCATTTTCTGATCATTGGTGAACATCTAGTGAATGGCTTTGGAGACTTAAGAATATTAAGCATCAGTTCGTCTTTAAGTGACCAAGAATGTATGATCTTACTCCCGATTCAACATTCCCTATTAATATTAAAGCTTGACTCAACTCTAAATACATTTTTGAATGTTTGTATCTTGAGACTGGTAAAACTGCTTGTGGCAAGCTAGCTTTTGCTGAAAACCAAGCCACAGATATACTGGATGCTAATATAGCTTATGGCAAGTCTTAGCAAAATGTTAGTTGCACAAGTGTTTGGAAAAGGTTATAACATAAATTCCATTTGCTAATCTAGAAAATAGCCTCTACTGAGAATGCAAAACTATTACAGTGTAAACCACCTTGAAATCTATGTGGTTAACAAAGAGCTATTACTAAAGCTAGTATTCAGTAATAACTGACTGAAGAGTAACTTTGATATACTGTCTGGAACTCTGTGAAAAATACTTTGAAATACTTCTAATGGACTAGAATTTATACAAAATCCTTCTCTTCCCATCCCCTCACACTGTCAGAAAATCATTTGTGTGGAAAATAACTGGTAACAAGTATGTAGATAGGAGATTCACTACTTTTGAGCATGAATAAACTACAAGTACTATAGTATTTGGTTAGAATACTTTTGAGAGTAAACGAATTTAAGACTTTGAAGAGAACATGCAATTAAACCCTTATCCATCCAAGATACTGTTGCCCTAATCCAGTAGTTCCTTCCTGGCATTCTGAATTCACACAGTTCAGAGGTGCATGTGAAGCGATGTGCACATGAAAGTAAACCAGGGAGCCAGTTCACGGACACCAAGGGCCAAACTACATGCTATATTAAGCATGTACTCTGGCACATGCTTGCCTGCTAAAATCTGTTGAGAAGAGGATATCTAGGAGGAGAGGATATCTAGGAGAAGAGGATATCCATGGCAGCAGAAAAGGATTGAAACTTCCTCTCATCGCACCCCTGCTGTGGCCCTAAATGTGTACCTGGGAGGCTCTAAGTATGCCTCCCAGGTACACCCACAGCTCTGAGTTGGGTTGCTTTTTGTATAGCCAAGACACCAATGTGCATTCTAGGATGTGGAGCATACTTTGTAGTTGCACATTCCATTTGGTGGTTCCTGTAGCACCTTGACTCTCATGGGAGAGATGGGCAGGATTCTTGCACTTCACTTTGTGGAGCTCACTTTTTAAACAAGTCATCCCTTTTGTTTGTGATGGTTTCATTATCAACCTTGTGACCAAAATATCCAAACTCTAGCAGTCAATCCCAGTATCCATTTGAAAGAAGTTGAACATTGATCAGACGACTGGATGAGATTTCTATTGTCTTTCGAGTTCTTAAGAAGAACTACTTCAGAGGATAAGGATGGTAAGTTAGTTTTCCATAGCACAGTGTGTTCAGCACAGCACATAGCAGCTGCTGCTGGCCTTTGAAAGTTTTGTGACCCTGCCATTCTGAATGAGCACTTTAGGGTTTTTTCATAGGTGTTGATGTATTTTGAAATGGTTTCTTATAAGATCTGTCTTGTCCATTGTGGAGGTAGCCTAGCTGCTGTTTGGTTTCTTAAGATAACTGGAGGACTCTTGGACTGTGCTTCTCTTCATTACAATGTTCGAGGGAAACATGCAGACAGTGTAAAATGGAAAATAGCTGTTAACAGTAGATAAATACTATGAATGTAAAAATGTTGAAAGGTTTTTAAACTTCTGATATTTTGCCACATTGGTAAAGTAGTATTTTGTACAAGTCCCACAAATGTAATGTTACATTTCAAAATCATTTAATACAGACATCTGCTTATAGTCTGTGTTTCAAATCTAAAAAATAAATCTTAACCATGAAATACATTACTAGCCTTCCTGTCTGATATAACCATATAAATTATTGCTTTTCAAATCAGCAAAAGTTAAGCAGATATTTCTAGTGCAGCATTAAGCATGGTGGAAATGTCACAGCAATTGATCCCACAGCAAGTGTGGGATCTAAAATGTACCATCAGAGTTCCATAATACAAGATTGAAGATCCCTGCTATGTTTAAAGGGGAAATATACTAATTTATGTGCTGACCTTGGAATACTATTCCCCACCCCAGGCAAGAAACTAATGGATATAAAGATTGCTTGTTTTCCATTTGTTTTGTTACCCACTCATGTGATAGGGTATGATTTTCTCTTAATTGCTGCTGATAAAAGAAGCAGCTTGCTGAATAAGCTCACCACTGTGTTGCAAGACCTAGTTTTCTCCTAACAACCCCCCCCCCACCCCTGGGCTTTTCTTTTCTTTTTTACTCTGGCAGCAGTGTGCATTCCCCATCAGATAAGTTCACAGCTCTTGACAAGCTTCATTCTTATGGACTTCACTGGAAGGCTGAAGAAAGTAGCAGTGAAATTCTGTAGCTAAGTTTTGTTTCTAGAATGCAATAAATTTACCATGGACAACTTAACAACAAAGAACAAGCTTTGCAGTAGGAATGTGTCGATGTTGCCCTGGCTGGATTTACAAACAACA
Source organism: Hemicordylus capensis (assembly GCF_027244095.1). Lineage (NCBI taxonomy): Eukaryota > Metazoa > Chordata > Lepidosauria > Squamata > Cordylidae > Hemicordylus > Hemicordylus capensis. Next base: position 218,938,304 of record NC_069657.1, read on the forward strand.
TGGCACCTCGGGTTTGTGTGAAGTGCTGCAGCCCCAAGAGTGTGCACCTCCCCTACTTCTGGTGTAGATTGTGATATACTGAGATTGGTTGTGTTGTACAAACTCCTCAATCTTGGCATATTGGAACCTCCCCCGGAAGAAGGAGCAGCATGTGTGAACCTGAGATGCCATGTTGTGTGTGTCTCAACACTACTGAATACTGAAGCATATTCAAGGGGCCTGTTGAAATTAGTCTACCTTGCCTAGGTAGATGAGTAACTTCTCAAGGGCAATGTTAAACTGTTTAACACTTCCCCATTGCATATTAGACTATGCTTTCAACTCTGTAGATTGTTTTACAGACTCTGAAGTTAAGCATTCAACATATATTCCTACACAATTGTTCATGGAGAGAGGTTAAGACTCTAAAACAGCAAGGAGGAGGTTTTAAGGGGCTGTTCTACACCTCCCACTAGTACTTTTGAGAGAAAGGTGAAACCAAATCCAAAGAGTTTTTCCAGGAGCATGATCATTTCTAGAGCAATTCTTACGCTTCCATAACTTGCCTGTTCTCACGTGTTGTGAACCTGTGTTTGCAAAAAAGTACTCGTGGCTAGTGTTCTGGATCCAGCCCAGTATGGTTATGATATTTCTGTATTCTCACTGTACAAAATCATTTTATACACAATCTGTGTATAAAATATTCCAGAATGCAGGACTGGACTGGAAGTTTATGAACAGCACTTTGTTTTATCAGGAGGGAGCAATAATGTTTGTGTCCACAAATCTGAGAAGATTGGACATGCTTTTTAATGATAGTTATTGCTATAGGTTTTTTCTTGGATACGTAAAACCATTCTCCGCCCATAGAAGTCTCTGTATTCCTCAGGCAGCTCTTCCAGTGTTTTCAAAGCCCTGTCCAAGATCTGTACTGCTCTTGAGGCTGCAGCAAGATCTTTGTTTCCATAAGTGTCTGTTTTATCATAGCATTCAGAAGGAAGGTGTCTCCAAAACACATTCACTCCAATTCCAAACTCCAGCGAAGTTACATTATGGAACCACAAAGCTGTAAGCCAGGAGGGAAAGATTGAAAAACTATGAACCCAATACTGTGTTCATTATCCACAATACTGCTGCGAGCTGTACCAAATCCAGAAGGTGGCTTAGCATTTTTGTTTTAAGCGAATGGCAATTCTTCTGCAAGAACATTTCAGGTTGGCAGAATGATTCCTACAGCCACCTTCAGTACTAGGGATGTGCACGAACCGCAGTTCGAGTACTTTTGGGGTAGGGGGACCGAGAACTTTAAGGATCGCTCTGAGCTATTTTTAGAAGGGCGGTATATAAATCAAATAAATAGGAGAGCAGGTCCTTTGCTCTCTGCCACCCCATGCAGTTTTCTGTTGGGGCAGCGCACATCCCTAGAAGCCCCATGCGTCAGCACAAACATGGCGGTCATACATGTACAGGTGCCATTTGCATGGCCACATCACGCTGACCACGCAAATGGCACCTGTGTATGCAGATGCTGCATGAGACAGTGGAGAACAGGTAAGGACCTGCTCTTTTTCTTAAAGTTCCTGGTGCCCAAAAGGTGCTCCAACTGTGGTTCATGCACATCCCTATTCAGTACTTATGTACATGTTACCCTTGGGGACATATTCCTGGTACCAAAAAGGGCTTTTGGAGGGAGGGGAGAAAAGCAAAAGCTGCTTCCCCTTCCCCTGGGCTGCAGAACAAGGCTGCAATACAGCTAGGCTCCAGCTGTTCTGCAAAGACAAAGCCCTTCTTCCGCCCTTCTAGCACTATGGGAGAGAAACACTTTTAAAACTTTTAAATAAAAAAAACCTGAGATGTTGAGTTTGTAATAGCCCAATCCGGCCATGTAGGATAAATCATGTAGGATAAATCAATCACATACACCATGTAGGATAAATCAATCACATACACAACAAATCCAGGGTTACTGTTTATCTTGCACTGTTGTGTTACAGGCCAAGGCAGAAGGCTGCATCATATTGGTGGATTGTAGGAGACCGCAGCCCAGTTATTACATCCACGTTTGAGTCAATGTTTTGTGTACTAAGTCAAACTGAAAAACCTCTGTTGACCAGATCAGATAAGAACTAGAGAGATCTAGGCCGAGCCTGTCGGGGCGGCAGCATACCTCCCTGCTGCCCCCGTGCCGTTTACCAGATGTACTCAGAAGTAGGAACGGCGACTGTGTGAGTTGCTTGCACGCACATCACACATGTCGCACGCATCCACTCAACTTGCACCCGCATGACGCGTGCAATCGCTGTTCCTACTTCCAGGTACATCTAGTAAACAGCACGGGGGGCTGCCACCCCGATAGGCTCTTAAGGACTTGCGCAGGGGGGGTGGGGTGTAAAGTGCACTCCCCCCCGCCCTTAAAGCTGCCACCCCCACTGTCGAACTGTGGCAGGAGTTCAAACTGGTTCGGAGGCCCATAAAAGGGCCTCCGAACCGGTTCATGCACATCCCTACTCAAGGCAACATTTTTTGCCCCCAGCCTATATTAAAAAAATAATCACCTTTTTCCAGGCCTGGTTTAGCAGTGTTGGCATTAATTTTATCTGGCTAGGACTTCTACCTAGTGTTATCCCAGCCAACCAGGGCTATAGTGAGCATACTGTCATCATGGTTCAACACAGCTAGCCACATTTGGCTACGCAGTGTCACAGAGCAATGTTTTTTGCATCAGGCACTCGGGCAATCTCCAGCAATCATACCACTTATTGTCTTTGCTCTGCATGGGCAAAGATTATTTATATACTGCTTTTCAACAAAGAAACCCTCAAAGCAGTTTCCGTATTTTTTAAAAAATAGTAGAACGACAATAGTTCCCTATCCCTAAAGAGCACACAACGTAGACACCAGCAATAGCTAAGGGAAGGACATTGTGCTGGGATTGAATAAGGCCAGTTGCTCTCTCCTGCTAAATATAAAAGAATCACCTCTTTGAAAAGTGCCTCTCTCTCCAGTTAACAGTTATCCTGAGATATTTCCCAAGATTTCTTTTCTCCAGAGAAAGGACATCTTCTTAGGAGCAAGGAATCCTTCCTCCAGAGGAAGAATGTCTTATCCTCTAAGGATGGTTGCCTAACACCCATCCACATTATCCTTCCCCACTTCCTGGAGGTGATGGGACAGTTTTGGCTGTACTAATAGAGTAATCCAAGCAAGAAAGGAAGAGAAAGGTGGGATGTCTTCTTACCTGGAATGAACAAGATATCTCCTGCTTCCAGATGGCATTGGTAACGTCTGGCTTTGGCAAAGAGAGGATATTTCTTCAAGTCTGGCTGATCCACATCTAGCACCTCTGACTTTGTGCCTAATGGAGATTTTGGCAAACAATGGACATTACTGCTTCTATTCAGTATTACAGTCAGCTATGCCAATGCAATAGTCTCGGCCTAATACACTGTTTGTATTCAGGCCTCCCACTGAGAGCAGATGGGAAGGAGAGGGAGCCTGTGTACGTGTGTAATTTTTTGTGTGTGTGTGCGTGTGCGTGTGTGTGCGTGTGCGTGCGCTGATGACAGCCCCTCTGAGCTCTGGACTGCCAACAGTAGTTTCATCCATATTGGCTGTGACTCTGGTTGGTATTTTCAGCTATCCACTATTACAAAATCAAATTCAACCGTGGTGCAATTTAAATGTAGTGTCCATCAGGATGAGTGTACATTCTTTTTTTAAGCTGCAGTCCTAGAAATCTTAATGCAAGCTTTCACTGATCCCAGTCCTAACACAACACCAGGTTCTCATCCAAGACTGTGTTAGGTTTCTCCAGTCAGTGTATGCGCATCACCACTTCTCTGCAACGCTCTGCCCCAGGGCTGCTGTGGATTCGTCAGCAGGCCCAAGGCTGTTCAGAAGCAGCAGGTGTGCAAGGAGAGCTACTGCAGTTTTGCTTATTCGCCCACTGCTGCTTCTCAACAGCGTCGGGGCTGCTTATGAGTCCGCAGCAGCTCGAGGGCAAAGATTTACAGAGATGTAAGTCAACATTTCCATTTTCTGAACAGCAATCTGCTACTCGAAGTCACTATTGTCTGGTCTCTAGCACTTTGTACACCTCACTAATGAATTGTCAGCTCTGGCTAATTGTCACAGTGTGGGAAAGCAGTGTTTCAAAAAAGAGAGAGAAAGCATGTAAAACAAGCGTAAGCAAGTATAAGGTTATGCACACTGGGGCAAAAAAACCCCAACTTCACTTATACACTGATGGGCTCTGAGCTGCCCGTGACTGACCAGGAGAGGGATCTTGGAGTCGTGGTGGACAACTCATTGAAAGTGTTGATTCAGCGTGCGGCAGCTGTGAAAAAGGCCAATTCCATGCTAGGGATCATTAGGAAGGGGATTGAAAATAAAAATGCTTATATTATAATGCCCTTATAAAAAAATCTATGGTGTGGCCACATCTGGAGTACTGTGTGCAGTTCTGGTCACCATATCTTAAGAAAGACATTGTAGCACTGGAAAAGGTGTAGAATTGGGCAACCAGGATGATCATGGGCCTGGAGCACCTTCCTTATGAGGCTAGACTACAGCATCTGGAGTTTTTTAATTTGGAAAAGAGGTGACTACAGGGAGACATGGTAGAGGTTTGTAAAATTATGCATGGAGTAGAGAGAGTGAATAGAGAGACTTCTCCCTCTCTCACAACACCAGAGCTCAACCCATGAAACTGAAGGCCAGGAAATGCAGGAACAAAAGGAAGTGCTTGTTCACACAGCACATAATTAATCTAGGAAATTCTCTGCCATGGGATGTGGTGATGGCCACCAGCTTGGATGGCTTTAAGAGGGGCTTAGACAAATTCATAGAGGACAGGTCTAGCTACTAGTCTAGTAGCTATAAGCTATCTCCAGCCTCAGAGGCCTCTGAATACCAGTTGCAGGGGAGCAACAGCAAGAGAGAGGGCAGGCCTTCACCTCTTGCCCGTGGGCTTCTCAAAGGAATCTGGTGGGCCACTCTGTGAAACAGGAAGCTGGACTAGATGGGCTTTGGGCCTGATCCAGCAGGGTCGTTCTTTTCTAGAGAATGCTAAGTAGTGACTCACAAGGTGTGGAGTTGTTTAGAAAGGGAGACCTATGTTCAAAGGAGTAGGTGGTCAACGAGCCATCACACACTTACAGCATAAGGAGAGGAGGATTAAATGCTCAGGAGCAAGGCCATTTAGGATGATGCAATGTCATACTGTAGTGATCAAATGTAATATAGAACAGTTTGCACCACAAGTGTGGGCTCACGATGCTCTATTAGCTATGTTAATCTGCAAAATAGAAGAAATCCAGTTCTAAGTAAGTTTCACTGAAACAGAACTCTCTCTCTTTTATGTGAATTCAGTCTCAGAGGACTCAATGAGTCCCCTATTTATATTGGGTTTCTAAAAGCAGACTCTTTAGTGCTGGAAATGTACACAGAAACATTCAATTCTGAACAACATGGCAGACACATACCCGATAAATACAAATAAGGTGCATCACGAGGACTAAACAGCACAACTTGCTTTTTGCCTGTCACCTGGATTAAGAAGTTATCCATTACCTACAAATATGAAAGTGATAAGTATACTTTAGCACGTGACCAGATAAATGTTAGAACAAAAATCATGATGGGATTTGAGAAGTTTTCTTCCTAAAGACTGTCCTGGCCTCTTTTGTCTGCTAGGGCCTTTGGATCAGGCAGGGAAACACAGAGTGGGAAGGGACAGAGAAGAAGCAAGCAGGCAAGCAGAAAGACTTTGGCCAAAGGCATGCAGCACCACCATCCCCCTCCACATGGTGCATTATTTGTCTAACTGGCTTTAACCCAGGCAGGGGCACACAGAGGGGGAGTGCAAGGCAGGCTGGAAGGCCAGTGCTACAGTATACTTCCTTTCAAGAAGAAAAGCTAGCTAGGTCAGGACATTCACATAGACCGCCCCCACCCCCACCAAATACCACCCCAAACCAAGTTAATGCCAAGAAACAGCAGGAGAACAGAAGACTGGAGGACAAGTGCATTTGCCAACCAAGAACAGAGATTGCCAACACAATGCCATCCCATGAGCAGGGAAACCGAGGACAGTAGGAGAAAGCTGCCCACACCCCTTTACCCACCTCTCTACCTGTCTAGCTCCCTTCCTATCCCATCCCCTGGCCACATACCACCAACTGCTTGCCACAACTCTCCCACTTACTCCAAAACCTTCCCACACAACACTGCTGGGCAATGCCTAGGCGAGGGGAAACACACCCACCCACCCCTTGCATCCTTTGCCATCAAGCTCCCTTTCCCCTATCCTTTCCCCTTCCTGTCAGCCAGAGCTGCTGCTCTCCGCAAGCCTTACCCTGCCGAAAGACCCCTTCCTAACCAGCTCACATTCTTCCCTGCAGCTCTACTTGCCCCTCAACGCCAGCCCTCCCCCCAACAACTGCTGCAGCCAGAGCCTCACTGTGGGTGGCATCCCCGGATTGTGTGGAGGGGAGATGAATGCAACTTCACAGAGGTCCTGACTTCCGTATGGGGCAACATGATGGGCAGCATTCCATTGTGGTAAAGGACCCCCTGGGGCTGCCAGGCAACTTCAGAGGCAGCCCCGATGGTGTAGCAACGAGGCTGCTGTGGAGAGACATATTCAGAGCTTCCAGGCAGCAGTGAGGCACTCCTTCCGCTCTTTCCCACTGAAGGAGTGCCACGCTGCTGCCCAGAAGTCCTTTTTACGTCTCTCGGCAGCAGCCTAGTCGCATATGTTGTGGTTGGTTTCACAGCCACAATCCATCCCTGCAGGGGTGGTGGACCTATTAGGATGGTCCCCTCAAAAAGGCTGCTGGATCCTGTAGGATTCCCCAAAGCCTCGGAGGATTCCAATGTTGGTGCTGCCAGTAATTCTGTTGATGCCCTGGTGGGAACCTGGAATAGGGAACTCACCAGGGTGGTAGACGATTGCTCCTAGGGGAAGCAATCCATTGAGGTCAGTCACCTACCCTTCTGACCTGCTTCAAAAATGGCCCCTTGGTATACAGAGGAGTTGTGGGGGCTGAAGCAGCAGGGTAGGCAACTGGAACGTAAGTGGAGGAGAACTGGGCTCGAATTTGACAGGACACAGCATAGGACCCATTTGAAGGCTTATGCGGCAGCAGAAAAATATTTCTTGGTCTGCACGCATTGTGTTTGCATGTTTGCGTTCAACAGAGCTATCTCAGGTTGTGAGGAGTTTAATTTCCGCTCCTTCTGTCTTAAATCAGTCCCCAGAAACACTGTTCTGCTGTGATGCTTTTAATGGGTTCTTTGCAGACAAAACCTCCTGTATTCGGACCAACTTGGACTCCACTATTTCTGCAAAGTCTATGAAGGGGGTGTCCAGCAATTCCTCTTGCAGTATTAAGATTGGATCAGTTTCAATCTATGATGCCTGAGGATATAGACAAGCTTCTTGGGGTAGTGCGGCCTACCACTTGTTCTCTGTATCCTTGCTCAACTTGGCTGCTTCTATCTAGCAGGGAGATTGTTGGAGATGGCCTAGTTAATATCATTAACGCATCACTGAGGGAGGGTAGGATGCCTCCTTGTTTGAAGGAGGCAATGGTTAGACCGCTTCTTAAGAAGCCCTCCCTAGATCCCTCAGGATCTATAGTTAGTTATAGGTCAGTCTCCAATCTCCCATGGTTGGGCAAGGTGATTGAGAGAGTGGTGGCTAACCTGCTCCAAGCAGTTTTGGAGGAAACTGATTATCTAGACCCATTTCATACAGGCTTTAGAGCTGGCTATGGGGTTGAGATAACCTTAGTCGTTCTCTTTACCGGGGAATCGACAGAGGGAGTGTGACTCAGTTGGTTCTTTTGGATCTCTCAGCGGCATTGTGTACCACCAACCTTAGTATCCTTCTGGATCACCTGGGGGAGTTGGGGATAGGGGCACTCCTTTGCAGTGGTTCCACTCCTATCTCTCGGGTAGATTCAAGATGGTGGAGCTTGGTGACAGTTGCTCCTCAAAACAGGAGCTGTTAAATGGAGTCCCCAAGGGCTCCATTCTGTCACCAATGCTTTTTATATCTACATGAAAACGCTGGGTGAGGTAATCAGATGTGGTGCTGGGTATTATCAGTATGCTGATGACACCCAAATGTACTTCTCCTTGTCATCCTCATAATCAGGAAATGGCATTCATTCCCTAAATGCCTGCCTATAGGCAGTAATGGGCTGGATGAGGGACAGCAAACGGAAACTAAATCCAAGCAAGACGAAGGCGCTCATTGTAGGGGCTCGGAATTTGAGGGATGAGTTAGATCTTCCTGTGCTGGACGGGGTTACACGCCCCCCCGGAAGGAACAGGTAGACAGTTTGGGGGAACTCCTGGACCCAGGCCTCACCCTAGGTTGAGGCTATGGCCAGGAGTGGTTTCTACTAGCTTTGGCTGATTCAACAGCTGAGTCCATTCCTTGAAGAGGATGACCTCAAAACAGTGGTGCATCAGCTGGTAACCTCCTCTGGTAACCTGCATGACTATCGCAATGCCCTCTATGTGGGGCTGCCTCTGTACATAGTTTGGAAACTTCAGTTAGTTCAAAATTTGGCAGCCAGATTGGTCTCTGGGGTAACCCAGAGAGACCATATTATGCCTGTTTTAAAACAGTTGCACTGGCTGCCGATATGTTTCTGGGCAAAATACAAAGTGCTGGTTATTACCTTTACATCCATGAATGGATTAGGTCTGGATTAGTTTAGAGAGTGCCGCCTTCTGTGTGATCCCACTGCATGTTAAGGTCATCTGAGGAGGTCCGTCTCCAGTTACCACTGGTAAGTCTGGTGGCGACTCAGAGGCGGGCCTTCTCTGTAGCTGTTCCTGGGCTGTGGAATGCACTCCCAGCAGAAATCCGTGATTTGAATTCTTTATTGGCCTTCAGGAGAGCCCACAAAACCTATTCGTTTAGCCTGACCTTCGAGGGTTTTTAAACGGTTTTAAATGTTTTAATTGTTAATGGTTTTATGTTGTTTTTAAATTGTTCTGTAATGATTGTTTTTAAAAGGTTTTTGTGGGTTTTATTTTTATTGTTGTGTACTTCCTAGAGCTGTTTGGATGGGGCTATATATAAATGAAATACATACATACATACATGCATGCAGACATACATTGCCTCTGAAGTTGCACAGCAGCCCTGGCAGATCCTTTACCTCAACAGAACATTCGCCATCATATCAGCCAATGATCTTTGCAATGACTTGCCACATGTCACAAGGAAGAAACACTGTTTGAAACTGCAGACCAGAGTGCCTTCCTGTGAACAGATTCAGAGCAATTTGGGGTGCTAAACTGGAGCACCAACAAGCCAATGGATCTGCTTCTCATTAAGCACCCTCAGCCTTTGCTTGAGGCAGATTACTTGTGTGCTTGCAAGTAATTTTTGCGCTGCTCTTTGTGTGTGGACTTTAAATGCACCAAGAGCATGGAAGGAGAGTCCTGAAACCTCTGAAGGGGCCAAATGCAATAAAAAGAAGGTAAGGCAGAACCTTTGGTATGGGTGTAGCAGAGTTCACACAATGCCAGTTTACATTAATCATAGTTGTTGCTACTCCACGCTGCAAGCATAAAGGGAATAGGGAAAGACTGAACACTCAAGCAGTGGTGATTGGCAAGCCAGCCCCTTCAACCAACTCCAGCCATTGGCCTCTTGGCCCTGAAAGTTGCTGAGCTGTGTGCAGAACAGATGTCACAAGCTACCATATATGGAGGAGACCTTCTAAAGGATCAAGTAAGCCCCAGGGACTAAGTCTTAAACTCCTAGCCTAACAGTAATACTTCTGGCCAAAGCTTGAGGGGAAACAACCTCTGCCCACACAGTGTATGATGAGCTTAGCATCATCCTGAATTAACTAATACTTAGAGACCTATTGCCTACATCATAATGTGTCCAAAGCTGTAGTCCTGCTGAGCTTATGCGGAAGACGGTGGAGAAGAATTGCTCCTTTTCAAAGTATTCTGGAATCCAGATATCATCTGCCAGCACAGGAAACTGCTTTCTGAGATCTGCAATCTCCTGAAACAAGAGGGCACCATATTTAAATTAAGTTCTATATTGTGCCAGATCTTTTGGGAGAGGGAAGAGTGAAGGAAACATTAGCACGCTACACACCAACCTCTTTCTCCAGTGGCTGCTAAGAATTAAAAAAAGGAGCAGACCCATCAGTGGGGATAGTCCTCCCAACCCAAACTACAAAACCTTGGGCCATTTGGCTGCTTATCTAGTTCCTACCAACTCCACTTGAAGCCACTAACTTCACTGGAAGTGTCAGTTGGCACTGGCAGCCAACAAGGTATTTTGGTAAGCCAAGAAAAATCAAGGTCAAGGCACAAAACCTGTTCGTAGTCTACATCTAGAGGGCTCAAATAAGACTAAGTACAAGGTGTCAGTCAAGGATAGTTGGGACATAGAAAGGAACACAGTAACATGCAGGAGAGCAAAGCAGGGCACAGAACCTGCCCAACCAATGGGGCTTTTGCAAAAACTGCCTGGAAATATCCCAGTGTTTCTCCAAAGTCATTGGAGTCAGGAAGGCTTATGGTGGGGAGAGTCTTCTTGCATTACGTCTAGCTGAGAGTCCCCCATCTCAGGAAAGAACACTATCATTATCCCTTCCAAACTACTGAAGAGGATCCAGCCAATGCTTCCCTCTCAACAGAACTGGGCTGCCCTGTTTCCTTCATATTAAATTCATGTTTTCAAAACCTGGAAGCTCAGGGCCATATTCAAACGATGCACATTTAGGATAGCAAAGAAACAGACTGGCACTCTTAAAAGGTCTCAGAAGAGGCCTTACATGAAGGTGATTACACAAAGTTGCTCACCTTTCGTGGGTCTTCTCCCAGTGATCGCAAATAGTACTTTTCATCCTTAAACACACAAAAAAGTCATTGTTCACTACAAACACAGAGATCCTATTTAATAAGGGGATTTCATACAGGTTTGCTGGTATTTTAAAAATATTATATCAACATAAGGAAAGCCCAGAAGTAAGTGACAGAAGACTGTTTATTCATTTAGATTTATTTTCCACTCAGTCCTGAAGTCTGGGGACAGATATTGAAAGCAGTGGGGTGGGGTCCAAACAAAACTACACGTCAGAATAAAATCCAGCCAAGTTCACTGATGTAGCTCAATGGTAGAGCATCTGCATTGCTTATAGAAGGTCCCAGGTTCAGATCCTGCCATCTCCAGGTAGGACTGGGAAAGACTCCTGCCTGAAACCTTGGAGAGCCGCTGCCAGTCAGTGTAGATGGATCAATGATCTGACTCAGTAAAAAGCAGCTTCCTATGAAGTTTCTTCACACTTTCCTGACTTGAGCCTCAAAGACCACCAGCTGAAACCTGCTATTTCAAAAAGTATCTTGAGCTGACTTACAATCTATCTACACTGTTAGATGATAGGGTGTGTTAAACAGAGGTGCAATTTGCTATGCAACTGTTCCTTGTTACAAGCCAACTGATTAAACCATTAATCTACTGCAGCATCTCAATATAGGCTGTGTAGACTTTTAGGAGAGATAATGGTTTTTCTTAGCTAATCAACAAGTATCATTTGGCAAACCAACTTATTGGACCATTTCAGACAAAACAACAAAACATGGCTCTGATTCTGGTTTGGTATTTAACTGTGGTCTGTTATCTATTGCAAGCAAAAGTTTTCGGTCTCCTCCCCTCATAGATAAAGGAAGGAAGGAAGAAGGGGAGGGGAAACATATGTGCCCAAAGCTTGCTGTGGTGCATTTCCATCATAACAGTTTGGGCTGCCACTGAAGAATGAAGGTCCTCTGCAAGCAGAGTCTTAAGGATTCCCTCCCACTTCCCAAGGATCTGGACTTCCAAGGTGTCTGAACCAAACCATAGGACCTCTATTCTAAGCCAGCCTTCCACATCTAGATCCAAATTTAAAGGGCCATACGACTAGTTCCATGCGCTAGAGGGCTTTGTGTTTTTCAAACAGCAGCCCCTCAAAGGCAGTTTCTAACATGTCTTGGCGTTCTACTGTTCAAAGAAATGTCAGAAATGTCACCATTTCTGGTGGATAAATAGCTAACATAACTTTTTGGATCTCAGAGACTGAAATGCTTTGGAGACTGAAATGTTCCTGAAACCATGCCGGAATGTAAATGCTGCTCAGAAACACAAAGAAAAAAGATACCACATAAGTCTATCTTAGTAAAATCTTACTTATGGTTGTCAATTATACCACGGACATAAATGGTAAATCTCCTGTGATGGCTGTTGTTCTGCCAAGATATATGCCTAACGAAGGTTAGTGCTCGGTCAGAGGGGAAGATAGGGGAAAGGTATATCTTGAGTGGTATCTCCACAAAAGGATGGCAAAAACTTGACAAAAGAGAAGCTCAATGGTCATGTGAGCCTCATGACCCACCTATTCTATAAGCCTCTTCCAGTGGCCTCAGAGCTGACTGCAGGGAGTGGGGAGATGTCTGTATCCTTTCCCACTATCTTCCCCTCTGACCGAGCACTAACCTTTGGTGCTTTTTCGCTGAACTCTCTGCCGTCAGCCCAGTTCTCCTGCTTGATTATCACCCTCCCCCAACAGACCTGGCAATCCTTGCAGTCTTGTCAGGAAGGAGGAATTATTCTGTGCTGATAATTCCTCCTCTCATGAGACAGCCTGCCCCAGAAACTCCCACAAGAAGCAGCCTTGTCACTTTGCCAATGGAGATGCTAGCAAAACTGCTCCCCACCAGGTCTCTTGCCAGCAGTTCAACTACTGCCAGCTCTTGCTCTGCTTCCAGATTGTTGGGGTGACTCCAGATCCTGCATAGGCAACGTGAGCATGGACACCCGATCTTGTGGGGCCACCCAGTCCCCAACAGTCCCCATGCCAGCAAAGCCCTATAAGGTTGCAATCCTATGCATACCTGTTGGGGATATGCCCTATTGAGCCCATTGAGATTAACTTTAGAGTAAAAGTAAAGTGTGCCATCGAGTGGGTGTCGACTCCTGGCAACCACAGAGCCCTGTGGTTTTCTTTGGTAGAATACAGGAGGGGTTTACCATTGCCTCCTCCCGTGCAGTATGAGATGATGCCTTTCAGCATCTTCCTATATTGCTGCTGCCCGATACAGGTACCAGCGGGGATTCGAACCGGCAACCTCTGGCTTGCTAATCAAGTCATTTCCCCACTGTGCCATTAGGTGGCAACTTCAGAGTACACATGCATAAAAACTTGCTGCACATTTATCTATCTATCTATCTACCTATTTATCTATCATATTTTTATACCGCCTGATATGTATATCTCTAGGCGGTATACAATATTTACCACCAAACAATATTTACAATATTTAGAAGTCACAAATTAAAATAAATGACAATAAGAACAATAGAATAAAATTATTAAAACAAGTTTTTAAGTTTATTAAACTTATTAAAATTATTTTTAATTAAAAGCCTGAGAGAACAGGAGGGACTTTAGGTTCTTCCTGAAAACAAACAGAGAAGGAGATGCTCTTATTTCAGCAGAAAGCTTATTCCAAAGCCCTGGGGCAGCCACAGAAAAAGCCCAGTCCTGGGTCACCACCAAACAAGCCAGTGGCAACCGTAACCAGAGAGGAGAGAGGAGAGCTGTAGCATGCATAACTTGTCCCCTTAGCTAAGCAGGGTCTGCCCTGGTTGCATTGGAAAGGGAGACTAGAGGTGTGAGCACTGTAAGATATTCCCCTCAAGGGATGGAGCCACTCTGGGAAGAGCATCTAGGCTCCAAGTTCCCTCCCTGGCTTCTCCAAGATCGGACTGAGAGAGATTCCTGCCTGCAACCTTGGAGAAGCCGCTGCCAGTCTGTGAAGACAATACTGAGCTAGATAGACCAATGGTCTGACTCAGTATATGGCAGCTTCCTATGTTCCTATGTTGAACCGGACCTCTCCAGAAGATTGTAGCAGGCAGCAGGGATTATGACAAAAGAGGCGCTCTCTCAAATAGCCTAGACCCAAGCCATTAAGGGCTTTATAGGTAATAACCAGCACTTTGTATTTCACCCAGCAACATATTGGCAGTCAGTGCAATTCTTTTAGAACCGGTGTTATGTGGTCCCTTCGTGTTGTCCCAGAGACCAGTCTGACTGCCGCATTCTGTACCAATTGTAGTTTCCGGACTACGTACAAAGACAGCCCCACATAGAGCACATTACAGTAGTCAAGCCTGGAGGTTACCAGCATATGTCCCACTGTTTTAAGGTCATTCACCTCTAGAAATGGACATAGCTGACATATCAACCGAAGCTGATAAAAAACGCTCCTGGTCACCGCCTCCATCTGAGAAACCCAGGAGAGCTTTGGGTCCAGGAGAACTCCCAAGCTACATACCTGATCTTTCAGGGGGAGTGTAACCCCATCCAGAACAGGCAGATCTAAACCATCTTGCGGGTCCTGTCCCCGCACAGTCAGTACCTCCGTCTTATTTGGATTCAACTTCAGTTTGTTAGCTAAGCCCTGGTTGCAACTGAATGGGAGACTAGAAGTGTGAGCAGAGCAAGATATTCCCCTCAGGGGATGGAACCGCTCTGGGAAGAGCAGAAGGTTCCAAGTTCCCTCCCTGGCTTCTCCAAGATAGGGCTGAGAGAGATTCCCGCCTGCAACCTTGGAGCAGCCGCTGCCAGCCTGGGTAGACAATACTGAGCTAAATGGACCAATGGTCCTACTCAGTATATGGCAGCTTCCTATGTTCCTCTTCCTCATCCAGCCCATTACTGCCTCCAGGCAGGCACTTAGGGGGGTCATGCCATTTCCTGATGAAGTTGGTATGGAAAAATAGATCTGGGTGTCATCAGCATATTGATAGCATCCCAGACCAAACTTCCTGACGATCTCTCCCGGCGGTTTCATGTAGACGTTAAAAAGCATTGGAGACAGTATGGAGCCTTGTGGGACTCCACACTTGAGTTGTCGCTTAGCGGAACAACAGTCTCCAAGTGACACAATCTGGAATCTGCCAGAGAGGTAGGAGCAGAACCACTGTAAGACAGTGTCACCCAGTCCCACCTCCCCCAAGAGGTTTAGAAGGATATCATGATTGATGGAATCAAAAGTCGCAGAGAGATCCAAAAGGACCAGCAGAGTCACATTCCCTCTGTTGAACGTCGGCCTGATGGATGATCTCCATCATCCATCAGGCTGACCAAGGCAGTCTCGACCCCATAGCCCACACGAAAGCCAGTTTGAAATTGGTCTAGATGATCAATATAATTTTATTTATTTATTTAGCGCAAAACTCAAGTTCATCCAAAACTGCTTGGACCTGAGAGGCCACCTTGCCCAATCATTTATCTTGTGCTTAGTGTTTTATAGGTTAATCTTTTGAATTGCAGTTTACATTTGTTTTCCCTTGAAAAAAGAACCACTTTCAATATAATCACAGTATTAGTAACTAAAATTATACAGTTACCTCTGCAATAAAGTATTCTGTATGTTTGGCTTCAGCTGCTCTCCTTACAAATACATCAAAAGGCAAAGTTCTGAAATAAAGACATTAAATACATAAGTTTTTATTTTTTAATGTCAGTGGGAAGCATTCAGATCTTTGGCACAGTGGCACATCATTTGTGGAAACACCTTCCGTTCACAGAAGGATCTTCTGCCAATAGCACAGCCTTCCACCAAAAGTCTGGATCCTACCTAATTTGTTTGATACAGAAGAGGATATTTAATACTTAGAAGGCACTGCAAAAAAAAAAATCATTCCAGACAACTTACTTCAGCACAATAAAATGACAGTTAAGTAAAAGTCTTTGGATTTAATCCTTTTAAGCCCACAATCCTAAACACAATTACTAGGAAGGAAATCCCATTGATATCAATGGGACTTACTTGCAAGTAAACATGCTTAGGACCAGAAACTTAACTGGTCTAACAAATATATTAACTCATTATTTAGTTATATTTTAAGAGTTAAAATTTCACAGAACCAGCATTTTTATGATCCTTTTCTTTATCATTTATGTTCTAAATCTCTCACCAACATTATGTTTCTTAAAACTGGTGAGAAAGAGCATCACACTGCACCACATGGGATGTACTTCCCAGTACACTCACACATAAAATAATTACAAGAAACCCAGCATAAGAAATCTGTGATTTTATTTTGTGTGTGTGGCTTTATACAGAAAATGCTTTTGTGCTCCCTTGATGTAAGTCAGTCAAGTGTGAGCAAAAGTACATTATGTATATCCACTGGTGTTCAAATTCATCAGTGACTGGCTTGTGAAGAAAGGAGCTGTAGAAGACAGTTTAAGAATGCGATGGACATGTGAGAAAAGACAATTAGATGACCTGAATTTTGCTGGAGACATCATCCTGCTTGGTTCAGTGGAAAATATGGCACAGTCACAACAAAATAAATAGGTTTGTGCATCCAGAGATGGGAAGAGATGCAACAATTAGGTTTTGGAAAAGAGTTCCAGCTAATTCAAGAAACACTGCAAGTATCACAATGTCACCAAACCCAATGCCAAAAAACTGATTTTAATAAACATGGATTTTTTAGTTAACTAGGACTGCCTCAGATCAGTATACTGCCTCAAATCAAGAAACTGGTGAGAAAACTGTTAGGAGCAATTAATTCTAAAACAAGAGATTAGTGGAATGAACTCCACGAACAGTAGTTAAAACAGTTTAAACAGACAGTAGTCAAGAGACTGTCACAAGACCTAGCCTTGCTGTGGGGGAAGAAATACGTACTGTTCATCCCTCTTTAATATAATAAAGCTAGCTAGTGTAGTATTCCTGCTCTAGGGAGTGTGTGTGCATGCGTGCACACACAAAATTTCCCCCAGAATTAAAATATTTTCATAAAAGAGGGACAAGGGTTTGAAAATGGGAGGGGGGGCATTTCTGTAAGGACATTGCTTTGCTGGTGTATTTGCCATATGCACTTGCATTTTTTTAGGGGGGAGGCTCCCCTCAAAGACTAGGAGTAAAACTAACTATACTAGAACAGGAGGCGGCAGTGAAATGGACTAGATTCCCTACTGCAAATAATGGGCTAACCTCCAGTGTTGATTTTTTTAAGGGGTTCGGTGCTAGATTGGTATGAGGGATGGGGTAAGATGAACAGCCTCTTAAACACTAACACCCAGCACAAAACAAATAGAGCATGATAAGAGAGTGTGCCTACCTAGAAATTAGAAGTTATTTTCTTCTGTAAATAACTTAGGAACTTTTTAAATAATTGGTATATAAGTAATAATAAGATTTGCTGAATATGAGGGCCAGCAGCTGAGTAAAGAGTTGGCAAGTGCTAAAATTCTAATCACTGTTTAATTAGGACAGTAATGGTATAACTAAAGTGATTTAATATTTGCATCAGGAAATACATTTCTGAGAATTAGCTGTACTTTTTAATAGCAATAGCAATAGCAATAGCACTTACATTTATATACCGCTCTATAGCCGAAGCTCTCTAAGCGGTTTACAATGATTTAGCATATTGCCCCCAACATTCTGGGTACTCATTTTACCGACCTCGGAAGGATGGAAGGCTGAGTCAACCTTGAGCCCCTGGTCAGGATTGAACTTGTAACCTTCTGGTTACAGGGCGGCAGTTTTACCACTGCGCCACCAGGGGCTAATGAAAAATTAATAACCAGAATACACTTACACCAACAGAAACTGATCAAATAAGGACATAATTTTACTTATTTTGTATTGCCCCATCTCTCTCTCTCTCTCTCTCTCTCTCTCTCTCTCTCTCTCTCTCACTACGGCGATGAGTGCCACGCGGGAGCTGCCTGGAGCACAGAGCCACACGGGTGCCAAGCCCAGTCAGAGGCGGCGACACCACTGCTGCTGCTCCAGCTGGGCAGGGGTGGCGCCGGAACTCCATTTGGGAGCTGCTCCAGCTCTGCGAGGAGGAGGAGGAGAAGCAGGAGCAGAGGAATCTGGGACTCAGGTGAGTAGGTTTCTGGGGTGAGGGGGCTGTGGTGGGGGGCAAGGAGAGCAATACAGTATTAGCATGCAGATGCTCTGTACCGGTCAAGCTAGTTTAATTAGAATTTTCTTGTGTTCCCATATACTGGATTTTAAATGCATACACCACAATAACCAAGGGAACTTCAAAGAGCTGCCACTATATTATACTAAACCAGGCTTGTACAATTTGTGGCCCATCAAGCTGCATATAGCTCACCAACTATGTAGATTATTCAGTACTTAAACAATCTCCCCTTTTTTGCAGTTGCCAAATGTCAGAAAGGTTTGTTTTTGCTTCGTTCAGCAAAAACAGAAGGTTTATTGAGTTCCTCATGGGCCACCATACTGAACATCCTGTGCTAAGCTGAAGAGAAGAGTTCACAGAAGAGTGACTGCAGTATGCAAAATGGAATGTTAGCTTTTTCGGAAGGAAGAAAATGTAAAACTTCTAGGGGAAAGCAAGACAGCACAGGAAATTTTGGTCCCCATTTCTAAATTAAGGGAAAAGCACTAATATTGTATAATAGTATAAAAACATTATAAAGTATCTAAAAATTAACAATATAGCTAAAACAGAATAAGGCTTGGAATGGAATACCTATATACAAAGTTCTTACTGAGGAAGTCCATCTGTGGCACAGTCGAAACATGAACCTTCACTTCTTTATTTCCTGCTGCTTGACTGAGATAATCCACGGTCCATTTGGTTGTGCAAGGGCCCAAGTCTATTCCTTTCAGCACTACTGGCTCTCTCTGAGAAGAGGAGGGAAAGTATTACTGTAATCATCTTGCCATTTTACTACCTTCTTCCATCACTGTACCCTTTGTTATGATAAATCCAAGAATAAACTGATGCAATATTACTTATCAATGGGTCGGTGGAAATAACTGTTTCCAAAGCAGGTACCCTCATCGTAAGATACTGTATTACGATTGTACTACATTAGTTTATTAGTATCATGTAGTACTATTAGGAATTTATCAACCTTCTATCATTCTTGTTAACAGCACCCCTGTGACATACATAATTATTATCCCCATCCCATTAGCAAAGAAACTGAGGCCAATACTGACCAGCCTGCACCATTTGGTGAATTCATGGCAGAGTTAACGGAGTTTTAGTCTAGATCGCCTATGTCCAAATTAATACTGTCTTCTAAACTAATACTGTCTACTGAATCTTAGATTTATATGTCTGGAGCAATGTCTGGAGCAAGCAAAAGTGCAGGAGGTGATAAGCAGGGTTTCCAACTGTCAGGGGTTTTGATAGAATTAACTCAACATTTCTTGAGTTAAACTGGTATACTTGGATTCAATCTGGTGCTCCCAATGCAGACAAAATCCTAACTGGATCTGGACACAAGGATCAGATAACAATGATTTTGAAAGAGTTGTACTGATTATCAAATAGTTTTAGGGCACTGTTCAAGGTGTGGGTTTCAAGAGACCTTTTATAGTGCAATCCTGTGCATATTTACCCAGGACAAAGCTCCACTGTGTTCAACAGGACTTATTCCTAGGTGTGTAGGATTTGAGCCTTTAAGACTCACACCGTCTAGGTCCTGTTTATCTAGAGCAGGACTGCACAACTTCAGCCCTCCTGCAGATGTTGGGCTACAACTCCCATCATCTGTAGGGGTCCATTCCCTGCTGGGGGGGCAAAGTCCTCTCCCATACACTGATTACATCAAAGAATCTTCTTTTCCAGGTGCCTCTGCCATCTGGGGTGTGGCAGGTTTCTTCAAGATCTCTTCTCCCTAGTTGTGCATCTGTTATGGAACTGGGGGTGCACTTCCTCCTCAAGGGGGAGCATCCTTTCACTTTCTTCCTGGTTTTCAGAAGGCACCTTCTCTTGTAGAGAAGCTATGTCTAACAAAAGAAATGGATTAACTGGGAGAACTGATTTTTAAAATATATTCTGTGTGCATACAGCCCTGTGACACCCCTCAAACAAGAGGCAGCCCATTATGTTCTATGAAGTGTTCACGTTCTGCATGAATGTTCTGGCAATTTAGGCACACAAGAAGAAGCTGCCTTATAGAGTCAGATGACCCATCTAGCTCACTACTACTGACTGGCAGCAACTCTCCAAAGTTTGAGGCAGGAGTCTTTCCCAGCCCTACCTGGAGATGGCAGGGTCTGAACCTGGGATCTTCTGCATGCAAAGTAGATATTCAACCGAGTTCCAGCTCCACCCCCTAAACTCTGGTTACAAGTGACCGTAGGAAATGAGGGACAAATCTTCTTCAATATCCACGGCGCAGGCTTTACCTACCAAAGGGTAGATGTTTTGCAGGAAGCGCTCTCGAGTGACTCCAGTGTGCTGAGATAAGGGGATGACTGGCTGCTTCTCCATACTAAGCATGCAGCTCGGTCTCACTCCCCAGTATACTATTGCCTCCGATGTGTCCCTCTCTCATTTCTTCCTCCCGGAAACCAAGGCACACACCCAGCAAAAGGGCCGCCTGTCTGGAGGCGAACAGACAGACACGCGCGCGCATACACAAAAGTGGGATAAACGGGTGGGGGCATAAGGCGCTCTGACTGTGCTGCACTCACATCAACAAACACAACCCTCTTGCCCTGATGCCACAGCACGGACATAAAACCGACGGATCAGGGACAGATGATGAAAGCAACCCGTTTCTTTCACGACTTGGGTCGTGATAAGTCGCCTATGCAAAGCAATCGCACCCGTGTTGGGTTTCCCGCTGGGCTCAGGCTCCAGAGGAGTACGCGTCCATCTGGGTGAAAGGTTGGCTTCCTTTTGCGGCTTTCCCCCAAACATTCCCGTGCTACTGAAACTGTTTGTAACAACAAGAAATCGGCACAGAGTCCGGGCAAACGCAATAATGCCCCCACTCCACTCTCCCCCTTGCTGGTGAGCTCACCCACCACCGACTCAACCTACTCCTAAAAGCGCAAGGAGGCTGGGGAAGCTACAACCCCTTCTTAGCCATTCAGGAGGAACCCTCCAGGCAACTCCACTCTATTTCCACCGGAGCTTCTTTTGCTGCCGGTACAGAATAATTTCCATCCGTTTTTCTTACTCTGGGCAACTGAGCAAGCTCACATGCAGTGGAGCATGCTCAGTATGATCAAAGGAAGCGGTTTTCTGCCCACACCACCTGTAAGATTTTCTTCCCTTCTTCAAAACAGGAAAACAAAAGCCAAATTCGGCAGGAAAGCGACAGATTTTGTTGCATGTATTATTTTGCAGTGAAATAGCTCTGAAATACAAAGAGGGAAGGACTACAATGGTGTTTATTAAAACAAATTTGAGTGCTGTGAAATGCCTAGAAAGCTGGCGAGAAAAGAGCATGCTTTGTATCTCCATTTGTAGCCAGTGCCCTTACCCTAAAGATAAATCTGTCGGAATATTTTACTGTTTTTATCTTGCACGGCACGATTTTGAATTCCAAGCTGCTTGTAAAATATATGTTATTTGCAGTTGTTTTGAATTCCAAGCTGCATAGACATAAGGAGACATTTTCCCTTCTGATTTCAATAATGTAATCTGATATTACAGTATTGATTTTTTTAAAAAAATAACAATAATTTATTGATTTGAAATTGTATTATTGAGTTTCTGTTGTCATCAGCAGAGCAGCATCCTTTTTATATGCTGCTAGATGTTTGTTTGAAGGATTCCTTTGACCTGACCACAAGCTTGTATGTGCTTAAGTTCACAGTTAACTCTAGAGCTAGTTACCTTCACAGTTGGTGAAGAGACTTGCCTACTCCACCAGTTTGCAAGTGACTGTCTGTGAGCCTAGCAAAACTATTGGGAAACAGCTTTGTCTGTTAGAGAATTGGTTAGAAAGAACAACTGGAAATTTTTAGTCTGGCAGAAACTTGGGCTCAGTTTATAAACATAGCAATTTATAGCAGCTCAACCATGGGTTGGGGGAAAATCTGCCCCACCCCAGCAGAATATTGCTAGTATGGAGGCCAAAACAAAACACAAAAGAACCCAAGTGTATATATCGAATGTATGGAAATATATTATTTTAAAATAGATTACCTGTAACATACTCATACCACCAGAAACTATATGAAATGATTTCAAGAATAAAACAGTATAAACAGAATGTTAAAAGTAGGAATATGTACATTCCACGGTTCCAACAATAACTAGTCCATATCTAGGACATATTCATATATCCTGGTATCAGTCCATTCCAGAGAAAATATAATTGTGCATTCCCCTTGTAAGCTCAGGAATAGAAGTCAGAATGCAAAATTAACTGTTCTCTTGATTAATTGCCAGAAATATTTCAGCCTAAAAGGTCTTCAGTGGCACTGCTCTAAAGTACAAACTATGTTGGTAATAATTCCATTTCATTCACAAAATCACTTTAAATATATGCATCCATAAGAACAGCCCTGTTTCAACATCCTGTTTCACACAGTGGCCCATCAGATGCCTCTGAGAAGCTCACAGGCAAGAGGTGAGGGCATGCCCTCTCTCTTGCTGTTGCTCCCCTGCAACTGGTATTTACAGGCATCTTGCCTCTGAGGATAGAGGTGGCTTATATAGCCACTAGACTAGTAGCCATTGATAGACCTATCCTCCATGACTTTGTCTAAGCTCCTTTTAAAGCCACCCAAGCTAATAGCCATCACCACATCCCATAGCAGATAATTCCATTATTTGATTTTTATACCACCCTTCCTAAAGTGGCTCAGAGTGTTTTAAAATATTTCCTTTTGTTGGTCCTAAATTTTCTGGCTAAATGTTTTAGGGGATGACTCCTGGTTCTAGTATTGTGAGAGGAGGAGAAAAAATTCACTCTCTCCACTCCATGCATAATTTTATACACCTCTATCATGTCTCCCCATAGTTGCCTCTTTTCCAAACTAAAAAGCCCCAGATGCTATAGACTTGCCTCCAGGCCCCTGATCATCTTGATTGCCCTCCTTTGCACCTTTTCCAGTTCTACAATGTCCTGCTTAAGATACGGTGACCAGCACTGTACACAGTACTCCAAACGTGACCACACTATAGATTTGTATAAGGGCATTATAATGTTAGCATTTTGTATTTTCAATTCCCTTCCTAATGATCCCTAGCATGGAATTGGCCTTTTTCACAGCTGCAGCACACTGAGTCAACACTTTGAATGAGCTGTCCACCACAACCCCAAGATCCCTTTCCTGGTCTGTCACTGACAACTCAGACCCCATCAGTATGGACTTGATGGCACACTTTACGTTTGAGGGATATACAAAACACACATCAAAGAAACAGAAAGTCTAGCGCCAAGTCTGACTAAACAAACTTTCCCCTAGATTAAACTTCCTGAAGCCATAGTCCTGGCTTCCTTTGTCTTGAACTCACCAAATCCTGGATGAGAATTCAAGCTTCCTACCCTCCTGGCTTTCCATGACCAGCAGAGACATTTTCCCACAACCAGTTCTCATGGCCACATGTCCTCCTCTCTGCACTCCCTGCCAGTTTCTTCTAACAAAGAACTCTTCCTCCCAACAGCGCTCTAGGTCCCACCCACCTGGTGTGTTGATTGGCTGAGCTCTGGAGTTCACCAGCCTATCAGT
Organism: Hemicordylus capensis; assembly: GCF_027244095.1. Lineage (NCBI taxonomy): Eukaryota > Metazoa > Chordata > Lepidosauria > Squamata > Cordylidae > Hemicordylus > Hemicordylus capensis. The sequence continues at coordinate 218,961,803 of NC_069657.1, forward strand.
CAGGACAGGGTTCACTTCCGGTTAACTTTTTAGGAGAGGGGTGGCTGATCACTACGAGTTCACACACAGTTATGCAACCAATAATCAACCTACAATTAAAAAAATATGCCAACAAATAAGTAACAAGGTCAAACAGTAAAACAAAACAAAACAAAACTACTATACAGTATGAATAAACCAATTCACATCCTCATTCAAACCACTAGGCACCTCACTTTTGAAGGTATGAATCCAGAACAACACATTAGATATTAGCAAAGCCATATTCATGTCACCCCATTAGATTTTCGTTGGAATGGACTAAAACCAAGATATCTGAATATGTCCTAGGCATGGACTAGTTATTGGTGGACCTGTGAAATGTACATATTCCTACTTATAGAAAGGTCCCAGGTGTGATGGGAAGAGGACCACAGGCTCCTTGATCCTGTGAGACCCTGAGCCTTCCCTCCATCGGGGATTAGCTCTCATGAATGTGATAAGGGGATGCCAAAGAGGAAACCTGAAAGCATGGCATGCTGGGCTTCCATTCAAGCCCCAAGGAGAACCTCCAATGGCCAGGTAGATTTGAAATAGACTCTTCAGATCTTGGGTCTGGTTTGCCTTTCTGAAAGTCCAGGTGAAGGAGACTGGATGGCTGCCTGAAAAGGACAGGGAAGTGCTCGCTCGGGGCTCTCTGTAGCCCAGGCATGGGCGGGGGGAGTTTGCTTGGGGCTCTTCCGGAGCCCAAGCCACGCCCCCCCTGCAGACTTCAGCAGCCCCTACCATTAGCAGCCCCAGGTTCTTTGAACCTGTTTGCACAATGGTAGCTCCACCCCTGGTGGATATCTTGCTCTTTTCATCATCAGCTCTTGTAGATGTGAGTGTACCTGCTTTTGTGCAATTATTCAGTTATTATTCAATTATCTAGAGAAGTACTCATTGCTGCATTGGACATTTGCATTTGCTTGTGTGAAAGTCAAAGGAATTACAGCTTAATCCTTGAGTGAATGAATGAATCCAGCTTGATCAAGTTTAGATGTGAATGGAAGACTTTTCAGAGGAACTAGAAAAGCATTCATAAATGGAATCCTGTCATCCCAGGGGCCATACCTCGAAATATAGGTCAATAATAAAATATGCTTTATAATCTTGATATAATTGCTGGAGATCAGGATCACTCACCCACATCAAAGCAAGTATAATTTATTTTGCCTTTATTTACTGATCATTAGCTTCTGTAAATGCTAATACTGACCTACCTCACAGGGTTGTTGTAAGGGCTGGATAATATGGATACAGAATTTTGAGAATGCTAAGAAGAATCAAGGATGCTTGCAACACTTGTTCTTTTCACCACATTTAGCAATGAAAAGGCTTACTGGAAAAATCATTGGCAGAAATTGGATTATTACGCCCTAATAGAGAATTAGGAGATGTTTTCTGACAGCATTTTTTTTTAAACTGGAAAAATTTGACACCAGATAAAATACACTTAGCAATGCCTGTTAGTGAAGAAAGACCTGTTGTCATATGATTCTGCATTACGATAACTTCTCCTTAGAAAATAGCAGAGTCCTAATGGTTTGCCAGCTCAAATGCCACTGACTCTCCTGCCTAGGCATTTATATGAGCACCACTGTGGTTGTTAGCTAAACTTGAGCTATGATGGTTAAGTGGCTCTTCCCATGTTCTGTAAGTATATACCCCATGGACAGTTCGACCCACACCAGGTAATGGCCAAGAATTAAGGGCATTCTATAAAGTTATGGTAGGAAAGCAAGTAAGCTGCAGTCATTACCCTCCCGTTGCTACTATTTTATAATAAACTCAAAAGTGCCAATAATGGGCACATTTTTAAGGCAATATATCGTGCATTTCATAGTGCGTTTGTTAATAGTATAGCAGAAGGTGATGAGTTGTGTTAGCTGAAAATTATATACACCAAATAGTGTATAACATGAGCAGCTGTGCTCTCACAAGTGGGGCTGTTCACAAATCAAACTTTTTTTAGTTATTAATCATTTCCCTTTGAAATTTATTTCAATTATTCAAATAAAATTTCATATCTTCAATATCTGATCCCTTATGAGGATCTGAAGGAATTATAAGAGAGCTTACAATGTAATAAACAAAAGCTACTGATAGAAATTGGGGCTATTTTTCATATTTGAATTTTGTTTCCTATAAGAATACCACACTAGAGCTAAACTGGTATCAACAAATTAAGAAGTGTGCCACTGTATCACCCTTTGCTATTAAAATTAGTCTTGATCAATTAACATTTACTATTGTTTTAATTTTCCAGTGAAACTAATTTAGAGTATGGGAGCCTATTTGTAATCCTTCAGACCAATATTTATTATTCTTGTCATTCAGAAGCCATTGCCTACCAACTGAGGGACCAAGTTCAGGAAAAGTAATCAGGAAAGAGTAATCATGCTGGTCACTGACCGAAATAAAGAGATTTGACTGGAAAGAGTAAAGTCATTGATAGGGTTAACTAAACTGACAACTAGAAATGGATGGAAGAAGGATGCTACTCAAGGTGAAACTTCACAGCACTGGAGCTTGCTAGCAACTGAGAGTCCTCCGTTAAGCAAGTGAATACATAAAAAACCAAACAAACCTAAACCTCATAGTAGCTTGAGTTGTAACTCCTACTCTGTGTTTACAAACGTTCTGCTATGGTGCATATCATTTCTGGATTGATAGCTGAAGGAAAGGTCTTCTAAGTATTAAAAAAAAAATCCTACCTTTACAAATATAGGAGGTCCTTCTTATTCTAGCTTACTCTTCTTTCTTTGCACTTCTCTTTTGTAGACATTAGGTGGGAGTATTTTTCTATAGCTGGAACATTTGGTTACTCCCGATGAAGGACTGTCTTATGCTAGTCACTAAGGCTGACTATTCCAATAGGTTATTCTTCCTGCATGACAGAATACTGTACTCCTCTAGTGGAATCCAGTGTAACACTTTCTACCTGGAGAAGTTCTAACAACTCTAAAAGAGACAATTAAGACATCATGCTGCATGTTCTGTACTGTGAAAAAGATCTTACTCTAAGCCAAATTATTTGCCAATAAAAGTTAAAATTTGCTCTGTAAAAAATATGTTGCTAACTGAGCATATTTTCCTGTATTTACTTATTTGGCATTGTTTGTCCTGCTTCCACCAGTCATGAGGCAGGGCACAATGCCCCACCCTCTAATCATTGGAAGCCCTTCTCCCCCAACTCAAGGCACTTTCAAGTCAATCCTTGCAGTCATAAGGACTAGAAATATTTTTTTAAAAACCTAAGGTCCCTTTCAGACATAATGCAGAACCGTGGGTCCAATGTACCCACGGTTCCATGCCCCTCCCTGCATTATCTGGCCCACATTTGGGAGAGCTGCCTCTCTGCAATCAGCGAGACTTCAGAGAGGTGGGGGAGCTGGCTGTGCGGGCTTCCTTCTTGATAGAAAGACAGCCTGCACAGCCAATTGGGCCAGAGTGAGGGAGGAGCTTCCTCCCTCAACTCTGGATTTCCGTGGGACCAAAACTGCGGTGCCAGCATTCAGTTGTAACGCTAGCGCCACAAAAATGGAGTTTGTGGTGGCAAACCTCCACTCTGACTGAAGGTTCAGAGTGTAGTTTGGGAAGGGAAACCATGGATCCCTTTCTGCACAAATTCCATTTCCCCAAATTCAGATGTGTGAAGGGACCTCTGGTTTCCTGTTATGTCTGAATTCTACCAAAGTGAGATTACATACACACACACACACCCCTACCTATATCTCATTTTTACATGGGGCTTCTCAAGGAACTGACCAGGTCCATACCCACTTTACCTTCAACAATAACTAGCATTGTGTAACCTTAGAGTCCCAGACCATTTACTGGATCCAATCCAGTGTTTACCACACTTGTAGTGGAAGCACAGAAAACACAAAGCAGCCTTGATTATAAAGCTCTGCCATAGGGCTAAATATGACTGGCAGAACATAACAGGAAGCCTGTCAACAGATAGTATTTCCAATCGCCTTGAATGGTGCAACTTTTGTTTAATAACTACACGGAAGAGAGGATTGTGCTACTTCTCCTATAAGCGTCATGGTGATGGAAGAATAACCATAACCGATTTCCCCAGAATTGTAACTAAAAGATGACAGAAAGCCCCATTTGGGCTAGAAGCTGGCAACCCTATTTGCAGTTTCCAGATAGAGATGCTTTGTGTTAATGCTGCCGTCATCCTGAGCTTGTGCAGCCTGATGCATCTATAATTGTCACTCAAAAGAAACCTACTGCCACGCACTGCTGCTTCTCTGGACCCTGGACCCACACAGCAGAGAGTAGTTGACATTTCCACACTGGCACAGCACTTGCATGGAGGAGCTGAAAAAAAACAGGTGAGTCAGGAAAAAACAGGTGTCAAGGTTTTAATAGCATTTCCCTGCCACATTATGTAAAGTTGTGCTGTCAAGTCGGTGTCGACTCCTGGTGGCCACAGAGCCCACAGAGTGGTTTATCTTTGGTAGAATACAGGAGGAGTTTGTCATTGCCATCTCCCACGCAGTATGAGATGATGCCTTTCAGCACCTTCCTATATCACTGCTGCCTGATGTAGGTGTTTCCCATAGTCTGGGAAACATACCAGTGGGGATTCAAACGAGCAGCCTCTCGCTCCCTAGACAAGTTACTTCCCCTCTGCGCCATTAAGTGGCTTGCCACATTATGTAGCGCCCTGCAAACACCCTTTCACAAACAAATAGTGCTTTTAAGAGTATGGCTGATAAATGGGAGAGAGACACCGTTTCTTCTAAGGCGTGTGCATGTGCGCACAGTGTTCTAGGTTTGCCAGAGGTTGCCAGATTTGGCTTATTTTAAGCCAAATTCTGGGTTATGGACCATTTGACCCACGGGTAGACCCACGAGTATACCCCTTAGGTTCTGAGCCGCCGCCGCCTGCTCAGTTAATTTTAGATCCCGCTCAGGTTGAAATAGGAAGGCCCCACTCTGAATGCATGTGTGCACACAGTCTGCTGCCCAGAACAAAACTCATTCCGCACAGAGATGAAAGAAATTAGAGGGACCAAGAGTCTGGAGAGAGAGTCTGCTACTGAACTCCAATGTAAATGCAGCTCCACCCCCACCTCCCCCAGCAGGCTTTTGCAGGTTAAGATATGGGCTTTTTGTGTGTTAAGGACTATTTGATCCATGTCACACAGTTTCCCCATCAGGCTATGGATATTGCCAAGCATGGAGGAGGACAATCAGATGGTTATGGTACTGCATGAAGTGCCAAAAGGATTTATTTATTTATTTATTTATATTCATCACATTTATATACCACCCAAACTTTCGTCTCTGGGCGGTTAACATTAAACAATTAAAACACATATAAAAAGTTAAAACAATTCAACAATGTAAAATCAATCACAAAATTAAAACCAACAAATTTTAAAAGGCTGAGAAAGCTTGCTTTAAAAGATGGGTTTTTAGATTTTTTAAAAAATTGCCAGAGATGGGGAGAATCGTCTCTTAGTGCAGAGTGCATTCCACAATCTCGGGGCAGCAACCGAAAAGGCCCATCTCTGTGTAGCCATCAGACGAGTTGGCGGTAACTGGAGATGGACCTCCTCAGATGAACTCAATGGGCAGTGGGGCTCATAGTGAAGAAGATGCTCTCTTAGATACCCAGGGCCTAAGTCATTTAGGGCTTTATAAGTTATAACTAGCACTTTGTATTTTGCCCGGAAACCTATTGGCAGCCAGTGTAACTCCATCAGCAAAGGAGTAATGTGGTCTCTCCGAGATGACCCAGAGACCAACCTGGCTGCCGCATTCTGAACCAACTGAAGTTTCCAGACTATGTACAAAGGCAACCCCACATAGAGCGCATTACAAAAGTCAAGTCTGGAGGTCACCAACAGATGAACCACTGTTTCAAGGTCATTGATCTTGAGAAATGGACGCAGCTGGCGTATCAGCCAAAGCTGATAGAAAGCACCCCTAGCCACTGCCTCAACCTGAGAAACTAGGGAGAGGTGTGGATCCAGAAGTATTCCCAGACTGCGAACGTGTTCCTTTTGGGGAAGTGTGACCCCATCTAGAATAGGTAGATCAAAATCGTCTCTGGAGTTCTGACCTCGCACAATAAGTACCTCCGTCTTATCTGGATTCAGCTTCAGTTTATTCTCCCTCATCCAGCCCATTACCACTTCCAGGCAGGCATTTAGGGAGGATATGCCAGCTTCTGAAGAAGTTGACATGGAGCAGTAGATCTGGGTGTCATCAGCATACTGGTAACACCCAGCTCCAGTTGGCTTTTCAGCAGATCGAAGCATCCAGCTCAGCTAATCATCAGGCAGGGGTGGGGGCCAGGGTGAGGATGAGACTGAATGAAGTTGAACCTGACCGAGGAAGTTGAAGGAAGGCTGACACCTGATGCTGGCTGCATCTTGCATGGTGTGGTGGTTGATTAACAACAAGCTGTGCAAACGGTGGGGCATGGATCTCTTCTTGTTTGGGACACACACCCTATAGAGTTTGCACCAGTATTACCACTCAGTCAGAACTGCTAGTTAACCTGGGTATAAAATCCTTGTCTAACCAGATCCCACAAAGGGAACATGTTCACCCTGAGGTGCATTCGGCTTACTTGTTTTTTAAAGTGGCATAGCTTGCATGCTTCTCACCAGCGCTAGGTCACACTAAAAAAACAAGCAAACCAAGCTGTCTTCAAAGTTAATGTGTGAACTATGCAATTCAGTGGGAGAGAAGGTTGTTCTCCCCCAGCACGATGTTCTCCCTCCCTCACTGGTAATAGGCTGCGTGAGGGAAAAAGTGGTGCCCTTCAACAGCCCACAACCACCACAGTACAACGGAGGTTGTGAGGTTAGCTGTCGTCGTCCCCACTTTGGGACCCAGGAAGGAAACATTCTGCTTCCAGAACTCAAAAACCTTAATGTGTGGTCAAAGACATAAATGAATAATCTTACTTTGCAAAATATGATACCTTATGATTACATCAGAGCTCATTATTTCCTCCCGTCCTAATCCAGCCACACACCACTTTAAATTTGGAAGCAAATCACCCCCTCTGACTGTCTGCTGGGCTACACATGCAGCAGCATGTGACAATCGATCGCTAAGGTGGCAGAATGGACTGTACCACTTTTGACTGCAGGTGAGGGATGCCACATATAAAAGTTCCTTTGAATAAAAATGCCCTGCATGTGGAAAGCCAGAACATCAGAAAAAATGTTCCCCTTGCTATGCTTTGTTGTTTTTTACATGCAGGGAATTTTTTAGGCTAGGGAACATGAAAAAGTGGCATCTCTCACCTGCAGTCTGAATGGTACTGTCCATTCTCCTTGAGAAATCTTACTCATTCTGCTGCACATGTAAATCTAATAGCAACTGTACTGGATCAAGAACTTAGGGAGTGCATTCTTCTGACAGTTTCTGCCCTCACTGCTCAAGCAATCACTTTTGCCTGAAGGACTCAGCTTCTGCCTCTCTAAGTAGCCTTTCTATTCCCTTCATTCATTTCTACTAGAGAAACTGTTTTATAGCAGCTTCCCTTGTAATCCAAAGCAATCTTATATTTGTTTAACTAAGATTTTATTCCAGAAAAAACTCCATTTTCTCCTTCTCCTTTCCCTCCCTTTTCTTTCTGACTCCACCCCCACTTGAGGAGGAGAGCTGGTCTTGTGGTAGCAAGCATGACTTGTCCTCTTAGCTAAGCAGGGTCCACCCTGGGTACATATGAATGGGAGACTAGAAGTGTGAGCACTGGAAGATATTCCCCTCAGGGGATGGAGCCGCTCTGGGAAGAGCAGAAGGTTCCAAGTTCCTTCCCTGGAGGCATCTCCAAGTTAGGGTTGAGAGAGTCTCCTGCCTGCAGCCTTGGAGAAGCGGCTGCCAGTCTGTGTAGACCAGTGTTTCTCAAACTTTTTGGAGTCAAGGACCGCTAAATTCTTCGTGCAGAGTTTCAAGGACCGCTACATTCTTCATGCGCAGTTTCCCGGACCAGCAGTTAGTAAAGGGGTTTCAAGTCTGTCTATCTATCTATCTGACTTCTATACTGCCCAAAACTTGCATCTCTGGGCAGTTTAGAATGAAAATAATATAAGCATTAAAATAATTAAATTTGGAATCTTTTGCAAACATGGAATATTAGGGGTTCTTAACCTTGGGTCCCTCAGTTAAACTCCCATAACCCCCAACAACAATGGCATTTGGCCATTATGGCTGGGGATTATGGGAGTAGAAGTCCACCAACGTCTGGGTACCCAAGGTTGAGAACCCCTGAATCTAAAAGCCTGGGTGAACAAATTTGTCTCCAGTATGTCTTCAGTATGTGCGGGGTGGTGGTGGAGGTGCTTCTGATTACTCAGTGGAGAGGGGATGTTGGGCCATTAGAAAAATTCAAAAGCTACATGGGGCCAATGAAAACAACATACAAGCAAGCCCCACTGATGCAAGAGGGAAACAGCGTTCCCTCTCAAGGCGCCTCGACCACAACAGGCAGCTGGGTTTCAATCAACCAACCTTTGGCTGCAAACAATGAGCATGCAAGAACCAGCAGCCCTTCAAGTGGCGCCCACTGCCATACCTTTTCCTCCATGCCCCTGCACCGCATACAGTTTGAAGCTGTAAAGATAGGGAATAAGATAGCTGTAGGAAGATCTCAGCAGCACGTGGAGGCAAGGCACAAGAAGGGTCTCACGCCTCCGTGATACTCTTCCTCTTCCGTGCCATGTGCAAAATTGAGGAAGTGAGTGCCTTGATTTCAGTTGGGGGGGGTTGACTCCCAGTCAGGGACCGGCACTCAACCCTTTGGGGACCGGCAGTGGTCCAGGGACCGGTGGTTGAGAAACACTGGTGTAGACAATAGATCTTACTCAGACCAATGCTAGATAGACCAATGGTCTGATGCAGTATTTGGCAGCTTCCTATGTTCCTACACCCTCTACAGGATCCCCACAGGAACAAACTTCTAATCAACAGAACAAAAAGGCCTGCTGGACAGAAGACAACAGAAATGTAAATAGGATCTGCCGTGGTTGTGGCTGGCTCCCACACTGTTGCTCCATCTCTTGTGGTTTTAGGACTTACTAATATTATTTCCTTCTTTAAACAAATTTTTCATTCACAATAGCATGTCTGTTTCAACAATTTGCTTTCCTGTTTCTTTATGTGAGGCACTCTGTGTAATTGTTTTTACAGCCTGAGTCTGCTCTGAATACTTTGCTTAGCTGTTGTCAAGGTATTTCTCAAGCACACATACACACACCTACACTGTGTTCACCAGTTACACTCAAGCACAGCCTTTTAATACAACCTGGTCTTACACATCCCCCGTTAATATCTATATTGCTATTACATCCATTTCAAGCTCAGTGCACTCAGTTGATCATGACTTGCTCCTAACATGTCAGGCACTGATTTACTCTATGATAATTTGCCATGTGTCATAACTCTAATGGATCATCTTGAGATTTATTAAGCTATATCTATACAGATTGCTTGTTGTTGGAGCTACAGATTAAGATTAGGTACAAATGCATAGTTCCAAATGGTTGTCGACACCCTGTCTTATAAAGTGTTCATTGATTAATGCTTTGATTAGCAGCTTGCTATGTCACCAGAAACCCCTGTGTTTTCAACAAATCTGCAGGCCTGCAGTGTTTTGAAGAGTGATACCTCCTAAGATCCATCAGGGCACTGAAGAGTCTGGGACATTTCCTGCTTTGTGTGCAGAATAGGGGTGTGCATGAACGGTTCAGCGCTAAACTGGTTCGCCTCGAACTGGGTCTGTTCGGAGGCTCAATCGCGGAGCAAACCAGGGTGGTTCAGTCCGCAATCGAACAGAACCCAGCCCGGTTTGATACTGAACAGGCGGGGTGTGGTATGGCAAGTGAAGTAGTGAAAGGGTCTGCTTACGTGCCCAGCATGTTGCCCATACCGCCGCCCCCTGCCCCCCCCCCCCGCGTAGCCCATAGCGAAAGCAGACTGCTTGGTAAAGGAGAGAGAAGTGTGCGCGTTTTCGCTATGGGCTGGGGGTGGGCAAGCAGTGGCACAGGTAGCATGCTTGGCAGGTATGCGGACCCCTTCACTACCTCTCTCACCGCCACCCCAACCCCTTCTGGAGCCAGGGTCCCCCACCCCATACTTGAATCCTCACCGGATCAGATTCTCCTTTACAGGTATTAGCTGCCAAACCACCAAACCGGTTTGGTCAAATGGACCAGGCTGGCCAGTTGGAACTAGTTTGATAGCATGTGGTTCATCTTGAATTCTATTCAAATTCAAGCGAAACCGCGATTTTTGGTTCATGCACACCCCAGTGCACAATGAGAAGTCAAGACATAATTCAAACTTTAATGTTTAAAAGACATTGCTTTGTGGGTTCATTTTTTACACACATTTTCTTGTTATAAAACTCTCTAGCATGTTTCAAGAATACCCCCTTTAGCAGTGTGCAGCTTGACCTACTATGGGTTTACTCTGGAGTAAGTCCCACTATGTTCAATGGGATTTACTTTCCCAATAAGTGTACACAGGATTGCAGTCATAGGCTGTAATCCTCAGCATACTTATTAGGGAGTAAGTCTCATTGAACTCAGGAAGACTTACTTCTGAGTAAATGTGCTTAGGATCAGGCCATGAGTCTTGTTAAAGCTCATCCTAGACTGATTCCTACCAAAAACACAGATACTCTTTGCTTCCTCTTTTTATCCAGTATCCTCCTATCCATTTGGATTTTTGAATGGGTCACACCTCAGTGAACATACAGTAAGCAACATTTAAGTATATTACAGACCTCTACAGTCATTCATCATGAGCCTGAGTAAAGCAACGGAGTTTCTATAATAACAGCATTTGGAAAGAAAGAGCTGCCCGAGTCTGCTATAATTGATACATTGCAACGTATTTGGCCCATTGTACCTCTCATCTGCCAGGGCTCAAGAAGGGTGTGTGTGGTAAGTCTGAAATATACAAAATGAATGAGTTACCAAGGCAGCTAAAAGGGCTATGCAATTTGTTCTCTGGCAGGCTTTTGTGTGATGCTCAGCTTCAGTAGTGACTCTGGTTGTGAAATGGCAGTTCAGACTCCAGAGTCCCTTTGAGAACTGGTCCAATTCTGAGGAATGGTAATGGCCACTAGTGGGGAAAGTAAGAACTTATCTAGAATTATATGGCGGTGGGGGCGAGGGGGATAGTGATTGTGATTAATATCAGCAATATTTCCATTACTTGTAAAAAGGTTCCTGCTTCACTCTCTGACATCTCGAATTAAAAAGGTCACAAGAGCCAGGACTGGGAAAGAGAACAATGAAACAATAGCTAATGCCACTTTGATGAGGTTTAGAGTGTTTTCTGGTTGCAACAATGAATCAAGAACAGCAACAATAATTTGGGATGACAGGGGGGAGGGGGAAGCTGAGAAGGGGGAGGGGGAGAATGCTTCTAAAAAAGGTATAATTTTAAAAAAAAGGAGCTAATACACTAGGAAGAGTGCCGACTCAGGGTTCCCAGACCCTGATTGTGCCAAATATGCCTTTCCTGCCACAAATGCACCCCCTCACTCAGGGTCACTACATCTTCCTCAGCCCCGTGTTCCACAGAAAACCTGCTGATGCCCCACCCCACCCCAATGAGCTGCCAAATGCATAAGGAGACTTATCAGGATAACCAACAGAGGTGGGAACAGTCCAGTAAGTAATTCAGAGTAATTCAAAGAGCATGAGTGGAATGAGAATTTGCACGGAGGCTACAGAGTAATAGGGAAGTGTATTGGGGGAAGGCACAGATGAGGCTGAGGAGGAGCAAAGAAGTGAGCTGGAGGCTGTGGAGGGGAGCCCAATGCTGGCTAAAAGAGACAGCCCTGCAGGGTGGCAAGAGGAACTGGGTGATTGTTGAACCCTCTCCCTTTTATACCGAGGCCTCATGGGAAGAGAAAAGCCTTGACAAGCACAGTTGTGAAAAACCATCCATAGCAATTGTAAATAGGTAAAAGTGGGTTCGAATTTGAACCGGTATGAATTCAGACTGGGTCGGTTTGATGGTTCAAATTCAAACCAAACCAGCCATCAGGTTCGAGCTGCAGGTTCGAATTCGACAAACTGGGGGGGGGGGTTCAATTTGAACCGGTTCAAACAGGTTCAAACCAGTTTGAACCAGTTAAAACAGATTCAAACCAGTTTGAACCTCCAAAAGTGGGTGGGGTGGTATCTGGCACCCATGGGTACCTACCACCCAAACCCCAAAGCAATCGGACGCTCGTACAATTTTTTAATGAATTTTTGAAATTTATTTTTATTTTTCCCCCATAGGGTATAATGGGACTCGAACCAACCCATTATTCTCTATTGTGAAGCACCCATGGGTGCCAACAACCACCCAAACCCCGAAGCAACCAGACACTCCTATGACCGTTTATGAATATTGGAAATATTTTTAATTATTTTTCTCATAGGGTATAATGGGACCTGAACCAGCCCATTATCCCCTATTGTGGAGCACCTAGGGGCACCAACCTAGAGTGGATGATAGGCACCCAGGGGTACCTACCACCCACAAAACCTCAAGGCAATCAGACACTCCTCCAATTATTGGTGAATTTTAAAATAATTTTTTTATTCCTCATAGGGAATAATGAGGATTGATGCAAATGTATAGCTTCATGTTGGGCGGGGGAGGGTAGGGGTGGCCTAGAGCAGAGTGTGGTGGATGGTAGTTCCCAAGGGGGGCAAGGAAGCTACCAGAATTATTTGAAAGGAATTAGGCAAAGGGCTGATTTTTAAATGATTTTTGAAGTTTACTTTTCTTTAAGGTTAGCAAATGAGAGTGGATTCATGGTTTGTCATTGAAAATCTCATATGCTACCAGAGAATCTACACAAGTCATAGGAGTGTCCAATTGCTTCGGGGTTTGGGTGGTTGTTGGCACCCATGGGTGCTTCACAATAGGGAATAATGGGCTGGTTCGAGTCCCATTATACCCTTTGGGGGGGAATAAAAATAAATTTCAAAAATTCATTAAAAAATCGTACCGGTGTCCGATTGCTTTGGGGTTTGGGTGGTAGGAACCCATGGGTGCCAAATACCTCAGAAACAACAAAACCCAGTACCCCATGGGTTAGCAACCCATGGGGGTGGTTGGCACCCTCTGTGCACTACACCACCACTCACTCTGGGCCACCCCAGCACCCCCCAAGTGCAGTTTTGGGGCTGCTGAACCCTCCATTCTTCCCTATGGAGAAAAACCTTAAAGACACTTGTGGGGTGCTGGAGAAAGAATTGGTGAGCAGGCAGGCAAGAGAGACAGCGGCCGCCTGAGTAAAGATTATTTCTGTGGAAAAGGCATTGTCCGTGTTAAAAAAAGAAACATAACTGAATATTTGCCCATGAGGAAGAGGGGTTACCTCAAAACTGGCTCAGAACCCGGGTGCCTGTTGGCATTGGCACTTCCATTGATTGCTTTCTGCTATTTCACTTGAGGACACTTGCACCGGTGAAGTGAACATTTCGACACAATACATTGAGATCTGTATTTGAAGATATCCATCTTTCTAGTATGTGATGAATCTTCAGAGTTCCTCTACAGTGGTTTACACCAGCAAGCTTAGACACTGGTAGACATTATTCTTAGCAGTAACTTCATTTGCCATTTCCTGATGCATGCCCATTGTTTATTGTTTATTTTCACTTATGGTTTATCGTTACCTTTTATAGTGTTGTGATCTTTTCACAATTTAGTTTTTGATTTATGCATTAAAATGTTTTAGTTCATATTATGTTCTTTGGCATCTTCAGGGGAGGCAATTTTTTCATCAATAGTTCTAATATGTTCTTTTTAGAGAGTCCTACAGATTTACTACATAGGTAGTTGTATTCTTCAGGCTTTTCACCATTAGCCTGATACGGGGGATTTCTTTGTTCCAGATTCCAGATGGTGTCACTTGGAGACTGTTGTTCTGCAAATCAAGAATTACTTTATGGAGTTCCACAAGGAATGCAGCTGGAGTATCAGCCAAAGCTGATAAAAGGCACTTCTGGCCACTGCCTCAATCTGGGACACCAGGGAAAATCTTGGAACCAGAAGCACCCCAAAACTGTGTACCTGTTCCTTCCAGGGAAGTGTAACCCCATCCAGAACAGGCAGATCGAACTCATCTCCCGGGTTTCGACCCCACACAATGAGTACCTCCATCTTATCTGGATTCAGTCTGTTTGTTATCCCTCATCCAGCCAATCACTGCCTCCAGACAGGCATTTAGAGAGGTTATGCCCTCTCCCAATGATGTTGACATGGAGAAATAGGTTTGGGTATCGTCAGCATACTGATAGCACCCTGCATCAAATCTCCTGATGAGCTCTCCCCGTGGTTTCATGTAGATGTTAAACAACATCAGAGACAATATGGAGCTCTGAGGGACACTATACAAAAGTTCAGATTTTGAAGAACAATGGTCTCCAAGAGACACCATCTGGAACCTGCCCAAGAGGTAGAAGCGGAACCACTGCAAAGCAGTGCCTCCCACCCCCAATCCCCTCAGACACTCCAGAAGGATACTATGGTCAATAGTATTGAAAGCCACCAACAGGTCCAAAAGGACCAACAGAGTCACACTTCCTCTGTCAATTCCCAATTGGAGATCATCCATCAGGTCAACCAAGGCAGTCTCCACCCCATGGCCCACCCAAAAAACAGTCTGAAACGGGTCTAGATAATCAGTTTCATCCAAGACTGCCTGGAGTTGGGAGGCTACCACACTCTCAATTACCTTGCCCAACCACGGAATGTTGGAGACAGGCCTATAGTTGCTTAACTCTGAGAGATCCAATGCAGGCTTCTTCAAAAGAGGTCTAATAATTGTCTCCTTAAGGCAAGGAGGCATCCTGCCCTCCCTCAGAGAAGCATTTATAATCTCTACCAGGCCTTCTACAATAACCCCCCTGCCAAGTAGTATAAGCCATGTTGGGCAAGGGTTAAGAGAACAGTTGGTAGGCTGCACCGTTTCAAGCAGCTCATCTACATCCTCAGGAGTCACAAACTGGAACTGATCCAACCTAACCACACAAGAGGAATCGCTGGACTCCTCCACTTCAGACACTGAAGTAGTTGCCCCCAGACTTTGGAATGCTCTCCCAGTGAGTCCCTGCTCCCCAGCTTCTATCACAGTTTTTAGAAAGCAAGTAAAATCTTGGCTTTTTACCCAGGCTTTTAAATGCTTTGTTTGCTGCTGCTTTGTATCTTATGGTTATATTGTACACATTTTTTAAACGTCTTATTAGTGTATTTTTATCTTTTATTTTAATTCTTATTGTGTAGATTTAATGGTTTTATATTGTTGAATGTTTTGTAAACCACCTTGAGATTATTTTAATGAAAAGCAGTATAGAAATTTTAAAACCAACCAACCAACCAACCAATAAATAAATAATACATCTTAACATAGAAGGTCTCTTTCTATATAGACATATAATTAAACTATTGTTGTGCATAAAGTAAATAATGTTTTTAAATGCACAATACACTTAATTTGAAATAAATTAAAATGCATTTCTTACTGTTTAATGTGATTCAGCATAATTCACTGGTATGCTTCAATTGTGTCTCTGTGTTATGTCTAGCAGTAGTTTACAATCCTCTCTAATAAAACGCTTGGTGTCCGTCCGTGGACGGACACCAAGCGTGCGTTCGTGCCTGGCCTGTTCTGGGCATGCCCAGAACAGGGCAAGGGAGGCACGAACGGCAGGACCTGGCGGCCATGTTGGGGCCGGGAGAAGGAGAAGTGGCCGCCGCCTACGCCAGGAGGAGAGTGCGGGAGAGGCGGCGGCGCAGCCGTGGCCACGGCCAGAGGTGGCGGTGGCCGCGACGGGGCAACTGGCGGTGGGAGTGCGGGTGAGGCGGCGGTGGGGCCAGAAGCGGCCGCCGCAAATAAAGGAGAGAGGCGCCGGGGGAAGAGGCGGCGGGGAAGCTGGCCGAGGTGGTGGCGGAGCCGCCGCCGAGGCCTGGCGCCGCCAGTAAAGCCGGGCGGGGGGGAACCTTGGGGCCCGATCCCACCATTCCCGTCCCCCCGCCAAATTACTAAGGGCCAAATTGGCCCTGAAAAATGCCGCCGCCGAACCACCCTCCCAGCTGCCCGATCCCACAATTTGTACAGGAAAGAGGAGCTCGCTAGCAGAGCTCCTCTTTCTGCAAAGGCTCTTCTCAAACTGGCGCTTTGAGCGGAAAGGGCGTCCTTTCCGCTCAAAGCGCCAGTTTGAGAAGAGCCTTTGCAGAAAGAGGAGCTCTGCTGGCGAGCTCCTCTTTCCTGTACAAATGGTGGGATCGGGCAGCTGGGAGGTTCGGTGGCGGGGGCCGAAAGCATTACTAGCGCCCGTTTTTCACCAGCTAAAATTCACTTGTTTTAAAATAAAATAAAATAAATGCCCACCTAGTTTAAGCTTTGTTCCTGGACAAGCAGAATTCTGAGACACTCCCACTAATAAAGTCCATCCCTGCATACAGATGTGGAGAAACCCGAGTATCTCCCCCTCCCCAGGGGCGTATCTATGGTGGGGCAGGCAGGGCACGTGCCCCGGTGCCACTTGAAGGCGGTGCCATTTTTTTAAATTAAAAAAATTTAAAAATGGCCACCAAAAACAAAATGGCCACCATGCATGCTCAAATGGCCACTGTGAGTCCCTAGGCCATGCCAGGCCTCGCAGAGGCCATCTGAGCATGCATGGAGGCCATTTTGTTTTCAGCCATTTTTTTTTACATTTTTTTAATGGCTGCGGCACATGCTCAAATGGTCCCTGCGAGGCCCTAGAGGCCAGAGGGGAACCTTTG
Source organism: Hemicordylus capensis (assembly GCF_027244095.1). Classification (NCBI taxonomy): domain Eukaryota; kingdom Metazoa; phylum Chordata; class Lepidosauria; order Squamata; family Cordylidae; genus Hemicordylus; species Hemicordylus capensis. The sequence continues at coordinate 218,978,612 of NC_069657.1, forward strand.
CAGACCCCATCATGGCCTTTAGGAAGCCCCTCGAAGGGGCTACCGGTGAATTGTTTTTTTAAAAAAATTAATATAATATAAGTCACTGTACACATATTCAGATTGGCACTATGTACAGAGAATCAGGGCTTGTGAATACTGAGCTGAAGCTTATGAACTAGGATTGTATTCATTTGCTCTTACTTTGCTTCTTGTGATAAGTGAGATAAATATGATGTCTTAATAATATGGCTATTAATGGTGAGTTTGTCTTTGAATCAGTGTGAAATCCTTAGTTTTAAGGCCCATTGGGAGTTTCTTGCTCTCTTTCTCTCATTTTAACTGTCTTTCTGAAAGACTAGAATATATTCCAAGCAGTGACGCAGTTTACTCTGCATATCCTTTAATTATTTTCAGAGTATCTGGGAAAAGTCAAATTCTCCATTTATTTTTAAAACTTATGTAATAGTGATGCTACAGTGCATAGTAGAGAATTAGATAGGCACTTCTGTTTAGTTTTCCAAGTATACCTCCACATAGTGTTTGGGTATTTCATGAGCTCCAGCATACTGAAATTTGTAGTTTTCCAGCATTTTTTGGTCTGGCTATGTCCACTGCCATATAGTTTTTGAAATATTAAAAGATTAACAAGCTTGACTTGTATTTTTGAGCTGATATTATGGTAAAGGTATCTGAAAGATGGGTGTCAGATGTTTGGACAGGGGGCGCAGTTTTCAAGAGCCACTGGGCTGAATAGACAAGCCCAGCGGTCACTTCGGACAACACCGGGGGAGCAGGTAGGCAAGTCTTGCTAAGCTCACTCCCCAGCTGCCACTCCTCGCTTAAATTATACAAAACAAACACACCGGAGGTACGCTGTGGCAAGGCGGGCACAGCTGGTTGCAGGAGGCCCCCCCCCCGACTATTTGGAGTCTGTCCCTGGAGGCCATGGACCAGGGCCCCAATGTCCGGGGGTAAGAGCGCCTCTGCCCCCCCCCTAACAACCAGACAATCCTCAAGGAAAAACATTCTGAGCAAAAAACACTCTGAGCAAAGTGACTTTCAACAGCAACTGAGTGCTTCCGTATTTCTATGTGACACCTTTTTGCTTCCTGATACAATAATATACTGGAGAGTAATTGCAGAGTTGTTGGTGGCGGCAGCAGCCAGAGGGGCAGGAAGTGAGGGATACATACCAGCTGACAGAATGTCAACAAAACATTAAGCAAAAGCACTTCCAACAACAACATATGGTTTAACTATAGTGGCAGAAATAATAGCTGTAAGGAGGCAATCGCTAGAATGCCTAAAAATGTAAGAGTAGCATCTTTAGCGGGATTCATCCATCCCCTGTAGGGCCATGAGCTACCATGGTGGGTCTTTTGAGAGGACAGAGAGGAGGTCCCTTTGTCCAATGTTCATTTTAATGCGCAGTACATCAAACTATATGCAGCAGAAACTAAGATTTTGTACAGTTGGGCTTACTGAGTTTAATAAGGATGTGGGTTGTTTCCTAAGAAGAAACAGAGGGGGCAGGGACAATTGTTTGCTTTCCATTGTCATAACCTTATACAAAAAGTACATTACAGCCTTCTGTTGCGCCCTCTCATTCTTTGTGGGCCATCTTCATTTTTTGTGCTTCCCCTCTTTCTTTGTCCTTCTTATTTCCCCTCCCTCCCACTCGGTCACTTTCGATTCATTTGCCTTTTTCCTTCTGTAAGCAAATTCTGAAGGAAGGGGATGCTTGTGGGTAGGGGTGGACTGCATGTCCCCAGCATCTGGGATTCTGCCTGTGCACCTGGAGGTTCTCTATAGTCATCATGACTAATAGCCACAGAGGGATCTCTCCTCCTCCATGAATGTTTCTAACCCCCTTTCAAGCCCATCTAAGCCAGTGGTCATCACCGCATCTAGAGGTGGTGAGTTCCACAAGTTAATTGGCTTTCTTTTTGTGTATTCTGAATAGAGATGGGTGTCAGTGCTGAATGTGATTTAGAGGAATTTCCTAGCTAAAGGACTTCAGCAAGTGATTAGGTGGAAATCTAATCTAAGTGATTAGGTGGGAAATTAGCTGGGGACATGCAATGGATGTGGCATTTGCCTTTGCCCTCTTACATGTTACAGAGGACTCATGCAAGGCTCATTATAAACTTTGTGTCCAACTGCACAAGCAGCGGCTGCAGCCCACCCCTATCCACAAGCATCCCCTTCCTTCAGAATTTGTTAACAGAAGGGGAAAGTCAAATGAATAGAAAGTGACATGTGGGGAGCAGGGAGGTCAGGACTGGGATGACTCGCCCCTGGTGCTCTGACACTTTGAGCTGCACCCCCAAGACAGTGTTTGGATTCAAACCAGAGCCAGCATGACCAGTAACAGTAACTTGTGACTTCACAGTCAGCCACAGAATTCTGCCATCATGGTTCCCCTTGGAAACCTGCGAAGATTCTGCAGCAGGTTCACTTGGCAGCGTTTTAGATTAGCTGAAGCATCTTCGATAAATTGGCTGTCTTCGGCTGTCAGTTTATTAGCAGCTTATCAGCTTAGTTGTCAAGATGGGTGGCTATTGGTCATATGTGGCCTGCAGGTAAGTCTCTGGCATGGTGGGTGAAGCAAAATCTAATGGCGGTGTGGACCTGGTTTTTAAAGATGCCCTTCCGTTGTTTTAGCCTGCTGTGTTCACACATATTTGTGCTCCCTGTGGGAACTTCAGTGGTCACAAATTCACCACCACTATTCACACCACACAGCTTCTCCTTGAAATGCAGGCGGCCCTCGAAGGTCACCTGCTTGGCTGACTTCCACTGTGTTTCTTAAGCTTGGAGGTCCTAGACCGGTGAAGCTGTATCACTCAGGAGCTACTGGCTGGCTCCTGTGGGCCCACTTGGGGGGTTGTGGGGAAATCCTGCCCACCAGTTGAAGCTGACTTCAAAAGCTGCCCCCCAGCACCCCTATGTTATTTCCAAGAACATGCCTAACCTTTTCTTCTTTCATGTTCCCATAGGTCTCACCCAGAGGCAGAACCAAAGTGAGTTGCTCTCTCCTCTACCCTTGACTCCTCTTAATGCTTTTGGCTCTGGTGTGGCCAGCTGAAGGGATGGGGGTGGGGAGTGATGAGGGGGAGGTGTTCAGACATAGCCCAAACCCAGGTGTGGCATATATTGCCTCATCCAGGTGAGCCCATCTCCTTTCCATGTTCAGAATGCCAGTAATTGGCTGCTGAATCAAATGCCAATTTCATCCACTGTCCCCTTGATACCTTTGGCAGGCTGCCTCCCTCCTATTTAAAACACAAAAAAGCATGTATGTGTCCCTTGGCGGGGGGGGCTTTTTAAAAAGTGGGGAAACTACACTGGAGAGGGGTGGGAAAGCTGGCCTCATGACTGTGAACTACGAGAGCAGGCCCACCCCCCGCCCAGCCACAACCAGTCAATCCTCAATGAAAAATACTCTGAGCAAAATGCAGTGAGTGACATTCAACGGCAATTACATTCACTGCTCCCAACTATGGAATCATCCAAAATTAGCAGGGCCACCTATAAGGATTAGGGGAGAGGACATACTTGGCTGCATGTGAATTAAAATTAGAGGGAGGGCACATACTAGTAATACCCCTAATAATACTAGTAATACCCCTAGTATTACTGGGGGAGGAGACCCTCTCTTTCCTGTGATTTGCTACGAAGAATATTTCTCCTTATCTCTGCAGGGATGAAGATGAAGAGGGGCCACTGACAGGTAAGTGGATGATGAGAGTGCCTGCTTCTCCTCAGGGCTCCCCAGCCCCCCAGGGAAAGCCTCCTTGGAGAACTGTTTCTCTTAGACAATGGAGAGAGATGTGCAGACATCCATCCGATGGATGGATAGCAGGAGGGCAGGTTCAGCCACCTCTATGCTTTGCTGTTGATGCAGCCGAAAGTGTTAGAGGAGACGGGGGGGGGGCTCTGTGAGTCACATCTAGCTATCCTCCATTCGAAGAGGAGATGGGGAAAGGGCTGTGGCAGCAGGCAGGTAGGTTTGGTCATTCTCCTTTAGAGGTTGTGCACTTTTGAAAAAATCCTGCGAGAACCCTTTGCCCACACCCAGCCCCAAAACATCCTCTGGGTCTTTTTCTCCCTGCCTTCAAGAAGAGGAAGCTAATTATTTCTAAAGTATCTCATTTTTTGACAATTACATGGGTCAAAATGGAATTGGAGGATCACCTGAAAACAAGGGCATCATTTCCTGGCCAATGTGCTCTGAGCTTGGTCCAAAGAGACTCTTTATTTCTCCGAACACAGTTTACTACCTCTAGGAGCCAGGCCCGCATTCCTGATGGCATCCAGGCAGATTATCAAGACACACACACCCCAGGCCAAGAGGCTGTAACTGGGGGTTGGTTTGTGAACCAGAGATAGTCCATGTCAACCATCAGCTCCCATTCTGATCAAAGGAGAAGCTTCTTTCCTCACACAGAAGGGAAAGCCCATAGCCCAGTAGTGGAATAATTGCTTTGCATGCACAAGGTCTCCTGTTGAGACTTCATCATCTTCTGTTAAAGGATGTTAGCTAGCTAGGAAAAGACCTCTGCCCAAGAGTGGCTGCCAGCCAGAGTAGGGCAAAGAGAGCCAAGAGTATGACTTGGTAGAAGGCAGCTGCACTTGTATGTACAGCAGACAGAGCCTGGCCATTGCACTCCCTTCTGAAGTGTACTTGGTGAGGGCTGTCTTGCCAGTCAGTGTTATGCAATGTACTCCTCTTCATTCCTTGCTTGTTTCCTTGGGTGGCCCACCTCACCCACAATCCCAGGCTACTTCCCAGCTGGCTAACCTAGGCAGAAAAGGGAGGCCATTTCTATCAGGCCTACAAGTTACGATCGTTTCCTGATTCCTGCTTTATTTCCTCTCTTTCAGGTCATCCCAGAAACCCAACCCATGTTGCACCATTTTCTGGGCGACTCCCCAATGTTTTGGAGGACACTCTGGGGAAATTGCTCACTGAGGAACCCTCCGTACCAGAACCTCTTCCAGCACCTTGCATCACCAACAACATCCTAGGGGAAGAGGTCACTGAGGAACCCTCCAAGGAGAACCCCTTCCAGCACCTCGTATCACCAACAACATCCTGGGGGAAGAGCTCACTGAGGAACCCTCCGTACCAGAACCCCTTCCAGTACCTCACATGACCAATGTCATCCTGGGGGAAGAGCTCCCTGAGGAACCCTCCATGCCAGAACCACTTCCAGCACCTCGTATCACCAACAACACCCTGGGGGAAGAGCTCACTTCTTCCAGCACCTCGTATCACCAACAACATTCTGGGGGAAGAGCTCACTGAGGAACACTTCGTGCCAGAACCTCTTCCAGCACCTCGTATCACCAACAACATCCTTGGCGAAGAGCTCACTGAGGAACCCTCTGTGACAGAACCCCTTCCAGCACCTTGTATCACCAATGACATTCTGGGGGAAGAGCTCATTGAGGAACCCTCTGTGACAGAACCCCTTCCAGGACCTCGTATCACCAACAACATCCTGGGGGAAGAGATCACTGAGGAACCCTCCATGCCAGAACCTCTTCCAGCACCTCATATCACCAACAACATCCTGGGGGAAGAGCTCACTGAGGAACCCTCCATGCCAGAACCTCTTTCAGCACCTCGTATCACCAACAACATCCTGGGGGAAGAGCTCACTGAGGAACACTACGTGCCAGAACACCTTCCAGCACCTCGTATCACCAACGACATCCTTGGCGAAGAGCTCATTGAGGAACCCTCTGTGACAGAACCCCTTCCAGCACCTCACATCACCAACAACAATGACATCCTGGGGGAAGAGCTCACTGAGGAACCCTCCATGCCAGAACCTCTTCCAGCACCTCGTATCACCAACGACATCCTTGGCGCTCACTGAGGAACCATCCATGCCAGAACTTCTTCCAGCACCTCGTATCACCAACAACATCCTGGGGGAAGAGCTCACTTCTTCCAGCACCTCGCATGACCAACAACATCCTGGGGGAAGAGCTCACTGAGGAACCCTCCATGCCAGAACCTCTTTCAGCACCTCGCATCACCAACAACATCCTGGGGGAAGAGCTCACTGAGGAACACTTCGTGCCAGAACACCGTCCAGCACCTCGTATCACCAACGACATCCTTGGCGAAGAGCTCATTGAGGAACCCTCTGTGACAGAACCCCTTCCAGCAACTCACATCACCAATGACATCCTGGGGGAAGCACTCATTGAGGAACCCTCCATGCCAGAACCTCTTCCAGCACCTCGTACCACCAACGACATCCTTGGCGCTCACTGAGGAACCATCCATGCCAGAACTTCTTCCAGCACCTCGTATCACCAACAACATCCTGGGGAAAGAGCTCACTTCTTCCAGCACCTCGTATCACCAACAACATCCTGGGGGAAGAGCTCATTGAGGAACACTTTGTGCCAGAACCTCTTCCAGCACCTCGTATCACCAACAACATCCTTGGCGAAGAGCTCACTGAGGAACCCTCTGTGACAGAACCCCTTCCAGCACCTCGTATCACCAATGACATTCTGGGGGAAGAGCTCATTGAGGAACCCTCTGTGACAGAACCCCTTCCAGAAACTCACATCACTAATGACATCCTGGGGGAAGCGCTCATTGAGGAACCCTCCATGCCAGAACCACTTCCAGCACCTCGTGTCACCAATGACATTCTGGGGGAAGAGCTCATTGAGGAACCCTCTGTGACAGAACCCCTTCCAGCACTTCACATCACCAACAACATCCTGGGGGAAGTGCTCATTGAGGAACCCTCCATGCCAGAACCCCTTCCAGCAACTCACATCACCAAGGACATCCTGGGGGAAGCACTCATTGAGGAACACTTCATGCCAGAACCTCTTCCAGCACCTCGTATCACCAATGACATTCTGGGGGAAGAGCTCATTGAGGAATCCTCTGTGACAGAACCCCTTCCAGCACCTCGTATCACCAACAACATCCTGGGGGAAGAGCTCACTGAGGAACACTTCATGCCGGAACCCCTTCCAGCACCTAGCATCACCAAAAACATCCTGGGGGAAGAGCTCACTGAGGAACCCTCTGTGACAGAACCTCTTTCAGCACCTTGTATCACCAACAACATCCTGGGGGAAGAGCTCACTGAGGAACACTTCGTGCCAGAACCCCTTCCAGCACCTCGTATCACCAACGACATCCTTGGCGAAGAGCTCACTGAGGAACCCTCTGTGATAGAACACCTTCCAGCACCTAGCATCACCAAAAACATCCTGGGAGAAGCACTCACTGAGGAAACCTCCATGCCAGAACCTCTTCCAGCACCTCGTATCACCAACAACATCCTGGGGGAAGAGCTCACTGAGGAACCCTCCATGCCAGAACCTCTTCCAGCACCTCGTATCACCAACAACATCCTGGGGGAAGAGCTCACTGAGGAACCCTCCATGCCAGAACCTCTTCCAGCACCTCGTATCACCAACAACATCCTGGGGGAAGAGCTCACTGAGGAACACTTCATGCCAGAACCCCTTCCAGCACCTCGAATCACCAGCGACATCCTTGGCGAAGAGCTCATTGAGGAACCCTCTGTGACAGAACCCCTTCCAGCACCTCGTATCACCAACAACATCCTGGGGGAAGCGCTCATTGAGGAACCCTCCGTGCCAGAACCTCTTCCAGCACCTCGTATCACCAACGACATCCTTGGCGCTCACTGAGGAACCATCCATGCCAGAACTTCTTCCAGCACCTCGTATCACCAACAAAATCCTGGGGGAAGAGCTCACTTCTTCAAGCACCTCGCATGACCAACAACATCCTGGGGGAAGAGCTCACTGAGGAACCGTCCATGCCAGAACCTCTTCCAACACCTCGTATCACCAACAACATCCTGGGGGAAGAGCTCACTGAGGAACCCTCCATGCCAGAACCTCTTTCAGCACCTCGTATCACCAACAACATCCTGGGGGAAGAGCTCACTGAGGAACACTACGTGCCAGAACACCTTCCAGCACCTCGTATCACCAACGACATCCTTGGCGAAGAGCTCATTGAGGAACCCTCTGTGACAGAACCCCTTCCAGCACCTCACATCACCAACAACAATGACATCCTGGGGGAAGAGCTCACTGAGGAACCCTCCATGCCAGAACCTCTTCCAGCACCTCGTATCACCAACGACATCCTTGGCGCTCACTGAGGAACCATCCATGCCAGAACTTCTTCCAGCACCTCGTATCACCAACAACATCCTGGGGGAAGAGCTCACTTCTTCCAGCACCTCGCATGACCAACAACATCCTGGGGGAAGAGCTCACTGAGGAACCCTCCATGCCAGAACCTCTTTCAGCACCTCGCATCACCAACAACATCCTGGGGGAAGAGCTCACTGAGGAACACTTCGTGCCAGAACACCGTCCAGCACCTCGTATCACCAACGACATCCTTGGCGAAGAGCTCATTGAGGAACCCTCTGTGACAGAACCCCTTCCAGCAACTCACATCACCAATGACATCCTGGGGGAAGCACTCATTGAGGAACCCTCCATGCCAGAACCTCTTCCAGCACCTCGTACCACCAACGACATCCTTGGCGCTCACTGAGGAACCATCCATGCCAGAACTTCTTCCAGCACCTCGTATCACCAACAACATCCTGGGGAAAGAGCTCACTTCTTCCAGCACCTCGTATCACCAACAACATCCTGGGGGAAGAGCTCATTGAGGAACACTTTGTGCCAGAACCTCTTCCAGCACCTCGTATCACCAACAACATCCTTGGCGAAGAGCTCACTGAGGAACCCTCTGTGACAGAACCCCTTCCAGCACCTCGTATCACCAATGACATTCTGGGGGAAGAGCTCATTGAGGAACCCTCTGTGACAGAACCCCTTCCAGAAACTCACATCACTAATGACATCCTGGGGGAAGCGCTCATTGAGGAACCCTCCATGCCAGAACCACTTCCAGCACCTCGTGTCACCAATGACATTCTGGGGGAAGAGCTCATTGAGGAACCCTCTGTGACAGAACCCCTTCCAGCACTTCACATCACCAACAACATCCTGGGGGAAGTGCTCATTGAGGAACCCTCCATGCCAGAACCCCTTCCAGCAACTCACATCACCAAGGACATCCTGGGGGAAGCACTCATTGAGGAACACTTCATGCCAGAACCTCTTCCAGCACCTCGTATCACCAATGACATTCTGGGGGAAGAGCTCATTGAGGAATCCTCTGTGACAGAACCCCTTCCAGCACCTCGTATCACCAACAACATCCTGGGGGAAGAGCTCACTGAGGAACACTTCATGCCGGAACCCCTTCCAGCACCTAGCATCACCAAAAACATCCTGGGGGAAGAGCTCACTGAGGAACCCTCTGTGACAGAACCTCTTTCAGCACCTTGTATCACCAACAACATCCTGGGGGAAGAGCTCACTGAGGAACACTTCGTGCCAGAACCCCTTCCAGCACCTCGTATCACCAACGACATCCTTGGCGAAGAGCTCACTGAGGAACCCTCTGTGATAGAACACCTTCCAGCACCTAGCATCACCAAAAACATCCTGGGAGAAGCACTCACTGGGGAAACCTCCATGCCAGAACCTCTTCCAGCACCTCGTATCACCAACAACATCCTGGGGGAAGAGCTCACTGAGGAACCCTCCATGCCAGAACCTCTTCCAGCACCTCGTATCACCAACAACATCCTGGGGGAAGAGCTCACTGAGGAACCCTCCATGCCAGAACCTCTTCCAGCACCTCGTATCACCAACAACATCCTGGGGGAAGAGCTCACTGAGGAACACTTCATGCCAGAACCCCTTCCAGCACCTCGAATCACCAGCGACATCCTTGGCGAAGAGCTCATTGAGGAACCCTCTGTGACAGAACCCCTTCCAGCACCTCGTATCACCAACAACATCCTGGGGGAAGCGCTCATTGAGGAACCCTCCGTGCCAGAACCTCTTCCAGCACCTCGTATCACCAACGACATCCTTGGCGCTCACTGAGGAACCATCCATGCCAGAACTTCTTCCAGCACCTCGTATCACCAACAAAATCCTGGGGGAAGAGCTCACTTCTTCAAGCACCTCGCATGACCAACAACATCCTGGGGGAAGAGCTCACTGAGGAACCGTCCATGCCAGAACCTCTTCCAACACCTCGTATCACCAACAACATCCTGGGGGAAGAGCTCACTGAGGAACCCTCCATGCCAGAACCTCTTCCAGCACCTCATATCACCAACAACATCCTGGGGGAAGAGCTCACTGAGGAACCCTCCATGCCAGAACCTCTTTCAGCACCTCGTATCACCAAAGACATCCTGGGGGAAGAGCTCACTGAGGAACACTTCGTGCCAGAACACCTTCCAGCACCTCGTATCACCAACGACATCCTTGGCGAAGAGCTCATTGAGGAACCCTCTGTGACAGAACCCCTTCCAGCACCTCACATCACCAACAACATCCTGGGGGAAGCGCTCATTGAGGAACCCTCCATGCCAGAACCTCTTCCAGCACCTCGTATCCCCAATGACATCCTTGGCGCTCACTGAGGAACCATCCATGCCAGACCTTCGTCCAGCACCTCGTATCACCAACAACATCCTGGGGGAAGAGCTCACTTCTTCCAGCACCTCGCATGACCAACAACATCCTGGGGGAAGAGCTCACTGAGGAACCCTCCATGCCAGAACCTCTTTCAGCACCTCGCATCACCAACAACATCCTGGGGGAAGAGCTCACTGAGGAACACTTCATGCCAGAACACCGTCCAGCACCTCGTATCACCAACGACATCCTTGGAGAAGAGCTCATTGAGGAACCCTCTGTGACAGAACCCCTTCCAGCAACTCACATCACCAATGAGATCCTGGGGGAAGCACTCATTGAGGAACCCTCCATGCCAGAACCTCTTCCAGCATCTCGTATCACCAATGACATTCTGGGGGAAGAGCTCATTGAGGAACCCTCTGTGACAGAACCCCTTCCAGCACCTCGTATCACCAACAACATCCTGGGGGAAGAGCTCACTGAGGAACACTTCATGCCAGAACCCCTTCCAGCACCTCGCATCACCAACGACATCCTTGGCGAAGAGCTCATTGAGGAACCCTCTGTGACAGAACCCCTTCCAGCACCTCACATCACCAACAACATCCTGGGGGAAGCGCTCATTGAGGAACCCTCCGTGCCAGAACCTCTTCCAGCACCTCGTATCACCAACGACATCCTTGGCGCTCACTGAGGAACCATCCATGCCAGAACTTCTTCCAGCACCTCGTATCACCAACAACATCCTGGGGGAAGAGCTCACTTCTTCAAGCACCTCTCATGACCAACAACATCCTGGGGGAAGAGCTCACTGAGGAACCGTCCATGCCAGAACCTCTTCCAACACCTCGTATCACCAACAACATCCTGGGGGAAGAGCTCACTGAGGAACCCTCCATGCTAGAACCTCTTCCAGCACCTCGTATCACCAACAACATCCTGGGGGAAGAGCTCACTGAGGAACCCTCCATGCCAGAACCTCTTTCAGCACCTCGTATCACCAAAAACATCCTGGGGGAAGAGCTCACTGAGGAACACTTCGTGCCAGAACACCTTCCAGCACCTCGTATCACCAACGACATCCTTGGCGAAGAGCTCATTGAGGAACCCTCTGTGACAGAACCCCTTCCAGCACCTCACATCACCAACAACATCCTGGGGGAAGCGCTCATTGAGGAACCCTCCATGCCAGAACCTCTTCCAGCACCTCGTATCACCAATGACATCCTTGGCGCTCACTGAGGAACCATCCATGCCAGAACTTCGTCCAGCACCTCGTATCACCAACAACATCCTGGGGGAAGAGCTCACTTCTTCCAGCACCTCGCATGACCAACAACATCCTGGGGGAAGAGCTCACTGAGGAACCCTCCATGCCAGAACCTCTTTCAGCACCTCGCATCACCAACAACATCCTGGGGGAAGAGCTCACTGAGGAACACTTCATGCCAGAACACCGTCCAGCACCTCGTATTACCAACGACATCCTTGGAGAAGAGCTCATTGAGGAACCCTCTGTGACAGAACCCCTTCCCGAAACTCACATCACCAATGACATCCTGGGGGAAGCACTCATTGAGGAACCCTCCATGCCAGAACCTCTTCCAGCACCTAGTATCACCAACGACATCCTTGGCGCTCACTGAGGAACCATCCATGCCAGAACTTCTTCCAGCACCTCGTATCACCAACAACATCCTGGGGGAAGAGCTCACTGAGGAACCCTCCATGCCAGAACCTCTTCCAGCACCTCGTATCACCAACAACATCCTGGGGGAAGAGCTCACTGAGGAACACTTCATGCCAGAACCCCTTCCAGCACCTCGCATCACCAACGACATCCTTGGCGAAGAGCTCATTGAGGAACCCTCTGTGACAGAACCCCTTCCAGCACCTCGTATCACCAACAACATCCTGGGGGAAGCGCTCATTGAGGAATCCTCCGTGCCAGAACCTCTTCCAGCACCTCGTATCACCAACGACATCCTTGGCGCTCACTGAGGAACCATCCATGCCAGAACTTCTTCCAGCACCTCGTATCACCAACAAAATCCTGGGGGAAGAGCTCACTTCTTCAAGCACCTCGCATGACCAACAACATCCTGGGGGAAGAGCTCACTGAGGAACCGTCCATGCCAGAACCTCTTCCAACACCTCGTATCACCAACAACATCCTGGGGGAAGAGCTCACTGAGGAACCCTCCATGCCAGAACCTCTTCCAGCACCTCATATCACCAACAACATCCTGGGGGAAGAGCTCACTGAGGAACCCTCCATGCCAGAACCTCTTTCAGCACCTCGTATCACCAAAAACATCCTGGGGGAAGAGCTCACTGAGGAACACTTCCTGCCAGAACACCTTCCAGCACCTCGTATCACCAACGACATCCTTGGCGAAGAGCTCATTGAGGAACCCTCTGTGACAGAACCCCTTCCAGCACCTCACATCACCAACAACATCCTGGGGGAAGCGCTCATTGAGGAACCCTCCATGCCAGAACCTCTTCCAGCACCTCGTATCCCCAATGACATCCTTGGCGCTCACTGAGGAACCATCCATGCCAGACCTTCGTCCAGCACCTCGTATCACCAACAACATCCTGGGGGAAGAGCTCACTTCTTCCAGCACCTCGCATGACCAACAACATCCTGGGGGAAGAGCTCACTGAGGAACCCTCCATGCCAGAACCTCTTTCAGCACCTCGCATCACCAACAAAATCCTGGGGGAAGAGCTCACTGAGGAACACTTCATGCCAGAACACCGTCCAGCACCTCGTATCACCAACGACATCCTTGGAGAAGAGCTCATTGAGGAACCCTCTGTGACAGAACCCCTTCCAGCAACTCACATCACCAATGACATCCTGGGGGAAGCACTCATTGAGGAACCCTCCATGCCAGAACCTCTTCCAGCATCTCGTATCACCAATGACATTCTGGGGGAAGAGCTCATTGAGGAACCCTCTGTGACAGAACCCCTTCCAGCACCTCGTATCACCAACAACATCCTGGGGGAAGAGCTCACTGAGGAACACTTCATGCCAGAACCCCTTCCAGCACCTCGCATCACCAACGACATCCTTGGCGAAGAGCTCATTGAGGAACCCTCTGTGACAGAACCCCTTCCAGCACCTCACATCACCAACAACATCCTGGGGGAAGCGCTCATTGAGGAACCCTCCGTGCCAGAACCTCTTCCAGCACGTCGTATCACCAACGACATCCTTGGCGCTCACTGAGGAACCATCCATGCCAGAACTTCTTCCAGCACCTCGTATCACCAACAACATCCTGGGGGAAGAGCTCACTTCTTCAAGCACCTCGCATGACCAACAACATCCTGGGGGAAGAGCTCACTGAGGAACCGTCCATGCTAGAACCTCTTCCAGCACCTCGTATCACCAAAAACATCCTGGGGGAAGAGCTCACTGAGGAACACTTCGTGCCAGAACACCTTCCAGCACCTCGTATCACCAACGACATCCTTGGCGAAGAGCTCATTGAGGAACCCTCTGTGACAGAACCCCTTCCAGAAACTCACATCACCAATGACATCCTGGGGGAAGCACTCATTGAGGAACCCTCCATGCCAGAACCTCTTCCAGCACCTAGTATCACCAACGACATCCTTGGCGCTCACTGAGGAACCATCCATGCCAGAACTTCTTCCAGCACCTCGTATCACCAACAACATTCTGGGGGAAGAGCTCACTGAGGAACACTTCGTGCCAGAACCTCTTCCAGCACCTCGTATCACCAACAACATCCTGGGGGAAGAGCTCACTGAGGAACCGTCTGTGACAGAACCCCTTCCAGCACCTCGTATCACCAATGACATTCTGGGGCAAGAGCTCATTGAGGAATCCTCTGTGACAGAACCCCTTCCAGCACCTCGTATCACCAACAACATCCTGGGGGAAGAGCTCACTGAGGAACACTTCGTGCCAGAACACCGTCCAGCACCTCGTATCACCAACGACATCCTTGGCGAAGAGCTCACTGAGGAACCCTCTGTGATAGAACCCCTTCCAGCACCTCGCATGACCAATGACATCCTGGGGGAAGCACTCACTGAGGAAACCTCCATGCCAGAACCTCTTCCAGCACCTCGTATCACCAACAACATCCTGGGGGAAGAGCTCACTGAGGAACCCTCCATGCCAGAACCTCTTCCAGCACCTCGTATCACCAACAACATCCTGGGGGAAGAGCTCACTGAGGAACCCTCCATGCCAGAACCTCTTCCAGCACCTCGTATCACCAACAACATCCTGGGGGAAGAGCTCACTGAGGAACACTTCATGCCAGAACCCCTTCCAGCACCTCGCATCACCAACGACATCCTTGGCGAAGAGCTCATTGAGGAACCCTCTGTGACAGAACCCCTTCCAGCACCTCACATCACCAACAACATCCTGGGGGAAGCGCTCATTGAGGAACCCTCCGTGCCAGAACCTCTTCCAGCACCTCGTATCACCAACGACATCCTTGGCGCTCACTGAGGAACCATCCATGCCAGAACTTCTTCCAGCACCTCGTATCACCAACAACATCCTGGGGGAAGAGCTCACTTCTTCCAGCACCTCGCATGACCAACAACATCCTGGGGGAAGAGCTCACTGAGGAACCCTCCATGCCAGAACCTCTTCCAACACCTCGTATCACCAACAACATCCTGGGGGAAGAGCTCACTGAGGAACCCTCCATGCCAGAACCTCTTCCAGCACCTCATATCACCAACAACATCCTGGGGGAAGAGCTCACTGAGGAACCCTCCATGCCAGAACCTCTTTCAGCACCTCGTATCACCAAAAACATCCTGGGGGAAGAGCTCACTGAGGAACACTTCGTGCCAGAACACCTTCCAGCACCTCGTATTACCAACGACATCCTTGGCGAAGAGCTCATTGAGGAACCCTCTGTGACAGAAACCCTTCCAGAACCTCACATCACCAACAACATCCTGGGGGAAGCGTTCATTGAGGAACCCTCCATGCCAGAACCTCTATCAGCACCTTGTATCACCAATGACAACCTTGGCGCTCACTGAGGAACCATCCATGCCAGACCTTCGTCCAGCACTTCGTATCACCAACAACATCCTGGGGGAAGAGCTCACTTCTTCCAGCACCTCGCATGACCAACAACATCCTGGGGGAAGAGCTCACTGAGGAACCCTCCATGCCAGAACCTCTTTCAGCACCTCGCATCACCAACAACATCCTGGGGGAAGAGCTCACTGAGGAAGACTTCATGCCAGAACACCGTCCAGCACCTCGTATCACCAACGACATCCTTGGAGAAGAGCTCATTGAGGAACCCTCTGTGACAGAACCCCTTCCAGCAACTCACATCACCAATGACATCCTGGGGGAAGCACTCATTGAGGAACCCTCCATGCCAGAACCTCTTCCAGCATCTCGTATCACCAACTACATCCTTGGCGCTCACTGAGGAACCATCCATGCCAGAACTTCTTCCAGCACCTCGTATCACCAACAAAATCCTGGGGGAAGAGCTCACTTCTTCAAGCACCTCGCATGACCAACAACATCCTGGGGGAAGAGCTCACTGAGGAACCGTCCATGCCAGAACTTCTTCCAGCACCTCGTATCACCAACAAAATCCTGGGGGAAGAGCTCACTTCTTCAAGCACCTCGCATGACCAACAACATCCTGGGGGAAGAGCTCACTGAGGAACCCTCCATGCCAGAACCTCTTCCAACACTTCGTATCACCAACAACATCCTGGGGGAAGAGCTCACTGAGGAACCCTCCATGCCAGAACCTCTTCCAGCACCTCATATCACCAACAACATCCTGGGGGAAGAGCTCACTGAGGAACCCTCCATGCCAGAACCTCTTTCAGCACCTCGTATCACCAAAAACATCCTGGGGGAAGAGCTCACTGAGGAACACTTCGTGCTAGAACACCTTCCAGCACCTCGTATCACCAACGACATCCTTGGCGAAGAGCTCATTGAGGAACCCTCTGTGACAGAACCCCTTCCAGCACCTCACATCACCAACAACATCCTGGGGGAAGCGCTCATTGAGGAACCCTCCATGCCAGAACCTCTTCCAGCATCTCGTATCACCAATGACATTCTGGGGAAAGAGCTCATTGAGGAACCCTCTGTGACAGAACCCCTTCCAACACCTCGTATCACCAACAACATTCTGGGGGAAGAGCTCACTGAGGAACACTTCATGCCAGAACCCCTTCCAGCACCTCGCATCACCAACGACATCCTTGGCGAAGAGCTCATTGAGGAACCCTCTGTGACAGAACCCCTTCCAGCACCTCACATCACCAACAACATCCTGGGGGAAGCGCTCATTGAGGAACCCTCCGTGCCAGAACCTCTTCCAGCACCTCGTATCACCAACGACATCCTTGGCGCTCACTGAGGAACCATCCATGCCAGAACTTCTTCCAGCACCTCGTATCACCAACAACATCCTGGGGGAAGAGCTCACTTCTTCAAGCACCTCGCATGACCAACAACATCCTGGGGGAAGAGCTCACTGAGGAACCGTCCATGCCAGAACCTCTTCCAACACCTCGTATCACCAACAACATCCAGGGGGAAGAGCTCACTGAGGAACCCTCCATGCCACAACCTCTTCCAGCACCTCGTATCAACAACAACATCCTGGGGGAAGAGCTCACTGAGGAACCCTCCATGCCAGAACCTCTTTCAGCACCTCGTATCACCAAAAACATCCTGGGGGAAGAGCTCACTGAGGAACACTTCGTGCCAGAACACCTTCCAGCACCTCGTATCACCAACGACATCCTTGGCGAAGAGCTCATTGAGGAACCCTCTGTGACAGAACCCCTTCCAGCACCTCACATCACCAACAACATCCTGGGGGAAGCGCTCATTGAGGAACCCTCCATGCCAGAACCTCTTCCAGCACCTCGTATCACCAATGACATCCTTGGCGCTCACTGAGGAACCATCCATGCCAGAACTTCGTCCAGCACCTCGTATCACCAACAACATCCTGGGGGAAGAGCTCACTTCTTCCAGCACCTCGCATGACCAACAACATCCTGGGGGAAGAGCTCACTGAGGAACCCTCCATGCCAGAACCTCTTTCAGCACCTCGCATCACCAACAACATCCTGGGGGAAGAGCTCACTGAGGAACACTTCATGCCAGAACACCGTCCAGCACCTCGTATCACCAACGACATCCTTGGAGAAGAGCTCATTGAGGAACCCTCTGTGACAGAACCCCTTCCAGCAACTCACATCACCAATGACATCCTGGGGGAAGCACTCATTGAGGAACCCTCCATGCCAGAACCTCTTCCAGCACCTAGTATCACCAACGACATCCTTGGCGCTCACTGAGGAACCCTCCATGCCAGAACCTCTTTCAGCACCTCGCATCACCAACAACATCCTGGGGGAAGAGCTCACTGAGGAACACTTCATGCCAGAACACCGTCCAGCACCTCGTATCACCAACAACATCCTTGGAGAAGAGCTCATTGAGGAACCCTCTGTGACAGAACCCCTTCCAGCAACTCACATCACCAATGACATCCTGGGGGAAGCACTCATTGAGGAACCCTCCATGCCAGAACCTCTTCCAGCACCTCGTATCACCAACTACATCCTTGGCGCTCACTGAGGAACCATCCATGCCAGAACTTCTTCCAGCACCTCGTATCACCAACAAAATCCTGGGGGAAGAGCTCACTTCTTCAAGCACCTCGCATGACCAACAACATCCTGGGGGAAGAGCTCACTGAGGAACCGTCCATGCCAGAACCTCTTCCAACACTTCGTATCACCAACAACATCCTGGGGGAAGAGCTCACTGAGGAACCCTCCATGCCAGAACCTCTTCCAGCACCTCATATCACCAACAACATCCTGGGGGAAGAGCTCACTGAGGAACCCTCCATGCCAGAACCTCTTTCAGCACCTCGTATCACCAAAAACATCCTGGGGGAAGAGCTCACTGAGGAACACTTCGTGCTAGAACACCTTCCAGCACCTCGTATCACCAACGACATCCTTGGCGAAGAGCTCATTGAGGAACCCTCTGTGACAGAACCCCTTCCAGCACCTCACATCACCAACAACATCCTGGGGGAAGCGCTCATTGAGGAACCCTCCATGCCAGAACCTCTTCCAGCACCTCGTATCACCAATGACATCCTTGGCGCTCACTGAGGAACCATCCATGCCAGACCTTCGTCCAGCACCTCGTATCACCAACAACATCCTGGGGGAAGAGCTCACTTCTTCCAGCACCTCGCATGACCAACAACATCCTGGGGGAAGAGCTCACTGAGGAACCCTCCATGCCAGAACCTCTTTCAGCACCTCGCATCACCAACAACATCCTGGGGGAAGAGCTCACTGAGGAACACTTCATGCCAGAACACCGTCCAGCACCTCGTATCACCAACGACATCCTTGGAGAAGAGCTCATTGAGGAACCCTCTGTGACAGAACCCCTTCCAGCAACTCACATCACCAATGACATCCTGGGGGAAGCACTCATTGAGGAACCCTCCATGCCAGAACCTCTTCCAGCACCTCGTATCACCAATGACATTCTGGGGGAAGAGCTCATTGAGGAACCCTCTGTGACAGAACCCCTTCCAGCACCTCGTATCACCAACAACATCCTGGGGGAAGAGCTCACTGAGGAACACTTCGTGCCAGAACCCCTTCCAGCACCTCGCATCACCAACGACATCCTTGGCGAAGAGCTCATTGAGGAACCCTCTGTGACAGAACCCCTTCCAGCACCTCACATCACCAACAACATCCTGGGGGAAGCGCTCATTGAGGAACCCTCCGTGCCAGAACCTCTTCCAGCACCTCGTATCACCAACGACATCCTTGGCGCTCACTGAGGAACCATCCATGCCAGAACTTCTTCCAGCACCTCGTATCAACAACAACATCCTGGGGGAAGAGCTCACTGAGGAACCGTCCATGCCAGAACCTCTTCCAACACCTCGTATCACCAACAACATCCTGGGGGAAGAGCTCACTGAGGAACCCTCCATGCCAGAACCTCTTCCAGCACCTCGTATCACCAACAACATCCTGGGGGAAGAGCTCACTGAGGAACCCTCCATGCCAGAACCTCTTTCAGCACCTCGTATCACCAAAAACATCCTGGGGGAAGAGCTCACTGAGGAACACTTCGTGCCAGAACACCTTCCAGCACCTCGTATCACCAACGACATCCTTGGCGAAGAGCTCATTGAGGAACCCTCTGTGACAGAACCCCTTCCAGCACCTCACATCACCAACAACATCCTGGGGGAAGCGCTCATTGAGGAACCCTCCATGCCAGAACCTCTTCCAACACCTCGTATCACCAATGACATCCTTGGCGCTCACTGAGGAACCATCCATGCCAGAACTTCGTCCAGCACCTCGTATCACCAACAACATCCTGGGGGAAGAGCTCACTTCTTCCAGCACCTCGCATGACCAACAACATCCTGGGGGAAGAGCTCACTGAGGAACCCTCCATGCCAGAACCTCTTTCAGCACCTCGCATCACCAACAACATCCTGGGGGAAGAGCTCACTGAGGAACACTTCATGCCAGAACACCGTCCAGCACCTCGTATCACCAACGACATCCTTGGAGAAGAGCTCATTGAGGAACCCTCTGTGACAGAACCCCTTCCAGCAACTCACATCACCAATGACATCCTGGGGGAAGCACTCATTGAGGAACCCTCCATGCCAGAACCTCTTCCAACACCTAGTATCACCAACGACATCCTTGGCGCTCACTGAGGAACCATCCATGCCAGAACTTCTTCCAGCACCTCGTATCACCAACAACATTCTGGGGGAAGAGCTCACTGAGGAACACTTCGTGCCAGAACCTCTTCCAGCACCTCGTATCACCAACAACATCCTGGGGGAAGAGCTCACTGAGGAACCGTCTGTGACAGAACCCCTTCCAGCACCTCGTATCGCCAATGACATTCTGGGGGAAGAGCTCATTGAGGAATCCTCTGTGACAGAACCCCTTCCAGCACCTCGTATCACCAACAACATCCTGGGGGAAGAGCTCACTGAGGAACACTTCGTGCCAGAACACCGTCCAGCACCTCGTATCACCAACGACATCCTTGGCGAAGAGCTCATTGAGGAACCCTCCATGCCAGAACCCCTTCCAGCAACTCAGATCACCAAGGACATCCTGGGGGAAGCACTCATTGAGGAACCCTCCATGCCAGAACCTCTTCCAGCACCTCGTATCACCAATGACATTCTGGGGGAAGAGCTCATTGAGGAATCCTCTGTGACAGAACCCCTTCCAGCACCTCGTATCACCAACAACATCCTGGGGGATGAGCTCACTGAGGAACACTTCATGCCAGAACCCCTTCCAGCACCTAGCATCACCAACAACATCCTGGGGGAAGAGATCACTGAGGAACCCTCCATGCCAGAACCTCTTCCAGCACCTCATATCACCAACAACATCCTGGGGGAAGAGCTCACTGAGGAACCCTCCATGCCAGAACCTCTTTCAGCACCTCGTATCACCAACATCATCCTGGGGGAAGAGCTCACTGAGAAACACTTCGTGCCAGAACACCTTCCAGCACCTCATATCACCAACGACATCCTTGGCGAAGAGCTCATTGAGGAACCCTCTATGACAGAACCCCTTCCAGCACCTCACATCACCAACAACATCCTGGAGGAAGCGCTCATTGAGGAACCCTCCATGCCAGAACCTCTTCCAGCACCTCGTATCACCAACGACATACTTGGCGCTCACTGAGGAACCATCCATGCCAGAACTTCTTCCAGCACCTCGTATCACCAACAACATCCTGGGGGAAGAGCTCACTTCTTCCAGCACCTCGCATGACCAACAACATCCTGGGGGAAGAGCTCACTGAGGAACCCTCCATGCCAGAACCTATTTCAGGACCTCGCATCACCAACAACATCCTGGGGGAAGAGCTCACTGAGGAACACTTCGTGCCAGAACACCGTCCAGCACCTCGTATCACCAACGACATCCTTGGCGAAGAGCTCATTGAGGAACCCTCTGTGACAGAACCCCTTCCAGCAACTCACATCACCAATGACATCCTGGGGGAAGCACTCATTGAGGAACCCTCCATGCCAGAACCTCTTCCAACACCTAGTATCACCAACGACATCCTTGGCGCTCACTGAGGAACCATCCATGCCAGAACTTCTTCCAGCACCTCGTATCACCAACAACATTCTGGGGGAAGAGCTCACTGAGGAACACTTCGTGCCAGAACCTCTTCCAGCACCTCGTATCACCAACAACATCCTGGGGGAAGAGCTCACTGAGGAACCGTCTGTGACAGAACCCCTTCCAGCACCTCGTATCACCAATGACATTCTGGGGGAAGAGCTCATTGAGGAATCCTCTGTGACAGAACCCCTTCCAGCACCTCGTATCACCAACAACATCCTGGGGGAAGAGCTCACTGAGGAACACTTCGTGCCAGAACACCGTCCAGCACCTCGTATCACCAACGACATCCTTGGCGAAGAGCTCATTGAGGAACCCTCCATGCCAGAACCCCTTCCAGCAACTCAGATCACCAAGGACATCCTGGGGGAACCACTCATTGAGGAACCCTCCATGCCAGAACCTCTTCCAGCACCTCGTATTACCAATGACATTCTGGGGGAAGAGCTCATTGAGGAATCCTCTGTGACAGAACCCCTTCCAGCACCTCGTATCACCAGCAACATCCTGGGGGATGAGCTCACTGAGGAACACTTCATGCCAGAACCCCTTCCAGCACCTAGCATCACCAACAACATCCTGGGGGAAGAGATCACTGAGGTACCCTCCATGCCAGAACCTCTTCAAGCACCTCATATCACCAACAACATCCTGGGGGAAGAGCTCACTGAGGAACCCTCCATGCCAGAACCTCTTTCAGCACCTCGTATCACCAACAACATCCTGGGGGAAGAGCTCACTGAGAAACACTTCGTGCCAGAACACCTTCCAGCACCTCATATCACCAACGACATCCTTGGCGAAGAGCTCATTGAGGAACCCTCTGTGACAGAACCCCTTCCAGCACCTCACATCACCAACAACATCCTGGGGGAAGCGCTCATTGAGGAACCCTCCATGCCAGAACCTCTTCCAGCACCTCGTATCACCAACGACATCCTTGGCGCTCACTGAGGAACCATCCATGCCAGAACTTCTTCCAGCACCTCGTATCACCAACAACATCCTGGGGGAAGAGCTCACTTCTTCCAGCACCTCGCATGACCAACAACATCCTGGGGGAAGAGCTCACTGAGGAACCCTCCATGCCAGAACCTCTTTCAGCACCTCGCATCACCAACAACATCCTGGGGGAAGAGCTCACTGAGGAACACTTCATGCCAGAACACCATCCAGCACCTCGTATCACCAACGACATCCTTGGAGAAGAGCTCATTGAGGAACCCTCTGTGACAGAACCCCTTCCAGCAACTCACATCACCAATGACATCCTGGGGGAAGCACTCATTGAGGAACCCTCCATGCCAGAACCTCTTCCAGCACCTAGTATCACCAACGACATCCTTGGCGCTCACTGAGGAACCCTCCATGCCAGAACCTCTTTCAGCACCTCGCATCACCAACAACATCCTGGGGGAAGAGCTCACTGAGGAACACTTCATGCCAGAACACCGTCCAGCACCTCGTATCACCAACGACATCCTTGGAGAAGAGCTCATTGAGGAACCCTCTGTGACAGAACCCCTTCCAGCAACTCACATCACCAATGACATCCTGGGGGAAGCACTCATTGAGGAACCCTCCATGCCAGAACCTCTTCCAGCACCTCGTATCACCAACGAAATCCTTGGCGCTCACTGAGGAACCATCCATGCCAGAACTTCTTCCAGCACCTCGTATCACCAACAAAATCCTGGGGGAGAGCTCACTTCTTCAAGCACCTCGCATGACCAACAACATCCTGGGGGAAGAGCTCACTGAGGAACCGTCCATGCCAGAACCTCTTCCAACACCTCGTATCACCAACAACATCCTGGGGGAAGAGCTCACTGAGGAACCCTCCATGCCAGAACCTCTTCCAGCACCTCATATCACCAACAACATCCTGGGGGAAGAGCTCACTGAGGAACCCTCCATGCCAGAACCTCTTTCAGCACCTCGTAACACCAAAAACATCCTGGGGGAAGAGCTCACTGAGGAACACTTCGTGCTAGAACACCTTCCAGCACCTCGTATCACCAACGACATCATTGGCGAAGAGCTCATTGAGGAACCCTCTGTGACAGAACCCCTTCCAGCACCTCACATCACCAACAACATCCTGGGGGAAGCGCTCATTGAGGAACCCTCCATGCCAGAACCTCTTCCAGCACCTCGTATCACCAATGACATCCTTGGCGCTCACTGAGGAACCATCCATGCCAGACCTTCGTCCAGCACCTCGTATCACCAACAACATCCTTGGGGAAGAGCTCATTTCTTCCAGCAACTCGCATGACCAACAACATCCTGGGGGAAGAGCTCACTGAGGAACCCTCCATGCCAGAACCTCTTTCAACACCTCGCATCACCAACAACATCCTGGGGGAAGAGCTCACTGAGGAACACTTCATGCCAGAACACCGTCCAGCACCTCGTATCACCAACGACATCCTTGGAGAAGAGCTCATTGAGGAACCCTCTGTGACAGAACCCCTTCCAGCAACTCACATCACCAATGACATCCTTGGGGAAGCACTCATTGAGGAACCCTCCATGCCAGAACCTCTTCCAGCATCTCGTATCACCAATGACATTCTGGGGGAAGAGCTCATTGAGGAACCCTCTGTGACAGAACCCCTTCCAGCACCTCGTATCACCAACAACATCCTGGGGGATGAGCTCACTGAGGAACACTTCATGCCAGAACCCCTTCCAGCACCTAGCATCACCAACAACATCCTGGGGGAAGAGATCACTGAGGAACCCTCCATGCCGGAACCTCTTCCAGCACCTCATATCACCAACAACATCCTGGGGGAAGAGCTCACTGAGGAACCCTCCATGCCAGAACCTCTTTCAGCACCTCGTATCACCAACAACATCCTGGGGGAAGAGCTCACTGAGAAACACTTCATGCCAGAACACCTTCCAGCACCTCATATCACCAACGACATCCTTGGCGAAGAGCTCATTGAGGAACCCTCTGTGACAGAACCCCTTCCAGCACCTCACATCACCAACAACATCCTGGGGGAAGCGCTCATTGAGGAACCCTCCATGCCAGAACCTCTTCCAGCACCTCGTATCACCAACGACATCCTTGACGCTCACTGAGGAACCATCCATGCCAGAACTTCTTCCAGCACCTCGTATCACCAACAACATCCTGGGGGAAGAGCTCACTTCTTCCAGCACCTCGCATGACCAACAACATCCTGGGGGAAGATCTCACTGAGGAACCCTCCATGCCAGAACCTCTTTCAGCACCTCGCATCACCAACAACATCCTGGGGGAAGAGCTCACTGAGGAACACTTCGTGCCAGAACACCGTCCAGCACCTCGTATCACCAACGACATCCTTGGCGAATAGCTCATTGAGGAACCCTCTGTGACAGAACCCCTTCCAGCAACTCACATCACCAATGACATCCTGGGGGAAGCACTCATTGAGGAACCCTCCATGCCAGAACCTCTTCCAGCACCTAGTATCACCAAATACATCCTTGGCGCTCACTGAGGAACCATCCATGCCAGAACTTCTTCCAGCACCTCGTATCACCAACAACATCCTGGGGGAAGAGCTCACTTCTTCCAGCACCTCGTATCACCAACAACATCCTGGGGGAAGAGCTCACTGAGGAACACTTTGTGCCAGAACCTCTTCCAGCACCTCGTATCACCAACAACATCCTTGGCGAAGAGCTCACTGAGGAACCCTCTGTGACAGAACCCCTTCCAGCACCTCGTATCACCAATGACATCCTGGGGGAAGAGCTCATTGAGGAACCCTCTGTGACAGAACCCCTTCCAGCAACTAACATCACCAATGACATCCTGGGGGAAGCACTCATTGAGGAACCCTCCATGCCAGAACCTCTTCCAGCACCTCGTATCACCAATGACATTCTGGGGGAAGAGCTCATTGAGGAATCCTCTGTGACAGAACCCCTTCCAGCAACTCACATCACCAATGACATCCTGGGGGAAGAGCTCACTGAGGAACACTTCATGCCAGAACCCCTTCCAGCACCTCGCATCACCAACGACATCCTTGGCGAAGAGCTCATTGAGGAACCCTCTGTGACAGAACCCCTTCCAGCACCTCACATCACCAACAACATCCTGGGGGAAGCGCTCATTGAGGAACCCTCCATGCCAGAACCTCTTCCAGCACCTCGTATCACCAACGACATCCTTGGCGCTCACTGAGGAACCATCCATGCCAGAACTTCTTCCAGCACCTCGTATCACCAACAACATCCTGGGGGAAGAGCTCACTTCTTCAAGCACCTCGCATGACCAACAACATCCTGGGGGAAGAGCTCACTGAGGAACCCTCCATGCCAGAACCTCTTCCAACACCTCGTATCACCAACAACATCCTGGGGGAAGAGCTCACTGAGGAACCCTCCATGCCAGAACCTCTTCCAGCACCTCGTATCACCAACAACATCCTGGGGGAAGAGCTCACTGAGGAACACTTCATGCCAGAACACCTTCCAGCACCTCGTATCACCAACAACATCCTGGGGGAAGCGCTCATTGAGGAACCCTCCATGCCAGAACCACTTCCAGCACCTCACATCACCAACAACATCCTGGGGGAAGCGCTCATTGAGGAACCCTCCATGCCAGAACCTCTTCCAGCACCTCGTATCACCAACAACATCCTGGGGGAAGAGCTCACTTCTTCCAGCACCTCGCATGACCAACAACATCCTGGGGGAAGAGCTCACTGAGGAACCCTCCATGCCAGAACCTCTTTCAGCACCTCGCATCACCAACAACATCCTGGGGGAAGAGCTCACTGAGGAACACTTCGTGCCAGAACACCGTCCAGCACCTCGTATCACCAACGACATCCTTGGCGAAGAGCTCATTGAGGAACCCTCTGTGACAGAACCCCTTTCAGCAACTCACATCACCAATGACATCCTGGGGGAAGCACTCATTGAGGAACCCTCCATGCCAGAACCTCTTCCAGCACCTTGTATCACCAATGACATTCTGGGGGAAGAGCTCATTGAGGAATCCTCTGTGACAGACCCTCTTCCAGCACTTCACATCACCAACAACATCCTGGGGGAAGCGCTCATTGAGGAACCCTCCATGCCAGAACCCCTTCCAGCAACTCACATCACCAAGGACATCCTGGGGGAAGCACTCATTGAGGAACCCTCCATGCCAGAACCTCTTCCAGCACCTCGTATCACCAATGACATTCTGGGGGAAGAGCTCATTGAGGAATCCTCTGTGACAGAACCCCTTCCAGAACCTCGTATCACCAACAACATCCTGGGGGATGAGCTCTCTGAGGAACACTTCATGCCAGAACCCCTTCCAGCACCTAGCATCACCAACAACATCCTGGGGGAAGAGCTCACTGAGGAACCCTCTGTGACAGAACCTCTTTCAGCACCTTGTATCACCAACAATATCCTGGGGGAAGAGATCACTGAGGAGCCCTCCATGCCAGAACCTCTTCCAGCACCTCATATCACCAACAACATCCTGGGGGAAGAGCTCACTGAGGAACCCTCCATGCCAGAACCTCTTTCAGCACCTCGTATCACCAACAACATCCTGGGGGAAGAGCTCACTGAGAAACACTTCGTGCCAGAACACCTTCCAGCACCTCATATCACCAACGACATCCTTGGCGAAGAGCTCATTGAGGAACCCTCTGTGACAGAACCCCTTCCAGCACCTCACATCACCAACAACATCCTGGGGGAAGCGCTCATTGAGGAACCCTCCATGCCAGAACCTCTTCCAGCACCTCGTATCACCAACGACATCCTTGGCGCTCACTGAGGAACCATCCATGCCAGAACTTCTTCCAGCACCTCGTATCACCAACAACATCCTGGGGGAAGAGCTCACTTCTTCCAGCACCTCGCATGACCAACAACATCCTGGGGGAAGAGCTCACTGTGGAACCCTCCATGCCAGAACCTCTTTCAGCACCTCGCATCACCAACAACATCCTGGGGGAAGAGCTCACTGAGGAACACTTCGTGCCAGAACACCGTCCAGCACCTCGTATCACCAACGACATCCTTGGCGAAGAGCTCATTGAGGAACCCTCTGTGACAGAACCCCTTCCAGCAACTGACATCACCAATGACATCCTGGGGGAAGCACTCATTGAGGAACCCTCCATGCCAGAACCTCTTCCAGCACCTCGTATCACCAACGACATCCTTGGCGCTCACTGAGGAACCATCCATGCCAGAACTTCTTCCAGCACCTCGTATCACCAACAACATCCAGGGGGAAGAGCTCACTTCTTCCAGCACCTCGTATCACCAACAACATCCTGGGGGAAGAGCTCACTGAGGAACACTTTGTGCCAGAAGCTCTTCCAGCACCTCGTATCACCAACAACATCCTTGGCGAAGAGCTCACTGAGGAACCCTCTGTGACAGAACCCCTTCCAGCACCTCGTATCACCAATGACATTCTGGGGGAAGAGCTCATTGAGGAACCCTCTGTGACAGAACCCCTTCCAGAAACTCACATCACCAATGACATCCTGGGGGAAGCACTCATTGAGGAACCCTCCATGCCAGAACCCTTTCCAGCACCTCGTGTCACCAATGACATTCTGGGGGAAGAGCTCATTGAGGAATCCTCTGTGACAGAACCCCTTCCAGCACCTCGTATCACCAACAACATCCTGGGGGAAGAGCTCACTGAGGAACACTTCGTGCCAGAACACCGTCCAGCACCTCGTATCACCAACGACATCCTTGGCGAAGAGCTCATTGAGGAACCCTCCATGCCAGAACCCCTTCCAGCAGCTCAGATCACCAAGGACATCCTGGGTGAAGCACTCATTGAGGAACCCTCCATGCCAGAACCTCTTCCAGCACCTCGTATCACCAATGACATTCTGGGGGAAGAGCTCATTGAGGAATCCTCTGTGACAGACCCCCTTCCAGCACTTCATATCACCAACAACATCCTGGGGAAGCGCTCATTGAGGAACCCTCCATGCCAGAACCCCTTCCAGCAACTCACATCACCAAGGACATCCTGGGGGAAGCACTCATTGAGGAACCCTCCATGCCAGAACCTCTTCCAGCACCTCGTATCACCAATGACATTCTGGGGGAAGTGCTCATTGAGGATTCCTCTGTGACAGAACCCCTTCCAGCACCTCGTATCACCAACAACATCCTGGGGGAAGAGCTCACTGAGGAACACTTCATGCCAGAACCCCTTCCAGCACCTCGCATCACCAACGACATCCTTGGCGAAGAGCTCATTGAGGAACCCTCTGTGACAGAACCCCTTCCAGCACCTCACATCACCAACAACATCCTGGGGGAAGCGCTCATTGAGGAACCCTCCATGCCAGAACCTCTTCCAGCACCTCGTATCACCAACGACATGCTTGGCGCTCACTGAGGAACCATCCATGCCAGAACTTCTTCCAGCACCTCGTATCACCAACAACATCCTGGGGGAAGAGCTCACTTCTTCAAGCACCTCGCATGACTAACAACATCCTGGGGGAAGAGCTCACTGAGGAACCCTCCATGCTAGAACCTCTTCCAACACCTCGTATCACCAACAACATCCTGGGGGAAGAGCTCACTGAGGAACCCTCCATGCCAGAACCTCTTCCAGCACCTCGTATCACCAACAACATCCTGGGGGAAGAGCTCACTGAGGAACCCTCCATGCCAGAACCTCTTTCAGCACCTCGTATCACCAACAACATCCTGGGGGAAGAGCTCACTTCTTCAAGCACCTCGCATGACTAACAACATCCTGGGGGAAGAGCTCACTGAGGAACCCTCCATGCTAGAACCTCTTCCAACACCTCGTATCACCAACAACATCCTGGGGGAAGAGCTCACTGAGGAACCCTCCATGCCAGAACCTCTTCCAGCACCTCGTATCACCAACAACATCCTGGGGGAAGAGCTCACTGAGGAACACTTCATGCCAGAACACCTTCCAGCACCTCGTATCACCAACAACATCCTGGGGGAAGCGCTCATTGAGGAACCCTCTGTGACAGAACCCCTTCCAGCACCTCACATCACCAACAACATCCTGGGGGAAGCGCTCATTGAGGAACCCTCCATGACAGAACCTCTTCCAGCACCTCGTATCACCAACAACATCCTGGGGGAAGAGCTCACTTCTTCCAGCACCTTGCATGACCAACAACATCCTGGGGGAAGAGCTCACTGAGGAACCCTCCATGCCAGAACCTCTTTCAGCACCTCGCATCACCAACAACATCCTGGGGGAAGAGCTCACTGAGGAACACTTCGTGCCAGAACACCGTCCAGCACCTCGTATCACCAACGACATCCTTGGCAAAGAGCTCATTGGGGAACCCTCTGTGACAGAACCCCTTTCAGCAACTCACATCACCAATGACATCCTGGGGGAAGCACTCGTTGAGGAACCCTCCATGCCAGAACCTCTTCCAGCACCTCGTATCACCAACGACATCCTTGGCGCTCACTGAGGAACCATCCATGCCAGAACTTCTTCCAGCACCTCGTATCACCAACAACATCCTGGGGGAAGAGCTCACTTCTTCCAGCACCTCGTATCACCAACAACATTCTGGGGGAAGAGCTCACTGAGGAACACTTTGTGCCAGAACCTCTTCCAGCACCTCGTATCACCAACAACATCCTGGGGGAAGAGCTCACTGAGGAACCCTCTGTGACAGAACCCCTTCCAGCACCTCATATCACCAATGACATTCTGGGGGAAGAGCTCATTGAGGAACCCTCTGTGACAGAACCCCTTCCAGAAACTCACATCACCAATGACATCCTGGTGGAAGCACTCATTGAGGAACCCTCCATGCCAGAACCCTTTCCAGCACCTCGTGTCACCAATGACATTCTTGGGGAAGAGCTCATTGAGGAACCCTCTGTGACAGAACCCCTTCCAGCACTTCACATCACCAACAACATCCTGGGGGAAGCGCTCATTGAGGAACCCTCCATGCCAGAACCTCTTCCAGCAACTCAGATCACCAAGGACATCCTGGGGGAAGTACTCATTGAGGAACCCTCCATGCCAGAACCTCTTCCAGCACCTCGTATCACCAATGACATTCTGGGGGAAGAGCT
Organism: Hemicordylus capensis; assembly: GCF_027244095.1. Classification (NCBI taxonomy): domain Eukaryota; kingdom Metazoa; phylum Chordata; class Lepidosauria; order Squamata; family Cordylidae; genus Hemicordylus; species Hemicordylus capensis. The sequence goes on from NC_069657.1 coordinate 219,009,482, forward strand.
CATTGAGGAATCCTCTGTGACAGAACCCCTTCCAGCACCTCGTATCACCAACAACATCCTGGGGGAAGAGCTCACTGAGGAACACTTCATGCCAGAACCCCTTCCAGCACCTAGCATCACCAAAAACATCCTGGGGGAAGAGCTCACTGAGGAACCCTCTGTGACAGAACCTCTTTCAGCACCTCGTATCACCAACAATATCCTGGGGGAAGAGCTCACTGAGGAACACTTCGTGCCAGAACCCCTTCCAGCACCTCGTATCACCAACGACATCCTTGGCGAAGAGCTCATTGAGGAACCCTCTGTGACAGAACCCCTTCCAGCACCTCGCATGACCAATGACATCCTGGGGGAAGCACTCACTGAGGAACCCTCCATGCCAGAACCTCTTCCAGCACCTCGTATCACCAACAACATCCTGGGGGAAGAGCTCACTGAGGAACCCTCCATGCCAGAACCCCTTCCAGCACCTCGCATCACCAACAACATCCTGGGGGAAGAGCTCACTGAGGAACACTTCGTGCCAGAACCTCTTTCAGTACCTCGTATCACCAACAACATCCTGGGGGAAGAGCTAATTGAGGAACACTTCGTGCCAGAACCCCTTCCAGCACCTTGTATCACCGACATCCTTGGCGAAGAGCTCATTGAGGAACCCTCTGTGACAGAACACCTTCTAGCAACTCACATCACCAATGACATCCTGGGGGAAGCACTCATTGAGGAACCCTCCATGCCAGAACCTCTTCCAGCACCTCGTATCACCAACAACATCCTGGGGGAAGAGCTCACTGAGGAACCCTCCATGCCAGAACCTCTTCCAGCACCTCGTATCACCAACAACATCCTTGGCAAAGAGCTCACTGAGGAACCCTCTGTGACAGAACCACTTCAAGCACCTCACATCACCAATGACTTCCTGGGGGAAGCTATCATTGAGGAATCCTCCATGCCAGAACCCCTTCCAGCACCTCACATTACCAACAACATCCTGGGGGAAGCGCTCGCTGAGGAACCCTCCGTGCCAGAACCCCTTCCAGCACCTCGCATCACCAACAACATCCTGGGCGAAGTGCTCATTGAGGTAACCTCGATGCCAGGGCCCCTTCCAAAACCTTGCATCACCAATGACCTACTGGGGAAAGTGCTCATTGAGGATACCTCAGTGCCAGGTCCTTCCATCCTCACAGACACTCCAAAGGAAGCAGCTTCTGTGTCGGAGTCCTTACTAGAGCCTTCCATTGCTGATAATTATCTTCAGCAAGAAGTAGAACTCCTCAAAGGATTACAGCATGACTATGTCCAGCAGCGTAAGTATTGCGACACCTCAGAAACCTTTTGCATATACACCCAGCACAAAGATCAGCTGCAGTTTTGATACCCAGCCCAGATGATGGGACTAAGCCCTAACACTGCCCTTTTTGCAAGTCACCAGTACTCAGCCTGGTCAGCACATACAACATTTGTTCCTTTTTGTTCTCTTTGTTGCAGAACTGAGGGTTCGCCGCATTTCCCAACAGTTCCCTCGTTCTCTCCGAGCCATCAACCTGCAAATTGGACACATGCAGACAAGGCTCATCCACAGTGAAGTTCGGCTGCAGCAGTGGGAAAGGGAAGGTATGTTCACAGCATGCCCATGAAATTGCTGCTGGGCTAAGAACGGCTCTTTTGTTTATTTCATGTTGAAATGCTTGATTTGAGTCTGCATCTAAGGTTTCAGGGGGGGAGGCCTGTGAGTGGGTTGTCAGTGCTTGCTGAAGTGTTCCTTCATTTTCTGTCTTTCATGTGTCCAAACTCCAGTGCCTGTAATCCAAGCAGCTTCTCAGAGTGAGCAGTGAGGGCAAGTGATGGTGGGTGTGGTAGGGTGTCAGCCTTTGCAGCTGACCTCCTGCTTCTTCTTCTCTCTTGCAGATGTTCCTGCAGGCCCTGCTGCACTTCTCCAGCCCTCTGGGTCTGATTCATCATTGTCCTCTGCCTCCCTTGAGGTTGCCTCCATCCCACCCTCCACCTCTTCCCTCCTCCTGCATCCCTCTCCACCTCGTCCTCCTTCCCCACCTCCTCTGGAGCTGGACCTCAGCAATGTGAAAGAAACTCTGCAGTTTGGTAGAGATGCAGGTCCATCAGCTGCATGACCGTAAGTCTCACAGAGGCAGCACTCCATAACCTCTACCTTTTCCATCCTCATTGTGATTTTACAATCTAAAAAACTTATAGTCTAAAAACAGAGGCAGGGATACAATAGAAGAAGTAGAGGGAACCTGAGGTGGGGGCAAGTGGGGGAAAGATGTGTATGTATTTCAGCTGTACCTCCTTAGGACCAGGGAGACCCAGGTTTGAATTCTCATCCAGTCATGAAACTCTCTGGGTGACTTTGGGCCAGTCACTTGTCCCACAGCCTAACTTACCTCTTAGGGTTATTGTGAGGAAAAAATAACCATGTATAAACCTCCCTGAGCTGCTTGAGGGAGAGCAGAATATGAATGCTAAAAGGAAAACAAATATCAGCCCTTTTGAGTTTAAGCTGAGATGAAACAGGAAACCAAGGAGGATGATATACAATTGTGCATATTGCAAATCCTCCTTATAGTGTCATCAATGTACATAGGCAAAAGTTCCCTGCCACCAGGAGCATACAGTCTAAAGCAGAGGCGTACCTAGGGAAAATAGCGCCTAGGGCAAACACTGAAATTGCGCCCCCTGTCCAAGCATCTGACACCCATCTTTCAGATAACTTTACCATATTAGCTCAAAAATAAAAGTCAGGCTCATTAATCTTTTAATATTTCAAAAACTATTTAACAGTGGACGTAGCCAAACCAAAAAATGCTGGAAAACTACAAATTTCAGTATGCTGGGGCTCATGAAATACCCAAATACTATGTGGAGGTGTACTTGGAAAACTAAACAGAAGTGCCTGTCTAATTCTCTACTATGCATTGTAGCATCACCATTATATAAGTTTTAAAAATCAATGGAGAATTTGACTTTTCCCAGATACTCTGTAAATAATTAAAGGATATGCAGAGTAAACTGTGTCACTGCTTGGTATATATTCTAGTATTTCAGACAATTAAAATGAGAGAAAGAGATCAAGAAACTCCCAGTGGCCTTAATACTAAGGATTTCACACTGATTCAAAGAAAAACTCACCATTAATAGCCATATTATTAAGACATCACATTTAACTCACTCATCACAAGAAGCAAAGTAAGAGCAAATGAATACAATCTAGCTCATAAGCTTCGGCTCAGTATTCACAAGCCCTGGTTCTCTGTACATAGTGCCAATCTGAATATGTGTACAGTGTCTTATATTATATTAATTGTTTTAATTTTTTTTTAACCTGTAGCTCCTTTTGGGGGCTTCCTAAAGGCTGTGGGGGGGGGACTGCAAAGGTTCCCCTTCCCTCCGCTGGCCTCTAGGGCCTCGCAGGGACCATCTGAGCATATGAAGTGGCTATTTTTAAAAATAATCTTTCTTTAAAAAAAAAAAAAGGCCACTTGAAACAAAATGGCCACAGCACATGCTCAAATGGCTTCTGCAAGGCCTGGCATGCCCTAGGGCCTCACAGAGGCCATTTGAGCATGCACGGTGGCCATTTTGTTTTTGGGAGCCAATTTTTTTTAATTTTACAAAATGGCGCCCCCCTGCAAGTGGTGCCCGGGGCACGTGCCCTGCCTGCCCCACCCTAGATACGCCCCTGTGTCAGCGACTGGAGGATATTGAGTTGCAGAATGAGCTGGCTTCTCTGCCTGCATTCTACAGACAACTAAAGATCAGGTTGGGTTTTTCTTCTGCACCAAATCTGACATCTATTTCTTTTTCTAAATTCCGCCGAGCCTTCTCGAGAGCCTGTTTTAATGCTTTCCTTTCAGGCTTGCTTACTGGAGGTTTTGACATCTACCCATGGAGGCTCGGCTTTGTCCTTGCAGCTCTGGTGAAATCGAAACTATTGCTCATATTTTATTGTATTGTAATTTCTATCGGGAGTTGAGGCACTGTCTCTACCCTTATTGACCAGATTCTTTGGTTACATTCTGATGACTTTTTCGTTAAATTTTTACTTGTGGATAATGATTCCCTTATTTCTTATGCCATGGTAAAATGTTGTTATATAGCCATTAGGGTGCGTAGCTCCTTGACTGATTCAAAGAGGAGCGCGGACTGTTCACGAGACTGCTGTGATGATGATTGTTATCGCTCTAATTGCTACTGTGATATTGTTTATTTGTCTGATACTTGTTTTTTTGCTATTGCAACCTTTGTAATTTTTGGTTTTGTTCTTGGTTAATGATCGTAAATAAATAAATTAAACTAAACAAGCTTAATTGAAGAAGGCATAAAAGGTAGAGACTAAGCAGCATGGAGCTGATATATAGTGAAACGATCACAAACAGGAGAGCTTCATGACCACGGGTGTAGCTGTAATTGAGCGGATAGGTTCTCAGAACCCGGGCCCCCAACTCCATAGGAGCCCCCATCTTCACCCCTCTCTATCGAGGGACCACCAGGGAGAGGGGCAAACCCTGTTCATGATGGTCTTCTACATGAGACTAGTTTGCCCCTGGGAGGCACACACAGACAGTATTCTGAGTTCACACCACACACAGCTTCAGGGCCAGCTGTTCATTAAGACTTTCTGGGCCTTTTTAAAGTCATGGCCATGATGTGATGGTGGTACCCTGTAGCAGAAAACACCTCCTTCTTGACATTCCCCCTCTTCCTCTTTTCACACTGAATAACCTCATTCTTTTCTCAACCTGCAAGTATTTCTCCCAGCTTCCTCCCCATAGCCAGGCCTCATATTCCCTCTTCCTGTGCATGACAACTTCCAGCTGAAAGGAACAGTAGCTGTGGGAGGGACAGATGATCAGGTTCTCCTTGCGTGATCAGATATTCCTCCATCATAGGCCTTTTCAGAAGACTAAGGCATAGACTGATAGCAGAACCTCAAATCCAACAATTCATTTTCCTAATATAAACACTAAAACAACAACTTATAGATACTATTTATTTATTTATTTATTTATTTATTTATTTATTTATTTATTTTGCTTTCTTCCAGAAATTGGATAGACTGGGATAGGATTTATAAATTATTTGCTGGAAAGATTATTCACTTTCCTTGGGATATGAGGCATCTGCTGCTTGGTCATGGAGCCTCCCACTTTCCTGATTATTTTGGTGGCATCTTCCCAGATTTGGAGTTTCTTGCCTGGCATGGGACAACTTCTGAGAGGCCATTGTGGCAGTCTCTGCATCATTGTGAATTAAAACTGCTATTTGCTTGGTAGTCCCGAAAGATTTGGGGGCACTAGGTGATGCTTTGGTGAAGGAGGTCCCAGATCCTCTGGGAGCTACTCTCTCTCTAGACACAAACTGGAGACTATCTTTGGGAGACATGTGTTTGGAAGGCCTCGGGGGAAGATTAAGGAGATAGTGGTCAATGTTTCCTAGGGTTTGAGGCCTAGCTCCTAGAATGGGGGGAACCCCTAATTTTCCTTCAGCTGTGTGGAATGCTTGCTTTGTGGGGTCAGCTCCCAACTTTAGGCGGCATCCAGAAGCTGAATACTGGGAAGAGGGAAATATTTGGGAGGAGGAAGTCATGTTTGCTGCATTCCCTAATTTTCGAGGAAGAGGAGCTGAAGCCTGCTTCTTAGGGAGCTTGACAGTTTTTGTTCTTCTCCCTCGGATCCAGTCCCAGACTTGCTTGAAGGCAGAAGGAATCTTTTGCTTTTTTTGTCATAGGCCTTTCTTCAGAGCTGTGGAAGTCCTGGTCTTTCTTTCTTGCTGGGGCATGCTAGGCCTGGTGGGGCACTTCTCTGGGGCTGCCCTTTTCTTTTTAAACCACCTCATAAGAGGGCAGCAAGCCTAGTTTGTGGTATTCTTCAGACGTTGATACTTAATTTGGCTTGAAGACTCATGAGGGTCCTCCTGGTCCTCCTCCTGATCAGATTTGAGGTGGTATTTCCTGATGCTACGGTCTTGCCCCCGAAGAGGCTCCTGAAATGCATTCACCTCCGTGTCCTCCAATGGCCCCCTTTTCCTGGCATGGCTCCTCTTGAGCCTTAAGTCCAAGTCATGTCCACATGACCTAATATGCGCACGACCCATATACACATGGCCACCATTCATGGTCAGTTGTGGGCCACTTGGCAGGTAAGGATCTTGCTGAGTATGGGGGTGGGAACAAGAGGATCTGCAGTGGCCATAGACAGGGCACACAGGGTGTTCCATGTCTGGTTGGTTGTGGCCCATCTCCAGCTCGTGGCCACCATTCATTGTCGGTTGTGGCCCACTTGGCAGGTCTTGCTGAGTATGGCGGTGGGAACAAGAGGATCTGCAGTGGCCACAGCCTGGGCACACAGGGTGCTTCATGTGTGAAGGGGTTTCAGGAGGTCCCTGGAAGTCTGGGGCCAGTCCTACCATGACAGGCCTCTCTTCGTCTCTCTGCTCTGGATGGGGCATTGAAGGGATGGTTGTGGGCAGGAGTGGTTTGGCTGGCATATCACAGGCTCTCTGCATTTGCTGCCCCTCTCTCAAAGCATGATTACCCTGGTGGTTAAGAAGCGTGGCTGGAGTCTTTTGCTGGAGAGCACACTTCACACCACTCCCTGGCTGCCACCCCTGTGGCAAAGGGCCATCACCCTGGCCAACAAGAGGCATGGGTATAGTCTTCTCTTTGGACATTTTGTCTATGTCATTTTCTGGTTGGGGCACCAGTTGCGAAGCATCATGGCTCTCGCAAATCATGGGCGTGGTTGTCGGTATCTGGCTGGCAGCTCTCTGGGGTCCATTCCCTGGTTGCGACACCTCTGGCCGAAGTTTATCACTCTGGAAAGCAAGGGGCAAGGCTGCGGGCAACGGTGTGGTTGCTTTCTCTGTGCCATGCTCTGCTTGTGGCTCTTGTCCCACAGTGCCATGGCTCTGGACAAGAAGAGGCAGGGGGGTCGTCGTCAGTTCCGTAGCTCCCTTCATGATACCCTGCTGTTGCTTCACCTTTTGCTGAGAATCTTGGCTTGGCGTCACAGCAGGTGTGGCTCCCAGCATCTGCTTGGCACTGCCAGCCTTAGCTAGGGCAGGAGGTTGGCTGGGGAGGGTATCTGACCAGCTTACTCTGTGAACCATCCGCCTGGACTGGGGTTTCCCGGCTGCCTGGTTTTCCGCTTTTTTCATGAGAGAACTCTCAGTTGGGCTCACCACACCTCCAGGAGTGTCCTCCTCTCCAGCTTTTAGGGAGCTGGATATCCCCAGAGTGCCATGGCTCCTTTGTTTGCTGGTTTGGGGGGTACCACATTTATCCCCTTTGGCAAATCTTCTCCAAAAACTTTCAGGAATTTTTGGGAGGGGGCTAGCCAGCACCCTCTCAGGCATGGTAGCTTTTCTGCTGCGCCATGGTGTGCCCTTTGGCACTTCTCCTTCTTTCTTGGAGGTGATGGGTGTGGGCTGAGGGGGCTCCTCCTCCAGGGCTCGGGACACAAATCACCATGAGGGGGCCTTCATTGCCTCAGAGAGCTCTGTTATCTTATTTGCTGCATCTTTTGTGTTATTCCTGCCATATGTAACTTTCTGGAGGTTAGTCTGGGTGGGTATAACAGAGGGCAAGGGAGAAGGCTGGGATGTCTGTTTGGCAGGGAACTGGGTCTTGGGTGTCGGCTCCTCCAAAATACTTTGCAACTGGTTACCTTTACCAGGCTGTGCAGCCTCTGACCCAACTGCTGGACGTGCACCATGCCGGTGCTGTTGAACACTCTGGGTAGGACCTTTAGGCAACCTGGGTTGGCCTCCTGGGCAGGTGTCTCCCTTCAAGATGACCTCCAGAAGCTGGACCCTGGCTCTCACACTAGCTGGGCTGGTTTTCACTGAAGCTGGGGATCGCGGCAAGAGGCAGGAGGCTTTAGCATGAGGTAAGGGACAAACACAATGATCCCGTGTCTCTGGAAGTCTGTACATTGGACCAGAGGAAAGGGAGGAGAAGGACTCAGACAGCTTCACTTTCACTGGCTTCCCAAAGAGGTCCTTTGGGCCAGTGCCACCTCACTATCCAATAAATGGTTGAGATGTTTTCAATTAAGCAGGGCCTTGGGAGGGTGAGGGAATTTGTTGGTTTAATTGATCTCTGTTATCACTTTACTATGATGATTCTTTAAAATCCTCCCAACCCCAGTATGTCAATCCCAAGGGGAATTTAATACAAGCAACCGCCTGTCCACTTCAGGCCCAGAATCCATTGTGCTACAGATATAACACAATGACTTGGAGGGTGAAGTACAGGCGGCAATGTCCTCGGGTCAGCTCTTGCCTCTAGGTGGCTTTAGGCAAGCCAGTATTCCCTCAGACTGCAGATGGGAATAATTCACACCATTGAATGGTCCACCTTTGAAAACAATTCCTCACATTCAGGAAACTACAGTGTCAGGAACGTTCTCCTTGACATGCTAGCTTTTTATGTGGAAAGACTTTAACATTCAGGCATGTCAATGATCCTCCCCGCCCCGCAGTCTGAAGTGGTGCAGTCCAGACACAGGTTGACTAGCTTGAAAAATTAGGCCTAATACTCACAGCTAGCTGTCCTGGTATAGAGCATGGAGGTCACTGCTCCCTGAGGGATGCTGCCATGAGCTTCTTCTGAAGCGCTTTGATGCTGCTGGCTCTTCCTCTCAGGAGCATTCATTTCTGATTCTTGCTTCAGTATTTTTGTCTTGATGGAGGTTCCAGATGGTGTCACCTGGTCCCTTGTCATTTTCTGGGTGTCAGAGAAGCAGCTATTCAGCACGTCAGAGGAGACCTTGGACTCCTGGATCTTCCTTGACAATGGCTTGTCTACCAAGCCTCCAGGCATGCCATCCTGTGGCCCAAACTTTGGGCCAGTCTTGGGCACCAAGGGTGGGAATGGAGTCTCTGCTCTATTTTCCCAGGTGCGCCTTGGAGACCATTTTCCCTCAGAGCTTCTGCTACTGAAGGAGGTGGTGTTAGATGCTCTCTGTAGTCTGGGCACAACAGAGAGCTGATTCTACTAAGGAGAATGGGAATCATTTTAATACAGAAAGATATTCCAACAGAAACCATTTCAACAAGAGCTATAATGTTAATCTAACACAAGGCAGTGAGAAGTTTATTTTAGATTCTGGGTCATCTGTACATATCTCTAAAAATCTAAATTTCTATACTGAACTGTTTGATATTCCTGAAGAGACTGTTTATTTGGGCAATAATACTACAATTAAAGCCAAGAAGAAAGGCGAAGGAGTTTTGTATTGCAAATTGCTGGATGGATCTGTTAAACCATTTTTTCTCAAAGATGTTTTGTATATCCTTGACTTCTCAAGCTCCTTGATTTCAATATCCAAGCTAGAGCAACAAGGCTATGAACTGTATATTAAAGGTGGACAATGTGTTGTTACCCAGAATGGAGAAGTTTGCCTTGTAAGCTCTAATTTCAAAGGTCTTTATCATGTGGAAGAGCAGTCAAATACAGACAGAGAAAGACCAGCCCAGTACAAACCTGGGGCATACCAGCCTAATGAAGTGAATCTTGCTAAGTTATGCGTGCATGGAAACTGCTTGCAATTATGGCACAGGCGGTTGGCACACAGAAGTTTTGAATCAATCCAGAACATGAAGGAAAAAGGATTAGCCAATGGCATTGATTTTGTACCATGTGACATTGTAACTAACTGTGTTTCTTGTCTTGAGTTCAAAGCAGTAAACCAGCCATTTCCAAAGCAGAGTGAAAGGAAAAGTGAAAAACCCCTGGATCTGATCCACAGCGATATTTCTGGACCACTACCAGCAACCATAGGTAATCAAAAATATTTTCTAACTATAACAGATGATTTCTCACGATACACGTGCGTTTATTTACTAAAGGAAAAATCAGAGATGCTCAAGAAATTGAAAGGATATGTGGCAATGGTAAGCAACAAATTTGGCTGGAAGCCAAAGATCCTACGCACAGACAATGGAGGAGAATATATGTCCAACGCCACACAGCAGTTCCTGAGAGAACATGGAATCGTGCATCAAACTACGGTGCCTTACTGCCCGCCCCAAAATAGAATCGCAGAAAGAAAGAACAGAACTCTGCTGGACATGGTAAGATGCATGCTCACAGACGCACACCTCCCAGAGAAATTCTGGGGAGAAGGCATCATGACTGCCACATACATACAAAACAGAATGCACACAAAGCCTATAGAAACAACACCTTATGAACTTTGGCATGGTCATAAGCTGTCAGTGACGCACCTGCGTGTCTTTGGAAGCACGGCTTACTCATACATCCCAAAGGAAAAAAGGACTAAGTTAGGGGCTAGGGCCACAAAAGGGATTTTTGTAGGCTACGCAGCACAATCCAAAGCCTACAGAATTCTGGATCCTGACACTAACAGGATAACCATAAGCAGAGTGGTGTGTTTTGAAGAGAATGAAAGAGGGGGCCTATACTGAAGCAAGCAACCAGACCAAGCACCCTGATGACTGGATCATGCTTCCTGATCTCAGAGGAATTGAGGAGGAGATAGCAGATCCAGATCCAACCACACTCGAGACCCCCAGCAATCCACCAGACGCACCCGAGGTAATGGAAGAGACCACAGAGGGTGAGGTGAGGCGATCAATGCGCTCAAACAGAGGTGTTCCAGCTCCGAGGCTGTCCTACCTCACAAGAACAGCGGAACAACCAGAACCTTCATCATGGGAGGAAATATCCCAGCTACCACAACCAGAAAATTATGATGAAACCTTTGCACCAGTGGTTAAGCATACCACAGTAAAGACTCTGTTAAGTATTGCTGCTAGCAAAGGAATGTATGTTGAACACCTAGACGTGAAAACTGCATTCTTGCATGCTGCCAGAGCATGGAACATAAAACTGAATGATATGCTGCTTCAAGCAAACTTCAAAAGAAGCAACGCGGATCCCTGTCTATACACGAGATGCATAGGTGGCAAGTGGACTTATATTTTGGCGTATGTTGATGATTTGATTCTTGCCTATGAAAATCCAGATGACAGCAAGGAAATAATGCATCATCTGAACAAAGAAGTGGAAGTCAAGCAACTTGGCAACATTGCACTCTACTTGGGCATTCAAGTACAAATAGAGAAAGATGGAAGTTTCCTCATCAAACAAGAACAGAACATTAAAGACTTGATAAACTTGCTCAGACTGGAAAATGCAAATCCTGCACCAACTCCAATGGAAGTGAACTACATAAAGCAAGAAGATCAAACTGAGCCACTATCTGACAACCATAGATATCGTGAAGATTTGGGTAAGCGTTTATACATTAGTACACTCACTAGGCCAGATATTAGCACAGCAGTTGGCTTGCTTTGTAGAAAGACTGCATCACCAACAGTCAAGGACTGGAATGCAATGAAAAGACTTGTTAGGTACCTAAAGGGTACTGCACACTTTAAGCTCAAGCTGCCAGCTAACAGTCAACCAAAACTAGAAGCACATGTAGATGCAGACTGGGGTGGAGATATAACAGACAGGAAATCCACCAGTGGTTGCATAATTTTCTATGGAGATGGAGCGATAAGCTGGTCAAGCAGAAAGCAAGACATTGTAGCATCATCAACCACTGAAGCGGAATATGTATCAGCTGCACAAGGGCTGTCACGAGATACAATGGCTGTGTCAACTACTGAAGGACCTAGGTACAGAGGTACCACAGCCCATACCAGTGTATGAAGACAACCAAAGCTGCATTCAACTCTCCAAACAAGAAGATGTAAAGAGGAGTACCAGACATATTGATGTGAAGTACCATGTAGTGAGAAGTCTGCAGAAGGATGGACTAATCAAGCTGATCTACTGCCCGACAAATGAAATGCTTGCAGACACACTCACTAAGCCACTACCAATACCCTGCTTTGAAAAGCTGAGAGAGAAAATGAATCTTGTGAGCTGAGTCACGAGACATCGAGAGGGGGTGTTGGAAAGTTAAAGGACTTTGCGCTGTCTCTTGTCTCAGACAGTGGAGGACAGACTAGTGAGTTAGAGGGCCAGAGGGTCAAGACATTTGTCATCCCTTCTCCACTGCTCTGATGCTATCCCTTTTATGTGTAGATTGCTAATCTCAGGGGATTCAAACTTCCTTCCTTCTCTCTCACTTGCTACCTGCCCGCCTACCTTGCAACATGGCAAGTTCTCTCCCTGCACCATTTGTGCAGAGAGGATGCAGAATCCATCTGCATACACCTAGATAGATAGATTAGAGATCCTAAATCCTCACTTTCCTATCTAGAATGGAGTTCCTTAATAAATGCCTTTTATATTGATTTGAAACTATGAATTGGCTCCAAGTTATTTTACTCACAGCACACACGCATGCCTAACTAATCTACCGCTGTGTTGTGCCTCTGTGCACTCTGCTATATTGAGAAAGGAATTCTCTCACCACAGAGAATTTCCAACATGAAGTGCTTCTCTAGCAGGCCCGCAGCTAGAGAAAACCAGGTCACAGTCCTCTCTGCGGTCTGGGCTGCACCACTTCAGGCTACAGATGGGGGCTCACATGCAGAGGCGTATCTAGGGAAAATAGCGCCTAGGGCAAACACTGAAATTGGGCCCCCTGTCCAAGCATCTGACACCCATCTTTCAGATAACTTTACCATAATATCAGCTGAAAAATACAAGTCAAGCTCGTTACTCTTTTAATATTTCAAAAACTATTTAGCAGTGGACTTAGCCAGACCAAAAAATGCTGGAAAACTACAAATTTCAGTATGTGGGGGCTCATGAAATACCGAAATACTATGTGGAGGTGTACTTGGAAAACTAAACAGAAGTGCCTGTCTAATTCTCTACTATGCATTGTAGCATCACCATTACATAAGTTTTAAAAATAAATGGAGAATTTGACTTTTCCCAGATACTCTGTAAATAATTAAAGGATATGCAGAGTAAACTGTGTCACTGCTTGGAATATATTCTAGTCTTTCAGAAAGACAGTTAAAATGAGAGAAAGAGAGCAAGAAACTCCCAGTGCGCCTTAATATTAAGGATTTCACACTGATTCAAAGACAAACTCACCATTAATAGCCATATTAGCAAGACATCACATTTAACTCACTTATCACAAGAAGCAAAGTAAGAGCAAATGAATACAATCCTAGCTCATAAGCATCAGCTCTGTATTCACAAGCCCTGATTCTCTGTACATAGTGCCAATCTGAATATGTGTACAGTGTCTTATATTATATTTTTATTATTATTTTTACCCGTAGCCCCTTTGGGGGGCTTCCTAAAGGCTGGGGGGGTTGAAAAGGTCCCCCTTCACCCCGCTGGCCTCTAGGGCCTCGCAGGGACCATTTGAGCATGTGCAGTGGCTGTTTTAAAAAATAATCTTTTTTCAAAAAAAAAAGGCTACTGAAAACAAAATGGCCACCGTGCATGTTCAAATGGCTTCTGCAAAGCCTGGCATTACCTAGGGCCTCACAAAGGCCATTTGAGCATGCACGGTGGCCATTTTGTTTTTGGCAGCCTTTTTTAAAAAAAAGATTAATTTTACAAAATGGCGCCCCCCTTCAAGTGGCGCCCGGGGCACATGCCCTGCCTGCCCTACCCTAGACACACCCCTGGTCTAAAGTTTGGCTTTGGAGAGAGAAGTGAGGAAGAGGAGGAATGGGAGAGGAAAGCATAAGGGGCATTCAATTCAAGCCAATGGAGCTGCCTCTACTGAGGCATTACGCCAAAGTCTGCGCAGTGGAGGTGGGTTTTCAGGTATCATTGGAGGGATAGGAGAGAGACGAGGGGCCACATCTGAGTGGCTGTTCCAGACCCAAGGGTCAGCGAGAGAGAAGAGAAAGAGTTGTTTTAGAGAGCAGGAGACCTTCAGGTGGCTCCTGAAGACAGAGAAGCTGGAAGAGCAAAAATCAACCTGACGAGGTGCAAGTTCACCGGGGGTGGGGGTACATAGCCATGGAGGGTTTTCAAGACAGAGAGGAGGAGTCTGTGCTGAGCATGGAAGGGGACTAGAAGTCCATGCAGGGACTGACATGGTGGAGGACAGGCCCCTTCACCCTGTTTGTTTTCTCTCCTTCAAGGCCAAAGAGACCTCCGCATCTGCCAGGAATGCTTACAAAGCTTCAAGGCACTGAGGGGACAATTGAGGCGGCTAAGGGGCAGACTGGCCAGGGTGGAAGCCACTATGGGGATCGTGGTTCCTCCAAGGGAGCTGGACGTTGCTGAGGAAGAAGGGGAAGGCAAATTAAAAGAGACAACTGTGCTACTATTTACATAAGTAGCAATAAAATGCTGTGTATATATTTTTTAAAAATTAAATATTTGTTTTCATAGGATGTAGAGACAGAACAGCAATAGAACTAGCATATTTATTGTTTAAAAAATAAAATGTTTTATTTTAAAGAAAATACATTTGTCTTGCTTTGAATATTCTTTGGGTAGAGTTGGGTAAAAAGGTCTTTGGGTCAAACTCAGCTACAGAAAAGACTCTCTTGGCCAGTCCACTCAGGGCCAAGAGATGTTTGAGAGGTTCAAGATGTAGCTCAAGATAGACAGTTCCTTGCCAGGAGGCTCATACAGAGCTTGTCTGCCCCAACATGTATGGCTAGGAGGCTGGATTTTGGCCCTGAAGAGGGATCTGCCCCGTGTGGAAGAGGATGGAATGGTGATGCAGAAGAGGAAGCTTGATTTAGGGCAGGGCTGCACAACTCCAGCCCTCCAGCTGCTGTTTGGCTACAGTTCCCATCAACCCTGACTATTGGCTACTGCGACTACTGGGGACTATGGGAGCTGTAATCAAACAACAGCTGGAAGGCCCAAGTTCGAGGCCAAATGTTATTCTCCAGCCCTCTTATTTTCCACCAAGAGCCAAAGCAGCAGCTGGAGGCTTAGATCCAGGCGGAGTCAAACTGAGTGACTGATTTGGCCCTGGGGGAACAGCTAGGAGGTGGCACCTCCATTTCCTTTGCAGGAAGAAAAGCCGTGGGGGTGGCTCTCTGTAGAGCATGACAGGAAAGAACCAAAAAAGGCAGCCTCCATATCAGGCCACCTCCCAGGACCTTCCAGCCTTGCTTGTACTCTGGCAGAAGAACCCAAGGAGACCACCTTTATATCATGAGAGCTCTGTATCAGACCTCCACCCAGGGCAATCCATCCCTGCTGATACTTCAGGGAAAGAGAATGAAGAGGCCCCCTACATAGCAGGCCTCCTCCCAAATGCAGGATCAGCAATGAGTTTAGACCGTTAGCCTCCAGGCTGTTTTTCTGCCGGAGAAGAAGGAAAGCCTGAAAGAGAGCACTTGTCACTGCAGATGTTAGATTTGATATGACAATGAAATAAGACAGCAATGCAGGGAACACTGCATTAGCTACACAACTCAGTGGTCGAATGCCTGTCCTTGACCATCTCTAACAGCCCTTAAAGATGGTCAAGTGTAAGGACAAGAATATGTTTGCTCTTGAGGCTCATTGTGCATGCACTGAGAAGAATCATTAGAATCAACAGAAGATGCCTTCTTAATGGGATACATTGGGCTGAGTGTTTGCACCTAGAACAACACATCACCATGGGAGTGCTGTGCCCATGAATGCAGTAATGCAAAGAAGTGATGTTTCAGACAAATGGTGCACCTGATTCAGACAGCTCTAGGCAACAAGCTTGATACTCTGGCAATGATTCAGGAATATCATCCAATCTTCCAGGTCAGTTTTCTTTTAAAAGCGAAAGAGTTTCTGTAATCCTGACACCATTATTACATTTTATTAACATTATGCTAAATGGATGGTCATACATTGATTTTCTTAAAAGGATTCAATTTCCTGGCCAGAGTGACCAACATTTAGTCTACTAATTGTTTTAACTTAAGAGAAATAAACAGCTCCAGGAGATATGACTGTTTTGGATGCCCCTTAATAAAAATGGAACTACTTTTATAGAATTTCCTTATTTTGCCAAGACCAGATGGCTGAATTTTGAAAGCACATTTAGCAAATAGTTTCTCTCTCTCTCTCTCTTTTCTTCTGATAGAGAATAGTTCATATCTGTATCAATATATGCCAGCCCAGGGCCAACTCCAAAAGTAAATGGGATATTTGGCCCAGGGGTCGGGGAGCCAACAAAACAGCAGCTGAAAGTCCCTTGCTGTTGCCTAGCAACTAATACACATCCCTTTGCCTTGGCTCAGCAAAATTGCCAAATCAGATCTCAACATGGATATCACAAGCCACTGCACACCTAACCATGACAGTGCCTGCAAGGAGGCAAGAAAGGATGCATCTTGTCAAGAGAAAGGCACACCCCCTGCATTCAAGGGTGGAACTTGGTGAAGGGGGCAGCCAGGGCACGTGCCCTAGGCGCCACTGAGGAGGGGGCACCACACCAGTTCCTGCCACCCCCACCCCATTGCCCACCGGCCCAGCCCCAGGGCCCCTCAGCCACTTGCCATCCTGCTTGCCTTGCCTAGGATCCGAGCGGCCTGCAAACTGCAGAGAGCTCTTCTTCTCTCCCCGCCTCTCAGCTGATTGGCAGGTGGGCGGGGCTTCCAGGGAGGCCTCTGTGTAGGCCTCCCTGAAGCCTGGACTTGGCATTCTGGCTTTTTACTATCTAAAAAGGCCTGTTGCTTGTTTCATGGCAGAAAATTACAAAAACCTCTGGAACAAACAATATTATATTCATTCATTCATGTATAAATGCACTTATGTTCAAGTTGTTTTGCAACCCAGAGGGTCTGAGTGAGAACTGTGAAGCATGTGTTGTGCTTTTATTGTATTTTATTTTTCTTGTGTGTGAACTGCTCTCCAATAACTCACAGGATTTCAGGGTACATCTGGCCAACATGTGAATGCAGAACCTCCATTCCAGAGGAGATGTGTGTTAAAGGGCTTTAAAAGCCTCATGTGAAAAACCTCCTGGAATCAAACTTTACTGAATTTGTTCAAGAATTCTGAGAAAACAAACATAGGCTCACCCTGCATGGTTGAAAGTCTCCTTTGCTAATCTGCAGCGAGGGGGCCATTTTAATAATTAGTGTTTCTGGTGTGTTCTAGGCATTAAAAGTAGCACAAATATATAGTACTCGATGTATATCACTATATATTGTGAAGTGTCCGTGTGTGTATTCAGTGAAATGTATTTCCAGGCAGCATACTTATTTTGAAATATCAGACATAAATCTTTGGGGGCCTGGGGTGCGTGGAGGCCCTAGACTTTGAGGGGCTGGGGGCCCATTTTAAAATCTCATCTTGGCCCATTCCAACCTTGCTATGCCCCTGGCGGTCACTACACATGGGTTTCTGCACAACACCTGCAAAGAAGAAACTTCCATGTAGAAAATGTGTCTCTTGTAAACTGACCTTGAATTTTCCATCCATGACTGGGATATCTGAGATTTAGAATCAATAATAAAAGAACAGCACACTGCTTGTGATGGGAAGGGGCAAATTACAATGATTTCTTAGTCTGGCAAGGGCTTGTTTTGGCCCTGGCAGAACTTGGCTGTCTGCTCCTGTTGAAAATTTCTCTATCTAGTGTAGCAAACTAATGTATCCTCCTCCCTCCTGGTGTCAAAGTAAGCACTAGTGTGGTGAATGCACATACACCCCATCATGAGCCAACAGTCATCATAAGACAAAGGCTGGCAGGAATCATTCACTGGTTTACACACACACACACACACACACACACACACACACCACCTTCTTCTTCCCCTATTTTGCTAGTGGCCATTTGGGCCAGTGATCCTCTAGTCTAGGACAAAGTTATGTTTTTTAAAAAGCATGATATGAGACAGAGAAAATGACACTTGGAATCCTCACATAACTCCTGACTGTTGTTCTAAGTCTTTTACAGAGATGGCTCATGTTTTCAGGTTTTGATCAACAACCATGCCTAGATGGTACAGTGTTCCTTTTAACAGGGATTTCCAGATATTGTTGACTACAAGTCCCATCATTCCTGTTTGGACAAGGGCGCAATTTCAGTGCTTGCCCTAGGCGCTATTTTCCCTAGATACGCCTCTGCCCCTCCCCCTTTTTTTAGACACAGGGGAAAAAGTTATCTTGTAAAAGAAGAACAGAAGAACTGGCTCCTGCCAAATTCAGTGTTGCAGTATCCTCTCTGGAGTCAGTGTGAGTGCCACTAAAAATAATTTTGCATGCCACTTTAGACACCCACAACATAGGCTGCCTATTCCTGTTTTAAGGCAAAATCAGTGATATATCGGATTCGAAACCCTTTCACAGCACTCTGGTAACCAACTCGCAGCAATATGAGCCTTCCCTTCTTCACATGCCTGCATTTGGGGAAATTCCATTTGGCAAACGGAGAGTGGGAGGGGACCATAGGGTGGACAACGATCTCACTCTGTACAATTGTGTATAGCTGCAGCTTGATTGTTCCTTAAGAATTACATGAATACAGCATGATGAGGGAACATCTGCAGTATGAATGGGGCAGGATGCTGGGCCAGCACTAAAGCCACACCTCTGCTCTGAATCTGAAACTTGCTGGGTTTGGTTTGTTGTTGTTGAGAAAACAATGCTGTACAAATGTAATGGTTTTGTTTCAGTTATTATTTTTAGCTAATAACATAACTGGGCTTTCAAAAAAAAGTTGCTTAGAGTTAAGCATGTGTGATATTTGAATTTTAGGGAACAGTTCCTGAGATGCTGGGCGATGTAACTAGTCATGATGGCTATGTGGTATCTCCATGTTCAGAGGCAGCACACCTCTGGGTGCCAGTTTCTGGGGAGCAATTGCAAGAGACGGCTATTGCCTTCTTGCTCTGCTTGTGAGCCTCCCCATGGCATCTGACCAGCCAATGTAAGGAACAGAATGCTGAATTTGACACGCCTTTGGTCTGAGCCAGCAGGGCTTTTCTTATTTCACCTTGCAAGATGCACTTCCCAGCCCGTTGAGATAACCAGCATTTTTGTTTTGCTAACTCCCAGTACCCAGACTTACAACAAACATCTTAAAGCATCTCCTTTCATAATACACAGATGCACCATTTTTTAAAACTATAAACAATGATCTCTTGAGATCATTATGAGAGCCAGCGTGGTGTAGTGGTTAGAGTGCTGGACTAGGACCGGGGAGACCCGAGTTCAAATCCCCATTCAGCCATGAAACTAGCTGGGTGACTCTGGGCCAGTCACTTCTCTCTCAGCCTAACCTACTTCACAAAGTTGTTGTGAAAGAGAAACTCAAGTATGTAGTACACCGCTCTGGGCTCTTTGGAGGAAGAGCGGGATATAAATGTAATAATAATAATAATAATAATTCACTGAATGAATGAATGAAGGAGGATTCACAAAACCTGCTTTGTTGGGAAGCATGGCCATTCATTGATCATAAACCAACTATATTCATTCAATATACACTGTGCAATATTAAGCCAGCCCAGTTGTCCAATTGGAGTGATGTCTTAGTTATGAGCAACCATGCAAGTTGCTTCTATGTGACATTCCAGGAGTATAAAGATACAAACAAAGCCAAGAATCCCTGTAGCTTGTAAGTCAGCTGTCTTCTTCTGGAAATGCTGAAAGCTCCAAAGATCAAGCAGTTTACTTCTTAAAGATGGACCACAGCTTGCATCTATTTTCTCAAATGCAGCCAGTGAAGAAAAAGTATTTTTTAAAATCTCATCACTGATCTCCAAAACCTGAAGTCAAACTTTATGTCTATAAACTGACAAAATGTACGATGCAAAATCAAAACACAGGAAACAATACACATCTCTCCGAAAGTGCACACATTAAACACACAATTAGTATGTGTGCAACAGAGATGCCACAAGAAGACCGGAACTTAAACATGGTCACTAACAGCTGGGGAGCCAAACCAAAACACAGAGCAGAACTCCTTTGTTCTTATCCCTAGGCTTTCAAGAATCTTATTAAGAGCTTGGCTAGCTACAAAGGAAATACATGAATCTGAAAACTGACAGCAAAGCAAATCATTATGAGGCCCAGTGCAATCCATGTTCCTTTAAAATCACTGGCTCTCCATTAATTTTCTTATTTAAAAAATAAGCAGATCAGGAGATGAATCTAGTCGGTCTGTGCCAGGGAGCAAGGAAGTTGTGGAACATGGACAGTGCTTAAGCTGCTTTCATTTTATAACCTGCAGAGGTCCCATTTCTCAGTCAGCCCAGCCAGCAGCCAAAAAAAGACTTCCACAAAAGTAAGGTAGCCTTTGTTCTTCAGCTCATTGACTAGGGTTACTGGTGACTTGTGTGCAAGTCCAACCTGCAAGTGAATGCACCAGAGTTCCTCAGCACCAGCAAGAGGAGCAACAGGCACACAGAAGAATGAATAATATTAAAGGCTAAGAGTCTATGTTGTTATACCAGGTATACATGTTTGTGGAATTGCTATGAGGGTACTGAAGAAACTGTAAATTCTTAAAATTGCTATCCTCATAGTAACATGCTGCATTTACAAATATTCACATTACAAGTTATTTACTTCTATAATTTTGATAAAGTACGCCTGGCTTTACTGTGGGTTTACCACAAGGCTTTACTGCAAATTCAGGTCAAAAGGGATTGATTGATTAGTGCCATTAAGTTGGTGTTGACTTAGCAACCACATAAGATAGATTCTCTCCAGGATGATCTGTCTTCAACTTGGCCTTTAAGGTTTCTCAATGGTGCATTCATTGCTGTCATAGTCGAGTCCATCCACCTTTCTGCTGGTCGTCCTCTTCTTTTCTTTCCTTCAGCTTTCCCTAACATTATGGACTTTCACTTTCTCAAATGAAAATTCTGGATTGATTTGTTCTATGATCCATTTGCTTGTTTTCCTGGTTGTCCACAGTATCTTCAAAAGTCTTCTCCAGCACCAAAGTTCAAAAGCAGCAATGCTTTTTCTATCTTGCTTCTTCAAAATCCAACTTTCACATCCATAGACAGTCACAGAAAAAACCATTGTCCGAACAATTCTAATCTTTGTAGGTGTAGACACGTCACATCATTTAAATATCCTTTCCAAGGCCTTCATTGGAACCCTGCCAAGTGCTAGTCTGCGGCATATTTCTTGACTGCTGGATCCTTTACTGTTGAAGGTCGATCCTAAAAGGCAGAAGCTATCCACCACTTCAGTGTCTTCATTATCAATTCTGAGGCTGGTTGCTGTGCCCGTTGTCATTAGTTTAGTCTTCTTTACATTAAGTCGTAGTCCCATTTTTTCACTGTGCTCTTTGACTTTCATGACTAGAGCTTGCAGATCATCCACATTCTCAGCTGCCAGAGTGGTGTCATCACATAGCTCAGGTTATTGATGTTTCTTCCTCCACCTTTAAAACCATGCAAAATGGATACTCTGATGCAATAAGATGAGTTTTTAACCCCGGACATAAATCAGTATAGGTTCCTATATGGAGGGGGAAACCCAAATCATGCGTGAAGTGCTCTCTGAAATATCACATGGACTTGGGGGTAAATTTGGCTGATATCTACCCTTCCAAAGTAAAGTCACAGTAAAGCACCATCTGAAAAAGTTCCATGTCTGAGCATCTGATGTCTCAGTTAATTTCTTGGAACAATTTCATGGTTCTATCAGGGGTGGATTGAGCTTTTTGCCACCATTAGGCAGCCAAGGATTTGCTGCCCCCTCTCTGGGGGAGGTTGCGGCCGAAGCAGCTGTTGGGAGGGTTGGGGGGGTTGAAGGGAAAATCCCCTTTACCTTCTAAAAAACACCACTGCACAGTGGGGTGGGGTGGGGTGGGGTGGGGTGGTGGAGACTGCAGCGACAGCTGTGGGGAGGATGGGTGGAAAGTGAAAGTCCCCCTTTTAGTTGGAAAAGAATGCCACTGCGCAACAGAATGGTGTGGCAGGATGGCAAGAGAGAGCTCCTCCCAAATGACTGCACGGGTCTGCAGCCCGTTTTGGACCTTTCTCTGCATGTATGCATGCAGAGAAAGGCACCAAATGGGCTGCAGATGGGGGCCATGCAGTCATTTGGGAAGGAAGAGGGGAACTGGAAGAACTTTTACTGCCCTCGCCATCACCATCCCACTATGCAGCGGCCTTTATTAAGAAGGTAAAAGGGGGAACTTCCCCTCTCTGCAGCCGCCACTGCAACCTAAGCTGCCCCATCCTGCCATGCAGCAGCGTTTTTTAAGAAGGTAAAAGGGGGACTTTCCCCTTGCCCCCCTCCCTGAAGCCGCTGGCACCTCCAGAGCGGGGCGGCAAAATTGGCCACTCCTCAAATTTTGCTGCCATAGGCAAGTGCCTACTTTGCCTCTCCGTTAATTTGCCACTGGATGTCATTGTTATCCAAGCTTTGTAAAAGAGCCATATGGGTAAGGACTAACTCCTCATTGACTGGAATAAATCCTATTTCTAACATTAGAACTGCTGCATAATGGTGTGACCTGTGTAGCTATGGTTTCACCAGGCTGCACTAACAGACACAGAAATCCATCCCTGGTATTCTGATTCCATCGGTCCCACAGACTCACAACACTCCCAGTAACATGGGAGTTGTTGAAAACTGGAAGTACCTTAGATGGACTACCCAGATGGACTGGAAGCACCCTTCCAATGCTAGGAGTTAGAAATGGGTTTCTTTCTTTTTCTGCCTGACATTTCTTTTGGAATAAATTCATAAGCTCATGTAAGATAGACAATACTGGCCTTACTCCAAAGTCTGAGGGATAAAACCATATTCAAATTCTAATGACTCAAAGGGGAAGCAACACAGCTCCAAATGTCTATTGAATGAGTGAATGGCAGCAATCCTGGAACACGTGGTCCTTTTTAGCAACCTCCCCACCACCTGCCAGAAGACAGCTGTGCTTAAATAGTATTGTTCCTATAGTGACATGTGCAAGTGATTATCAGCATTGTTTTCCAAGTCCATTGTTCCATAATTTATAAAAAGGATCCTCCTTAACCCTTAGGGATTATTTGACTCCATAAAATGAAAATAAACTGTGACATGAATTAAAAAAGGAGGGAATCTAACACCTTCCTAATTTCTTCCCCCATTGCAGGATGGTATATAAAACTGTGGGCTAATTTCATGCATTTGCTTACATGAAGCAATCAAGATGTGCAAAACCCCTGTGAGAAATTTTATCAGTCTCACTGAAGCCCTTTTTTGCTTCCCTTGAAATTCCTTAGATGTTTCACCGCTCGGGAAGAACTTCCAATTTTGCTTCACATTTCATTGCCTGGGGCAAAATGGTGAAAACTTAGGAAAACACAGAACCCTTTTTGCAGTTTTATAAGGCATATTAAAACTACCTGGACTTCCTCAAAGGTTTTCAGATGTGACTTAGGTTTACTTTGAATTTCAGTTTAAGTGAATTTCTTGATTGATTGATTGATTGATTGATTGATTAAGTGCCATCAAGTTGGTGTCAACTCTTAGCGACAACATAGATAAATTCTCTCCAGGATGATCAGTCTTCAACTTGGCCTTTAAGCTCCCTCAGTGGTGTATTCATTGCTGTTGTAATTTGAGTCCATCCACCTTGCTGCTGTTCATCCTCTTCTTCTCTTTCCTTCAACTTTTCCCAGCATTATAGACTTCTCAAGGGAGCTGGATCTTCACATAATGTGTCTGAAGTATGATAGTTTGAGCCTGGTCATTTGTGCCTCAAGTGAAAATTCTGGATTGATTTGTTCTATGATCCATTTGTTTGTGATTATGTAAGTGAAATTCTTAGGTAATCCTAATTTACAAGCATATCAACCTCCCCAGTACAGGCAGTGATTCTTTTCTTCTACATTAACAATGTATACCTTTACCTCTTACTTGGACAAAAGTTGCATTAACATGAAAATGGATTATTTCCAAATAGATAGGTTGAGGATTAGTTTGTTCCTATCTCCAATCATTCAGATCTTAGCTGGGACTCAAAAAATCACAAGTACATCAACAAGCTGGCAGCCAACATGGATTTTAAGGCAAGCATGGACAAGTTGAATTACTGTAACTTCCAGCTGTGGAAGTTTAATATGGAAATGCTCCTTTCCAAAGATGACCTGTGGGATGTGGTTAACACAGACAGATCAGCACACAACCTAGAAACACAGGACAGAACAAATAGACAAGCCAGAGCTCTAATAAGCCTATTTGTGGAGGATGACCAACTGATTCATTTCAGAGAGAAAAAACAGAGGAGAGAAGGTATGTGGAGCTCACTCCGAAGATTTAATGAGTGTGCACATTTAAACAGTAGGCTGTACCTAATGTGTAAGCTGCATGAGAGAAGCCAAGAGATGCAGGAGCATATGAATTCAATGCTGGAGACTGTAGATCAGCTGAGGGGGATGGGAGAGGGAATGAAAGACAACCATGTTGCAGCATTGTTGTTGTGCAGTCTCCAATAATCTTATGGGGCTGTGATCAATGCCATTGAAGCCAGGCCTGAGTTAGAATTCACACTGGATCTCGTTAAAGGGCAGCTGATTAATGAATACATTTGCAGAAAGGAGGCCAGGGCAGGCAGAGACTGGAGACTGGAGCCCTCCAGGCGGCTTTACAGACAGGGCTTCTACCCCGAATCTCCTTCAGAAGAGAGTGTGTGTGCTGCGTTCACACACTAGCCAAACTTCCCCCAAAGTCCCTTCGAGATCCTTGGACCCACTCCACACACAAGTCGGGCTTTGTCTTGTGAATTCTAGCTTATCTCAAGGCATTTCCGCGTTTTTAAAATGCTGATTATAAGCTACTTTTTCTGAAAAGGCCAGAGCAAATAGGGAGATGCACTGACTTAGAATCATTAGCATGATAAGAGGGATACTCTCTTTAGAAATGCAGATATAGCTCTTTAGAAAGTGCTCTCTCTCCCTCTCCCCCCATTGGCTAGAAGGAAAACATGGAGGCATGCCATGTGAACTTGCATCAAAACAAAACCCCAGAGCAGAGGGGAGGGGCTGCTTCCCTCAATGCCGCGAGTGTGATTCGAAGTGGCTTTGTTCAACATTTACCCTGCAGGATAAAGTGATGTGCGAATAACTCTTTGGTGGGAGAAGATGCAGGAGGGAAGGTGGAGACCAGAGTGAGTTTTTGCTGTAAAAGGCCCAGGCACCTTAAGAGAGACTGCTCAGTTTGGAAAGTTGAGCAACATAAGTGGGTGCGGGGGGGGGGGAGATGGCTAAGTCAGCCGCAAGCAAGATTGCAGACCAGGACACTGATGCATCATGGAGTGGGTGTTTTAAAGCTACCCAGAGAAGCAGCCCTCAAGGCTGGTGTATGGACTCAGGGGCAACAGACCAAATGACCAGTGAGAAAGGATTTTTCACTGAAATTGACTACAGTGCTAAAAGCAAGATCTTCCTTGCAAACAGGGAGGAGATAAAACTAAAGTGGATCAGGCAAGGGTTCCTGAATTGTGCTCTGCCTTCTGGAAGGAGAAGTAAGGTCCTTGTGAAGGATGTTCTGTTGGCACCAGACCTAGAGGGAAGCCTACTCTCAGTGATGCACCTCACCCTTAAAAGCCTCTCAGTGTGTTTCCACAGAAAGGTGTTCAGGATTCCATAGTGGGAGGAGACTGGAGCCCAGAGAACTGCAGGTGGCCATGTGTACAGGCTCCTCGGCAGACATGAGGCAGTCAAGGCAGCCACCCAGCCCCTCCAGAAAAAGTGCACTCAGACCCCTGACAAGCGCCTAAGGCACAGAAACAAAGAGATGACGTCAGTGATGGGGCAAGAGGATTTTTCTGCCCCAGCTGGAAGTTCTGGAAGTTTGCTGAAGCCTGAAAGATCCCAGACAAAGAACACAATGAAACAAAGGACTTGTGCATTGCCAGAGGCAACTAAGATATTACAAGGATGCAAGGATTTGCAGCAAAGTCTTTTTGAGGCTTTCTAGGCGTAAATTATACCAACATCAATGTTGATTTTCACAGGGAATGTTGCTGCCCGTATAAATGACATGCATGCCATTCTGTACTTTTCTACCATGAACCAGCTCCCCAATCCATGGAAAAGTTGGGGGGAAACCACAAGGGATGTGCACAAAGAGTTTTGTGCACTTCTGGGGTGGGGGCATGGAGAGCGGGTGCTTTGAAAGGAGGAAGGCAGATCTTACCTGCCCCTCCGCCGTTCCCCTGCCACCCCCTCCCACCCCAACATGGTGCTGTCGGTATTAAACGCTACAACACACTGCTGCAGTGCTGCTCCCCATGGGCGGCATCAGCACATAAATGGCATCTGCGCATGTGCGGATGCCATTTGTGTGGTCAGCAACACAAAGTAGCCCAGCCTTCCTTGAAGTAGGTGTGGGGGGAGAGGGGGGAGTGATTAGCCAGTGGAGTGCAGTAGTAGGTGAGGAGGGCGAGCCAACGAAAACAGGAAGTGGAGGGATTGTCCTGGTGAATCCCACCTCCCCCTTTCTCTGACCTGCCTCATCCTCACGGCCTTGCCTGCTCTAGAGAGCGCGAGGGGCTTTATTCAAGGCTGAGTATTGGCTCAATGGGATGTGGCAACTGCCCTCCTTGCCTCCCCTCCAGATGCCCAGGCTTGGAATATTCCCTTTGATATTCTTTGAGCTCGGAAGTGACTCACGATTGCATGCTTTTGAGCAGTTTGGCATCATGGCTGGAAAGTTGTCGTGTCTTAATGCAACCCAGGATGTGCTTGATCAAGAGAAAAGTAACTATGCTTGATCAAGTAACAGTCAATCTGGATAAAATAAAGTGTCGGAGTCCACTGATCCTCCCGCAAAAAACACTCTTGTCTAGAAAACCTCATAGGAACACAGAAAACTGCCTTATATCAAGTCAGACCTTTGGTCCATCTAGCTCAGGAGTCTCTCTCAGCCCTATCTTGGAGATGCCAAGGAGGGACCTTGGAACCTTCTACATGCAAGCATGCAGATGCTCTTACAGTGCTCACATGTAGTCTCCCATTCAAATGCAAACCAGGACAGACTCTGCTTAGCAACAGGGACAATTCGTGTTTGCTACCACAAGACCAGCTCTCCATCCATAGTGATGCTTCTTAGTGTCACTTTTCAAGGAACAATTCCCTGCAAGGATTTTTACAGAAAAAGCCAGTAAGAAGCAAGTTTCTTTATCTTTAGACAAGAAGGAATCAAAGATTGCCTGCAGACTTTGCCCTGTACCTCAGAAAGATTCACAGTTTGACCCAGAAGGAGCTCAAGGTGCTGTAGTAGGGGTGTGCACAAAACCAGTTTGCCCAGCTTGGTTCGAGTCCGAGTTGGACTTGAACTGAACCAGGCATGTTTGGTTTTGGCATTCCGAACAAACCTCCTGGCTTGGCTCGAATTTGAGCCAGTTCAGGGGCTCTAGAGTTGTTGTTTTAATTTTTAATACTCACCACCTCTGGTGAGTGCTGCCATGACTGCAGGTGAGTGTGTCTTCACCGGCCCCATAAATGGCTATGGCACATGCATGTCAGCCTCCAAAATGGCTATGGCCACCTCAGCATTTTGGGGCCAGAACAGCCCCAAAATGGGCCAAAATGGCCTGGGAGAGACTGAGGGAGGCCGGCAGGGGGAGGAGAACCACTGGAGGACCCAACGGGAGCACCCCCCTGGCAACAGGAGCGGCAACAGGAGCACCCCCTGGAGGCGGTGAGTGTTCATTAAAAAAAGAAAGAAAAACCCTCTAGAATTCCCAAACTGGCCGCAAGCTGGCCTGCAGGGGCGGGTTCGGCTTGACCTCTAACTGAACCGGGCTCAGTCCAGCTTGACGGCAAGCTCTTGGGCCAGACCAGTTCAATGTTGAACCATCTCAAGTTTGAGCTGATTTGCATATCCCGAGATATAGCCAAGGAAGCAGCAAGCCATGGACTTTGCCACCAGAGGGACATCTCAGAAAGGACTCTTAAGCCCAGAGTGAGGAGACTCAAGTCCAACATGTTTTTGCTGCTGGAACCCTTGATTTTAACTTGGTTGTTTCTCTTTCTTTTAGATGGTGCTTAAGAAGGGGAAGAAGTATGTTTGAACCTCAGAATAATGTTTACATTTGTGAAAGTGTTAATGCTAGTAAATGCATGTTTTTAACCTGTGTGTTGCAGCCAAAATCAAAGGAGACCAGAGTTTCTTTGAATAGAAAGGATTTCCCTGGGGAATTGTTTGTCCACCAGAGGCAAGCTAGACTGTTACAGTGATCTTGTGAAGAAGATAAACCTTGGGAAATAATCCACTTACCACTGAGAAGCGGTGTTGAAATTGCAATGGATTGTTCCTAGTCAGAAAGTAAAAGGTTAATCTTACCTTTAGTCTGGAAGTAAAGGGGGTGGGGTTATGTAAATGGTTTATCTTTATACCAGATGTGTCACAACACACACACACACTTCTCTCTTCATCCAGATATGTAACCCAGCTAGGTTTTTCTTATTTTATGTAAAATTTCTTATGCATTATGATTCTGAGTGGTTTCTTCAGAACCCAACTCTGCTAACAGCAGCAGCATTCAGATGTGCTGGGAACCGTGAGAATTACATTTCCCATGGTTCCTGGTGGCTGTGGATGCTGCCACAGATGCTTGTAACTACATTTGGGCCACAACTGAAGTCTAACTGTGGTGCCTGCTATAACTCATTCCAACCATTGCATCCAGTTAAATACATGATCTATTGCTAAAATACATGATCTGTTACTATAAGCCCGGTGTTCCTTCATGTACTAATATCTGTAACTCCTGGCAAGAGGGAAAATATTCATTCTGGTGCAGAACGGCTATTGCCTCTTCCTATCTATGCACAGATACAAACAGGAACCATAATGGAAGCCTGCTGTTTACACACTGTATGCCTGACCGAGATAAACCACTGAAATTGGTGAAATGCCATTTTTATTTTTTATTGCCCTGGATCAGATGGTTCCCTGCTAGATGCTCAGAGGAAAGGCAAACAGCTTCCAAAATCTGTGGCTAGTCTATCCTGGAGGAAAAATTCTTCATGACCTCAAACTCAGAAATCAGTTTTACCCTACGCATGATAGTCAGGACTGTTAAAAGTGAGAATTCTAAAGCATTGTACTTAGCACCCCAGTAACTTCTTCTGGCCACTAGAGGCATGAGGAGTTATGTTAATAGGTTTCTCTTGGTCAGTTAAAGAGTCAGTCAAAATCTGCCAGTTGTTGTTGAAGGCTCTTGCCTGTTTGGGTATGTTTTTCCATCTCTCTCTCTCCAAATAATGTCTTGGGCTAAACTTCTTTGCCACCAGGGAATACTCTGCTGTATGACGATTTTAATGTTTTTTAATTTTTAAAACACATCCCTCTGTTCTACTCACAGCTTGAAATTCTACAAGTATAAAAGTGCCAGCTCTCTGGAGATCCTATTCCTGCTTTCTTGACAGGCAAAATGGAAATATTGCTCTTAAAACAACCTGGTACAGTTTCTTTATCTTTGTAGTTTCTGTCAGAAGTTTCAGGGTTTCCCTTTCCAGCAAGCATATATTCCTGGTTGTTTGTTTGTTTTTTCACATAGCTTCTCTCTCACCAACGGTCAGTTGCTCACATTTTGCATTTTTCTTATACCAGGCAGATGACAATAACATGATGTTCCCCTGGAAACCCAAATGATGGTTTGCAGCACTGCAACCCAAAAAGCTGCAGTGCCCGGTAAGTGGGCCAAAGGCATATGCCTCCACCCAGCTTGCCAAACAGCCAATGAGCAAACAGAATGAAAAAGAAGCATCCCTAAAGAGAAACATCCAAAATGGAGTTATTCCACGACAGAGGAGGAATCAAAACAGATTGTTCAACCAGTCTCCCTTCAGAACCAGATTGAGAATCTATGTTCTCCAAAACATATAGCAATTGATCACATTGTCTCCTTGCCACATCTGTTTTGAACAGTATAGCTATGTGCACAGTGATTGTGAACACAGGATTTCTAGATTTATATCCATTGTTAAGTGTGTTTGGTCAAAATTCTGTAAGTATATGCAGTTAATGCAGCTTTGATTGCATTTGAAGTGCAGAGCCATTTTGTGGCTCCTTTTGTAATAATTAATTAATTAATTAATTATTATTGGGGGGCATACCTGGAGACCTGGAGAACAAGATGCTATACTTTTCTACCCTCATTTCTGCCCCGCCCCCCGTTTTAGCATTTTTTGGGAACCTATCCCCTGGGTTCACATAGAGCTAAGGTTTCTTTATTAACACTGTCTATATTCACGCTTATCGGTGGGAATGGAACCCTTGCAAATAATGAGGGCCACTTGTACTTTTTTTCTCAACACAAGTAATTACATAACCACATTTCTTTTATTTGTTTTATTTATCTTGTACTATCTTAATTGAGTTCATCCTCCCGCCATGTCAGTTCATTCTGCTTGCCGTGAATTGCCTCCCCCATCCCACCCACCGCCTATAATATATGACTGGTGCCGATTTTATTCATCTCTCTATCGCCAATGCACCTGAAATGCTGCACACCATCTAATCGTGTCAAGGCTTAGATGAAAGCATGAATACAGCAGCACTGACTGAGTACATTCACAAGTGCACACAAACAGCATTAAATAAGCTCAGGAATGTTGTATTGTCATATGTGAAAACTATAGTGTTATTGGGTTTTTCTACCATTGTTATTCCTTTACATAAAACACTGCAGTGTTCACCTAGGCAATTGCTTCTTCAGTGGCTTCTGGTTCTGTTTAGGACTACTCTAAACAGGGGCGTAGCAAGGTTGGAGTGGGCCCAGAGACAAGGTTTTTAAAATGCCCCCCCCTCACTGAAGCTCAGCTCATGAAGTAAAGAAATGTAAATTGTGGACAATGCAAGTCATTTAATGGTACTAGAGAAAGACAAACTGTTCTGGTAGCTCCAGGTCTTAACACATTAATTTCGGAGGAGGAATACAACTGAAGGAAGCCCGGGTGGGTGCACGGCTGGGGGGTCAGTCATGTGACTTGCCTCTGGAGGCCCCCAAGACAGGGGGCTCCCAGACAACTGTCTCCCCTTGCCCTATTATAGTTACGCCCCTGACTCTAAATATTTCCCACTTTCAACATCTGCTTTGGAAACAGATGTTTTACATTACCCACCCCACCACATCCCCAACTCCTCACTTTCTCAAATATTTGCAGTATAGTGATTAGAGTGTTGGACTAGGACCAGGAAGACCTGAGTTCAAATCCCCATTCAGTCAGGAAACTCACTGGGTGACTGGGCCAGTCACTTCTTTCTCTGCCTAACTTATCTCACAGGGCTGTTGCAAAGATCAACATAACCAAGTTCGCCACTCTGGGCTCCTTGGAGGAAGAATGGGATAGAAATGTAAAAATAAATACATGTTTCAATGTCCTTTGGTGACCTCCTGTAGAAGTGTAACTGTAATCCCATCCTAATCAGTGGCAGACATCCAGACTACCAAAGCATGCATGCAAGGAGACTGGGGGGGGGGCGCACTTGGAGACGTGAAGGAGTTGAGAGTGGCGCACTGAGGGAGTTGGAGCAAAGGTGGAATTCCTTCCACTGCCATAGTGAAGGTAGATGCCAGAGCATCTCTCATAACACAACCACCACACACCCCTTAAAATGTACTCAGTGGTATGTTGTGTTGTCCTGTGTATATTCTTCATTTAAGTTATTTTGTGCATATGTACTGCGCTTAGCCTGAATGGAAAAGAGGCTGGAAAACCTCGGTCCACAGAGCAATTGTGTATGATATTTAAAAAGGAAGCATTCAGGTTGGTTGGATACAGGAGGGGATCAGTAGTGGTCTCTTCGGTTTGACCACATCCCTTAAATGGTCTCCAGACACATCACCAACCTGTGCTGCTTAATTTTTTTGGCTCCACTCTCAACTCCCTCAGTTCTGCCTGCCTGCATGCTGCGATTCAACTGAGCACTGCTTGTGCTCCAGAACTGCTCTGCGAGATGGAAAATATGTCACGGACCCTCAGCAACACGTTTCCACACTTGCAGAGCACTTGCAGAGTGTGAGCAGTGCGTGGAACTCTTAAGTCCTGTGGACTGGGAAAGTGGAGTGCAGCTCCTGGAGCACAGAACAGTCTTATAGGCATGCTTTGTTAGTCAGAATGTCAGTTTGCCTACATGTGCACAAGTACCCAGAGAATGAGGCCAGTAGCCAAAAGCAGTTCTCCCTTGTGGTTTTTTTTTTTTTTTGGTGGTGTTGTTTTTTAAAGCTAGCTCTGTGGAGATAAAAAAGAGCCTGGACACCATGTTACGCTGAAACAGAAACTAACTTTAATCTTCCCTTTCTCCCTACACAGTGCCACCTAATAGCTCTGAACTATCTCTATATTCAGTTCTCTAAGACGTACCCATCACTAATCCCATGTATGGCAGCTCTCTTGAGAGTTTGTGAACAAGCTGCCAGGAAGGGCAGAGGAAAGTGGTGGTGGACAGACGTGCAGGCGGAGGGGGGAAAGAAAGTGGTGGCAGCGGTGGCCGGGGGGGGCGGTGGCAACGAGGGAGGGGGAACGGTGGTGGCAGGAGAGAAAGTGGCAGTAGCCAGGGGTGTTGAGAATGAGGGGATAGCTGAGAGGGAAGGGAGGAAGGAGGAGGGAGAACTAGAGGCACAGACGCTCTGCGCCTGGGCCAGCTAGTATACAACTATTGCCACAATACAATGCTCTAGATGATCTCTTCTTACCTCATGCCTGTTGGAGATGGAGTTTCAAGAGCATCGACTCTTGACACCTTTTATCGTAGTGACCACTACAGGCATTAGGACTATAGGGTCTTCCTCTTTATTTCATTCTTGTTGTCTCCTTGTCTGATCTAGCTTTCTATGATTGGTAGACTGATATTTTCATGGGCTGTCTGCTCCGCCTTTCTTGCTTTCTTCTCTGCTTCAGACTCTATTACCCATGCAGCTTTTCTCCCCGCCCCCCCCGCCCACCCAACAAAGACAGAAAGCTCAGGCATACAGGGTTTTCTGTTCAAGAATGCATTTCCCCAATGAAGCTTACTTGCTTTTGGATCTTAAACAACTGTCTCAAGCTACTGTTTAATGGGCTCAACTTTTACTGAGCACACTGGCCCTTTTATAACTGGGGCTAGTCAAACCCCTCCCCTCTAACAATGCCAGCTGTGGTTTGTTTAAATTATCTTAGATTGGAATGCATGATAGGCTCAGTTTCTCTTTACCAATGTGTTTCTTCCAAAATGGCTGGAATGTCACAAGTCCTTTCTACAACATCTGCAGCGTCTCCTCTCAATAATGTCTTGGGTACAGTGTGAACTTTTAAGCAGCTCCTTTTCCCACCTTCGCCAGACAATTATCTGAAAGGGCCTCTGCATGCAAGAAGCTCCCAAAATCCCAAGGCCTGGTCTGAGGCCACATGATGCAGCCACATGATTGCTGGCGTGGAGCAGGTCTCTGGGTCTGATGAGTGACTGAATGGATGACCATCTGGGAAGCCCCTGTACCCTGCCTTGAGTTGGATGCTGGAAGAAGGCAGAGTATAGAGGTAATATACTCTGCTTTTGCTGCCGCATCTTGGTCAGAAACTGCTCCAGGATGGTCTGTTCCTCTATGCATCTCTCCAGCCTCAGAATCCATTACAGTTGCAGGAATTTAAATCCATTCCTGAAAATGTCATCTCATTTGTACACTTCAGATCTTATATGAAAAGTAGTGTTTGATGAGTATGCATTTAATTCCCTGTATTTAATAACATACCACTTGATTTTAAAAGCAGCAAGAGCAGCTTAACACTTCCCCTTTTGTTCAGTTATCATTCATTCCAGTGAGGCCATGATGGACAAAATGACCATTTTACTGCTCCCTCACCAAAACAAGAAGCATGTCTTATCTTAATTGACAATGCTGAATCCTTGTAGTACCATGTTTTTAAAACATTTTTTAGATGAATTAATACTTCCTTCTCTTTTGAGCTCCATTCCTGATTTAGACAATGACACCACTACGAATATTTTTTTTAAAGTTCTCAAGTGGTTACATAGAAAAATCAATAACTAATAAGATAGTTCTCTGACATAAAAGAGTTTACACTCTAAAAAGAAACATGAGGTGGGCAACAGCAATCTGTGCACTAGACCACCACTCACTCTGGGCCACCCCAGCACCCCACAAGTGGCTTTAAGGTTTTTCTCCATAGGGAAGAATGGAGGTTTCAGCAGCCCCATAACTGCACTTGGCCCAGAGTGAGGGTGCTAACCATCCCCATGGGTTGCTAACCCATGGGGTAGTGGGTTTTGTTGTTTCTGAAGTGTTCTGAGTGTAGATTCTTGGGTGGCATATAAGATTTTCAATGACAAACCATGAATCCACTCTCATTGCTAACCTTAAAGACACATAAACTTCAAATATCACTTAAAAATCAGCCTCTTGCCCAATTGCTTTCAAATAATTCTGATAGCTTCCTTGCCCCCCTTGGGCACTACCACCCACCACACTCTGCTCTTGGACACCCCTTTCCCCCCGACGTGAAGCTATACATTTGCTGCAATCCTCATTATTCCCTATGAGGAATTCAAAAATACTTTTAAAATTCACCAATAATCAGAGGAGTGTCAGATTGCCTTGGGGTTTTGTGGGTGGTAGAAACCCCTGGGTGCCTACCACCCACCCCACTTTTGTGCCCCTAGGTGCTCCACAATAGGGGATATGGACTGGTTTGGGACCCATTATACCCTATGAGAAAAATAATTAAAAATATTTCAAATATTCATAAATCATAGGGGTTTGGGTGGTTGTTAGCACTCATGGGTGCTCCACAATAGGGAATAATGAGCTGGTTTGAGTCCCATTATACCCTATGAGAAAAAATAAAAATAAATTTCAAAAATTCATAAAAAATTGTACGAGTGTCCGATTGCTTTGGGGTTTGGGTGGTAGGTACCCATAGGTGCCAGCTACCATCCCACCCACTTTTGGAGGTTCAAACCAGTTCAAACCAGTTTGAATCAAACCACCCCCAGTTTGGTTCAAATTCGAACCCTCAGCTCAAACCTGATGGCTGGTTCGGTTCGAAATCGAACCATCGAATCATTGATTCACACATCCCTAGGTCCGACTGGAGGCCAGGTGCCCATTGGAAGCTGGGGTGGGAGGGAAACGGGTGGTAGGACTTCCCTGTTCACCACCCGGAAGGAGGAATGGTGGCGGCGGAGCCCTTTTCAGCCACCCACCGCCCGGTAAGGAGGGCCTGTGGAGGTGGTGAGGTCCGGCCGAAAAGGGCCACCTGCTGCCTGCCGCCTGCTGCTGTAAAATGCTCAGTGCAGGTGGAGGGGGAGGGAAGGCGAGAGAGAGTGGGGCAGGAGGGGGAGGGCAAGAGAGAGTGGGGAAGGAGGGGGAAGGAGAATGAGAGGGAGGGAGAAAGCGAGTTGGGGGAGGGGAGGGCAGGCAAAAGAGAGTGGGGCAGGAGGGAGAGGGAGAGGCAAGAGAGAGTGGGGCAGGGGGAGGGGCAAGAGAGTGGGGCAGGAGGAAGGGAGGGGGAGGGTGGGGAAGGAGGGAGGGGAGAACAGCCAGCCCCAAAGAGCGCACAGATGCTCTGTGTGGGCTGGCTAGTTTGTTTTAAATAGGCAACAATTATTTTCTTATGTTGCAGCTTGGGTCACAAAGGTGTTAATTGTGCATGCGCAGCAGCCTCCAAAATGGCCACTGCCACTACACAGAGGCCCAGAATGGGCCAAAAACCACTTGAACTGGGCTGTTTCGAAACCAGGGAGGACATGTACTGAACAGGGCAAACCAGTTATGTGCACACCCCAAAAAGAAGTTCCCCAAATAGGTAGGCAAAGGGTAACGTGAGAGATCCTCTACCATACTGGTACCACTTTTGGTGTCATGTGGATGGCATACATAGATTGCACAGGCTATGCTTTAGTTCTCCTGTGCAAAATGGCAATTGATCAATATGAAAAGAGTTGTGCATGCGGCATACAACCCTTCTCCATGTTACCCATGTCATTTCTTCTTGAATACCACAGGTTCCATGCACATATTTTTAAACAGGTCCAAAGTTACAAGATGCTTTTTCTTCACCTTCTGTGCCCTGTTTAGGTGGCTAGGGCTTATGCTAAGTCAAGCAAAGGCTTCCTGATTCCTCAAGACAAGTAAATAAGTAATTCTGTGTCAAAATGCAGACAGATGAAGTTCCTCCCTTGATTTATACAAGAAGATACTATTCTTTCTTATGCGTTGAGAAGCAACCAAAGTTCACTTTGTCCAGACAGGCATGAAAATCATTTGCCTTCAGATCTGGACGTCTTATCATGTGTAGCAGTCAAGGTTTAACAAATAGCATCAGCTTTATTACAGTAGACAAATATACTTTTCCTCCATCTGAAAACAAAATCAAAACCATAATCCATACACTTGAAAACAGTACTCATATTCTTTAACTTCCCGATGGATACTAACAATTCCCTTATTATTCCCCTTTGAGCTTCAGAGCAGATGAACTCATTGATCATTCCTGCATAAAGGTAAAATCCATCACAATGAAAGGAGAGGCCTAGAGGTCAAGCTTTTCTACAAAGCTGTGTTCTTCAAACCTTCCAATCTCCTCCCAGCTGCAAGTGCAGCCACTGCTATAATATTTGGAAAGTAATTGCAATTATACAATTTTAATTTCATTGCTATTATAATTGCTATTATAAAACAAGCAGGAACATTTGCACCAGGGCCACCAACCAAAAGGGGGATGCCTGCTGCTATTCCCTGTCCTCGTGTGGGCAACCCTTTCACAATTCCCACCCAGGGTGCATGCGTGTGTGTGCATGCATCGGGGAGTGCGAGGGAGCTTCAGTTCAACCCTCAGTCAGGTCCCTCAGAGGGAGCTGGCAGCAGCAGGGATGGGAGAGAGGGAGCTCTCAGTGGCCTAACTGATGGATGGACTCGTTCTCTCTGTCTTTCTCTTACTGGGGGCTGGGGAGAGCAGGAAAAGTCCATTTATCCCCACCCTAATGGCTATGGCTGGCACAGTAATGTACTGCCTACTTCCAGTGGTGGATTAACGAAGAGGCAGAGTAAGCATTTGCCTACGGTGGCAAGATTTGAGGGGCAGCAAATTTTGCCCCTCCTCAAGTTTTGCTGCCCCTCTCGGTGGGCAGTGGCAGATGCAGCAAGGGTGGAGTGGGCAAGGAGAAAGTTCCCCCTTTTACCTTATATTAAAAAAGGCAAACCTTTTTTGTTTCAGGTAAAAGGGCGGCAAAAGCCTTTTTGCCTATGGGCGGCAAAAAGCTTAATCCATCCTTGCCTATTTCTGCCTTTGCTGTAAAAAAAATAGGTATTGTGAGACTGTTATGAGGGTTAAAGTGCTATTTGAAATGATGTGTAGAATCCCCTACTGACTGAGCAAAAAAGCACCTTGAAGCCGTGATTTTCTTCTGTCTAGCAGGGAAAGAGCAACTGGCTCTACCCAGCCACAGCAGCACAGCATCCCTCCCGTGGTTGTGACTCATGCCTACCTTCTCTTTCTTTTTAGACTGAGAGCCCTCTGGGGACAAGGATTTTTTGTGAAAAACTGCTTTGAGAACGTTTGTTGAAAAGTGCTCTATAAGAAGTAGAAGAAACCAAATGATAGACCCTTGTCCAGACTGTGGAAGAGCAATGCACCTGCAGCGGCACTGATAGGCCCACTGTTTTCCTAGAGTGGAAGGGGCCTTTTTCTGTTTACTCCTGATTCTGCTTTTCTCCACACACAAAAGGTGGCCCTACTCCACGATGAAATAACTACCACTCCCTGGTTTTATACTCTCAAATACTAGATTATTCCATTTTTAGACAACTTTCCAGTAGGCTTATGAGATCACCCAGCATTCTGTCTGTGTGTATGTGTGCGCGCGCGTCCATGTGTCCCGCCCACCGTCAACTTCGCAACGCCTGGACCGATATAAACCAAATCAGGCACAGTTGTAGGGACATATAGGGACACCTCAATGGCATAGTGTGTGATGATATCATCCACCTCAATCCAAGATGGCGGACACATAAACTTTGGAGGCATAAGTGGGCAAACTTGTGAACCGCCTAACTGATTTGAACCAAATTTGCTACAGCTGTAGGGACACATAAGGATGCCCAAATGGCGTGGTGTGTGATGATGTCATCCACTCCAATCCAAGATGGCTGCTGTGTGAACTTCTGAGGCGCAAGCGGGCTAATTTCTGGACTGTCTAACCAGTTTATATCAAATTAGGTACGGTTGTAGTGGGTGACACACAGGGACACCTCAGTGATGTAGTCTGTGATTGTGTCATCCATCCTGATTCAAGATGGCGGACACATAAACTTTTGAAGCGCAACTGGGTTAACTTGTAAACTGCTTAACCGATTTGAACCAAATTTGCTGCAGCTGTAGGGGCACATAGGGACACCTAAATGGTGTAGTTTGTGATGATGTCATCTACCGCAATCCAAGATGGCAGACCTGTGAACATTTGAGGTGCTAGTGGGCTAACTTGTGGACTGTCTAACCGATTTGAACCAAATTGGGTACAGTTGTAGTGAGTGACAGACAGGGACACCTCAGTAGTGTAGTTTGCGATGAAATCATCCACCCTGATTCAACATGGTGGAACCATAAAATTTTGGGATTGTTTTTAATGAAAGGCGATATATAAATTTAACAATAAATAAAATAAATTTAACAATAAATTTGAGGCACAAGTGAGCTAACTTGTGAACCGCTTAACTGATTTGAACCAAATTTGCTACAGCTGTAGGGACACGTAGGAACACTTCAATGGCATAGATTGTGATGATATCATCCACCCCAGTTCAAGGTGGCGGACACGTAAACTTTTGAGGTGCAAGTGCACTAACTTGTGGACAGTCTAACCGGTTTGAATCAAATTTGCTACAGCTGTATGGTCACATAGGGATGCCTCAGTGGTGTAGTTTGCAATGATGTCATCCACCCTGATCCAAGATGGCAGATATACAAACATCTGAGGTGCAAGAAAGCTAACTTGTGGACCTCGATTAGAACCAAATATAGTCCAGGTGTAGAGACAGTGAAAGGAAAGTAGGTTGATTAGTTCTTACTAGAACAACTTGTTTTCATTGCATTCACTAGCATAGATTGAAAACATGGGGATCACTCTTTTAACACTCCAGTCAGCGAGTACGATAGATTGATTTAAGGCGGTTGAAAACAACAATCCCATATTGTCCTGAACACACACCTCTATTTTCTTCCCTCACCACTTAATCTATTTCTCTTTTCCTCATTTTTCCAAATCTTTGCTTTCTAAGCCTGCTCTTGCATTGTCAGAACCCACTGTGTGGTATTTGTCTTCCTTTTTTTTTTTAACAGCTCCCCCTCCTCTTCTGTTGGGTCCTGTTCTAGGAATAATCTCTTCAGTAACTTCCAATGGCATTATGCTTTGCTCCTTCTTTCTGCTTCTAGCCAATTGGTTAAATGGGCAGAATTATCATTATCATTATAAATATTATGTATCCTGCTTTTCAACAAAAACATTTTCAAAGCAGTTTACAGGGCAAGTAAGAAATTTTTCAGGTGAAATCTGTTAGGATTGTTTTTTTGTAATGGCAGAACCTGAACTTAGGCTCTAAAATTGCACTTATGCTGGAGCATTGTCTCAGCCAGCCAAGTCTCCATGTAACCTCCCTGGTTCTTACTTCTGAAGCTTCCTAAACACCCCTTTCCAGAACCTTTCTGAAGCCCAAATAATGGTCCAACATCTATCAATATTTTTTTTAGGTTGCCATGGTTACCAGAAATGTGATATTGTTCTTTGCTTCTCTTAGGCTTTTCAGCTACCCTAAAGCCACATGAGAAAAATCTGTGCAAACAGGATGAAAAATATGTGAAGCTTATCTCCCAATTCAACATCCCTTCAGCCTCTGTTAACTCCTGTTTTCAGCCTTCCTCTAAATGTTTCTACCTGCACTTAATGATACACAAGAATGCTTCATTTTTCTATAATTAACGCCAAATGTTCAAAGTATTTCACATCACACTTGGCCCACCAATGAGGCTGGGTGAAGTGGCCACTTCAGGTGACAGATTGGCAGAGAGGGCATATCGCCCAGTGGTCATCACCACCAGTTGCCTCCCCCAACCTGCTGCCCACCCAACCTCCTCCACCACTGCCACTTCCACCCTAGTCCTCCTCTTCCTTTGCTTGTCACAATTTCCCTGCCTTTTCAAAAAGTAGAAGGTGGCACTGAATAGCAGGAAATGGTAGAGTTGGGGGGTGGTCAACACACCTCCTCAGGTACTGGTGGGGCTCAGGCTGGGCTTGCTTTACAGACATTATTTCAGAAACTTGATAAGGCATTCATTAATTATTGTTAATCATCATCATCATCATCATCATCATCATCATCATCAATAATAAAAACGGCTTGGGTCCCAGGTACCTTTGGGATTGCCTGCTCCCAGCTGAATCTACCTACCTGGCTAGGTCAGCTCAGAGGGCTCTGCTCTGCGTGCCAACTCCTTCTGAGGCTCGTTTGTCAAGCATGCAGGGACAGAGCCTTTTTGGTGATTGCCCCTAGGCTGTGGAACTCACTCACAGTTGAGATCCACATGGCTCCCTCTCTTCCCAGGCTTTTGGAGGCATCTAAAGACTTCTCTTTTTATCCTGGCTTTTGGCCAACAAATAGCCTCTGGCTCTCTTTTCAGGTTGCAACTGTGTTTGCTTTATTCAGAGGTTGTTTTTATTGAACTTTTATGATTGTTTTTATTTTGTTGTTAACCACCCTGGGATCTTATGATGCAGGGCAGTATAAAATAAATAAATAAACATTTCATTCCTGTACTGAAAATTAAGGACTACGGCAATAACAGGCAACCATGGCTGCAGTGAGGTTTGAACTAGAGACTTCCTGTTGTCTGCAGAGCCGGCTCCAGGTTTCAGGAAGCCCTCAGCAAATGCCTTCCATGGGCCTCCTCCTCTTTGGCACTTGCTCTACCACCACACAAAGGCTATAGGGGTAGAAGTGGTCTCGGGGATCAGCAGTAAGCGCTCTTGAGGGCCCTGGACTCTCAGCAGCTACCCAGGGGTTGTTGGACCTGATCCTTTGCTCAGTTGGAGACTTTGATAACACGACGATATTGGCAATTTCTGAGAAGGTCAGTGCTAGGAGCCACCAGCGGGCTGACCTGGAAGTCCTGCCTGACCATAGGCCCATTCACACGTTATATCCAACACTCGTTCAACAAGTGTACAGTGTACTCAGGTATAGATCTGTACACAGGTAGAGTCATTCACATGTTATGCTGAACTCAGGTATAGAAGTACACTTCGTATCGGTACCCTGCATTTGAAGGCCCTGTATCCACGTTCACTTTTATAATGAACCCGCAGACAGTCATTCACACAAACACATGTACAAATGTACAGACATTTATACACTCGTACAGCATGATGTCTCAATTGGGCTCACATGGGTAGGGGTGAGCTGTGGCCCTAGCAGTGAGGGAAGTACAGTGAGGCACTATCTTATCACTTGCCACATTCCCAGGCTGAACTGAAGCATGTAACGCTGGTTCTGGAATGGAAGCTGCAAACTGAGTGCAGCCATAGGAGAAAAGAGCAGCATTTCTGGGGTGAATAGCAGGCCTGACCCTCAATTCTTCTTTGGGGGGGAAAAGAAGGAAGGAAGACGTGAAGCAGTTCAGCTTTTTACATGCCAACCAACATCTAAATTTTAAGATATCATTACAATAATGAGATTTAGAT
The DNA here is from genome assembly GCF_027244095.1 of Hemicordylus capensis. Lineage (NCBI taxonomy): Eukaryota > Metazoa > Chordata > Lepidosauria > Squamata > Cordylidae > Hemicordylus > Hemicordylus capensis. Next base: position 219,051,045 of record NC_069657.1, read on the forward strand.
TTTCCTCTCCCTAATCCTGGAAATCTATTGTAATTCCCCCACCCCTTCAAATTATAGATTGGGTTGGCATAACATGTGATTCTTTTTCTCATGCATTTTTATTTATTATCCTTTCCCCCGCTCCACTATACTTTTTAAAGAGTCCCCAGACTATCCCATTACTGTATCTATTTATCACTGTGGCATTTGAAACAAATGTAAACAACTAACAGATGTTCATTCACCACATTGCAACCAACACATAGCTTCATCAGTTTTCCACAGGCACACAATGAGCCAGCCTGAGCTCTGTGAGAGACAAGACACAATATGCTTACTAGGATATTTTTATAGTATACAGCTCCAGAATTGATGGGAAACAAGAGTCTCTTTCCTTAAACTATCACGCAGTAACAATCATTGTGAAGAACAAAGCATGCATTTCATCTTCACATTTTCTAACCGTGAACTCTGCATTCTACTGGGATATTGTGATTCTTTTATGCAAGTATGGAATTTGCAGTTGGGCAGAAATTCAACATATTGAGCTTATGGAGCATAAATTCAACGTTCTGAGAATCTCAGTTGTAATTCTCCCCCCTCCCCCCACAACTTTCACAGTAGACTTGAAAATGTCTGAGTATTAATGGTGAAAATTAAGAAGTTGGAGAAGGGGAAGGGTGGGGTATAACTGCCCTGCATGGCATTTTGCATCTCCCATCACTAGCAGAAACAAAAGCCCTATTCATGCATAATGCAAAGTGTGGGCAGCAGGCACATAGGGAGGCCAGTGGCGGCCCCTGTCCCACCTACCCCTGGCAGCCCACCAGCCACGCCCCACACGGCTCCATTTTTCAGCAACTTAGCCCAGCGCCAGCTTCCTAGCCTGGGCAGGAACGCATCTCCCTGCCTTTTAAAGCAGGGAGAGCCGCTCCCGGCCATGCTGCAAACACGGCGCTGGCCAGGAATTTGCTCGGAAGTGGGGTGTGTGCCCTGTTTGCAAGCAAAACTTCACCACCTGCATGTGATGTATGATGCAGGGAGTGTGGCTGGGGAGCGAGGCGTGGCCCCTGAGGGGCAGCGGCCTGGGTTCTTTGAACCAGTTCACACAATGGTGGCTCTGCCCCTGTTGGGCATTGTACCCAGATACAGTGCTGCTGCTACTCAGGGGAGTATCTAGAATGGGGCAGGCAGGGCACGTGCCCCGGGTGCCACTTGAAGGGGGGGCGCCATTTTTTAAAAATGAAAAAAAAAATTAAATGGCCACCAAAAACAAAATGGCCACCATGCATGCTCAAATGGCCTCTGCAAGGCTCTAGGCCATGCCAGGCCTTGCAGAGGCCATTTGAGCATGCATGGCAGCCATTTTGTTTTTGGTGGCCATTAAAAAAAAAAAATTTAATGGCTACCGCACATGCTCAAATGGTCCCTGCAAGGCCCTAGGCCTTACCAGGCCTCACAGAGGCCATTTGAGCATGCGTGGCAGACTCCAAAATGGCCACCACGCTGATCTTTGCAGGTCCAAACAGGCCCGAAAATCAGCCCAGGACGGGCTGCAGTGGTGAATTAAGAGGCCAGCAGCTGGAGGCAGAACCTTTGCAGACACATACACCCAACCTATAGGAAGCCCCCCAAAGGGGCTACAGGTAATTTTTTTTAATTTAATATAATTTAAGTCACTGTACACATATTCAGTTTGGCACTATGTACAGAGAATCAGGGCTTGTGAATACTGAGCTAAAGCTTATAAGCTAGGATTGTATTCATTTGCTCTTACTTTGCTTCTTGTGATAAGTGAGTTAAATGTGATGTCTTAATAATATGGCTATTAATTGTGAGTTTGTCTTTGAATCAGTGTTAATTCTTTAGTATTAAGGCCCACTGGGAGTTTCTTGCTCTCTTTCTCTCATTTTAACTGTCTTTCTGAAATACTAGAATATATTCCAAGCAGTGACACAGTTTACTCTGCATAGCCTTTAATTATTTTCAGAGTATCTGGGAAAAGCCAAATTCTCCATTTATTTTTAAAACTTATGTAATAGTGATGCTACAATGCATAGTAGAGAATTAGATAGGCACTTCTATTTCATTTTCCAAGTACATCTCCTCATAGTATTTGGGTATTTCATGAGCCCCAGCATACTGAAATTTGTAGTTTTCCAGCATTTTTCGTTCTGGCTACGTCCACTGCTAAATAGTTTTTGAAATATTAAAAGATTAACGAGCTTGACTTGTATTTTTGAGCTGATATTATGGTAAAGTGATCTGAAAGATGGGTGTCAGATGTTTGGACAGGGGGTGCAATTTCAGTGCTTGCCCTAAGTGCTGTTTTCCCTAGATACCCCTCTGCTGCTACTGCTACTGCTGCTGCTGCTACTACTACTACTACTATTACTCCTGCTTCTACTAGTGTCCACAGGAGCACACAAGCAAGCCCCACCCTCATGTTGACAGACTCTGTAGCTCCACCCCCACTGTGCTCACAAGTACAGCTTTTGACAAATATACATCATACTCAGAGAGAGATCTCCTCTTGATTGGAAACACAGGCAAATAGTAATAAATAGTATTTGTGTGTGTGTCACTGTGAGCTTTGAGATTTTGGTGAGGGGAACCAATGTTTTGGAGGACTGCTAAACTGTAATTATGTTCATTATACTCTATGCATTTCTTTACAGATGAAGAACTCTAACTCCATGAAGGCCTCAAGAACTCTCTCAATAGATTATGGACAGGAAAAGGAGGACGAGAAACTAGTGAGGCAAACTGTCACCACCACCACCCCTGTGTGTTGAGAATGGGCCCCTCCTTTCCTCAGAGGGTTGGAATAGCCACCTGCCCTGTTGGCAGGACTAGAAGAAAAAGCCGGTGAGGTGAACCACCGTCACCAACTCTTTATTATTATTTTATTTATTTGATTTCTGTACCGCCCTTCCAAAAATGGCTCAAGGCGGTTTACACGGAGAAATAACAAACAAATAAGATGGATCCTTGTCCCCAAAGGGCTCACAATCTAAAAAGAAACATAAAATAGACACCAGCAACAGTCACTGGAAGTACTATGCTGGTGGTGGATAGGGCCAGTTACTCTCCCCCTGCTAAATAAAGAGAATCACCGTGTTAAAAGGTGCCTCTTTGCCAAGTTAGCAAGGGTTAGCAGGGTTTAAATAGCCTATTTAGAGACCAAATGCCACCATTTACTATTTTAATGATTGTTGTTATTTTTCTTGATTTTATGTAAGCTACACTCAGAACCTTGTTGGCTGAAAAGCAGGGTAAAAATGCTTAAATAAGTATGTGATTCCAGATTCTTAGGGTTGGAAGTATTGTGGAAATTTAAATCTGCAGGTATGGTCATTATACTTTTATTGTCTTTTGTCTATGAATTGTGAGGCACTTTTGATAATATTGTGTATTATTTGAATCTTATTATTTTAATTTTCATGACTGAGTATTGATATCAAAGGGATGAGCAGACTTTCCTTAAACAGAAAGCTAGCATGAGCCAACTCCAATACATATGGCTGCCAAACTCAAATATATATTTGTTTCCCCTCGGCAATTCATCTTTTCCTTCTACATTCTTGGTTTTATTTTATTTCCCTCAGAGCTCCACAAGAAAGACCTAAGCCTCCATGTCAAAGTGAAACTTCAGTGGAGGGGAACTGCTTGCTATTGTGATTTGGGATCATAATATCCTCTAGCTGAAGAACAAAAGGGAAAAATCAATTTTTCAGGTATTTTAGGAAGTTGGTCTTAAATGTGCAGGAATTGCTTGTGTGAATGCATTGTTACAAAAACCATAAAAAGAAAAACTCTCTCATTTCTCAGGAAGAATTATCTGCTTCATTGGTTTTCTGGGATCCCTTCCATGCATCTTCTCTACTATTTCTGAAGTTTGTAAAAACAATCACTTTTCAAACAAATGCACCAGAGATTGTATTTACAGGAACTTCTACCAGACTCACAGTGGTAGCCCTTTTAATAAGATATCTTCTTTTCCCATAGGTATAATCAGAAAACAAAACTTTCTGTTTAGCATTGTTAGAATGTTAAGGACTAGTAACTTACCTAGATATCACAATAACACATGACATTTAAAGCATTATCAGCGCTGACAGGCTTAGGTTTGTTTTGTTCTTTAAGTTAGTAGAAGCTGCATTGGGGCCCCCAATAGATTAGGACTGTATCAGAGAGTAGGGGGACTTTAACCCAACCCCCTTGCTCTCATGGTCCTGATTCATGAAGCGGGGCGGGGGGGGAGGGTGCTCACCCAGCTGCTATTCAACCCGGAAAAAATTTCTCATTGGCACAATGTATTTATCCGACATAGCCTTGAGTACCCTTAGAGCAGTAAAGACTATCTACATTTAAACAGCACCCTGCTCTTAAACTGAATCCAGAAAGTCTTTTCCCCCTTCTAGCATCCACCACAATCCCATTATGATGTTGTAAAGTTTACCACCTAGAAACTTTGGTAGTGGGCGGTATATACATGTGTTAAAATAAATAAATACAGTGGGTGAAGCATGCTTCTGAATCAGAGCTGATTAGGACAAGATAATTAAATGACAGACATGACATCTGGCCCATGACTTGGGCTTTGCTTTGGGTATTTATTCCATCCTCGTTCCATGAAGCTTGATCCTCCTCAGGTCACCAGTCTTAAAACTCCAAATGGCAGAGATGCCAAGTTGATGGGAAAAATAAGTCATCCAGTAGAGGTGCGCATGGACCAAAAAACCACAATTCAGTTCAAATACAAGTCTATTCGAACCGAACCGCATTGCTCCAAACTGGTTCAGTTGAACCAACCAGCCAGTCCAGCCCGTTTAATTGTACCGGTTCTGGCAGTTCTATCAGCCATTACTAGTAAAAGGGAATCCTCTTTACAAGTATAGGGGGTGGGGGGGCCTTCAAAAGGTAAGGGGAGATGGGCAGGGGCAGCAAGAGAGGAAAAAAGGTGTGTATTCAGGTGGTTCAGCTGCCAGTGCCTCCGTTCCCCGCCCCCCAGCGTGGCCCCAAACACGCTCTCCCCTCCTTTACCAAGCTTCGTAAAGGGGGGATGTGCTTGGGGCTGCGCTGATAGGGCAAGTGGTGGCGATGACAGCTGCGCCACCCAGGTAAATACCCTTTTCCCTCTCTCACCACCCCTGCCTGGCCGCCCCTTACCGTGCCAAACTGCTTTGCCCAAACCAGGCCTGGTTCGGTTCAATCACGGACTGAACTGCCCCTGGTTCAGGGCATGATCAAACCACCGAACCAGCCCTGGGTTGAGGCGAACCGATTCGGCACAAACCATTCGTGCGCACCCCCATCAGCCAGTAGTAACAACAGCACAATCCACTACCCAGATAAATTGATTTCCGGGATTTCTATCAGGTTTATTATCAATCACAGTAACTGGTTAAAACAATAGTACATAACATCTGTAAGGATTGGCAGGGCCTTTTCAACAGTGCCCTCAAGAACTTCCTCCACAAATGAGCCAGTCTTTCAAAAGGAAATCAGAATATTTTTATTTGAAGAAATATTTTAGACAGCAGGTGAAATTCTGACTAAATTACTCTGTAGTACCACTGAGGAGCTACTATATAGGACTACTACGTTTCAATAGGAAATTTAGTCAGGATGTCAGTCACTGTTTAGAACTGTAATTCAATTGCTACCATTGAGAATAATTCTTAAGCTACTGTTCCTTTTTTATTGCAATGTTAGAATTTTTTATCTTTTAAAAAAAGCATCTGTAAAAAGTCACTTTGATTTTTATTCAAAGGAAAATTGATTTTTTTTTAAAAAAAAAACACTATGAAATACTTAAAAAAAACCAAATGCTTTCATTTTCAAATGGCCTGTGGACTGGTATCCCTAGAGTCTGAATTTCAGGCTGTGGAAGAAGAAAAAAACACTGCTTCAAAGAGTACAGCTAAACATTCAGATGGATTGCAAAACATCTCTGTATTTTTCACTTTTCTTTCCATGTAGTGGCACAGGTAGGTGCAGGAAATATAGCATCTTAGTGAACAACATGGATCATTAAATATTTTTGAAACTCTCCAAAGGGTAACAAATGCATGAACAACTTATTACCCATCTCGTTCTTTCCCTCTGCCTCATAAATCCCCATTCATTTTCCTCTTCAAAACACTGACTGTTTCAGTTCTCCACAAACCATCTAATTCATGAGACAACTTTGCTGGAATTTAATTAGGGAAGGAATGTGCAACTTACAGGCAACTTGGATTTCACCAGATGTTTAAAAAGGGGAAACTAACAGATATTTGATTTAAACTTGTCCAGTGGAAATAGATCATAGCACACATCATATTTCAGTCTGAGATAAATATTCATTAGTAAATGTCATTACTCAAAAGACCTTCACATTGCTGCATATCCAGATGATATAGGTGTAAACACTTCTCTCATCTTGGATGAGAGAAAAACCAGGATATTTAATGGATATGGGATTTGGGCACCTGCCATTTCCTATGTGGGCTCAAAACCAAAATTAGCACCTTCTCCACTTTGCAAAGAAGCGAGAATGGGCTGTAGCTCAGTGGTAGAACACCTGCTCAGCATAAAGAAGGCCTCAGGTTCAATCCCTGGCAACTCCAGCTGGCCAAAACCATGGAGTGCTGCTGTTAATGAAACTGCCTCGAGGGTGATTGGCCTGCACCCCCTAGTTCGGGCGAATGTGGGGAATTGAGCTCAAAAGGGGAAACAGTTCCAATCAGCCTTAATTTGTGCAAGCATATGAACTCTAGAAAATTGGCTTGAGAGAGAGGTTTGAATTAAATAAAAAAGGAGTTTATTAAAAATAAAATCAGACTAAATTACTATGTGGCCCTAGTTTAAAGGCACTACAGATATGCTAAGAAATAGACTATTGTAGGGCACATTTAGCTTAAAGTTCCAAATTATGTGTAAATTCCCAGGCAGGCTAGAGAGGTACTTTAAGATAGAGGGGCAAGATTTCAGAAATAAGAGAAAGGGATAGATTCAGCCCTGAAGAAACCAGGCAAGAGGCTATATCACCTGTCCTGGAGAGGGACACCAAGGTGGTCTGCTGGAGTCTCTTGTTGAAGTCTGCTGGGGTCCAAAGTGAGAGGCACAAGGGAACACTGAGATGTTTCACAGTGGGAGTCCCAGGTATAGTAATACACGAGGAAGCTCCCTGGGTCATGGAATTAGGGATACTTATATCCCAAAGGAAGGATATAGCAATGACAGTATTTGGGTACAATGCGGTCAGTGACCGACTAATATCAATTAGATTTCGTGGACAACCCTTTAACATGACAGTTTTTCAAGTCTATGCCCCAATGACTGATGCAGAAAAAGAGGAAGCTGAAGAGTGTTGTGCTCAGGTCCAGTCTGAAATTGACAGAACATGCAAGTAAGATGTGGTGCTGGTGGTTGGAGACTGGAATGCTAAAGTTGGAAAAGGAAAGGAGGAAAACAAAGTGTGCCTATATGGCCTAGGAAACAGAAATGAAGCAGGAGAACGACTTATTAGTTTCTGCCAAGCCAATGATCTCTTCATTGCTAACACTTGGTCAATCAACCAAATCTGGTGATGCCTATACACATAGACATCAACAGGTGGAATACACAGAAATCAAATTGATTACATTATTGGTGCAAGGAGGTGGAAGAGCTCAATTATAACAGCAACGACATGGCTGGGGCCGATTGTGGAAACAATCACGAACTGCTCATGTGCAAGCTCCAAGTCAAGCTAGAAAAACAAAGCTATCCAGTTTCCATGATATGATCTTGAGAATGTACCCACCATTTTCAAGCAGAACATAAAGAATTGCTTTGAAGTTCTGAACCTCATTGATAGGGAACCAGAGGAACTGTGGAATGCTATCAAAGAAGTTGTATAAATGTGAAAAGAGACTGCCAAAGACCAAGAAACAGAAGAAAGCAAAATGGATGTCAGAACAGACGGTGGAAATTGCTCAGAAGAGGAGAGAAGCCAAAGTCAAGAAAGATAAAGACCTCACAAAAGAACTTAATAGGGAATTTCAGAAAGCTGTTAGAAGAGACAAGGAGCAATACTACAATGACATCTGTAAAGACTTTGAGGATGGAAATAGACACAGAAAAACAAGGCAAGTTTTCCAAAAGATCTCCAAACTCAGAGGGAGGTTCCAACCTCAAATTGGTATGTTAAGGGAGGCCAAAGGGCAGATAGTAACTGATTCAGAGAAGATCAAACAGAGATGGAAGGAGTATATTGAAAATCTGTACAGCAGGGATGTCAACGTCCAAGATACTCTAGAAGATATTCCCTGCTTGCAAGAACCTCTAGTACAGGAAGATGAAGTTAGATCAGCACTCCGATCATTACCAAGTTGGAAGGCTACAGGAATTGATGGAATAGCTACAGAAATATGGCAGGCAACAGAAGAAGAATCAGTCAAGGCTCTAACCCAACTATGCCAGCAAATTTGGAGAATGACATAGTGGCCGACAGATTGGAAGAGGTCAGTCTACATACCCATACCAAAGAAAGGAGACTTAACAGATTACGCAAACCATCACACGATATCCTTAATTTCACATGCTAGCAAAATAATGCTCAGGATCATCCAATGCAGATTAGAGCCCTACATGGAAAGGGATGTTCAAGTTGGTTTCAGAAGAGGCCAAGAAACAAGAGACATTATTGCTGATGCACGCTGGATAATTTAGAAAGCCAAAGAATACCAAAAAGAAGTAAATATGTGCTTTATTGACTACAGAAAAGCCTTTGATTGCATTGACCATGTCAAGTTGTGAAATAGCCTTAGGAAAATGGGCGTCCCAGAACATCTCATTGTTCTCATGAGATACCTATATAAAGGGCAGGAAGCCACAGTCTAGACAGAACATGGTGAAACAGACTGGTTCCAGATCAGCAAAGGAATAAGACAAGGCTGTATACTTTCTCCTTTATTCAATTTATATGCTGAAAATATACTGAGAGAAGCTGGATTGGAAGAAGATGAGCGTATTTTAAAGTTGGAGGAAGAAAGATCAATACCCTGCACTACGCTGATGACACCACTCTGACAGCTGAGAATGCGGATGATCTGCAAGCTCTAGTAATGGTCAAGGAGCATAGTGAAAAAATTGGACTACAATTAAATGTAAAGAAGACTAATGACAATGGGTACAGCAACCAGCCTCAGAATTGTCAATGAAGACATTGTAGTGGTGGATAGCTTCTGCCTTTTAGGATCAACCTTCAACAGTAAAGGATCCAGCAGTCAAGAAATACGCCACAGACTAGCACTTGGCAGGGTTGCAAAGAAGGCCTTGGAAAGGATATTTAGATGCCATGATGTGTCTACACCTACAAAGATTAAAATCGTTCGGACAATGATTTTCCCTGTGACACTCTATGGATGTGAAAGCTGGACTTTGAAGAAGCAAGATAGGAAAAGCATTGATGCTTTAGAACTTTAGTGCTGGAGAAGACTTTTGAAGATACCATGGACAGCCAGGAAAACAAACAAATGATCATAGAACAGATCAATTCAGAATTTTCAAATGACCAGGCTCAAACTATCATACTTCGGACACATTATGTGAAGATCCAGCTCCCTTAAGAAGTTTATAATGCTGGGGAAAGTTGAAGGAAAGAGAAGAAGAGGATGACCAGCAGCAAGGTGGATGGACTCAATTACAACAGCAATGAATGCACCACTGAGAGACCTTAAAGGCCAATTTGAAGACAGATCATCTTGGAGAGTATCTATCTATGTGGTCGCTAAGAGTCGACACCAACTTGACGGCACTAAATTAATCAATCAATAGCCCAAAATGTGCCTTGAAGGCACTTATCTTTTGTCCTGCTCTGCTGAACAGGGGAGCCCAGACAACCATTTTTTGGAATGCATTGTGTCTTAGTCCTTCCTGTGCAGGAATGTGTGTGAATCGCCTATGGCATTCAAGGCTGATTGTGAGGACAATTAGAGTATGCAGGTGCATTTAAAGAATATCCTGTGCTGGGAACTGCTTCCCATAATTCTGTCAAGAGTTTCAATGGGCACCTCTTCAAAGTTACATCACCGACTCATCCCTATTGTTATGGAGTCTGTTGTCTTATCTTCCTTGCCTTCCTGGCCTGGAATTGTCTCTCTTTGAGGAAGAGGGGAGTTTAAATTTCATTCCAAGGCTGAAATGATCTTAGATGCCAGACACTTGCAGTAGCTAGTCCTGGGAGTCTGCTTAGCTGGGCACCCCTCATAGAGAGTGTGAAGCTAATCCCCTTTCCAGTTTTGGGGGCTTGTAGTCAAATCTAGGGGCAACCAGTCCACTGCCAACTAAGCGACTTGTCCCCATGTATAACATAGACTGGGAGCTCACATTGCAGTGCAGCTCCTGAGCATAGCAAAAGTGCAATCTGTAAGCCTGGAGATGCTGTTGCAATCAGGGAGGCTTCTGGGAGTGAGCAGAATAAGCTCAGCTGGTAAAAACTGCTGCCAGTCAGAGTAGACCATTCTGAGCTAGAGAGACCAATGGTCTGACTCAGTAGAAGGAAGTTTCCTATGTTCCTAAGAAAATATCAAATGTAGCAATGCAATAGAAACATGTGATAGATGGGGGTGTAAACAGTGGACGATCTCTTTCTAACCTCCACATTCAAAATGTGTGTGATTGTTCATGTTTAAAATGTGTGTGGTGTTCATGTTTAAATTATACTGGTTAAATGATTTGTTGTGTACAACATGCTACCCTCGCATATAGCTTAGAACCAAAATCTTTGTCCACCCCACAACCTGCAATGCAATTTGAAAGGAATTTATTTTAGATTATTAAAAAATCAACAAGACATTTGTTGTGCTATGAACCTTGGCTGCCAAGTTGTATTTTGAAATGAGTTCAGGGCCATCCACATTTGCTCTACCCTCAGACTCATTCTCTTGTGAATTAAGACAGAATGGAGAGTTTTTTAAACTCCTCCTGTCCTACACATATAGTGACCAATGAATGCTGCATCAGAATTTTCTATAATGCAGCTCAGCAGCTGCTCACTTCAGTGTGCAAACCAATGCCAGTGAGAGAAATAAGAGTGAGGAGATACATTGCATAGAGAGAGAGCTGTGACAAAGCCTTTGCTCCTAGGAGAGGACAGATTTGCCTTGTATGCAAGAAATCAGATGAGATGCATAATGGGGAGAAGCCTTGGCATCTTGAGGCCATATAGCAGGTCAAACAAGATACCCATGAGGGTAGATTTAATCATCCGAATTGTCCAGTCGCTACTGTAAACAAGTCATTTTACAAATAGGAGCTTCATTCTAGATCTGCAGCCACTGTATCGTTAGATAAGGCAGCCAAACTCTCTTAACTCGGCTTTCGCCTGAGAAATGAAGCAAGAATGTTTAACAATCATTCCTAGTGTTAGGAATGAACTAAGGAAATTAAGTTAAAAGTTTGTCTCTTGAATCCATGTAACCCCACATCATTAGAACTCCCACATAGTATATGTTTAACTAATTTATTCAATACAGCCATTCAACAACAAAAACCCTGGCCTGAAGTGAACAACACATAAGGCACACTTACTGGGAAGGGAGTTCTGTGCAAGCTCCACTGAAGTGAATGGGAGCTGTGCAAGATCAAAGGCTGGTGCTCTTCTGCAACTCCTGTTCATTGCACAGCTGAACTCTCCTGGTGGACTATCAACCGTCCATATATGCTGGTTGGGGAAGAGGGAGGCGCTTACAAATACCAGTCCATGCACAGCCCACTGCTCTGTGCAAAGACCCTTAGGCTGGTGAGACATCCATACTGAGCTTTTCTCTTGCATATCTGTAATTACTGTTTCAGTGATTTTAATGTTTTATGTAAACCAATTTCTAACAATGAACACATCTGTCCTCCAGACTTACTAAACCGACAGGAAACAGGTAGTCACATACTAATTTTAATTATGCATTCACTTCATATACCATTTAGATAGCTTTATCTGTTGATAGTGTTTATTTATTTATTTTATTCTTCTTGCTTTTTGACTGATCTCTTTTGTATGCTGCCTTGGGCAATTCATCAGAACTAGCTGGGCCGGGCACAAAGCATCTGCGCCTCCACTGGCCTGCTTCTCCCTCGCCCCCGCCTGCTGCTTCTTCCCCGCCCACCTGCTGCTCCCCCCCCTCCCAAGCCCAGCCCGCTTCTTCTCCCCATGCATCCGGTGCTTTCTGGCTGGTCGGCCCACCCACCCGCCAATTCCTGGCAGCTAGGCCGGCCCGCTGCCACCTCCTCCTCCCAGCAGCTGGGCCAGGCCAGCTCACCGCTGCCTCCTGCTCTTGTTCTCTCCTGTTCCTGGCGGTTGGCCCACCGCAGCCTCCTGTTCCCGGCAGGCCTGGCCCACCGCCGCTGCCATTGTCTCTCCGTCCCTGTCACTATCCCCCAGGCAGCTGCTCTCATGAGAGCTGCCACACATGGGATTAGCGACGGGTACACCTAGGAGAAATAAATATATAGAAGGTGATAGAAGAGATAGATAGACAGACAGAGTGACAAGTCTTGGACTAAATATATAGATGCTTGTTCTCTATTGGAATTGGCAGAGATCACTTTGAAAATGATTATCATAGATATAAGCAATTGCAACTCGGAACACAATAGCAGCTAGTTAAAAAAAGGGAGGAAATGGAAAAAGAGGTGTTGGAGCGCCCACCCAGTACAGAGATAATCTTTTTTTTTTGCCTGTGATTCAGTGCAGAATTTCTGAATATAACATGTATGTGATTGCAGGATTATATGGTGGGTAATAAGGATGGGGAAACCTATTAAGTGATTTAATCCATCTTTTTGTCAGTTGCAAAAATAGTTCCTGTTCTGTATTCTGGAGTGGTGATTTGTATAGTTGAGTTTTAATATTTCTGGTGAGCGAGGCCCAACTTCAGTGAGAAGGCCATTTGATACTCTAACTAGATTTGAATTATTATTCATTAAAAACACGTTTATTAGGTGTCAGTTCTTGCATTCCATTTGCAAATAATGGCATTCTCAGGCAAAAAGCAGCAAATGAGCCCTTTCACCAGTTCTTCTAGCACACTTCTGCTTGCTTCTCAATATCAGAGTATTAATAATTTTCAGAAACATGTAACACTTCTCTTATCCTACAGTTAGAATTCTTTCAACAATCTCAAGGTTATACATATGCGGAACAATGTTCTTGGGCTTTGAATGCATGCAGTGGCATCTGTCCGAAAGGAAGGGCAAGTTCTCGCATAGGAAGCTGCCTTATACCGAGTTAGACCATCTAGCTCAGACATGTAGACCATGTCTACAGTGACTGGCAGCAGCTCTCTCAGCTTTGCCTGGAAATACCAGGGAGTGAAACTGGGATCTCAGATGCTCTTCCACTGAGCTATGTCACCATTCCCTAAGGGGAATATCTTACAGCACTCTCATGTAGTCTCCTATCCAAATGCAAACCTAGGCAGACCCTGCAAAGGGGTCAATTCATGTTCACTACCACAAGACCAACTCTCCTCCATTTGAAATGTGCACACAGAGACTTATTATTTATTTATTTATTTATTTATTTATTTATTTGATTTATATACCGCCCTTCCGAAATGGCTCAGGGCGGTTTACAATTAAAACAGAAAACATTAAAAACAATTAAAACAGAGATACAAATATAAATACCAATTTAAAACAACTTAAAAAACAATTAAACTATCAAAACAATTAAAACCCTGAAAACCAGGTATTAAAACAATTAAAACTGATTAAAAACCTTGAAAGGCCAGGCCAAACAGATAGGTTTTAAGGGCTCTCTTGAAGGACATTAAAGAATCAAGATTATGAATTTCCGCCGGGAGTGCATTCCACAGTCCAGGAGCAGCTACAGAGAAGGCCCACCTCTGAGTCGTCACTAAACGAACCGGTGACAACTGGAGACGGACCTCCCCAGATTACCTTAAAGTGCGGTGGGGATCATGTAAAAGAAGGCGCTCTCTAAGATGTGCATTTCAATTCAACCTTGAATCAGTTCAGGTCAAATTGGGGGCAATGCACTGATTCAATCTCGAACTGAATCACCATCAAAATAGAGGGTCAATTTGGGTTCGAAGAGAATCACCCCCAATTTGACCCAAATTGATTCAGGTGATTCAAGTGCCATTTTTGAGACCCATTTTGCTGGTGAAATGGGCCTCAAAATTGTGCTTTTTCTGGGGAGAGCTGGTCTATCAAGTGGGGTCGGCGAGTAGACCAGCCCTCCGCTCCAGACTTGGCATGTCTGCCCACCTTGGAGGGCTGGTCTACCTAGTAGACCAGTCCTCCAAGGCGGGCAGATGCACAAAGTCTGGAGTGGAGAACTGGTCTACCCACCAACTCCAATTAGTAGACTAGCTCTCCCTGGAAAAACAAGCCTCAAAATGGCACAATTTTCCCAGGGAGAGTTGATGTACCAATTGAGGTGGGCAGCTACACTAGCCCTCTGCTCCAGACTTAGTACATCTGCCTACCTCAGAGGACTGGTCTACCTGGTAGACCAGCCCTCCATGGTGGGCAGATGTGCCAAGTCTGGAGCAGAAGGCAGGTTTACCCGCTGACTCCAGTTGGTAGACCAGCTCTCTCTGGGGGAAAGTGCCATTTTGAGGCCCAATTTTTCAGAAAAACTGGCACTTGGATCACCTGAATCTATTCTGATTGAATTGAGGCTGATTCATCAGCTCTTTTTGACAAATCAATTCAATGATTTTGCGATTCAATTTGAGCTTGAATCGAATAGCAGAATCTGATTCATACACACCCCTACAGACAAGCATGCAGACAGAGACCCTTGGTAGGTAACTTAAAGTTTGGTCAGCTTTAATCAAAGCATTACATTGCAGAGAAATACAAGGCCCAGTTTCACATGTTTCTGGAACCAATTTATATCCTGGTTTGGAATACATGTCAGCTTTCAGTTTACATATTAAAATGAAATTGCAAGCTTGCACGAAACAACTCAAAGAACAATAATTTATAAAATTACAAATAAGAAACATACTATTAAGCAAGAATCATGAACAATTATTTCTGCTGACCATCATCTCTACATATGTACTTATTACATTAAAATTTCCATAAATAAATACATATTAATATTAACTCAAGTATGTAGTGGAAAAGCCATCTGCGCCTTAACCGCCCTGAGCCATTTTGGAAGGGCGGTATACAAATCAAATCAATCAATCAATAAGCTAAAATAACAGTTCTAGAGGAATGGCCATTAATTATATCTTTATGCCACCTTTCCACCAAGATGCTGAGGGCAAAGTACATGGGTCTTTTTTAAATCCTCACAAAAATCCTGTGAGAGAGCTTCGGCTGTGAGTTAGTGATTCAAGAAATGTTATTGCTGAGTAGGGATTTCCACAGCTGGCCCCTCAATGAGGCCAAATGAGGCAGTCACTTCAGATGGCAGATTGACACAGGTGGCAAATGGGCAGCCTCAGCTGGCCCACCCTCTCATCTGGCTGGCACCAGGTTCACCACCCTCCCAAACCGGTTCTAGTTAGGGATGTGCTGAAATGTGATTCAGCTGTCCGAATCCCCGGCACCTCCCTTTGAATTTGAGGGCTTACACAGCCCCTTTAAGCGGAGGAGAGCAGATCCTTACCTGCTCCTCCTCTGCTCACCGCCATTGCCACTGCCGCCATCCCAACACTCCCCCCAGCTATGCCTGCACACCGGTGAGGCATCTCCCAGCTGCCACGTGTAGTGCCAGCAGGCACATGGCCTCTGCACATTGCAGAAGCCCTGTGCATGCCGGTGCCACCCAGGGGCAGCTGGGAGATGCCCCACTGGCGAACAGGCATAGCTGGGGGAACACTGGGGTGGTGGTGATGGAGGAGGAGCAGATATGGACCTGCTCTCTTCCACTTTATAGGGGCTTTGTAAGCCCTCAAATTTAAAGGGAGGTGCTGTCGATTTGGACAGCCAAATAGTTTAGTTCTGGTGACTATAGTATGCAAGGCAAGGAAAGAAAGGAGCTAGCAACCTCCCTCCTGGCTCCTTGCAAAGCCTGCCTGGGTCAGATTGGAAGTTCCCTTTGTTTCGTCAGCAGTGCAGAAATATTCTCTCATCATGGTATTGTGTCAGTAGGAAAAACATTTGGTATGAAGGAGGGAAAGAGACTGCTCTGTATATTATATGAGTTGCATTCTGTCAGTTGGTGTATGTGATATTTCATGCTATTCTGCACCTGATGGCATGTCAGCAAAATGGGGCTGAAATCAAATACTTGTTTCTCATCAACTCCATGTGATAACTGAATAATCACCTTTTAAAAAATCCGTATAGATCGTGATGCAGAGCGTCTCAGGACCAAGACTCTGCTCCTCCTCAGCATTCAACTATGTGCTCCACCAAGAACTATGCCTAATTTTTCAGAACAAAGGTCTCACATTCCACACTGGTTGCATCATAGACATACTTGGACTAGGGTTACCAACCACTATAATCAAAGTTCCTGGTATGTGGGCAGGGTCTGGGAACAGCGCCCACAGTGGCTCTGGTGATAAACCCAAGGTGCACTGCCTAAATGTTTTTGCAGAATCCAGGGACAGAGGCCAATGCAAAAGTTATTAAGCCACTAAAATATATGGCTAAAACAAAAGCGGGCAGAGGGAGGGGAGGGCAGTCTTTGCATCTTGCATTGCTACCAATTGATAGAAAAGAAAATACTTTGGCCAGGCTGTTTTATTTGGGTTTTCTCCTGTTTGGTGTGGGACAAAATTGAAAAGGATTCAGATGTGGACAGCTAGGGAAGGCTGCATAGTATAAAGACTAAATGCTTCACAAAGTATTACCAAGTATATGTTGGAGATGCAGCCACTGATGGCATTGACTCTTAGCACCAGCAACCCCTATTGACCACTAGGGGCAGTAAGGGTACAGAAGATAGTGAGCAAGGGAATCCCCTCTCTGACCATGCTTTCTCTACTCTACTTTCCCTTTGTTAGACTGATAGTCTAACATTCTCTCACCTGAGGAATAGAGACTTTGTTCTTCTCCCTTTCCCACTTCCTGTATGTAGCTAGCCATGAGGCATAACAGGTCTTAATCTATCCCGGATGGATTTCCTAAATAAACTACTTTATTTGGAACTTTAACTGGAAATTGTTTCCAATTTCAGTGATGGATAGTTATGGGCCAATCTCCATTCTCCCAGATGGAGGTGCTCAGGTTGGGGGTTCGGAATTTGAGGGATGAGTTAGATCTTCCTGTGCTGGATGGGGTTACACTCCACCAGAAGGAACAGGTACGCAGCTTGGGAGTGCTCTTGGATCCAGGCCTCACCCTGGTATCTCAGGTGGAGGATATGGCCAGGAGCGCTTTCTATCAACTTCAGCTGATTCGACAGCTGCATCCATTCCTTGAAGAGAAAGATCTCAAAACAATTGTGCATCAGCTGGTAACCTCCAGGCTTGACTGTTGCAATGAGCTCTACATGGGGCTGCCTTTGTCTGTAGTTCATAAACTTCAGTTAGTTCAAAATGTGGCAGCCAGACTGGTCTCTGGGGTAACCTGGAGAGACCATATTATTCCTGTTTTAAAACAATTGCACTGGCTGCCAATATGTTTCCGGGTGAAATACAAAGTGCTGGTTATTACCTTTAAAGCCCTGAATGGCTTGGGTCCGGGCTACCTTAGAGAGCACCTTCTTCTGTATGTTCCCCATCACAAATTGAGGTCATCTGGAGAGGTCCATCTCCAGTTACCACCAGCAAATCTGGTGGCGACTCGGAACTGGGCCTTTTCTGTAGCCGTTCCTGGCCTATGGAATGCACTCCCAGCAGATATCCGCAGTTTAGGCTCGCTGTCGGCCTTTAAGTGAGCCCTAAAAACTTACTTGTTTGGCCTGGCCTTCCAAGGTTTTGAAATTTTAAAACTTTTAAAATTGTTTTTAAAGTATTTTAATTGGTTTTAAATGGTTTTGAATTGCTTTTAAATTGTTTTTATATTGTTTTGACCACTGTGTTTTAAATGGTGTGTGGTTTTGTGTCTTTTTAAACTTGCTATATACCGCTTAGAGCCTTCAAATGGGGCAGTTTATAAATTAGATAGATAGATAGATAGATAATACTAATTAGCACTAGCAGTGCTCCCTTAACTGTGTACTTCTTCTGTAGTTGGGGCAGATAAATATATCTCCCTTCCTGAAATTCTCTAGCAGTATAATAGTGTGAATCAAGTATGTGCCCAGGCAGTACAAATAAAGATGTGGCAATATTTAACGCAGAAAGTCGCTCAGATGTTCTAGCATTTAGATTTAGGTCTACTTTAGTTAAAAACCATGCAAATACTTTTTCTCTCTTGTGGAACACCTCCTGCAGTGGTGAAGGAGTCATGGTGAATGAAGGCGTATGTAGTAAAGTGTATATCACAGGTATTACAAACTGCTGGGCTAAAAGTAAATGAGTAGAAGTGCTTTCCCCCCCTAGGTTAAATATTTGGGTCATGTAATGCATAGTTTGGGAATTGCCCCACAACAAGAAAAGGTTTACGCTATCATAGAGACTCTAGCCCTGCCAGTGTCTCAGACTTGCATTCAATTCTAGCATTGTTGACTTATTATGCACAATTTATCTCAAAGCTTTCCACCATGATGAAACCATTATGTGAACTGCTAGGTCAAGGACAACCCTAGAGTTGGTCCCCAGCTTGTCAGCAGGCATTTCAGTTACCAGCTTGTCAGCAGGCATTTCAGTTACCCAAAGACCCCAAATAGTGCCTCTCTGTTGGTACACTTTGACTCTTCTCTTCCAGTGCTGCTAGCTTGTGAAGCTTCACCTGTGAGGGTGGGGGCTGTGATTTCTCCATGCCAGATGGGTCAGAGTGGCCAATAGCATATGCATTGTGGACACTCTCCAAAACAGAATTGGCATATGCACAGATAGAAAAAGAGGCCTTGGGTCACAAAATTTCATGAGTATCTCTATGTTCATGATTATTACAGATCACAAGCCCTTGCTTTGGATTTTGGGCCCCAAAGTAGGAGTTTTGTCCTTGGCAGCTGCTAGGTTCCAGCATTGGGTCTTAATCCTGGATATCTATTGTTATGACTTGACCTTCAAACCCTCTGCCCAGCATGCCAATGCAGATGCCTTGTCACATCTACCACTACCAGGGAGGGCCTCGCCAGTCAATATGCAGTGTCGGGTGGATTTTTTGGAACGGTTCCCTTTGTCAGCAACAGAGGTGGCAGGTGCTACACAAGCAGCTCTTATCTTAAGTGTGGTAGTTTGCTAGATCACAGAAGATTGGCCTGGTCACGTTACTGAAACCATGTTCTCACCTTTTTTTTTTTTTGACCGGAAGTGGGAAGTAATGGTAGAAAAATGGTACCTGCTCTGGGGATTTAGGACAGTAATTCCTGAACCTCTTCAGGAGGTGGTCTTAGCACAGCTACATGATGGTCACTGGAGCATTTCTAAAATGAAAGCCAGAACTTGTAGTATAGTTTGGTGGCCCATCTGAATAAGGATATCACAATATCTACAAGGGGGTACAAGGCTGCACCCCCTGTCAGCTAAATCGTGCATGCCCTATTTCAGCGCCAGTTCCAATGCGGGGGTAGGCTGACCGTCCCTGGCAATGACTGCACATGGACTTTTGGGGGAAGCAAGGTCAGAAGCTTTTGGTGTTATGGGATGTTTATTCCAAATGGATCAAGGTCTTTCTTCTGAAAACTGCTGATGCACAGGCCATCATCCATAAACTGTGGAACTTAGTGGCTTCTTATGGGCTGCCAGAGGAGATAGTCTCAGACAATGGCCCTCCTTTCCACTCTGAGTTATTACATACTTTTTTCCAACAACTGGCTATTCTTCACATGACCACCACACCTTATCATCCTTCCTCTAATGGGGCAGCAGAACGGGTGGTTCAGTCAATTAAATAGGCCTGGAAAAAGTATAACCCCAAGCAGGTGGCCTTCAAAGGTTCTTTGACTCATTTCTGTTCAATTAGCAAACTACTCCCCATAGCTCTACAAGCAAGACTCCCACTTCCTTCTTTTTAGGTAGAGAGTTGTGTACCTTGCTTTCATTGTTGCATCCCCAGCAGGACTCATGAGAGATAGCCCCTCAGATGGGGACCCCCAGGCCACAAAGGGCTGTGTTTCTGGATTCCAGGGGCATATCTAGGGTAGGGCAGGCAGGGCACGTGCCCCGGGCGCCACTTGAAGGGGGGGCACCATTTTTTAAAATGATTTTTTTTAAATGGCCACCAAAAACAAAATGGCCACCACACATGCTCAAATGTTAGGCCATGTTAGGCCTCACATAGGCCATTTGAGCATGCACAGCTGCCATTTTGTTTTTGGTGGCCATTTTTTATTTTAAAAAAATCTTTAAAAATGGCCACCGCACAGGCTCAAATGGTCCCTGCGAGGCCCTAGTCCTTGCTAGGCCTCGCAGAGGCCATTTGAGCATGCGTAGCAGCCTCAAAAATGGCCATGACGCTGATCTTTGCAGGCCCAAACAGGCCCGTAAATCAGCCCAAGACGGGCTGCAGTGGTGAATTAAGAGACCAGCGGGGCGAGGGGGATCCTTTGCAGACACACACCCCCAGCCTTTAGGAAGCCCCCCAAAGGGGCTACAGGTAAAAAAAAAATAATATAAGTTACTGTACACATATTCAGTTTGGCACTATGTACAGAGAATCAGGGCTTGTGAATACTGAGCCGAAGCTTATGAGCTAGGATTGTGTTCATTTGCTCTTACTTTGCTTCTTGTGATAAGTGAGTTAAATGTGATGTCTTAATAATATGGCTATTAATGGTGAGTTTGTCTTTGAATCAGTGTCAAATCCTTAGTATTAAGGCCACTGGGAGTTTCTTGCTCTCTTTCTCTCATTTTAACTGAATATATTCCAACACAGTGACACAGTTTACTCTGCATATCTCTTTAATTATTTTCAGAGTATCTGGGGAAAGTCAAATTCTCCATTTATTTTTAAAACTTATGTAATAGTGATGCTACAATGCATAGTAGAGAATTAGACATGCACTTCTGTTTAGTTTTCTAAGTATACCTCCACATAGTATTTGGGTATTTCATGAGCCCCAACATACTGAAATTTGTAGTTTTCTAGCATTTTTTGGTCAGGCTACGACCTCTGCTAAATAGTTTTTGAAATATTAAAAGATTAATGAGTTTGACTTGTATTTTTGAGCTGATATTATGGTAAAGTTATCTGAAAGATAGGTGTCGGATGTTTGGACAGAGGGCACAATTTCAGTGCTTGCCCTAGGCGCTGTTTTCCCTAGATACGCCTCTGCTGGATTCCCATCGTCGGTTTCAGGTGGGGCAGATGGTGCTGGTATGGAATTATGGTTCCCCTTTCTGGGATCCTTTCCAAAGTGCTTCAGAAATTGGACTCTGTGACATACATTGTAGAGGGGAGGGATGGTTGTAATACACAAAAAGTACATTATGCTACCTGTGCAATGTTACCCTGTGCGATGGACACGCCACAGCCGTTGCAGCGCAAGAGCGACTTTCCAGTCAAGTTAACGGGATCAGACCAGCAGTTACCAGCTCTGCAACCAAGCTTAAGTTGGTCTACCCAAAAGCAAACCTCATAGATAAAAGTAAGTTACATACCCACTCAGAATATATAGCCATACCTCTTTAAAATACTACCATTTGTTGCTTCATGTTCGAAATAACATGCCCTTATTTCTCAAGATAATCCAGCTCGTAACCAAAACAATTCAACCTGCCTCAATTCTACCACTCTCACAGCCACACCATAGTCTCCTGCTTTCCTAAACAGCTTTGTTCATTCTCCCTTGCTGCCCAGAGTGGTTGGAATTCCCTCCAAAGATGCCAATGCAATTATTTCTTCACTTTAAAATTGTAAACTGTTTACTCTTTGGAGCTATCTCATTTGCTTATGCTTTTGCCTTGTGGTTCTTGAGGGATTCCCTCTGAGGGGGTCTTGTGGACCCTTTAAAGCTTACGCAGTCTCCCAGCTGATAGGTATCTCATGCTTTATTGTACAAGCTCAGAAAGACACAGAAAGCAAAGCATCGGTTTCTGTTCTCTAACCTTTGGCTGGTGCCGCAGCTGTTTTTATAGTCCTTGGTACATCACATTCTCTCCCAGGTTGTATTCAATCCTATGGTTCCACAAACAACTTAGATAACTAACCTTTAACCGGATTGCCTATTAACTTGCTAGCTGAGCAACATCCACTAACCAGATTGACTATCACCTTGCAACCCGAGCAACATCCTTACAAGGTGAAACATTTACAGATTTCCTTGTTCTGTGTACATGGTGCATCCATCTAACAAAAAATGGCTTTAAGCAAGCTCAGACAATTAAGAACACTTCCACAGTGTGCACCAATGGTGCTATATAAATAAAAATATAAATAAAAATTGAAAACAATTATGTAGCCTTTTCCAAAGAAGCCAAGAGGACAGCTGGGCCCATTTTTGCTTGAGTAACATTGCAGGGCCTCTGGATTTAAACATAAATAAATTAAAGTTGCTATCTTGATACAGACCATGGCTGAGGGGTAGAGAGGATGTCGCAAGCCAGTTTGTGTTCATATAAACATATAAAGCTGCCCAATACTGAATCAGACCATGGGTCCTTCTAGCCCTGTATTGTTTTCTAAGGCCACTTTCAGACAGCAATAAAAAGCGAATAGTGTGTTTTGAAGCCACAATTTAACTCTCTAAAGACTTGCAGTGTGTTAAGCAGTCGGAAACCACACTTGGTCCAGATGCAATATGGGGTCCTGAGCATCATTGCTTAAGCATGCGCGGAGGCCATGTGCATGCCAGCATCACACAGGGGCAGTTGGGAGACACCCTGTCAGGATGCGGGCATAGCTGAGCGGGTGGCACCAGGGTTACGGCAATGGTGGCAATCGGAGCAGCAGGTATGGGACTGCTCCCCTGCGTGTTAAAGGGGCTGTGTAAGCCCTCAGTTTTAAAGGGACGTGCCCATGATTCGGATGCTGAATCATGTTTTGAGCACATCCCTAAAATCATCATCATCATCATCATCATCATCATCATCCCTAGCTCTGCCTGAGGAATAATAGACTGGACCCAGGCAGAGCTAGAGATGCAAGATCGTAAGAGCAGGAAAATAATGACCATCAATCATGCTCAGCACCCCCGCAGTGATGTAGATAGGCTCTACCTCCCTCGCAGGTCAGGTGGAAGAGGAATGCTGCAAGTCCATCAAACAGTAGAGGAGGAGAAAAGAGGCCTTGAAGAATATATCAAGGACAGTGAAGAAGATGCACTTCAAATGGTCAATAATGAGAAACTATTCAACACCAATGAAACAAAGCAGGCCTACAAGAAAGAACAAGTCAAGAACCGAGCAGAAAAATGGAAAAAGAAGCCCCTGCATGGTCAATATTTGCACAATATAAGTGGAAAACCAGACATCACCAAGACCTGGCAATGGCTTAAGAATGGCAACTTGAAGAAAGAAACAGAGGGTTTAATACTGGCTGCACAAGAACAGGCACTAAGAACAAATGCAATAAGAGCAAAAGTCGAAAAGTCAACCACAAACAGCAAGTGCTGCCTTTGTAAAGAAGCAGATGAAACAGTGGACCACCTAATCAGCTGTTGTAAAAAGATCGCACAGACTGACTACAAACAATGGCATGACAAGGTAGCAGGGATGATACACTGGAACATCTGCAAAAAAACACAAGCTACCTGTAGCCAAAAATTGGTGGGACCATAAAATTGAAAAAGTTGTCGAAAATGAAGATGTAAAAATATTATGGGACTTCTGACTACAAACAGACAAACATCTGCCACACAATACACCAGATATCACTGTAGTCGAGAAGAAAGAAAAACAAGTCAAAATAATCAACATAGCAATACCAGGGGATAGCAGAACAGAAGAAAAAGAAATAGAAAAAAATCACAAAATACGAAGCTCTACAAATGGAAATTGAAAGGCTGTGGCAGAAAAAGACCAAAATAATCCCAGTGGTAATTGGCGCCCTGGGTGCAGTTCCAAAAGACCTTGAAGAGCACCTCAACACCATAGGGGCCACAGAAATCACCATCAGCCAATTACAAAAAGTAACTTTACTGGGAACAGCCTATATTCTGCGACGATATCTATAATAACAGCAACAACATTGATAATATAATTCAGCCATCCCAGGTCCTTGGGAAGGACTCGATGTCTGGCTAAAACAAACCAGTCAATAACACTTGTCTGACTGTGTAAATAAATAATATAAATTAATAATAATAATAATACGGTTTCTTATAACAGTGTAAAAAAAAACCCCAAACTACCTGTTCCAGAGCATTTTATTGCTTTCCAGAAGTGACCTACCTGGCAGTGCATACTTTCCAACATGCCACTGATGATGCCTGTGCCTGTGAATATGTTTGGTTTGTGGCCAAGCAGCTCAGGAGGGGCAGCATATAGTTCTGACTACAAGCATGCCACAAATGCTTGTCATAATAAAGTGCATGCAGGGCATATTATTCCAGATTACAAAAACAGATGAGCCAAGCCCATTACCCGGCAACATTCTGCAGATGAAAACAGGGATACACTTGTAAAAACCAATTCTCCGACCAAGAATTCTTGCTCAGTCGCCCCACCCACTATTACACATTGCTGAAGACGAGATTCCACCCACGATTAGGGATGTGCACGAATGGCTCAGGCAGCTGCAGGCACCTGCTCTCCAAAAGGCTGTGTGTGGCTGCAGCACTGTTCCCTGAAGCTTCAGCGCGGCATCGGCAAGCACACACCAATGCTGTGTAGAGGCTGCAGGGAACAGTCCCACAGCTGCGTGTGGCCTTATGGAGAGTGGGTGCTGCCACCAGAAAAGCAGCAGGGTGGGGATGAGCAGGGCAGGAGCTCCTTACCTGCTTTTTAAGGGAACCGCTCCCCACCCCACAGAACTGGTTCAGGCACCCGAGCCAGTTTGCCACTTCCAAGAGGAAGCATGAAACCAGCTCGTGCATACGAGGCACGAAACCAGCTTAGCTACCCACTATATGCTTGTATTTTGTGCATCCATTTATGTGCAGATGCACTGGAGACACCATGCACTCATCCACCCATTTGGGTAGAAACTTGGGGTGGGGAGGGGGAGTTGAATTCTGAGGAATGGCAATTATAGCAATTCACATTGGGGGAAATTGAACAAGACAGTTCCAAGGGGCAAAACAAGGACAAAATAGGGACAATGATTTACCAGGAGCAGATTCCAGAAAGCAGGGACTGTGCCTAGATGAAAATAGGGACAGTTGCAGCCTGTGGCAGTCTCTCTCTACCATTGCTCGATACTTTAGTTTCCAGCCCTCTTACATAAGATTCTTTTAACTGGAGGTGCTTTGTTTGAAATCTGGGTCTGTCCACATGCAAAGCATGTGCTGTATCACTATGGGGGTGAAAAATACATCTGAAAAATACATCTGATGAAATATGAGTAGGGAATTAAACTTCTTTTGATGATTCTGCAGCTTAAAGGAGAGCATGGAAAATAATAAATGAATAAATGTCAGCTACAGCTTGGAAAATACAACATTAATATCGATAATTATATACAGCATACTGGGGGGGGCGGTGTCATTTTTGACCATGCAACTTACAGACCATTCTTATCAAATTCTATTATTTAATATGTGTTGTGTTTAATGTTCAACAGATTTGCAGAGGTGCATCTGAGAAAAAAATGCGGCCTATATAAACTTTATTGTTTGTTTTTCTTCCATCCATATTTATATAGCCATAAAAGAATGCTGCTGCCTTCCAAGATGTAGCCTTGAATGTGTTTGAATGAAGCACTTTACAATTTGCTAGCAAGGGAAATGAAACATCAATTTTACCCAGATCGTTGGAAAGGGAGATGCAGAGAAAACAAGCCAGTGGATAAGTAAGAAAGAAGCCTGAGATTTGTTTTCTCAGAAAACTGTCCTGAAATGTTGGAAATATCTTTAGGATAAGACTGTCATCTGCGTTCAGGAACACAGAGGCCTCCTTAAGAGGGCTCCAGAACGTTGCTCCATCTCATCATTATTCAGAGCACAGCTTGTAACTCATCAAGCCACAGTGAATGCAGTCCAGCAAAATCCCTATGTTGGGATTTTTCCATAGACATTATCTCCATTATTTGTATGGAGCAGGCTTCTTGATTTGAATGTGTCTGTGTACTGGCTTGGGGGTGGAGTCACACTGTTTGTTTGCTTGGTCATCACTTGTTGCCTTGAATTCAAACTAAGAGGTTCTCCCTCTCTCTGCATAAGAGACTGTTAGTCTGTTTATTGTTTTCTCAGCCTATTAGTAATAATTATCAAACTCTTGTTTCTCAGTTAAATTCGGCTTCTTCTTCAATTACTTATAGAGGATAAGTCATTACTCTGCAACAATATATTGATACTGATATTGACACTTGAAAGAAAACTTTCTGATATCTGAGTGGGAGTTTTATTGAGAACAACGCAGAACCCCTGCATGCCTAGAAGTGGAACTTCAATGTGTTTGGGGGCAGAGCCCACAGAAAACACTCTGTTCATCTAAGACAGTGTTCTTTGCAAGGCCAACAGTGGTTCCCATCAATTATAAGTGCAGCTTTCTAAAAAATTGTTTACTAGGCCTGTGCGAAACTTCAGCCAAAGCCGAATACTCTACACAGCTCCCCTATCACTATGTAGTGGAGGGAACCATTCCCAGTATGCTGCCTTTGCCCCGCTTTATGGGAAATAAAGGCCTGCCAAATGCCAGTGCTGTCTTGGAAGGTACATATGGAGCACTGGGAAGCATCCTTCCCAGCACGTTCTTTATAGACCTCTCTAGAGAAAGCGCTGGGAAGCTCTACATATCCCAACATTCTCTGTGTGCCTCCCAAGATGGCACTGGGGCTCAACAAGGCTCACTTTCTCTTAAAGGGTCTTCCCCATTACTGGGCAAAAAGCAGCAGAGGCCAGCACAGTAGGAAATGGCACTCACACTGAGGGTCTTTTGCACACAATCCAAACTGCAACTGTACCACAATCAGGAAATAGGATATAATCTACAAGCAGAACAGGTAATGTATGATAAGCCAAGCCACAGACTCCAAATTGCCCAACACATGCATTACATCAGTGATTCTCAAACTTGGGTCCTCAGGTGTTATTGGACTTCAACTCCCATAATCCCCAACCAAAGGCCACTGAGGCTGGGGATTATGGGAGCTGAAGTCCAATAACACCTGAGGACCCAAGTTTGAGAATCCCTGCATTACATGATCAAAGATTTAGGCACTCCCGGAAAATATTTTGCCCATATTACAAATGGTGAACCCTGAGATTGAGACTACTGTAGACTATGGTTTTCCAGACTAGATGTATAGTGTATATAGCTACCTCTGCTATAAGATATAGCCTCACAGTTATTGACTACACTACTTAACTATTTTGATTATGTGAATGAATGTGGACAGATAAATGTTATTAAAAGTGGGATAGCAGAATTGCTTCCAGACATTGCATTAATCTCACAAGGTGATAACCTCTACAGTTCCTCCTCTCATGGAAAAGCCTATAAATCTCATTCTTAGCATCATATACATCTGAATGGTTTCCATTTCTGTTCAACCATGCTACTTATTTCTGTCCTATAGTATGTGAATTTAGCTGCCCTTACCCACACAATAATAACTCCTTCCTGTCTCATTTATTTTTCTTGGTGCAGTATTCTGCACTCTAAGATGGAAAACCATGGGTGGGCAAAACGGTCTTGAATAGCAACTGAGCAAGATAATGTATACAGATTGAAACCAGGGAATAGCTCTTATGAATTAGTGATATCAGACGAGCAGGAAAGGGATCTTTTTTACTGGGACATGTTTATACGTAAAACACACATCACGCATGCACACACCCTTGAGAATGCTTTAAATGGATTTTTCCTGAAGTTTTCTGGTTGACTGCAGAAGTACTGAGCTGAGAGCACAACTGAAGCAGGCACACCCACAGATATTCTGTTCAGGAATCGGTAATTTTAGTAACTGAGCTGAATTCAAGAAAATCCTGCCCACTCGCTCTCTTTTTAAAAAGAAAATAAGTTATATATGGCTGATCTTCAAGGGATATTTGAGTGGCTAAAATAACAGAGATTTTAGAATAAAATGTTGCCTCTTCCTGATTCAATAAATGCATGTAATGATTTCCTCACATACAGTTGGAAGATATTCTTTTTTAATACAAGCCCTCAAAATACAGAAAACAGATGTGTCTTCATGCTTAACAACTAAAGAAAAGAACGAAGATATAATAATTAATGTTGATTCTAAGAGTTGATTCTAAGAGTTATCATAGACAAGAATGACTAGTTTGCCAGGATTTTGTGAAATGCCCAGAAACATGTCCTTGTTCCAAAGTTGCAGAAACGTTTGGATACTAGCGTTCATTTATAATAAATTACTTTATTTTTTCCATCCCTAGTTTTAGCACTTCCTGTGATACAGATCAGATATCAAAATACTTGGCTTCTAAGCATTATTCCACATATGGCAAAATGAACTCAGAACTAATTACTTTTAGTCTCTCAGTCTTCTCTTCATGAGTCAAGTCCAAAAGTAGTTATGTAAAGTGAAGGCAAACAAAGTTAAAATAATCACAAGAAGACAAGATGGGATTCACCTCTCAAACAAAAGTCTAGGAGCACAGTGTCTGTATGTATCCACAAAGCGGCACACAGCTTCCTCTTTGAGAAGAAGCAAACAGAGATTTCTTCTCTGAGTGGTCAATGACCAAATACTCCATCTGTGGAAGAGCTCCAAAGGGATTCTCTTTTCAAAGCTGTCTTGCCTTCCCATTCTCTTTGCAAGTTGTTGCAACTTCCGATACTTGGGGAATAGGCACCATTTTGTGATATCTTATATGTCTCTTACATATGCGTCGAGAGAGATTATATTCTGAAGAGCTGTCATTGCTAGTTCTTCAGCTGCAGAAACCACAACACATGCACTGAAAATATACAGCTTTTTATTTGGCCTTCTATTCTTGGTTATAGCCAATGAATGGGTTCTAAAACTTGCTGAGAACTCTGCAATCACCCTTTATTGAAATATCTTTGCCTGCCTCCCCCTCTCAAAGTCCACACTGCAGAAAGCACTGGACACTTTTTGTCATGGCTGTAGAATCCAGAGGTTGAATCAGGAACATTAACGATTTAATGAGATACAGAGAGACAAGTGCAGTCTGCCTTCAGTGCTCTTGCAGCTGACTGTTTGTTAGCCCCGCCTCTCCTCTAGGACTGGAATAAAAGTAACTAAAGCCCCATTCAAAAGCTGGCCTGGATCAATGAACAAATTAACCAAAAACACCACTTCCCTCCTTCCCTCCCAAATAAAAGACCCATCAAAATACTAGCAAAATTCAGAACACAAAACTATGCACATAAAACAAGAACAGAGATCAAAGTTGGTCCACAGATTCATGACCAGCTACTGCTATGTAGTATAGTCCTGCAAATAGCTTCGAGCTCGACAACTGTGGTTAATGTAAATGGCACTGCTCAGGATCCCATGGGGCTGCAGACACTGATGGACTTTGTGATTACCCCTCTGGGCTATGATCATGGTACTTTTTATCTGGGTTATCCGATATGGTTCGGGATAAAAGAGCAGTGGCAATTTGTTCTAAGGCTGAAGGTGACGCTTTCTAGTGAAGCTTTTCACTAGAACAACATCACTGACTTTCAGTGGTAGCACAGTGGCTCGCCAGCGATGATCAGTGTACCGTTTCATTGCACTCTTTGCATGTTCATCACGTTGACGTAAAACAGGGTCCTGATATGGAATGTCAAGTTGAGGAGGCAGTTTTGTCTGAGCTTGTCTGCCAAACATAAGGGGAGCTGGTGCCACACCAGTAGAGCAGTGAGGAGTGGGCCTGTAGCTGCAGAGGAAAGGAAATCATTCTTGTTTCAGATTGGCACCCTCTGCTTCGGCAATCTGGAGAACTTCCTTGAATGTCCTCATGAACCTCTCAACTTCCCCGTTGGCCTGTGGCCAGTATGGTGTGATTTTTCGATGTTTGAAGTCTAGATAGCCTTCAAATTGAGCAAACTGGGGGCTCTGGGAAGGTGGTCCATTGTCACTTTTGAGAACAGCTGGTATGCCATATGAAGAGAAAATATCAAATTTTGGGATTACATGATTAGCTGGAGTGCTGGTAAACATTTCGACCTCTTGAAAATGGCTGTAAACATCAGTGATAACCAACATATGCCCACCATTATCACAAAAAACCAACATTGACCTCCACTAATGGTGAGGAAGGAAGAGGAGAAACTTGCAGTAGAGCCGAGTGACTGAGAGGAACCACAGCCTGGCACAGAGAGCAAGATTGCACACATTGTTCAGCAAGGGCACCAATTCCAGGAAACCATACTTTCTCTCTTAACAATGCTTTGGATTTCACCACACCTTGGTGACCATCATGAGCCAAATCAATGGCATGGTTCCCTAGAGCCTGTGGAATAACCAGTCGAGTGCCCCAAAGGAGGAGATCATTGGCTGTGACCATAAGTTCACTGGGCACATTGGCAAAGGATCAAATGCTGGCTTGTGCTTCAGAAGTCAAATGTGCTAAATCATTCAAAAAGTGCTTTCCACTGATCACTGTGAATGGTCTTAATGACAATCTGTACGCAGGAGTCATTACGCTTAGCAGTCTCTATCTCCTGCAAAGAGAGAGCTTTGGGAACTGTGTGGGAGAGAACAAAGTTGATATATGCCTCTGCCTTGGTTGTAGTGTCATAATCAGAAGCTGTGCTGGAGATAGGATGTCTGGAAAAGTAATTGACTGGATTATCTTTACCTGAGCAAGAGATGACCCTGTAGTCATATCCCTGCAATGTAAGCACCCAGCATTCAATATGCACTGGAGGTTGAAAGGATGGATTGTTGAACATAGGTTCCGGAGGCTTGTGATCAGTTATCACTGTGAAAGGACAGCCATAAATGTATAAGTGAAAATGAGAACATGCCCAGTCAGTTGCAAGTGTCTCCCTCTCTGTTTGAGAATACTGTCGTTCTGTGAATGAAAGAGCTTTGCTAGCATACACTACGGTAGAAATATGGCCATGCTGATCTACTTGTGTGGGGATGGATTGTTGAACATAGGTTCCGGAGGCTTGTGATCAGTTATCACTGTGAAAGGACAGCCATAAATGTATAAGTGAAAATGAGAACATGCCCAGTCAATTGCAAGTGTCTCCCTCTCTGTTTGAGAATACTGTCGTTCTGTGGATGAAAGAGCTTTGCTAGCATACACTACGGTAGAAATATGGCCATGCTGATCTACTTTTGTGGGGACAGCACCCAGGCCAACAGGGCTAGCGTCCACCAAAAGTTCAGTCTGTCTGTTGGGGTCAAAGTATGACATGACAACATCACTTGCAAAGGCATTCTTAAGCTCTGTTTAGCCAACCATTCCCATGGTTGATTTTTTTTGGTAAGATCCCTGAGAGGCTGGGAAATTGTGGCAAGCCGCAGGATGAATCTGCCACAATAATTTGCAAGGCCCCAAAGGCTACAAACTTTAGTGGGAGGAGTGGGTACAGCAGCATTGTGTATTGCCATTACCTTTTGAGAGGTCTGCAGAAATGCCATCTTTGGAAAAGATATAACCAAAAAGCTCCAAGGTGGTGGTGGTGTTTTAATTTTCATTTGCCCTGGTTAAGAGTCTCCTCCTGCAAACACCCTAAAACTGCCCTGCACCATTTTTGGAAGGTCAGTATAGAAATCAAATAATATTGTGTAAATCACCCTGAATTAATGTAAAATTAATGTAAATTAATGTAAACCACCCTGAGCCATTTTTGGAAGGGTGGTATAGAAATCAAAGAAATAAACAAAACAAAACAAAACAAAACAAAACTGCAGTAAGACAAGAGTCATGCTCCTCTTCTGTGGTGCCAAACATCAAAATATCACTGACATTGAGCATGAGCATACCTGGGAGTCCAACTAGCATGTCATGAACTATATTCTGAAATATTTCCAAAGCAGAAGAAATGCCAAAACTGAGGCGTTTGTAGCGGCGAAGGCCCACATGAGATGAAAATGTCATGATATCTCCGGAATCAGGGTGGAGTTCAAGTTGATGGCCGTAAGATAAAGGTTGGAGAAAAAATTGGTTCCATTAAGATCAGCATTCAGCAATGATGTCATCCACCGTGGGAGTAATGTGTCTCTCCTGCTTGATGGCTCGACTGGGGAGGCACATATCCACACATATCCTGATTTTGCCCAGCTGTTTAGGTTTTTGGGTACAACTATGGGGGAGACCCATGGGGTAGGGCCATCCACACACTCAATGATATCAAGTTCCTCCAAGTGTCTCAACTCTTCTTCAGCCAGTTTCCTAATATGGAGAGGAATACACCTGCATGGCAGGGCAACTGGTTGAACTGTTTCATCAATGTGAAGTTTTACTTGCTTCCTTTTCAACTTTCCAATGCCTTGAAAACGTGCTTTTACTGGTGGAGGTTTAAAGGAAGTGGATCAGGGAGTATAGTCCGGAGCATTGTGATGAATCCCAAGGCGTTGGCGGTTACATAGGTGATCAAGGTATCACCACTAGGTGCAACATACGTGGAACGTATAACAGGCGTGTCCTGGTAGGTGAAGTGCGTCTGGAACATGCCACACAGAGGCAACGGAGTTGGAGTTGCATAGGGGTACACTTTCATGGTTGAGTGCACCAGCAGCGGTTTCTGAGTAAGTGCATCATAGTCACATTGGCCATTGCATTTATAGTTGTGCCTGTATCAATTAAAACATGAACCTTGTGTGGAAACGTTCTATGAAAACACAGTGATGAGGCAGACCCTTATGGTTGGGGCTGGAGAACAGGCGGTATAGATGTATGAGTTACCTTCCTCAGGAAGATCAGATGGAAGAGTATTTGCCTGCCCATGACCCTGCTGGTGAGAACATGAGGTAATCTGTGAGGACCTGCAGACCCCTGCATCGTGGTTCTTCTTCCCACAGACATGGCATGTTGTGCCCCTGGCAGGGCAAACACCCTTGTGGGGATAAGATCCACCACAGTTGTAACAAACTCATTGGGCTGTCTGCCCAGGCACATGCTGCAAGGTTAAAGATGGATGGGTAGCTCAAGAAAGTGTTGGCTGCTTGCAACTAGAGGAGATAGAGGAGAGCTGGTCTTGTGGTAGCAAGCATGACTTGTCCCCATAGCTAAGCAGGGTCTGCCCTGGTTGCATATGAATGGGAGACTTGATGTGTGAGCACTGCAAGAGATTCCCCTCAGGGGATGAAGCCGCTCTGGGAAGAGCAGAAGGTTTCAAGTTCCCTCCCTAGCTTCTGCAAGATAGGGCTGAGAGAGATTCCTGCCTGCAACCTTGGAGAAGCCGCTGCCAGTCTGTGAAGACAGTACTGAACTAGATAGACCAATGGTCTGACTCAGTATATGGCAGTTTCCTATGTTCCTATGTAACTGGGGTGTCCCTGAAGCTTTTGTACAGTTTCCATACGTGGAGCATGGCTGCCTTGCTCAATCAGTTCGGCATGTTGTTCAGTCACTTCATTTGCTTGAGCAGTGTCCAATATTTTGGTGGGAGTCATCTGGGGTTCACGTAGAATTTGTCGCCGAAGCTTGGCTGAGGAACATTCTTGAATTATCTGTGCCCTTATGTGTTTGTGAATGCACAGGATGGTGTAAGATGATGAAGACAAGTGTGATATGCACCATTACTTTCTTCTTCCTTTTGACATGCTTTCCGGAACATATACTGCTCAAAGTCTATGTTTTTGCAGGGCTTATAATACTTGGTGAGTGTTAGCTTTTCCTTTTCATAATCATCACTTGAATGATCAAAAACACAGTTTGAAAATGTAGTGAACTTCACTGCCTGCAGAATGTAACAGCATTGCCTGCTTGGTGGTGGAGTCATTTTACTTTATTACAAGAAACAGATTTTCCAGTCTTTCAAGCCTGTGGTCCCATCTCGGTCCCAATATGTGTTTTCATAGAATGTTTCCACACAAGGTTCATGTTTTAATTGATACAGGCACAACTATAAATGCAATGGCCAATGTGACTATGATGCACTTACTCAGAAACCGCTGCTGGTGCACTCTACCATGAATGTAGAGTGGGAGTTATGAACAACAAATTCATGAAAAGCAGGAAGCATAGTGATGTTAACAAAGGCAGAAGCTCCTTAAACTGGAAGAGGAACCAGTCCCTGCTGGAAAAGTATGCTGTGCCACTGAATCAAAGAATCACTCAAAACAGCTGCCACTCCACTCCTTCAGGCAGAGCTAAGAGATTATACGGTAGATGAGATGGCTGCTGCACTCAAAAGCGGGCTACTACAAAAGTCTTGTGTTACATATATGCTATCTCTATAAAGAAAAATTCAGAATTCCAAGTGAGGGAGAGACAAAGATACCTGGTTAGTAGAATGGTGTGTCTCTGTTTCTGTCCCTTGCCTTTCTTTTGTCCTTTCTGTGTTTTGTAGGCTTTTCCCTCTCTCTGTTGCTGTCTGTTATTGAGAAGGGAATTTTGTTAGTTGGTTGGTTTATGGAGGGGCTCTTAGCCACTCTTGTCACCAGTGTAGAATCCAGAGGAGAGAGTTGAGGTATGCAAGAACATGACAGTGGAGTTGAATCAGAAATATTAATGGTTTAATGAGATAGATATTATTTACAGAGAGGCAAGTGCAGTCTGCCTTCAGTGCTCTTGCTGCTGGCTGTTTGTTAGCCCTGCTTCTCCTATTGGTCTGGAATAAAAGTAAGTAAAGCATCATTCAGAAGACAGCCTGGATCAATGAATTGATTAACCAAAAACACCACAATGGTCTGTCCTGTTGTTGTGATAAAAGCTTTCCTGAAGGAAGGTTTCCGAACTGCTGGGAGACACAAGAAAAAAACCCAAAGAGTGCAAAGAAGCTGCATGATAACAAGATGGAAAGTTGGAAACTGTCTTCTTGGTTCTCTGCAGAATAGTTTTCTAGATTGAAATGGATGTGGCAGGGTGTTGTAACACAGCCAATACAGCATTTCCCCACATATTATACACATATTGTATGTGCAT
Source organism: Hemicordylus capensis (assembly GCF_027244095.1). Lineage (NCBI taxonomy): Eukaryota > Metazoa > Chordata > Lepidosauria > Squamata > Cordylidae > Hemicordylus > Hemicordylus capensis. The sequence continues at coordinate 219,086,098 of NC_069657.1, forward strand.
AATATACACATATTAGATAACATTCACAAATGGTTTGGGTGATCTGCATGTATTTGGAACTCAAGCATTTTTTAAAACTAGAGTTTGGATGAGCTTTGTGATTGCAGTTCAATACTCTATACATGGGTCCCATTATTTTATGTGAAAGAATTATCCGGGGCGGGGGGGGTGCCTTCACAAACAATACCCCTGGTTTTCATTGGAGATAATATTACTAATCTGTTGCTACATTGAGAACTTATGCTAATATGTATTATTAAGTATGTATACAGTACTAAGAATTAGCATTTACATAGCTAGGTGCGTACGCTATCACAAGATAACCTATGTGAAGCAACAGGCTTCAAGTAAGTTATCTTATGGAAATCCACAGAACCATCCCATAAGGTAAGTGAGTATTACTATCCCCATATTGAAGATGGAAGGTTGAGGCTAGCCCAAGGCCACCTAGAGAGTTCATAAAAGACTGAGATTTGAACCAGGGAGGCACTTCCTGATTTCTATGTCATTCTCCTTATCACTACACTACACCAGCTACTGGACACTTCCAAGAGAGAACACAGGCCCTGCCCAAAGCATTACATTTTTAATTTTTAATTTAGTTAGGTGAGGTTACATCTCTGCTGATTTTGCTGCTGGAAGTTTATGCATGAGCAAGGGTACTGATACCAGCAGCATAGATTCACTACACATCAATGAGGCGGGTCTCACGATCAGTGAGACCCGCCTTGAGAGGGTTAGTAGGGAGAGCGAGCTTAGCCCGCTCTCCCCACACACAAGCAGGCTGCAGCCTTGGGTGGCTGGATTGGCCACCCACACGACTGCCGGGTCCATCACGGAGCTGGCGGGGATTGGGGGCTGCACAGCCCCTGGAAGTTCCGGCATGCTCTGCGCAAGTGCGCAGAGCATGCTGGAGAGACCCCCGAGCCGGGAGGCTGCTTTTTAGCCTCCCGGTTGGGAGTGTCCTCATGAGTTGCCACGGCGTGGAGCTGCGCCATGGCAACACATGATTGTGGAGCCCAGGAGTGAGCAGAGCGCTCACTCCGCTAACCTGGGCTTAGGGGAGGGTCTCACAAGCGGGTTACCTGCTTTGCGGCAACCGGGCTCGCCTTTGAGCCCGGTGCTTCTCACGGTCCGCTAAAATCGGGCTAGGCTCGACATATTGTTCTGCTCCACTGACTCAAGGGGATTTAGCAGCAATCCTAACCTGACCAGCAGGCTAACTCACGGACAGGATTTCTTTGTGATTTCAGAATGTGTTTTCTGAAAGGTGGGCTAAGGGTATTCACACTGCCGATGCAGCAAGTGGGTAAGCGGCGGAACGCTACACAAAACTTACTTTCCTCCCAATCAAGCATCCCATGTTGGAGGGAAGTGCGAAGCATGCTCCCACGCAATCTGCACTGCTGCATGCAGTGTGGAGCTCTGGAGGCCAGGATGTGACACCTTGGCCTCCACAGATCCTACAATGCACTGTGTAATGAGCACAGTGCATTAGCAGGTACCCCTGTGAAATGGGCGCTCTAGGCACCCGTCTCTGTGTGTGCTCGGGCTGTAAGCAACCCAAGCACACACACTCCCGGCAGCTGGGTTAAGGGTGTACTCGCACCCTTAACCCTGGATAAAAGCCGGGCTTAAAAGTAAAGTTAGGCTGGTCGGGAGCATTGGGATCCATGTGGCTCCTAGTGCTTCACACACACAGCTTAAACCAGGCTATGCTGTGCATGAGAACAGCCTTGAGGTACAATAAGCCCAAATCTGTCTATGTTCCTGGTATCCCAGCCCCCCACCCCGGCCCAGCAATAAAACCTAACCAATCATGCCTTCTTTGCCCAGAGACTCCAAAGTGGAAGTACAGGGCATTTTTCCACCATTCACTGTGTAGTTCATTTGCATTTGATTTGTCCATATGGAGCTCATTTGCATGCCATTGACATTTGAAGGGGAAAGTGTGGGGAAAGATTCATTAAGGAAGTATGCCAGATGCAGAGCAGATCCCTGCCTGTTGTCATGGGGGAATGAAGTCAACTTGGCCTGGAAGAGGCTGCAGAATTCAGTTTGGCATGATAAAGTTATTGTATTCATTCTAACATATCCGATCATTACTCTTTGCCAGAACTACAGAACACAAGGCCCACAAGCTAAATTGTTTGCAACCCCCTGGGGGGAACTGCAGATATTCCTTGTTTGTGTCTCTTTCCCTCCCGGGTCCATCAAAAGAGGGAATGGGAGAATGCCTGCATCACTGTATTTGCATTAATCCCTTCCTCCCTGGATTAAGAGTTGGTTTTTCTAGTCTGTTGCAGCCATGCTGCATAACCAACCTGTGCCCGAGACATCCTCAGAATGCAAATTGCTGGGAGAGTGATAGTCTTGTGTGCTGCTGCTTCTGCTGCTGCTGCTGAAGTCATCAGTACCAACAAGAAGGGTGGGTGAAGAATATGGAAGAAGCTTGAAGCGGGGGTGGGGTGGGGGAGTGAACACAGATGGGGATACAGAGGGATTTAATTTATGTGATGCCTAGAAAAAGGAGGTAATAGGGTGAAGAGGTGTGGGAGAGGAGGAAAAGAAGGGGTAAATGAAATATAGTGATGAAGAGAGAAAAAGAAAGAGAAGAGCAAGTGTTATTGGGTGGGGTCAGAAAGAGAAGAGAGACGAGGAGGCAGAAAGAGGGGATTTCAGAGATAACACATTATAGGAGGTGGAAAGAGAACACGTATGATGCAGAAAGGGCTACAGAGTGGAGAAAGAAAGAAAGAAAGAAAGAAAGAAAGAAAGAAAGAAAGAAAGAAAGAAAGAAAGAAAGAAAGAAAGAGGCACAATGGGAAATGGGGATACAAAGCGAACTATGGGGTGTAGGGAACAGAAAAAGTGTTGAGGTGCAGAAAGGTATAGTGTGATGCAGAGAGCTGAGAGAAGAAAGAGGTAGCAACTGGGAAATGGAGCTGAAGAAAGGTCTTTGGGTGGCAAAGCAGGGAATAAAAGAAGTTGATTGAGATGCAAATGCAGAGAGAGAGAGAGAGAGAGAGAGAGAGAGAGTAGAGTAGAGTATGTGGTATGGATGGAACAGAGTTCCATCCTTGTTGGTCTCCCAATGGAGCACTGACCAAACCCAGGCCAGCTTAGCTTCTGCAAGGTTCTGCATCATTTGTATTCAGGTTGTACCCATTTCTACCCATGGCCAGACCTCTCTCTGGGTCCAGGATATGGGTGAAGACTTGTGATTCATTGGTGAATTCTTCTCACTGTGTGGATACTTTCTGCTGACTGCTGCTCCTGTGACAACAATTTTAATAGTTCCAAGTTCCATAATGGAGGATAATACAGTTTATCCGTATAGCAAAGCCCACCATTGATTCACATATTCCGTTCCCCCATATGATCCCATGATCACAGACAGTTGAGAGGGCTCACATAGGAAAAAGAGAGGCTGGTTCACATGTATGAACCAGACCTGACTGTGATTTTCTCCCTGGTTATTGAATGAATAAACACCTACACAGAATATCTCATTGCAGGTGCTGTGGTGGAGACAGAAGATAGAACTCATACTGGATCCTCCTACAATAGTGAGGATGTGTGCAGCATTCATTTAGAGTTGGACTCATGATATTTCTGGAGACAATTTCCAGTTTTGTTGTAACAGCAGACTAGCAGCTCAAAATATGTAACTAGATTTTTTAGATTCCCTCCTCTTCTCCTTCTCATACTTACTCCACATTATTCCCTCTTTTAGTTTAACATCAAACACATTCTTAATGTAATGCATGGGATATGTTTTCCCTGGCTTTTGCTACTCATTGCTATTGACCTTGGCCAAGGATATATATTATCTCTCTCTTTCACTCCAGACATTCTTGCCTTTTATATGGACCTGTCCTAAGACGTTGCTTTTGGCAGGTGTGAAATGGCTCTGCTCCTCTCTCACACCAGACAGAACACACAAGCCCCCAGAACTTGCTCTTACTGTACATTTATCAGGAACAAACAGTTCTGGGGATTGAACATCCTGCATGCTAAGCAGCATGTAGGGGTGATGATAAATGATAAATGATAAATTTGTGTGGATATTTTCTCTTGCCAGTACTATTACTTTTACTACTGCTACTTGGATATTAATGGCATTTGCTTGGAATTTTATGTAAAACTCACTCCAAAAATTAAACTTTTTGCAAGGAGGGGTGAATAATCCAGGAGGCATTAATATATAGTACTGCAATATTATATTAACACATTACGTACATAATACATACACAGTATGTTTTGAATCATAGTAGCATTTTTTAAAATTGATGAGTCTTAAGAAATATTTTTGCAACCTGAAAAAATCATTGCTGCAGGTCATCTCATTTGCTCACAGGATTGGGCAGTCATCTCTTTGTCTCTGGGCTGTTTCCATTTGCCACCACAACATTTTCTTCCCAGGACCCTTTTGGAAAGATTCCATGGGAGAAAAACATGTGGAGAGTATTATATTGCAATTGTAAAATTTGTGTGGATATTTTCTGTTGCTGGTACTATTACTTTTACTACTGCTACTTGGATATTAATAGCATTTGCTTGGAATTTTACATAAAACTCACTCCAAAAATTAAACTTTTTGTGGGGAGGGGGGAATATCTAGGAAGCATTAATATGTAGTACTGCAATATTATATTAATACATACATAGTACATACATAGTACATACATAGTACACATTACGTACAGGAAATCCCTGTGGAAAGATGCTGACTCAGAAAGTGTCTAATAGTGTAATAGGTCATTTCTTGAAAATTCAGATGAATTTTTCAACAGCAGTGTAGTTGTTTCCCACATGCATTCCCACATGCACTCCCACTCCAAATCTGTGAAATCTTTTTTCCAGTTAGGAGGCTCTGGGAAGTTTTTGAAAAAATAATCATAAGACTAATTTAAGACAACAAGGAATTATAATTCCATTGGTGGCACATAGGCAGCTGCCTTATACTGAGTCAGACCATTGGTCCATCTAGCTCAGTAGTGTCTACCCAGACTGGCAGTAACTTCTCCAAGGTTGTAGGCAGGAGTCTCTCTCAGCCCTATCTTGGAGATGCCAGGGAGGGAACTGGAACCATCTCATCCCAGAACAGTCCCACCCCCGAGGGGAATATCTTACAGTGCTCACACATGTAGTCTCCCATTCAAATGCAAACCAGGGTGTACCCTACTTAGCAAAAGGAACAAATCATGCTTGCTACCTCAAGACCAGCTCTCCTTCCAATATATGAAGCAGTGTGTAGTGGATAGGGTATATTCAGCTGAACCCAAATCTTTCCTGGCTATGTTTACTCATAAACTCACTGGATTGCCTTGAGCAAATCACTCTAACTCTGCCAAACCCAAGTCAAAGGACTGTTGTATAGATAAAATGCACTGCTCTGAGCTCCTTGGAGGAAGGTTGGGATTATCAGTGTGATATGTATATGCATGTGCTGGTTTTCTCCATAACACTCACTCCCTGGTTATTTAGTTTATGTCCAATCTGCAGAGCTGTTACACATAGGGTAAGATGACTTACCCTTATTTGGCAGGTTTGCCTAGAGATAAGAACCTCACGGATATTAAATGCTACAGTAAAACCAATGGCCATTCCAAACAAATTGCAGGCACACCAAATGTACTGCTGTCTGCTTTAGGGGTCAGCTCTGTCAAGAAGGCTAACTCAAGTCAAATCAACAAATAAATACTGTTTTCAATGTGAGGTCACAGAACTCATTTTCACACAGTCACGGTCATATGTTCTAAGTGGCTACATACTATGAAAATATAATTGCACTGGGGGAAAATAAAATAGTGTATTCAGAGAATGACCTTCTAGGACTTGTATTCTGGTATTCAAAATCTTCGAGCAGCAGGGTGATGACAATCTCTCACATGTCCATATTCTGCAGGAACACAAGCAGTGTGCATCTCCACAGGCAGGCTGGCTCTCATTCTCTTCCAGCTGGATTGCTGGAAATGGTTGTGTAGACATATAGATTACCAGCGACATAACCCATTCGTTCACAGTGGTTGTTCTACTGTGGCTCATGTGCTGTTGTAGAGACCATAACATTACTATAATTTCCAGTCATGTGACTAGGAGCATCTAAAAACTGAAATAGTTAATGGAGACTGTTGCGTGTGTTTTCTCTCTTCTTGGCAGGCCAGATATACTTAAACATAGAGTGTTATGATAGTGGCTGAAGCTCTCTTTAGAAACATAATATTTATTTTTGCTGGGTGTGCACCTGTAGTAGAGTTGTCTTCAGTTATCCTCTCTAATAAAACGCTTGGTGTCCGTCTGTGGACGGACACCAAGCGTGCGTTCGTGCCTGGCCTGTTCTGGGCATGCGCGAAGCGCATGCCCAGAACAGAGCAAGGCAGCCGTGAACGCCGGCACCCGGCGGCCATGTTGGGCGGCCAGAAGCGGCCGCCCTGAAGAAGCCGGGTAAGCGGCGGTGGGGGACACTGGCCGAGGTGCGGCGGAGCCATGGCCGAGGCTTGGCCACGCCACCACATACCCGGCTTCTTCGGGGCGGCCGCTTCTGGCTGCCCAACATGGCCGCTGGACGAGGCGGCAGGGGAAGCTCAATGCGGCGGTGGGCCCGGGCACCGGTGGGCCCGGGGGGAGCCGTGGGCGGCGGTAGGTGGCGGGCCCGGCTGGAGCCGCGGGCGGTGGTGGGTGGCGGGCCCAGCTGCAGCCGCGGGCGGCGGTGGGTGACGGGAGGGGGAATGGCGGCGGGAGTCCGGAGCGCACAGCTCCACTAGCACCCGTTATCCAACGGGCTTACAAACACTAGTTGGCAATAAAGTTGCTGGAGTAGGTATAACTGTGTTCGTATTTTCCCATGGTAGTGGAATAGATGAGATACCTTGATTGGTTTTGAGAGGTTGGTCCTGCAGTAAAACTAGTATGGCATATCAACAAGGGATGACATTCTGACTAATGAAGCATTGGTGCAACGGGAGATGCACCTGTGGAGTATCAGTGCTTCTGAACAGTTGCAGGCTATTGTTGCATTAGTGTAGGGATGTGCCCAAAGCACGGTTCAAAGCATGAAGCACAAGATAACTTAGGTGATACCTATTGCTTCACATAAGTAATCTTGTGATAACTTACACACCTAGCTATGTAAACGCTAATTATTAGTACTGTATACATACTTAATTACATACTTCAAGCACATTTTGGAAGTGGTGCGGTGGAGCTTTAAAAAAGAGGAGAGCAGGTCCTTACCTGCTCTCCACTGCCCCTTGTAGCTTCCTGCTGGAGCAGCACTCGGCCCAAATACCCCCGCGCAGCACCAGCACACACATGGCATCTGTGCATACGCAGACCAGGGGAGGCAGAAAACTTTTGTTTTCTTTCCTAAAGAAGAGAGCAAGCAAGCAAATAAATAAATAAATAAACAAGACAACACAGGGTGGGGGAGGACAAGATAAGCTTGTTAGGGCTGGTCTTTTCTAGGGTTTTATTTCTGGCTGACTAGAGGTTTGTTTTTGATAGGGCAGTTTGTTTGGGTGGGGGATTAGCTGCAGGTGGGTCACACAACTTTTGGTAGGGGCCACATTCCTGAGGTAGCTCAGTATAAAAGCAGCTTGAGAAGACAAGGCTCAGCCCAGGTGAACTTTGCGAACAGGACTTGGCAAACATCTATTGAAGGGTGTTTGCTTGGAATTTAGTGGGAAGTGAATGGGGAGGCAGAGAAGCGGTCCTATTTATCACAAAAGAGACACTCAGAATGAGGGAAAGGTGAGTACTATGCCACTTTTGTAATTTCTTACAAGCTCTAAACATTCTAAATAGCCAGTAAAATGGGTTATGAAGGTAGAATGCCAGCAGGGGATGGGGTACTTCCCAGTGTATTGCTCCGAGTGTTCATTTATGACTATCTGCCTGAGAGGCAGAAGTCCTGGGTGTGTGCTCAGTGCAAAGAGCTTCTGGCTCTCAGGGAACTAGTCTGTTTCCTTGAAGCAAGGTGGCTGATCTGGAGAAGCTCAGGGAGGCAGAGAGGTATGCGGGTGAGACCCTCAGGGATGTGATAGAGGCATCTCACTCCCAGGCTGGCAGCTCCTCTGCTGCCTTGGTGAACAAAGGTCTCAGGGAAGGAAGACATCAGTCTGAGGAAGAAGGGAATGCTGGCTTAGAAGGGACCCTTTCATTGGCTGATGCACCCATATCCTCTAGCACAGAGGATACTCCTCTGTGGGTTGGGGGTCTCCTAGTAGTAGGTGATTCGGTCATTAGGGGCATATAGAGATGGGTTTGTGATCTGCGTGTAGACTGTACTGTGACTTGCCTGCCTGGTGCGAAGCTTGCGAACGTTACACAGCATCTATATAGGTTGTTAGGCAGTGCTGGGGAGGAGTCAGCTGTTGTGATGCATGTCAGCACCAATGATGTAGGGAAATGCAGTTGGGAGGTCCTGGAAGCCAATTCTAGGATGCTAGATAGCATATTCAGGACCACAAGGGTAGCGTTCTTTGAAGTGCTACCTGTTCCACGCGCAGGGCCAGAGACAAGCAGAGCTAAGGCATATCAATGTGTGGATGAGATGGTGGTGCTGGAAGGAGAGGTTTTGATTTGTTATACACTGGGACACATCTTGGGGCAAGCAAAGCCTGTACAAAAGGGACATGCTTCACTTGAACCAAGATGGAACCAAACAGTTGGTGCTTAAAATTAAAAAGGCCGCAGAGCAGTTTTAAAAATGACACCCTAGGGGATTGCTGACAGGAACTGGGTGGTATCTGGTTCTGCAAAAAAATCCCCTAAGATGCAAAAGTGCAAACATTTCAGATAAACCAGAAGGGGACAGAGCAGAACCAGGAGTAGAGCAGTTGGAAACACATGGCAGCTGGTCAAAAAGAACAAATTACAGTAAGGGAGATAGCACACGCTTAAAATAGGTAAAAGAATCAGCACAGAGGTGTTTATATACCAATGCCAGAAACCTCTGAGTCAAGATGGGTAAGCTGGAGTGCTGGGATGCTAATGAAAACATAGATATAGTGGGCATAACAGAAACCTGGTGGAATGGCGGGAACCAGTGGGACACTGTTATTCCTGGATACAAACTCTATGGAAAAGACTGGGAGGGGAGGACTGGTCATGGAGTCCTCCACAGAATCATTATGGGTGGCAATATGAGGACTGAAAGGAAATGTGTTACTAGGGACATGCTATTGCCTTCCGGATCAAAATGCTAAGAGTGACCTGGAGTTGGAGAAGGAAATCAGAGAGGCATCAAAGACAGACAGGGCAGTAATAATGGGTGATTTCAACTATCCATGCATAGATTGGGTAAATTCACATTCAGGTAATGACAGAGAGTCCAGATTTCTAGATGTGCTAAATGACTGTGCCTTAGAACAGTTAGTTGCAGAACCAACCAGAGAGATGGCAACTTTGGATTTAATCCTGTGTGGTGCCCAGGACCTGATGTGAGATGTCAGAGTTGCAGAACTATTGGGTAGCAGTGACCATAGTGTGATCCAATTCAGCATATATGCGAGTGGAGAATTGTCAAGGAAGTCCAACACAGATGTGTTGGATGTGTTGGACTTCAGATGTGTTGGACTTCAGATGTATTGGACTTCAGAAGAGGAAACAGATGTGTTGGACTTCAGAACTCAACAGATGTGTTGGACTTCAGAAGAGGAAACTTCTCAAAAATGAGGGGACTAGTAAAAAGGAAGCTAAAGGGTCAAATCACTCCAGAAAGCATGGAAGCTATTCAAAACCACAACAATAGAAACTCAGTTGGAATGTATACCAAGAAGGAGGAAAGGTACCACCAAGTTCAGAAAGACACTCACGTGGCTAACAAGTAGACTCATAAAAGGGAAGAAGACTCCCTTCAGAAAATGGAAGTCCTGCCCAAGTGAGGAGAACAGAAAGGAACATAAACCCTGGCAAAAGAAACACAAGGAGACAATAAGGGATGCAAAAAGAGAGTTTGGGGAGCATATAGCTAGAATTGTCAAGGAGAATAACAAAAACTTCTTTAAATATATCAGAAGCAGAAAACCTGCCAGGGATGTGGTTGGACCCTTAGATGATTAGGGCATGAAAGGGATTATTAAGCAGGATAAGGAGATTGCAGAGAAGCTGAATGAGTTCTTTGTCTTCACAGCGGAGGATATTGACTATTTATCCACTTCAGAACTGAGCTTCTCAGGCTTGGAGGCTGAAGAACTGGGACAATTTGAGGAGGCAAGAAAGGATATTCTAAACTGTCTTGAAAAACTAAAAAATTAACAAATCGCCAGGGCCAGATGGCATCCACCCAAGAGTTCTGAATGAACTAAAAGGTGAAATTGCTGATCTCATAACAAAAATATGAAATTTGTCCCTAAAATCAGGCTCTGTACAAGAGGACTGGAAAGTAGCTAACGTAATTCTGATTTTCAAAAAGGGATCCAGGGGGCATCCAGGAAATTGCAGTCTGGTTAGTTTAACTTCTGTGCCAGGTAAACTGTTAAGGCATGATTAATTGATTAAGTGCCTTCAAGTCAGTGTTGACTCTTAGCGACCACATAGATAGATTCTCTCCAGAATGATCTGTCTTCAACTTGGCCTTTAAGGTCTCTCCATGGTGCATTCATTGCTGTCATAATCGAGTCCATCCACCTTGCTGCTAGTCGTCCTCTTCTTCTCTTTCCTTCAACCTTTCCCAGCATTATGAACTTCTCAAGGGAGCTGGATTTTCACATAATGTGTCCATAGTAGGATAGTTTGAGCCTGGTCATTTGTGCCTCGAGTGAAAATTCTGGATTGATTTGTTCTACGATCCATTTGTTTGTTTTCCTGGCTGTCCATGGTATCCTCAAAAGTCTTCTCCAGCACCAAAGTTCAAAAGCGTCAATGGTTTTTCTATCTTGCTTCTTCAAAGTCCAGCTTTCACATCCATAGAGTGTCACGAGGAAAACCATTGTCCAAACGATTCTAATCTTTGTAGATATGAACATGTCACAGCATCTAAATATCCTTTCCAAGGCCTTCATTGCAACCCTACCAAGTGCTAGTCTGCGGCGTATTTCTTGACAGCTGGATCCTTTACTGTTGACAGTCGAACCTAAAAGGCAGAAGCTATCCACTACTTCAATGTCTTCATTGTCAATTCTGAGGCTGGTTGCTGTACCCGTTGTCATTAGTTTAGTCTTCTTTACATTTAGTTGTAGTCCCATTTTTTCACTGTGCTCTTTGACTTTCATTACTAGAGCTTGCAGATCATCTGCATTCTCAACTATCAGAGTTGTGTCATCAACGTAGCACAGGTTGTTGATGTTTCTTCCTCCAGCTTTAAAACCACGCATATACTCTTCCAATCCAGCTTCTCTCAGTATATGTTCAGCATATAAATTGAATAAAGAAGGAGAAATAAGGCATACTTAAGGTCAAAATGGTTAAACATAGAGAACAGGACTTGCTGAAGGAGAACCAGCATGGCTTCTGCAAGGGCAAATCTCACCTCACTAACCTTTTGGAGTTCTTTGAGAGTGTGCAGCATGTGGAAAAAGCTGATCTGGTCAACATAGTATACTTGGACTTCCAAAAAGCTTTGGACAAAGTTCCCCACCAAAGACTCTTTCTTGAGTAAACTTAGCAGTCATAGGATAAGGGCACAGGTTCATGTGTGGATAGGTAACTGGTTGAAGGAGATGAAACAGAGGGTAGGAATAAAAGGACAGTTTTTACAATGGAGGGAATTGGGGTCCCCATGGATCAGCACTGGGACCAGTGCTCTTTAACTTGTTCATACATAATCTAGAAGTTGGAGTAAGCAGCAAAGTGGCTAAATTTGCAGATGACACTAAATTATTTAGGGTAGTGAAATCCAAAACAGATTGTGAGGAGCTCCAAAAGGATCTCTCCAAACTGGGTGAGTGGGTCACAAAATGGCAAATGCAGTGACTGACTGGGAGAGAGATATTGCAGTTGTGGTGGACAGCTCATTGAAAGTGTTGACTCAGTGCACGGCAGATGTGAAAAGGGCAAATTCCATTCTAGGAATCATTAGGAGGATTGCAATTACAAATACTAATATTATAATGCCATTATACAAATCTATGGTGCGGCCACATTTGGAATACTGTGTACAGTTCTGGTCACCGTATTTTTAAAAGGACATTGCAGAACTGGAAAAGGTGCAGAAGAGGGCAACCTGGAGTACCTTCCTTATGGGGAGATAGAAGTGTATAAAATTATGTATAGAGTAGAGAGAGTAGACAGAAAGAAATTTTTCTCCCTCTCTCACAGCACTAGAACCAGGGGTCATCCCATGAAACTAAAGACTGGGAAATTTAGGACCAATAAAAGGAAGCACTTTTTCACACAGCACATAATTAATCAGTGGAATTCTCTGCCACAGGATGTGGTGATGGCCACTAGCTTGGCTGGCTTTATAAGGGGCTTAGACAAATTCATGGAGGGCAGGTCTATCAATGGCTACTAGTCTGGTGTCTATGGGCCACGTCCAGCCTCAGAGGCACAATGCCTCTAAATACTTATTGCAGGGGAGCAAGAGCAGGAGAGAGAGCATGCCTTCACTTCTTGTTTATGGGTTTCTCAGGGGCATCTGATGGGCCACATTGTGAAACAGGATGGTGGACTTGATGGGCCTTGGTCCTGATCCAGCAGGGTTGTTCTTAAGTTATCCTCCCCTATTTCCATTCCTTCATTTGTATTCCCCTTAATTTGTATAATTTCTGAGATTGTTATGAGCGCTGCCACCCATTGAGATCATTTGGGGAAGTCTGTCTGCCCTCTATAGTTGCCACCATCTCATCTTGTGGCTACTCAGGGATGGGCCTTCTCCATTTCCACCCCAAGGTTTTGGAATGTGCTCCCTGCTGAAAATAAGAGCCTCCCCATCTCTGGCAGCTTTTAAAAAGGCTGTTAAGATGCATTTACTAATCTAAACTTTTAATTAGACATAGAATTCATCATTTCAAAATTGTTTTAATGTTTACAGTTTTAATTTTTGTTTTAATCTGTGTTGTTTTATTGTAAATTGCTCAGATGTGAGTTTTTTGAAGTATATAAATATGCTAAACAAATAAACAAACAAATAAATTACCCCTTACACTATGCTGCATCGTTCATTGACAGGACTGCAGCCACAAGATGAACAGTGGAAATGGCGACATGTTTATATGCAAGTCGAATTGGCTGGAGCCATCCCACACTGGAATAACTTCATTCATTTGCTCAAATGGTGTCACCAGGTTACATAGAAGACATGCTTCACTGTTGGCAACTGCTTTTTATTTTAGTTTTGGAAGGCAACATCAACCACCTTTAGCTTAATTCTTGCCTTGTCATAGCTGCATAAATCTCTCTCATTCAGATTTGCTCGAATCAGGCATTTGCTCGAATCAGGCTCAAATCAGGTCACAGAGACTGCTTTTCCTGCTGATTTGTGTAACAGCTGACAAATACTTGGACAGGAATCATTACTTCTACTTTTTTTCAGCTTGGTACTGTAGGCCGCTGTACTGCTCTGTTATTGTTTGTGCATCTCAATCCTATTCACATTTTCTCAGAAGTACATCACATTGAATTCAATTAGTCTTATGTCCAAGTAAGTGTGACTAGATTGCAATCTTACAGCTCAAGTCTATGCATATTTACTCAACAGTAAGCGCCACAGTATCCCATGCATCTCACTAAGGGTAGAGAGCAGCTGCTGTTCTCATGCCCCTGGGCTCCCTGAGATGTGGAAGGGGGATGTTCTCCTGCTCCCAGCATCTCCCTTCGCTGCACTGCTGTTCGTGTGGGCACAGGGCGCAGCGGATGGGAGGACAGTGGGCGTTCATCTGCTGTGGAAGGCAGGCAGCTCCTGCTTTCCCCCACAGCCAGCCCACCTTCCCCAGTAAGGTCATGTGCACTACGTCATATGGTGCGCCAGCTAATTTGGTTGGCATCTGTAGCAAGAAGTGTTAGGCCTGAGTACCTTTTTGCCATAGCTTCTATGCCAAGTTACCAGCAAGAGTGTCCTTAATCCAAGATGTATTGAACTTTTGGTGAACTGGTTAGGCCCTGGGGAAATGGACCAACAAGATGCAGCCCTGGAACCTTTATTGTTTTATTGTCTTGTTTCCCCCCTTGGTACAGCTGGTGCAGTAGTTGTTCATGGTTTTATTGCCCCTTGGAATGTATGACAGTTGTATTACTTGCATTCTCAAATGGTATTTTTCTTTATATCTGTGTCTAAACTATTACTGAGTAAAGGGAGAGGTGAGGAAAAATAGGGTAGGGGGAGAGGTATAAACAAAATGAAAAACAGCTCCTTGCATGGTAAAAGGAATCTATAGAATGTGTGTAATTTTGCCCTATATAATGTTGTGTCTTGTAGGTGCTACTCAGAGTTGTACAGTGAGTTCACTTGCTGTCCTCTTTCGCATGCTCAAGCATTCTAATAAAAAACCAGCCAGGTTGCAGCTTTGTGAATCGGAGTGCTAGCTTTAACAGTCACTCTCTTGTATGTGATTCCAGGTTTAATTTCTCAAGTTGGTCTAGTATTATGGTGTTGCTATGCTATATAGTTCAGAAGCTTGTTATCGGTGCTTCCTGTCTAAAATTGAAATGTGTGGAGAATTCACTTTGTAAAGATTGCTTATAGTGGTGTTGATAGCATTCAGGGCAGTTTGGGGACTGTTTATTTAGATGATACTGCTTTGGGTGATACTGTTTATTTAGTTGCATTTCATACTGGCTTTAGAGCAGGCTCTGGGGTGGAGACAGCCTTGGTCGGCCTGATCTCTACCAAGGAATGGACAGATCTCTACCAAGGAATGGACATTTCATACTGGCTTTAGAGCAGGCTCTGGGGTGGAGACAGCCTTGGTCGGCCTGATCTCTACCAAGGAATGGACAGAGGGAGTGTGTTGGTTCTTTTGGACCTTTCTGTGGCTTTTGATACTATTGATCATGGTATCCTTCTGGATCGTTTGAGGGATTTGGGAATAGGTGGTACTTAATTAGAGTGGCTCCATTTCTATCTCTTGGGCAGATTCTAGATGGTGTCACTAAGAGACAGTTACTCTCTGAAATGAGAGCTATTATGTGGTGTCTCTCAGGGCTCCATCCTATCTCCAATGCCTTTTAACATCTATATGAAACCGCTGGGTGAGATCAACAGGAGATTTGGAGCAGGAAGCAGGGTGTTATCAGTATGCTGATGACACCTAAATCTATTTATCCATGAATGGCATAACCCTCCTAAAAGCCTGCCTACAGGCAGTAATGGACTGGATGAGGGATAATAAATTGAAACTGAATCCAAACAAGACAGAAGTACTCATGATATGGGGTCATACTTTGAGGGACATGATAGATCTTTCTGTTTTGAATGGGGTTGCACTCCCGCCGAAGGAACAGGTACATAGCTTGACAGTGCTTCTGGACCCTGGCCTCACTCTGATTTCTCAGGTTGAGGCTATGGCCAGGAGCGTTATCAACTTTGGTTGATGTAACAGCTGTGTCCATTCCTTGAAGAGAATGATCTCAGAACTGTGGTGCACTCTCTGGTAACTTCTAGGCTTGACTACTGCGATGTGCTCTACATGGGGCTGACTTAGTATTAGTAGTTCAGAAACTTCACTTGGTCCAAAATGCAGCAGCTGGATTGGTCTCTGGGGTTTCTCAGAGAGATCACATTATGCCTGTTTTAAAACAATTGCAATGGCTGCCAATAGGTTTCTGGGCAAAATACAAAGTGCTGGTAATTATTTTTAAATCCATAAATGGCGTAGGACTGGTTACCTAGGAGAGCAGCTCCTTCTGCATGATCCCCTCTGCACATTAAGGTCACCGAGTGAGGTCCATCTCCAGATGCTGCCAGCTCATCAGGCAGCAACTCGGGAGCGGGTCTTCTCTGTAGTCATTCCTGGGCTGTGGAATACACTCCCTATAGATATACATGGCCTAACATCTTTGTTAGCCTTTATAAGCATCCTTAAGACACAGTTTTTTTAGCCTGGATTTAATAATCTTTGAATGTTTTTTAAATTCAACCTCATTGTTGTTTTAATAGTTTGCTTTATTGCATTTTTATTGTATTTATGGTTGTGAACTGCCTAGAGCCTTTGGAGCAGGCAGTATATTAAATAAATAAACAAACAAACAAATAAGACGCTTTGCACTGCCCGTGGCCTCCTGGAAACAGTGACCACCGTTTCATGCATTTGGACGTACACAAATTCCAGCTTCTGCCCCATTTAACTGTGATTTCACATTATGTGCAGATGCAGCCACTATGAAGGTTTCCATGTGCTATTGGAGTTTATGAATGGTTGTAAATGAGGAAATTCCTTTTGTGGACAGTAGGTGGTGGATATAGGGCCATTTTGGACTTGCTGCACCATTATCTCTCCAGAAGTAGTAGTAATAGTGGTAGTCATCATTGGTTACAGGAGGGAGAAGACCACCAGAGCAGCAGAGGAAGAATGCAGAGCGCTTAATCACTAGAAGACTGAGAGGGAAAGCTGAACATTGAGCTGCTCTCAAGACCCCTTTAAAGAGGCGACTTGAATTGGTCTGGCCCAGGGGCATAGCAAGATTGGAGTGGACCCAGAGACAAGATTTTAAAATGCCCCTCCCCCACTCACTGAAGCTCAGCTCATGAAGTAAAGAAATCTTAAATGAGGCTGAATAGTGGTAACAAAAAGCAGAGTAAAATCTATCTATCTATCTATCTATCTATCTATCTATCTATCTATCTATCTATCTATCTATCCTATGTGCCACAATAGAATATCATTCTAAATTATTTTTTTAAAGGTTTTGTACATTGTGGACGATGCAAGTCATTTAATGGTACTAGAGAAAGACATGCTGTTCTGGTAGCTCCAGGTCTTAGAACTCACATCAGTTTTGGAGGATGAATACAACTGAAGGAAGCCTGGGCAGGTGTGCGGCTGGGGGAGTCAGTCATGTGACTTGCCTCTGGGGGCCCCCCCAAGGCAGTGGACCCCCAGACAACTGTCTCCCCTTGCCCTCTTATAGTTACACCCCTGCTGAGAGCTAAAGCATTAACTGGCCAGTGAAGACCAGGAACTGACCAGAATGAAGGCTTCCATCAGACCCGTTAAGCTGACATTAGGTAGCAACTGAATCATAGTGGCCATGACAACTATGGGCCTAATCCCAAGTGGTCTGCGGACCGACGCATATTGCAGGTCACACGCTTGATTTGGTCTTTCACTCTGATCAGGGTGATGTTCCATGGGAGGAGGCTGGGATTTCACTTGTCTTGAGAAGACGTCTCAAGAGGAAAGCTCAGTGGGAGACACGCAGGCGCAGGAGATCACAAGAGAGGAAGCAGAAGTGCTGACTCAGGGAAGCCTGATTGGCTGCTGGTTCTCATGAGCCATATATCAAGCAGTCTGTGATTTCTACCAATGCTGCAACTTTCGCTGACCGCGAACAGTATTCTATTTTGAATTCTTAACTTTTTGAGTTCCAGTTTGCCCTTGTTCTGTTCTTTCCTGCTCTGAGCTCTTGTTCCGTTAATTCTTTGCACTGGTATCCTTTGTTCTTTTTAATTCCTTGCTCTGTTGTTTTCTTTTCAGTTATTACTCAGTTATTGTTAGAGCGGGGTACCTAGTTCAGTTCAGGGGGACTTGATTCATTTACTATTTGCTTTGTGAGCCTTTTTGTTTCCCTCCGTGCAGCTTCGCTGCTACTTTCTGTTAAGTCACAGGGGGAGTGCTGAAAGGGGTTATAAATCCTGTTGGGTTAGCCGAGCTAACAGATTTACAACAGTAACTGATGACTCCAAATTCTGGTTCAGGGGAGGGGGAGCAGATACTAATCCCCTCACAACCCTGAACAACTCCGCTGGACGTGAACTCACAGAGGCAATATGGGCAGAAAAGAACTGCCTCTTTGCCGCACGTATTGTCTGAGCATAAATCTTTAGATGTGCTCTGTGTCTCAGTCTGTTGGATTCGAGTCTAGTCTTTCTCCTCTTGCGCTCCAGTCGCCTACCTTGCCGCTTCAGCCCCCGTAGATCTTCTGTATACCAAGGGGCCAATTTTTGAAGTGAGTCAGAGGGGACGCTTGGAATAGCAATAGCAATAGCAATAGCAATAGCACTTACATTTATATACCGCTCTATAGCTGGAAGCTCTCTAAGCGGTTTACAATGATTTAGCATATTGCCCCCCAACATTCTGGGTACTCATTTTACCGACCTCGGAAGGATGGAAGGCTGAGTCAACCTTGAGCCCCTGGTCAGGATTGAACTTGTAACCTTCTGGTTACAGGGCGGCAGTTTTACCACTGCGCCACCAGGGGCTCTTGGAAGCAATCGTATCTACTGCCCTGGTGAGCAAGTTGTTCCAATTCTCAACCAGGGCATCAACAGGATCACCGGCAAAGCCAACAGTGAATCCCTCCAAGGCTTCTTGGAATTTTACTGGCCGCTATGAACTCCTGAGCTACCCTGGACAGATTGGTCCCAAAATGAACATTGAAGTCCCCCAGCACCAAGCGTCTGGGAGACTCCAATTATGTGGAGGCTATGGGGGTGGAAATGGGAAGGGAGGGAGTAGAATGTTCCGCTTGTGAAACAGCCTTAAATGCAGCCAGCTCGGTTGCCAGAACTTAAGGGGTATACTCATGGGTCAAATGGGCCGTAAGCCAGAATTTAGCTTTTACAAAGCCAAATCTGGCCACTCAGGTTATGAGGGGCGGTGGTGGAGAAGAGTAGGCTGTAATCCTATTTGCATGGTGATGCAAATGGCCTTTGCATATGTGCCAAGGTCACTCTAATGCCCTCTGTGCTTCCACAGAGGACCAAACCGGGCCCCTGCCAGGCCGGGCTGATGAGGAGATGACACTGGCTGGGCATAGGGGAGCTGCCGCTCCCACCAAGGAGTAGCTGTGCCACTGCCACCATGTGTAAGGAAATCGCCTGCTTGTCCCCTGCCCACTCTTTTTCAGCACCCCGCCCCCAATATTTGTAAAGGGGAATCCTTACTGGATTCCCCTTTACAAGCATCTGAACCAGTCAAACTGGGCCTGGTTTGGCTCAAACGTGGACCAGCCCCACTTTTTGGAGGGCCGGTCCAGTTCAAGCTCAAACCAGTCAAATCAGGTCAGTTTGACTCAAACCCAGTTCAAGCTCAACCTGGTTTGCACACTCCTATCTTGAATTGGGGTGGATGACATAATCACAAACTACGCTGTTGAGGTGCCTCTATGTGTCCCTACAACTGTACCAAATTTGGTTCAAATCAGAACATTTCGGTTCACACAGAAAGCTGGGTGATTTCACAAGCTTACTTTCTTTAAGGAAAGTACGTAGGCTAAAAATAGGGAAATTCCACTAAGGCTGCAATCTTATGTAGACTTACTTGAGAATAAGTCCCACTGATGCCCTGTGGGCTTTACTTCTGTTAGGCTACAATCGTAAGCACACTTACTTGGAAGTAGGATGGTCTCTTTGTGTTCAATGGGACAGACCGTGAACATGCACAGGATTGATCTGCAAATTCTCCTGCCGCAATATTGTGATGCAAAAAGGCACAACTAGTAAAAAAAATACTCTTCTGGGTAATCCTAAGTGGTCCAGGAGCCTTCATGCATTATCATGTGGATTTCAGTCATAGCCCTTTTTCTGTTTTGACTACCACTAAATCTATGTCATTTGGTAGGAACACAAAGTAAGACTTGCATATTCATTTTGAATACTGTTTTGCCCATCTCTGACAGATTACAATTAAGAGACCCTTTCATTTGAATTTTTAAAGGTGCTCATTTGCTTTCATTATGTCACCCAACATACTTTATCTACATATCCTATTATACTTCATAGCTTTCAGACTTAATATTTTAGATTCATCAGTGCAACCTAATCAAGTTCCATGCTGTCACAAGTAACATAATTCAAGAAGTTATCACTTCATTCAGCATCTAAACATGCAAATAAAAAGATCCAACACTGTACGAAAAAAATGGGGGTGATGGTAACCCAGAGGGCATGAGATGATAATAATGATCAACATGGAATCACTGAATAAACTAAATGGTTTAATTTACTCTGGCTTTTGTAGAGATGCAAGAATACTTTTGACACAAGGTTGGTGTAATATCAGCAACTATATGGGAGAGTCATGTAATACGACAAAACTTTGGAAGCAAAGTTCATAGGACCCAGATTGTTCCCCGTGCCCGCAAGCTCTACCATTCATTGCATTTTCACGGATCATTAGAGTAAGAGTGAGTAACTTTATCACGATTGTAGATCAGACAGTACAACAACAACAGAAAAGAGGGGAAAGAAGAGAGAAAAAAGAAAAGAAAAAATATTACACGAGACTACAACGTATACTACAAACAATGTAGCAAAACCTAGCCACATTGAAGGTAATCGCTTTACAAAAATTGGATAGCAAAAACTCTAAGTGAAATACATCAGAGTGCCCTGGAAACTTCCCCAGGAGAGGAGAAATTAGTTTTAAATGAGCATTACTGTAAAATTTACAATATAAAATAACATGAGGGGTAGTTTCTACAGCACCCATTCCACGGGGCAAATCCTTAAGTTAAACGGAATTCCTTTGTATCTACCATCCCTAACAGCCGTCGGAAGGGTGTTTAGGCGGGCAAGAATAAATGGGCACCTAAATTTAGGGATAAGAATATTATCTAAATATGCTGCCGGTTTGGAATTAAAAAGTTGTTTCCCCAGATAGATACCACTCCTTAGACGGGCTGTATCCGCTTGTAATTCTGTATCAGCAATACGCTGCTTAATAACCAAGGTCTTCCACTTATGGTTAAAGTCATCAATCATTACCAGGGAAGCCAGACCTACATTGGCAAAAACCAGTTTTAACCAAAACTTTATAATACAGGTCCAGTAACCCGATTCAACCCTAGCGAGACCAACTTCTCGTCTGGTGAGAGAATTGGGAATGCAGGGGGGAACTTGAAGAATAGCTCTAATAAATTTAGACTGTACAGCTTCCAGTGGGCCAAAATTACTGGGGGGCCCCAATTGGGCACCATAAAAAATAAGGGATACACTTTAGCAACAAATAACTTAATTGCCGCTGGGATGAATGAGGCCCCTCTCGTAAAATGAAATGATTTTATTTTGTTTGTAGAAATTTGAGCATTTTGTATGGTCAAATTTAAGTGGGCATTTTGTAAGCCAGAAGACTGGAAGACAATTCCGAGATATTTAAACGAGTTGACCTGTTCGATTTTGTGCCCCTGCATAACCCAATTGTGATATCTTGGATGTTTGGCAAACACTAAGATTTTCGTTTTGTGGTAATTGACCTCAATGGATTCCTCTCTACAAAAATCATATAATATACCAAGGGCACGTTTTAATCTTATGGGGGTCTGAGTCATGATGGCCATATCATCTGCGTATAGAAGAATGGGAACATGTCTATTGGCCAATTTTGGAGGGTGGACAGCAGGAGTCGAAAGACGGGAAACTACAGAATTGATATAAATGTTAAATAAGATAGGTGCCAATATGCAGCCCTGTCTTACTCCTCTAAAGGTTGAAATTTTTGAGGATAAATGACCTCTTGGGGTATATCGAACCTTTAGACAAGAATTCTTGTGTAGATTAATAATTAATAGCAGAAGGCGGGTGTCATCCATTTCATCCAAAGTCTTTCCCTAGAAATGTAGTCAAAAGCTGACTTTAAATCAATAAAGGCTACATAGAGAGCAGAGCCAGGGTTTTGCATGTATTTGGCTGCTAAAAATTGGAGGGTAAAGGCATGCTCTATGGTGGACCGGCCCGGTCTAAAGCCAGCCTGTTCAGAAGCTAAAACATTGTTAGATTCCATCCACTCAGTCAGTTTACCTAATAGATGTTTGGTGTATAGTTTGCTGATTATATTTAAGAGGCTTATGGGTCGATAATTAGCAGGATCGTCATGTTTCCCTTTTTTATAAATGGGGATTAAGATAGCTACTCCCCACGGATCATTAGATGTAAGTGCTCTTCTCAATAGCAACCCTATCTATTTCAAATATAACATAACTAGCAGTCTTTAAAAATAGATATTTGACTCTTTGGGGTGGGTTGCTTTCCATCAAATATGTATGTAGTCTGCTCTGTTTCAGTGGAATAGAGCAGATTATAAAACAAAACACAAAAAAACTTTTAGCAGTTTATTAAAAAAATTAAAGATTATTAAAAACTTCAGGAAACATGAACAAAACACATAATGAGGCGCTTCACATGAGTGATGTGAAGCACCTCGCGGTGGTTTGCAGGGAGTGTGGCCATTGCCTGCTATCCCTGCAGACGATCAAACATGTAGCCCTGGGCGGCCGGATCGGCCACCCATACGATTCCCCACTCTGTCCCAAAGCAGGTGGTGGCTGCGGGGATCGCAGGGCATTCTGGGAGGGACTCTTGGAACTGGGAGGCTGCTTGTAGCCTCCTGGCCAGGGGTCTACTTATATATCACTACGTGGTGGCACACGAGCAAATAAACAAGGTTTATGAAGCACTCGCTCCATTAACCTCATTTAAGGGGAGGGGGATTTAGGCGAGCTAGCCACCTTGTATCCACTGGGCTCGCCTGCGAGCCCGGTGGTCCCAACAAGCAGCAGAAAGTGGGCTAGGCTCCCTTAGACCGCTTTCTGGCAATTGTCAGAATAGCCTCAGCGTCTTGGAGGGACTGCAGTTGTTAAATATCTTCTCAAACTTGCCAAATGAATTCTCAAAAACATTTAAAAGAGCCTTTATTTTCAATTAATGATATCAAGATTGGAGACTGTATTTCTGTCTTGAACTTTTTCTTTACACCCTCATTCACCATTAGCTTTAGGTTTCTCTGCCTATGCAAATTGATCTATTTACCTGCCTATTCAGAAGCTGAAGTGCTAATTACTTGTGTAATTATGCTACTTGTCAAAGCATGCAAGTTGATTAGCTTGTATAGAAATAATTACTGATTAGCCAGGAGGAGGGTTAAATGACTGGTGAAAGTGAAGTGAAGGTTCTGAAGTCCGTGCCTTTTAAATAGTGTGCAAAAGATCAGCTTTACACTTTATTTGTTAAAGACTTTTGAACCTGACTGTTAGTTGTCCCTTTAACAGCAGTTTGTTCTGCAGCAATGGTGCAGCGGGGAAGTAGCTTGCCTAGGGAGCAAGAGGTTGCTGATTCAAATCCCCGCTAGTATGTTCCTAGAAACACCTATATTGGGCAGCAGCGATATAGGAAGATGCTGAAAGGCATCATCTCTGACTGCACAGGAGATGGCAATGGTAAACCCCTCTTGTATTCTACCAAAGACAACCACAGGGCTCTGTGGTTGCCAGGAGTCAACACCGACTCAGTGGCACAACTTTACTTTAATCACGTTTATCTCTATGCCACTAGAAGTGTCATCTGCTAAATTCTACATATCAAGCTGCTGTTAAAGGCCTAGGAGCATCCAGATGACAACCCTCCTTTATATGGCAATCATATTTGGGGACACATTAGTTTCTTGGTATTTCCTTGCTAACTGGACACCTTTCAAAGTGGTGATTAATTCTACTTAACAGTGAGAGAGCAACTGTCCCTATTCAGTTCCAGTATAGTGTCCTTCTAGTGGGTGTTGCTGATGTCTGCCTTGTATTTCTTTTTAGACTGTGAGGCCTGTAGGGACAGAGAACCACCTTCTTCTTGTTTCTCTATGTAAACTGCTTTGAGAATCTGAGATTGTAAAGTGACATATAAATAGTAACAATAATAACAATAGGATAACAACACAAAGTGTGACTAGTAAACATTCCAGGCACTTGTATATGGGTGCTGAAGGATACAGATCTATTATTCACACGCACTGAAGCTCTTCTCACAATCGGTGAGAAGAGCTTTGGGGCTAACTGTGGGGAAGGAGGGTTAACCTTCCCTTCCCCGCAGATGATCCTCCATTGGTCTCTGGACAGGCGGATTGCCCACCCAGATGAGCAGCTGCTTCCTTGCGGTGCTCCCGCCCCTCACTCGGACACTCCAGGGGTCGGCTGCAGGGAAGTTTTGTTTTGTTGTGTTTTATGTGTTTATATTGGCTGCTTTTTAATGGTGGGTTGTGAGCCACTCAGAGAACAATTTATTATGGGGCAGCTAGCAAATAAATATTTTATTATATTAATTATTATGATGATGCTATTTACACACAGTCTACCAGATGTTATTGACTGGATTTGGTACTTTAATTATCAAGTCCTTTCCAAGGGTCTAGGATAACTATACAAGAATTAAAGAAGATATCGTTGTAGCATTTGTGCTGTCCCAGGTAGTGTGGCCTTCTGTAGTTGATGTGTTGTAATTGTTTTGATGCCCAGCATGCCGAGATGGTGTTCAAGTTCTTTTGGTACTGCACCAAGGGCACCAACAACTATTGGCACCACTATTGTTTTCTTTTTCCAGAGTCACTCAGTTTCATTCTGAAGGTCCTTGTACTTGGTTTTCTCCTCCTCCTCCTCCTTCTAGCAATTTATATCTAAACCTACAGTATATCTATATCTATAAAGCTGCTTGGGCCTCACTCACTCACTCACTGATATGAAACTCCCAAACCAAACCACAAAAGACAGAAACATGCTGTTTTACAGGCAGGTTCCAGACCTCATCCACACCACCAGAATAATCCTAATTTTCCAGAAAATGGAGAAACTCTCCCATTGGAAAAACACAGGAAATTATGCCTTCCGACAAACTTTGGTAGTTTTCTCGGGTACTTTTACAGACAGAAAGTCCAGAATTTCACAGAATGATGCAGAAACAAAGAAGCTATATTGTTTCAACTGGATTTCTGTCCGTGTCAGATTTCCATGAAATGTGAGTAACAAATCGAAAACACGAAAACTGTTTCATTAGATATCTTGGTTCATCTGTCTCATTCAGTCTCCTAGACTTTGTCTTTTTAGGGGTTCTTGGCAGCCAAACTATTACATGCTCAAAACAAAGCAGCTCTTCTGGTGGTCAACTAGCAAGGAGTGAAGGGGAGAGTGCATGGTCACTTTGTTGTACAGGATGAATGTTTGCAAATTGCAAGCCCTTTTACCAGTATGTATGTATATACTGTGAGGCTATTCATAAGGGCACCGTGTGCACCGCTGGGATCAAGCCACATCCTGGCGCTACCTCAGCCCCAAGCCCAGGAATTCACCCAAGCTTAACCTGGGTTTAAGGGCACCAGAGGGCCCTTAACCCCAGGTTCTGGGTCATGTGTCTGCATGGGCTGCAGGCAGCCAGCACACACAAGGCATTGGGTGGCAGGAGTAGGGATATGCACGGAACCACGGAGGCATGGTCCGGCTCTGGGGGGGAGTGTGTCTTTAGGGGGGGTAGCACTTACCCCCCCACCACCACTCTTCCCCCTCCGGCACTGGACTTTCTTAAAACATTCTTGGGGCAGCAGAATTCCTCCCTGCTGCCCCTGCCCCCGTCGTTGTCTTTAAAGTTAGCAAGCCGAAAAAGCTGGAGCCATGCATGCGCCCTCCGCAGTGTGCGCACATGCTCAATGCCGCCGCCGGCGCACGCACCACATACATCCCAATGATTTATGTGGCACGCGCGTGCCAGAGGCAGCAACAAGCACATGCGCGCCACAAAGGGCACATGCGTGGTTCCAGCTTTTTTGGCTTGCTAACTTTAAAGACAATGACGGGGGCAGGGGCGGCAGGGAGGAATTCTGCCGCCCCAAGAACGTTTTAAGAAAGTCCAGCGCTGGAGGGGGAAGAGCGGCAGGGGGGGAGTGCTATCCCCCCCTTAAAGATATACTCCCCCCCGCCAAACCGGTCGAATTCCAGACCGGTCCGGAGGCCTTTTGTGTGGCCCTGGACTGGTCCATGCACACTCCTAGGCAGAAGCACCTGGCAGAGGGGGGAATCCTTCAGTGCACAGTGCTCCTGGCACAGTGCTTTGAGGGATGCCGGAGGACTTCCACCTCCAGCTCCCTGCTCTGACGCTCGCTGCGGCATTGATTGTGTGCTGGGTGAGTGGCAGAGCCAAGAGAGCAAAATCGCTCATGTGCAGGGAGGCAAGAGCTTGTGTCCCCACCAGTCCCACTCTCATTTGGTCATGTGCATGACGTGTATGTGTGTGTGTAGCACTAATGTATGTAAAGAGCTGTTCCTGATCCCATTTAGGATGGGAGCATTAATGTGTAATACATATTATGTTTCTTTTAGAAATCTATAAATTTAGGCCAAAGTTCACTGCCCTAGGATGAACATTTCCCCCTCTGTGCACCTCCAATATATAGATATAGTTTATGCTATCACTGGTACTTTGTTACTGAAACACATTCCTCCCCTTTCCATATTCATCACCAGACAGCTGGAAACCTTCATAGGATGCCAAATGTGTGTGACCTACATTAGTAGCTGGAAGACATTTGCTGAGATGAAATCTTCGATATCGAGTCTTTTGGCTTAGATTTCTCAGAGAGTGTTATGTCCAGGATAATGGTGAAACAGATGCACCACTTTTCTGCTTTGTGGCATTTAAAGGCTTTGTTAATCTGCTTCCTTGCTTTAAATATCTATCTATCTCCCGAGAGGGCTCATTTATATGCCAACTCGTTTATTGTGACTAAGAAAAAAGAAAGAAACAGAAAAGACACTGTATTTCTACTTTTCCAGCAGCATTAAATAAAGCATCCCCAATCAGCCACATCACTGTCAGGCTATAAATATATTACTGGAATTGGTTCATTTGCATTTTGATGACATCAGCTTGTACTCAGGAAATCAGTTTGTTAGGCTTTTGTACTCGGTAGATTCTGTTCATTTCTTTCTCTTTTTAAAACATGGATTATTAATGAAATCCTTTTCGAGAGTGCATGCAGCACTGAATATATCAAGGTGAGGCATGCAAATCTTTTTGTTGGGTGATAGAATAGTTTTCCTTAATAGCTATACAGATTAAAGAAGGTAAGTGCAATGTTTTTGCTAAAGCCATCTAATTATGGGGCAGCGTGTTGTTTTTTTAAAAAAAGAAGCATTAACTTACCAACCTGGGATGCAATCCCTTACACTCATAGATGAAAGCTCTTCAGATTGGTGTGGTAGACTCAGTACGACACTGGTACAACAGTACCACACAATGGGCCATTGGTACAATAGGAATGGTGGGGACAGGGCAGGCTCAGGCACCTGTAAATGAGGTTGACACCTGTGTCAATGCTGGCATTGGCTAATCCCCAATGGCATCATTTAGGAGGTCAACAGACATTGTCATGTCCCTGCCCCTGGCTTCCTCTGCTAGGCTTCAGATCCACATATGCTTGTTCCTCAAGAGCACCCACATCTCTGGACAGCTCACAGATCCTACACTCTGCATGATAATTGCTATGCACAACTAAACAGGACTGTGCAAGATTTATATATATGAGGCATGAATTTCATATATGAATACATATACAAGGCATGAAGCAGGAGGCAATGCTTCAGAATACCATACATTATTTTCTCATCCATAACAAGGAAAGCAATCACAACTGCTTTAAAAGACAAAACAATACAAAACACCCTTTTCTTCTTGCAATTTAACCGTGATTGATGGACACTGTGACACCACTGATTGATGGACACTGTGAACCTTGCTAAATTTTATCCCCTACTGAAATCAGCTTGCCCCCATCCATTTAATTAAACCTGAATGACAGCCCGACCAGTGCCCAGCAGGCTCTTATGATCTATGTGTTGTCGAGGGTAGAGTATCAGACTAAGAGGTGATTCTCATGATCGCCAAAAAGCGAGATAAGCGAGCCTAGCCTGCTTTTTGACAATCGTGTGCTGACACAGGAGCCACGCAGCTCCTGGCAGCAAACCAACGGCAGCAAACCCCTCCCAGCAGCAAACCACCAAAACTACCCCTCCCCTTAGCCGAGGTTAACGGAGTGAGTGCTCTGTTAACCTCGGCGTTCTGCTTGTGTGTCGCTGTGGAGCGCAATGACACATGAGTAGACCCCCAACCGGGAGGCTGGGCTCTCCAAGGTGCCCCGCACACGCACGCGGTGCATTCCGGAACTTCTGGGGGCCACACGGCCCTTGATCCCCTCCGCACCTGCCGGCTCCATGATGGAGCCAGCAGTCATGTGGGCAGCCGATCCAGCCGCCCAGGGCTGCAGGCTTGCTCATCTGCGGGGAGAGTGGGCTAAGCCCGCTCTCTCCACCTAACCCCATCTGGCAAGTCTCACTGATCATGAGACTCGTCTCTAAGAATTAGAAGACCAGGTGTGGAAGAACAGCTATCCCAGTGCTACCACCACGTATGGAGGAACAGCCCTCTGTTCCTCCTAACCTTTTTACCACTGCCACCAAGTGGACTTTTGATGTGGTTGGATCCACTACAACAGCCCTTCCAAACAAAAAACAAAAAATCCTCAGTAGTGTGGAAAGGCTTATAGGTGTGTGTGTGTGGCGGGTGGTGGGGGAGCTTCT
Source organism: Hemicordylus capensis (assembly GCF_027244095.1). Taxonomy (NCBI): domain Eukaryota; kingdom Metazoa; phylum Chordata; class Lepidosauria; order Squamata; family Cordylidae; genus Hemicordylus; species Hemicordylus capensis. Next base: position 219,114,529 of record NC_069657.1, read on the forward strand.
ATTTTTTTTAAAAAAACTTTTGGAAAAATTGGTTCAATTAAAACATTACTTTTGCAGCAAAAAACAAACAAACACAAATTCAAACAAACAGAGCAGGTCAGGGAAAATAAAAACTGGGAAAACACATCTACTGCCTGACTCTATACTGGTTCCTACTCAGAATCCTCTGTGCTTTCTTGTCAGCTTCTGGCTTGCTGGGTGATTCTGATCACAGCATAGGTCTGGGGCTCAATCCAGCCTGGCTCTTCTTTTTCTTCTTTGTGACTTCAGTTGGATTTCTCTCCCCAGCAGACTGACTCCCAGGACTCTCCGTCTTCTTCAACCTTCAGCTCTGATTCTCTCCAGGAGACTTGACTTCTCTGGCTTCCAAGATTCTCTCCAGCAGACTCTCTCTCTCTCTCTCTCTCTCTCTCTCTCTCTCTCTCTCAGGACTCTGTTGACTTCACTAACCTCCTTCGCAAAACACTCCCAATACACACAGTTTCTCTGGCCCAACAGTTTTTTAAGCCATCCAATTAGAACAAACAAAAATTCCCTCCATTTCTTGAATTTCCCTCCAAAAATCAACTGTCAAAATGCTAAACCAAAAGGGAAACTATAGAAAACCAAGAATGACATTTTGACCCTGCCAGCCTTCTCCATGTTCAGGGATTTGCATACATATAGAAATCCTATTTACAATACTGCAGAGTTTTTATGAATATACTGTAACACAATTCATTTATCAGGGCTTATTTACAAGAGGTTTGAGAACATTAATACATGACACAATACAGGGGCAGGCTTATCCACTGAAACCCAAGAGGTCCAGGCCTCATTCCTTCACAACTGGCTTCAAATTCCCAGTCAGTCATAAACCTCACTGGGTGACCTTGGCTTAGTCAGGCTTCTCATTGGGTTTTTGTGAGTATAAAATTGAGGAGGAGGAGCAGGAGGAGCAGGAGGTGAGGAGATCCAAATAGGCTACATTGGCTTCCTTGAAGGGACAGAAGAATAAAAAGATAATAAATAGTGTCCAGAAGAATTTAATCTTTTCTCATTTCATGCACTGGGGCAGACTGAGCATGGCAAAGTGAGGAATCAGAGCCCTGAACAAGTATGCATAGAATACAGCTCTCAAACATTTGCCATAATGAGCTTACCCAAGCCAAGAAAAATGTTTGGAGCCTTGCCACACGCTGTTAAAGGATGATCAACATGTTACAGCAATTTAATAAGGGGTACTCAGAGACACTCTTACCTTTGGCTAACGCGGCTCCCCTGGCTGGTACTGGCCTCCATGGCCTGCCGTGGCTGCCCACGGGGAGGCCTGAGGAGGAAGAGGACCACCATGGGGGAGGCCTGCTCAACTCACCCGCCACCCCCTCGGCCATGCAAAGGATCAGTGCAGCACAGGGCTTCTTTTAATCGCGGGGGGGGGCTTGTGGTGGTGGGGCTTGCGGCGGCGGGGGGGGGCTCATGGTGGGTTGGAGGGAGCTCCGAAGCCCTTCAGGTCCAGGCTCCAAAATGACCTAGGTGTGCCACTGTGTCCATTGCCTGGCTCCAAAATTTAGGGGGTGGTTCCTAGGTCTAACAAAAATTTGCCAGAGGTGTCTAGTTTAGAGCTGCTTGACTTTCCCATCAGCTCAGGAGGACTCAGCTTCATAAGTTAACTCTTGTCTCCTCTGAAGCAGATCTTGCCCTAATTGGTTTGTCAATAGACTATGAATTCAAACATAATGCAGAACTGTAGTTAGCCCAAACTGTGGTCTGCAAACCAACTCCAACCATTCTATGGTTTTGGACCCTGGTTTGCTGGTCTTAAACAAACTACTGTTTGTGGGCAGGCTTGGGTTTAGACATTGACATAAACCATCGTTGAGCTACACAAATAATGTTTTTGTGTTACCCAGCTTGAGTAGAGTCATTATTTTACTCTGAAAAACTGCAGAAGGTAAAGAGAACTCCTGAATCAGAGCCACAACCTTTTCAAGTAACATCTGACATTTCCAGATATTTGTGCAGAGTGCTATAAAAGTTTCATCCAATTTTGAGGACACGTTGCATTCCTAATCCCGATCAAGCAATGCATTTAGAAAGACCATTTTCAATAAGGAAAAATGCATAAACATGTCTACTGTACCAGCTGCAAAGGATTAAAATGTAATGATTTATGATGCATTGTGCAAGTTTCTCAGAGCAAAACCGTTTCAATGATCTCCCCCAACCCTCGCAAAATGCCACTACAGCAACATGTATCAGCCCTTCATTAAAATAAAATGCACCATCACTGGAAGTGAAAGCAGAGAAATATTATAGGACTACTCATGAAGATAAGCTGATTAGAATGCAGACTGAATGCAGGGTCAATTAGTGACATCCACAACTGCCATATTAAGATAGATGAAGCTACTATTTGTAATAACTTGGATAATATGACGCAGTGGGCTGAACCAACCAAGGTTTGGTGTGTGGGGGGTGTGTGGCTGAGGTCAATGTTAAGTGTATTAATTACTACATTAACATTAATTATTGAAGATATCAATGAAATGAATTATTAGTTATGTCATGGATAAAGGCAATCTGGCCTTCCTGCTTGACATGACAGGAGCCATTTTTGTGCCAGAACTGCTTGGAAGCTGGAAAAAAATAACCTTTCTACCTTTGTGCTGTTCAGCAGTTTCTCTGTACTTAAGGCATTACATTGATAAGGGACCAGTCTGACCTTAATGAGGACCAAAAAAATGCAACTAACCCAAACAATATCCCTGCCTCCACTCACAGCAACGTTTCAAGGACTAAATAACATAAATTAAATGGCTTGAATTAGGAGGGGCTATTGGAGTGAAAGTTTCTCCATAATTAGCCATAGGGCTCTAGAGCACATACAGAAGGCATCAGGAGCTGACCAGGCAGTCAGCCCAGCCCTATGGCTGAGAAATGTAACTTTTAAAGATACTTTTAAAGAAGCAAAATTAACTGTATATTATATCCTTTACGCATGTTTTTTGAGATGCTAGGATGAACTATCTTTTGTATGCAAGCTAGTGTCAGCGTTTTGGAGCCAAAATACAGTATTATTTCAAGTACCCTTTTAGATCAGGAGAGAGAGAGAGTTTTTTCAAGCCTTGATTGTTTATTATTTAATTTTTGCATGCTTATGTTTAAAGATGATCTATTCTAATCTATGCACTTCTTTTGATGCAAGCCTTTTCATTGTAAAATTTGTATTTCATACCAAAACTCTGCATTATATGGTTTATATTGGATTTTGTTAGACAATAAAAGCTATGTACAGAAGAGAAAAAGCCCCAACCTATAATTTGTCCAAACTATACCCCTGTATTAACAGAGGATATTTGTTTCACGTTAAAGAGGTGTAGACTGGGATAATTTATTCCCGGAAGCTGTACCCTTTTTGCACAGAAGAGTATCATCTTGACAGTTACTTGTGGATCTTCCTGCTTGCCCATCAAGGAGCCCACAAGAAACCCCATTTTAACCAAAGATAGTAACCAGAAACTAGGCCCTGTCCCTCCTCTGTTAGTGGGTAGGGATGTGCACGGAACCGCAGCGGGGAGGCTCAAAGGCAGCAGGGGCCTATCTTTAAGAGCAGAGGTGGGTGCACTTACCCCTTCAGCTGCTTCCCCCCCCACTAGTATTCATGTTTTACAAAGCTCATCAGGGCAGCAGCATATCTCCCTGATGCCCTCTTGCCCCTGTCTTCCAGATGTGACCAGAGGTCGCCGATGTGACTGCGCGTCCCGGCACAGGTGTTGGTGCACAGGAGACTTCTGGTCATATCCGGAAGACAGGGGCAACAAGACGGCAGGGGCAACAAGGCTGCCCCAATGGGCTTTGTAAAACACAGATGCCAGCAGAGGGGAAACGGTGGGAGGGGTAAGTGCACCATCCCCCACTCTTAAAGATAGACCCCCTGCCGCTTTCAAACCAGCAGAACCACCAGTTCTTTGAACTGGATCGGAGGCCAATAGGGCCCCCGAACCGGTTCTGTGCACATCACTATTAGTGGAGTACCTGGGTGTTCGGTGTGTATATGCCAGCCCCAAACACCTGGGTGTATGTCAGCCCCAAACAGAGACCGCTCCTAAAATGTGTTGCTTTCAGGTGGCTTACTTGGGAGTTAGCCTCACTGGATACATCACTGGACATATTTCCCAGTAAACATGAAGAAGACAGTGCTGTAAAGCAATTTCCAGAGAGGAGGGAAAATGACCCTGTAGTGATCAGTCACTGAACAGCCCCTCCTTTCCCCTAAAGAGTAAACCCTGTCCTGACTGACAGGCAGTGACCTCTATGGATCAGCTACTCAGCACATGGTGGGAAGGACCTTGAGGGCCATGAGGCGTCTTCTTTATGCAGAAGAAGCTAGGCTGGAGGAGAGAGCAGGACATGCAGCCAGGGAAAATGGCTGCAAAAGGGATGACTGCAGCCCCAGGGAGATAGGACTACAGGGGCTTGAATTCTCAATCCCGGAGTTTCGGGTGAGTTCAAGGGAGAAGGAAGCCAGGGCTTTCTGGCTTCTGAAAATTTAATCTAGGGAGCCGTGTGCTTGTCAGTTTGCGTCAGAAACTTATCTTTGCTTTTGTGTGCTTTGTGTATCCTTACAACTGTTCTATGGTGTTTTATCTGTAATGTAACTAAGCTAAGAAATGGTGAACCTGTTCCATTCCAACAGGGCATTGTAAAAGACTTTGTAAACTTTTAAAAGTGCTTTTGGATTTTCCTACCTCCCTATTCTTTGCAACAGGTGTGCTCTTTGGAAGTAATCGTGTAACCTACTGAGTGTTCCTTTTACCTGTAACTAGAAGCGGAGAAAGCCTCAGACGGAAACAATCTATAGTATTTTGAATGACGTTCCCCCCACCCCACCCGGGGTTTTTCTTTTTGCTGTTTGCAACTTTAAAAAGCCTCTCTGGGTGGATTTTAAACTCAGGAAAGTGGGGGCTCGGAAAGGGCTTGCTCTGGTGCAACACACAAATCAGGTTTGATTGCTCAGCAACTCTACCAAGTTTTCTCACCATGTTTAAGCCTGCACATGGCTTTTTGTGTGGTCTTTGTGTACTTTTCCAATAGTAAAGAGAAGGAGAGCTTCCCTGGAAATTCACTCAAGCCAGGGGGGAATAAGCTCTTGATAAGTGGGAGTGGTGGCAGCATATTATCTACCAGGAAAGTTTTGGGAAGCAGTCTTTGTGGGTGAAAGCAAGGGAGAGGATGATTCACCATTTTTCTTCCCCTCATGTGAGCTTGTTCTAAAGCAAAGGCTGGGTTAAATCTGTAACAGATCTCCTCTCAGAGAAGAGGGAGCTGACTGAAAGAGTGACCCTCTACTTTTCTGGGGTGTGTTCTGCCTGTGTCCACCAGATGCTGCTGCCACTGCAGGTCCATCCCACTCCAGCCATCACTGCTGCTACCCACCACCACCACCATTAAAAGTGCTGACAGAGGAGGGTGTGCATTCACACATATGGGCAGGATTCCATTTTGGACTAGAGGACCGTTTGCAGCACTAGGCTCCCTTCTAACCCAGGCAGGGGGATGCTTGTCCATCTTTTTCTATAAATGAGGCTCTTGCAACCAGTGAAGCGAGAGGGGTGAAGATTATTTATTTATTTATTTATTTATTACATTTATAAACCGCCCCATCCAAAGACTCTGGGTGGTGTACAACAAATTTAAAAAGACATAAAAACACACACCATTTAACACACAGTGCTATGAACAATATAAAAACAATTCAAAAACAATTTTTAAAACTATTTAAAACTAATTAAAATGCTTTAAAAACAATTTACAAACCCTGGAAGGCCAGGCCAAACAAGTAAGTTTTTAGGTCTCTCTTAAAGGCCGACAGCGAGCCTAAACTGCAGATATCTGTGGGGAGTGCATTCCATAGGCCAGGAGCTGCTACAGAAAAGGCCTGGTTCTGAGTTGCCACCAGACGTACCGGTGGCAGCTGGAGACGGACCTCTCCAGATGACCTCAACTTGCGATGGGGAACATATAGAAGAAAGCGCTCTCTAAGGTAGCCCAGACCCAAGCCATTCAGAGCTTTAAAGGTAATAACCAGCACTTTGTATTTCGCCTGGAAACATATCAGCAGCCAGTGCAACTGTTTTAAGACAGGAATAATATGGTCTCTCTGGGTTACCCCAGAGACCAGTCTGGCTGCTGCATTTTGAACTAACCAAAGTTTCCAAACTATGTACAATACAAAGGCAGCCCCACATGGAGCGCATTGCAATAGTCAAGCTTGAACGTTACCAGCTGAAGCACCACTGTTTTGAGAACATTCTCTTCAAGGAATGGATGCAGCTGTCGAATCAACCAAAGTTGATAGAAAGCGCTCCTGGCCATAGCCTCCACCTAAGATACCAGGGTGAGGCCAGGATCCAAGAGCACTCCCAAGCTGCGTACATGTTCCTTCTGGTGGAGTGTAACCCCATCCAGCACAGGAAGATCGAACTCATCCCTTAAATTCTGATCCCCCACAATGAGCACCTCCATCTTGCTTGCTTGGATTCAGCTTCAATTGTTATCCCTCATCCATCCCATTATTGCCCGTAGGCAGGTGTTTAGGGAGTAAATGCCACTTCATGATGATGATGATGATGATGATGATGATGATGATGATGATAAGGAGAAATTGGGGTGTCAGCCCAAAGAATTAATTTCAGGCTCCATAGGAAAACATTGCTGTGCCTTTTTTATTCAGAAGAATACACTGTACTATGACCTTAAATTAACTAGGTCAGTAGGTGAAAGGTCTAGCAATAGTTTCCTATGCAGCCCAAAATTAATTATTTAAAAATTCATAAATAAATAACAATAATTCCTAGCAACTTGGGGGTGCATGGGGCAGCTGAGGCCAGCCCTTCAGTGCTCCCAGGACAACTTTGGGATGCCCTGGCTAGACCCAAAGGGGTGGGGTGGGGCTGCCACAAATCCCCATTATTCCCTATGGAAAATAAAAAATACTTCAGAAATTCACTAATAATCAGAGGTGTCTGATTGCCTTGGGGTTTGGTGGGTGGTAGGCACCCCTGGGTGCCTACCACCCACCCCACTTTTGTGCCCCTATCATGATACCCACCCACCCACACACTGACACAACTAAGAAGCCAGCCAACTGGGAACCAAAAAAAAATCACAGAAAGAACTGCAAAGCCAAGGGGATCAAACCAAACACCACAACAGCACAGACTAGCTACACAACAACAGCCACAAACCAACAAGACCTAACTAGATGGCTCAAGGCAGTCAAACCAACCAACCCGGCATGCAAACTGCAAAGAATTTAGGCACAAGGCAAAAACAACACACCAACATACTGCTGGCAATCACAGAATCAATAGCTCAGCCAATGCAAAGTCAGCAAATTGAGCAAAACAAGTCTCACAAAATGGAGGACAGCTGATGAGCCGAATTGAGCAAAACAAAGTGTCACAAAATGGAGGGCAGACCTAAAATGGACCCTAGGAGCTTTGAACCGGGGCCAGTTTGGTTTGAACTCAGACTGGCAGGGCAAAACCAATGCCCGGTTTGGTCTGAGTTTGAACTGTCAAACTGAACCAGTTCGAACTCGAACCAGTTTGCACATCCCTATCCTGCTGCTGATACAGGATATCCCTGATGCAGATGAGCAAAAAAAGGCCCCATGAGCTGGATCCAGGCCCGGGGCCTTATGTTGTGCAGGCTTGTCTTAGATTAACAGGCAGCTTTTGAAGTAGGCTCCACCCCAGACGTTGCCAAACAACAACAACAGCTGAGCTTTGCCCCTGAATCTGCCATCAATGTCAGACTGTAGCCCCAGACCTACCACACAGGGCTCTGCATCCAGTTTCGTTCAAACAAAAACACAAAGTTCTCTAGTTCTCACACTTTGGCAGCTCTTGCTTTTATGTTGTCACCCACGACGACAACAACAAATATTTATATACTGCTTTTCAACCAAAGTTTTCTAAGCAGTTTCCATAGAAAAATAAATAATGAACCAATAAGATGGGTCCCTGTCCCCAAAGGACTCACAGTTTAAAAGAAACATAAGGTAGACATCAGCAACAGCCACTGGAGGGATGCTGTGCTGGAGTGGGAGAGGCACCTAACGGGCTCCAGCCTCAGACTTCACTGAAGTATCAGGATATTTGATTTCAAGAGCTGAGAACCCTAAATGTGGGCCTAACAAACGGAGAACCCTAAAAACGTTGTGGAGACAAGGTGCCCTGGCTTGCTCTTGGAGATTCTATTGGCAACAGACAGAAGGCAGGAAAGTCCCCTGTGGAGGATTCCTGTTTTCCATGCTTGGGTTATAATAAACAAAACAAATGACGTAGTAAGCCAACTTAAGTTGCTCAGCTGTTCTGCTGGATTACATGTGAGGAAGGCAGAGATGCTGCAGCTCTCAGACTCTAGTTACTAATCCTGTGCCTGTAATACAGCATATTAAGGGTTCTGATGTTACATATTTACGAATGGCTATTTTAAACTCCAAAAGCGAGAATACATTTCAAGTAGGGTTGCAAAAAATACACTGATTAAATCACTCCGCTGAAGTCCTATTGAAATTAAGGCTCCTTTAGAGTAACTCTTGAGTCCTATTTGTTATAGAGTAACAATTGTTATAGAGTAATTGTTATAGAGTAACAATTGAGTCCTATTGAGTAACGTAGTCTGGATGTCAGCCACATACTGGAAGTCAGACAATAAGGCTATTCACATGACCTGGAACTGGGTGGGCAGGCGGGCAGGCAGCCAAGGATGAGCTGACCTTCCTCCCAGATGATCCAAGTGTGTTGGTGGGACATGCAGACCACACATGCTCACACTGCTTAAAGCAGCGTGGAAGCAGTGTGGATCTCTGGAGGCCCAGACAATGCATCCTGGTCTCTGGATATCCCACCATCCACTGCACGGTGAGAGCAGTGCATTGGGGGAATCCCCCGTGAGTCAGGTGCTCTAGGCGCCCGACTCTGTGAGTGCTCAGGCTGCAAGCAGCCCAAGCAGCACACACACGATCCCAGTCCTGGTACATGCCTGGTACGAAACTCAGTCTTGGGGCCACAGCAGTGCCGGGATTGGGCTCAGCAGTACACACGAGCAGCCAAACCCAGCTGGGCTGCCCAAGCCTTGGCTTGGCTGCCTGTGTGCATAGCCATATCGTATTTCACAGTTATCAACTATCATTAAAACTATAAATAAAAATAACTCCCAAGTTGGCATTATGTACGGCACATGTTTAACATGAGATGGGACAAACTGCAACTAAGGATGGTTCTGTGAACTGATGTGACAAATTCATTAATGATATACCATGGCACAGAAGAAGCTCTGAGTATTTTTACACAAATATCAGCAACTGTCCATGCTAGTAAACACACACCGTTTAAATCATTCAGTCAAAGTGGGATCCTGAGGATAATGAAAATGAGCAAACCAATTGCACGAGACCACAACAAGGAGGTTCTTGATAGAGCACACAATATCTCCTGAAGCTGGCTTTTAGAAGTAAATTTTAATCAAAATCTTTAATTTCTGACAATGTATTGGATTTCACAACTATATTCTGAAAAGACTGGGTGAGCTGTATTAGGAAGCTTTAATAAATTCCCATTGAGGCATATTTCCCCATCTTCTTGCCTCACCCCAGCAACCAGCTGGAGGCAACATGGCAATCTACTTACAGCTCTGTGACTTCACCACAGCTCGAGAGCCAGCACTTCAGGAATGCAGACATTGGCTGACATCCAGACTAAGTTCTTCAGTACTACTACTCAGGAATTACTCTAAAGGACTACTTAATGTCAATAGGAAATTAATTACTTCCACTGAGTAATGTAGCCAGGATATCAGCCACTGGTATGAATTCTTTTGATTCCTCAACTGACTACTTTTTATTGTTAAGTTACATCCTATTGCCTGTTAGCATCATATGACAAAATCTAGCCAAAATTAAGTTTCTAGACCAGTGTCAATCCAATAATATGAATATGATCATAAAGTTGCTGATTTGGAAGGATCATGCAATTAGGGCCGAAATCAGTGACTTTAAACTCAATTGGGCAAGGTGCAGGCTGAAAATATCTTTTCTCAGGGAAGTATCAGGACTGGGAGACTATATTGTATGGGGTGCAAGGGGATTTCCATGTGTATGATGTCACCCATAGTGCTGTCACAGAACAACAGACCTGAAATCTGCCCAAGCCCAGGATCAGCCATGGAAATATTTCAAATACTACCCTCTTCTGAAAACAGCACCCAACCCAATACCACATGTTTTTTTGGGGGGGGGGGATATTCCCTTAAAAAATCACTCAGGGCTGTTTCACTCACACATTTGATCGCTTAATTAATCAACACTGTATAAACTGACTTCAATAAAAAAGTATTGTGTTTGGGGTCACATCATCTGCCATATTAGTTCTGTGATGGCTCATTCATACACACAGGTTATTACTGCTAACCTTTTTGAACTGCAGATAAGGGTTGACATCTGGGCTCTTGACACATGGTTATAGCAAAAGAATCTGCTGGCAGTATTGATATAAGGAGGTACATAATGCTGATGGCCCACCTCTAGGAGTATATTCTGCACATGTAGTACTGATAAGTAACAACATCCATTTGCATTAATATTCTGCATGTATTGTTAATTGCAAAGTGAAATAAAATATATTAGACACTGCTGCCCATTTTTGCTGAATAATTGTAAGTACCCTAAAATGTTTCAGTAATGGAGAACAGAATTATCCGAACATTCTACACTGTGAGATATAATTATCTTAAAATTTTCCTTGTTATACAATGTCCATAGAACTGTTTATTTCATAAACTGTAGCGCTCTCCCATGACTCAGCTATCACAAGGAGCATGTTTATAGCACAGGAAAGTTCTGTTTATAATATATGGTCAGGATTTCACCCAGCACCACTTCGAAATATATTCAGCCTTTCAGCTGCAGTTCAGTCCTTTCCCACTTACTCCATTTCCTCTTTGAGCATATGCTCCTCTGTATGCTCTCTTGCTGTGCTGTGCTTTGCCCTTGCTCGAATATTTAAAGTGAAGCCAGGGGCGTATCTATAGGGGGGCAGGGGGGGCACGTGCCCCAGGCACTACTTGAAGGGGGGGCGCAATTTCTTAAAATTAAATAATTTTTTAAAAATGGCCACCAAAAACAAAATGGCCACTGGGCATGCTCAAATGGCCTCTGTGAGGCGCTAGGGCATGCCACGCCTCGCAGAGGCCATTTGAGCATGCACAGTGGCCATTTTGTTTTCAGCGGCTATTTTTAAAATATATATATTTTTTAAAATGACCACCGCACATGCTTAAATGATGCCTGTGAGGCCCTAGAGGCCAGTGGGAGGAGGGGGAAACTTTGCAGAATCCCCACAGCCTTTAAGATGTCCCCCGAAGGGGCTACAGGTAATTTTTTTAAAAAATTAATATAATATGTCACTGTACACATATTCAGATTGGCACTATGTACAGAGAATAAGGGCTTGTGAATACTGAGCTGAAGTTTATGAGCTAAGATTGTATCCATTTGCTCTTACTTTGCTTCTTGTGATAAGTGAGTTAAATGTGATGTCTTAATAATATGGCTATTAATGATCAGTTTGTCTTTGAATCAATGTGAAATCCTTAGTATTAAGGCCCACTGGGAGTTTCTTGCTCTTTCTCTCATTTTTACTGTCTTTCTGAAATACTAGAATATATTCCAAGCAGTGACACAGTTTACTCTGCATATCATTTAATTATTTTCAGAGTATCTGGGAAAAGTCAAATTCTCCATTTATTTTTAAAACTTATGTAATCGTGATGCTACAATGCATAGCAGAGAATTAGACAGGCACTTCTTTTAGTTTTTCCAAGTACAACTCCACATAATATTTGGGGATTTCATGAGCCCCAGCATACTGAAATTTGTCGTTTTCCAGCATTTTAACCTGAGCTATCCAAACAAATTAATGATAGCCCCACAATTTGGATAGTTTTAAAAAATAAATCTGAAGTGGTAGATAGGAGCTTGACCACATGTATGATATTGGTAATTTTTGTAATTTTTTAAATTTTTAAAATAAAAGTTTTCTGAAACATGTGTGTCAGTCAGATGTATGTGGGGGGGCGGCGGGGGGGGCGCAATTTCAGTGCTTGACCTGGGCGCCATTTTCCCTAGTTATGCCACTGAGTGAAGCCCATTGTATGTGAGCATTAAATGGTACCACTCATTAAATAAATCACAATTGCATACAAATGTGCAGTGACATGGTAAGACTAGCTGCTATAACTCTAAAACCTGTCTATACTAGCATTCATCATGACCACATCTGGAATGATATAAACAAAGTAAGGACCAAGCCAAATGAGATGGCAAGAGGTCCAGAGGGTTGTTGTTTGTTTGTTTGTTTGTTTGTTTGTTTTAACAGCAGTTGGGACAAGGTAAATTGGTTGGAAAATAAGGTTAGCTTTTCCCCCATGGTGCTTTTCTAAGCTAAATTCCCCAAAAGCTGCTATGTGCCCTACAGGGATAAACATACCGGTACCATATTGGTAGGTTTCCTTCATAAGTGGGACCATTTTAACAGGGAAAATGGTGAATAGGGAAAGGGCTAAGCTTCTATCCTCTAGCAACATGGTTGCAACCCAATTCATCCTCCTCCACAGCTATTCTTAAGCTTTAAGAAATGCAGGTGATATTCTGCCATCTGATCTCCTGTAGTCCTGAGAACACAAGAAATCCTTCCCAGGAATAATGCCAGGTAGTTGAATCCACTAGGTCCTGATACCATGTTCTCCAGTTCACTGAACATCATGACGTTTCAAGATGGGTCTTGAGCCAGGACTGTCTAGTATAGCTGTTCAGGGCACTCGGTAGCAGAGGTGCTGGGAGCCTTCTTTAATAGCACTTGGCTACAAAGCTGCCCCTATCAGTTGAGGAGGCCAAAACATTTGCCCTCAGAAAGGTGAAACCTGCTGCTCACAAATAAATGCTCAAACATTTTTAGTTATTCCAAACTCTCTCATAACTTTACTGAACAAAACTGCACAGTCAAGTATACTAGCTCCCATCTCTCTGTTCCTTTCTCTTCTGCCTTCACCTCCTGTGCAAGAGTTTCCTTATTTTAAGGGGACAGCTGCACTTAAGAACATAAGAACAGCCCTGCTGGATCAGGCCCAAGAAGGCCCATCTAGTCCAGCATCTTGTTCCACACAGTGGCCCACCAGATGCCACTGGAAGGCCACAGGCAGGAGCTGAGGGCCACCCTCCCTCCTGCTGAGCACTGGCACACGTTGTAGATTCTAGAACATCTCTCTCCTCACTGGCACTATACAGAGACGTAAGTTTTGGGCGGTATAGAAATATGTAAAATAAAATAATAAAATAAATAAATAAACAGGCTAGTCACAAAATGTATATAACTTTGGTGCCCATGTCTAAACAGCCAAGCAGTCACTTCACTATTTGTCAGGCTCTTGACTCAGGACTCCTGCTTATGGTTCTTCTTCTTCTTCCTCCAAAACTTTACTTCCATAGACAATTTATCTGATAACATCATATTCAGCATTCACTATTGTGCATCCCCTTTTGCAAAGATACCTTGTGGCACCACCACTTTTGGCCATCCCCAACATTATGATCGCACTTGTCTGCAGGGCAGGCCAACCTAAGTGGGACACAAGGCAATGTGCTGATTGTGAGGGTCACATACTCACTGAGCTTGATTATGTCCAGGCTCAAACACCTGCCAGCATGCCCTTATAGCAAATGTCTTTCTAATAATGTGATAGTAATAGCATAGCAGTACTAGAATGGAGAAATGGTCTTTGACTGCTTTTTGGTAGCAGCAAAGGAACAAAAACAAAAACAAACCCAAAGGGTCTTGTCTTCTGGCTGCTCAAAGATGCCTTGTGGCAAAAGCATAAGCCACAAGACTCTTGGTTGTTCTTTCTAGTGTGTTAAGTGCCACTCTTTTCATGTCGGGGCAATTTCATTACCTCAATATGTGAAGCTGTGGTAGTTAAGTCCCCAAGTTAAGTCCTCAAATGAGGGCCTTGGCACTTTAAGAGGATTTATCTGAATCAGCCCTGAGACAATTTACTTTTTTGCATAGTATTGGAGAGTGGTCTTGTGAATACCTTTTAAGGTTATAGTCACAAGGTCCTAACCAACCTTCAAGGAAGTTTTGTGAAAACTATACTCTGTGAGGTGAGGTTCTAAATCACAGTATATTTGTGTGTTGTTGTTTTTTTATTATTTATTTGATTTATATACTGCCCTTCCAAAATGGCTCAGGATGTTTATCAGTGCAGAGCTGTGAGTTCTAATACATTATCATGAATACTCATTCAAGAGCTCTAGGCTGCAGTTCTGCTATGAAAAAGCACATAAATGTCATCTGTACAGGCTATTTTTAGGGTGGGGAAATGTGTGGATACAGAGATTTGGCCAGATTGTCAGCAGCTGCATTCAGTTACGAAAAGATAATTTTATTTTCTAAGGCAATATTACATAAGGTACAAGATTTTATCATTCAGTACGTGTTGTGTGTGTGTGCAGTTAAGGACTCTAAAATGTTCTGAGCCTCAATAAAAAGAGATTAAATTTCAGATCATTTTGAGGGGTTTTCAAGGAGTAATGAAAGAATAGGTGGGAAGTCCCAAATTAATGTGTATCCAGCCCACCTGCCATCCTTGCTTACTGCAAAAGGGGCCCCAAGAAAATGGGAGCATGCGGGGGCTGGGAGGGAAGTCAGGTGGGAGACTGGGTGAGGCAGGCTATGTCCCCAGGTTGACTGGCAGAAGAGCGGGCAGCCAGACTCGAGGAGCTGGCCCGATGGGCTGGACGGCACCCGATGATTACTCCAGCAGAGCGACGAGGCTGAGATAAGCAGAAGTTATCAGAGTGGGGAAGGGGAGGGAACAGAGGCATATCTAGGGAGAATAGCGCCTAGGGCAATCACTGAAATTGCGCCCCTGTCCAAACATCTCACACCCATCTTTAAGTTCAGACACTTTCAGGAGAAACAGGTTCTAAGCAACACACACATGCATACATACACACACACACATACAACCACACATGAGGCACATATGTGCCAGTCGCTTTCTCAAGGAAACGCAGCACATCCATGTGCTGGGCATGCCTCCATAGAGCTAAGCAGTGAAAGCTCTCTTTAGCAAATGCTCTGCCACCTCAGCACACCTCACTACAGGTTGCTGCCTCCAAGAAATTCAGGGATGGGTTTTTTTCTGTCCAAACAGCTTTTGCCTTAAAGGGAGATGGTTGCAATGGGAAATCCTAGGGGCCCCAAACAATCTGAAATTATCCAGCAGCTTACAATAGGCTTGGATCCAGCAGCCTGATCAGGAAGAAGGTGGAAGTTGCAACTAGCCACAGAGCAGCAAAACAGTGTGATATTCAGTGGGGGTTTTTTAAAGCACCACACAAGTTAAAGGCAAGCACTTTCCAAGTCTGAAATCTGACAAACCTTATAATCAGATTGCTTGACAAATATTCAGATAAAGATAGAGCTCGGTATAGAGAATTAAACAGCATGCGAGTGAATATTTCCATTTTATTCCTTGCCTCTCCCCACCACCCTTCAGTTTTGCCAACTTACAAGGTATTAAACCAACATTCTCTTTTTAAGGGATATTTTGTCTACTTACTTTTGTACCATTTATATCTGTTTTTTAAATGCTCAGGTTGCCCTTGCCAACAACTTTGCATTCTTCTGACTCCCTAGATCAGGTAAAAATCTAGACTTGGGTCTTGCAGAGGCCGTTTGAGCATGTGTGGTGGCCATTTTTATTTTCAGCAGCTCAATGGTCCCTGCGAGGTTCTGTGCCTTGCCAGGCCTCACAGAGGCCTTTTGAGCATGTGCGGTGACCTCCAGACTGGCCACCGCACTGATCTTTGTAGTCCCAAACAGGCCTGAAAATTAGCCCGAGAAAGGCTGCAGCAGTGATCTAAGAGGCCGGCGGGGGGAGGGGAGACCCTTGCAGACCCCCCCCCATGGCCCTTAGGAAGCCCCCGAAGGGGCTACAGGTAATTTTTTTTTTAATTTAAAAAAAATCCGAGAATGGGGGGAGGGGCCAGCATGGCATTGGCACCCCCCCAGTGGCACCTAGGGCACGTGCCCTGGCTGCCCCCCCTAGTTTCACCTATGGGAGGCAAGTGAGCAGAGGGAAGGAAGGGAAAGGGATGAGTTGAGGGCATTAATAAAGACTATGGGGGTGGGTATTGGACGAGAGAGGCTGGAGTGTTCAGCTTGCGAAGCAGCTTTAAAATAAGTCAGCCCATGATGAGGATCAGACACAGTGGAGAGTCTCCCGGTGAAGAGCTAGCCCCTGATAGAATGTGCCTACACAGGAGGACACGGGTGCTGCTAAGTTCCTCCCCTTTCACCTGAGGCTTGGCTGGGAATTACAGCTGATTAGGGATGTGCATGAAACCACGGCAGGGAGGCTTGAAGGTGGCAGGGGTCTTCCTTTAAGAGCAGGGGAGGGTGCACTTACCCCTCCCGCTGCTTCCCCCCCACCGGCGTCTGTCTTTCTTAATGCCCATTGGGGCGGCAGCGTACTTCCCCGTTGCCCCCATCTTCCGGATATGACCGGAAGTTGCCGATGCACGGCACAGGCACATGTCACGCATGTCTCTGCTGGTGCATGCAAGCGCGTCAGCAACTTCCAGCTGTATCTGGAAGATGAGGGCAATGGGCGGCAGGGAGGTACGTTGCTGCCCCGATTGGCTTTAAGAAACACGGGTGTTGGTGGGGGAAAGTGACAGGAGGAGTAAGTGCACACTCCCCTGCTCTTAAAGGGAGACCCTCGCCGCCTTCGAACTGGCAAAACCACCAGTTCCGAGCACATCCCTGCAGCTGATCCCCAGCAGGAGGCCCTGGGTAGGTCCAGTGGAGGAACAATGTGTTTGTGCAAAAGTGCAAAAATAGCCACAGGACAGCAAATTCTTCCAAAGGCAGGGCCAAATATACATATTCACTCAACAACCTAGATTGCAGGAAGACGGTCATGAGCATATAGGCCACAGACTGTCACCACAATCTTGACATTCCCCCTCAATGTTTAGCTATCAGGTTCTGGCTGAATCTGTGGGCAGTCATACTCAAATCTAAACTTGGAGGGTATATAGAAACTGGAAGCAGCAAGACTAGAAGGCTGTTCTCACAACCAGCCCAAACCAGACAGGATTGGTTATGAGAAGTGCTGGGATTGGTCCCTTTTCAGGCATCCCTTCACCGGGTAGCCCAGATTTTGTACCGAAGCTAAAGGTGAGGTTGGAGGGTATGCTTCCTACCTCACCGCGTGGTTGTGTGGGCTCACAGGCTGCTAGCAACTCCTTTTGGGCTGCCAGCAGCCATTAAAGCCATAGAGACCAGGAGAAGGAGTGACCCAGGCTCAGGAATTTCCACAATGCACCACGCGGCTCGCACAATACATTGTGAGATATCTGGAGGCTGGGCAGCCTTACCACGACCTCTGGATCAGCGTGCCACTTGCTGCAGTGCCAATCATGTTGGTGCATGAATGCTGGTGCCTGAAGGAGAAAGGATCATGGGCGGAGGGAACGTTGTTAGGATCCTACCTTCCCTCCAGCCCTCCCCAACCCCAGCCCAAGCGGTTGTGTAAATGATCTTTAGACCTTGATGGGCAGAGATTCTGCTCTGTTGACCATGCAAGGGCAGAAGTTAACTTCAGCCTTTTCAATTCTAGAAGTTTCATACTGATTTTCAATCAGAAGGGCCAGTGTTGCATATCTTTGTTCGCTTTAGCCTGAAGAGGGCTCCAAGACTTGAAAACACACAGTCCCAGGTAAGTTGTGAGGTTCCTTGTTCAAGTCCCAGACTCTTTGACATTAACAAATACTCATTGATTAACTAATTTATACAAGGCCTTGTTGAAAACACTGTCATGACAACACATTAATTTGTATAGGTAATTTTCTCATATACATAAATTTTAATAACCACTGGTATTTTAGTACTTTCTCATAGTAAAGAGCACCCTCTTCTTGGTTCAGCTTGAGATTGGCTTAGTATTTACAAGCTTTTCAGCAAGTATTCAGGCAAAGCTCATCTGTTTTTCAAAAATTATTTCCTGGCTTGTAATGTTGGTGAATGCATGTTGATTATACAACATTCATGTGCTTTGTCATATTGCTCTTTGAGAACGGTAGTTGCCAGCACCACTCTTGGCTGAGAGCTGCTAGGAATTTTAACTGGTCCAAAACAAAAACAAGCACGAAGGGAGTGTTTTAGATCTGATGGGAGAGAGCAACAATATGAAATGTTTGAGGAAAGCAATCAAGAGAATTGACTCAGACAGAAATTACTCATCAAACAAAAGACTGTTTAGGTGATTTAGGCACATAGTTCACAACAATCAGTATTTCATTGAGGGTAAGGGTTTACAATTACAAAATACTTGGGCATGTTCTTACAAAGCAGCTGGCTTGGGTTGCCTGATCTACTGAACCTGATGTGCAGAATCTTGTTTTACCTATTGAGCCAGAGAAGAACTTCTGAAGTAAATGGCTTTCAAGTAGACATACATAACAGGCACTACAAACTGGAAACATTCATATTCCAAACCATAATAAGATTTGGTAGCATTATTACTTTCACGTACTTCAGCAGAAGCTTATCTGGGCTAATTAAACATGGTAACACATGTTAGTGTCCAGTGTCATTTTTAAAGATCATAGCAGCTCCAGGTGCAGGTAATTTAGAGCAGAATTGACAGACAGGTTAAATGGCATATTGATCCTCTCCCTTACTCCAATTTTCCCAGTCAAAATTGCTTTTCCAGCACCATTTATTATTATTATTTGCCCCAGAGAGTTTTCACAAGTTCGCCTTCATAAATATGTATCTCAAAATCTGGGTGGGGGAATAGTAAGAAAGTGATTTTGAATAGAGAAACAGCAGCAGGAAACAGGTATCAAGGAAAAGTTTAAAGCACCTCTTCTCCTTTTCCTGCCACTTCTTTGGTCTGAGTTACCCCACTCCCAAAGCTTCTTTGGCCTTAAAAAAATCACATCAGGACACAGTTACATGCCTTACTGTGCAACTTGTAGTTAGCAACGTAAAGGAGTAGTTTTTAAGTCTACTTTCCTTAAGGAAAGTGAGCTTATGAGATAACCTATTATTCTTTCTCTGTGCGTCCATGTGTACAGGTGAAACTCAGAAAATTAGAATATTGTGCAAAAGTCCATTAATTTCAGTAATGCAAATTAAAAGGTGAAACTGATATATGAGACAGACGCATTACATGCAAAGTGAGATAAGTCAAGCCTTAATTTGTTATAATTGTGATGATCATGGCGTACTGCTCATGAAAACCCCAAATCCACAATCCCAGAAAATTAGAATATTACATGGAACCAAGAAGACAAGGATTGTAGAATAGAACAATATCGGACCTCTGAAAAGTATACAGTGTACTGTGCTTGATTGGCCAGCAAACTCGCCTGACCTGACCCCATAGAGAATCTATGGGGCATTGCCAAGAGAAGGATGAGAGACATGAGACCAAACAATGCAGAATTGCTGAAGGCCGCTAATGAAGCAGCCTGGTCTTCCATAACACCTCATCAGTGCCACAGGCTGATAGCATCCATGCCACGCCGCATTAAGGCAGTAATTGCTGCAAAAGGGGCCCAAACCAAGTACTGAATACATATGTATGCTTATACTTTTCAGAGGTCTGATATTGTTCTATTCTACAATCCTTGTCTTCTTGGTTCCATGTAATATTCTAATTTTCTGAGATTGTGGATTTGGGGTTTTCATGAGCTGTACGCCATGATCATCACAATTATAACAAATTAAGGCTTGACTTATCTCGCTTTGCATGTAATGCGTCTGTCTCATATATCAGTTTCACCTTTTAATTTGCATTACTGAAATTAATGGACTTTTGCACAATATTCTAATTTTCCGAGTTTCACCTGTATGTGTGTGTCTATGAACTTTGCAGTTCCTTGAGCACTATGAACCAAATTGGGTTCAGTTGTAGGGACACGTAGAGACACCTCAATGGCATAGTTTGTGATGATGTCATCCACCCTGATTCAAGATAGCAGAAGTATAAACTTTTGAGGCGCAAGTGGGCTAACTAGTAGACCATCTAGTTATTTATTTTTAGTTATTTGGAACTTTTTGTTGAAAAGCAGTATATAAATATTTGTCGTCTAACCAATCTAAACCAAATTTGGTACAGTTGTAGTGACTGACACACAGGGACACCTCAACGGCATCGTTTGAAATGATGTCATCCACCCCAATTCAAGATGGCAGATACATGAATGTTTGAGGTATAGCTGGGCTAACTTGTGAACCACCTAACCAATTTGAACCAAATTTGCTACAACTGTAGGGACACATACAGTAGGGATGGCTCAAGGACGTAGTTTGTTATGTCATCCACCCCAATTCAAGATGGTGGTGGCGTGAAAATTTGAGGCACAAGTGGGCCAACTTGTGGACGACCTAACCGATTTGAACCAAATTTGGTACAGTTGTAGTGAGTGACACATAGGGCCGCCTCAATGGCATAGTTTGTGATGATGTCATCCCCTCAATTCAAGATGGCAGACGTGTGAACATTTAAGGCTGAAGTGGACTAACTTGTGAAGATGGTAATTATCAATTAAGATTGTAGTGGAAGGAAAGTACACAGATTAAGTTGTTCTTACCAGAACAACTTGTATTAAATTATCATTATGGGGGTTTGACATCTCTGGGTATTTGGATTTTTCCTGGCAGACAAAAGTAGCACTGGGCCAAATTTAAAATGTTTCCTTTCACATAAACCAAATGACTAATGGCTTTTAAGAAACACAGCAATGGAGCAGTGGTTAAGAATGAAAAACTACAACATAAAAACTAAATGCTTTAGATAAGTAAAAGTGATACTTAAACTCTTGGACACTATGATGTCCTGTTTCCTCATGTACTTTACTATTGTAGCAATACATACTATATATTAATATATTTCAATTCATATTGTGAAATGAATGGAAAAATAAAATGACTGACCTTTGGCTGAACACACATAGCTGATGTATGAACTAAACAGCAGGCCACTTTTTTCACTCACTCTTCCACATTTCTCTCTTCACTTTCCCACAACCATATATAATTTGAAAAGCTTTTATAGCCTTTTATCTTATAGTTAGCATTCTGTCTCAGAACTGTCATCCAAGTCTTTTGTAAATCCTGTTTTGCCAGCTGGTTTGCAATAACAGTTTTGTTCCGTAAGTATTCTGTTATTCCCCAAATTCCCATCATGTTGTATAATATAAGACGCATGTTTGAACTTTGCAACTAGAAAAGAACGTAAGTCTGGAAATTCAAAATGCATGGTAATTCAAATGTTTAAGTTTAGAAAATTCAGAGGTTCTAAATTATATTTATTTTGATCCTCTTTCCCTAGTAGGTTGTATGAATTTATTTTAAATGTGTGGGGGTTTTTTGTATTTTTTTATTGCAATGTTATATCTTGTGAGCGGCCTTGGGTGTTTAAAAAAAAAAAGGAAAAGCGGGATATAGATATTTATAATAAATAAAGAAAGAAAGAAATATGCCAAAGAGTACACGACGACAGCCGGTGGATGGAGTACAAGACTGGCACTTGTATTAAGGAGATGTAAGTTCAAATCCCCATTTCAGCTGTGAAGCATATAGAGTGGTCATAGGAAAGAGACTGGCTTACATTTCATGCATCCAGCTGCACACCCACAAGGAATGTGGGCTTGCTGGCTCAGTGACACTGGTGTGGATGCTCCTACTGATGGCGGGGGAGGCTCTGTGCATCTTGTGTCAGAGCAGCTGCAATCTACTCCCATTGAGAACGATGGGAGTAGGTTTCAGTGGCTTTGACACAGCACATTTGAGCATGGAACCTCTCCTGCCATTGGTAGGAATGCCCACATGCTGGTGAGTGTCACAAAGCCAGTGAGCCTAAGTTTCTCTTGGGTGGCTGTGCAGAATGTAACCTACTGTCTCAGTTTAATCTTTCCCCCACAGGGTTGTTACAAGGGCAAAACTTAAAACTGCACGTACACCAGCCTGAGTTCTTCGAAGGAAGGGCAGGATACATATGTGATAGGTAAATGAAAGCAAATATGTAAGTGCAAGCAATCCAAATTATTCATTTCATCTTTATTCCTCAACTATATTCAGGAATGCTTATCTTATATGCAGAGGTGCACCTAGGTAATTTTGGAGCCTGGACCTAAAGGCTTTTGGAGGCCCACCCACCCACACAAACAGTATTTTAAACACATTTTTAATGTGACCACACTACCTGGGACAGACTAAAAAGGATTTGGAGGCCCCCAGGGTGTGTGGAGGCTCTGGACTTCAGCCCGAAGTCCAGGGGTAAGAGTACCTCAGCTTATATATAAATTTCACACTAGAGCTAAGTTAAAGATGGGGCTACAATATTGAGTGGCAGTGAAGACTAATGAAAGAGGGTGTGGTTAGCCACAACAAACTTGCCTGATGCAGATAGAAAACAAAAAATGTTTCCTTGTGGGGCCCCATGAAAATGAATTATAACACCTATAGATAATGTACATAGGGGGCAAGTAGCTGAACAAGAAACCAGCTGTGTGTGCCTCCCATGTGAAGTTGGAGAGACAAGAGCCTGATTCAGACCCGTTCACATGTTATGGTCAACACTCGTGCAATGAGTATATAATGTACACAGGTACAGATCTGTGCACAGGTATAGAAGTTCATTTCCTATCTGTACCATGCATTTGAAGGGCCTGTATCCAGGTTCACTTTTTAAATGAACACAGGTACATTCATTCACACAAACATGTGTACAAGTGTACATCTGTACACGCCACGCACACAGCACAATTTTGTTGTAAACTGCCTTAAGTTTTGGGTGGTATAAAAATATGTTAAATAAATAAATGTCTGAATCAGGCTCTTGCCTCTCCTACTTCACATGTTACCCTGAACATGCATTGACAGTGAGTGGAATTGTGCCCACTCACGCCTGTCAAGCTTATCCCCATTCCCATGCATATTTGGCATAACCAGTGCATAAAGCTCTTTAAGTGCAATCAAAGACCCTGGCTATTCAAGAGTCCCTCACTGCATATTCAGAGCTTATGAACATACACTCTGTATGCATGGAAGCTCCATCACAGGTATGCTGAATGTGTAAAGCAGTGGGAGCAAGGATGGTTGGCTAGAGCGGGGGGCAGGATTAGTGGGCATATGACTCCACTCTCCCTTGTGCACATTCAGTGCAAAATATGAGGAATCCTGAGAAGAAGTCACTAAACACAACAAAGGAGGTGTCAGAGGCCTGGTTATTGCAAACAGTAGGCAAGGTAGTAAACTTATTTCTGGGCTATATCACTTCAGAATGCAGTTGGGCACTTAGGTGACTGAATGCTTTTCCATACCAAAAAAACCAACCACCCTGCATTTAGAAAACTAGCATGTCAGAAAAAAGGACCTTTCTCCTTGACATCTAATTTTCTATATGCAAGGACTTAAAAAGAAGAAGAAGAATGCATTCAATCATGTGAACCCCAGCCTTCAGCCTGAAATGGTATAGTTCAGAACAGGCATACTGCTTAATTTGTTTTTTGTGAGAGCTCGCCCAAAGAGACAGAAAGAGAACTAGATTATACAAACAATCATAGTCAAAAGTATCAGGGCTGCTTCATATGCTTCATTTTGGCCCAGCTCAGATGATAAAACCAAGGTTTGATCCTGGTTTATTCTTATTCTGGTTAACAATTGCAGTTGCCTGAGTTTATATGTAACATGGAGCTGCCATTTGTTCTTAAAGTGAAAGCAAAAGTTTCACATGTGAAGAAAGGGAGAGGAGGGGAAGCGTGGTGAGCCTTTGGCTTCTTGCGGCTCACTCACAGTACATGATCATCTGAACTAGGTCATTGTCAACAAACCCACTGGATAATACTCAGTTCCATTTCCTTGGCAACTTCATACATCTGGTTTGCAAACACATTTGTTGCGTTCATTACCTGTTCTTGTGTACAGTACATATGATGCATTTTGTTGGTGTTCCTTAAAAATGTAATTTGTGACCCATCCCTTGGATTTAGCTTCTAGACATTAGCTGGAAATGCCACATTTAGTTGAACATAATAACTGCAACACCACAAAAGACATAACAAAGATTTGAAAGGCTAAGGAAGAGACTAGGGAGAATTATCCTTCTCCCTTTAAAGTCAACAGTAACACTGATTTTAATGGAACAGGATTTCAGCCTAAGAGGACAGGAACTGAAGGGCAAGAAAAAGATGGGGTGTTTTTTTTTAGCCATCACGGCGCTTCTACTGCAAACCATCATGGTGTTTCTACTGCACTCCTCTAAAATACTGTACATTAAAAACACCCACTAAGTTCACTTTTGAGAATCCAAGAATAACCATACTTTCAATTGGCAATTACAAAGTACTTGAACTGTATTTGTTAACCAAATATGGTAATTGTGGTGTTAAACACCAACAAAGGAACAGAAATAAATCTGATACAGACTTTGTTGTTCTGGAGCCATATTTGCATGTATAGCTCTGTTTTACCTGAAGTATAGGAAGCAATGCCATTTCTATAGTGTGCAGTGGATGAGACACTCTTAGATTCCTTAATGGATTAATGTGGTAAGCAGATCTTGGGAATGTAAATATGATCTGTTTATATGACTTGAGGCGGGCAGGGTGGAGGAGGGGGCAGATTTCTTTCTGAGAATGTGGTTGAAGGAGCGTATTGGGCCTGTTGAAGTATCTGCAAGTCACCCAGCTTGATCTTTTGTGCAATTAGCAGGCTTGTTGTTGCTGAACTCTTGCCCTCTTTCACTAGTGTGTTTTTTTCCTCCCCGCCCCCCAATTTTTTTTACTGACACCCAAGGAGTCCAGTATTTAACTTTGCTATTAGGGGAGGGCGTTTACCATGACGACAGCCCTATCCATTCATAACCAAAAAGGACTTGGTGGGCTCTTGGTGTCAGCAGTAATAGGCTAACATCACACGAAAATCGTGCCTCACAATCGGACTTTGTGGGGAAGGCACAGATTATGAGACATGAAGTCCAAGTCAGATTTCAACAACCGCTCAGCGAAGGGCAGGGCTCCCAAAGTGGAAATAGGCTGTCTTCTTCAGCGTCCTGTTAGGGAGGGGAAGATGTGTTCTATCTAGTGTCTCGCTCAGCTGTGAGAAACTCCTCGTTATTTTTCCTTATAGAATGCCTCATCTCGAAAATATGCTGGCTGTGTCCCACTGGGCGCTCTCCCGCTCTCTCTCACGCTTTTCCTTCGCAAGTCCAAAAACGCAATCTAAAAAGCCACCTTTTGCATTCTGGCAGTGGTAGAACACAAGAACGGCTGTTGCAGCAAGCGTGAGAAGACATTTTAGTTGGTGAGGGCAGCCAGTGAATAGCCGAGTTACACACACATATATAAAAACTAGTATATATATCTTATCTGCTGTTTAAAAGCAAAGAGGGGGTGTAGGAGGGAAGGAAGGGTTATGTGCAAGAGGGGGAGTGACTGAGGAGTGCCTATGTGCGCGCGTGAGGAAGCGCTGTAGGAATCCAGCTCCGGAGGCAAAGGACGGCGCTCTCCATCCACCGTTTGACGAACTGTGGGGGGAACTAGAGGCAAGGAAGGCGCGTTTTCCGCACAGTCCCGCTGTTTTTAGCCCGCCTTTCCTTTCTCGATTGGGCACAGAGTCCTTCCCTCCATCCATCCCTGTCTGGTCGGTCCCAACAACGCCCGAGGCGGGAGCAGCAGACTGACTACCAAAAGCTGAGCGTGAGGTAAGGCACTCGCCGCCGCCCCGGGCACTTCGCTGCACACACTCCTTTCCTTGCCGCCTCTCCCGGGGCAAATGGCGCCACGACGTGCTGGCGTTTGCGGGCTGAGGCGGGTCGGGCGCGTTTGGGGCTGGATTTTGCCCTCCGGTGAAGCCGGGATTGGGTGGCGTGTGGAGTTGGGATCCGTCGCCGGCTGGAAGGATCCCGAATTTTCCCAGTCGTTCAAGTGCCCCCAACCAGTCCCACCTTTTCTAGGGAACAGTTTACGCAGAGGATTATATAGGGTGCCTAAGGGGGTAGAATATGGTTTTGGTTAGGAGAATTCAGGCTAGTGACCCAACACCTCCCCGGGCGCCAACTCTGACAGAAGCTATTGGGGGGGGGGTTACCCCCCTCGCCAATTCACAATATCAGACCATTAAAATCACCAGAATTGCTGTCAACAGTCGCCTGCCGCTATGGAGATTGATGTTGATTCCAAGAGACCCTCGGCCCAGGTCAGTGCTGGAGGGTTGGCAACTCTACCCTCCTCCTAAATGGAGTGTTACTTTCTTGCATTCTGTCCAAACACCCATACGTACACTTGCAGCTTTTGGAAAGTGCATACTTAAATTAAGCAAGACACTCTGGCTAATATAAGCATCAGTGGGATCTGTTTCTGGCACTCCTGCAAGAAGCACCCTTAGATCTCAGCAGAGGGTTTGATCGGGCCCTTTGTTATTAGCTGGCTAGGCAGTAGCTGCTAAACCCTGTTTTGCTTTTGAGGTTAGATCTATTACACAGTACAGTACACTATTGATGCAACCCAGTGCTCTGAAAGCCGGAATGTTATGAGTCATATATTAACCACATTTCTCTAGCTCCCTCATTGTAATCTCTTCCCTACAAACTCTTTAATGGATATCAGTATTACAGCTGAATGGTTTTGTGGAATACTTAATATTTGGAAGGATGCCTAAGTAAAAAGCGAAGGTGCTGCCCCTAGAAACTGCAGGAAAATATGCTGAGGCAGCACTGTAATTTTTCATGAAAGATTGCATTACATATTCTGTAGGAGTTACCTAAACGTTGCTGCAGAAATGTGCTGAGAGCAAAAGGCATATGCAAAGGTGAATGAGCTGTACCTGCTCTGTCCATTGAAATGCCTTTGTTTTTAAATAGCACTTTTAGAAGGTGTTTCAGGTTCCATGTCTTGCTCTACAGGGCATGAAAAACTGCAATTGATATTGTGAGATCCTTTCCTGTCTACCTAGGGTTGGCATTGGCAACAAGAAGATTAGTTTTATTCCATATCATTAAAATGCAGCTCTCTTTGCTGCACAAATGTAAATGAACAGTGTCAGTTGCTTCCTTTCTGGGAGTCGGGGCAGGGCAGGGGGAGGAAGGAGATCTCAGTAGCCTGTGATGCTTATACTACATTTTAAGACCTGAATACAGGTCTCAGATACCCTGAATTATTGCAGATACCCTACATTCTTGCTCGCACACAAACCTTTCAAAAATGTTATATGAACATTTGTGATCCAAAGTAACATTTGTCCACTACCAAATTATAGATATATTAGTGAGATTCTGCCACAAAACTGTTGTAACCTTGTTCAATGAAGAGCCAGCATAATTTATATTGTTTGCTAATATGGAAAAGTCAGGGCTATGCAAACTTTGCTTATTTTTGACAGATGCTCCCCGCTCACCTAAATTCCTATCAAGAAAAGCTAACGTATAAAATTAAGCACATTTGCATGGATTTACTGTGTATAATTCTGTTGGTCATGGCAAGGTGCAAAGGGCTCTGCTGGTGTGAGTCTTCAAGCTGCACACTTCACATTGTTGGGTTTCTGATGGAGAGAGGAATCCAATCCAGGCCTCATGGGTCCCTACAGTGGTAAGTCTCTCTGGGCTTCAGGGTAGGGAGCCATTCCCAGGTGAAAAGTCCCACTGAGGCTGCAAAAGAACTGCAGAGACAGCCCCTCAGAAACTGAACACATGCATTGCATGTAGAAGGTCCTTGGTTCAGTTCATGGCATCTCCAGGTGGGATGGGGGAAAGTTCCCTGTCTTGAAGCTCTGGTGAGCTGCTGTCAGCCATTGTAGATAGTACTGGGCTAAATGAACCAATGGTCTGGCTCAGAATAAGATCACTTCATATGTCTCCATGCCTGCTTGGCTGCTTCGGAATGAGGAGGCGGAGCCCAGAGCTTCAGAAGCCTGCTGGGAGGGGCAGAAGGCGAGAGGGGGCCAGCAGCAGGATGTGAGAGCAGAGCCACTAGACCAGGCCTGCTCAACTTAGCCCCCCCCAGCTGTTTTTGAACTACAACTCCCATAATCCCCAGCCACAGTGGCCAGTAGCCTGGGATTATGAGAACTGTAGGCCAACATCTGCAGGAGGGCCGAAGTTGAGCAGCCCTGCACTAGACCATAGTTCTTCATTGCATGGCCCATGGGCCACAGGCAGCCTGCATCTATCCCAGTGGTGGCCCTGGCTTGCCTCTCCCCTTCCTCTAGCTGCCTTTAGTTCCCTAGAACTAGCCGCCTCTAGTTCTAGCCACTGCAAATGCACTCTCTGGCTCTCCTCCTCCTGCCCCTCATGCACTCTCTCTCTTTTCTCCTGCAGCCATGGCCACAACACTCACATGCATTCTCTCCCACTCCCCTCCTCCTGCCCCCTTGGTGCTGTTCAATTCCTTTTTAAAAAAAACAAACCCCAGTATTCTGCACATGCACAGAGGCTAGTGAGTGCTTGGGGTGGGGCAGCCTCTCCGCGGAATGCAGGATAAGTCACCACTGGGTCCCAGAGGCTCCCGGGTGCCCAAGGCAGTGAAGAATGGCTTTTAAAAAAGAATCTATGGTAGGTTGTGCTTTAAAGATTTGACCTGTACTGTGCCTTTAAGTGGCTTGAAAGTGTAAGCCTTAGTCAGTAGATAAAAGGGGGAATAGGAAGCAGCAGGGAGGCTCTCCAGTGTAGGTCATTTTGTACTGCTGTTGTGTTGGAACTGCTTTTAATAAAAGTACTTTGGACCTTTCTTATGCCTTATTCTGGATATAACAAAATTGTGTATTGTCCTCATCACTGCTCACCCCCCCCCCCCGGCCTGTCTCACTGGCTGCTACTGTGGCCCTGTGGTGATTGGCTAGTAATCATTGTCAGTCAAGAGGAATTTAAACTTAGGAACCTCCCACCCAGAACGAAACTCATTCCGCACAAAGATGAAAAAAGTTAGAGGAAACTCTAGTTGGAGTTAACGGACAGGTTCAGATAGGACTTGGATGAACCAGAGATAGGGATGGTTAGGGCTAGAGAGATAGGATCTCTGGTTAGGGTCTCTAGGATAGGACTGAGGGTGGAATTGGGAGGTTGGTGGGTAGGTTTTACACAGCAGGCATGACCTCTGTAGAGCAAGCTTGACTATCAAATGTAAATGCTGGGAGTGTATGGTTGGTTACACAGGCTATACAGCCAGAGAGGTTGTATACCAGTAAAGGTGCTGAAGGTCTAAAGGAGCTTGTTATTTCTAAACAGTCTCTTCAGTAGCTGGAAAGTAAAGCCTTTATTGATGTGTTGACATAATCTTATATAAGTACCTGAGTATAAATACAAGTTTGAAATATAAGAGGTGGGTATAGTCTAGTCAGTTCCAAGGCTGTTACTTTCTCTCAGAAACCATTACATACATGTTTGACCCTACATTTTGTAGTGAATAAGAAACCACTGAAGCTATTGTACAAGAATAAAGTGATTTTCTTTGGTTTAGAACTTTAAAACTGTTTTCAACTGTGTCTCTTACATTACCACGCGGGCACTATACCAAAGTTAGTGTTAGAAAACCCAAATTAGGATTTAATCTGGTGGTGGCTGCATAATAAATAAATAAATAAACAAAATTAAGTATTGGTTTAAAACAAACCAAAGGTTCACAAACATATTGTTTATAGTAATATCTGTGTATTTTAAAAACTAATCCCCCAGTCCCAACCTCAGGTCCTCACAGTCTCCTGCTCCAAAACTAGTGATCACTATCCTAGACTGAGCTGATTCCTAGCCTACTTTCCAGTAGGATTATTTGCAATGCCTGGACCAATATGAACCAAATCAGGTACACTGGTGGAGACATATAGGGACACCTCAATGACATAGCTTGTGGCCATGTCATCCACCCCGATTCAAGATGGTGGATGTATAAATGTTTGAGGTATAGAGGGCTAACCTGTGAACTGCCTAACTGATTTGAACCAAATTTGCTACAGCTGTAGGAAATACTCAGTGGTGTAATTTGTGATGATGTCATCCACCCTGATTGAAGATGGCAAATGTGTGAATATTTGAGGTACAAGTAGGCTAACTTGTGGACTGTCTAACTGATTTGAAACGGCATAGTTTGTAATGATATCATCCACCCCGATTCAAGATAGCTGACGAATAAACATTTGAGGTGCAAGAGGGCTAACCTGTGAACCACCTTACCATTTTGAACCAAATTTGCTACAGGACACCTCAGTGACGTAGCTTGTGATGATGTCATCCAGCATGATTCAGGATGGTGGACATTTAAACTTTTGAAGAGCAAGTGGGCTAACTTGTGGACCATCTAACCAATTTGAACCAAATTTGGTGCAGTTGTAGTGAGTGACATGTAGGGACATCTCAGTGGTACAGTTCGTAATGATGTCATTGTAGTGACCAGTCTCCCCTCCCCCTAAAGAGTTAACCGGAAGTGAACCCTGTCTTAACTGACAGGCTGGTGAACTCCAGGGCTCAGCCAATCAGCACGCCAGGTGGGTGGGACCTAGAGAGCTGTGGACAGGTAGAAGGGAGTTCTTTGTGAGAAGAAGCTAAGCTGGAGGTGCACAGGAGGACATGTGGCCATGGAGGTTGGCTGCAGGAGAATAACTCTACAGATCCTTGAAATACAGGAGGGCAGGAAGCTTGAATTCTCATCAGGAGTTTGGTGAGTGCAAGGCAAGGAGCCAGGGTTTATGGCGTTGGGAAGTTTAGCATAGGGAAAAGTTTTAGTCACACTTTGTGTTAGGGAAGTTATATTTCTTTAGGGTGTGCTCTGCATATTCTGGATACTGTTCTATTATAGTTTACTTGCAATGTAATTAAAAAAAAGAAACACTAGCCTGCGCCCATCGTACCTAAGGTGTTGCAAAAGACTATAAACATTTAAGCATGCATTAAGACAAACTATTTTTGTAATCCTACTAAGTATTCTTAACTGTATATAACAGCTGAGAAAACCTCAGATGGAAGGAGTCTGTACTAATTGAATAAAACTATTTTTTTTTTTAGTTCTTTTCTTTTTACAAGCCTCTGGGGCAAACATGTCCTCAAACATTCAGCAGCTATCAGTTTCCTCACCATGTGTAAGCTTGCATGTGGAAGATTTTTGTACTTGTCCAAGAGCCAAATTAAGAGAGTTTTTCTTCTGGGTTATTCCACCCCAAGCCCAGAGAGTTTCTGTAGACAAAAGAGGTGGCGGCGGCAGCATTTTGAACCTACCAATAATACAGAATAGTTTTAGGAGAAGCCTAGCCAGGCAGCTCAGCAGGGATGATTCAGCATTTCTTTCCCTCATGTGAGCTTACTCTGATACAAAGGCTTTAATCTGCTACAATCATTCACCCCAATTCAAGATGGTGGATGCGTGGATGTTTGAGGCTGACTTGTGGGCTGCTTAACTGATCTGAAGCAAATTTGCTACAAGTGTAGGCTCATAGGAACATTTCAAGGGTGTAGTTTCTAATAATGTCATCAACCCTGATTCAAGATTGTGGACATGTGTGCATCTGAGGTGCAAGTTGGTACAGTTATAGGGACATGTAGAGACACCTCAAGCACATAGTTTGTGATGATGTCATCCCCCCCCCCCAATTCAAGATGCATACACATGAATGTTTGAGGCGGAAGTAGGCTAACTTGCGAACCGCCTAACCAATTTGAATCAAATCTCTAGTCCAGTTGAAGGGATAGTGAAAGGAAAGTAGGCAGATTGGTTCTTACTAGAACAACTTGTTACCTCGAGGCAGAGCTGCCTCAGCCAGCCAGTGCCTGGTGTTCCATAGGAGCAGGCTTTTTCACCCTACCAGCAGGAGGTGTGACTGCCTTCTGCTGGGTGTTTCTGTCTGAACATGCTAGGCAGGACTACTTTTCAAGTTGTGAAGATATTATCATCTAACCTGAACTTACTGATGTACCTGAACAGCGAGTGTACTAAGAAACTAGACAAGGGCTTGGGGGAAGTGGGGGGAGATACTCTCTTTGAAAGTGAAAAGAATAAATATTTGTCTGCATTACCCACAATCCACTTACCTGTAGCTTACAGTCTCTTCCTTGGGAAGGGGGCTTGCTCTGGGAAAAACATGGATACACTCAGACCCAACCCTCGTATCGAGTAACTGAAGTCTTGTTCTTTGATCATGGAAATTCTTCTTAGAAGCCCTCTGGCTTCTGAGTTTTCACCACGCCTCCTACTTTCCAGCAACCTTTCTACCCATATAGGTTAGAAACCCCTTTTTAAAAAGGAAAGCTGAGTTTTCTGCTTCCCCAGTTCTGCATTTGTGTAGAATCGTAGCATTCACACAGCCCTCCCAATAGGGCTACTTTCTGTGTTGTGAAAGAACAGGATGCAACATGTGAAAAAGTGATTTGATCATCACCATGCCTGACTTTTCCAACCCATCTATCCATTTGGGGCTAGTTTGGCAGTTATCCAGAGTGCAAAATGATAAGGGTTATTATTACTGTTGCTATTTATCATTTATTTAGCAGTTTAGTGTTGGAAAGCATCAATGTGTACAATGAATTGATCAATTGCCATTTGGAAATGCAGTTTGTTAATTAGAAAGTAATTGCGGCTGTTCCTGTAAAAGGAGGTAGTTCACTGCAATGGAAATGGAACTGTAAAGTGCCTATGTGCATTTAGGCTAGATTTTCAAGATCATTGTTCAAAGATAGTGAGGTCATTCACACAATCAAGAACTATGTTCAACCTGGGATTGGCAGCTGTGTGTGCTCTCAGTTTCTGGTTATGTGGAAGCAAGGTAAGAGGAAAACCTGGGTAGAAGTGATTTTGTGGAAACAAGGTAGGAGCAAAACCTTGGTAGCTTTTCCTCCTTCCTTGCTTCCACACAATGGGGCTATTCTCATGATCAGCAAAAATCGGGCTAGGAGAGCCTAGCCTGATTTTGGCTGATCGTGTAAACCACCGGGCTTGCAGGCGAGCTCGGTGGCTTACAAGCGGCTAGGCCGCTTTTTTAGCCCTCTCCTTTCTGATTGTGAGTAGCCCTGGTGCGACTCCGCACCATGGCTACTCACGAGGAGACTCCCTGATGGGAGGGGAAAAGCCGCCTCCCAGCTCCGGGGGTCTCCCCTGTATGCCTTGTGTGCTCGCACAGGGCATACTGGAGCTTCTGGGGGCCGCACGGCCCTTGAACTCCCCAACCCCCACCGGCTCCGTCACGGAGCTGGCAATCGTGTGGGTGGCCGATCCGGCCACCCAGGGCTCCCTCCCTGCTTGTGTGCGGGGAGAGCGGGCTTAGCCCGCTCTCCCCACTCACCCTGCTAAACTGGGTCTCACTGGTTGTGAGACCCGGCTCAATTACTTCTACCCAGGTTTTCCTCTTACCTTGCTCCCACATAACCAGAAACTGAGAGCACATACAGCTGCCAAACCTGGGTAGAACACAGTTAGTTTTTGATTGTGTGAATGACCTCAGCATATGCTAGCAGTAAGTGTAGTTTTGGTTTGAAAACAACTATCCACATTAAAAATATTAAAAATATTCAGAACAAGTGGGGACTCATAAAAATAATGGAAGTGAGTGGGGGGTGGAGATTCATTGCTGTGCCCTTCCACCTGTTCTCTCACTCCTATTGCTCAACTCAGAGTTGGGGCTTGACTGCCAAGCCCTGGCTCCCAGCTGATCTGAGGGCCTGAGAGAGATCTCAAGTGAAAGGACACCATATCCTATTCCAGGCTCAGCAGGGTCTCCACAAGTGCACCAGATCTTGGATAGTTCCAAGAGCCAGAGCCAAGTGGAACAACAAGAGCTGGGCCAAGCAACACCGGAGAATGTTGCTCCAGCAGGGTCTAGCAGCAGACTGCTGGGTCTTAAAGCTGATGCTTACGGAGGGTGAATTGGACTCACCCCTTTCCTTGGAAAGGTTCAGTTCCTTAAGGGGTCCTTGCGCCATTCCTCAAGCACTGGCACTACTGTACTTTTTCACCTGTGCTCAGTCCCTTCAGTTCCTTGCTGTCCAGTTTGGAGCTAGAGCTTCACTACAGGCTCAATCAAACCATGGCTCCCAGCAGAGGCATAGCAGGGTTCTCAGCAGGACAAGCCGCTGAGGCCACAGAGTGTGCTCCCAAGCCAGAGAGACAAAGGAATCATCTGACTGGAGGAGAAAGTGTTTTGCTGGCTGGAGTGGGTGAGGGTGATGACACATGGGACAGGGGTGTGGCTGGCATATGACAGCACCTGTTGTAGTGCGTATGGCCTCAGCAGAGGATGGTGG
The DNA here is from genome assembly GCF_027244095.1 of Hemicordylus capensis. Lineage (NCBI taxonomy): Eukaryota > Metazoa > Chordata > Lepidosauria > Squamata > Cordylidae > Hemicordylus > Hemicordylus capensis. Next base: position 219,148,870 of record NC_069657.1, read on the forward strand.
GAAGTGCAGCGGGGGGAGGGTAATGGAGCGCAGAGTTGAGGGATGCCTTGGCACAGCCCAGTGACATCCCCGCCATCCTGCTCCATTGTCCCTATGCCCGAGGGTCCTAGCCAAGCAGGAATATTGGCTTGCAGGGAGGAGAAGTGTTTCTGTACCTGTGTGTTCAGCATAACGTGTGAATCTGTACCTGTGCACACTGTACAATTGTATGATGGTTGAACATAAAATGTGAATACAGATATTGAGGTGCTTCGCATAAACAGTATGAAGCACCAGAACAGGCCAAGCCTGCTCTCCCCACACACGAGCAGGCAGCCCGCCCTGGGTGGCCAGATCGGCTGCCCACACGATTATGAGCTCCATCACAGAGTTGGTTGGGGCGGCAGGGGTCGGGGCCTCCTGGCCCCCAGAAGTCCCAGCATGCTCTGTGTGCACAGGGCATTCTGGGGAGCCCCCCACCCCATGCCAGGAGGCTTGTTCTAGCCATCCGGTTGGAGGTCTACTTGTGAGTCACCACAGCGACACACTACCAAAAAACCAGGGTTAGCGGAGCTTAATGGTGGTGGTGGGGGGGAAATTAGGGGGCTTGCCGCTGGGAGCCACAGAGTTCCTGTTGCTGCACATGAGCAGCTGAACCCGAGCTGGCTCCCTTAGCTTGGTTTCAGCTGCTCGTAAAAACATAAGAATAGGCCTGCTGGATCAGGCCCAAGGAAGCCCATCTAGTCCAGCATCCTGTTTCGCACAGTGGCCCACCAGATGCCGCTGGAAGCCACAGGCAGGAGTTGAGGGCATGCCCTCTCTCCTGCTGTTACTCCCCAGCTTCATGAGTATAGCCTCATGTGTTGAAGGTCATTGTAGCCAAATCTCCCCACATTGGTGGAAAGAGTAAATAACTTGCCATGTTAATAGATCAAGATTTACTATACAGGTGGTTTTCTGTTCTATCTAGTGTGTGACACAATTGCTTCACTTTGTGTGGGGCAACAGCTGGGGCTCATATAGAGCCATCATAGTTGTCATTTGTATTAGAATTTCTACCCTTCATTCCCTGGAAGTAACTGGCACTGCTTCATGGTTTATTGCATTTTCAGCAACCTGTAAAATTAAAATTTATTTAAATATATTAAATCTGTTCAGGCTTAGACCAGTTGTTGTTGAAAGATGGTTTTGAGTTGAGTTTCAGTTGCATGGCTTCCATTGACTTTGCGGCAGTTCGAAGGAACTCAATGCATTGAAGAAGCAAGCTTTGTGAGAATTACCGCAGATTTTAAAATTGTTAATAAGAGTGTAGATTTTCAGCTGTTAGACAGGACACTCAGGACATTTTAATGTTTAGCCTGTTCCCTGTTGCTCTCAATTTTCATAAGCTGGAAGGGAGTCCCCTGTTGTTAGCAGTCTGCACTGCTACCATTTCTTGAAATATATGTAGGTTTGGCCACTGTTGGTAATGCTGGGAGGCTGAGCTAAATGGCCTGATCTAGTACAGCTGCTCTTCCCACCCAGGGTTGCTTTTATTTATTTTTATTTGCAAACTGTTGTCTAAAGGTGGCTCAGAGTAGCCCAAGATCCATTCCACTACTTCAGCAAGATTATTCAGCACATAAGGTCCCTCCATAGTATGCCCTCGTCCCATCTATCACCTGAACATTTAGGATATATTAGGCATTTACAATCAGGTAAGATGGCCAAGTCCACCCCCATACCTTGCAAGCAGTTAAAATCCCAAAAGACTAGAGTCATATGAAAGACTGGAGAATACTTAGATGTATGACATTTGAAAATATACTGTAATTATATTTAATCTTGGCTCTTTGCTCAGTTCTTTGGCAAAATTTCTACCACAAACATCAAGCCCCTAGATCAGGGCTACACAATTTTGGCCCTCTTGAATGTGTTGGACTACAACTCCCATCATCCCTGGCTATTGGCCACTGTGGCTGGGGATGACAGGAGTAGTAGTAGTCCAAAAACAACAGGAGGGCCGAAGTTGTGTAGATGTGCCCTAGACAGAGCTTAAGTGATTTCACTGTTTTTGGTGGTCGCAAAAGGAGAGCAACATCACAAAATCAGAAATGAGCCAAACCGAAAACCCCATATCCAAATGCACTAAACTCCTTTTAGGATGTTTGGTCCTCAATTGGATGAGACCTTAATCTCTAGCTTCTATATTTAAAAGGGACTAGACCATAAGGAGAAATCTAAATATTCCCTTTGAACGTTTGGGAATCGGATGAAAGCGTCTGGTATAGCCTCATTTCTAAAAGAGAACATGCCAAAGTTCTTTGTGGTATAGTGTGTTTCTGTCTTCTTTTTGGACCAGTTCTCATTGTCTACAAATGGAAGAACAAGAGCCAGTTAATTTATAAATCTCAACACAGTTCCTGTTGTGTGTTTCATATGAGTTTTTGAGTCAATTTTGGTTGTGTGTGTGTTGATTCTGCCAAACATTCTCCTTAAGAGTCCCTTTCAGCAGTCTAACATGATGGATTCCCAGTTTCAGGCAAACCTTTTATTATTGGCTTCTTAGCCAAAATGGTTACATAGAACCTCCATGTTAATAGGCATGCTAGTACAGAATGCCAGTTGCTGGGACCAAACGGGAGGAAGGCAAGTTGCCTTCAAGTGCCCCTGGTGGGCTTCTCGGAGACATCTGAGAAGAATGTCACTGTGAGAAGATTTTCACTGTGAGATAGCCACTGTGAGAAGCAGGATACTGCACAAGGTGAACTTTGGGTCTGATCCAGCAGGGCCCTTCTTAGGATCTTTTAGATATTATTCGAAGTAATAACAGTAGTAAATATGATACAGGAGCGAGCCTATAAAACAAAGGAAGCTTTACACAATGGAAGGACATTTTTTCTTTCCTAAAAAAAAAAGATTTTAAAATGTACTTGGAAGTCTTCCATACTCACTGACTGATCAATGGGGAACTGATTTATTTTTTTACAGCCTATATACTATGCTGCTAAGAAATAAGAGGGGAAATCCAATTTCTGTATCAAGAAAATACAGATTCTATACTCAAAAATAAGTTATGTGAATAAAAAATGCACTTTTTTTTGGCCACAGACTTGTTTTATTTGCATACTTCATTCAAATAGTATTTGATCTTTTGCAGAATTTGTTGCTTTATGGCAAAGAGGGACATGTGAACAGGAATGAAGCTGAGGAGTGGGAAGTAGTTGAGGCATAGGGTGAAGAGGAGAGGCAGCACACAAAGCAGAAGTGGACTGATCAGGAGAAAATAGTCTAGAACACTGGCTCCTTCTAAATAAGAGTTTGAAAACGATTGTAAATATTAGTTTTGAATCAAATGAAGATGGCTCAATATGAAAATTGTTCTGATGAAAGTATGTAGTGAAATTGTAAGGCAATGGTAATAGTCCAATGTCTGTGGGATGAGATCATTGGAAGATGTGAGATCAGTGCCATATATTAGAATTGTCTCGCCTCATGTCATGGGGTGTGTGTGTGTGTGAGAGAGAGAGAGAGAGAGAGAGAGAGAGAGAGAGAGAGAGAGAGAGAGAGAATATATGACTAGGATAGTCACCCACTCAGAAATACATTTTGGAACCACTATGCAGATTCAAAAGACAGGAAGTGCAGTGAACTCAAAATTGGCAAAAGTAGGCTTAACTAAGTATATTATTTCTCTATCAAAATTTCAGTCTTGTTAAAGAAAATTTCCTGTCTCCCTCACAAAAGAGAAGTCCTGCCCCCAATTTATGAACACTGACAATGGTGCAAGGGGGCAGTTACAAATAATCGCCCAGCCCAGTCTTTTTGGTTTAAACCACCTGACTGAAAGAGCCACAGATTCCTGGCGGTCACTGGCCCAGGCTGGTGGTGAACTGACATTTGGGGAGGGTATGAAAGAATCAGAGAGAGAACTTAAAAATGGTCAGAAGGAGGGTTGCAGGACTTGGACATAGAAGTGAAATGTTATAGAAAGGGGCATAGAAAATTGGCAGGCGTCGAAGAAGCAGTGCAGGGCTATATGATATACTTAATTTTCTAGATTGAAAAGGAGAATTAACACCTTATATATTCAAAACAATTGCTTTTTATTTATTTATTTTAAAAATTATGCTTGAACAACACTGACACTTTAAGATTATAATCTGCATCAGCTATAAGCTTTTCTTATCACCCCCCCCCACCCTGATTATTACTTTCAGGCCTTGAATGGTTTTCCAAAATCCTAGAAGTCAGTTTTTAGGTACTAGTTATATATAATTTGACTGATTTCTATCCTGCCTTTCCACCATTTAGATCTCTGAAATTTTTGGAATTCTCTCTGGTAAAAGAAACCCTTTTTCATTATAGCAGAGTGCACAGAGGCACAACACAGCGGAATTTAGTTAGGCATGCATGTATGCTGAGAGTAAAGTAACTTGGAGCCAGTTCATAGTTTCAAATCAATATTCAGTGGTATTTATAAGAGAACTCCATTCTAGATAGGAAAGTGAGGAGATGGGATCTCTAATCTATCTACTGTATTTAGCTAGATGCAGATGCAGATCTCCGTACACATGGTGCAGGGGAGAGGAGCTTGCATGTTGCAAGGTAGAAGGAAGGGAAGAGAAAGAGAGAGAGAGGAAGGAAGGAAGTGGCTGGAAGGAAGGAAGTGCCCCTGAGAGTAGCAATCTACATTCCAAAGGGATAGTGTCAGAGCAATAAAGAAGAGATGACCAATGTCTTGACCCTCTAGCCCTCTGACTCACTAGTCTGTCCTCCACGGTCATTGAGACAAGAGACAGCACATAGTCCTTCACTTCCAACAGAAAACACTTACAAGAAATAAAATTGTTTACAGTTTCAGTAGGGATGGGCTTCCATATGTAGATCTCCCATGCAAGAACAAACCAACAGACTCCTCCCCTTCATTTGATGTCTGTTTTGGAGGACCTGCTGGACTGTTGGCAGATAGAATCCTTACAGGAGAGGTCTTGATGGAGTTTCCCCTGCCCCCTGTCCCACAGCCCTCTTCAGAACTCATCTCCTCATGTTCACTGAACACGGGGAAAGGTGAGGCGTGGAAGCACACCCGCTAGCTATGCCTCTGACCACTCCCCTGGGTGTCTCCACATTCAGTGCTTGTCTGCAGAGGCAAGTGCTGGATATGGGAAGAGTTTCTCTTGGAACCTTGGCTTGGTTATTATTTGTATCATAAAAATGCATTGTGAAAAACAAATACCAGCTATAAGGGAGCATTCTCTCAATTGAATGTTTGACCACCTAACTAAGTATTGTGCATGAAATAACATACTGAGTTAAATAACAGTACTTAACTACTTTATGGTATTCTGCACGACTCTGGGTTAAATTGCTAGAAAACATGTATATTTGACCTACTTCTGTGTTACCAGCTGTTAGAATTACTACAACTGTATTTCCCCCAAGAGACAGTATATTTTTAAAAATGGTTCTTTGTTGGATAAAAAACCTTGGCAAAACATAAGAGTTCATCAGCTGGGTCCCACAAGGACCGCTATTATGTTGCTATACATCCATACCGTAGTACTTTAACTGTAAATTGTTGCACAATTGTTACATTGATTCTCGTCACATCCTTGTGAGGGAGGTCATTATTCTCATTTTCTACATGGAAAACTGCAACCAAAACCAGTGACTTGCCCAGAATCATCCATTAATCTTTAGTGGTGTTGGGGGTTGAGCCTAATCAGATAAATTATACTGCATTCACTCACCTAAATTATGATTGCAAATCATTGTTAGTACACTGGAGCAGGAAATTTGTTATGTTGCCAAGTAACTAACTAACTATTTCCATCAGGTGTCATAGTTCTTACTGTGCTAGTTACTTCACTTCTAGTTTTGTGTATCTTGCGTTGTCTTTTATTTTCTACAAAGACACAGTTTCAAATGAACCAATCAATTTCCTAACTTACTCCTAACCTACAATTCCTATCTACTCTCCACTTTCATCTCTCCAACTGATGCCCCCAATTGTCAAATCCTGTCTCCTTTCCCCAACATTCTACCCTCCAGACCCCTTCTCTTCACGTCACCATTCCATGCTCTAAACGATTTCCCCCTGTCCATCCAGACATACCCCAAACCACAGTTCACTATATACAGGACTCCTTGGCCCATGGTGCCATTTCTGCTGCAGTTCCCTCTAAACTGGGCCTTGCAATTCTACTTAGGTCACACAAAGTGATGTTAAGGGAAATGTCCTAAAAATTATTGAATCATGGCTATATGAAGGACTGGAAAATTCCTAGACACTTAGTTGCATCTTGGAACTGCATCTAGGAATTTGGAATGTTGTTTTAAGCCAGGTTTAGGTTTGGCTTTAAAAAATTTAATTTGCAATATTTTTTCAACTATGAACCAAAGGAGTGAGAATATTGACCATATCCACTTCCTTAAATTTGTCTATGCACCTTGGGCTTGCCACTAATTTTTCCCCATGCCCAAAAGGGGAAGAGCAAGTTCATGTCTGTGACAGCATGCTGAAGTTCAGAAGTGTTGAGACATTCTTAGATCTATCTTCTCTTCCTTTCTTTATCTTTTGGTATTTGAGTACTTGGGATAGTTGTGTTTTTTTAAAGGTCTGATTTATTCTGTACTCTTTATAAGGAGCACCAGCGCATATCAAAGATGACATTTCATCCATATATACATATATATACACACACGCACACCACATGTGGGGATATCTTTATCGTATATTGACATCAATCATCACAGGTTCAGGTAGATGAATCTTATTATGTTTTTCACCCCTTTTGCTATTTTTGTCAAAAAGGGCAATTAATTTTCAAAAGCCATTTACAATACACAAAAGATCTATGCTGGAGGGACAGCTATCAGAGTTAATGTGTATAACCCATCAAAGTTGCTTGAATATTGAAAGTCCAATCCTGCAATTGGGGCTGTGAGCTTGAGTTCAGTTTTCCATGAAACTGATGTTTTGAAACTCTTAACATTACTGATATCAATGGGATTGAACTCTCTAGATTCAGATTCTGGCTCCTGGATTGGGCCTTGGGTTTTAAGGCTCTAAAGCTGCAGTCCTATTTCTTTCATGGGAATAAAATCCATTGAACACAGTGGAACTTGTTTTTGAGTAAACGTGCATAAGTCTTATGTTTTGGGGGGTGGAACCTTTGATTTCTCCCTCTTCTTTATTACAAATGTCATAGGATACTGTATATACTATGCTATAATACATACTATTCAAATGCAGATAATCACGAACTTGCTAAAAATTGACCAACTATCATGTAATGAATGATCAAATTGTAATTATTATCCACATACAGGTGAAACTCGGAAAATTAGAATATCGTGCAAAAGTCCATTAATTTCAGTAATGCAAATTAAAAGGTGAAACTGATATATGAGACAGACGCATTACATGCAAAGCGAGATAAGTCAAGCCTTAATTTGTTATAATTGTGATGATCATGGCGTACAGCTCATGAAAACCCCAAATCCACAATCTCAGAAAATTAGAATATTACATGGAACCAAGAAGACAAGGATTGAAGAACAGAACAATATCGGACCTCTGAAAAGTATAAGCATGTATATGTATTCAGTATTTGGTTTGGGCCCCTTTTGCAGCAATTACTGCCTCAATGCGGCGTGGCATGGATGCTATCAGCCTGTGGCACTGATGAGGTGTTATGGAAGACCAGGATGCTTCATTAGCGGCCTTCAGCAATTCTGCATTGTTTGGTCTCATGTCTCTCATCCTTCTCTTGGCAATGCCCCATAGATTCTCTATGGGGTCAGGTCAGGCGAGTTTGCTGGCCAATCAAGCACAGTATACTGAATACTTTTCAGAGGTCCGATATTGTTCTATTCGTCAATCCTTGTCTTCTTGGTTCCATGTAATATTCTAATTTTCTGAGATTGTGGATTTGGGGTTTTCATGAGCTGTACACCATGATCATCACAATTGTAACAAATTAAGGCTTGACTTATCTCGCTTTGCATGTAATGCGTCTGTCTCATATATCAGTTTCACCTTTTAATTTGCATTACTGAAATGAATGGACTTTTGCACGATAGTCTAATTTTCCGAGTTTCACCTGTAATGTAGGTAATAAAGTGGAATCATATGGTTAGTAAATTGGAAGCCTATTAGAAATCTTAATGTACCAAAACTTCTAAATTTAAATTACTAGATGACCAGTATCATGAGCTATTAGTCTCATGTTGAGTAACAATAACCGGCTGACATCCAGACTAGCACTGTGCTGGTTCAACAGTGGCCGACGTCCAGACTAATGCTGCACTGTTGTGAGAAGGAGAAAGGGCAATTTTCAGTTATTTCCCCTTGCCTCTAAAGCCCACGGTTCCTCCCAAAAGTTTGTCCCTGAAGGTTGTATAGCCTTTAGAGACATATTTTTGGCAGGCACAGTGGGCTTCAGAGTGAAGGGGAGATCGTCAAGAAGTGTCCTTCCCCCTCATGCAGTGGTGCAGCATTAGTCTGGATGTCAGGCACTGAATTGCACCAGCACAGTGCTAGTCTGCATGTCAGCCAGTTACTGTCACTCACCACTTCTTTACCAAAATGTACTTAATATATTTCATGTATTATGTACCTAATACATATCACAAAGATGCCAAATGTTTCCTCCTGCATCATTGTTGGAAGACCAGGAGGCAATCCTCTGCTCTCCTTCTGTTGTTCAAAATAATAGAGTAGGCTGTTTAGCCACAATTCTCTGTGCACTTTTTTGGAGTCCCATGGACTCAGTGAGACTTACTTCCAAGTAAGCATGCATAGAATCAGACTGTTAGTGTACCTTTTTATTCTGGGATTTCAATGTCGTCAGTTCTGTTTGGTCACTACCCTTTTCCTCCCTCCCCCTTTAATTTCTTTTCAGAAGCTACTAGTTCCTATAACTTTTCATGTTATGTAAAGACACATATCATCTTGAAGCTTATCTTCCTCTTGTCTCTCCATCTCACCATTCCAACATTATTTCTAAAATCCCTTTTGTGGCAAGTGACAGAAAATAACTTTGGTAAATTCCCTTCATAATGAAAGCTTTGATTCATATTTTATCCAAGGGTATACTACTCCCTCTGTAGCATAATGCTGTCTGGTCTGCAGCCCTGAATAAAACTCCCAAGAGTTTAGTGGTATCGGTCAAACAGGCAAAACTATTGAGGAATCTCATGGAAATATCATGTTTTGAATTTGCCCAAGCTCTTTATTTGTGTATAATTCCCATGAAATGACTGCTTTGACTCACAAATTATTATAATTTCACAGAGATGCTGGCTGGGATTCAGAAAGTTATGTTTTTTCTTGTGATGTAAAGTGCTGACCACATGGGGATGTATTTTCTTACTGCACTCATTACTGATTCCAGCAAAATTCTTGCTTGTAATTTCACTCCTCCTCCAAAATTCAAATATCAAAAGTTGAATGATGCATTTACACACCGAACACTCCAGTATTCATTTCTGTTTACTGATCAGACAGCACAGTTGCACTTCAATACTGTTTTTTAAAAAGTGTATATTGTAAAGAGAAGTTTCTTCCTTGTCCCTCTGTATGCATATTTAGTTGACATTGATATGTCTAGAGACATTTTTATCAGGCAGTGTATTTATTATAGATGGAACTTCTTGATTTGGGGTTCTGGAACAGAATAATCCATTGAATAAAGAGAAATGAGTGTTGGAGAGGACATGGATGCAATTTGGGACCAGAAGAACACAAACAGTGCTCTCACTGAGGACCACAGGTAAAAAGGTGGTAATATCTCTCTGAAAAGCTCCCTTCAAGGAGCTGTGAAAATCAACTGCTGGCAGTATCTGATATCACAGGGAAAGAGGGTGATGGCCCTTGATTTCAGTTGGGCATTCTGAATACAATCCAAAGAAGTTTTATGCACACTCAAAACTCTGTAAAGCACATCAGTCCTGTGGCTTTGAGCAACACTGCATTTTTTTAAATGGTGCCTTTCACACATGTGTTTTTGTAATTAATTGTGTTTGCATTTGCCCTTAATGTGCATAGTGCTTTGCAGTTTTGTGAACGAATGAACAAATAAACAAACAGCTCTCCACCCCAAGACAAAGTGAAGGATGGGGGAAGAAGGTAAAGGTAATGTGTAGGGTAACATACATCAGAGGGAATATAGAACTGCAAGAAGCAAGGATAACAAAGGGAGAATGTGAGAACATGCAGTAATGTGTTTGTACTTTGGCTTTCGTTTGGTTGAAGAGAACCAAAAGGGAAGAAATCCAAAGCTTCACAGAAAAGGTGGCTGAATTTAGAATGGATGTGAAGAGAGAAATATAGGTGGTAACATGACATTCCAAAAGGGAAGAAATCCAAAGCTTCACAGAAAAGGTAGCTGAATTTAGGATGGATGTGAAGAGAGAAATATAGGTGGTAACATGACATTCCAAAAGGGAAGAAATCCAAAGCTTCACAGAAAAGGTGGCTGAATTTAGGATGGATGTGAAGAGAGAAATATAGGTGGTAACATGAAATTCCGAAACCCCTGCAAGGCCTTCGGATGAAGCAAGCTTGATTCTCTTTTACATACTGAAAGCTCTTCTCTTAAGCGAGCATGTGCCTCCAAAATAAAAACGTGTGATTTTTAATCTTCATTAAAAGAAAGCCAGTGTGGTTGTAGTGGTTAGAGTGCTGGACTATGACCAGGGAGACCCGAGTTCAAATCCCCATTCAGCCATGATACTAGCTGGGTGACTTTGGGCTAGTCACTTCTCTCTCAGTCTAACCTACTTCACAAGGTTGTTGTGAGGAGAAACTTCAGTATGTAGTACACCGCTCTGGGCTCCTTGGAAGAAGAGCGGGATATAAATGTAAAATAATAATAATCTGTTGTGATTAGTATGGTTCTCCTATTCTTTTCCTTGATCCCCAACCTGCAGTTCTCACTTAATCAACAATACTTTAATGTAAGAAGTAATTTTTTAAATCATGCAGTCATTTATATTGGTTGACTGACATGTTGTTTGGTGTAAGGTGGGCTGTTCAGAACCACACAGCCCACTGTGGGTGTCTAAAAAACACCACCTGCTCTGTTGCGGAACAGCCTTGGTAATTTCCATCCTGCTTAAGAATTTGGTGCATTCTTTGTGTCCTGGACACTTGGCCTTACTCTAGTTTGCAGGGTGTGTCCCTTCAAAGGCAGGCAGCTTCTGCAAGGGCTGGTTTTGTAATGTAGTACTAAAAGGAATTTGAAAGTAATCTTTGGAACAGACACTGAAGGGAAAAAGGTAGCAGTCAGTAGTGGTGTTTTGTGCAGTGGTACTTCTTTTGAACAGTGTTACCTATGTTGATTCTGCAAGTTCCCAGTTTGCCGTTTGGGTTAGCAGGGTTTAACAAGGGGGGGCAGAATTCAGGACCAAACATAAAAGCATTTTTAAACCGCATGCTTAAGACTGACCACATCTTCCTTAACAAGAAGCATCCAGGGGAGGGGTAAGCCAGTTCAGGATAATCCTCCCTCTGCCGCGCTGTTTTCCTGCCCCAAATCACCCCCAACTGCTATTTATTGCAGCTCCAGAGGCAACAGCAACTTAAGGGAGCAGTTTTTAGTAACAAAATGACACGGTAGGAAAAGGTTAACCCCACCCCCTTCCCCCTGCACTAATGTGGACAGTCTTAAACATGCTATTGAATAAGGCTTTTAACCATGCCCTTTTAACCATACCTGATGAAAATAGGGACGTGCCTGTGAGGGCATGATCAGGCAGCCTGGGAGGCATGGCGTACAGTGTTTTTTTTTTTTTTTTTTTTTACATTTTATATCCCACTCTTCCTCCAAGGAGCCCAGAGCGGTGTACTACATACTCCGGTTTCTCCTCACAACAACCCTGTGAAGTAGGTTAGGCTGAGAGAGAAGTGACTGGCCCAGAGTCACCCAGCAAGTATCAAGGCTGAATGGGGATTTGAACTCGGGTCTTCCCGGTCCTAGTCCAGCACTCTAGCCACTACACCACGCTGGCTCTGACTACAAGCATGCTACCAATGGAAAGCAGGGAATAAAGGGCATGCAGATCACATTATTCCAGAGTACCAAAGCAGATGAGCCAGGCCCATCACCCTTCTTCATGTCTGTCTGTCTATCTATCTATCTATCTATCATTTATATACCGCTTTTCAGGGGAAACTCCCAAAACGGTTTACAAAAAACTTAAATAAAGAACAATATATCAAACCACACATTTACATTTTTACATGGACCTTAGTCTCACTTCTTTCGTCTCCCCTCCCCTCAGAGCAAGATAGTCCCTGGCACTGTTCCCTCTAAGGCATGCGCACATGCATGCGCTCACAAGTTTTCTGATGTCCGCTCAGTCAATTTTAGATCCCATTCAGGTTGAGTCTGGAAGGCCCCACTCTGGAATGCACATGGACACACACCGCCTTGATACAGCCGCCCAGAACAAAATTCATTCCACACAAAGATGAAAAAAATTACAGGGACCACTGGTCTCTGGTTGCTCTGTTGTGGCTGTTGGGGGAGGGAGGGGCTACTTCCGTTGGGGCATGGTAGCCAGATGGTGGCAGCTTTCTGGTCTGTCTGTCTCTCTCTCTTCTCTCCTTCCCTCCTTTTATTTTGCAGATGAAAATAAGGATATACTTATGAGAAACTAATTCTCTTACCAAGGATTACTGCCCAAGTCCCCTACCCACAGTGCTGGGTTCCACCCGCTGTATACTGTGCACTGCATAGTTCCTTAATGTTGTGCACCCGTTTACATTCAGGTGCATTAGAGACATCTGGGGGCCGAGTTGAACGACAACTCTAGCAACTCCCATGAAAATTGGCATCCCCACAAGGCAAAAACAGGAACATAAGAGGCACAGTGATTTACCAGAGACAGATTCCAGAAATTAGGGAGTGTCTCTGGTAAATAGGGAAAGTTGAAGCCTGTATTTTGACATTGTTTTCATTTAGCACTCAGTTCCTGTGTGGCTTGCAGTTGTCAGCCCTTAGGTGTAACCTAGAAAAAACTCCATCTGGAAATAGCCTTATTTAAAGCCGCTTACATATTCTGTCTTTTTTTCCTGTTTAGAATTTCATTATTTGATTAGCAGTTCATTTTTCAGAGTAGTGTAAAATTCATAGTCCGACATCAAAGGATACTCAGAATACATTTCAAGGTATAGCTGAATTTATTTGTTTATTTTTTTAAAAAAATGCCCTTTGGGACAGTTATCAGAGAAATGTTGGTAGAATGGCTGAAGTCGTCAATCTGTAACTTCTGACAGCCCTTCAATCAGGAAAGAATAGGCAGAACAGCCCTAACTTAATCAGAAAACATAACAGAATGCCATCTGAATTCAGAACCTTCTGTTCTCTGGAAGGTGGAGGGACTGTTTAAAGATTGGTGCTAATTATAAGCAGTTATGATCACATTTGAAAAGAAATTGTGAGGCACTCTGGCCGTCATTAATCACAATAGATTAATGGCTAATTGCTTTGGCTTGCTAGATATTAATGAGATATTAAGTTAGATGCCTTCAGTACAATGCCCATAGTTAAGACATTATAGTTTATGTTTTGCAGCCCACTAGAAAGTTGCTTTAAAAAAATACCTTCATGTGAAAATAATAAATTTGCTATCCTGTGTACTTGTTAGAACATTTGAACACTCTGTAGTGGAAACATCTTCATTATTCTGTGGTGTTCCTTTAAAAAAATAAAAGTATGTGCTTTCCAAGTCAAGACAGACTCTTCCTCTGCCTTCACACCATTCTTCCTCACATTCATTTACAATAATAGCCCTTTGACAAATGAGGCAGTTATTTCAGCATTGTAAAGTGTTCACAGAAAGCTCACAATGGAATTACAGGACTCTTGTTAAGAAACGCAGATCCCAAGCAGAAACACCAGCTGCTGACATCTCTTAAGATGTGAGCCATGCATCTAAGCAAGATCCTTTTGCCCATGTCTGCAAGACAGCCATAACCACAATCTAAAAGGTGCTGAATCTCTTCTTGTCCTGCTGATGTCTATAAGGAGCAGGACTCACTGTACATTTAATTAATCTGGGTACATGGTGATTCTTTTAGAGCTTTCAAGCTCTCTTGTGTTGCTTGGTTACAACCAATCATTTGCACAACTTTTGAGCAAAATAAATAGCAAACCTACTTCCACTTCTGTCCTGAAGTATTACAAAACTCAGGGGAAATTAAAGCAAATCTCCTACATCTTTCTTTACTTTTCCTTCTTAAGGCAGGATAAAGTTTCACAAAATTTCTTGTATAATTTCTAGGTAAATGTTCATGCTACAAAGGATTTTTGGTAAATACTAAAAATTAAGCTACCATTCTGCAGCCCATACTGTATATTTCAAACTGAAGTCAATAGGACATTCGCTTCAAGACTGCATCCTGTGTAACAACCTGGCTGGAGACAGACATAAATTTTAAGATAATTGAAAGGGGTATGTTAAGAGTCTTTGTTGTGCACATACGTTTCTTTTGTATCACACCATCCTCTGTAGTAAAAGAGGTTTTAGTACAAAACCTGAAACATTAGTTTACCAGAATAAATAATGAAACATCCTGGGCAATACAGCCTCTCTCATAGGGTTTTGCGTCCCCCCCCCATTTTGTTTTTGGTCCAAATCCGAAACACCCCCATTTTGTTCTTTGTTCAAAATCAGCCAATCTGAAACACCCTAATTTGGTTCTTTGTTCGAAATTGCAAAATCCGGATCTGAAATGTTTTGGATTTAAAAAACTGGCCCTGGGGCAAAACTAGTGGGTGGGGGTTGTAGTATCCAATGGATGGAAGCTACCACCCAAATTTCAGAGGAATTGGGCAAAGGGCTGATTTTTGGTGAATTTTTGAAGTTTAAGATTTTTCCCATAGGGAAGAATGGAGGTTTCAGCAAAAGTATAGCTTCACATCAGGGGGAAAGGGGTGGCCCAGAGTAGGGTGGGTGGTAGAGCCCAGTTGGGGCAAGGAAACTGCCAGAATTATTTCAAAGGAATTGGGCAGAGGACTGATTTTTAAAGGTTTATTGGAGTTTACGCATCTTTAAAGTTCTTCCCCATAGGGAATGATGGAGGTTTCAGCAGCCCCATAACTGCACCTGGGGGGGCACTGGGGTGGCCCAGAGCAAGTGGTGGTATAGAGCACATAGGGTGCCAACCACCCCCGTGCTTTGCTAACCCATGGGGTACTGGGTTCTGTTGTTTCTGAGATGTTTTGAGTGTAGATTGTCTGGTAGCATATGAGAGTGGATTGTCATTGAAAATCTCATTTGCTACAGAGAATCTACACTCAAAACACCTCAGAAACAACAGAACCCAGCACCCCATGGGTTAGCAACCCATGCGGGTGCTTGGCACCCTATGTGCACTACACCACCACTCACTCCCAGCCACCCCAGTGCCCCCTAGGTGGAGTTATGGGTCTGCTGAAACCTCCATTATTTCCTAGGGGGGGGGAACCTTAAAGACCATAAACTTCAACAATTCCTAAGAAATCAGCCCTTTGCCCAATTCCTTTGGAATCTGGGTTGTGGCAGGCACCCCTTGGGGCACTACCACCTGACCCACTCTTCTGCCCCCAAATGGGGCGGAGCCACCATTGAGCGAAAGGGCTCAAAGAACCCAGGCCGCCAATGGGGAAAGGCCACTAAGCTCCATGGCTCGGGCTCCATAGGAGCTCAAAGCGAACTTCCCCCTCCCATGCCTGGGCTGCCAAGAGCCTAGGTGAACTCTTTCCCAATTATTTCAGGCAGTTCCAACTGCCCGATAGAACGTTTTTCCCTTCCTCTCCCTCTCTGGTGGGAGAGAAAGGGGAAAACATCCTATCAGGCAGCAGACACTGCCTGAAATGACAAGCTTGTTGGAGATGAACGTCCAGTGCATCGACTTTTTGCACCAACTGTCCTAATGACCACTAGGGGCATGGGGAGTAGAGACAGTAAGTCAGGGTCTCCCTGTCTGTCCCTACTCTATGACCCTTGAACTGACTCTGCAGGACTTCCTGTGCTGAGTCACAATCCTTCCTTTCCTCCTAGAGAGCAGATGGAAACATCTCTCTCTCTCCTTACCTATCCATTATGTAGTCCTTTAGATTAGATATAGGTCTTTCCTATCTAAGTGTATTTAACCAATAAATATTTAGTGTTTAGTCATACAAGGATCTCCATGTGTTTTCTCTAAATAGCTGCAATATCCAAACCATCCTCTGCTACCTACTCTGTAACTGGAGTGTGTGCTCATTCCTTAGTGCTCTGCTGTTTTACCTATTGTGGGTAAAAATCAACAACCTCTAACAAAGCTGAGAGCTTGTTTGGGTTCTCAGCAGCTCAGGCCACACCCCCTTGTCAAGTACAAGGGGGCGTGGCCTGGGCTGCTAAGAGCCCGAATGAGCTCTCAGCTTGTCAATTCAGGCAGTGTCGGCTGCCTGATAGGGTGTTTTCCCCTTTCTCTTCCACCAGAGAGGAAAGGAAAAATGTTCTATTGGGCAGTTGGAGCTGCCTGAAATAACTGGGAAAGAGTTTGCCCAGGCTCTTGGCAGCCCAGGCATGTGGGGGGGGAGAGTGCGCTCTGGGTTCCTCCGGAGCCCGAGTCATGCACCTATGTACATGATGTCACGCGCACGGGTATATTGGAGGGGGCCACTCTGCGGGGCTGGACGCAGGCCGCCGCTTGGTTGGCTCCGCACCTGCCCCCAAAGCCCCCCTTTCTGCCTTGAATCGACCCCAAATAACAGCAACATCGCACATCAACAACAGCAGAGCTTTGCAAAGAACCAGGCAGATTTCCAAAGGTCATGCACATCCACATCCCGCCCCCCAGAAATGCAATTGATCTACACACAACAGTGTGGAACAACAACAATGAAATACACTTCCCCACTGGCCAATGGCAGTAAATGCACACTGCCCCACTGGCCAATGAGGGTAAATTTTACCCTTAAATTTCCTTAAAAGGAATAAGGAGGCAATTGCCAGCAGATCAGCCCGTGCTTTCGCTGGCCAATCTGCAGGCTGGAAGAGCCGGAAATTCAAACAGATGTCAAAACTCAAAATGGAGACTGAAGGAGAAAGACTTTTCGTGATGGAGTTCTGAAACACCCGAAACATGGAGTTCTGAAACAGCCGAAACAACAAAACGTTTTGTATCCAAAACAGGGGTGTTTTGTTTTAGCTACAAAAAATTTTGTTTTGAGCATTGGGTGTTTTGTTTTGGCTACAAAACAGCCAAATTGGCCTGGTTTGGGCCCAAAACGTTTTGTATCCGAAACATATGCCCCTACTCTCTCATACCATTCTCAACAATAAAAAAACTTGTATCCAACCGTAGGTATTTCCCAACTTAAAAAATAAAAGCACAGATTTAATAACAGCTTCACATTTCACATCTTTTGATAAACTGATAGGCAATATAAAATCTGTAAGCTACAGGATTGAAGTTCTTTCTGCTATGTCCATTACTCAGACAGCACATATAAAATTGCTTGTAAGCTAACAATATCTAATGCCCTGGAACTGAATATATTATTTATATTTATATTATTTATTTTTCTGTGTAAACTGCTTGGGGAACTTTTTTGTTGAAAAGCTCTAGGTAAATACTTATAACAAGAAGTTCCACCAACTGAGTTTAAGATATGCCTAATGAAAAGTTAAAGTTCACCCTGAAGAATTGGGGATGGGGTTCTGTATAAAAAGTAAATTTGTGTTTTGTTTTAAGTTGTTGCACTCAATCTGCATGTCTACCCTTAGGGTAAATCATTCTGTTGAGTACCTGGAAAAATGCAATGCCTCTTGCAGAAAAAGCATTTGTTAGCATTGTAAATTCCGTGCAAAATATGGCAGTTCATCTGTCATAATCTACCACAAATTATGCAGTTGAGTTTCCCGCATTTGGGGAAATCACAGAGTTCAGCACACCTGGAGTGCAATGGATGATCCTCACCCTGGGAAAACCACCTTCATGATCATGGTGTCTCCCCTGCCAGGTAAAGGGTGATTTGTAACACATCCTCTGCTCCTTTAAAATGGAAGAAAGCAGGTTCATACCTGCTTCTCTGCCACTTGCTACCACTTCCTGAATCAGCAGTGCTCCTCCCAGCTATCTTGGTGCACCAGTGGTGCTCTCCCCCAGATGCCCCCATGTGACACCAGCACACATGTGGCCTCCATGCATGCGCAGCAGCCATTTGTGTCGTCAGCAACCATGCTGACCATGTAAAAGGCCTCCACACATGCACAGAGGCCACGTGCGTGCTGGCATCGCATCGGGGCAGCTGGGGGAGAGCACCGCTAGCACACCAAGATAATTGGGAGGAGGGGCACCAATTCAGGAACTGGCATCGAGCAGCAGGGGAACAGGTATGCACCTGGCTCTCCTTTGTTTTAAAAGTCTGAGGGATGTGTTATGAATCACCCCTCAAATTGTGATTCATGCACATCCCTACACATGAGCACGTAACTGCATACCATTTGTGACATAACTTGTGAACAGTGACACAGCTTCACTATCCCCAATCACATTTCATTCATTTCATCAATGTGCTTTTCCATTCCCACCCCCAACCAAATACATGTTAAAAGTTTCTTTTTCTTGATGTTTTCAAGGATTTGTAGTCTTATATTAGCTTTTTGGAAGACTTCTGCTGCAATTCCTGTGTGGAACTGTACATGTGGCATGCTTTTTTTTTTTTAAAGGAGGCAAACAGCAGCAAGGGTATTCTACTCCCTACTCCAGCACATCCCAAAGGCAGGTCAGGATGGGGTGTGTGGCATGTCATGTTCATGTGGCCATGAACTATGGTTGAAGCCTTAAATATTCCTAAAGAGTGTAGAAAGTGAACTCTTACTGAGCAAAACAGAATGGGTACTTTTTACTCCTCACTTTCCTCTCCTCTCCCTCCAGTCATTATTTCTGGCAGTATTTTCTTTGATGATGTGCTATGGAACATTTAGTTAGAACAAAACAGTCAGGGAAGTAATTACATTATAAAGAAAAGAGTCTCATATGAATCTGTTCCTCGCGCCCAAGGAGTTATGTCTCATTTGATCAAACATGACATATATGGTATTGTTCTGGAAGAGGCTTTTTATATCAGCTAAATCTTTTATTTGTTTCATCCTTAATTTACTTTCATAGGTTTAAAAACACTTGCTATTTTTAAACTGCAAGACTGGAGAGAATAAAAGAATTAATGACATCAGATTATTCCTTTTGTGTTTTACAACTTTAAAATAGTTTATATCTGTATGATGTATTAGTTAATGTCATGGACTAATGTTATTGACTGAGGGAGCATAGGATGCCAAAAAAAAAAAAAAGGATGTATGTGGATTCAGTTTTGACCCATTTGTCTCACTAAAGGAAATGCCAGTAGTAGCTGCTGGAGATTAGTGTAATTTGCAAAGAGTTGTACATTAAGGCAGCAGCATATTCCAAATTGTGCACAAAGATTTATTCTGAGGAGAACAAGTCCCAGAGAGCTTTAACTATCCCCCCTCCCCACAAGGAATTACAATGTTTGAAATGTATCTATATAAGCCCGTTCCCTGCATTCTACCCAGCGTTAGCATCCTGCTCTAGCTTGCACCACCAAGAAACTGAATGGAGGACAGATTTGTGTTGAATAGGGAGTGACTTAGTTCACAAGGCTCATGTTGAGTTCTTTCGGATAAAGCCTGGTCTGGAATCTGAGACACAGCTGAGAGGGAGCAAAACCTGCCTTTCACTTCAGATAATGGGCCACCAGAAGCAGGTTTAGCTGCCATTCTAGTGATGTCCCTGAATGCAGCTATTTGCTGATATGGGAGAAAGTCAAGGGGTGTACTCAGGGACACCATAGGGATGTGCACAAATCATGATCCAAACAGTGATTCGCAGCACAGCCCCGGCACTTTGTGATGGGCATGTGGTGGTAGCTGGGGGGAGTGCTGCCAAAACAGGAAGCTGCGGCGAGTGGCAGAGGAGCAGGTATGGACCTCTCTCTCTCCTTCGTTTTAAAGGTGCCGGGTCTGTGCTGCAAATTGCTGTTGGAATTGTGATTCGTGCACATCCCTAGAACACAGCTGGAGTGGGGAGAAAGCCTGTTTCCACCCTGACACTGGGTGGCCCAGCCTTAACTGAGAGGAACCTCCGAGGGTCCCCTGTAGTGAATTTTTAGAGAATTGGACAATCCCCTGATTTTTGGTGGATTTTTGAATTTTTTTAAAAAAAGAATGGCTACAAATGGTGAAATCTGGCTTGTTTCAAGCAAGAACTTGACCACTATGTGGGTGGGTGGGAGGAATCCAAATTTAAGTCAGAATTTTCAGTCGATTTTTGAATCCGATCTGATATCCAACATTGCAAGAGCCCACAGAATCCAAACCTGATATTGTCAAATTCAGATTGGGCCGAATCTGAATCCAAATTTTCTGCACAAGCACAGGCATGAATTCTGGTGACAAGGTGAAAGAAATAGAGGCCTGGTAGCTACCAAGAAAAGCAAAGAGAAGTTTCTGAAGAAAATGACTGCCTTGCTTTCTACTACAGAAGTGAAGAGTACAAATGGTGACCTCTAATTTTAAAATGGCTCATCATGGGTTTCTAAAGTGTATGTAGATGGTTCTATAGGCAAGGGATAGAAAAATGGATGCAGAGATGGCAAAATTTCACTCTGTGTTCTCATTACAGCAAATACTAGGAAAGGCTTTGCTGTTGCATTGTGCAGGAGAAGTTTATTATATACAGTATTTGACACTCAAATAAAAGGGATAAAAATGACTTCCAGAGAGCTATGAAATCTTTCACATCAGGGTTAATTATTTTAACCCTAAAACAAACACTGGGTATTACATATGTGTAGTAGAAAAAAACCAATATATGTGTAAGAAAGTAAACTAAATAAACAGTAGATAAATACCACCACCCGGTTAAAGCAATTCATGTGAACTATGCAAACACCAAGAGAGAGGTCAAATAATACAGCATTGCATACCAACCTGAATGAGAAAGCAAGTGATCAGTGACTGGGACATTACACTAATAGGAGTTCAGTGCTTGTTGTATTACACCAGTTCTAAATCTTGCATTCTCCATTGAATGAGCTGCAATGCAAGTGGCCTGAATGAAAAGGTCTGATCAGCCTCTACAAAGAAAGAACAATAACTCAAACTTAGAAATGTAGTAAAATAAGCAAAGCCTGATATAAGACTAACTCTGAATCAATTTTTTCCTACTACTTCTGTGCTGGGAACTGTCCCATAAAAATTCATGCCCTATAAAATGAAAATGCTTTGTGAGAAAAAGATTTGTTTTGCTAAAAGAAAAATAGGGGACAAAAAAGCCAACCCACCAGATAACCAAATAGGTCAAGAACCAAATAGGTCAAGAACTGCACAGAAAAGAGGCTTGTGTTCTTGGAATAAAGAGAAACTTGAAGCATATTCAAAAAGATGCAGACAGCAATAAAAAATGACAGTTTATTAGATCTGTGCAGTGTTGGATTGGGGAGGTCAAACATAGCCCCAGATGGACCAGGTCAGAGGGTATCAGGGATATTCTGACCTAGAAACGCCTAGTTTGGGTTGGAGTTCTTTGACGCCGTTCAGGGAACTTTGAAGCATTCGGAGCTCCAAATGGTGGCAGGAGTCTGCATCCCCCGCCCCCCATCACGGCTGCTGGGGCGGGGATCATCTACTGAAATCTACCTGGCACGGCTAAAATGGCACAGCTATTTTCATGCTGCTTTTCTCTGTTGGTAGTGTAACAAACTTGCTTGTCACTGAATCTGTAATGTGCCATATATAGGAAATGCTGAGGTGGGGAGGGGGAGACAGCTGTTATGAGACTGACATCCCTGCTTCAATTCAATACTTCTTCATGCTTGCAACTGCTCATGCTGCCATGATTTGTCTCCCTTTCAATCACAGTGCTTGGCGGGAGGTTCATATAATTGTTTATATTGATTGATTGTTTAATTTGTATACCACCTTTCATTAAAATAATATTGTGAACTGCCTTGGGCAGCTTACAATATAATTACAAGTTGTTCTAGTAAGAACTAATCAGCCTACTTTCCTTTCACTGTCTCTACAATTGGACTAAATATGGTTCAAATCGAGGTCCACAAGTTAGATCTCTTGCACCTCAAAGGTTCTGCTATTTTGGATCGGGGTGGATGGCATCATTACAAACTATACCATTGAGGTGCCCCTGTGAGTAACTCACTACAACTATACCAAATTTGGTTCAAATCAGTTAGACAGTCCTCAGATGTGTCCACCATCTTGAATTGGCGATGACATCATCACAAACTACGCCATTGAGGTGTTCCTATGTGTCCCTACAGCTGTAGCAACTTTGGTTCAAATCGGTTAC
Source organism: Hemicordylus capensis (assembly GCF_027244095.1). NCBI lineage: Eukaryota > Metazoa > Chordata > Lepidosauria > Squamata > Cordylidae > Hemicordylus > Hemicordylus capensis. Next base: position 219,171,203 of record NC_069657.1, read on the forward strand.
GCGGTTCATAAGGCGCAGTTCACTTGCACCCCCAAAGTTGACATGTCTGCCATCTTGGATCAGGGTGGATGACATCATCACAAACTATGCCGTTGCGGTGTCCCTGTGTGTCCCTACAACTTTACCTGATTTGGTTCATATTGGTCCAAGTGTTGCGTAGTTGATGGGTGGGGGGGAGACAAGGACACACACACAGAATGCTGGGTGATCTCATAAGCTTACTGGAAAGTAGGCTAAAAACAATGCACAATTAAACTACACAATTAAAGATACAAATATTAAAATTAGATATAAAAATACTACATCTCTATTTAAGAGTTTAAAAACATATAAAAACAATAAAACCCCAAACAGATCAGCAACAGCAACAAACAGTTCAGAAATGATATTTTCTGTATCGTATCAGGCGGTATCAAACTCTATACATACTTGAGTGCTTCTGTGTCCATGCCATTGGAACAACTGCTGCTCCTCAAAAACTATTCACTTCCCTACCCATTTGGACTTCAGTGTTTCATTACACAATTGCTGCTTCTCAAAAGCGACACACCTCCAATGCCCTGCCTGTGCCTTCTTATCAGACACCCTGGGAGATATTAGCCTGCACTTTGGGGGACAAAGTTGTCCTAAGAGGGGCTTTCCTCCAAGCCTCCAATTAAAGAAAAATTCTAAGCAAAGCAGAAATATGAAAGGGGAGGGGAGATTTGCCTGCTTCTCCGGAACCCATTAACCTGATACTGATACATCGAACAATTTGGGTTGGTACAATTATTGGTTGCACAGTTTAATAATTGTGTTCATCACATTGGTATCGGATTGGATCCAGTAATTTCATCCATATACAGTCATGCAATCTATGTGTCTGTCCCTCTTTCTCCAGTCCCGGCCTCTCAGGCCATTATGAATGCGCATGTGGGGTCTTAGGGATGGGGAGTGAATTGTCCAGTGAGGTGATGTTGTGCAAGCATTTATTTTATCAAAAAGAAAGGTGCTTATTTTATTAGCAAGACATTATTATTTGTAGCCTATGCCTGTAATATCTGAAGGGCTCTGAGGATGTGACAGACCTGACAGGTGAGTGACCCAGTCTAATCTTAACTTTAAAGTGAGTTCCACTGAAATCAAGTGGGCTTAATTCCAAGTAAAGCCTGTATTTAGGATCAGGATGCTAGGAAAACATAGTCTGTGTTTCTTCATTCTTGATATGGCATGGTCATCTATTATATTAATTCTTCTGGGTGTGCCTTAGAATATGCATCCCAGAGCTGAGCTGATTGGCTGAGCAGCAGACACACCTGATTGGCTGAGGTGCACCCAGGAGGATTGGTTGCCACCGCTGCGGCCTGGCCATGGAGGCCAGAGGTGGCGGGCCCGGCCTGGCCACGGAGGCAAGGCCCAGGAGGGGGGAAAGAAAGGGGGGGCAGAAGTGGCAGTGGGGAGGAGAGGTGGCTGGGCCTGGAAGCAGAGACTGGGGCAGAAGGGAGGGGAGAGGTAACCGCTAGCCCCAAAGAACGCACAGATGCTCTGTACGGGGTCGCCTAGTTATGATGATTTTGACACTTCAAAGGGTCACCCTTGAATTGAATCTTTGACAATTGCAAAATCCGTGACTGTGATGTACTTGTTGCTGTTCCAGTGAGGTTCAAGACAATGAAGATAGCAAGTTAAATTAGTGTATTGTCTGTTTATTCACATTATGACTCTCACCAAGCCACCGTATGAATACAAATATGACAAGTATTTATATACTTTTCAACAAAAGTTCCCAAAGGGGTTTACAACGATATAATAAATAAATAAAATAGCTTCCTGTCTCCAAAGGGCTCACAATCTAAAAAAAGAAATATGAAGGTAGATAGTAGGCAAACTGATTTTCCTTGACTATTTTGTCCAGTTTTTATTGTTTTCTACAAGTTATTTTTGTTAAATAATGGGAAGATCCATAATTGTTCAAACCTTCTACTATATTAATTCCCCATTAGCATGTCCTTTTCTTGAATTATTGCTGCTCCATAGCAATCTCTAGAAAACATATATTAATGAAGCCTTAAACTTGCAGTTCAAAACTTTATTCATACCACTTTCTCATTCAAATAATATTTCACATATGCATTTTAGAAAGGGGGAGCACTGAGAGGATCTTGCCATCTTTATATCCTATTGCATATTAACATCTGTAAGCTTTTCATTTATTTTTCATTTAACCTGCCCAGGTGGAATTGGGTCACATTCAATCGTATTTTCTAATCCATTTCTCTGCAAGGGCATCTTAATGTTTCTGAGCCAATGAAATGTCAACTAGCTTCTATCAGGTATATTTTTAGGGCATCTGGTGAATATATATACTATTTCTGAAAGAGCTGGAAACATTACGATCCTTTGGGATGGGGAATTGGAGTGCCTATGGGCAAGTGGAAGGTACTGGCAGCCTTGGTGTGATCCACAGATATGTCAGTTTCCTAAGAATATGAAGAAAAATCCTTAAAAGGGCCAAAATCCCCCCAAACTGCCCCCATGGTAGTCAGTGGGATGGAATGTTTGTGAGCAGTTAAGAGAAGCAGATGGGTGGAGCTAAGGGAACTCAGTGGAGAGGAGTGGGGAAAGAGGGTTTCAGCAAAAAGGGTGGGAAATTTCCCAGGTGATGCCCATATCTCGGCATCACACATAAATTTATTCTGTTTTTGTCAGATACATCTTAAAAGTAAAATAGCCCCTTGTGCTAATCTTCCAAAAACAAACTAAAATTTCTCAGAATGCTTGCTTTATTGCTCAGGTTTTCGCTGCACTTAATCCATTATCGTTACTTATAACAGTGACCCTTAAATGATGGCATAGTGACCTTTTCTTTTTATAGATACTATTTGTGTTATTATATTTCCCAATACAATCATTTTAAATTGGGTTACATTGATTTTTAGATTTGTCTACAATGTAATAGTAATATGACTTACATAAATTTGATACCATTTAGAGTATGTTGAAGAAGTATCTCTTCTGCTCTGTATTTGCTGTTCTAATAATGAACACATTTTGTTATTTCTGGAAATGCTGGGATTCTTGCATTAATGCTGGAGCTCATCTGATCCACTGCAGCTCTTGTGTTCTTAAACAAAGGTACATGCTCAGGATCACTTAGAATGGACGAGTTATGCCTTAACTATCAAGAGATCTCAAGTATGCATTCTCACTAGGTGAATTTAAAATATGATAGTGAGTCAAATAGGTTCTAGTAAGATGGAGAGAGAGAGAGAGAGGGTTGGTTGAAGACTGAAATTTTAGAAATGTTTGGGTATGGAGAAGTCTGCCTTAGTATAGAGTATTGGACTAAATACTCTGTGATGCTTAGGAAAAATGGAACCACCGAATAAAATGTCCAAAACAGACTAGTTGTGGCTCCTTTACTGTTAACTCAGATTCCATGAAATCTGAAGTTGTAGGGAACCCTCATAAGGAAGATATATCACAGTGTTTATTTCGAGAGGGCCTTGTTCTGTAATCTATGAAGGCTTTACAGATATGTAATGGGGGCGGGGGGAGGTATTTAAAACTGTTTTGTCCAATATACCTGTATCATACAAGAAGCCAGATGCTCTAAGAAAGTTTACTGGAACAATATGGAAAAGCTTATCTTTGATTTAGGTAACAACTATCTATTTGTTTTAGTGGTATTCAGAGCTCAAAGTGTTTTGGATGCTTTAAAATATGCTTCTCAACATACTAATTCAACAGCATTTTTAAAAAGAATCCATTAAAGAGCAAGTTGGTGAGCTTGAATATAGATCCTCATTAGTGTGGGGTTTGAAATGTAAATTTTTCTTTACTAACAATTCACATTCTCATTGGGTTTGCAGTCACACAAGCGCCATGCTTGGGGTATGGGGGTCACTGCTGTACTCCTTTGGAATGAAAAATTAAATTTTTGTGGGTGCTGTGGCCTGAAAAGGCTGGGGGGCATCCAGTGTAATGAATGGCACTACTTGGGAGCTTGTTCATAAAAAATCATGATTTCAGATGAGGGTTAAATTAATACCCCCCAGTGGTTTAGATACCACATTTTTCATGAATGTTAAGGGAATGACTGCAAAGTCTGGACTATTGCTTTGGAATGCATTATTTTCCAAAGATGAAACATGCACTATATTAAATATGTTGTTGTTAGTAGAAGTAGTAATAATATAGTGGTGTTTTTGGTTAATCCATTCCTTGATCCAGGCCAGCTTTTGAATGGGGCTTTAGTTACTTTTATTTTATTTTATTTTATTTTATTTTATTTTATTTTATTTTATTTTATTTTATTTTATTTGCTTTCTATACCGCCCTTCCAAAAGTGACTCAGGGTGGTTTCAGTCCTAGAGAAGAGGTGGGACTAACAAATAGCCAGCAGCAAGAGCACTGAAAAGCAGTCTGCATTTGCCTCTCTGTAAATAATATCTATCTAATTAAACTATTAATACTCCTGATTCCACGCCACTGCCTTGTCCTTGCATACCACAACTCTTTCCCTTGGGTTTTACAAATACATATTCTAAAAAGTGGATTGCAGCACACTGCTTCTATGTGTGCTAATTCCATGCTAGGAATCATTAGGAAGGGCAGTGAAAATAAAAATGCTAATATTATAATGCCCTTATAAAAATCTAGGGTGTGGCCACATCTGGAGTACTGTGTACAGCTTTGGTCACTGTATCTTAAGAAGGATGTTGTAGAACTGGAAAAGGTGCAGAAGAGGACAAATAAAATGATCAGGGGCCTGGAACACCTTCCTTTTGAGGCTAGGCTACAGCGTCTGGGGCTCTTTTCCATGGAAAAGAGGCAACTAAGGGGAGACATGCTCGAGGTGTATAAAATTATGCATGGAGTGGAGAGGGTGGACAGAGAGAAATGTTTCTCCCTCTCTCACAACACTAGAACCAGGGGTCACCCATGAAACTGAAGGTGGGGAAATTTAGGACTTACAAGAGGAAGTACTTTTTCACACAGCGCATAATTAATCTATGGAATTCTTTGCCATGGGATGTGGTGATGATGGCCACCAGCTTGGATGGCTTTGAAAGGGGTTTAGACAGATTCATGGTGGACAGGTCTATCAATGGCTACTAGTCTAGTGGCTATGGGCCATCTCCAGATTCAGAGGCATGATGCCTCTCAATACCAGTTCCAGGGGAGCAACAGCAGGAGAGAGGACATGCACATACCTCTTGTTTGTGGGCTCCCCAGAGGCATCTGGTGGGCTAGTGTGTGAAACAGGATGCTGGACTAGATGGGCTTTGTGCCTGATCCAGCAGGGCTGTTCTTATGTTCCCCACAGGGTCTTGGCATCCATAGGAGGCCTTTTTCCTGGGTCCCCCTGGGGTTTTATTCTAGCCCACCTCTCAGGACATAAGCATTAACTGAACTTAGTGTTAGACTGACTCCACAAGTTGACATAGGGCATGGCCTCTGGTGTTCATTGCTATATCAATGAAGGCTCAAGTGGTGCCTTGCACTAACCTGAATAATTCATTTCTATTAGTGAGAGCCTGAAGTAGAACCTCTGCTCCCAATGACAGCTGGGCTTTAAGTATGAGATGGAAAGGAAGTCCTTCCTCCCTTGGGACCAGCTGTCTTCTTTCTGGAGGGCTGAGCAGATCCACATGCTGCCTGGACTTCTCAGTTCTCCAGAAAACAACACCATTCACCACCACACCACCCCCAAATTATGTTTGGTTTCTTACTGCCCTCTTCCTGGACTTCTACTACTTTTATAGTTCCACCTTCACAGGGCCATGTTCCATACCTGTGGAGGGAAAACAGAGGCAGAGGGCAGAGAATTGTAAAAGCCTATTGGTTGACCAGATCTCCATGCAAGGTAGGCTGCTCTTGAATCAGCAGGAAGCATGAGTGGTGAGAGACATCCTGGTTCTTCGATGTGGTCTCTGTGCTTTATACGAATGGGCTTTGCGCCTGCGCAGAGAGACCACGTCAGAGCTTCCAAGCTAGATTTCTCAACTTTTGGCGGTAACCCCGCCCCCTCAGTATATAGGCAGCTGCGTGGGCTTCCCTCTCCAGTCTTTCTTCGTCCACAATAGAAGAGACATTGTCGAGCACTCCTTGCTAGATATCACTTTGCTAAGTACAAACCTTTTACCACTTTTACCCGATATTTTGTTCAGTACTCCCTTTTGTTAGCATTTTTATTTTGTCCCCCGTACCCCCCCCCTTTCAATCTTTTCTTGGAGCACTGTCCCATCGTGGCCCTCGGGCCCGGCGTGCTACGGTTCCCTCATCTCCGTTTTTTCTCTGTTACTTCTCCAGCCTGTGGCCAAGACTACAAAATTCAAGCAGTGTGGTTGCTGCAAATCTAAGATCCCTTCAACCGATGGCCGCGAACTTTGCCTTTTTTGCCTGGGCGAGGCCTATAAGGTTGGCTCTTGCCCACACTGTGCAGCCTTCACCAAGCAGGCGCGCAAGAATTGAGTGTCTCGACTTCATTCTTGGCTTTGGGAACAAGCCTTCAAGTGGTCGGGCTTGGACAAACTGCCTACCATGCAGGCCTTCGGCCTGGGCTTACAGCCCGTTTCGTCCCCAATGGGGATCTCAGTAGCCACTCCAGAGGCTAATGTACCGATCGATCCCGTGTCTCGGGCTTCGACTTTGGTACCGAGGAGTTCCGTGGCAGTGTTGATCTCGACAGCAGCACTCATTGAGCCACGTTCCGTCCAAACTGCTAAAAAGAGAAAGAAGGACCGTCGTGCTCCTTCGGAGCCCGCTAAGAAAAGGCAGAAATTGATGTACGATACCAAACATCGATCCCGTATGCTTCAGATGGAAACCATTCTGGATGTGGATGTAGGCTATGCATCTAGTCCTCACGATCCCGTATGTGAGTCTGAGTGGGACTCTGAACCTGAGGAACTTCCTCCGGAGCAACCCTGTCGGTGGACCAATAGAGAGCTCGAAGCTGCCCATGACGAGCACTACGCCCTACAGGTAGAGGAGGAGGCAAACTATTTTTACGTGCACCAGGAGTTTTGTCAACACCGCCTGGCCTCGGCCGCCACAGAACTGCCTCTTCAATGTTCTGCCTCACCCTGCCCTGCAATACCATCGTCTTTGGTACCGACCTCAATACCAAGCCCTCGTTTGGGGACAGCAACCCTCCCTCCGCCTCCTCCACCTCGAACCATGTCTCTGCTCCCACCACGGGTTCCACCCAGAAACTCCCCTGTGCAGGCGGCCACAGCCACAATCACCCCAGACTCCAGACCGACACCCACTCGGCTTCGAATCCGACCCCTTCCTTCTCCGGTCTCGAGTGACTCGTCGGATTCATCCTCAGATGAAGAAGGCCCAGAGTCTTCTTTGTCCAACAGGATATCATTGGGCTCCTCGCCGCCTACACTTTTAATGGAGCCTAGGCCCAGCTCCCCATTGGAAGATTTCAGAATATACACAGATTTTGTCTCCCGCATGGCAGCTTCTCTGGGAGTCCAACTATCCCAGGGGGATAAATCCGAACCGGACCCCCTATTTCAATTGATTGAAGATGTTGCCCGTCCCTTGGTATCGCTTCCCTTGAACCCGTCCATCCTCAAAGTCTCCAAGGCCTCCTGGACCAAGTTTTCCTTCCTCCCCCAGACGTCAAAGAGACTTGACTCCTTCTATAAGGTACATGCCTCGCCTGACCAGGATGACTTCTTTCTAAAGCAGCACCCTTCTACCGACTCCACTGTAGTAGTGTCTTCACTCTCTAAATTCCATGGGTACACCTCCTCCACCCCACCTGACAACGAAGGAAAGAAATTGGACACATTTGGAAGGCGTTTATATTCCATATCCTCTTTATTAACAAGAATTACAAATTATCAGGCCTACTACGCCAGATATCAGTCTTTTCTGTGGACCATGTTGCTCCCTTTCTAGATCATTTGCCTGAAGAGCATCAGGGCCCTGCAAAAGTCTTCCTACATGAAGCCATGCAAATCTCAAAGCAGGAGCTCCATGCAATTCGCCACTCTACAGAAGGAGCTGCTAAGGTGATGGCAACCTACCCTTCGGGTTGGTATCCGCGCCGCAGGTGTTCAACAAGTAAGTGTATGGCTTCAGTGGTAGCGACCCTGCAACAACAGAACATTCAAATTTTTCCGTACCTCGACGACTGGCTCGTGGTAGCTGACAATCCACAGTCCCTCCTGAGCGACCTATGCACAGTCATCGACCTCCTCTCCAACCTGGGCCTACAGGTGAATTACGAAAAGTCCAAGCTCCGTTCGTCCAGGACAGTATAATTTCTGGGGATCCTCTTCAACTCCATTCAGTCAAAATTTTTCAAAATGAATGTGCTTCCCAACATTCATATCATACTCAACAGCCTTAGCACATACATATCAATGGCACAAACCCCTGCTAACTTGGCAAAGAGGCACCTTTTAACGTGGTGATTCTCTATTTAGCGGGGGGGGAGTAACTGGCCCTATCCATCCCCAGCACAGTACTTCCAGTAACTGTTGCTGAAGTTTTATCTTATGTTTCTTTTTAGAATGTGAGCCCTTTGGGGACAGGGAGCCATCTTACTTATTTGTTATTTCTCTGTGTAAACCGCCCTGAGCCATTTTTGGAAGGGCGGTATAGAAATCGAACGGATAAATAAATAAATAAATAAATCTCAGTCCCCCAAGTTTGTTGTTATGTGTCCGCTTGTGTGCAAAATTAATTGATCTCAAAATCAACAAACCAAGCATTTCTCTGAATACTTTGTGCAAAACCTTCCCATGAGAAAACAACTAACATGTGGGATATAAAAACAGCCAAATATTCCCATGCATTTTCCATAAAATGTTTCTCATTAGCCTCTAAAGTAAATCCTTGGAAATATGAAACCACACAATTTGCACTATAGAAGGATGGCCTTAAAGCTGAACTCAGAGTTCCAAGCAGGAGTTGGCATTGGCATTACCACTACACATTCCCAGAGGTGCTCTTACCCTTGGACTTCTGGGCTGAAATTCAGGGCTCCTACACCCCCTGTGGGCCCCCAAATCCTCTTTAGTCTGTCCCGGGTCGTGTGGTTGCACCAGGCGGCCGAGCATGATCTCTGTTTTAGAGCCAGAGGGGGAAGTGGGGAAATAAATATGTGGGAGGGGAATATGTTAAGTTGTGTGTCAAGTTTTGGGAGGTATAAAAATATGTTAAATACATAAATAGATATTTGCATAAATATGCCTGTTTTATCTTCTTCCATTTTTGTGAGTTCAGTTGCTGTTTGCGCCCTCAAGAACCCACGAGTTACAAATGCTGCGTGTGTCAGGGTGTGTGTGTGTGTGTGTGTGTGTGTGTGTGTGTGTGCGTGCCTGGGAATTATGCTTAACTTGCAGCCGGGGAGGCAGGCTCCAAAGGCCTTTAGATCCAGGCAAATCATTAGACAGCTAGGAATGACAGCACTTGGTAAAGGGTAATACTTTTTCTGAAGCAACATGAAGAGTGGTTTTCCCATTTCCCATACTACCTTGGCTGCTCAGGAACAACTGGCAACAAACAGAACAGACTGCCTGATGGGAGGACAAGGAAGTAGCAAATGACCCCAGAGTGGGAGGGAGTGCCTAGACGACATCCCACTTCCTTACACTCTGTATCCTCCCCTCTCTCCACCTTTTCAAACATCAGGGAACGGGACGGAGGAGTAAGAGGAGGACATGTGGCTGCGGCAGCACCACAGCTGCCACCTGCAACTAGTAAGAATGGCCGTCTGCCCACCAACAAAGCAGGCAGGCAGGCAGCTGGTAGAGATAGCAGGCTGGCAGAGGTGACTGAGTGTCCATATTACAGTAGTTATGAGGCAGCTGTGTTAGCACCCTTCTCTTTATCTCCTAGTCTTAAAATAACAGAGAGGATAGGTTCTTTTAAGTAGGAATGATGTAATATGGCAGGATTCTCTAATCTGAATGCTGCAAACATTGTATATGTGTTGCTGATTGCTGGTTGGGAAGGAGGTGCTACAGCTCTGAAGTCTAGTACCTCTCAAGCACTGTCAGACTCTTAATTAAGTGTTCCTGGCAGCATTCAGGTCCTTCAGTGGACCTCTTCGGACTCTCTCTGGCCCTCCTGACCTCCCTGCCCCCCTGGCCAATCAGCTTTCCTGTAGCCTTATAGTGACTTCAGTAGCAGGGCTGCTTCAGAATGCAGGATTCTAGGGGTCAGTGTGGAACTGCTCCTGTAATGCTCTTGCAGATTTTTGGATGGGGTACTGTATACTGGGGCTTATTATACAAGTTATTTATTTGAATGTGATGCCAATACAACACAGAATTGTCCTGATAATGGACTTTGTAAGCAGCTCTCACACTCAATGCTCCCACCCAAATGTGCTGACATGAGGGATTTCAGCTGCCTGTTAACTGCTGCAGTGCAGCTGGTTTGAGCAGTTTCCACATCTATTTGGTTCTCATTTTGTCTGTATTGTTCATTTTTGTTTATATCATTTGTCTGTTAGTTCCCCCACCCTACCTGTTGCCTTTAGATGGAGTGAGAAGATTGCCCTTTGCTTTATGGTCCATACCAGACTCTGTATTTTGGTTGTTAAACAGAGAGATGTGCTGAATTTGCACTTCTTGTGCTTTTAGGGAAACAGTAGTATGCCAGGTGCTTACATAAAAGAAAATTAGTGAGATAAAGGATTGCATTTGGGAAAGATTAGTTTATATAACTTATAAAAGCCCAAAATGACTTTATTGCCAGTGTTGATCTCTCTTTGAGGAATGTAATTCTCTGAACATATGAAGTGTGTGTGAGTGTGTGTTTGTGTGTGAATGATGTCAGCAGTACTTAAAGCAGAACAGGTATACAGAATCAAATGGATATAAGATATCATGTCCTTTGGCAAATAAAGGCTGAAAAAACACAGGGAACTTTTGAATCACCTCATGCAAGAAATCTTGCAGTATTATCCTTAAACCAGTTATTGGAGCTATTCATTTTGAAGGTGAAATCGATAAAGCTATGTGGGTTTAAGTCTGAGTATTAATCTGATGCTTTATCAGCTGGTTGAAGAAGGATGTTTTTCCTTCTAAGGACTTTTCCTCCCTCCAAAGTACTACAACCAAAAACTCAGAGTATTCATTATTATCGTGGTTGTTGTTGGTTTATTATTAATATTTATATACCTCTTTTCAACAAAAAGGTTCTCAAAGCAGTTCACATAGAAAAATAAATAAACTGGTCCAGTGTCCCAAAAGGACTCACAAACTAGAAGAATTAGATTGTGATCTAAGACACCAGCAATAGCCACTGGAGGGATGCTGTGCTATAGGGGCAGTTGCTCTCCCCCTGCAGAGTCACCACTTGAAAATGTGCCTCTTTCCTCAGTTAGTATGGTTGTTCGGGTCATTGCTTCACAACTCTGCCGTATTTCTTGCTCTCCTTCAGTTGCAAAATCATATGTACTTATCTATCTTCTGCATCTGCCTTGTAGCAAACGGCTACTTCAGGACCATTAGCTGCTGAAGGGGATTTTCACGATGAAAATGGCACAAGGGGCAAGTATTATGATCACCCCTTGCCACATATTGTTACCAAGAGCCAGATCTGGGAGGCCCTATGATGGTGAAGAAGGAAAAGGGTTGTTTAAAATTGATGGTTCATACTGAGTTTGGCCTTGACTCAGTGCGAAGCATCACATCGTAAGTAGTTTCTAATTTCAGATATAGTTTTCTAAAATGATCTAGGGCCCCCTGCCCTAGCCTTGCACACTGACTATAAGGCACTATACTAAATAGTATTACAGAGACATTTGTGTTGATCCTTGAGTATCCATCTCCTTCTAGATGACTCATAGGCACAGCAGGGTTTTTCTGAAAGAGAGAGAGAGTGAAGTCAACTTTCCCTGTTCTTCAGAGGGGAACTCCAAAACTTCAGTTGAATGTGCCAGACAAGATTCTTCATGCTGACTGTCCTGGGGCCAGACAAAGGTTACTCAAGGTGGAGGTGTGAGGTTACTGGGGGACTCATGAAGTCAGAGTCACTTTTCGCTTAAGACAACTAATCAATATCCAAAATGGACTTCATATATAAGGAAGTACTTTTTGCCACACCCCCATCAGCAAGAAGACCATCAGTATGTACAGTTCAAAACTGGAGCTGGGATTCAGAACATGAGGCTTCATTGATAATATTGCCATGTACCTTTTTTCTCTTTCAGTACCCTAATTCATCAACAACAACAAAATCGTATGTCTTTCAATCATGCTGTTCTTCAAGAACATTCTCTGATTAAGAGCCATGGAACATCTGCCTGCATCTCATTGTCTTAATAATGTTGAACCAAATCAAGCTTCTGGTTCTTTGGCATGTTCACTAACATATTTACTTTCTTCAGTGGTTAAATAAGCCTGACAAATCTTAACTATGCCATAAAAGGAGATCACCTGTGGTGCTTTGCGGAGTTGTTTTTCTTTGAAAATGGTCTTTTGTGGGCTATTAAATAAAGCTATTGTATGGCAAAATCCCAAATTTGCTTGCATGTGTATAATTAAAGAGGATTTTATTGTGGATGAAGCATCCTATTATATTTAAACATTTAACAACCGCGAATCCAGGAACCATAATAATCACCACTGATTAAGGCCTAAATAGATAAATAAATAAATAAAGTATCTGAAACCAAGTTGTGTGAAATAAAACCAAGTCCCACCCCCTGCTAGATTTTGGCCAAGCATATAGTCATTGTTCTGTTCAAATATTGAATTATCTTGCTAGATAATAGCAAAATATTATGTCAGAAACGAAAGGATAATTTGAAGTGTGGAAAGGAATGGAAAGTTTCTGCATGGTAGTTAACAAACAATATTGCATAAGGGGGGGAATGAATAGTGGGCCCAAAAATACAAGCCTGTGCCATTTCTGTGCAGAACCAAAATATATTTACAGAAAGAACAGATTGACTCATTCACTGCAGCATTATGTAGTGATAATATTAAGTATGCTAGTTTTATACAAGTTGCGGGAGGTAGGTTGGAAATCCACAGCCCCCATTAAGTCTGAATTGAATATAATCTCATTTACTGATAAGTTCTAGTTCGGCAATTCATGTTGGCGCCTCCCTTTGAATTATTTCTGTTGAAGAACATTTGAGGTCAGTAGCTGAGTATCTTGGGAGATTGAAATGTTCTCTCACAGGTTTCTCAAGGTTGTCTTTTTAAAAGTCAGATTTGTGTCCATTTATTCTCTTTGTCCTGTGCCTTGTAGACACCAGAAGGGCATTACTGGCTGGTGGTGGCTTATGTCATGTTGGAAGATGAGCCCCTCCTGTTATGATCGTTGTTATTTTGTCTTGTAATAGTGTCACCTGAGTGGATATGTGGACAGAGCTGGTTTCTGGATTTGTTGCAGATCTTACAAATCCCTTAATTTTTATCTCTTGTCCACTGTTGGCCAGTAGCTTTTTTGGGGGGGGGGTGCAGCTGTCTAAGGAAGGAAAGGCCTACCACCCAAGGCTTGTGATACAATCATCCCTCACCAACCGCAAGGGTTCAGTTCCTGAAAACCCTTGTGGTTGGTGAATTCGTGGTAGGCAAGACATTGACTTGCATGGGAAATAGGGAGTTAGGGGAATTGCAGTTGGGAAAGTACCTGAAAATAAAAGGGGGGAAATAGAGAAACCACCCCCTGACCCCTGAAAATGATCCCCTGGCCCCCGGAAATGACTTCCTGACCCCTGGAAATCCCACCCCCAAAACCACCCCCCAAAATTTTTTAAATGGCACCATAGCACGACTACTTGGGTCAGAGTTGGCAAGGGTGGTGACAGTTTCCCAACCACGGATACTCAAATCCACCATTGGGAAACCCACGATAGGTGAGGAACGACTCTTCTTACTCTTAGGCTTTGAAAGGTAGGCCTTTCCTCACTTGCAAACATTTCTCAGGAAACTGAACCCCACAATCATGCAATGCACACAACATGGATGTATTTCAGGCAAGCAGAGGGCAACTTTAGTGCCGGGTAAATTGATGGAAAGCATACTTAAGGACAAAATTGTTAAACATATAGAAGAAAAGGACTTGCTGAAGGAGAACCAGCGTGGCTTCTGCAAGGGAAAGTCTTGCCTCACTAACCTTTTGGAGTTCTTTGAGAGTGTCAACAGGCATTTGGATAAAGGTGATCTAGTTGACATAGTATACTTGGACTTCCAAAAAGCTCTGGACAAAGTTCCCTCTTGAGTAAACTTAGTAGTCATGGAATAAGGGGACAGGTTCATGTGTGGATTGGTAACTGGTTGAAAGACAGGAAACAGAGAGTAGGGACTGTTTTCACAGTGGAGGTAGGTAGGTAGGTAGGAAGTGGGGTCCCCCAGGGATCAGTACTGGGACCAGTGTTCTTTAACTTGTATATAAATGATCTAGAAGTTGGAGTAAGCAGCGAAGTGGCCAAATTTGCAGATAACACTAAACTATTTAGGGTAGTGAAATCTACAACAGATTTTGCGGAGCTCCAAAATGATCTCTCCAAACCGGGGGAGTAGGCAACACAATGGCAAATAACGTTCAATTTAAGCAAGTGTAAAATGATGCATATTGGGGCAAAAAGCCCCAACTTCACATATATGCTGATGGAATCTGAGCTGTCAGTGAATGAACAGGAGAGACATCTTGGGATCATGGTGGACAGCCCATTGAAAGTGTTGATTCAGTGCATGGCAGCTGTGGAAAAGCCAATTCTGTGCTAGGAATCATTAGAAAGGGGACTGAAAATAAAAATGCTAATATTATAATGTCCTCATACGAATCTATGGTGCTGCCACATCTAGAGTACTGTATACAGTTTTGGTCACTGTATCTTAAGAAGGACATTGTAGAACTGGAAAAGGTGCGGAAGAGGGCAACCAAAATGATCAGGGGCCTAGAGCACCTTTCTTTTGAGGCTAACCTACAGCATCTGGGGCTCTTTACTTTGGAAAAGAGGTGACTAAGCGAAGACATGATTGAGGTGTACAAAATTATGTATGTAGTGGAGAGATTGGATAGAGATAAATTTCTCTCTCTCTCTTAACAACACTAGAAACAGTGGTCATCTCATGAAACTGAAGGTTGGGAAATTTAGGACTGACAAGAGGAAGTACTTTTTCACACAGCGCATAATTAATCTATGGAATTCTTTGCCATGGGATGTGGTGATGATGGCCACCAGCTTGGATGGCTTTAAAAGGAGCTTAGACCTATTCATGGAGGACAAGTCTATCAATGGCTACTAGTCTGGTGGCTGTGGGCCACTTCCAGCCTCAGAGGCACGATGCCTCTCAGTACCAGTTCCAGGGGAGCAACAGCAAGAGAGATGGCATGCACATACCTCTTGCTTGTGGGCTCCCCAGAGGCATCTGGTGGGCCAGTGTGTAAAACAGGATGCTGGACTAGATAGGCCTTGTGCCTGATCCAGCAGGGCTGTTTGTATGTTCTTATGAAACACGCAAATGTGTCCTCAAATATTTAGAATGGATATGGGGAATAATATGTTTGTCAGTACCTTTTGTGTGTATAATTAATAATAAATTTATTTATTAAATAATAAATGTATTTATTAATTTTAAACACATTTAAGAATAAGTGTGTGTGCGTACGTGCGTGCATGTGCTCCATTGCAGGAAGGAGGAATGACTAATAAGTTGACTTGCTTAGACAAAAATTTTTTTCCAGATTATGTTTGTTTAATAGCCAGACATTTATTTCATGAACATTTCTGTTCACCTTCCATATAACATTCAATTCTTTCTTCTTCTTTGCCAGAATCAACCTGGTTTGTGACCATCTGTTTGCACTCTGATTTTCTGACTTCCAAGAGCAGAACCCTTTTTGGCATTTGCATGTGACTACAAGAAAACCGCGAAGGCTGTGGCTTAGGAAGACTGTGGCTTGGATTTACATCAACACTGTATGGTGCAGGCTTACATGAGAGTGGTAAGTGGTCACTGAGTTGCATTTAAATAAAAACTGTCTTGATTTCAGTAGGAATATAAGAAGCTGCCATATACTCAGTCAAACCATGGCTCCATGTAGCTCAGGATTGTCTTCTACACCGACTGGCAGCAGCTCTCCAAGGTGTCAGGCAGGAGAAATCTTTTCCAGTCCTACCTGGAGAAACCAAGGATTGAACTTGGGACCCTATGCATGCCAAGCAGATGCCCTGCCTCCGACCTACAGCCCCATGAATGGTACTGCTCCAGAGGAAGAGGTCATGAAATTAGTCCTGGGTGCCTTTTTTTAAAATACCATTCTATCAGCATAATCTCCATTAAGACTAGTCATATGGCAAGTCTGTATACAGAGGACTGGAAAAATAAAACTAGGTCCTGTGACTTGACTGGGTTTTTTTAATCATCAGCAGATACAACAAGAGTAATCCATATCAGCTAGCTAAAATGGATATGACACAGACAAATTACAAACCAATAAGAAATGTCAGGGGAGTTCTTTGTTTTATGGCATGCATTTATTTTTATATAATACTTGTTTTACATGCTAGAATAAATACAGAACATGAGCAACCCTTTATCTCTGGTTCAGATTGTAACTGGGCTCGGCAAACTGAGCTATTTCCCACTCCCCAAATAGGAAATAAGTTCAGTTTATTCTAAATCCCATTATGGACTGAATTTGATCCTGGCATGCTTCCAGTGACATCCGCAGGAGTGCAGCAGTACCAACCCACTAACTCCCCTCCAGTCCAATCCCACTCACTTGCATTCTGCCCTCTGGAGGAGGAGGAAAGGAGGTCTCACTTTCTCCCCCCTCCCCTAGGAGCCCATTGCTTGGGGCCATTATGACACCAGGAATGTGCACCAGGAATGCTGGGAAATTTATTATTATTATTTCTTGTTTACACAGTCAGACAGGTGTTATTGACTGGTTTGTTTTATCCAGACATCGAGTCCTTCCCAAGGACGTGGGATGGCTGAATTTTATTATCAATACTGTTGGTTATTATAGATATCGTCGCAAAATATAGGCTGTTCCCAGTAAAGCTGCTTTTTGTAATTGGCTGATGGTGATTTCTGTGGCCCCTATGGTGTTGAGGTGCTCTTCAAGTTGTTTTGGAATTGCACCTAGGGTGCCAATTACCACTGGGATTATTTTGGTCTTCTTCTGCCACAGCCTTTCAATTTCAATTTGTAGATCTTTGTATTCTGTGATTTTTTCTACTTCTTTTTCTTCTAGTCTGCTATCCTCTGGTATTGCTATGTCGATTATTTTAACTTGTTTTTCTTTCTTCTCAACTACAGTTATATCTGGTGTATTGTGTGGCAGATGTTTGTCTGTTTGTAGTCGGAAGTCCCATAATATTTTTACATCTTAATTTTCTACAACTTTTCAATTGTATTGTCCCACCAATTTTTGGCTACAGGTAGCTTGTATTTTTTGCAGATGTTCCAGTATCATCCCTGCTACCTTGTCATGCCTTTGTTTGTAGTCAGTCTGTGCGATCTTTTTACAACAGCTGATTAGGTGGTCCACTGTTTCATCTGCTTCTTTACAAAGGCGGCACTTGCTGTTTGTGGTGGATTTTTCGACTTTTGCTCTTATTGCATTTGTTCTTAGTACCTGTTCTTGAGCAGCCAGTATTAAACCCTCTGTTTCTTTCTTCGGGTTGCCATTCTTAAGCCATTGCCAGGTCTTGGTGATGTCTGGTTTTCCACTTATATTGTGCAAATATTGACCATGCAGTGGCTTATTTTTCCATTTTTCTGCTCGGTTCTTGACTTGTTCTTTCTTGTAGGCCTGCTCTGTTTCATTGGTGTTGAATAGTTTCTCATTATTGACCATTTTAAGTGCATCTTCTTCACTGTCCTTGATATATTCTTCAAGGCCTCTTTTCTCCTCCTACTGTTTGATGGACTGGCAGCATTCCTCTTCCACCTGAGCTGCAAGGGAGGTAGAGCCTATCTATATCACTGCGGGGGTGCAGAGCATGATTGATGGTCATTATTTTCCTGGTCTTACAATCTAGCTTCTCTAGCTCTGCCTGGGTCCAGTCTATTATTCCTGCAGTGTATCTGATAACAGGTATAGCCCAGGTGTTTATGGCTTGTATGGTGTTCCCGCCATTGAGTTTGGACTTGAGGATTTTTCTAACTCTCCTGATGTATTCACTTCCAATTTTTCTTTTAACTTCAGCATTTGCAGTGTTATCAGCCTGGAGAATGCCCAAGTATTTGTAATGTTCTTCTCTTCCAGGTTCTTGATCTTGCTTCCATTGGGCAGTTCTGCTCCTTCTTTTTTTTGTTATTTTTCCTCTGTTCATTATTAATGCAGCACACTTGTCTAGTCCAAACTCCATTGTTATATCGCTACTGAATATACGGACAGTGTTTAGCAGTGATTCGATTTCTGACTGGGACTTTCCATACAACTTCAGATCATCTATGTACAGCAGATGGTTGATTTGACTTGATGTTTTAGATGTTTGGTATCCGAGGCCTGTTTTGTTTAGTATTTGTGAAAGTGGAGTCATGGCAATTACAAACAACAGAGGGGATAGTGAGTCCCCATGGAAAATACCTCGTCTAATGCTAACCTGTCCAAGTGTCTCGCTATTGATTGTTTACTGTGTACTCCACATGCTCATTGCTTTTTAAATAAATATCTGAATGTTTTTGCTGACACCAGTTGTTTCTAAACATTTTCATATCCATGTGTGAGGCAATGAGTCGAAGGCTTTCTTGTAGTCAATCCATGCAACACTTAGATTGGTTTTTCTTCTCTTGCAATTTTCTAAAATCATTTTGTCAATCAGCAGCTGGTCTTTTGTGCCTCTGGTGTTTGGGCAATTTCCTTTCTGTTCAACTGGAAGCTGTTTGTTAGTTAATAAGTGTTGCATCACTTCATCTGCTATTATTCCAGTTAATAATTTGAACATGGTTGGCAGGCAGGTTATCGGTCTATAATTACTTGGAACTGCACCTTTTGCTGGGTCTTTCATTATGAGATGAGTTTTCCCAGTTGTTAGCCATTGTTCAGTATCACCTCCTTGCAAAATGTGATTGAACTGTTTTGATAGTTGCTTATGAAGGCTTGTTAGGTGTTTAAGCCAAAAGCCATGCAGTTCTTCTTCTTATTATTATTATTTTACATTTTATATCCGAGCCCAGAGCGGTGTACTACATACTTAGATTTCTCCTCACAACAACCCTGTGAAGTAGGTTAGGCTGAGAGAGAAGTGACTGGCCCAGAGTCACCCAGCTAGTTTCATGGCTGAATGGGGGTTTGAACTTGGGTCTCCCCGGTCCTAGTCCAGCACTCTAACCACTACACCATGCTGGTAGCACTCCTCTTGCTGCCACCAGGCGAGTGGAGATGTAGACCTTACTCTCATCTGCCACTGAAGCAGCAGCCAGGTGAATAGATGGGAAGAAGTATTCTGTGTGTGTAAATATCTATCTGTCTTCTCTCTGTGTGTGTATATTTCCTCAACAAGAAGGAAAAATATCCTTTCAGACAGTCTTTACACTGCATTCACAAGCTGCCATCAAATGTTTAAAAAAACTGGGCAGGCACAGCTGAGACAAATTTTTGCATTTGGGCTCTTGGCAAGTCATTGCAAAGTAAAAGAAGTTTGTGCCAATGCGAATGCTTTTGAGTGACTCAGAAGCCTGGCAAGACTTGCAGAGATTTGCTCCGTGGCAAACTGTAAGAACTGAACCCTGGACACACTTTCTTCAGGAAAGAGACAAATATGCTGCAGAGAGAAACTGAATTGTGAGCTGTCTTGTTTTAGTCATTTCATTGCTTTTTGCTTTTTTTTTTTTGGTCACTAAAGGGCTACCTGCATGTGATAATGGCAGAGGCATGTTTTAGATTAGAGCATGGGTTGCTACTGAACATACATATAAAGTGGAGTGGGGGTGGGGATATTTCACACACAGGGGGCAGGCAGAAATAGGGGGTTGAACCCTGTTCTCTGCTCATATGCCCCCACCTCAGCTCTCCCTCTCTTTCTCTCTCTCACTCTCTCTCTCCCACATTTTTTTGTTTCCCAACTGGGGTCCAGTGCCAGAACTAAACCTTGCCAGAGGCAAAGGGGGGAGGCAGTTTATGGGGGAAAGTATGAATGGGGGAGGGGTCAACACAACTCGTGTATGGGCCAGTGCATGAATCATGCCACTGTCATGTCCAATGCAATCCTTTAAAGTTTTTAAGGAAGACTAGGACAATTGCTTACTTTGCCATGATTGACTGTGGAAAGTAATTTTTATTTCAGATCGTGATTCCACCACCACCACCACCACCACTACCACCTGAAATACTGTGGTATATGCTTTCCTAAGGGTCGAGCAGGCCTCACACCTTTGGTCCTGATTGACAACTTTGTATCTGCATGGAAAGAGGGAGTTGAGAGGAAATTAGGAAGTTATGGGTTTTGTATCCCAATGTGGGTCTCCTTAGGGGTTTTAAAAGCCAAGGAGATACCCTAGTACAGGGATCCTCGACGTTGGGCCCCCAGATGTTCTTGGACTTCAGCTCCCATAATCCCCAGCCAATGGGCCTGGGGATTATGGGAGTTGAAGTCCAAGAACATCTGGGGGCCCAACGTTGAGGATCCCTGCCCTAGTAGATTTGGGATATTGTGGCTCAGGAAGTTAGGGTCCAAGTCAGACACTTACCCTTCTTAGGTAGCTCAGCCCCATAGACCAGCTAAATATTTACATAAGCTTGTTCTTGCCAAATTGAGAAGGGCATTTGCCTTGGCATGCTTGAAT
Source organism: Hemicordylus capensis (assembly GCF_027244095.1). Taxonomy (NCBI): domain Eukaryota; kingdom Metazoa; phylum Chordata; class Lepidosauria; order Squamata; family Cordylidae; genus Hemicordylus; species Hemicordylus capensis. Next base: position 219,191,923 of record NC_069657.1, read on the forward strand.
ACGCTGCCCTCAGCTCTCTTAGACCCTTGGTATTCCTTTTTCTCAATGGTTATGCCCATGTCGGTCAGGAGTGGTTGAGACGATCGAGCATATGTTGCTTTGTTCTGTAGAGATATTCGGCTAGCACTTCTGTTACCTATTCTGTCTAAATTCCCATGTAGGCCATCGGCCTTTTGTGTGTCTCTTCTTTTGTTCGACAGTGATATTTATGTTTCCACCAAGGTGACAAAATTTTGCTTCATTGCAAGCTGTGTAAGAAAGCAATTGGCAAAATCATGAGTATTGGTTGTACTCTGTATTCTAAACTGTGTTTTGCAAGAAAGTACTGGCTAAATTATGATTGCTGGAGGTTACGACTTATCTATTGTGTGTATGTGTGTGTGTTTTAACCTGGTTGATGACTGTAATAAAGATTCTAATTCTGCATTTCTGTTTCCCTAAGTATTAATACTGTATATTTGGGTCCTCTAGGTCACCACCTAGAGATGTACATATCAGGTGGAATAAAACTATGATTGATTAATAAATAAATAAATAAATAAATAAAAGCATGTGTACATGATATATGACAACAACAAATATTTATATACCGCTTTTCAACAAAAGTTTCCAAAGCGGTTTAGAGACAAATAATTAATAATAAATAAGATGGCTCCCTGTCCCCAAAGGGCTCACAATCTAAAAAGAACCATGAGATAGATACCAGTAACAGTTACTGGAGGTACTGTGCTGGGGGTGGATAGGGCCAGAACCTCTCCCCCTGCTCAGTAAAGAGAATCACCACATTAAAAAGGTACCTCTTTGCCCAGTTACTTGGGGTTGACCACCTTGCTGAAGCTAAGTAGGTCTTGGTATGCCTAGATGGGAGACCCACGTGTACCATCTTTGGGGATGGGGCTGTAGCTCAGTGGTAGAGCAGCTGCTTTGCATGCAGAAGGTCTCAGGTTCAATCCTTGGCATCGCCAAGTAGGATGAGGAAAGACTCCTGTGTGAAATCGTGGAGAAGCTGCTGCCAGTCAGTGTAGACAATACAATACTGAGCTAAATGGACCAATGGTCTGATTTGGTATCAGGCAGCTTCCTTTGTTCCTGTGACAGAAGGTAGGTTAAAACAGTGCATTCAGATGCATCCAGCTGCTAGTTAGGACCCTACATTGATTTATCACACACTCCTGAAGGAATAGAAAAAGGACCTGAAAGGGTTCAACCTGAAGCACAAGGCAACCCAAAAAGAACCCACCACCATCTAACAACCTGGATACTAAAGTATTAAAAAAAGTATGCATGGAAGATACAAAAGCTGTTGAAGTTATAAATAGTGGAAATATATAGAACCTCTAAAAACCATGGGATGGAAAAATAGTATAGAAAAACATTTAATGGACACTCTCCTATAGCACATACATATAGACAAAATGCATAAAATAGTAAAAGTGCATAAATATAACAAATATAAGAACACAAATTTATAGGTTAAGAATTTACAATCAGCCTTGCTGCCAAGGTCCCCAAAATAGACATGAAAAGAATATCATGACTTGTGGGTCAGTCTTCCATGAGTCAAACTTCCCAGTGGCTGGAAATCCAGTATAAATTGAGGGAAAGTCCAATTGTCCTCAAATCAGATGCTCATATGAAATTCAAATCCTATGGGATATTGACATCCGTCGCAAGCCACATATGGGGGATATCCGTCATTTTTTCTCCAAACTCATTTCGGCCTATAATAGACCTTCCTCAGTGGCACTATGACAGGAATCCTTGTAGTCGGACTACAGTAGTCCCCAAGCAGCAGCTGTGCTCTCATGTGGAGCAAGGTGTTTAATTTGCTGCCAATAAGATTTCAAACTATCTCTATAAACAAATAATGCATTATCTCAATGAATAAATAACTGTATGTAAAGAATACCACTAATACAAATACAGCATAGAGTAGTGGTTAGAGTGTTGGACTAAGACCGGGAAGACCAGAGATTCCCTACTGAGAATTAAGAAGCAGGCTCTAAACTTGAAGAGACAATTATTGGAAAGGGGATACCCATGAAAGCCTGCTTCTTAAAAGATGAAAGAGTATTACAATTTGTTCATAGACATTGTTAGATGGTGGTGGGTTCTTTTGGGTTGTCTTGCACTGAAGGAATATGAAAGGAAATTTCTAGAATAGGAAAGGAAACAGTAGGCCCTCTGTTCTGTAACAATTCCCCAAGAAGTGAGGCTGGAGCCCAGAGTGTTGGGCTCAGGTGGAAGAGGAATGCTGCAAGTCCATCAAACAGTAGAGGAGGAGAAAAGAGGCCTTGAAGAATATATCAAGGACAGTGAAGAGGATGCACTTCAGATGGCGGGAACACTTCAGATGGTCAATAACACGAAACTATTCAACACCAATGAAAGAAAGCAGGCCTACAAGAAAGAACAAGTCAAGAACCGAGCAGAAAAATGGAAAAATAAGCCACAGTATGGTCAATATTTGCACAATATAAGTGGAAAATCAGACATCACCAAGACCTGGCAATGGCTTAAGAATGGCAACTTGAAGAAAGAAACAGAGGGTTTAATACTGGCTGCGCAAGAACAGGCACTAAGAACAAATGCAATAAGAGCAAAAGTTGAAAAATCCACAACAAACAGCAAGTGCCACCTTTGTAAAGAAGCAGATGAAACAGTGGACCACCTAATCAGCTGTTGTAAAAAGATCGCACAGACTGACTACAAACAAAGGCATGACAAGGTAGCTGGGATGATACACTGGAACATCTGCAAAAAATACAAGCTACCTGTAGCCAAAAATTGGTGGGACCATAAAATTGAAAAAGTTGAAGAAAATGAAGATGTAAAAATATTATGGGACTTCCGACTACAAACAGACAAACATCTGCCACACAATACACCAGATATAACTGTAGTCGAGAAGAAAGAAAAACAAGTTAAAATAATCGACATAGCAATACCAAGGGATAGCAGAATAGAAGACAAAGAAATAGAAAAAATCGCAGAATACAAAGATCTACAAATTGAAATTGAAAGGCTGTGGCAGAAAAAGACCAAAATAATCCCAGTGGTCATTGGCGCCCTGGGTGCAGTTCCAAAAGACCTTGAAGAGCACCTCAACACCATAGGGGTCACAGAAATCGCCATCAGCCAATTACAAAAAGCAGCTTTACTGGGAACAGCCTATATTCTGCGACGATATCTATAACCATTGACAATAAAATTCAGCCATCCCACGTCCTTGGGAAGGACTCGATGTCTGGATAAAACAAACCAGTCAATAACACCTGTCTGACTGTGTAAACAAGAAATAATAATACATAAATAATAATTGAAGCATCGTGCCTCTGAGGCTGGACGTGGCCCACAGCCACGAGACTAGTAGCCACTGATAGATCTGTCCTTCATGACTTTGTCTAAGCCCCTTTTAAAGCCATCCAAGCTGGTGGCCATCATCACTACATCCCATGGCAAAGAATTCCATAGATTAATTATGCATTGTGTGAAAAAGTACTTCTCGTCGGTCCTAAATTTCCTGACCTTCAGTTTCATTGGATGACTCCTGGTTCTAGTGTTGTGTGTGCATGAGAGAAATTTATCTCTCTCCACCCTGTCCCTGGTCCAAATCTTACCTCTGCTATGAACTCGCTGGGTGGCCTTAGTCAAGGCACTCTGCCTCTGCCCTCCGCCTAAATTTGTGGAATAGTAATGTTGGTCTACCTTACAGGGTAGCTGCAAGGATTACATGGATTACAGTTTTAATGGTTTTATATTGTTTTAAATGTTTTGTAAACCGCCTTGAGAGTCTTTTAATGAAAGGCGGCATAAAACTTTAACAATAAATAAATAAATGAGAATCGCTGATGTCCAGGCTAAGGAAGTGCCGCTTCTACATGAGAAGCAGTGACATGCCCAATGGCTTTGACCAACTTAGCAGTGGTGATTGTGTGTGCAGGCATGTGTGAATTTTGATGACCTCTCCTTCCCCCATAAGTGTTCTATTCCACATGAAAATAGATCCCTGATGGTAGCTCAGCACTCAGGGATATATTTTCTTCTGGCACAGAGCACATCCAGGAGAAAGGGAGGTCATCAAACATTTCCAAAAAAATGAATGAGATGATCCTAGTGCAGCTCTTGTGACCAATGAGCAGTGGCACACCTAGGCGAAACCGGTGCCCGGACCACCCCTGTTGTGAGCCCCCCCCCGGGCGTGAGGCACCACTGCATATATGGGGGGGCTCCTGCCGCCACACTGCACCCGCCCTGCCCCACCGCCAACTGCCAAAAGTTACCTTACTTTAGCCACCAATGTGCACGGCCAGGGGGCGGGGATTGAGCCCCCTGTCTGGTCCAGTGGTCTTTGCAAACTGTGAGGCACTCCTTTCTGCACAGGCCTGTTAGAAAGATAGATCCTATTTTGCAGGGTCAAGGAGATACGGCATAATGCAGGATCACCCAGTTTACTTTTTACCTTCTATCTGTGATATGGAGAGCAGCATACAGCATACTTAAACATAGCCTGAATACAATGATCAGAGAGAAATAACATCTGAACATGCCCTATGAATCTTGCCTGTTCCAGGGGTTACTTCTATTTTAACTTGTAACATACAAGTTACATTGACATGGAGTAAGTGAGCATCAAGGGGTTTCATATATCTAAGAACTGGTTAAGCAGGGTTTTATTCCATCTCTTACATGAGAATGATTTTTGAGCCAGCACTCAGTCTGAAACATTTCCACAAATCACTGGGCAATTTAGTACAAGGCTTGATCTTTCTGTTTATTAGCTCTGTTTTATTATCAGTCCCATCAAATGATTCTGCAGTCAATATGAAAAATTCCTGAGCTTAGGGGTATAATGGGATTTCTAATCTTGAGCCAAAAACTCATGGAAATTACTTTCATTGATTCATTTTTATTTACAGTATTTTGGATTCTAACAAAAAGTTTTAAGAAGGCGCTTTTAGCAATAGCAATAGCACTTACATTTATATACCGCTCTATAGCCAGAGCTCTCTAAGCGGTTTACAATGATTTAGCATATTGCCCCCAACATTCTGGGTACTCATTTTACTTACCTCGGAAGGATGGAAGGCTGAGTCAACCTTGAGCCCCTGGTCAGGATCGAACTTGTAACCTTCTGGTTACAGGGCAGCAGTTTTACCACTGCGCCACCAGGGGCTCTGGTGTGGAATAGTGGGTTCTAGCCATTGAGACTGGACCAAAAATACTGACCAAAAAAATAAAAATAAATAAACTCATACTAAAAGCCTGGCATCACAGTGGGATAAAGTAATCACAAACAGCAAGCCATTGACAACTTGACTCTCCCTTCCTCCTCTGCCAGTCTCTGCCATATTTTCCCATGGGGAATACTGCCACTGCTTAACTGGAAAGCAGAGTCTTTCTAGTTTCAGACCTTGGTAATCATATCAAAACATAAACACTATTGATGCTAAAGATCATGAAGGAGTTACTATTTTTGTTCTAGTTATCATCTGGGAATGACTTACAAATTAACATGGTTGGGATGGGGGTTGCATCCCAACATGAGCTTTCCCAGCAATTGAAGTTCCATGCCTGGGAAGTGAAACAAGAGGCACCTGTTACTGTGGGGAATAGGAGAGCTCATTTTACTGGTTTTGTGCAATGACTGTAGTACTGTGTATTTTGTTTGAACTAGCAGTGATTAGCATAGGAATTCACAGCACAAACTCCACCTAATGTGAAAACATTAAGATTTATGCCTGCAAGCACCTAAGAGGATACACAGATGGATGTTGAGAGACACACAAGGTTGAAAGAGGCCAAAGGACCATCAAGTTCAATGAGGCCAGCTATGCACCCACAAGACTGGCCCCTACCCTGATCAGTTCGTACAATTCAGATCACAGTATGCTACCATCAAGAGAGAATATGCACCCTTGGTAATATCTGTACAGAGAAAATCGCTCCAAATGACATGTCACTTCAACATGTCACTTCACTTTTTAAAAAAATAAAACAGACAGCACTTATTTCTGCCTCCCTGCGGATAATCAAAGAAAAAACTAAGATGGCCCTGCAGAATGCTTTCAGAGCTTATATGAGAAGGGGCAATATGGAAACAAAGGAACATTCTGCAAATGAGCTACTGCAGTCAAAATGAAATACCACAGCAAGTCTTTATTACTGATTTATTTGGTGCATGTCGATGTCCAGGCATAGCTGGACTGAGCTATGGAGTAGACCCTTCACATGAACAGGAAGCAGCAAATGAGAGCATACCACCTGATGAGCAGGGAGGCACCCTTGAAGAGGCCAGGTCATGGAGTGAGGTCAGAAAGCAAGCACAGAGAAAAAGTCAGAGGCAAAATCCACAGAACCAAGGACAGCTCCCAAGCTGCAGGCAATTTCCTCTAATACAGGAAGTCTCCAACCTACAGACCGGTTGTGTTCCAAAAGTTTGTTTGGAAGTCGAAACACATTTTCCCATAGAAACAGTGTTAGAACAAATATCTAATTGAATAAGACGTGTGTTGGAGTCTGAGATGCCCCTTCCTGGGAGGCCGGCAGTGCAAATGGTGGGATGTTGCTGCTGCCGCCTCACTCCAAAGGCAAGGCACTGGTGGTCTGAGCTGCTGCTCAATCACATCCCTTCCTCAGTGGCCAGCAGCGTGCGCTGGGTGGTGTTGCTGCCGCCCTTCAAGGATGATGATCAGGCCGTGCAAACTCAGAGCTGCTGTTCAGTCACACTTCACCACGTTGCTGACCAGACCTGGGGTTGTGGGGAGCCCCAAACCAGACTCTTTCTGAACACTGCTTCCCAACAGCACGGTGGGCTCCTTTCCAGTCGCTGCCACGGCCACCTCCTCCTCTGCTCCGTGTGCTGGAAGAACGTCTTTCCCACATGCTGCTGCAGACGCACCTGTGCGCACGTGGCTGCAAGAATAGGAAAAGGGCATGCCAAGCAGAGCAGGTGCCTGCCAGCAACCCAAATGCAGGAGCGTGCTGCTCTGGAGAGAGGCAGCTTTCAGAAAGAGTTTGGTTTGGGGCTGCTGCTGCTGAAGCACTCACAGAGTGATTCTAATGCTCTGGAGAGCACAAGGCTGCAGGAAAAGGAAAAGGGTATACAAAGTGGAGGAGGCGCTGGCAGCCAAAATGCAGCCCGCTGCTCTGAAAAGAGGGCTTGGGGCTCCCTGCAACCGCTGCTGGGATCTGGCAGCAACAAGCTGGGGCATGATTGACTAGCAGCTTAGACCAGTGTGCACAACCTGACTGTTGTGTATGGAGAGTACTCACCCAGTGAGTTCCATGGTTGAATGGGGATTCGAACCCAGGTCTTCCCTGTCCTAATCCAACACTCTAACCACTATGCTATGCTGGCTCTAATGTCAGCTGGGGGCTGTGCCTTGCAGGGCATTCAACCATGAGCAGCGATCTTGGATCTGATCTACAGTGCTGATCATGGCTGAATGTCTGATGTGGCACTCAGCTGACATTGAAGCCAGCAGCACACAATCACTTTACCAACTTTCATGGGGGCATGTATGCCCCACTTCTCAACTTTTAGCGGCATAACTAACATCACTGGATCATGAGAACCAGTGCCCTAGGAAAAGGAAGCATGACTGAACCTTTATATCTCCATACCACCGCTACTGTTGCCCCAGGTTCCTTCCACCTCTTGTCTGCGGAGTGGAACTCCTCAGACAGGTAGCATCCTCAGAAGGGGTAGCAGCATCCTACCTTGGAATCGTGTGCTTGGGTGTAATTCAGTTGTTTCCTAATAGGTCCACTGGCATCTGTGGTGAGCTAAGCTGGGAAATCAGGATGCTTTGGGTAGGTGGTGGGCAGTCCCTTGAGGGGTTTAGGTTTGAGGGAGGGGCAGGGTATGGGTGGCCTTCATATGGTATCTGTTCTAGTGGGTCAAAATTCAGGATTGGCCACAGGGGTTTCTTCAGTATCAGGGTCTATACCGGGTTTTTCTGCTTTTGTATGGAAAAGAATGATCCCTCCCTCCTTGACCTTAGAAGGCTCTCTATTGCTCCCTCAAAGTTGGTGTCAATGTAACTGATTGAATCACAACATTTGTGGATTTTTACATTTTGCAATTGGATATTTTGGATGTCAACATTTGGTTGTTGATTTCGGGCCCAAAATTTGACATCTGAACTTCAAATCGAAATTGTAACAAAATAAAAAATTTCTGCCTGTTCATGAGGATCCTTCTCGATCAAATGAATCTGTTTAGTATAAAATGTAAGAGCACCCCTTGGAATCTGTATTTTACAGTTATGGAAAAGGAGCTCCTGTCTCTGGATTTGGTGATATGTAGGAAGCAAGACATTAGGCTCAGTAGACCATCAGTTAGACACAGAAGCTAGCCCGCTTTCCAATGGTTGTGGGAACCACCGGGCTCGCAGGCTAAGCTCGATCTCTCGCAGAACCCCCTCAGGCACTTCACACATGTCATGTGAAGCACCTCACAGTATGGTCTGTGCTGATGTTGCCTTAATTTCCTTTCCTTTCTTTGTGCCCAAGCAATGGGAAGTGAAGAGTAGACTTTACTATGTCAGGATCTCCAAAGAGATAGCTCTAAAGTCTTTCTCTGTCATTGCAAAAATTGGATTATTTACACATTTGTCTCTTCTTCTGTCGGCTTATATTTTCCTGTGCAACACACAAGATAGTCAGTACAAAATCTCAAGCATCCTTTTTCCTGCACCATATCCAGGCTGCTCCATAAGTGGAGCCCTTGTGTCTGATTCCAAGTAACTCTTATTTTGAAATGGCTGGCAAGTCAAACAATTTGGATGTTTTCTGCCCACTTTAAGTGGTGACTTCGCTCTCTTGAATTGCTAATCATAGGTTGAATTGATAATCAGTGGATTCCTCTTTGTATTGCTTAGATAAGAGTTTTTCAACATTTTTGTAAACAAGTGTGTCCCTTTGTCTCAAAGCTTCAGCTCAGATAACCCTGTTATGAGAGATATCCTGTTATGGGGTGTACCTTCCCCTCCCCTCTGGGATCAAAAAGGCGGGCAGTTTTGTTTGAGACAATGAGAAACACAGCAAGTTGCCACTGGCTTGTTTGGTGGCGACTTGGGACTGGGCCTTCTCTGGTTCCCCTGGGGCTTTGGAATATTTTCCTTGTCAGAAGAAGAGTATCTCCATCTCTGTTTGCTTTTAGGAAGACCTTCAAAACACACCTGTTCTCTCAGGCTTTTAACTGAGATGAATTTTAAACTGATTGTTTTTATCCCATAAAATTGTTTTAACTTTTTAATTCTGTGAAATGGTTTTGTTTTTACTCTGTTTTATAGTTGTTGTTTTAAATTGTGCACACCACCTAGAAATACAGATAGATAGATAGATAGATAGATAGATAGATAGATAGATAGATAGATAGACAGACCTATGAGCCGAGGTGTTAATAAACCGAGCTTGGACTCTTTGGTTTTAACTGATTTGACGCGGAGGAACGAAGCCAGTGATGGAACTCATAGTACCTGGGAAACACCGGATTCTGGACCGAGATGGTCAGGGGAACTGGTTACCTGGTACTCTAGGAAGGGCTTTTGTTGGATACCTAGGCAGGAATATGTATATGAAGGCGGACAAAGGATTCTGGGTTTGGGTCAGTTCTATGGTTTCCTTTAGCTGAGGATGCCCTTAGGCAACAAGACCCAGGTCAAGCAGTCAGGGAAGACTCTACCTAACTTAGGCCTTGTGCTGGCCTGCCGGCCAGGGGATTCACCCTTTTCATGAGAGGGTTGATCCATGGGAGAGGGGGCACTTAATGTACTTCAGGTCTTCATTGGATCACCCACTCATGAGATACATCATTCCACCTCCTAGGGGGCCCCACATTTTTGGGCTCCTGGCACTTACCTTCCCCTTTCCACTCAACCCTTTGGACTCCCAAGAAGTCTGGGCCGCTCCATGTATCCAAGCAGTTTCGAGCATGAAGATCAGGAAAGAATGGGGATTAACTCTACATTCATCCTGGCTGGGCCTGACGTTGCAGCAGATGCAAATTAGCCGCAGCAGGGAATTCTGGGACAGTTAAGGGATTCTAAGAGTTAATTCCAGGCAAGCCAGGTGAACACTGTCAGTGGAACGGGACTGTGTTAGTTAAAGAAAGTGGTCTTAGAGGGGGCACTTTTAGTCTTGGTCTGCGGTACCCGACAGGATCGGGATGGATGTTACTGAGGGACCCATCCCCGGGGCTTGGATGGAAATTTCAACCAGGTTGGATGGGGAAAGCCCTCATGTGCGTTTCTATGGCTGAACACTCTCCTGAGAGAGTGATTCACTCATAGAATGGGGGATACAGTCAGCATAGTAACCATCATTATCCACTAATGAGTTTTGCCCCAGACTGAGCATGCTTTCACCCCAGGGGAAGGGGCTAAGCCTCCCTTCCCCAACAAAACTGGCTGAAAAATAGAACAAAAACCTTTTAAAAATCAAGTCACAGGGGCAAATCCTTAAATCATTCTAACCTATTCCTAGCAGGCTAGTCCTACACATCCACACACAGTCATTCATACACAGCATAGGTTTGGGGGAATGGATAATAAAAATCCCCAGAAACATAGGACAGATGGGGCAATGCATCTCCTGACATACCTGCTGCAGAATTGGGCTGGGCATGAAGTCACAAACCTGAGATTAGTCCAGAAAGTGGCGGGGGTGGGGGGTGGGACTGAAGGCCCCTTAAATAGGGCAAAAAATATGTCTGGAAAATTCCAAAGAATTCCTACCCTCTGGGGATCAGGATAAAGGAAGATGGAGTTGGGTAAAGGTAACATGTGAGTTAAATGTGCCAACCCTGGCACCAGACAGGCTTCACCTGCTGGATCAATCAGCCAGGTGGACTGGAAGGTGGCCCTTTTGTTTGTCCAATGACTGACTAATCCGGAGAGATCAGGATGGTTAATGGGTTTCCTAGGAAATGCAGAAAGGAGTGCAAACAAACACGTTAACAAACAGAGACAGACAAAGGGGCTTCTGATTTAGCAGTCTCAGGAAGGCTAAGGAGATTTTGATACAGAAAGTCAATCCTGGGGCATCAGCATGACTCTGCAAAAATGCGAGATCTGTTGCCATGTTTCTCATATATGTGACTTTTATTATATTTCCTGTGCCAGTGTGTACATGCAACTTTCCTGGATGTCAAAATACATGTCCTCCATGCCAGCACCACATATAGGGGTGCAGAGAGGTGTCCAAAAGGGTGACTTCCCATAACACTCCATGCATATCTATATGCGATCTGTAGTTGATGGGAAATAAAATACTGAGGCTCTACACACAATCGGTCTGTAGAGCCTTACCGGGCTCTGCGGGGAGCTGTCCCTGGGCGGTCAGATTGTCCCTGGACGGTCATGGAGTCAGTAGGGGCAGCGGGGATTGGAGGCCGCCCGGCACAGGGCATCCTGGGGAGACCCCTGAGGCCAGGAGGCTTGTTGGAGCCTCCCAGTCGGGGGTCTCCTTGTGAGTCACCATGGCACGGAGCCGCGCTGCAGCATCTCACGACCAAAAAAACCAGGTTAACAGAGTTCTTGCTCCATTAACCTGGTTTAAGGGGAGGGAGAATTGGGCAGGCTAGCTGCCATGGAACCACTGGGCTTACTCGCAAGCCTGGTGGTTCTCACAACCCACAGAAACCGGGCTGGGCTCCCTTAGCCCGATTTCTGTGGATTGTGGGAATAGCTTCACTCTGTAAGGAGCCAGGAAATTGTGACACACACCCATACCCCAAGAAGTGAATCTTGCCAAAATGGGTAGAAGGAAAGTATGAGCCACGTTAATCTACACTGGAATCAGGCAAACAAAAGGAAATGCCAGCTATACATGGGTGGCTTCCTTCCTCCTCCTGCACTCTGGATCCTCATGGCCAGGACTCCACAGCATACTCCTGGTTTGGCCCTGCCTGCTCCTTTCTCCTTTCTTTGTAAGTAGCTGGCTGGGTGCTCAGGATCTTTGACACTCCTCTCTTCTCCCAATTCCTCCTGGAGAGCACTCATTTTGACTTGTGAGACAAGTCCTCCAGGAGCCAATGGTGCAATGTGTTGGGGAGGCAGGAGGGATCAATGGACCATCTATGAGGCTGTAAAGTTTCACCAGAGTTTGTGTTCCCCAGCTTGAGAATACTTGGCTTAGATTGCCAAAGCAAAGTTTATTAGGGTTCAGCCAGATCCACCTAATCATTAAAAGTGTCTGATAATGCATGCTGGAAAAGACAGCTAAATTGAACCTCCATCTTCAGTGGCAGTATACATTTGAATACCAATGCTGAAGACACACAACAAAGAACTGTTCTCTTCCTGACCTCTTTGTAAGCTTCGTAGACTGGCATCTGGCTGGCCATTGTTGAATGCAGAATTCTGAACTAGTTAGACCTTTGGTTTGTTCCAGCAAGGTTCTTCTTCCTGTTTCTCAGAATGCCTTTATTTCATCAGAGTTTGTTAGCAATGCATTCCACAAGCAATGAGAAAAGTATTAATATTAACATTTCCATGTTTAAATTGGAAAGGTATCTATAAACATGTCTTCCTTTTTAAACAAAATTCTTCTCTTGACATTGCTTTCATCCTTCCAGCCTCAAAATTCCAATACAGTTGTGTGTAATTGGGTCCCCCCACAGTATAGGGTTTGCCACTCCTCTGTTCATTGAATGTCTCTTTGTTCTTGTCCTGTGAGAAAGGAGAAAATCACAGCTCTTCTCATATGGCAGAAAATCTTCATCACATGGGAAGACTTTCCACAGCCTTTCCCAGTGCATGGCTTTTATATTAAACTTTCTCAATTCTGCAAGCCTAGAATGTGTATTTTGAATGAGAATACACAATGTGAATGTTTACCGCCAACTGCCCTCTTGTCTCTGCTATGTAAGGAGTAAATAGAAACCATTTTTCTGTCTCAGGAAACATGTGCTTGGAAACCAGTATTGGAAGGTGAGATCCTGTTTAAATAAGATGCTTGCTTGCTTGCTTGCTTGCTTTCTTTCTTTCTTTCTTTCTTTCTTTCTTTCTTAAGACTAAGCATGCAGTGACATTTAAGAATCAGAAACATGAATGAGATGCTGCAAAAGAAAGAGGCGAAGCACTGAAGCTGACATTCAGGCTTGAAAAGTTTTTCCTAGGTAGGCTGTCTATACGTACACTATGTTCTGTGCATTTAGTATTCAAGGCTTGGATTAATGGGGATGCTTTACCTTCCTTTCTCAGAAGAAGAAGAATCATTCGCTAAAGGTCTTTCATAGCAGACTCTTTTTTGGTTTTTGTATTGTTGCTGTAACTTTAAAGGGCCTCATTTTTTAAAGCCTGATTCTGCTGCACATTTCAGGAGAAATTCTATATCAGTTAATGAACTGCTGAACTACTTTGTTTTGCAAATAGAAATATAATTAACAGGATGTCTCCTATCCTTCAAAGATTTACATCCACCTTTAATAAATCCACTGAATTCTGTTGGCTACTTATGCTTTTAATGACAATCATATTTTCTAATTTATTGAAAGGTTTAAAAATGAGAACCGCAGATAGGCTTGCCAGGTTGCAACCCATATCATTCTTGTTACCTTTTGCTTTCCCATTGCTTCTCCAGTCCGGTATCTTGCTAGATCCTGTTGCACGCTCTCCTCGCCCAGCTCCTGTGAAGACAAGATAGAAGCCTAATTTGCTTTTGCCTCCTCCAGAGCAAAACTACGGTGATAGTCACACTTACTGAAACAAAAATCACAAATTTCAAGCAATCATGTTTAATAGGCTGAATGCTGCGGAAAGTGATTTCCCACAACAGATGTGCAACCAACACTAATTCATCAGAAAGCACATTTCCTCCAGGAAAATCACAGTTTCTGGAAATGGCTTGTCTTGCTAGGGTTGCCAACTGATCAGTGGTCCAAACTGTTTCTGTGTTTTTAGCTTGTTCTGCAGAAATATGCAGGTGAATCTTTTCATAGCATTATCACTCTTAACATCTGTGGATTAGGCTGCTGTTAAAGACATAGGAGCAAAGGGTGATAACTTTAATCTGCAATCTAATGTCTAAGTTTAAAAGCACTTTCAGGTTTTCTAAAAAGAGAAATATTTAAAGAAGCTGTATATAGGTGACTCATTTCCTTGTCAACACAGTGCATTTTTAAAATGTGCTTACTTCAAGCAATGCAAAAATAGGACCATTACCAAGAAAACAGCAAAACCACAAAATGAAATGTTACATTTTGCCATTTATTTATTTCAGCTTGAAGATCTTATTCAAATCCATTAAGAGATGGCAGAAATCAGCCCACAAGCAAACATCAAAGAAAAGGTAGGATCTCTAATTTTCATGCTATACCATAAGCGCTGCATGTTGGTCTGGTGCTGCACCCTTCCTGAAGGAGGTTCAATATTTAATCAGCAAGTTTTGGTAGATAGATGCCATGAGGAGACTAGGAGGGAATTTGCAACACTGCTCTGCATTCCTGCCGCAGTCAAGAGCACAGAAAACTGCTTCTTGGCATCAACAATTTATCTTTGCTACTGATACCTAACTCAACCTGCCTTCCCCTTTTGTGGTACAAATCTGAAATAAAAGCCCTGAACTGTCTGAACTATTAAAGGAAAAGCCTAGCTACCCCTCTCCCCCACCATACACACACACTTGCCATCTGCATGATATATTGCTCACTTATTTTCATATATTTGAAATATTTACATCCTGTCTTTGCACTCATAAAATACACAAGGAGAACTGCAACTGCCCATGTAAAGGAGGAGATGCCGTTTTGACTAAATTATATTTGAAATCATGAATTGGAACACTTTTGAACTTTCAGTCCAGTCTCTGCAGATTTTCTCTCTCCCAGAGATCCTGCAAATGGCTTACAACTATAAAGATCTATAGATGACTGGCACTGCTTTTTAGTACAAAACGCATTAAAAACCATGAGTGGCTTGAAGTCTAGGTTCCTAGAAGGATTAAGTGAAACTCCTGTTAGTGTAAATCCATGCTCCTGTTGACAAGCAGACTTTCAGCTACAATGTCTGTGTCTGTGTTTAGGGAGGAGGAATTCTCTAATTAACCTTCCCCCCCTTTCGCACTGCATTATAGGCACGGGCATTGCCTCAGAGTTTGGGGAGGAGGGGAGTATAGTCACTCCACTCCTTTGCCTGTCATTGGGAGCAAAGGTATGAGCTCCTCTCCTGGAGTCCATCAGACCAACAAACCCCATCCCTGCTGATCGTCTCATCTTTGGCAGTCCCTGCCTTAAATAAAACCCTACATTTAGGACACTCCTCCCCTATTCCAGCTTGTTCCTTCTTCCCTGGCCAGGCAAGTGGATTGGCCACCCAATCCCTGGTCTCCGAAGGGGCCTTGTTCTCCAACTCCGCCTGCTTCACTAGCATTTCTACACCTGTCTGCAGCTGGGGAGCTGATATCATCGCTATTCCCTCTCCACCATTCTGCTGTCTCTTGGGCTGCACCCGCCCATCCCCCAGCAGCTGTTGCCCGCCTCTCTGGGCCCTTCCTGACTTCTGAAAGGTAATTACTGGGCTTGTCCTGGCATCTGGAGCCCCCTGTTTCTCTTGGCACTCTGCCGTTTGACTGGGTAAACAACCCTGTCTCGCGGAGGAGGGTAGGAAATCCCGACAGTCTGATTCAAGAATAAACAACAATTTCCCATTATTCCTTATTTTAATATTTGTTTAAAATAGTGGTAATGAAATAAAGACTAGGACATCTTTTATTTTTCTGCAGTGACAGGTATAGGTCACCTTGGCAGATAGAGGAAGAGCTAGTGCATATCTGCCAGGCTGACCATCCTCATTAGTCCACTCCCTTTTCATTGAACTCTCCTGTCATTGTTAATGCCAGCTCTGCTACTCCATTCCTTGCCCCTCTGCTGCTGCCTGCTCTAGTGAGGACTTCTCTTCTCCAAGAGCACTTCACTGATGAGCTCTATGTCAGCTCTAGGTTATTGGAATCCTTACCCTGAGCTTGCCTCTGAAGGCTGGATGAGGTCTTCTGGTGCATGCTGCCACACTGCATCTCACATAGCAGACACAGAAGAGGCATAATAGCCAGCACGGTTGGGCAACTGAATGCAAAAAAGGAAAAGAGGCCCCATGGTGCATCTAAATTTGCTGAAAATGTCCCTCATGAAAACGCTGCTCTAGCACACTTGAAATGTGTGTTTTTAAAAAAATCTCCAGGCTGGTACAATGTGTATATATTAACAGTTGTGCTTGTATACCATTGTCTGAAAATCCGTTAAGACTTAAAAAGCAGCCTATAGGACACAAATCAATGGAAATGTCAACACCAGTTTCCGGTGGAAAAGGGGAACATTGCTCCCCCAAAAGAGGTTACTGCCGTGAAGATGAATGCTGAAGAACGCATCCAAAGCCAAAGGAGTATAGCTCATTTTTGTTTATTACCTACATATTTCTAATCTTATATTTAATTATGTTCATCTCTCTTACTTGTAGATCAATGCAGTGCGTTCAATAGTTCCTAACAAAAGCAACAATGAAATAGTGCTGGTGCTACAGCAGTTTGATAACAACGTAGACAAGGCTGTACAAGCTTTTATGGACGGTCTGTACTATTTGCATATTTCACTGACCTTTTAGAAATACTAAGCATCAAATGGTGCATTATCTGCATGACTAGAATGAAGATTGTGGTTGTATCCTGGGATATAAATGGGATCTCCAGCATTTCCCAAGGATGTGATGATGTCCTTGTCTGTTTTTATAAATCTTTGCCTGAATTCTTGTTTCCATACAGGATCTAAGTGGTTTCTTTCTTCTTAAGAGCCAGAGTTGTCCAGCAGAAATAGACACCAGCAAACCTTGTATAAATACTGTGAGGCTGATCACACTAGTGAACAAAACCAGGCTAAGGAGCCCAGCCCGGTTTTGCTCACTTGTGCATATCACCGGGATCACGCCCGCTCCCAGTAGATACATGGTGGCAAACACGTCTGTGAAGCCTCCTGCTTAAATGAGGTTATGGGAGCAAGTTCTTAAGGCATCTGGTGGGCCACTGTGTGTAACAGGATGCTGGACTAGATGGGCCTTGGGCCTGATCCAGCAGGGCTGTTCGTCTGTTCTTAACCTCATTTTTTTGATCATGTGTCTGCCACAGCTACCTGCAGTCGTGGCAGGCACACTCGGGGGGAGGTGGGATCCCAGTAATGCACTGCCCACTTGCGCAGCGCATTATTGGGACTCCAGCGGGCGGGGCAGCGCATGGCAGCACTTTGCTGCATCTGATCCCTGGAGTGGCCAGCCAAGGCTCGGGAGAGCCGCAAGAGAGCCCCCGCTCGTCTGGGCGGGCGATCCACCCACCCAGCAAAGAGCGAGTGGTCGTCTGTGGGGAGGATCGGGCAAACCCGCTCTCCCCGCAGACTTTGAAAGAGCTCTTCTCACCAATCGTGAAAAGAGCTCCTGTGGGTGATTTCTCACATTACTGGGGTTAACACCAGTAGCAAAGAGCATCAGAGAAGCCAGAAAGCAGGTTTTAAGTTTTAAAACCTACTGTAGGAGCTTTTTCCATAGAGCTGAGTTCTGGGGTGTGGGAAGGTTGGAGGCAAACCTGGAGCAAGATCTGAGGAGGGGCCACTTCTGCCTCCATGCCCACCCCCAACTGCTGCTGGCAGCAGGGCAACATGGCCCCAACACCATGCCGACTGCCACTTTGCTGGTGCAGGTTGCGTTGCTGGGATCAGGGCACGGACAAAGCATTTGGTGCTGCTGCTCTGCAGACTAATGCAGCTCTGCTGGTCACATGGGGGCATGGTTTTTCCCAATCTATCTACCCTGCCACCAGAAGGACTCTGAGACCCAGAGGATTGTGGTTCTGAGGATTGTCCGACCTAGGCCACATTGTCAGTACTGCATACCGTTCTGGTCACCACATCTTAAAAAGGACATTGTAGAACTGGAAAAGGTATAGAAGAGGGCAACCAAGATGATCAGGGGCCTAGAGCACCTTTCTTATGAGGCAAAGCTACAACACCTGGGGCTATTTAGTTTAGAAAAAAGGCGACTGCGGGGAGACATGATAGAGGTCTATAAAATCATGCATGGTGTGGAGAAAGTGGATAGAGAGAAATTCTTCTCCCTCTCCCATAACACTAGAACCAGAGGTCATCCCATGAAATTGATTGCCATGAAATTTAGGACCCACAAAGGGAAGTATTTTTCCACACGATGCATAATCAATCTATGGAATTATTTGTCACAAGTTGTGGAGACAGCCAAGAGACTGGACGGCTTTAAGAAGGGCTTAGATAAGTTCATGGAGTACAAATCTATCAATGGCTACTAGCCTAAGGGCTATAGGCCACCTCCAGCCTGCCTCTAAATACATCTTGTTTCAGGGGAGCAACAGTAGGAGAGAGGGCATGCCTTCAGCTCTTGCCTGTGGGCTTCTCAGCAGCATCTGGTGGGCTACTGTGTGAAACAAGATGCTGGACTAGATGGGCCTTGGGCCTGATCCAGCAGGGCTGTTCTTATGTAGTGCTTCCAGGGTGGGGAAGATCAGTGAAAATCAGCCCCTGGCACAGGCACTGTGTTAATCCAGAGCAGAGCACCAGCAGCCATGCAGCCCCAGTGCTTTACTGGAAGCTTTAGTGCTTTCCTAGTCAGGATGTCAGCCACTGTGTATAGACCAGTGTTTCTGCAGCAAACATGCCAAATTTTTTTTTTTAAAAAATTCCAGTCATGTATATAAGTTATATAAGCATGCATATGTGTAGTCCACATTTTATCCACTTTGCTGCAGGAAACACCACCACACTTGTGACAAACATGTTTGCTTTGTAAACTGTGGAGCTGCCCTTAATTTGAAATCATTGGGGCACTGCCTTAACCCTTCATTGGTGTTGTGCATAGACAATTAGGGACTGATGCAGACTTAATACTCCCAGACTCTTAACCATGATTAAGAAGTTGGCAGCATGCCATGTGCTCATGTGCTTCTTCTCCTCTTGGGAGTGAATTCCCCCTCCCCTGCCCTTCTTACTCTGGCTAAATACTGCACTGACGTCAGCATTAACTATAGTTAACATTAACCAGTTTGCCTCCTAAATAGAGTTTGTTAATAAGCCTTAAGCCCTGGTTTCAAATCCCAGTTAATATTTATGAGTTTCACGTATACACTGGCTCTAGATCCAGTGTTCTCTCTCTCATTTTTTTCATCTGTGTGTGGAATGAACTTTGTTCTGGGCGGCAGTATCAAGGCAGTGTGTGCGCACCTGCATGCAGAGTGGGGCCTTCCTGATTCAACCTGAGTGGGATCTAAAATGAACTGAGTGGACATCCAAAAACTTGTGAATGCGCACACATGCGCATGCCTTAGAGGGAACAGTGTCTAGATCCTTTTGGTGTTATGCTACCATAGTTATTGCATATATTGAGCCAGTTCACACGATCATTTGGAGAAGAGATGTGTACAAACCGAGGTCCCTGCCCTGGTTCAAAGCTGAACCAGTTCTTTGCTGCCACCAAACTAGTTTGGCGGTTCGAGTGCGGTGCGCCCATAAGTTGAAATGGCAACACCAAGCTGACCATGCAAATGGTG
Organism: Hemicordylus capensis; assembly: GCF_027244095.1. Taxonomy (NCBI): domain Eukaryota; kingdom Metazoa; phylum Chordata; class Lepidosauria; order Squamata; family Cordylidae; genus Hemicordylus; species Hemicordylus capensis. Next base: position 219,211,483 of record NC_069657.1, read on the forward strand.
TCTGCGCATGTACGGAAGCCATGTGCATGCTGGCACCACGTGCAAGCTGTTGGGGAGAGCACCACAGTAGCAGGAAGCTGCATGGAGCAGTGGGCTAGCAGGTAAGGACCTGCTACCTTCACCTTTAAAGGTCTTGCTCGCTCCCGCCCCCTACACTGCACTTTACCTGCCAAACCGGCAGCAGCACAAACCAGTTTGGCTTTGAATCCTGCTTCCTGCGCATCTCTACTAGGCAGAGCAGACAATAATGATTCTTGCTGGAGCCCTTCGCAGCCACATACAATCACTTCCCCAGGCCAGGCGGCAGCTTTGTGCAGCCACTACTGGAAGGTTGCTTTTCAAAGCTGTCCGCAAAATCCCAAAGCTACACTTCCTCTTGATAAGAATCAACAGAAATCGAAATGGAAACACCAAGCATTATTTGCTAAATTATCCTTTTCGATAGAAGTCAGAAGGCAATCCGCAGTGGAGAAATAAGCACTAGACAGCAGGCATGAATAACTTTGAGGCACACATTTTAAACAGTTCTGTGTGCATTTAGAATGTTGCACATAGACCTTATTTTTCATAATCAACCAACCCAAAATAATTAGAAACTCACTGAGATCAGGTTAGAATTTTGAAGACCAATAATAAACTGATAGAAAAACTGAATTTAAATAACACGCTTCTACTGCAAGTGTAACATTGGTCATTTTGATTTCCCATTAGGATGTCTGTTCTTTTGGTTTGTAATAAAATCCTTTGCACTGTGTTTTTTCACAGAAGGAGGAAATCCTGTTAAAACCGCAGGAGGCACAGCACACTTGTTAGGCCTGCTTTTAGGAGTTATTACAAAAATCTCTGGCTATTCTGAAGCAAGTTGAAATGACTTGGGTGGGTGGTCCAAATGGGCTGACTCCACAGTAGCATTACGATTCTAACTAGCAGTATGTAATAGACATTCTGTGTGTAATATATACCTTTGTTTTGAAAAAGGATTATTGCTTCTCTTTGCTGGCCATGGAACTGAAACACTACTCTCTGACTGCTGGATGTTGTATTCAGCCCTATTCTGGTCTCCTGGATCTCACCATTTTATTATTTATACCCTGCTAACAACAGGGCATAGCAAATTATTTGCTAAATTATCCTTTTTCAATTATTAAATTAATTATTCTCTCAATTATCAAAGTATCCTTTCAAATTATGCTTTGGAAGGCCACAGCAGCAACAAACACGCAATGTTGAACAGAAGATATTGTCCACCAAGTCTATGATTATTCATGCCTTTATGTGCCACCATATGCAGCATGGGGTTTGGATGATTATGGATTGCATTGGTATTAGTGAGGCTTCAGATCTTTGCTTTAAATTGTGTGGATGTTGTATTGAGCCTCTGCTATCAGGATGTGACCCTTGCTAAAACCGCCCTCCTTTTCTCATACCTGTATCTATCTGCCTGTGCATGTTTCTGTCTTTGCGTGTGGATTTAAGGCCTCACTGACTTACTCATAGAGCTACTGCAATTGTTAAGATATTTTTCAATAAACTAGAGTCCTGTAATTTAGTACATGCCTATTGTAAGATACACCATTTACTAGAAACATTTAAAAATGGGACAAAATGTGGAAGTCAGTGTACCCTCAAATGGTTACAATGGTTTCAGACCACCCAGAAGATTGAAATTTTGCACTCGCCTAGTGGATGATCACATGTTCATATGTACAAAAGTCTGAGAGGGAGGCTTGGAAATTACGGTTTCCCTCCCCAACCAAGTGGGATCAAGAAGTATAGTACTACTACTGCTGCTGCTGCTACTATTTATATACTGCTCTTCAACCAAAGTTATCAAAGCAGAACTTTGGAATAGAAAAATACATAAATAAGATGGTCTCCTGTCCCCAAATGGCTCACAATCTAAAAAGAAACATAAGATAGACACCAGCCACAGCCACTGGAAGGATTCTGTGCTGGGGTTGGATGAGGCCAGTTGCTCTCCCCCTGCTACATATAGGTGTCTCTCTGTTCGGTTAGCAGGGGTAATACCCTGAAAGTATACCTTGAAAAGATTAATAGAGTCCAGGCTAAACAGAAAGTAGAGATTTGTTGCACACAAATGGTGATCAAGACATTCTGATCAGTTGAAAAGTGAAAATGGGACAGTTTTACACCTTACAGTCAAAACTCAAAACATAGGCCACATTTGACCATAATGTGGAACCGCGGCTCCAGTGGCCCCTCAGTTCCGCTCCCCCCGCCCCGCACTTCTGGATGTCATGGAGAGCTCCCTCTCTGCAGACAGTGAGACTGCAGAGAGGTGGGGAAACTGGCTGCCTGGGCTTCCTTCTTGACTGAAGGACAGCCCTGGCAGCCAAGAGCAGCTGGAGCAAGGGAGGAGCTTCCTCCCTCAACTCTGGTTGTGAAACAGGCTGACTGTGCTGCATTCGGACGCAACGCTGGCACCACTAAACCAGAGGTCCAGGTGGCAGACCTCATCACATTCTGAAGATACAAACTGGAGGTTGGGGAGGGAAACCGTGGGTCCATTTGTAGTTGTAATGGCAGTTGCCTTCATTCAGACATTCAGAAATTGAAACCAGAGACTGCTTCACCTCTGGTTTCATGTTAAGTGCAAATGTGGCTATCAAGTGATCAAGGCCAGCATTCTAGCACTATGCAAGCACATGGGATAGAACACTGGACTGTGGGGGTTCTGCTGTATCTTCAAGCAGATTTAGGGGAAAGGTTGTTTCCCATATCAGCTAGGAACATTTGCCATTGCTTGCTCCAGCAAAACTTCTTCTATACTGTGTTAGGATTATACAACTACTGTGTTGGGATTGCATCCAAAGATTTCCTTTCCCCAGTGGAAGGAGCTCTTCCAGAGCAAAGAGTCCTTTGTCCAAAGGAAGTTGCTTCCACCAGAGACCTCTGCGTACAACCCATTATCTCCAGCCCTTTTTTGTTCATTTCCTGTATCTGATGAATGAGCCTCCTCCTCATGTTATAGCAACATTGATTGGTTAGCCTTCAAGGTGCAACAGGCCATTTCTGCTCCAATACAGATTCTATTCTGTGGAGCCACCAGGTACTTTCTATGTATTTTCAAGTTTACCTTTTCAGCCATAAGGACTAGTTTCTTTTTACTTTTTAAAAGAAGACTAGAATTTTCAGCATGAATATTTCTGTAAAATAGTAAATGGAACACATACATGGTGGAGTACAAACAGAGGCAGGCAAAACCGGGTGAGTGAAGCCAAGCCCAGTCTTGCCCGTGCATGAGAACCGGCGGGATTGCGCCCAATCCTGGTGGTGCCTCGGTGGCAAAACTGCCAAACCAGCCACCCTCTGATCAGCAGCTGGGGCTGGGAGACAGTGGGGCTCCCAGCTGGTATCGGGGGAATCCCCGTAATGCACCACAAACTCATGCAGTGCATTATGGTAGTTCCGGGGGCAGGGTGATGCCCCAACCCTCTGTGCTGCCAGAAAAGGCAGCTGCACATCTGGGTGTGCGATCTCCGTGCCCAGACCAACAGAGTGGATCATCCGCAGGGGAGGTGAGCTTTTTGAGGCTTCCTCTCCTACCCCTTAAGGCCCTTTCTCACAGATCATGAGAAAGGGCGCCCAGTCTTATATACAGCAACTACTGAACCTATCCTTTATTTGTCACTTTGTTTGAACTCCGTCCTTCTGCCCGTCCAGCCTCTCAAGGCAGCAAACATAAAATGATTATAAGAAAAACCTCCCCTGCATGCCCGCACCATGTGCAGCGAATGTCAGCTTGAGTCCTTAGCTAAATCCCCTGCTAACTGGGCAAAGAGGCACCTTTTACCGTGGTGATTCTCTTTATTTAGCAGAGGGAGAGTAACTGGCCCAGTCCACCCTCAGCACAGTACCTCCAGTGACTGTTGCTGGTGTCTATCTTGTGTGTTTTGGGTTTTTTTAGAATGTGAGCCCTTTGGGGAAAGGGATCCATCTTATTTATTTATTATTTCTCTGTGTAAGCCGCCCTGAGCCATTTTTGGAAGGGCGGTATAGAAATTGAATTATTATTATTATTAATAATAATAATAATAATAATAATAATATACTGCAAAGAGCAACACAGGCTCAAGATATGGAAGAAGAATTACCACCAATTGAAGAAGTTGCTCAGGTGCAGGTGGAGGAGGTGTTGGAAATAGAGGATGCCACTGTTGCTGAACTGTTTCAAAATCAAAACCAGGCAACCTCCCCTTTGCCTTCACCTCAAAAACCTGAATGCCGTTTAACAGAAAAGCAACAAGAACTAAAGCAAAAAATAACTGAGCACATGAACCAAACAACCACCAGGGTTTGACTTCCAGCTCTAAAAACAGTTGCCAAAAAACAACTTACTCAGGCATTAAAAGATGTCAATGCTGCACTTGCAGAAATAACAACCAATAATTTGCAAGAAACAAACAAACTAAAGTACAGTGCAGCAACAATAACAACACAAGAGCTCAGATATAAGATCAGTGGACCTGTAAAAAAAGAAAGCAGTACATCACCTAAATGGAAGATTAGATTAGAAAATAAAATCTCCAGGCTCAGATCAGATGCTAGTAAATTGAAAGATATGAAAGACAAGAAGCTGAAGAATGAAAACACCAAACAGTATCTGATCCAAAAATACCACCTAGATTCAAGGAAAATTAGAGAAGTCCTGGAAATAATAAAGCAGCAAATAACAGCAGTGTCAAAGAAGGTTAGCAGATATGAAGCCAGAATCACACAACACAGGCAGAATCTCCGATTCCAGTTGAATCAGAGACGTTTCTACCAAAGCATAGAAGGAGAAACTGCAAGAAACGTAGAAACACCAAATAAAGAAGAAACAGTGCAATTCTGGGGGAAATTATGGGACAATCCAATAGATTATTTTTAAAAAGCAGGTTGGATGAAAGAGGTCGAAAAATGTAATCAACAAATGCAAGATCTAATAATAACACCAGAATTAATAAGTGAAAGAGCAAAGAAAATTAAAAATTGGACTGCTCCAGGCAAAGATGAACTGCATGGCTTTTGGCTTAAACACCTAACAAGCCTTCATAAACAACTATCAAAACAGTTCAATCACATTTTGCAAGCAGGTGAACAATGGCTAACAACTGGGAACATTGAACAATGGCTAACAACTGGGGAAACTCATCTCATCATGAAAGACCCAGCAAAAGGTGCAGTTCCAAGCAATTATAGACCGATCACCTGCCTGCCAACCATGTTCAAATTATTAACTGGAATAATAGCAGATGAAGTGATGCAACACTTATTAACTAACAAACAGCTTCCAGTTGAACAGAAAGGATATTGTCCGAACACCAGAGGCACAAAAGACCAGCTGCTGATTGACAAAATGATTTTAGAAAATTGCAAGAGAAGAAAAACAAATCTAAGTGTTGCATGGATTGACTACAAGAAAGCCTTCGATTCATTGCCTCACACATGGATACGAAAATGTTTAGAAACAACTGGTGTCAGCAAAAACATTCAGATATTTATTTAAAAAGCAATGAGCATGTGGAGTACACAGTTAACAATCAATAGCGAGACACTTGGACAGGTTAGCATTAGAAGAGGCATTTTCCAAGGGGACTCACTATCCCCTCTGTTGTTTGTAATTGCCATGACCCCACTTTCACAAATACTAAACAAAACAGGCCTCGGATACCAAACATCTAAAACATCAAGTCAAATCAACCATCTGCTGTACATGGACGATCTGAAGTTGTATGGAAAGTCCCAGTCAGAAATCGAATCACTGCTAAACACTGTCCGTATATTCAGTAGCGATATAGCAGTGGAGTTTGGACTAGACAAGTGTGCTGCATTAATAATGAACAGAGGGAAAATAACAAAAAAAGAAGGAACAGAACTGCCCAATGGAAGCAACATCAAGAACCTGGAAGAGAAGAACATTACTAATACTTGGGCATTCTCCAGGCTGATACTGCACACACTGAAGTTAAAAGAAAAATTGGAACTGAATACATCAGGAGAGTTAGAAAAATCCTAAAGTCCAAACTCAATGGCGGGAACACCATACAAGCCATAAACACCTGGGCTATACCTGTTATCAGATACACTGCAGGAATAATAGACTGGACCCAGGCAGAGCTAGAGACGCTAGATTGTAAGACCAGGAAAATAATGACCATCAATCATGCTCTCCACCCCCGCAGTGATGTCGATAGGCTATACCTCCCTCGCAGCTCAGGTGGAAGAGGAATGGTGCAAGTCCATCAAACAGTAGAGGAGGAGAAAAGAGGCCTTGAAGAATATATCAAGGACAGTGAAGAAGATGCACTTCAAATGGTCAATAACGAGAAACTATTAAACACCAATTAAACAAAGCAGGCCTACAAGAAAGAACAAGTCAAGAACCGAGCAGAAAAATGGAAAAAGAAGCCACAGTATGGTCAATATTTGCACAATATAAGTGGAAAATCAGACATCACCAAGACCTGGCAATGGCTTAAGAATGGCAACTTGAAGAAAGAAACAGAGGGTTTAATACTGGCTGCACAAGAACAGGCACTAAGAACAAAAGCAATAAGAGCAAAAGTCATAAAATCCACCACAAACAGCAAGTGCCGCCTTTGTAAAGAAGCAGATGAAACAGTGGACCACCTAATCAGCTGCTGTAAAAAGATCACACAGACTGACTACAAACAAAGGCATGACAAGGTAGCAGGGATGATGCACTGGAACATCTGCAAAAAATACAAGCTACCTGTAGCCAAAAATTGGTGGGACAATACAACTGAAAAAGTGGTAGAAAATGAAGATGTAAAAATATTATGGGACTTCCGACTACAAACAGACAAACATCTGCCACACAATACCGAAGATATAGCTGTAGTCGAGAAGAAAGAAAAACAAGTTAAAATAATCGACATAGCAATACCAGGGGATAGCAGAATAGAAGACAAAGAAATAGACAAAATCACCAAATACAAAGATCTACAAATTGAAATTGAAAGGCTGTGGCAGAAAAAGACCAAAATAATCCCAGTGGTCATTGGCGCCCTGGTTGCAGTTCCAAAAGACCTTGAAGAGCACCTCAACACCATAGGGGCCACAGAAATCACCATCAGCCAATTACAAAAAGCAGCTTTACTAGGAACAGCCTGTATTCTGCGACGATATCTATAACAATTGACAATAAAATTCAGCCATCCCAGGTCCTTGGGAAGGACTCGATGTCTGGATAAAACAAACCAGTCAATAACACCTGTCTGACTGTGTAAATAAATAACAATAATAATAATAATAAATTTAAAGCAATTCAGTCTACATCCCTGTCAACCAGATGTGTGCAAGACCTTTTAATTTAGTTATTCCATTTAATTTAATTATAATGAACTTCATTCAATTAGTTGTTAATTTGAAAAGATCCTCTATCTTTACTAATTTATTTTCATTTCTCATTTTCCGCACATGATGCATTGTTTGTATTTCTTGTATATTGGTCTACAACCATATTAAAGTTCTGTTCTGTTCTCATTTTCTGTTCCCTATAGACTCAAATAGAATGAAGCCACAAAATCTGTAGGAAACTGATCCTATTAGAATCAATGTAGACCAGCATAACTACTTATAACTTTGTTCTCTTCATCTTTCCTAGTTCTGCAGTTGATAGTAATAGCAACTTTTTACTGATTTGGCATGATATCAATATATAACACGAATTAAAGCTTATATATTACCAACCAAAGGAAATTAGCCTATCCCCTCACTATTGGAACACACCTGCCAAAGCAAAGAAAAATGTGTTAAGTAAATTTCAATTTAGGAAGAAAGGAATGATATTTGAGCCAGTATTGCTTTTTATCACTTACGAATACTTGCTGAAGTGTGTTTATCCTTCTGTCTCCATTCCAGGCAGTGCACTTCAAGTTCTCAAAGAATGGAATATGACAGGGAAAAAGAAGGTAAGACACATAGGAAGCTGCTGAGTTCAGTACTGTCATACTGAGCTCAGTATTGTCTACTCTGATTGGTGGCAGCTCTCTGGGGCTTCAGGTAGAAATCTTTCTCAGCTCTACCTGGAGATGCCGCCAGGGATTGAACCTGGGACTGCCTGCATGCTAAGCAGATGCTCTCCCCCTGAACTACATCTCCATCCCCAAAGGAGAGTGAAGCCATTATATCTGCATAGAGTTGCTAGAATTTATTTATTTTGTTTGTTTGTTTGTTTGTTTGTTTGAAATAAATGCACAACAACTGTATTGCCAGGCTTTGGTGCCTGTTTTCTACGATGGTGCAGAGCTTGTTCCAAGTCTGCATTCGAGAAGCTTCAAAACAAAGAGGTGCTTTTATTTTTTAATCCCACTCTGTGGTTGCTGTTTTTGCACCCACAGGTTGAGATTCCTGTCCTGACCGAATTTAAGGGTATCCATACAGAGATTACAAAACTGTTCTTCGAGATCCTATAGCAGCTCTAATAAGCATGAGTGTTCTCGGTGGCTACGAAGCCTAGAATGACAAAAGGAACTGTGTTTTCAGACAAAGCTTAATTAGCTTGTTGAACTCATCACAAGAATATGCATTGATACTGTTAGAGCCAAACTAGGTGAGATTTTGGAGACCCATGACTGTATTTCCTGTTTCTTTTTTCTTTTTTTTAAACCACCAATGTGAAACAGAAATGGGTCTATCAACAGCTATTGGTCATTAGCTAAATAGATCCTCTACATGCAGAGAAGTATACCTCTAGGTAAGCCGGAAGATACTGGGGTGGGGGTGGGGTAGAATGAGGTTATTGTCTTCATGCTCCGTTTATGAGTTTTTCAGGATGTTAGATCTGATCTATAAGGGTAGTTTTTATGTTCTTTAGCAACCTCCCATGACAGACATGTTAATCATTTGAGGTAAAGGCACTGCCCCAAGGATAGCTAATAAGGAAGCATAGACACACTCCTAATTTGCTGCCCACTTTTTTTGTTTTGGGAGGGTGCTAAGGGAATATGGATGATGTTCATGTTCACACGCAGATGAAAAACCCTATATCAGAATATCTAGATCTTATTATTCTCTTTGTTGGACCTCCTGGACCATCTTATCAGGCTAGCCTAAGTCCAAATGACTGGAGCACTGTGATATATTATGCTCCTCACCTCTACCCATACCCTGTTGGGACTTGCACACTGTGCAGGATCTCTGTTTTTATACATAAATAATCTGAGCATCAGTTTGTCGTCTTCTTTTTAATTACATTTTCCCAGTAATTCTTGGGATCTTTGGTATTTCACTCCTTGCTATTTTGCATCATTCAAATTGTCCCATAACTATGTTGGCTGACATCCAGAGTAATTTTGCTTGTGCCAAATAATGCTGTACATGTGCAACAGGGTAGAGTGATTTTCATGAATCCCAGCTCTGTGCCTCCCAAAAATATGTCCCAGAGGGATGCAGGACCCTCAAAGACATATTTTTTGGCGGCACAGAGGACTGTATAAGGAAGGAGGGGGTGGAAAATTAAAATTGACGCTCCTTGTATACACAAAATGTCAGCCATTGTGTATGTTCAAAATTGGGTCTTTGCTCTCAACTACTGACAGCTCTGGAGAGTTGTCAGCAGCCCAGTGAAAGTGTGTGTGTGTGTGTGTGTGTGTGTGTGTGTGTGTGTGTGCGCGCGTGCACACGCGTGTGCACATGAGCATTGTGCCCCCAACAACTCTTAGATGGGGCCCAAAATGTGGTGGTTTGCTGTTCCTTGTTTCCTTTGGCAACAGTCTTGGTACATCAAAAGTATTTACTTCTCATTTTCAACATTTTAAGCCAGATCCAGCCTGAAGACCTCCTTCTGAGATTTCTGATATCAGGGATTAATTCACAGTGGATTCTCTTCTAGCAAGACATCTTCACTAGTTCAACAGAATCTATCTAGTGCTCATCATTTTTGTTTATGCAAACTGTAATTCAAGCAAAGGTCTGAAGTATTGCCTACATTAAGTAGACACTGAATGTGGGCCATGCAGCCTTAATTCTTATCTGTCTCCAATCACTGCAAAGAAACATTCTGCTCTTCAAAAATAAAATTATCTGGGGCTCATTCAATTGCCAGTTCAAAGGTATCTAACGTGAAGCAGGAGAATGAATTAGAGAGAACCGACAAGCAATTAATGCCAGAACAAACATAATATATAATTTTCAACTATGGTGAGCACTTCAAATTACTGCTCTACAAATTATCCTGACTGTGCCAAATGGCAGGTGCTTGGCAGAAAAAAATAAAACTCATCTGAATACAGCATCTGAGTATGTTTGCAGTCCAAAATTCAGTTGCCATGGATGTTTATGGCTTGCTCCCCAAAAATATGGATTACATTTCTGTTCAAGAGTACGCTCAAGTGAGGAGATTTAAAATTTTGGCTGCATTCAGACATCACAGGAAGAACTGCAGGTTGCAGTTAACATTCTAAACTGGGGGTCGCATCACAGACAAACCCCACCCCGCCATTTCCAGTTTGGGAAATGGCAGAGGAAGGTTAGAGTTTCCCCTCCCACTTTCTGGTACTCCGAGCTTGGTTTCACCCACTTGTACAGCCATGCTGATGCCAGGCTGTGAGCATGGCTTCACAGCTGTGGGAAATCAGTCACCGGGGTGGGGGTGGGTTTCTACAGGTCCAGCGTGTCCAGCATAGACCTACTACTGCTGTTGCTGCAAAGATTGCAGACTTCAAGCAGTGCTCCCCTGGTAATGCTTCTGGCCCTTTAATTATAAGAGCAGCCGGGCTTGGTGTGCCTGTTGGCAGGCAGAGGAAGTAGGAAGAGTGCAGGAAGGGGCCTGGCATTCAGTCAGGGAACACACCACGGAGTGCTGGGTAAGCCCTAGAGCGTAACCCATGTTGGTTCTGCTCCAAGCTGGCCTCTCACTGGTCTCCAAACCACAGTTTTATCAGTGGATGCATGCAGACAACAAGACCTTAACATCTAACAGAGGTTTAGAGCAATGAAACTGAGGACTAATCCCAGCTACAAATTCCAGCTTCGGAAGTAAACTGAACCCTGTGGTTTGCTTGAGAAGCTGTGGTTGCGTGCATTCAGGCATTGCACAAAACTGGAGTTACAGGTTTGCCAGTAACTTGTAACTCCAGTTTTGTGTAATGCAGCCTTACACTTATGATTACACTCAATGAAAAGATCTCAAAATTAATCATTAATCATTAATCATTAAACCTGAAAATCCACAGTAAAGAGGTTTTTCTTTTATGGATATGTGCTGGCCTTTGGGTAATTTAATTATTCCTTTTTTGTGCATGTGCTTTATACCTACAAGTAACTCTGCTTTGAGAGAGCAAACATGTTTGTTTAGAGTGCAAAATGGATACTTTAAAAGAGCTAAAAATGATCTTACAGGGTTTGGTTTTGTTTAAAAAAAAATTACATGCTTCCAGGGAAAGAAATCTGATATTCAGTACTAATTGTTTCTTATATTTTATGTTCTCTCTCCAACACCCTCCCTGCACCAACACCCTGAACTTGACATGGTTTTTAAAGGGCATAGATTGTGGATCCTATAATCTAGTATATCACAGTTAGTATAATGCAGGTATACTGAGTAGAATTTACATTGCATTTTGGAAAATGAAAATGTGTGGATTGTTTGTCATTCCTGTTGTTATTCCACCTGTACAGAATAACTTATCAATTCTTGCAATCTTTCTTCTATGCAGAATAGCAAAAGAAAAAGAAGCAAATCTAAACAGCATTACCGTAGCAAAGATATGAAAGATAAAGATGATGGGGCCGAAAAAGTGTCTCTGGAATCCCAAGAGCTAAATGGCTGCCATCTGAATGGCTGTGATAAGGATACTTTTCCCAGCAAACCTGCCAGTGAAAAATCAAAAGTAATTTCTCTGGAAGAGAAGAGCTTAGAATACAAGGACATGGGAGAGACAAAATCAGAAATCACAGGTGAGTTTACTTTACAAAAGCTTTTGTGTTCTAGTGTTATGTGCACGAGGGGATAAACAGCTTGTTTGTTTCCCTCTGCCTCTTGTCCCCTGCCCAGGCTTAAGGGGAGTGTAGAATCCAAGGGAAAGAGTTGTGATATGCAAGGACAAGGCAGTGGAGTGGAATCAGGAATATTAAAAGTTCAATGAAATAGATACTGAGGCTCTCCACACTAGCAGTGCAGAGAGCCAAGGAGGGTTCTGCAGGGAGAGTGGGCTTGACCCATTCTCCTCGCAGACGATCCTGCACCTAGCCCTGGGCAACTGGATCGGCCGTCCACACGATTACCGGCTCCCTCACGGAGCCAGTAGGGGCGGCAGGGATCGGGGGCCACCTGGCCGCTGGAAGTCTGAGGATGCCCCGCGGGAGTGCACGGTGCATTCTGGGGGGACCCCTGAGGCCGGGAGGTTCATGGTAGCCTCCTGGTCAGGGGTTTCCTCGCAAGTCTCCATAGCACGTAGCTGCACTGTGGCGACTTACGATCAATCAAATGGGGTTAGGAGTGCTTGCTCAGCTAACTTCATTTAACGGAGCGGGGCATTTAGCAGGACTGGCAACCGGGAGCCGTGTGGCTCCTAGTGCTGCACACAACCGCACAAAACCAGGCTGGACTCCCTCAACCCGGTTTTGTGCGGTCATGAGAATAGCCTCATTATGTACAGAAAGGCAAGTGCAGACTGCTTTTCAGTGCTCTTACTGTTGGCTATTTGTTAGCCCCGCCTCAACGCCAGGACTGGAATACAAGTAACTAAAGCCCCATTCAAAAGCTGGCCTGGATCAAGGAATGGATTAACCAAAAATACCACAGGATGTTGGATTCGATCCATCAGATTTGATTGAATCCATGTTGGATCCGATCCATGAGCAATCCAGGACTCATCCAGCCACTCGCAGCTGCAGAGTGACCATCTTGGTCCTAGACCTGTTTGGACTACAGAGAAGGGTGAATATTGCCAGGACAGCGAATACCATGTGTTGTTTACAAGAGTGATCTTGGCATGAGTGATGTTGGCATCCCTCCTCCTCCCACCACATCAATCCTACATAAAGAGGAGAAATTTATTCCATACGACCACACTGGTTGCAGTACATACAATGCTTACTAAGAGGATTTTATAGCAGTTCCGCAACACTATACATTGGCAGCTTTCATTCAGATATGCTCCTGTAATGTTCATGTGTAGTTATGGTTGCATATGTAAAGTTTCAAACGTTTTGGAGACTAGATCATTTTTTAATGCTATTACTTGTGTTGCTCAGCCCTAAGCATACATAAAAATAAAAATACATTACAGGAACTTTCCTATAAAAATATAAATAAAATTTGTATTTATTTATTTTTGTAAATGGAGCTTTCCTAAAGTTTCTTCTTCATGACTACAGACATGCTACTTAAAAATAAGCTTTAAGCGTTTATGCTAAATAAATACCAGTCTTTTAACAAATTTCCTTGATGCTTAAGGAAGACTTTGAAAGTGTTGCCAACTGCTGGCTGACATATTAGTCTAGCAGAATGCAACAGTTATGCATAACTCTTGTATCATAAAGAAATCCTATCCTGGAATAAGAAAAAACACATACTTGAGGAGAGGTCCTGTTGTTGTAGCTTGCCACTGGTCAATCATCCCATGTAATGGCCAAGATCCAAAAGGCCATGCAGAGAATTTCCACAAGGGATGCCTTTGAACACGAACATGTGAATGGCACCTTGATTCCTTGGGAAAGCTATTCATATGGCAGAGGCCATATGGTAGATATCCCAATTCCTTATTTTTGAGTCACCGTCTCTTCCTTGGAGGCGCAAAGGGTGTTCTCACTTACTAGCCCAGGTCCACCTCTGCAGCAGTTCTTAAGTAATAGCATGAAAGACAATCACTGTAGTATGGAGAAAGCTTCTGGGGTGCAGCCAGGAATGGCAAATTGGATTCTGGCCAGAACTACAGTGGTGCAGTGAACACGCATAGGAGATCTGTTCATCCTCACCCCAGTCCCTCTCAAGATTATGGATAAGATTTTTTTTTAAACTGATGTACAGGTGAAACTCAGAAAATTAGAATATCGTGCAAAAGTCCATTAATTTCAGTAATGCAAATTAAAAGGTGAAACTGATATATGAGACAGACGCATTACATGCAAAGCGAGATAAGTCAAGCCTTAATTTGTTATAATTGTGATGATCGTACAGCTCATGAAAACCCCAAATCCACAATCTCAGAAAATTAGAATATTACATGGAACCGAGAAGACAAGGATTGAAGAATAGAACAATATCGGACCTCTGAAAAGTATAACCATGCATATGTATTCAGTACTTGGTTTGGGCCCCTTTTGCAGCAATTACTGCCTCAATGCGGCGTGGCATGGATGCTATCAGTCTGTGGCACTGATGAGGTATTATGGAAGACCAGGATGCTTCATTAGCGGCCTTCAGCAATTCTGCATTGTTTGGTCTCATGTCTCTCATCCTTCTCTTGGCAATGCCCCATAGATTCTCTATGGGGTCAGGTCAGGCGAGTTTGCTGGCCAATCAAGCACAGTACACTGTATACTTTTCAGAGGTCTATTGTTCTATTCTTCAATCCTTGTCTTCTTGGTTCCATGTAATATTCTAATTTTCTGAGATTGTGGATTTGGGGTTTTCATGAGCTGTACGCCATGATAATCACAATTATAACAAATTAAGGCTTGACTTATCTCGCTTTGCATGTAATGCGTCTGTCTCATATATCCGTTTCACCTTTTAATTTGCATTACTGAAATAAATGGACTTTTGCACGATATTCTAATTTTCCGAGTTTCACCTGTATCTTTAATGATAGTTTCACTCATTTAGTTTACGTGAATGTGTATATGTGGTGCTGGAATAAGCCATGATATGGCTACTTTGTTCCACTCTGTTTCTTCCAAGCTGTTTCTACAGTTTAATGTGGAAATTGTTTTGAAGGCATCTTCTCTGTAGTTAGATCAAGTATCATAGCATACATTTAGAAAGTATATATTTGGGCAGGGGAGAGGGAAGCTTTTAAAGGTCCCCGAAAGCATTTAAATTAGCACTTCACATTGAAAGTACAGTAAAGCCAGATGTAATGCCACCATGGGTTTTTCACCTGTGGTATCTGTGACTGACTTCCTTGGCAATTCGAATGACAGGCGTGTGAATCCATTCAATCCATCTCAGCATTGGGAGAGGCATAAGTCTTCCCTGCTCTCCTCATGCATCAGGCAGCAAACCTTCCTTTTAAAAAGCATGTTTTCAAAGTGCTGCATGTATGTTTATTTACTTATACATCCATCTTTCCCCTTAGCTCAAAAAGAACAGAAATGTTGTTGCAAAACAGTCTGAGCATTGGGGGTTGTCTTTGTGGCATCACAGCCAATCCGGGCCTCCCCAAAGATTTCTGGCGTCCCAGGCAAAGTCTGGCTTTGACGCCCCCCGCCCCCTTTGCCCACTTGGGCAGGAGCCTCCCATCATCCGAGTGGGTGGTGGGTGGGTGATCAGTCCCCGTTGTCCAAGCAGGCAGGCAGTCCTTGTCGACTGCCCACCCACTTGCTATCCTCATGGCTCTGCTGCCTCCGCCTGCTGCTCCTGTTATGGTTGGTTGCTTCTAGGCATCCTGCCTCCCACCGTGCATTATAATGACATCACCGTGTGATGCAGCAATGTGATTATAATGCGCCTAGGCAGGCCAGCTGTGCAGGGGCAGCGGGAGGAGGCAGCGAGAAGAGCAAGTGGGCAGACAGCTGGGCAACAGGGATGGGGAGTGCCCAGTCAGTTGCCCACCCATTTGCTCAGACAATAGAGGTGCATGCACCCACCTGTGGGGGCACTCGTGTTGGCTTGCCGAGTGGCACATGACCTAGGCTGTCAGTGCTCCTTCCCATTTGGCACCCTAGGCGACTGCCCTGCAGCTAATTGGCACAGTCCACAGATTTTGTTTGTTTGTTTTTGCAATGTAGAAGAACTGGGGTTTCTTTTCGCCCCAGAGCTCAACCCTGGAAAGGAAGAGGTTTGATTGGATTGAACAATACCGATGGTGTTTACAAACTGGACCCATTGCTCGACACATGCCATATCCGTTGTTCTTTGACGTGGTCTCTGTCTTTTACACCAATGGGCTATGCTCCTGCGAAGAGACCTCGTCGGAATCTAACAAGCTCAATTCTCCTGACTTAGGCAGGAACTCCACCCCCAGCCACTATAGGCGGCTATGCCACACCCCTCAGTCTTCGTCGTCCACTTAGCAGACCATGCAGGCCACATAGGCCAAGTATTGCTTCAGCTCTTCCGCTGGAGACACAGGTTTAGAGTCTGATTGATTGTCCAAAGGGGACAACCCAAGAGAGACTATGTCCGAGTCTGGAGAGCCAGGTTCACTTTCACTTTCCATCTCAAGAGGTGCAACTTGATCCGGGGTCAAGTCTAGAGGGACAGCTGGAAGCTCCGGATGGTTACCCAATCTGCCACCGCAGTCGGTACCGAGGAAGGTTGTGGCACCGGAGGCCAAACTGGAACCTCCAAGGGTGATCCACGCCCACTAGTGCAGTCACGAAGGTCTCGTCGAGGAGAGCAAGGCCTCCCTTCTGAATGCAAAGGAGCCCTACGGCAATCATGATTAGTCCCGGAGTCTTCCTAAGCAAATTCCTCTTGGTACCGAGATCAGTACTGGGGCTTCCCATTGTCAGAACAATCTGACCAATAAACAGAGGGATACTGTCTATAAATGACAGCTTCCTGGCACCAGTCACCATAGGAGGATGGTCCGTTACCTAACCCCGCGCAGAGTCACAGTATCGACCAGTGTATGGCGGTCCATGTCGATCCCAATCTCTCCCATATCTGTATTGGGAGGGGTGCTCCTCCAAGTCCCAACACGCCCTCCAATCCCCATGGAGGGGCTGTTCCATGCAGCGCATGGGAGACAAATGATGTCTAGGCAGCCACGTCGAATTCACAGAGGGCTTGTCTGGCAAATAGGGTTCAGAGTCCGATGTAGCGTAGTCCCGTTTGTCGCCCGCTACCGAGAGTTCCTGTCCTGGAAAGGTCTGGTCAGGCATCTGCCTCGGAGAAATCGAAGCCACCAGAGAACTAGTACGAAGGCAAGGGTTAGTAGAACTTGGTATTGAAGAAAACTGTACCATGGCCAGCAGACCTTCTTATGCCTGGTCAACAACCGCTGAGCCATGCCCCAAAGAGGCCAATTTCAGCTTCTTAACCAGTCGCGTCTCTGAAGAAGAGACTGGGGGGGCTTCTTCTTCTTGGGGTTAGGCGGTAGATGTTGTCCTGCCAGTAAAATTGAATAAATAATAAATAAATAGATGTGGAGCTAGCGCTGGCTTCTTCTTCTTCTTCTTCTTCTTCTTCTTCTTCTTCTTCTTCTTCTTCTTCTTCTTCTTCTTCAGTACCGAAGGGACCAAAGAGGGGTCTGGTATTGAAGGTAAAGTGCACTTAGGCAAGTCATCCAGCAGCATAGAAGGGGATGAAACCACGAGCAGGTCCGAGGCAGGCATTGACAGCACCAGTACCAAAGTCAGGAATTCTGGCACTGGAGGAGCGGAGTCTGAATGCTCTGACTGCATCGAAGAAGCCATTTTAAATGATTGCTTCAACGACAAGGCCTCTGAAGAATGGAGGGCCAAGTCCCACAGGGCAGTGCGCAAGCGAGAAGCCCTATTTTTTTGAGCCTGCTTCATAAACCTCTGGCAATGAATGCAGGTCTCGACAATGTGGGATTCCCCCAGGCAGAGAAGACACTCAGTACGTGTATCAGGGGAAGGGATCTTAGATCCACAACCAACACATTTCTTAAAGTTCTTTGTGCCCTGCACAGAAACTTTCGGCCAGCCGGCCACAAAGCCCCATCTCAGCCAGGATTGGAGCCAACAAAGATGGCGGGGGACACACCATAAAAATAAAAACACCAAGAAAAAAGTTGCTACTGCGCATAATAGACAAACATCAGGGGTGAAAGAGGGAAAACAGGAGAAAAACAACAAGAGAATTCAAAGTATTTTTTTATTTTATTTTTTTACATTTTATATCCCGCTCTTCCTCCAAGGAGCTCAGAGCGGTGTACTACATACTGAAGTTTCTCCTCACAACAACCCTGTGAAGTAGGTTAGGCTGAGAGAGAAGTGACTGGCCCAGAGTCACCCAGCTAGTTTCATGGCTGAATGGGGATTTGAACTCGGGTCTCCCCAGTCCTAGTCCAGCACTCTAACCACTACACCACGCTGGCTCTCTTGTATCACAGTCCTACTTGTTGCCGAGCCGAAGATTCCTGTCCTGGAGAGGCCCCTTCCTTCACCTGTTTCCGCTGTTCCCCCTCATCCCAAAGGTTCTTCGCAAACTGAGAGAGGACCGCTCCAGGGCCATCCTGATAGCCCCTTGGTGGCCCAGTAGGCCTTGGTTTGCAGCTCTGAGGCGGCTGGCAGTGACTTGTGTGCGCCTCCCCGCTCTACCTTACTTGCTGTCGCAGGAAAAGGGTCTGGTGCTTCATCCAGACATCCGGTCTCTGCCCCTGACTGCCTGGAAGATCCCACCGACTTCCTGGTGAGACTCAGAGACATTTTGCTTGCAGCTAGAAAGCCCTTGACGAGGAAGGCATATGGACATAAATGGACTCGTTTCCGTACATTTGCTACTCAAAATGGGTTTGATGTTCTTAACCTATCTGTTCAGGATGTTTGTACCTATCGTTTGTATTTGAAAGAGTCTGGTTTGAAGGTCTCCTCTCTCAGAGTACATTTGGTGGCCATTGTGGTGCATTCGCCCGCCACTCAGGTTTCCTGGTTCAAGGACCCACTGATAAAGAGTTTTCTGAAGGGTTTGTCACATGTTTTACCAGATGACTCTGTCATGTCACCGGCTTGGGATTTGTCTGTGGTATTGGCTAGTTTTCTACGACCGCCCTTTGAGCCTTTGGCTTCAATTGAACCTCATCTCTTGATGTGGAAGGTTGCCTTCTTAGTGGCAATCCCCTCCGCTAGGAGAGTGGGTGAATTGCGGGCCCTAAGGGTTGATCAGCCGTACCTTCAGTTTCATAAAGATAAGTTTGTGCTCCGACCAGACGTCCAGTTCCTTCCGAAGGTAGTTTCTACCTTTCATCATTCCCTGCCACTCACCTTGCCTGTATTTTTTCAAAACACTTTGTCTTATTCAGAACGCAGGTTGCATCGTTTGGATGTTGGGAGGGCATTGTCCTTCTGTGTTCAGAGATCGGCAGAGTGGAGGAAAACGCCTTCTCTGTTTGTTCCGTATGATGGGCCTCGCAAGGGTTTGCAAGTTTCTTCTCAGTCCCTGTCTAGATTGATTGTTTCTACTATTGAACTTTGCTACAACTTGGCAAATAAACAATTGCTTGCGACCGTTAAGGCGCACTCAGTTAGGTCCATGGCGGCCTCTTGATCGTGCAGTCCCTTTGAACACTATCTGTCAAGCAGCTACTTGGGCTTCACTCCATTCCTTTATTCGTCATTATGCTATAGATGCCAGGGCACGGAATGATGCTAAGTTTGGCAGGACTGTCCTGCAGTCTGTTTTCAGTTGATGTACTTTGCTTTCTTGAAATAAATACTTCTTGCAGCGTGCATCCCTGTTTCTGTTTGTTCCCTCCACCTTGGGTGCTAGCTTGTTATGTACTCATTGGTGTAAAAGACAGAGACCAGGTTGAAGAACTACAAGTTGCTTACCTGTCACTTTGGTTCTTCTAGAGGTCATCTGTCCTTTTAAACGTCCTCCCGTCCTCCCCGCGGGGTCTACTGAAGCTGGACTCCGTGACTGAGGGGATGTGGAGTGGCGCAGCTGCATATAGCGGCTGGAGGTGGGGTTCCCGCCCAAAGCAGTAGAATTGAGCTTGTTAGATTCCAACGTGGTCTCTGTGCAGTTCAAATCCCCATTCAGCCATGATACTCCGTTTGTGTAAAAGGACAGATGACCACTAGAAGAACCAAAGTTACAGGTAAGCAACCTGTCGTTACTCCGAAATGGAAGAAATTCTGTACAATTAGATAATTTAGGATCCTGACTACTTTATTTCTAATGGGCTCAGTCTTCTATACAAAGCTATACAGAGAAAAAAGAATCCAAGGTGTGTTGGATATTACCTGAAAATGGTTGAAGTGCGTCTGGATAACTTCTCAAGGTCACTTTTTGTTATAGTTTTGCTTTCATTAAAAAAAAAAAATCATGTCAACTTTCCCAACTCCAAGGTGACATTTCAAGGTAGCTTTTCTAAGGGGGAGATTGTGTTTCAGTACGAGCTTTTCTTCTCCTTTAGGGGTTTGAAAATATCAAGGTGTTGAGAAAGATAAAGAAATCAGTCCTTGGCAAGTGGCAGCTTGGGATTCAAAGCAAGAATCTTTGAGCTCATCCCATTATCAGCTGTTCTGATAAATGCTCAGCCCTCAGTACACTGGAGATCAGCATTTCAGACAGTGTTTCAGCCGCTCATGGAACAGACCCTAAAGTGTGCTCTTCTAGCCCTTGTTATAGAAAGGAAAGGTGGTGCCGTCGAGTCAATGTCGACTCCTGGCAACCACAGAGCCATGTTGTTTTCTTGGTAGAATACAGGAGGGGCTTACCACTGCCTCCTCCCGGGCTGTGTGAGATGATGCCTTTCAGCACATTCCTATATCGCTGCTGCCCGATATAGGTGTTTCCCATATTCTCGGAAACACTCCAGCAGGGATTTGAACCAACTGCCTCCTGCTCTCTAGGCAGGTTGCTTCCCCACTACACCATTATGTGACTCAGCCCTTGTTATACCAGCAATCAATTTCACTTTTTGATGTTTGTAATGCTGACAGCATTGTTGGTGTCTTTTAGAGCTAACTTTCCTAGCTGGCACAGTGTTCTATCTGTTCAGATTGTATCTCAGTCAAATTTGAAAGTTGAGCTGAGAAGCTTTTTAAAAAGCAGAAGACAAGCTATTTTAATATTCTCTTTAACAGTCTGTTTTAATCATGATTATTCTGGGGGGGGAATTTACCTGCCGTACATGGTTCTTTTAAGGACAACAGCATAGACATGTATGTGAAGGGCTTGGAATGTCTGATAGTGCTATATCAATACTATGAATTAAACAGCAGATGGAACTCACACAGTCCTTTCTCACAACCAGTAAGAAAGAGCAATAGGGTTAGCAGGGAGGAATCCTTGAAGAGCTTATCCCCCCGTATATGAGCAGTTAAGAACATAAGAACAGCCCTGCTGGATCAGGCCCAATGCCCATCTAGTCCAGCATCCTGTTTCACACAGTGGCCCACCAGATGCCTCTGGAAGCCTACAGGCAGGAGTTGCCCTCCCTCCTGCTGTTATTCCCCTGCAACTGGTACTCAGAGGCATCCTGCCTTTGAGGCTGGAGGTGGCCTATAGCCCTCCAACTAGCAGCCGATGATAGATCTCTCCTCCATGAAGTTATCCAAGCCCCTCTTAAAGCCATCCAGGTTGTTGGCTGTCACCACATCTTGTGGCAGAGAATTCCACAAGTGGATTATGGGTTGTGTGAAAAGTACCTCCGTTTGCTGGTCCTAAATTTCCTGGCAATCAATTTCATGGGATGACCCCTGGTTCTAGTGTTATGGGAGAGGGAGAAGATTCTTTTTCTATCTACTTTCCTGCAGTCGTCTTTTTTCTGAACTAAAAAGCTCCAGGTGTTGTATCCTTGCCTCATAAGAAAGGTGCTCTAGGCCCCTGATCATCTTGGTTGCCCTCTTCTGCATCTTTTCCAGTTCTACAATGTCCTTTTTTAGATGTGGTGACCAGAATTGTACGCAGTACTCCAGGTGTGGCCACACCATCGTTTTGTATAAGGGCATTATGATATTAGCCATTTTATTTTCAATCCCCTTCCTAATGATCCCTAGCATGGAATTGGCCTTTTTCACAGCTGCCACACATTGAGTCGACACTTTCAATGATCTGTCCACCATGACCCCAAGATCCCTCTCCTGGTCAGTAACCAACAGCTCATATCCCATCAACGTATACTTGAAGTTGGAGTTTTTTCGTCCCAATGTGCATCACTTTACACTTGCCAACATTGAAGCGCATTTGCCATTTTGTCACCTACTCACCCAGTTTGGAGAGATCCTTTTGGAGCTCCTCACAATTTTTTTGATTTCACTTCCTGAAAGAGTTTGGTATCATCTGCAAATTTGGCCACCTCGCTGATTACTCCTACTTCTAGATCATTTATGTTCCTAAATAAAGTAAAAAGCACTGGTCCCAGGACAGATCCCTAGGGGACACCACTTCTTACTTCCCTCCATTGTGAAAACTCTCAATTTATCCCTACCCTCTGTTTCCTGTCCTTCAACCAGTTAGCAGTCCACACATGTACTTGTTGCATGAACTGATTTCAAGGCCATGCCACTTTTGAAGTAGGAGATTGATATGATTAGTTAGTGGTTGATATGCTAAGGATCACTCACAGTGATCCCATTGAAATGAAAAATTAAGAATTTTTTAACTTGTCCTTTTAATTTCAATGAGACCACTATGAGTAATTTCCTCAGTATGCCAACCAGTTTTATTTCAACATATATTTCTTACATTTCTGTATATTCAACATGGCTAACAACCACCTTAAAAATCCGTAATGGAATAGGAACATCAAAATAAGTAAAATATCACAATTAAACAAACATAATAAAAATACAGGGTAACACAATCATAATGTTCCCCCATAATTTTCACATGATTTTAATAAGGTTTTTGTGGATAAAATCTCTGAGTTGAGCCAAACTGGATTCCACCGGAATTGCAGTCTGTTATGGAGGTGTCCAGCAACCCCTATGTGGTAAGGCTGGATCAGTTTCAGTTTGTGACTCCCGAGGACATAGGCAAGCTGCTTGGAGAGATTCACCTTACCCTTGTTCTCTTGACCCTTGCTCAACATGGCTGATATGATTCAGTCATCCAAAAACCTTCAGTTTAAGATGAAAGTTAAGATGCTTTAGATGTTCACTCGTGCTCTAAAAAGAATGGAAATTGCAAGTTAAGGTGCCCATCTTAACTTCTGTGCCATATAAGCTGTAAAAACTTTGTACAGTCTGGTATATGATGATGGCTTTAGAAATGAGGCTCCATGCATCCACACTTTGCCTTGGTCTTGGGGGAGTGCATCCAGGCAGATTTTTAACAGGTGCAGCTTCCCTAATCACTTCCTAGAGATGTCCCTGATGAATTTCTGTCTGATGCATCTCTGATCCAGGCAAAGGATGGGTTTATTCTAAACTTTGTTTATTCCAAGCTTTGCTAAGAGACTTTGCTTCCACCCCTTTGGTGAGGGAGAGAAAGGGGGCAGAGTGAAAGAAAAATGCCCATGAAAGGAAGGGGGGGAGGAATGGTTATTTAACTATACAAGAGACAGAGTGCTCATAGACGGTCAAAAACTGTTCTACTCGGGTTTGGGAGCTGTGCTCCCAGCTTTTAGTTGTGTGGAAGCAAGGTAAGAGAAAACCTGGGTTGAAGTGATTGTGTGGAAGCAAGGTAGGAGGAAAAGCTACCCAGCTGTTCCTCCTACCTTGCTTGCTCACAATCACTTCTACCAAGTTTTCCTCCTACCTTGCTTCCACACAACTGAAAACTGGGATCACACACAGCTCCCAAACCTGGGTAGAACACAGTTTTTGCTTATGTGAATGACCTCTGTCCTGATCAGGCAACTATGTTCAGACCCAGGAAGTCACTTGCTAGAAATTGCCAGGACTTACATAGGAACATAGGAAACTGCTATATACTGAGTCAGAGCATTGGTCTATCTAGCTCAGTATTGTCTTCACAGACTGGCAGCGGCTTCTCCAAGGTGGCAGGCAGGAATCTCTCTCAGCCCTATCTTGGAGATGCTGCCAGGGAGGGAACTTGGAACCTTATGCTCTCCCCAGAGCGGCTGCATCCCCTGAGGGGAATGTCTTGCAGTGCTCACACTTCAAGTCTCCCATTCATATGCAACCATGGCAGACCCTGCTTAGCTATGGGGACAAGTCATGCTTGCTACCACAAGACCAGCTCTCCTCTCCTAAACCAGATCTCCTCTTGCCCTTCCAACTTTGGCTAGAGAATTATCAGTGGGCAGACTCAGTTCTGCTCTTCGCTAACTTGCCCTTAGTTATTTTCCCTGTTATTATGGGAATTTCAAACAATAATTACTTAAAAATTTCTAGATTGATGTTTTTTCAAACCAGCAAAAGGCACTAGTCCAATGTGGATTTGAATTTGGGGGAACATTAAAAACATTACAAATATACATTGAGCCCTTTCTCATGATTGGGACAAAGGACCCAAAAGAGGTGAGGTGAGGAACCCTCGATATGCTTACCTTCCCTACAGACAATCTCCCCGCCGTTGCTAGGCTTCAGATCACCCACCTAGACGATTGCTGGCTGCTCCCAGCAGCATAGAGGTTTGTCGGCCGGAGGGGAGGCCCCCGGCCCATAATGTACCATGCAAGTGGCATATTGGGCCAAGAGGCTGCTGGTGTGTGGGTGCCATGTGGAGCCACGAGGCACCAACACACAATCAGCACGGGTTAAGGGGACCCTTGCGCCCTGACTAGGTGGTGAACCTCCTAAGCAGGTTCATCACTGCACCACCACTGGGAGCTGTGCAGCTCCCAGAGGTTTACATGTACAGCAAACATCAGGCTTGGGCAGCCAAGCCCGGTCTTTGCTGCACATCTGAACAGCCTCATTATTTGTGGTGAAAAAAATGTTGTCAACACTTTGAACCCTCTGTTTAGAAGTTAAAAACCTAAACTATTGTATCTCAGCCATTTTGCAATGAATTTACACCAGATATGGAGGAGTGGTGGCTCTTGACCCCTCGTTGATGTGTGCACAATTTCATGGGGATTGGATGGATAATTTTGATTGTATAAGCAATAGGATGTTCAGGGCTTATAATGGCAGAAAGTTGAAAACACTCCTCATCTTAACTATACAGGCACGACTGTGCCAGTATAATCTAGCAAGGAGGTTATTGGATTGGAGAGGTTATTGGAGAGGTTATCTGAATATATCATTAGTGCCTCTCTGAAGGAGGGCAGGGTGCCTCCTTGTCTTAAGGAGGCAATTGTTTGACCACTGCACTGGATGAGAGATCCTGCTTTTAAGCAGGTTTTGGGCAGTGCAGACTGCCTTGGTCAGCCTGCTGGATGATCTCCAATTAGGAATCAACCGGGTGAGGTTTGTGGGGAGGAAGCCCTAACAACCTTACCTCCCCACAGACGATCATTCCGCCTTCCCTGGGCGGGCGGATTGCCAATTATAACAAATGTGAATGAAGAGGAGAGGGAGTGGGAGAAGAGAGCTGGTCTTGTGGTAGCAAGCATGACTTGTCCCCTTAGCTAAGCAGGGTCTGCCCTGGTTGCATATGAATGGGAGACTTGATGTGTGAGCTCTGCAAGATATTCCCCTCAGGGGATGGAGCTGCCCTGGGAAGAGCAGGAGGTTCCAAGTTCTCTCCCTGGCTTCTCCAAGATAGGGCTGAGAGAGATTCCTGCCTGCAACCTTGGAGAAGCTGCTGTCAGTCTGTGAAGACAATCCTGAGCTAGATAGACCAGTGGTCTGACTCAGTATATGGCAGCTTCCTATGCTCCTATGATCTATTTATCACATGAAAACTGCAAGGCAACATTATTTCATTTCATTATCCAAATTTCCCACTTCCTTGCACTTGTCTCCCTTCTTTTTCCTTTCAGGAATCACAAATCTCTCATAAGTTTTCAATAAAATGAACTGGTATGAATGAAAAAATCCGAGTTATATTTGTCTTCTTTCTTTGTGCGCCTCCAGTGTGTTCATTAATCTCAATAATAAATATTGTGCTGCATCTAAAGTAAGAATCTCATAACATTTCAAGCATTAGTGACAGGTTTGGCAATAGCATCTGAAATCTAAACAGTGGCAGCATATTTGCAGTTCGAAGGCATGTGTTCTCCTTGCCTTCCCACTCCAGCTTTCCAAATATATTTTATCTCATTAAATGTGTTTAGCATCTTTAATCAATCTTTAAGCATATATACAAATGAGCACTGATTTCTACATACCTTACGTTCCCTAAAGAATAATATCCCATCTGTTTTGTGATTTTTGTTTTAAACAAGACTGCCTGATTCTCCACCGTTTGCCCCCATTTTTTTAGCATATACTTCGGGGCTCTTTTTGTGTAATAGGGGCTCAATTGTTAGTGTTTATGGGGCATCAGGGACTTTTACACATATGGCTTTTAGCTCGCATTTCTTCCGGAATGGAGGGTGCGAGTTCACATATCAGCCAGATTTACCTTGAAATCACAGCGGGCTATCAGGGACCAGTTAGGGAGGAGAGCTGGTCTTGTGGTAGCAAGCATAACTTGTCCTCTTAGCTAAACAGGGTCCGCTCTGGTTGCATTTGAATGGGAGACTCCATGTGAGCACTATGAGATCTTCCCCTCGGGATGGAGCCGCTTTGGGAAGAGCAGAAGGTTCCAAATTCCATCCTTGGCTTCTCCAAGATAGGGCTGAGAGAGTTTCCTGCCTGCAACCTTGGAGAAGCTGCTGCCAGTCTGTGAAGACAATACTGAGCTAGATAAACCAGTGGTCTGACTCAGTATATGGCAGCTTCCTATGTTCCTAAATTCACACACGATTCTGGCTTTCCCTGAATTAGAGCTGCGCATTCTAGCTTAGCCCGAATTATGTCCAGGGTAAAAAAAATTCCTCTATTTGCAACAGCTTTTTCTGGGGGCAAAACGCGGTTTCTGATATCCCCCAATGCTTCTCCACGATGTGTGGAGGGGCCATTGCCAATACACCGGCTTTTTTCAAAACTCACATTTTCATGTTTTGCTTTGTTTTTAAAATATTTGCTGGGTGGATATGCTGAGTGTTAAGAGTCAGCAGAGGGGGGCTGCTTGGCAACTTATCTCGCCGGTCTTCCACAAGGAAGGGGAGTTTGACAGCTGTGCTCCTTTTTGTATGCTTTCCCAACTGTGGCTGGCTTTGCTTGGGAAGAATCCAAGCTATTACTGAAATGGGCTAAACGGAGAGCCAGTGCCCTTTCTGAATCTGTAATAAGAGCAATATAGCAAAGGGCTTTGGACACTTGAAGTACTGCTTGCTGTGTACTTCTTCAAAGCTGCCTTCTTTCCCCCTCCCGCATAGCCTGCCTTTTCCCAGCAAGCCTGCTGGAAACCAAAGGCTGGAGGAGAGAGAAACTACCTGTCATCAATCATGCAGCTTTGGCAGTGTTTACCTAGGATGGAGCGCTGGCAAAATAGAGCCAGCCATACATGCTTTCACTGGCAATGGGGAGGTAGAGTTGTGGTGCAGGGAACACAATTTCCACGGGTAGGCTTTGGGCAGGGGGAGATCATGTTTGCTTCTGGCTTTTAAAAAAAAAGTTTGGTGAACCTAGAAAATCTGTTCCAGGCTGGGCTCAGAAAACAGTGTAGGCAGGTGGTGGTGGTGGTGGTGGTGGTGGTGGTGGTGGTGGTGACCATTATAAAGAAAGGATTGGTGCAAGGTTCTTTTTTGTGGGGGGGGGGCTAATGAAGGGGGTGGCTTTTCACTATGTGTTGGAAACTCAGAGTTTAATTTTCTCAAATGAGAGGTGCTGGTACTCAAGTCTGGGACTCGGTTGCAATGGCACTCTGCACATGCTCAAAGGGGCTTTTTTCTTGCTTCACATAGTTTGGAATGGTTCTAGATGGGCCCTAGTACTAATTAAGCCCTGTCAAAATGTGCATTGTCAAGAAGCAGCCCAGGCCAGCATCTCTCCAACTTCCCATTCATTTTTGCAAGTCGGGAAAGGAAACTTCGGGATAATTCATGTGTGTGTTGGGGAAGCGATCGCTGAAAAATAGAGCCCATTGATTTTGTTCACACAAATAAATTATCCTAGAGGATCCTTCAGTTATTACTCATGTCGTAAGGATAAAAATTACGCCCCCCCCAAAAAAAAATTGGGAGTGGTCTCTATGAACATCCATGCAGATACATTCGCTGAGACAATGCTTCAGGTTAAGCGTTCTGTTGTTTTGACTAGTCAATCTTGCAGAACGCCAACTGTCAAACTAACACAAAAAAGAAAGGTCTCTTGCCGCCTCTTCCTCTGGGATGTGATTGGTTGGAGGAAAAAACCCAGAGCAAGCTGTGGGAACACACACAGGACAAAGATCTGCAGGGAATGCAGAGAGGAGCCGACCCTATGTGAACAGTCCATTTAATCCCCCTAATTAAACAGCTGCAGATCTGTGAAGCAGATTCGCTCTTCAGATATCCCATGGCATGAAGCCATGTCTGAATAACTTCCAGGAGGATTTCTAACCAGAGGGCATTTTTGCATGAGCTTCTGTAAGCTCTTGCAATGAACTGCTTGTAGAGTTATTGCTGGACATCCACACCTGGCAGCAGTTTCTGTGCTATAGCACAGGGATTCTCAACGTTGGTTCCCCAGATGTTATTGGACTTCAACTCCCAAAATCCCCAGTCAAAGGCCACTGGGGCTGGCGATTACGGGAGTTGAAATCCAATAATATCTGGGGAACCAACATTGAGAATCCCTGCTATAGCATCCTGCTATTTTCTGTTTGCACTAAGGTGAACATTGTGGGTTTTGGTCCCTCCCATTTTCACTGCTCCCTAAGGTGAAACATTCCAAGTTTTCATCCCTTATCAGTACTGTAAGTTTTGCCATCCAAAATTTTTATCAGCCAATCTTCTTTTGAGGGCATTTCATTGTCCTTCCATTTCTGTGCATATACTATTCTGGCCTCCGTGGTTGCATACATAAAAATTGTTAAATTTCTTCTGGAAAACTCTCCTTGCATTATTCCCAGCAGGAAGGATTCTGGTTTCTTAGGAAATGTCATTTAAAATTTTTTCTTCAACTCATTATATATCATATCCCAAAAGGCCTTTGCCTTCCCACAAGACCACCACATATGAAAAAAAGTTCCTTCACAATGTCCACATTTCCAACATTTGTTTGGAACATTTTTATACATTAATGCTAATTTTTTGGGTGTCAAATACCAACTGTTATGATAACACAATTTCATCTTTTTAAATGTTAAATTGCTGCTCTTTCATTTATTGCAGAGGTGGGACAATGTATACTATAGTACAAATACTGCTTTTGTATTGTATTGTATTTTTAAAGTAAATGATTGTAGTTGAACCCATTCGGGGAGCAAAGGAAGAAGAAAAGATAGATTGTTGAGTGTTTCAACCTGAGGAGAAGGGCATAGAGGCTGCTACCCTTGACTGTCCTTGCTTGATGCTTTGGGCATAGGTTGAAGTGGAAAATCACTAAAATACATATAGCTGGTCAGAAACCTAACCGAACACATGGTAAACTCTTATGAGGCCATTATACCAGCAGAATTTCAGCTGGACACAAATTTCAGCTGAACACACACTTGAAAGTTTTGAGGCTTGATTTTTGGCCATTTAAATCTTCCTGATCTTTGCCATCTCAGAGAAGTGAGAAGGAAATGATGTTTCCAATACCCTTTGATACTGTTTGCAACACTGAATAATTGAAGAGCAGCAGCAAGGAGTATTTAGAGGGACAAGGAGAATGATAACAGAAATTGATAGGAAGAAGGCTTCTTTGCCCAGAGGCTGAAGAAAAATGCAATTGAACAGAAACAACAATACTTTTTTTAAAAAATAGAAGGAAGTAACCTATGTAATTGATCAACTGGCTTCAGGTTCAAGAAAACAAAACTACACCAGCTGAGAACCAAAAGAAAAGTGTACTCAGGTGTGGAAGTGACTGAGGGTGTGTGTCCCTGGGAGCCAACTTTCTCATATGTCAGCACCTACAGGCATAACCCTACTCTACAGGCTGCACTATGATCCATTCACACCTTTCCTCTTTGTGAAATATTTTCCCCTACTGTGACCAGGTTTTTAAAAAGGAACTACTATTTCATTGACAGGCAGGCAGCTTGCTCAATGAAATTATGTAATGTACAAAATGCCATCTGGAATCAGCTGCAGTGTTAGAATAAACCCTTGTCTGGATAGGCCCTAAATATTTCTCACCACGGTAGTGCTTCTTTTGTAGGGAAATTACATTTACAACCTTTCATGCTACAATATTTAGTTGCTAAAAATAGTGACTCTCCCAAAAAGTGCATCTGTTGCAACTGAGAGGCTTGATACCATGTGGTTGTATGAATGTAGTGAGCACCTATTGGAAAGTGCCTGTAACATCATAACTTGAAAGTCAATCAGCTCCTTTCCACCCATACCAGCACAATTCCATTAGTATTCTCAAAGTTTCATTTTAACTACTTAAACTGACTTTCAACACTCACAGGTATATGTCTGAGTTTTGGGATTTCCATAACATTTATTGTGATTGTCTACATTCACATGTAAATGTTACTACTTAGAAGATATTTTTGGTGGGAAAGTGGCACCTCAAGAAAAGAACAAAGACATAAAGTTGTTGACATTCACTATAATCTGTATATCTTTAATTGATTGATATGCTCTCCCCAATCACCCCCACAGTACAGCTGTGCCCCTTATAGGAAGAAGGAATGTCCTCCCACAATGCATAGACATGGAACATCATGGCCACTGGTGCT
This sequence comes from Hemicordylus capensis, assembly GCF_027244095.1. Lineage (NCBI taxonomy): Eukaryota > Metazoa > Chordata > Lepidosauria > Squamata > Cordylidae > Hemicordylus > Hemicordylus capensis. The sequence goes on from NC_069657.1 coordinate 219,242,030, forward strand.
AGATCAAGGCTACATAGGAACATAACATCGGAAGCTGCCATATACTGAGTCAGACCATAGGTCCATCTTGCTCAGTATTGTCTACACAGACTGGCAAGGTTGCAGGCAGGAATCTCTCTCAGCCCTATCTTGGCGATGCCAGGGAAGGAACCTGAGCCTAGATGCTCTTCCCAGAGTGGCTCCATCCCTTAAGGGGAATATCTTACAGCACTCTCACTTCTAGTCTCCCTTTCATATGCAACCAGGGCAGATCCTGTTTAGCTTAAGGGGACAAGTCATGCTTGCTACCCTAACCACAAGACCAGCTCTAGTGCTAGTAAAGCACTAAAAATATAATCCATCTTGTTTCCTATTTGAAAGGTCCTTGGGGGATTCCTGATTGCGGAAAGAATAAAACAGTGTTAGTTTCCTGGACAAAACATGCCTAATCTTAAATGGTTGTAAATGGTTTTAATGTTGTAACCTGGTTTCTCAGGGTTTTTTAAAAATTGTTTTGAATGTTTTAATTGTTATTGTTTTATGGTGTTTTATAATCTCTGTTTTTAACTGTTAATTTGGTTTTAATTGTTTTGTTTTAACTGCCTTGAGCCATTTTGGAAGGGTTTGTTTGAATAAACAAACAAACTTTCTCTATGGAAATGTCAGTTCTTACCTTACTTTTAGACTATTTTAAAACATAGAAATTGATTTTTAATCACAGACATTTTGTAATTCTTTTTCTTTAGTAGTTCTTTCCTTTAAAAAGAGCCTTTAATTTAATTTCCTAAACCAATACCAATTATTCTATTATGGGTCTTCCTACTCTATCACTATTTTCTGTTTGGATTTGTTTTTTGCAGATAAAATGGCAGAACACAAGCAAATATCTACAGAAGCAGACCGAAAATATGTACATAGTACAGAACTACCTGATATGTTTCAGTCCTCCCTCCAAATCCAGTGTCCAAACCCAAGTAGACTGAAGGCAAAAACATCTACTGTTAAATCACCTATCCCTGCATCCCGTCTCGAGATGAAACCAGAGGATTCAATGAAGAAAAGAGGTAGTAGTAATTTGCCTGCTTCCTACTGCAATCTGATATATAGAGATGTATTAGTGTTTCCAAAGCTTTTATTAACATTACCATAAATGTTACCCAACTGTCCAGTTCCAGTACCCTGTAATACTTTTGTCTATTCTATAAAAGCAAATACTGGGAATTTGATGTATCTCATATATAATAGGCGAAAAGGTCCTGGGGACATCAGATGCTTCCAGACCCAAGGCTTCTTAAAGTATATCATAGTTTATCTACTTCATCAGCCTGGTCTTAAGGGTCAGGGGAGGAGACCCCTTTCGGAAGGAGATCTGGTCTTGTGGTAGCTTAGATATTCCCCTTAGGGGATAAGATCACTCTGGGAAGAGCACCTGCATGCTTGCTTGCAGAACGTTCCAAGTTCCTTCCCTGGTATCTCCAGATAGGGCTGAGAGACAAGACTGACCACGCAAGATGGCGTCTGTACAAGCTGAGACACCATTTCCTGCTTGACACTGCCCAAAGGCTGCTGGGAACAGGGAACTTCCTGCTCCTAAGCAAATCAAAATCAAATAAATAAATAGAGCTGGGCAAACAGAGAGCTTGGCTGCTTAATGCAAACAGCGCCACTCTGGGGCAGTGGAGGAGCAACAAAGGGGCAGGTAAGACCTGTGTTCCTCCTTTTCAAGTGCTTTCTCGCCCCCAGCCAAAACGATTCAACTGGGACAGTTTGAATCATTTCAGGCCCTGGAAATAGAGGTTCCGAAGCGCGTCAAGCACATCCCTACTTCCAGGCCCATTTATCAGGCTGAATAATTATGACAGTTATTCTCACCTTACAAAGTGTGCATATCTTCATGCATGGGTGTGTATCTCTGCATATCTCATTCTCTCAATAAATAACCACCCTTAGGCTTGCTGCACCAGCAAGTAATGATTACATTGGGGTCATCAGCGCTGACTCTAGCTGCGCCAATGCAGGGTTTGCAAACCATGATATTACTGGGGCACTGCAGGCAGGTACCTAGCATAAGTGTTTAGGAGTGGCTTGTCAGTCATGACGGCAATATTCAGTCATCAGGAACAACTTATTCGCAAGCCTGACTGCTGATGTAGAGACTTCAGAAGAACTGATATGTCGGCTTGGTAAGGATATCCGCAGATAAATGAAGCAATTCTTTCTTTGGCCAAAAAGGCACGTTTCAATGCTTGTTTCATTTGTTCAAAGTATCCCTGAAGAAGAGTACAGCTAAAAGTGTCTGCACTCTGAAATGTTTCCGTGCCTTGCGTTTGTGGACTGTTTCTCCTGCCCACTCCCTTTTGTGCTGCTTAGCGGGCTGTGGTCCACTCTCCCTCACTTCCAGCCAATATCTGACAGCAACATGGTGGCTGATGCTCGTTTGTTTTCATAGGTCCAAATATTGAAAAATCCGTAAAAGATCTCCAACGCTGCACTGTTTCACTAACTAGATACCGCATGACGATTAAAGAGGAGGTGGATAATTCTGTGAAGAAAATCAAAGCTGCCTTTGCCGAATTACATAGCTGGTAAGCTAGAATTGTGTAGGTGAGGGATGGGGAAGCTAGCCGAGGCATTTTAGAAAACAAAGGGTGCCATCCCGGTCTCTCTGATATCCATTCTATAGAGAAGGTCGAGCACTTATGGCCTTTGCACTCTTTACATTTGACTTGAAGCACTAAATATATCAAACAAATGGAGAGCACAGAATATAACAATACTGAACACTGAATCAATCTCTGATTCCTTCCAAGAGTAACTGAGAATCAAACCTGAAATGACAGCAGTGGGTCCATGTCTGTAGACACACAATACTGTTCAGTCATGTAAAAAGAGGGAGTGGGGGTCTAACAAAAAAGGGAACACGGGTGAGTGATGCTGAATCCTCCTGCCCGCTCTGGTTCTCTCCTTACGGTCCCTGGCCTCTGCCCAAGTGTTTTTGCTCAGCTGAGGCTATTTCTAATATCAAAGCTCAGGAGAGAAGAAAAGTGTTTGGAGAGAAAAGCTGCCAGGAGGTCAGACACTGATGGGGCAAGGGCTCTGCATTCGTCAGCCATATACATTTTTTACTATTCACCCTCGCCCCTTTTTTCTATGTGATTGAGGCAGCTCTGCCTTGAAAGAAATAGCCAGTGCCATATCTAGTTTGGTCTTCAGATCATTTTCCTGTTCAGCCCTTCCCTCCACCCTCGTTGGGCCACCGCTGGCACCCCGCCAGCTTACCAGTTGCAACAGGAGTGGTGAAAAAGCAGCCACTAAGGGTGCTGGATATCTTCATTTTGCCATTCATTTTTAACATCACAATGCTAGCGTCATGTTCAAGTGTGTTGAGGTGACATCTGCATGCGATACACAGCGGTGTGTGCTTTTCTCCTAAATTGTATCGAATCCAAATGCAGCTGCAAGAAAGAGGTTGTCATCTTGAGCAGTGGGCTGGTGCCAGGAAAGAGGAGCTGCTTAAGCCTTTCCTCTTCAGTCGTTTGTAAAGCTTGCAGCCTCCCAGAGCTGCTCTTGGTCTTACCAAAAAAAAAAGGCATAATAGAAACATAATCACAAATGTCACACGAGGCTATTCTCACGACCTCCCCAAACTGGGCTAAAGGAGCCTAGCCTGGCTTGGGGAGGTCGTGTGCAGCTCTGGGAGCCCTGCGGCTCATGGCTGCTAGCCCTCCAAAGTACCCCTCCCCTAAAATGAGGTTAGCAGATTACTGGCTCCGTCACAGAGCCGGTAGGGGGTGGCGGGGATTGGGGGGCCACCTGGCCCCCAGAAGTCCCAGGATTGTGAATGTGCGGGGCATTCTGGGGAGATCTCCCTGTCAGGGCCTCTTCATGAGTCGCCGCAGCACGGAGCCACACCACAGCAACTCACGATCATGGAAGTGGGGTTAGCGGAGCTCTCACACCACTAACCTCATTTTAGGGGAGGGGTGCTTAGGTGGGCTAGCCACCACTGAACCACTGGGCCCGTCCGTGAGCCCAATGGTTCTCATGACCACTCGAATGCAGGCTGGGCTCCCTTAGTCCACTTTCGAGCAGTCGTGAGAATAGCCTCACCATCTTTCTGACTGGAGACGATGACTTTGGGTGAGCTTACTCTTGTTTTTCTCTCAAATCGTCACCTGCTCAGCAAGTGGTGTTTTTGTTCCCTTTTTCATAAATAAAAAGAGTGATTATTCTTGATATCTTGATAGTAGGAGCCAAAGCTGCTCCCCACCCGACACCAAAACAGAGAAAATGTTGTTTAAAACTAGAAACATGCCAGAATGGGGTGGAGATATATACGCGCAGACACCATTTTAGAGCTTTGATCAGGCTCTGATGCAGAGATTATTGACATCAGCAGAGGGCTAAGCAGGGGCGTATCAGGGCATGTGCCCCGGGCGCTACTTGAAGGGGACACCATTTTTCAAAATTAATTTAAAAAAAAAAAAATGGCTGCCCAAAACAAAATGGTCACCATGCATGCTCAAATGGCCTCTGTGAGGCCCTAGGCCATGCCAGGCCTCACAGAGGCCATTTGAGCATGTGCGGTGGCCATTTTGTTTTCAGCAGCCATTTAAAAAATTTTTTTAAAGAAATTGCCACTGCACATGCTCAAATGGTCCCTGTGAGGCTCTAGAGGCCAGCAAGGGGGGGACCTTTGCAGGACCCCCCATGGCTTTTATGAAGCCCCCTGAAGGGGCTACAGGTAATTTTTTTAAAAAATAATAATAATATAAGTTGCTGTACACATATTCAGATATGTGACTTGTATGTGACCTTCAGACTTGTAGTTTCCAGCTGATATTATGGTAAAGTTATCTGAAAGATGGGTGTCAGAAGTTTGGACAGGGGGCGCAATTTCAGTGCTTGCCCTAGGCGCTATTTCCCCTAGATACGCCTCTGAGGCTAAGGTACACTGTTCCTGCCAGATGCTATCCTAATGCATGTAGCTCCTGAAGACTGGGCACAGGTGTTGATGCAGCCAAGTAGTCTATTGACCTACGAGAGAACCTCATATCACCCAGTCACCTGACCTACAGAAGGCTCATGTCCATAGACTTTGCATCCTGCAAAGTCAGGAGGCAAAACTAAATACCAACAGGGGAGATTTGGCAGTCAAAGTGATCTTAGGCGATGGAGAAATTCCAAGCCGGGCTGTTAAAGCTTCAGTCGTGTTAGGTGAAGCTTACTTGCCTTTTACGATCATCTTCAGGAAGTCCGCTTCAAATACCTTCTTGCCCAGAAGTTCCGTTGCCAGGGGTTCTCAGTGGTGACTATAATTTTGTGGAAAGGCTTCTCTCAAAAGATTCATCTGTGTTTATTTCTGCTGATTCTTAGGTAATTTTGTAGGCTCCATCTGTTTTGGAAGGCCTTTGGTTAGGTGGAGGAGAGAATGTCTGATCTTGCTGCCATTTTGCAGTTTTCATGTTTATTTAGGTGCTGTTTATTTAGGCTGTTTTATTGTGTGGAATTGTTTAGACTGATGATGTGAACTTCCTGGAGTGTATGTGGAGAGTATAAATGTTTTAAATAAACAAATAGGAAAGCAGGAAATGTAGTGTAGTAACTGGAGCTCCATGCTGAGACACTTTGCCCAGGAAGAGGTAAGGTGAGATGTTAATGCAAGGATATCAGCTAGGCCAGTATCGCAGTGTTCTTTGTTCTGTTTTTTAACTTGCCTCATCCCTTTTATGCATGGGCAGGATCACACCCAAGAAGGATCTGTGTGTTAAAGGATTACACTAATTGAGAAAAGGTTTGAACCACAGAACTATAGAGTGAAATGTACTTCCACACATCAGGCCAAGAAAACATGGCATATGCTCACCTCCCAATTAAAGTGACTGAATGAGGGGCCTGTGCTGAAAGTAGTCTGTAGAAATATCTGAAATGCACCATGACTGAAAGAAGGTACCTCTCAGTAAGAAAATAAGTGTATGTATCAAATGTATAATGAAATTGTCTTAAAAAACTAAAAGAAAACATCTGTTATATACCCATATGGTCTGTTCTCCACCACCAATGGAAAATAAACCATGGAAAATAGTATAGTCTCGATTTAATTACATTGTGTACAAAACAGACCTGAGATGCATTTCCTTTCCTTTGCATCTCAAATTTGTTCATATGTCAAATGGCTTATATATTGAAGACTAAAGCCAGCATATTGAAACTTTTGAAATCTACAGGAGGCCCTCTTTGTGCACAGGGATTCCCTTCTTGCCTATTTCCGCGGATAACAAAACCATGAATAAAGAGACCATAATCCTATGGGGATCAGAGGGTTAGGTTCCTAAGCTCACCACCTAACAAATTCTATGCAACCTTCATGAACCTAATCAAGTCTCCACCGGTCTTGAGCACCATTCCCAGCAAAACCAGAGGAAATCTAGGCTATAAAATTCCATCGTGCTGAAGTGTGCTGAAAATCAGAAGAAAAATCAGGGGAAGCAAAAATAAGCACATTACCTTGCTTTTCAGCTCTCCATCAATGCCCCCCAAACTTTAAAATCCTCCGATTTTTGTTCTTTTTAAAGGTTTTTCATTTTCTATCTTTCTCTTTCTATTTTTCTTTCTCTTCCTCTTCCTCTTTCTTTTCCTTTTTGCAGAAAAGAGTCACAAAACGGTTCCACACTGCAAAATGGCAGCAGGAAATGATGACAAAAGTCATTTCCGGCCATTCAAGAACCACAGATAGGTGAAAATAACCGTATTTTCAGCCCACATGTTAAGCAACTTGGTCCCTATAACCCAACCGCAAATATGCAAAACTGTGGGTGCCAGGACCACGGATAACAAGGGCCATCTGTACAGATGCAGAAGAGGGCAACCAAGATGATCAGGGGCCTAGAGCACCTTTCTTATGAGGCAAGGCTACAACACCTGGGGCTTTTTAGTTTAGAAAAAAGACGACTGCGGGGAGACATGATAGAGGTCTATAAAATCATGCATGGGGTGGAGAAAGTGGATAGAGAGAAATTCTTCTCCCTCTCACATAACACTAGAACCAGAGGTCATCCAATGAAATTGATTGCCAGGAAATCTAGGACCACCAAACGGAAGTACTTTTTCACACAATGCATAATCCACTTGTGGAATTCTCTGCCACAAGATGTGGTGACAGCCAACAACCTGGATGGCTTTAAGAAGGGTTTGGATAACTTCATGGAGGAGAGGTCTATCATCAGCTGCTAGTTGGAGGGCTTAAGACCATCTCCAGCCTCAGGGGCAGGATGCCTCTGAATACCAGTTGCAGAGGAATAACAGCAGGAGAGAGGGCATGCCTGTGGCTTCCAGCGGCATCTGGTGGGCCACTGTGAAACAAGATGCTGGACTAGATGGGCCTTGGGCTTGATCCAGCAGGGCTGTTCTTATGTTCTTATGATAGTAGTTCAGAGCTGTACCAGTTCCAGGCATTATTATCAGTTCTAAAAAAAAAACCCTCAAACTCATGTAGAATAAAAAGCAGGAAGTGTGTGGAAAGCAAAAGGCAGTTCCCATAGTATGTTTCAGTTAAATACAGGAAGAAGAGAAAAATGAAAACTAGGTAATTATGTCTCCAACTTATGATTAAAAGCAGTGTTGCCTCTTGTGATCATTCTAAGGGAGAGTGTGTGTTAACAACGGTTTGTCCTGACACTCAAACATGATGGAATTTTATAGCCTTGATTTCCTCTGAATTTGCTAGGAACATTTTTCAAGACCGGTGGAGACTTGAGCAGGTTCATGGAAGCAGTTTCATGGAGGTTGCATAGAGTTTGTTAGGTGAAGGGTGCACATGTTCATCAGTTGCCTCTAATCTTTTGCCAACCTCCTGGTTTGTTTCATACTAACAGGTGCCTTGTGTTTTGCTGCCAGATTATTCCAGGAGGTCTTCTTCCCCTATCTTTTCTGGGTACTTCATCACCAGATTTAGATTTAACTATTGCCTTGCTTGGAACATTGAGAGCCCTTTCTCATGATCAGTGAGAAAGGGCTAGAGGGCGTGTGGGGAGGAAGGCTTGAAAAGCTTACCTCCTTGATCTTGGTCTGAGTACAGAGATCACGTGCCCAGATGTGCAGCTGTATCCTCTGGCAGCGCAGAGGATCAGGGGCCAGGACACAGCATCCTTGCCTTCAGAACTCCCACAATGCACTGTGCATGTGTGCAGTGCATTGTGGATATCCCCCCAGCAATGGGTGGGAGCCCCACAGCCTCAGCTGTAAGAAGCCGGTGCTGGCAGACGATTAAAAAGTCAGGGCTAAGGGAGCACTTACATTCCTTTGGTTATTTCACAACCAAGAATCCAGCACACATAAAAATTCCTACAAATTCACCAGTTTCCCTGATTCCTTTGGGGGTTGGGTGGTTGTTGGTGCCCATGGGGCCCTACCACTCAACCTACTTTGGTGCCCTCTAGCCCTTAAGATTTCGGCCAAATTGATTTGAATACAAATCAAATCAAATTCAAACTCAAATCGAATGGCAAAAATCGATTCATGCACATCCCTATGAACAAACCATAGCCGAAGTTCAGGGACTACCCAAGATATTTTGCTGCCTGCAGTGAAAAGCAACAGGACATTTCCCACCCCCTACATCTGTGGGTGGGTGCTCAGCATTCTCAGGCCATGCAGCTGGGGCAGTGGCAGCAACACTTAAGCATTCTCGTAAACTGACTGTATCTTTGTTGTAGTGTGTATTTGATCAATGATCCCAATAAACCCGTTCATTCATTCACTCTCATGCTATACCACCAAGCCAGGCAGTGGTGGTGGAGCACTCCTAGTTCAAGGGGCAGGGAAATAGAGGTGCACCTCTGCAGGGCAAGGAAAGGAAAATAAATAGCATGCCCCAGGAGAGTGAGGAAGGGCAGCAGCAGTGGACAGCAGAGTGGTGGTGGTAGCCCAGCACTGGCTGCCCTTTGCCACCCTAAGTGGCTGCCTCACCTTGCTTCATGGAAGGGCTGCCACTGCCTAACCTCTTAACACTTGGGGGAAAGAAATGTCTTCAACTATCACTTAAAAAGCACAAGGGAGAGTCCCGGGGAGCCACCATAAAGGCTCAGTCTCTTGTGCACATCAAACACAAAACTGCAGTCTTAAGCACATTGAAATAAACTGTAAATTGAAATAAGAGACTGACTTTCAAGTTGCTGTGGCTAGGTTGGGCCTCGCCACAGGCCCAAGCTAGGCCTAAGCTGTTGTAATCAAACTGCAGCAAAGGTTTGAGTTGGATTGTGGCTTAGGACTTACTCCATTTTTCGGACTTGTGATAGACCAATTAAGTCAACTGGAGATGGATGGTTGTTTTTAACAGAGTTGGAAGTGATTTGAGAGAGCTATCACTTGCCATGGTGGACACATACTGTACATTTCTATTGACCCATTGTGGTTCCCAGTCTATACTTCTGTAGGCTTTTGAAATAATACCTGCAAAATTCACCAGCAGAGGTGAAAGTAAAATGAGTCATCACACCAGACATAGCAACTCAAATTGCCTCCAATTATTTGGTGGGCGATCTGCCTCCAGCCTCAGAGTGGTTGTGTTGTTTCACCCTTAGATCCTTGTCTGCACTTGATTTGCTATAAATGGCTCCCGGCTAATAAAAGCACAGAAATGCTTCTTGCAAACTGCAGGTGTTTTATGTGACAACATTTCTTTTCCTGCTTATAATCTTAGAACAGATTAAGCATTGTAGATGTCAACTCTCAGCTCAATCTATGGTGTCTTTAGTGTGGAAAGCAAAACCATTTCTAACTTGGCCCGCTGAAAACAGAGCACCGTATAGAGAGTAACATTGGCTCTTAAAACATACAGCATATCATTAGGCTCTGCAAGCTGAGGGCTTCAGCTCAAATGATGTGTTGGAGAATATGCTTCCAGCTGCTTCTAAAGTTATTTGCAATAATAATAAAGCGCAAACCTCTTGTTCACCACCCTTTCCCCCCATCGCCTGGCGGCCTTACCTTCTGGGTGCAAGTAAGTTGGTGGCAAGGATGGCGCTTCTAGCATGAAGGGGTGGTCTCTCCTCATTGCCACTGCTCACGAGAACTTTAAAACAAGGGTGCACCCAGGTGATGGGCAGGGGGGAAGGGTGATGTCAGTGAGTGAGATGAGGCTGGCATCCACATCACAAGGGGACAAATCCGAAAGGAAGGGTCATGGGCCAGACAGGAGACATGGGGCAGGCAGGCAGGTGAAGTGGGCAGGTGAGGTGGGGTGTGTGCAGTGCCCGTATCTGCTGCCCCATGGTGCAGGTGCTGCTCTCCTTGCCTCCTGGGGGAGCTGCCCCTGTTTCTAACATAAGTAGCAGAAATTGAACTGCTGGGTAGAGCAGTGTTTGTGAAGCTAGATACCTGTGGTGGGATATATTCATCTGGCTGGCCTGCCTGAAAAATGATGTACAGGAGGAATAGCAGGGCTGCCAAGAGGAGGTTTGGGCTTGATCCTTCCTAGTGGGGGCGGGGAGCCATGATGTGGAGTAGAAAACTGCTATTTCCCCCCAACATAATGTTAGGGGAAAACCATATTTTTGTCATTATCTTAATGAATCTGTTCATTATCATTGAATCTGTTCAGCTTCATTTCCACTTAGCACCCATACTCTTAGGATGGCTACTCTTAGGATACTGAGCTTTGTGGACCAAGTCTCTGATAACAATAGTGGTGTTCTTACAGTGTTAGAAACAATGGAGGAAATGAAAAGAATGTGTGCATTGTAACCCATTACTCTGTACTTAAGAAGTTAAGGTTCAACGTACTTCAAAATAGATTTAGTCAACATCCCACCAAATTACTAAGAATCATCAGAGGGATTATGTAGTTCTGTGCATATTTTATCTGTGGAAATACACTGTATAGTAATAGTTTATCTGTATTAGCCTGCAGTTGACAAATGTTTGGGTTTGTGTTATTCTTGTGTGTACCAAGTTGTGGTTTATCCACTTGACTTTAACAACATGCAATAATTTGAAAACTATAGAATGAAAAATCTTTTAATACTTCTAACATATTTTTAAAGTGATGTTGAATAGATCTGTATTGTAAAATGTGGGGCCCTAACATTTTATTTAACATACTTATTATTTAACATATTTTTATACCACCCAAAATGCAAGTACTCTGGGCAGTTTTGACTAAAGCATAGAAATTTTTGCTAGAGTTGACTGATTCTCTTATAACTTTTCCCCTTTGTTTTTGCGCATCTAAACCATTTTACCAGAAAAACTACTCTGGATTTGTCCAATTGATTTTCTTTATATTCTGTGCTTAGTCTTCTTTCCATCAAGCTTTATTTTTGCAGCCAGAATGAAAATGAGGCATAAGCTGGTTTGCTATGCAAATCCTGGGCATTGTGCAAACAGAATATAGTGAAACAATGTTGTATACTGAAGCAATGGTGTATATTGAATAATGGAACAATGTTGTATATTGAAGCATTGCAAAAATATGTAATGTAACAGCTTCCCTCCTGGGATCATAACTGAAAAGAGAGCCTGACTGCAGTTTTTTTCTAGCCGGGCTGCACTTTTATTCATCAGCAATTTGACAAAGCTTCTAATCACTTTTCTAGATCTGCAGTCATGCATAGATTTGCATTAAGCACACAAGTAATTCTTTGTCCCTTGATCTGCACATTCTATTGAACAAATGCAAAATGTGTGTATTGAAGATGCCCCTTTTACCTTGTGATTAAAATAAGGTTTTGCCACAGATAGCTTTTTAACATGGCATTTGATCAAATAATATTTACATTTTTTCAGGATGCCTCTGAATACCAGTTGCAAGGGAGTAACAGCAGGAGAGGGGGCATGCCCTCAACTCCTGCCTGTAGGCTTCCAGTGGCATCTGGTGGGCCATTGTGTGAAACAGGATGCTGGACTAGATGGGCCTTGGGCCTGATCCAGCAGGGCTGTTCTTATGTTCTCCAATGGTAAGAGTTTGGATTTTTGTTAGTGCCGTTTCTGAATTCCTCTCAACTTGCAGCAATCATCATATGGCCTTTCAAAAGCCTTACTTCAATAAGTTGTGGGCAACAGCCAAGAACTGTTGGCTGTTGCCCATGTTGACCCATCAAAAGTCAATGAAAACATTTCCTGCACCTGTTTTCTGGCTTTGACCAGAACTCCTGGATGCTTTCTGATACAGTAGTCACCGTGGTAGAATGTTGCAGGTAATCCAAAGATGCTATGTACAAGTTGATCTTCATCCAAGATTATCTGTGTAAGGTGAGGTTCTCTCACACATTTCCCAGCATTTCTTGATTGGGAAGCAAAAGGATTAGGTAGTTAGATGGCCAATAAAGGATATGATGACCAGAGGCAAAGGAAGACAAGGTTTTTGTAGCAGAAGGAATTTTTGAAGGTGCAACTTTCTGTTGAGTTTCATATATCTTGGGCCTTGTGTGAGGCACTTCTGTCCCAAAAAGAAACAATATAGGAATGAGGATCTTGTGGCAGGGCACGGAACAATTACTCTCCATATCAAATTACTATGGCCCTGTATAACTTTGCCAAATTTTGTACAAGATAAAGATCTTGACCTTTATTTCTTATGTGGGATTTAAAAAAATTTTTTGCTGGCTTCTACTATCATAATGGTTCCAAGGTTCAGCTCCTAAATACTTCCCGCTGTGCAAGAATGAAAGGAAGTAATTATAAACCCCTCTCTGCTCTAATCATATTTAGGCCACCAATTAGAACCGTCCACTGCTGATTACTGACTTCAAGATTCAGGTTGTCTTTTGTTTGTTTGTTTACAGTTCTAAATAATGTTTCCATGCATGCTGACTCTCACAGTGTTGCTTGGGGAGTATCGTATGGGGGTAGGCAAACAGCAGCACATCCCTGTGCTACAGCAGCACTTTATCACACTACCCTGGCACTGGTTAGCCAGTGGGACATGGAGGAGGAGGAGGAGGAGGAGGAGGAGGAGGAGGAGGAGGCATCAGCCGCTCCAGCAGCATTGCCATGGAGCAGGGCATTAGAAGCAGTCTTGCCTGCCAGATGGATGGGCAACCACCACCCTAGAATGTGGCACCCATTCCAGCAATGGGCATCCACCCCAATCCTCACACCCTGCTCCCCATGTGGAAGTGAACTCTGATGTTACTCAGGGGACAGCCTGTGTTTCCAGCAGAAGCAGGAAGCAGAGCGGCAGGCCGTGGAACTGGGTGGTTTGAAGCCTGGAGAGCCACTCCTCCACAATAATGCTTTAAGACGCTTTTGTACAGGCTGGAGTAAAGTGCACCTATCAGGAAGGAAGGGCAGTTTCTCACTGAGACTGAAGAATGGTTTGAGGAATGCCAGCTGTGGCAGCACTAATGTGGAACATACGCTCAAAATAGGTTTCATTAATTTTGAACAGAGTAAAAATTTGAGGGCAAGGGTGCTTGACTCATAATAAAAACAAATGTTGCAGGCAGTGGAAATTAGAGCGGAACCAAATGTTACCAGGAGCTTTCCCAGACAGCAGGCTTTACTGCGGGTTGCCCCAAAAAACCAACACAAAAAGGGGATTTTTTAAAATCCCGGATATAAATTGGGCTACACTCTTACCACACGATGAAAAACCCAAATTGTATGTGAAGTGCTCCCTGATAGCAGCTTGCAGGGTAAATTTGGCCAATATGTGAATGCACACCTCCATTCCGGAGGAGATGTGAACTATAAGCCCTGTGTGGGGAACTTCCAGGGGATTCAAAAAAATAAAAATCAAAGCAAAAATAAAATCAAGCTTTTGGCTTGAATTTATTTGGCAGGGTTGAATGATGAAAGAAAGGTGAAACTGGCTTTCCTTTTTTGACAGCTTCCCTCTTTTCACGGCCGCTACCGGTTTCATAGTGGATTTTTCCACCAGGAAGCTCTTCCTCTGCACCTACGATTCACTGAAATGTCCCTTCCTTTGCTGCGTGTGAATGGGTTTGTCATTTTTGCTCAGCACCCATGAAAATGCTTGTTAGGAGCACATTGTGGGAACTTGGGAACTTGGTCATTTTGTTGTGTACTTCATTGGTATCCCTAATAGAAAGCCATGGCAACCTCTCCCATATTCAGTTTGACAATACTTAATAATATATGATTGAGTCAGTCAATGAAGAACGGAAAGTTCTGTTCTCCTTTTAGATCCATCCAGTCCCCTCTAGAATATACTATATAATCATCCTATATTTAAAATATGTTTATACCATCAAGATGTGTTTTCAAGATGTTATTTTAGCTGATTTTTATTTACATTAGTCCGGTAGAACTATAGTTTAAAATATTGGGTTTTTGCTGATGAAAGGTAAAAACAGATGACAGATTTTGAAGCTGTCAATGAGGAAGCTGTTTACATTGTTTTAACTAAAGCCCATCATAGCTGCCAAGTTCAAGGTCCGCCATATGGTGAGACAGCCAGCTTTTGGCTTTTTCCGAGCAACACGACGCCAGCCCAAATTAGCCATCCCCATGCTAAGCCTGGATCCTGCCTGGGCTGATTTCATGCTATCTGAGAACTCTGACCCCTTGCCAAACATGCAGTAGCTGCTGAATTGGCTATGGGGAAACACTCCACATTCACTGGAGATTTCAGTCCCATTTCCTGCTTCTAAAGCCCAAGTATCCTTTTCAGAACAAAGACAGACGTTGATATTTAAAGAGAAGTCACAGCAGGTTCTTCACTCTCAATGTGAGCCTAATTTCTCTTTGACTTTGCAGTTTGCATGACAGATGGACATACCAGCAAGCCTAACTTTGGTTCAGCCACACTTGAACTAACTTTCTGCTCTGGCAGGTCTGCCCAGCTCCCCCTCACCCCCGTCATCCTCCACTAGCTTGTGTTGCAGGCTTTCAGAACCAGGTTTTGTTTTGTTTTGTTGCATTCAAAGCTCAACTCTAGAGGAAAACTTTTGTATTGAATGCAGTGGAGGTGCACTGCTCTGGCCCTGCTGCTCTACAAAAGATACATCTTATTTACTCTTAGTCCTAAATAATGTTTGGATACAAATACCAGTGTGTGCTATGTAACATAACTTTCCCAAATTTGTTCATCAAAATATTAAGAACTTTGCCATTAAAATTCATTTTTTAGCCTAATGTCCAGTAGGCTTATGAGATCACCCGACATTCTGTTTGTGTGTCCATGTGTCCATCTGTTTGTCCCCCCACCACCATGTGTCCCCCCACCATCAATGCCCCTGCTAACTGAGCAAAGAGGCACCTTTTTAAAGTGGTGATTCTCTTTATTTAGCAGGGGGAGAGTAACTGGCCCGATCCACCCCCAGCACAGTCCTTCCTCCAGTGACTGTTGCTGGTATCTATCTTGTGTTTCTTTTTAGAATGTGAGCCCTTTGGGGACAGGGTTCCATCTTATTTGCTTGTTATTTCTCTGTGCAAACCACCCTGAGCCATTTTTGGAAGGGCGGTATAGAAATCAAATTAATAATAATAACTTCGCAATGCCTGGACCGATATGAACCAAATTGGGTACAATTGTACGGACACATAGGGACTACTCAACGTCATAGTTTGTGATGATGTCATCCACCCCAATCCAAGATTGTGGACATGTAAACTTTTGAGGTGCATGTGGGCTAACTTGTGGACCATCTAACCAATTTGAACCAAATTTGCTACAGCTGTAGGGACACAAAGGGATGCCCAAATGGCGTGGTGTGTGATGACATCATCCACTCCAATTCAAGATGGCAGCTGTGTGAAAATCTGAGGTGCAAGCAAGCTAATTTGTGGACTGGCTAACCAATTTAAACCAAATTTGGTGGCACTGAGTGACACCTAGGGACTGCCTAACCTATTTAAATCAAATTTGGTACAGCTGCAGCGAGTGACACACAGGGACACCTCAATGGCATAGTTTGTGATGGTGTCATCCACACTGATTCAAGATGGTAGATGCATAAACCTTTGAGGCGCAAGTGGGCTAACTTGTGAACCGCTTAACCAATTTGAACCAAATTTGCTACAGCTGTAGGGACACACTGGGATGCCCTAATGGCATGGTATGTGATTATGTCATTGGCTCCAATTAAAAATGGGGGGAGCGTGAACATCTGAGGCACAAGCGGGCTAGTTTGTGGACTGCTTAACTCATTTGAACCAAATTGGGTACTGTTGCAGTGAATGACACACAGGGACACGTCAGTGGTGTAGTCTGTGATTATGTCAACTATGCTGATTCAAGATGGCAGAACCATAAACTTTTGAGATGCAAGTGAGCTAACTTGTGAACCGCTTAACTGATTTGAATCAAATTTGCTACAGCTGTAGGGACACCTCAATGGTGAAGATTGTGATGATGTCATCCACCCCAGTTCAAGATAGCTGACATGTAAACTTTTGAGTCGCAAGTGCACTAATTTGTGGACAGTCTAACCGATTTGAACCAAATTTGCTACAGCTGAATGGACACATAGAGATGCTCCAATGGTGTAGTTTGTGATGATGTCACCCACTCTAATCCATGATGTTGGATGCATAAATTTTTGAGGCACAATTGCATTAACTTGAGGACTGTCTAACTGATGGAACAGCTGTAGTGAGTGACACACAGGGACACCTCAATGGTGCAGTTTGTAATGATGTCATCCACCATGATCCAAGTTGGCAGATGCATGAACTTTTGAGGAACACACAAGAGATCTAACGTGTGGACCTTGATTTGTACCAGATTTAGTCCAGATGTAGAGATAGTGACAGGAAAGTAGGCCGATTAGTTCTTACTAGAACAACTTGTTTTCTTTAAGGTAAATGGCCAGCATGACATGAAACTTCCCATTGTCCTAACGCTCCACCTGGGACTGCTGCAGCCTCATGAACAGCCCTGATGCTGTTCAGATTCAGTGGTTGCAAAAGTAGCACTACTGTAGTTTGTCCTATTCACTTGCACAACTGCTATTTCTCAACAGCATTGTGCACAATTGCACAATGAATTGCACTTGGCAAATTGTGGGATTCACAGTGGCTGGGACAACGATCAATCTGCCCTGCTCCATGCTGCACGGATCAGGGCTGGTCGTGTGGGAGCACAGAGCACGCTCCCACCAAGCAGCAGAGAATCGTCTGGGGGGAAGGCAAAGTTTGTGAAGCTTCCACCCCCCACACACACCAGCCTGGTAGGTTGCCTGAATGGCCCCAGTGCCGGCCAATGTCTTTCATATCAAGTGGATGATGCCAGATTACTGCTGTTAAGGTAAATATATAGGACCAACTTTATCCCCATCTCTGAAGAGCATTCAAGACAAAGATGATAGCAGTTGTGGAAAGTAGGGATGTGCATAGGGATGTGCATGGACCAGGCCGGAGGCCATTCTACAGGCCTCCGGACTGGTCCGGACACGGGCGGTTCGGTTCGGCAAGTTTTGGGTGGGGGGTTCCATTAAGGGCGGGGGGGCTTTACTTACCCCTCCCAACAATGGCGCTGTATTTACTTGAGCAATCGGGCGGCAGGATACCTCCCTGCCGCCCGCTTCAATCCCCGCTTGGCTCTGTTAAGAACTAAAAACCGGGCAGCAGGATACCTCCCTGCCGCCCCCTTCAAACCCAGCTTGGCCAGCGGCTGCCCCCTTCAATCCCTCTGCTGCCCCCAATCCCCCTGCCGCCGCCTTCAATCCCGTTCTCAATAGAAATTGGGTGGCAGGATAACTCCCTGCCGCCCCTTTGCCTGCTCAAAAGCCAAGCCGGCAAAGGGGCGACAGGGAGTTATCCTGACACCCGATTTCTATTGAGAATGGGATTGAAGGGGGCGGCAGGGGGATTGGGGGCAGCAGAGGGATTGAAGGGGGCGGCCGCCGGCCAAGCTGGGTTTGAAGGGGGCGGCAGGGAGGTATCCTGCTGCCCGGTTTTTAGTTCTTAACAGAGCCAAGCAGGGATTGAAGTGGGCGGCAGGGAGGTATCCTGCTGCCCGATTGCTCAAGTAAATACGGCGCCATTGTTGGGAGGGGTAAGTAAAGCCCCCCCGCCCTCAATGGAAACCCCCCCCCCCAGTGCCGTACCGCAGCTCCGCGGTTCCGTGCACACCCCTAGTGGAAAGGAGGGGAGATGGTATGTTTGCATTCAAGAAGATGGATTACTTTTATCCCTTCCTGTCCTGCCATCACTTGAAGCTCATTTGGCGGGAACACATGATAGGACCTTTCCTGTTGCTGTGCCTAGAATTTGGAACTCTCTGCCCCAGAAGATCCACCTGGTTCCCTCCTTGATGATATCCTGTCAGACTTTTGGCCTGCTGGATGTTTGACTGGATTCTGCCTGGCTTCCTGCTTGCTATTGCTTGTCCCTGTCTTTTGCTTGTTTATTATTCATATCACACTTTATCACAAACCTCAAGGTGGCTAATGACAATTAAAATACAATATACAAATACAACATCATAAAACATATATAAAACTATTAAAAGCAACATATCACAACCAAATGAGAAAGGCATAAATTCAATAACCAAAGCAGCAAACCAGGACAGCAGTCAGCCCAAAGCCATGAGAGAGCAGAACTGCAAGTTAGACATGGTTGAGAGGGAACAAACAGCCCCAGGAGAGCATTCTACAATCTGGGGGCAATAACAGAATCTGGGGGCAATAATGTGGGCCCTGTCCCACATGCATGACAACTGAGCCTCCTTTGGTATTCACATCTGGAGCAGAACCCCCTCTGCTGATCTC
Organism: Hemicordylus capensis; assembly: GCF_027244095.1. Taxonomy (NCBI): domain Eukaryota; kingdom Metazoa; phylum Chordata; class Lepidosauria; order Squamata; family Cordylidae; genus Hemicordylus; species Hemicordylus capensis. Next base: position 219,260,686 of record NC_069657.1, read on the forward strand.
GTGTGGTGGACAAACACCTGAGGGAAAAGGCAGTCCTCAAAATACCTGGGGGGCAGTGTTCCCTCTAACAGGGATTCCCAGATGTTGTTGACTACAACTCCCAGAATCCCCAAGCAAAAGCCATTGTAACTGGGGATTCTGGGAGTTGTAGTCAACAACATCTGGGACTCTCTGTTAGAGGGAACATTGCTTGGGAGCCTAAGTTGTTAAGGGCTTGAAAGGTAATCACCAGCACTTGAATTGGGCCTAGAAACAGACAGGCTGCCAGTGCACTCTGCAACGTGGTCCCTTACTACAGTCTCAAGGAGAACCCTGGCAGCTGCATTTTGTGCTAGCTGAAGTATCTGGATAGTCTTCAGGGATGGCCCCATGGAGAATACGTTGCAGAAATCCAAACACAATGTGATTAAGTTGGGTAACTGTCCAGATCTTCCCTTTCCAGGAATGGGTGCTGCTTTTGCCCCAGCCAAATCTGTGCAAAGGCACTCCTGGCCACAGCTGTAACCTGCACCCAGGAGCAACACCAGGTTCAGGAACCACCACCCCCAAACTTTGAATCTGTTTTTTCAGAGGAAGTACATCTCTATCCAGAACAAGATAATAACCCAATCCCAGATCAGCCCCTCTAAAAGCACCTCCATCTTGACAGGATTAAGCCTCAGCGTGTTGGCCCACATTCAGCCCATAATGGCCTCTAAAAGATAATTGTTATTGTCAAATGTCCTTAAGCTAAGGAGGCATATGTCTTTCTTTAATTTCAAGCAGTTTCTGTGATCATTGAGCTGGAAAAGATCTAAGGCACAGGTCGACAGCCTGTGGGGCATGCATACCAGAAGTGGCATACAAAATGATTTTGAGTGGCACTCATATGGCTAGTCAATATGGCCAATCAGGCCCATCCTTAGGGTAGGGCAGATTGGAGCAATTGCCCTAGGCCACTGCCCCTCCCATGAACTGTACCCACTGGCTGTGAAGAAAAGCCGATGGGGATGGTGGGACAGCTGGAAGGGAAGGGAGAGACACAACTAAGCAGCTGAAGGTTAGGAGGTGAGTGGGCACCACCATTGATGCTGCTGCTGCTGACAGGCCACTCTTCCCCTGGATGGATGGCCATGGCCATGCTGTGTCCGCTGGGAGTCACCAGTGCTGGGACCTGGCTGCTGGGGTGGGAGGCTGGTGTAGAGACTGGTTCTGGGGCCCATGCACACATGGCCGGAGGGGTCTGTCCCAGTGTCGGTGGTGGCTGGCTGGCTGGCTGGCTGGCTGCTGCTGCCGCCATGGGAGGAAGATGAAGAGTCCCTGGCCTTTGGCCTCCTGCTCTGCCACTCTTTCCTTCTCCACCACCGCCTCCTTCACCTTCTTTGATTCTGCTGCTGATGTGCCCTGACTCCCCTATAGCAGCAAAAATGGTTGAGGCAGCACTGAGTCCCTGCTCTGCCCTATCCTCCTTTCATGGTTATCCTGGTTAAATGCAGTTTAACTCCAACGGTTTTACCAGGACTGCCCAGAAAATCTGAATTCTCACAATCAGCTCCACAGGACTCAGCAATCCTGGTTAACTTACCAGGATCATCATGATGGTGTGAATGCAGACAGACACACACACACCATCTAAACATTAAAAATATATTAATGGCATATGAAACCATAAATTAGAGTGAATAAATGAAGACTCCGTGGTGCACCACTTCGGGAAGGCTGCCCACTCCTGATCTATGGGGTTAAGAATATCATGACCAGAGCAGGGAGCTCAGCTAGATAACTCCTCAGATCTTTTCTAGCTCTATGATCACAGAAAGTACTTTGAAAATTAACTCATGCTTTTTTTTTTAAACTAGAAGCCACTTCACATTACATTTCCTATTCATAGTTCATTGCTATGTATCAGGGGCTACATAGCAACCCAGGGGCAACTGTCTTGTTTTGAAGTAGCTACTGCAATGCACCTATCCTCTGATTTGCAAACAAATAGTAAAGAAATAGCCTGCTGTACCTATATTGCTACAACTTCAGTGGTCTAAGAGAGTACCCCATATGCAAAAGATTTCAACATATCTTCAGGATACACACATACTTAATATACAGGATTAGGATTGGGCTGATATATAACACATTTTTCCCTAATGTTTGTCCTAAAACTATTTGTAATTTTTATTTAAGTCACAGCTTTTAGACCACTAAATGTTTTTGGATGGCCCTGTACAATGTTGTTCAGAATGATGATAATGATAAGGGTGCCATCTGCTGGGTATATTATTTCCAAAGCTGCTTTGCAAAATCAAATTAAGAGCACAAAAAGAGAACAGTTTAATTGAGCACAACAGAAGTCTCCATTTGTGAAGTCATGGCACAAATTAGGGTGGTGTTACTAGTTCAATTTGGAACCAGCATAAGAGGAAAGCTAAAACATTGCCTCAGAGGAAGACATTCTGTCAAAACACACTGGGGCTGTGCTTTGTTTAATGGAGCTATTGGAATATCTCCCTTTGTGTCTTGGATTTGTGATGCTTTTTTTCTTTTCCTTTTTTTGGTATGTCATCAATCAAATCCAGGCATTTGCATGACCCTACACAAAACAGGCACTTTCCTGGGTTTTTCACAGCTCTCTTTCAGTTCACATCAGCAGAGTCATCTGGTAACTTTACCATACACATGGCTCCTGGCAAGGCACAATGTGCCATGTACAACTAGCCTCTCTTGGCTCACAGGATATGTGCTAGGCACAGGGAATTATGCTGTGGATCTTGGCATGAAGCAGAACAGAACACTTTAATGAATACCAGATGTTCATCATGTGGCCAGAAACCTGCAACCTTCCACATGTCTTTATGTGAGGAGATATTTTGCTTTGTGTCTTCTTTTGACAGCAGGAAGTTTTTCACATGGGGCTTTTAAAGCCCTTTAACTCGCCTCTCCTCCGGAATGGACAGGGTGCATTCACATATCGGCTAGATTTACCCCAAAGTCCCTGCGAGTTATCAGGGAGCGGTTCACACACAATTCGGGTTTTTCACAGTGTGGAACTGTGAAAAGAGTTATCGAGGAACAGCTCACACACAATTTGGGTTTTTCATTGCGTGTTAGAGTGTAGCCTGATTTATATCCGGGGTAAAAAAATCCACTATTTTGTGGGGTTGGGGGGCAACTTCATTGAGTTTTGGGGACAACTTCAAGTTTGCAGTAAAGCCTCCCAGTAAACCAGCATTAAAGCCTGCTGTGTGTAAACATCCCAAGCAAAAAACAAAGAAGTAGTAGAAAGAAGTAGAAGTAGAACAGGCCATTGTGTAAACTAAAGCTATCTTACAGACGTAAGAGATAGAATGGTAACTACTCTCTTTCAGCTGGTGAAATAATGGTTACATAGATCATGGGAGCATTTTATTAGTGCCACATGAATGAATGAGTTATTCAGCCGTTATAAACCTCTCAATAGCTGCATTTTGCAAAACAGTTCTAAAGTGAGATTTAAGTTAATAGATAACTTAGTGTAATCAGTTGGGCAGAACTGGCTTAAATTCAAGTCCAGTTAGTTTCTGGATCAAATTTAAGAAATCAATAAGAAAGAAATCATTTTATTGGTTTAATTTATTTTTAAACATTTATATTGTAATTCATCAAACTTAATACTAAGGCAACTAACATTAAAATATAGTAATAGTTAAAAACAATAATACCTAATAGGTACTGGTACTACTACTACTACTACTACTACTACTATGAATATTTATAGATCTCTTTTCAACAAACGTTTCCAAAGCAGTTTACAGGGGAGGGGGATGGGTTCCTGCCCCCAAAGGGTTCACAGTCTAAAAAGAAAACATAAGATAGACACTAGCCTCAGCCACTGGAGGGATGCTGTGCTGGGGATGGATAGGACCAGTTGCTCTCCCCCTGCTTAATAAAAAAAATCACCGCTTTAAAAAAGTGCCTCTTTGCTCAGTTAGCAGGGGTAAAACACAGCAGCTAGCAAACTATGAAAATACTAAAAAATGACAGCCAAAATAACTAAATGAATGGTCAAAAGAGAATTAGCAATAGCCTGATAGTGCTTTTTTGTTCTATTTTATTTGTTTACAGGAAAATAAGTACAGTAAAAGTGGGTACAAAAAGATAAATTAATCAGGCATCACTGATTTTCACAAACTAACAATGCATTCTGAAGGATTCCCGTCCAGGTGTGCTGATTTCTTCCCTCCTAACATTTCCAGAAAATGTGTATTATGTATACATACTGCCAGGACAACTATCTGAAACTCCTTCCAACCAGGATATGTACTTAAAATGTAACGTCCCTATTGTCTTGGACTAAACAATTTTGTTTTTAATTTTCAGTATCATAGACAGAGAAGTAGCCTTGATGGCAGAAGTTGACAAGGTGAAGGAAGAAGCCAGTAAGTAGAGTTTTATGTGGTCTGCAACTAATGGAAAAGATTGTTGCTACTTTTGCAGAAATAAGAACAATAATTAATGTGTTCACAAGTAGCGCTGTGTATTTCACAATATACGGGTTTTGGATTGTGGGGAAATTTTCACCCAAGTTTTGAAGTGGATGTTCCACCCTACTACAAATGCCATTAGAATAATTAAATCTCTTATGAATCCAGCCATCACACAGTTCATCCAGAAGCTGTTCTCGGCTGGAGAGCATAGCACAGCACTGACATGTTTATTGAGGCAAGCAAGTTTCTAGCTACCGAGATAGTTACAAGGGGGCTAGGCTAATGCATGGTGAACTCTCACAAGCCAAAGACGGGTGCAGGAGCGGGGTCAAAACAGGAGCCTCGTGATCTGGGCCACTCTGTTCTGTATCTCTCTTTGCATATATTATGACACTTTGAGTAATTCTGCTCCTGCATAATTTATGGAGAATGTAAAATACAGCTTTTCATGGCACAGGATTATTTCTGCTAGGTTTGCTGTATCTCACTGAATTTTATCAAATGATGTGGTGTTTTGTAAAGCATTTTAAAAAGTAGTTTAGTTTCAACTATAGCAACCAAAATGACAACCAGAAAAGAAATAAAATAAAATAAAATAAAATGAATTTTTTGGGAACAATAATGATGCATAGCCTCTGTCTGTACATGTCCTGAAGACTGGTTCCAGTTCTGGGTAGATGCTGATGTCCCAGTGTCCCCATCAAGCTACCAAGCGTAGGCCAAACCAGACATCATCATTCTAGACATGTGCTGGGACATGGGAGTTTTTTCACACAGGGCTTTGAAAGCCCTTAGAATGGAGGGGGTGCGTTCACATATCGAACAGATTTACCCCAAAGTCCCTGTGAGCTATCGGGGAGCACGTCACAAACAATTCGGATTTTTTTACTGTGCGTTCGAGTGCAGCCCAATTTATATCCAGGTTTTTTTAAAAAATCCACTTTTAGTGTCAGTTTTTTGGGACAACTTCAAGTTCGCAGTAAAGCCTTACAGAAAACCTGCGGTAAAGCCTGCCATGGGAAGAACTCCCTGGCTGCTGGGGTGAGCGGCTAGTGCAGAGACTGGTTCTGGGGCCCATTCACACAAGGTCAGAGGGGGCTATCGCAGTGGCTGTTGCTGCTGTCAGGGGAGGAGGAGGAGGAGGAGGAGGAGGAGGAGGAAGGGTCCCTGGCCCTTGGCCACTGCCTCCTGCACTGCCACTCTTTCCTTCTCCACCACCGCATCCTTCGTCTTCTTTGTCTCTGCTGATGATGTGCTCGGACTTCCCAATAGCAGCAAAAAATGGTTGAGGCAGCATGCCCCTATAGCCCAATAAAGTTACCAACTGTGGACCAAACCAATTATTGTGGTGCCAGAAACAGTACCCACATGTCTAGTGCCCTCTCCCACTTTGTAAGATCCAGTACAATTTAATCGATGGCCTGATGTTATGAGGTTCTGTGTTTTACCACGTCCCGCAGCAGCTGCTAATGGTGTAGAATGGGGACAAATGCAAAATGGCCAGTTGCAGGTAATTTGTTTTAGAGGAAGGAGGAGATAAGACAGGCTGGTGCCAATTTCAGCAACCGTGTTTCTTGTAGAATCATGTTTGGCTTCAGTGGATGACTTGCTAACTTATCAAGAGTGTCCCTCCCACACTGATGTAAAATGCACATATCTGGACATCAAATGTACCTTTAACATTTTTTGCATTTGCCTCTTGTTTGGCAGTGGAAATCTTGACTGCTCGTCAGAAAAAAGCTGAAGAATTGAAGAGATTAACTGATTTAGCGAGTCAGATGGCAGAGTCACAGTTGGCTGAACTCAGGGCTGAAATTAAGGTTGGTTTGTCAGGCCATTTCTGTTTGAAGTAGGTTGTGCCTCTCTGTACTAATAACAGAGCCAGAGTTTCAAGAGCTAGCTCTGCACTCAAAATCAGGGCCGGATATTCAAAAGCAAGCGCAGATCTGGTCTTCCAGGTATCTCTGCTTTGTCTTCTGGCTTATTACCATGAAATCAAGATCAAAGGGTATATATAACCCTAACTTTGTATACATATAAGTACTAAGGGTCGGTGAAAGCAAGATTCAGACTATTACCTCTTGTGATTTAACCTTCGAAACATGTTTCCTATGCTAGATACACACCAACCTCTGTTGCCATTGTTCTATTAACTACTATTGTTCTTCAGTGTCCCTGCACTGGTGTATACCTATTAGCTAAATATTCATGCATCATTCTGTTGAAATTACCAGGCTGTTCTCTGATTATTTAAAATTTTGCTTTTAAATAACATACATAGGTTGAAGGATAAGCAGCACTGTAAAACTTTTCCCCCACCTGCAAATACCATAAAGGACAAGTACAGTACAGTCAGTAACTGCCTCTAAAGTACCAACTTTCATACTAAAACAAGTGGAGTGTCACCCAGAATAAGATGTGGAATACATGAAGAGCAACAAGCACGTTTCACTCCTTTCCCCACAATTTTGTGAAACTTCTTGGTTCTTAAATTATCTGATAATAGTGGCTCATATTCTGTGCAGCCTTAGTGGGTTTGCAGAGATCGGCATTATGGAGAAAACTCTGTCTCGCAGCTCACCCCAACACACTCTAAGCAGACAAACATATGTGGAGGGAGAGGGGAGAGTGATTTTCACTGCTCTCTCCTCCCTCCAAAAGGACTTTTAGGCTTCAGAAATATGTCCCCAAGGGCTGTGCAACCCTCAAGGATATAGTTCTGAAGCCTAAAAGTATTTTTTGGAGGGAGGAGAGAACAGCGAAAATTGCTCCCACCCCCACACATGCTTGCCTGCTTGGAGCACTCTGGGCTGAGTTCCAAGACAGCATTTTTGTGGGCCGCTGCTTTCTGCCTCCCTGCTAATGCTGCACAGATGTGAGCCAGCATAATTCTTATTATCATCATTTTAAGATTCTGTGTTTGGTTTACCCTGCACTGGAGCACACATCTATCCACTTAGGTTTTTCTTTTTTAAAAAAAATTAAAAGCTTCCCCTGCCCATTATGTGGGTGCAGGGTATTTATTTTATTTATTTATTGTTCAGTGTTTATACTACCTTTCATAATGCATCTTAAGGCGGTTTACAAAAGTTAGATTTTTTTAAAAATCCACTAAAGTTACATTTGAAACCTTAAAATCAGTGAAACAATAAAAAACATAACACACCAAAAAACAATCACCATTAAAAAAGACAATCAGAAGCAGAGAGCTGAGAGACCTGGCAGCCTCAATTGTGCAATTGGTGCTGAATCAATAGTTGTGGAAGTATTGTAAAGGTAAAGTGTGCCGTCAAGTTGATTTCAACTCCTGGCGCCCACAGAGCTCTGTGGAATACAGGAAGGGGTTTCCCATTGCCTCCTCGCCTTTGAGCATCTTCCTATATCGCTGCTGCCCAATATAGTAACAGCAGGGATTCGAACCAGCAACCTTCTGCTTGTTAGTCAAGCATTTCGCCGCTGCGCCACTTACAAAGAATAAAATGTGCCCAAAGGCTGTAAGATGGGAATGTCTTCCCCAAATGCTTGTGTTTCAACACATGAGGCTTTATAATGATTTTGTAGGTGAGGTTTCTGTGCCATCTGGTTTCTCACAGGCAGCAATGTATAACTACGTAACTTTCCCCCCCTTGCAGCACTTTGTAAGTGAACGTAAATATGATGAAGAACTGGGGAGATCTGCCCGCTTTTCCTGTGACATTGAGCAGTTGACGACTCAGATTCAGCAGTGTGGAGAAAGTAAGCCATGATGTTTCGGACTACACCTTGGAGGACTAAAGACTATACTCATCCTCCCATTTCTGGCCCTGCCTGCCTGCATTCGTTCCTGGCAAGCTAGTTGAGAAAGGGGGTTGAAAGTGAAAGCAGGCTATGTAAGTGGAGGAGAGATGCTCCTGCTGCCAGTGCCCTCCGCGCTCTCTCTCTCTGCCTTTCAGGCAATATGAAAGATTGAAGAGGTTTTTAACCTTGTTGGCACCTTACCTAGAGGTGGTGGAAGATGTGGCCCTCGTTCCAAGTCAAAATAGTTATTGATCAGGGAATTTGAAAATATTATTATAGGTTTCTCACTCTGTGGTATACCTGTATGCAGAGGCCGGCGAACCCCATACATGAATGTCCCCCGTTAGCCATTATAAGGCTGCAAAAAAAAAAAAAAAAGGTGGGGGGAGAGTAATTAAGAATCCATGCCTGTATCCATTGGGAAATGAACTGAGGCAGCTGTGGTGAAATTTAAGTGCAAGGGTAAGCAGTTCAGTTCTGTTTGTTTATGGTCGCTGACCCGAAAAATATATGCATACAGTTCAAACAGTAACAATAAAATAATCCAAATAGTCATCAACCTTATGAACTCCAACTATACAGATACACTCTTATTTTCATTTCTAATGGCAACGACAAAACCTAGTGACTACATAAGTAATTTTGTCATCACGGTCAGATAAAAGATAGCTAACACAGAATTCATCCAGGCAGCCAGGGGAGTTTGCTAGGAGGGGCACAATTAATTCATAACAAGTGTCTCTATAGAAACGACAGTATAACAACACTGTCTAATGTCTCGATAGCTCCTGACTTGCAAGGAGAGAAGTGCTCTGCATAAGGGACTTCTTAAATCTTGCCTTCCAACACATCAGAAGGTAAAACGCCAAAGTGTGCTGGTGTGAAGGCTCTACAGTATTTTGCTACTGTAAGCTTATCTAAGTAATTGTCAGGTTTTATATTCAATAGTTGTTTCCCCACCATTAATCTCCTTGATATAACACTTCTATTGGATTGCCACGCTACATCACAAATTCTTTGGGCGAGTGCCAGGCTAGTTTGATCAAAATTCATAGCCAACAATGATGGTGGAGTAAACCCATAGGCAAGCAATTTCCTTGTACATTCCATTTCCCAGTTAGAAGTGCCTTTATCTGCTAACGTAAGCAGTAACAATCCAGTGGGAACAAGGATAAGTAAACATTAGTCACAACCAGTGATGCAAATATTTGAACAGAAACCTTTTCCCACGTTCTAATCTGACTGAGATCTGATTTTGCATTTTAGGATCAGACTACACTACCAACGTAAGCACATGAACAACAAACAATATTTGCTATTGCAGAAAATAACCTCTCCCCTGGAACACTGAACCTGCTCAAACGCCAGCATTCGAGCCGGCTCAACAGGTGGCGGGGGTGTATGTGTGTGTGCCTTAAAAAACAGTTAGCTCACCCCCTCCCCACCACTTTCCCCCCTCCGGTGCTTGTTTTAGAAATAGCCGTGCAGGGATTCAGCATTCCTTTCTGCAGCCCCGACTGGCGTCAGCCTGGAGATGGTGAGGGCGCAGGTGTGCTGGCCATCTGCGTGGTCAGCAACACAGTGCTGACCACGTAAATGGATGGCACGCATGCGCCCTGATCCAGGCCGGTGCTGCATTCGCAGCACAGCCAGAAGCGAGTCTCCCGGCCTTTAAGGCAGGGAAGAGCCGCACCTGGCTGTGCTGCAAATGCAGCGCCAACCATTTTAAACTCCCAAATGGGGCCACATGGCCCTGCTTGGGAGCTAAACCATCACTCCCGGCATCTGACATCAGACGTGGTGGCCCCGAGGGGCGGCGGCCCAGGTTCTTTGAACCCGGTCGCCTAATGGTGGCTATGCCCCTGGCTCCCTCATAGCCAAAAACTGGGAGCACTCACAGCTCCCAAACCTGGATAGGAGACATGTCCTCCAAGTTTTGAGTTGTGTAAATGACCTCTGAGTGTTCTCCCACCAGCCAGAGACTTGAGGCAGGGCAGGGAAGCACACAGCATAACGGTGTCATGTCACATGCTGTGTTATACCAAAAGTTACCATGAAGAAAGAGTGACAGCAGTGACCGAGTGCCTCTTGAACAAGTAGTTTTGCTCTTAAATCTCCCAGCAGAATACTGACAGTTCATGAGACTATCTTGTACAATAACCTCTTGCCAAGCCTATCTGGGATGCACAGACAGCAGAGCCAGCGAGGTTCTGTCAGGACTAACCTCTCAGTTACTTCCCACATTGTCTTTCAGTACAGTTGATAGGACTATTTTCCCAGCAGGTAATTACAATGAACTCCCTTCTGCCATCAGCTATAGCAGGGCTAGTGCACTCGGGAACCAATAACAGGATTTGCTGAGACATGAAGTTAATGCTGAGCCTTTTTTTTCTTTTCCCCTTGCAGTTTCTCACCCAAAGAACAATTACTCCTCAAGAACACCATCCAGCACACTGCTGCAGTCAGCAACTTTGCACACAGTAGCCAGCACACGAAGCCCATACATCCAAAAATCTTCTAATCGGGCCAAGACTCCTGATGGTAAAGCAGCAGCGGTTAAGGTCTCCAGCCAAGTTGTTGCCAATGCAACAGAATCCTCTCCTCAGAACATGGCAGCAAACAAACAGGTGAGGTCCAGAAAGGAGCCGTGGCTAACGCCCTCACTAATGAAGCGTAGGCATAAGGAAGGGCTGTGGGGATGTGTCTGGAGCCCGCGTGCAGCTCCCCCAGCCCCTCTGCACATGCAGTGTGGGGCAAGCAGGCGGAACTTCCCAGCAGTCCCTGTCTTTGTAGACCTTGGCGATATGCTTCTTTGGAGCCTGACCAGTGTCTGTAAGAGAAAGGCAGCTCTCCTGCGTTGCTTCCCATTGGGCCACTCAGCCAGTGCACGAAGGTGGTTAGAAGCCAACTCTCAAAGTCTGTCTGTCATTTACTATTCACTGTTCTCATCTCCCCTGGATTCATAAATGCCATCATCTCATGATTACATGTTTCAGGCTGCCTTTTACTTTTACATTACCAATCCAGCCCTGGGGGTTAGAACGATCTTTCAATCTGTTCCTTCAGCACAACAGCCACTGCAATTAATTTGCCTTGTTTGGGCAGATGTCTTGGGATTATTTCAAAGACAAAGCCCTGTAATCTAGTATGCCCTCTTTGAACCCAAATGTTTGTGCCAACAAATGTCCCATAGAGTTGGGGAGGGCAGCTGCCACCTGTCACTCACCTTTAGGGTCAGTTGTACTTCCTCAACTTTGCAGCAGCCGTTAAGAAGAGTTCCCCATTCTGGCCACGTTGTTGGTGGCTGACCAATGGGAGCAGGATCTGTAGGTCTGGAAATCTGTGGGTTAAATTTCCTGCTAGGCCCCAATATGTTGGGTGACAAACTGTGAGCTATAATTATCTAAGTTGGAGTCATGAAATAGTTAAGAACAAGGCAGATCCCTTTTTTCCCTAGTTAAAGTGCACCATCCTTGATCTGATTGTCTGGCATTTTCTTGGTTGCTCAGCTCACCAACTGGTATTCCCTTCAAATGCAGAAGAGTGTAATAATTGAGTGTAATTCGCAAGAAATCCTCCCCATGCTCAGTCAACACAGAGGGGGGAAAGAGGACCCTAACCGCTGGCCATGCTCCTTTGGCTGGGTTCCAAATTGTGCAGAGAAACCCTCTCTCTGCATGTTCAGCAAATAAATGCAGAATAGCTTCCAGGAGCATGGCCAGGGGGCATGTCTATGTTGGATATATCTACATCAGAGGGTGTGGCCAGCAGGCTTAGTTCTGCTCCCTCCTCCCCACGTCTGCTGAGCACAGGATGAACTCCTTGAGAATGAGCTTTGCAATGGGAAGAGTCTCATTTATCATGGGAGGAAGTTGTGTTCTGTCTGTGGATCACAACACAGCATCTAGGACTCCTGGTTTCACAACTGAGGCAGCCCCCACAGTCTGTACCTGACAGTCTTAGCACAATTAATTTGCACCACAGAGTGTCTGAGGTTCTGCATTCTCAGGCAACTGCCACGCAATCTGACAGGGACCACAGCCAACAGCTAAGGAATAGCAGCAGCTGCCACCACTTGTAGGAAATTACAATGTTAATTTTAAAGTTCACTATTCTCTGTTGTGTATGGCCATTCATCATTACAGGAGTACAGTGAAATAATAACTAGGTTTTCCAGAACTACTTGTCTAATTAATACCCAGGGGGGGAAAAGACAAGACACTGTTGTTCAGCTAATGATACATTAACTTCCTTTCTTATGCTCACCACAAGCTTAATGGCCCAAGGCAGAAGACTGGAAAGAAGCAATTGCTTTCAGCTGCTGAGGTGACCAGAACCCAGAAGGGTTAGCATGGCAGCTTCTTCTGGAGAGCTGGCAACCCCTTTCTATCTTTTTCCACTCTCTTTATACCCCTTTCCCCTCTATTTTGGAATCTTTAGGACATATCACCTCTGACCTTTGCTTGTTTACCAGAATATTGATTGTTGAGAACCCTTGTTTCTTAGATTTGTGTACCCTCAATTAGTTATTCAGACTTGACACCTGTACACCCGCTATGTGCGTCAATTGTTTGTCAAGGGCAGGGGTGGGGAGTGTGTTTTCCTTTGCTCACGTGGAGAACTCTGCTTGATTTGGTTAAACAGAGCTTCTGTGGTGAGCTAATGTTTCCCGAGTGCACCTGTCTGGTTTCCAGCAATGGGACAATTATAGTGGAATGTTGTCTAACTAACCTTTTGCTGAAAGTTTAACTTCTGCAGAACTCGTGAGGTTAACTAACAATAGTTCATTTCGTATCTTGACAGAATGGGTCTTCTAGTCAGAGACGGAGATTTAATGCACAGTATCACGGCATTCGACTCAATGGGTCCCTTAAGTCACAAAGTGCCAGCAATGAAACCGATCAGAATACCTCCAAGGGTAACTCACGGCATGACTACAGAAGACAGCATCATAACAGCTTTAGGCCAAAAAATAAAGGTGCTGTTAAAAACCAAGAGCAGCCTACACCTACAAAAAGCATGGAACAGCTAGCATACCCAGAAAAGACACGTCGAAAGCATCCTGTGCCAGGCCCCACAGAGCCCAGACCTCTATGCAGCAATATTACAAGGGTTTCTCAGTGCAATTTATGCCCTCCAATAGAAGCCTCCACAGATGCCCCTGTCCTTTCCGTGCCAGCTGTGACTTTGGTGGCATGAGAAGTGGGAGAAAGAGACTGGCAAATGGAATGCATTTTCACCTGTGTTTCTCACTAAAGGTGCTTTTTGTTTTTTTTAAATGCTGACAAAAATAGCTTGTGAAAAATACTACAATCATGGTAAAGCAGGGCTGCTCGGCTTCGTCCCTCCTGCAGATGTTGGCCTACAACTCCCACCATCCCTGACTACTGGCCACTGTGGCTGGGGATGCTGGGAGCTGTAGTTCAAAGACAGCTGGAGGGCTGAAGTGGAGCAGCCCTGTGGGAAGCCAGACTTTCTGAATTTTGTCTTAACTGTAATATATGGTTTTGTACTTCGAAGGCTTTGCTCAGTATACTCGTTTTTATTTTTCTCATAACAATGCCGTTTTCAGCTAGCCAGTATTTAGTAGAACCATCAAATTGGTGTTAAAAAACAAATTGCAGGAGGATGTCAAGAGATACCATGTGGTTGTTACTGTCCAATTTGTCCTTTGTTAAAACAGTCAGTATTAGGAAATACAAATACGACGACATCCCAATTGTTGGTCTGCAATCAAAGTACTCGTGCTCATATACAATTCTTCTTAACTATTTCCATATTAAATGGACCCTAAATTGTTTGTACAGAGCCTCCTAGTTCTGTTTCAGTGTGACTAATTTCATAACCCAAATGATCTTCAAGATCAGTCATAAATGCTAGCTAACAAAATACATAATAATATCTTTCTGTCTTGTACTATTTGTATAATATTATGTAAGATGCTTGTTTCTTCAATTTGGAATTTATATAGATAATGCAGTCCAGTTTTCCAGCCTCGTGAGTCCTTTTTCTATGACCGTTCGATTTTGATTTCGATTAAAAAGATGATTCAGTCTCACTTGTTTGCTGTTATTACTTAGACATCCATTCCTTTGTTTAAGTGCTAGTGGCCACAATGCAGCAGAGAGCTGTGTGCACAGATGCACTTTGTTCCAATGGGTGGCATCCAGACCTTTGGCACCGCAGTGCGCCATTGACAGAAGCTCTTTCAATTCATGGCAGGCAGGTTGTGCTCACACTGCACCAATGATTTGGATGCCACCCAGTGGTTAAAAGCACACTCAATCCTCTGTTGAACCTTGACCTGAATATACACACACACACACCCCTGAGCACATACAAAATCTCAGACATACATTTTAAAATAAACAGTTTTAAGGGCATGATACTGTACTTCAGAAAAGTTTTTTTTAAATACAAAATAAAGACTATTTTACAAAATTCAGTATTTTATACTGTGCAACAGCTAAACGTGAGGGTTCAATATTTGTTTATCACTGCCATTACAAAATCAACCATCCTTACCAAAAAAAATAATTAAAAAATACAAACCTTGCGAGCTCCTTGCTGAAAGGCACTAGTCTACAAACAAGCCATATTGGTGCTAGCATCTACCACCAAAACCTTCTGGTGCGTGCAGAGGGTTTGTGGAAGAGGCAGGGTCTTTTCTCGCCCCTGCTAACTTGGCAAAGACGCACCTTTTAATGTGATTCTCTTTATTTAGCAGGGGAAGAGTAACTGGCCGTATCCACCCCCAGCACAGCACCCCTCCAGTGACTTTTGCTGGTGTCTATCTTATGGTTTCTTTTTAGATTGTGAGCCCTTTGGGGACAGAGAGCCATCTTATTTGTTTGTTGTTTCTCTGTGTAAACTGCCCTGAGCCATTTTTGGAAGGGCGTTATAGAAATCAAATAAATGATAATAATTAATAATAATCTGTGCTGGGGTGTGGTGATGAAGAAACAACACGAAGCACGGGTCTCTTCTGAACAACACAGGAGACACTTGCTGCTGCTTATATTTGTCAGGTCCCCTTGCAAAGTGAAACACATCTCACCTTCCTTGACTCCTCTTCCATTAGCTGAGAACTTGGGGAAGGGATTTTGTGTTGGGCATCAAGGTGAGGTGCTGTTACTAGAAAGAGATAAATAGCTGCCTTTGGGCGATCTGATGACTGTTTCTGTGGAGTCCAGCTCAGTAGTGCAGTGTGTGCATAAGGTCCCATCCTCAGTCCCCAGCATATACAGCTGGAGGATTGTAGGTATCAGGTCAGGAAAAACCACTGCCAAGATCTTGGAGCTGCTGTCCAGAAAAATAGACAGCCATGGTAGGCTAGATGGACAAATGCTCTGACTCAGCTTAAAGCAGCTTCATGTTTTCCTTCATATAGTGGATTACTCCATCTTAAAGAAATGGTGAGGCATCGGTCATGGGTGTCTGCAGGACTTCTTCTGGGGTGGGGTGCAAAAAGGTGTGCTCCTAGACCCACTTACCTGGGAATCAGCACCACTGAATTGAATTCAATGAAAATTTCTTGAGGGGGGGAGGGCAGTTGCCCCCTGCCCCACTTCCAGATAACCATAGCATTGGCTGACAGAGAGAGTAAGGATGCACCAGTTCAGCAAGAGAGCAACCGACCAGAACTTCCCAACAGGTGCGGCAATGTTTATGCCCTCCCCTTCCCCAGGAATCCTACTGTGCCACCCCAAAATATGTCCTAGATAGATGCATAGCCCTCAGAGACATATTTGCACAGCCCACTGCAGTTAGTCAGGAAGTTCTGTTAGACTGCTTGCTCCCTGCACCAGTGCATCCTTGCTCTCTGTCAGCCACTATATCTAAGATATTGCTACTGGATATTTGTGGGCTTGTGTAATGGATTATATTCTAACCACATCTTCCAAGAGGAACTTACCGTGATGGGCAAGGTACCTTTCCTTGTAATTCAAATTCTCATTTTTAGCCCTCATGTTTCCCACGGTGTTTTCTTGTAAAAAACAAGCAAAATAAGCCTTTCCCCCATCCCTGCCTCTTCTTAGTAAAACCTAGCCTATCATTGGTGGCTATATAGCAGTGTCTTGGGTGGGTGAACAGGGGTACAGAGTGGGACACATTTGTGAGGGGGCAAAACCCAATGCCCATTATTGCCATTTGGATCAGCAAAGCTTTTCAACCCAACTTTTAAAAAATGCTAATAAATACAGAGGGAATGATTGATTTTCTTCCCAATCCAGGCTGTTTCTGTTCATACACAACAATTGACAGAGGCAGAGATCTTGAGTAAGTATACTTGAGCAAAAAGATTGTGTAGCTGCACAGAGCCATGGGGATTTTTGAAGTTGCACCACTGCATAATAGATACTTCTTGTGGTCCTCTGTGCATTCATACTACTGGGGAGCTGTGCCTGCACTCAGTTGATTCTTCAACTGTGAATACACAGGGACCACTCGAAGATAATCAGTTACAGATAAGCAACCTGTCCCCCCCAACTCTTAAAACATGAGGCATGCCACAGGTTGTGAACTTGTTGTGCAAACACAAACATGCTGGTCTGAAAAGCAAGTTCCAGACTTGGCCCAAGTAGCTAACTCAGAAGCCTTGGCTAGCACAATTCCCTTACACAAGCGTACTGTTAGTCAGGATGTCAGCCAGTGGCTTGGGGACAGGATAAATGTGATTTTTTAAACTTGATTTCCTTTAGACTAACAGCGGCTGACATGCCAGGTGGAACGGCACTGTTGCACACCGCATCAGGGCTCTCGTGGACTCAAAAAGCAGCCTCAACACTGCATGGAATGAGTGGCTATGCAGTCCATGCTACTGAAATTACTGCCACTCTCGTGAACACCTTAAGGGTTTGCAGCAGGCCCGATGCTCGCAGAGTGCAGTGGCACTGTACTGCTGTGCATCACGTCAACCAATGTATTTTGTAGAAATCTGTAACTAAGGACTCAATAGAGCTCTTCTCACAATCAGTGAGAAGAGCTCGCGGGCAGGCTGCAGGGAAGATGGGTTTAGCCTACCTGCTCCGCAGACCACCTCCACATCACCGGCCCAGACCACCAGCAGCTCCCACTTCAGCTCCCAGGGTTGGGGTGCCAGGACATGCTGCCACATGTCGCCCTGCCCCCAGAGCCCCAACAGTGCACCGTGCGAGTGTGCAGTGCATTACTGGGATTCCCCTGAGTGTGCTAGCCACAGCTGCAAGTAGCTGTAGCTGACACACAATTTAAAAAACAGGTCAATGGAGCACTCGCTCCCTTAACCTTGTTTAACTAAGTGGCTCAATAGGTGGGTTTGCCACCATGTAGCCACTAGGATCGGGTGCGATCCTGGTGGTTCATATGAGCGTGTAAAAGTGGGCTGGGCTCTCTTTGCACGCTTGTGTCAATAGCCTCTATAAATATTAACCAATGTAAATTTTTACAAAGGCCAATATTGGACTTCTATGGCATTTTTTTTCCAGCTCACTATATTGTACATCGAGATCATGCTGCTAATTCTGAAACAGTAGAAAAGTTGAAACTTTTGCAGATGAAGAAATGTCAAATGTTGCCATTGTGGATAATTCCCAGCGAGTACATTCTAAATGCAATTGAGAGTAACGTAATTAGTCTCCCAATACTATGAGGGAGCAAACTGTACTGGGTGCCAATGAGTAACTTTTCAATGATCAGCATGTGGATCTAAAACTGCTGCTGCTAATAATAATAATTAATATATTTACTTTACAAGGAATGTGTTCTTGCAAAGATTTTGTCTTTAATTCCTTAAATAAGGGGTTTGTGTTTTGTTTTGTTTTTAAAAAGAGTAAAACTTACTTTAATTAGAGGACAGTAAGAATCACAGAACAAAGCTCTGTCTTTTTTGAGCTGCCAACATCTAAAGACTGCTCTTTGGCAGAGATGGGAGTTCATAAAATGCAGTGATGTTACCATTCTTAAAATAACATGACCTGTATTATACATCTTTTTATTTCAAAGATGTATTCTGAGCATGATTTTAAAAAAACCTCTTACTTTAAATTAATTTCCTGTGCAGTAGAGTAATTTTTTTCTCCCTACTTAAGCTACGGCTGTACAGGGGTTGCTGATGGGATTCTCCTTTCAAGAACATTATTTGCATGTGACTGAACACGGCTTAGTCAGCCTATTATCAGGAGATGTGATTCATATGACTTTAATTAGATTAACAGCATGGTGGAATTTTAAAACAAATGATTGTTTCATATGATAAGCACATGGTTGCTTTAGAAAGTATTTTTTTCCAAATTCTAAACCAGACTGACTGCATCATCTGCCAGAATGTGCCCATTTCAGACTACTCTTGGCATGCATAGCCAAATGTTCTAATATAATATTAAGGATCATCTGGCCATTCCTGAATGTTTGATGTCCTCCTTGGTCATCTTTACACCAACCTCCAGGGCAGGGCAAGATGATCCCTGTTCTGTCAAGAGACGGCAGATAGCAGCTAAGGGAGAGAGCGAGGCATCCTGGCTCTCAGTTGTTCCCTCTACACTGCACCAACTCTCAAGTGTTAGGGAATGATCCGATGGTGCTAGCTTGACCTTTTCCAAGGAGATGGGTCATTTGGGGTGAGATCCTTATCCATGACACCCTACTCTAGTTCTCCTTTTCATAAGGTTCAGGTGAGGCAGTAAGGGGCTGATAATTAAACTTAATCCAGCAGAAATTACATTAGTGGGGCACTGGGTGGACCTATTACCTGGGGAAATGCCTGCTTTGGGTGGGATTACACTCCCCGCAAAAGACCAGGTTTGTGGTCAGAGTACTCATGAGCTTGGGGTTGCTCCTGGAGGCTCAGGTCCAGAGTGCCTTGTGTCAGTTGTGACTAATACACAAGCCACATCTTCTACTGGATGATAGAGACCCAGTCACTTTCATTTATGATTTAGTGACCTCCCAGCTGGACTACTATGTACTCATGTGAAGCTACCCTAAAACAGTTCAGAAACTTCAGTTTCTGCAAAATATGGGTATTTAATTTGATGCTGTTCCCATAACATACCTATTTTAAAACAGTTGCACTACGGATATGTCTATGGGCCCCATTCAAAGTGCTGATTTTAACCTTTAAAGTCCTCAAGGGCTGCCACACACCAAAAAGGTGGGGGACTGGGGATATAGAGGAAATAAAAATGCAAAAACAACAGAAGACTGAGAAGATGAAGCAAGCAGAGAAATAAACATGGAAAACAAACAGTATAGAGGCCAAACTAACTCGGCTAGCAGAGCCAAGAGAGAGTTCTTCCTGAAGCTACCACAGCAGGGGTCATAGAATGAAAGATGGTGTTGTGGGCTATACCCACTTGGAAATGTGCTCTTGTTCATGGAGGTGCAGCTCACACAAACTCTTGAGGCTGAGCTCTAGCAAAATCCAAATAAGGCTCTGTGTAGGCATAGATCCCATAGGTCTGAATGCACAGAATCCATGAAGTAGCAGGGCCTTTTGGGTTGGAGCTCTGGAATATTTCCAGGCAATTCCTCAGACATTTCCTAGGGGCTCCATCTTTATTTTCCTTCTCAAGTCTAAACTTTTTTCTTTTGCTCAGTCTTTAAAAATTGATTAAACTTTATTATTTCTATTTGATAAATTGTTTCTCCTGGGTATATATTGTTTAACTTGTAAATTTAACTTTGGTAATTTTTAATCATAAAAAGATATAAAAATGTCTTTAAAGCAGCCCTTATGGTTTGCTTGCAGTCATAAGTTTTAGCTCCATTCTAGGTAACTAAGGGTTAAGTGGACTTGGGCACACGCGTCCTTCTCAGTCCTGGAGCTGGGCTGAGCCCTCAGCCAAGCCACAGCTCTGAGGGGAGAGGAAAAATTCCACATACCCCACAATTTCTGTGAGTCCTCACATAACAGTTATTGATCATCTGTGCACTATGGTCAGAGCTAAGGAAGAGGCCCACTGCTAATTCCATGCTGCAGCTGTACTGTTCTCTACAACTGATCCCATAAAACCACCAGCACATTCTATTATGCAATATGTAGCATGCATTGCTTTAGAAAAGTAGAAAACTAATCCTCCAAGAGAGTGTCACATCGGTGCAAGTGTGTGCATGTACAATTTGCAGTTGTGCAGCAGAACTTGGCCCTGTCATGGCATCACGTTTCACTTTCATACAACTACCTGGAAACATATCTAAGAAGTCTGAATTATGAGTTCAGGGAAAGGAGGGGCAGCAGGAGTTAACGAACGTAAGTTGTTTCACCAATGTCCCTAGAGAACTAGATGGAGGTTAATAAAATCTTCCAGTAATACAAAGTTTGAGGAACATTCTAACACTATCGAGAGAAGAGTTTAAAATCAAAATAGGTATAACTTGAAACAATATTTGACATGTTTAAATTACTCGTGTTAAATATTCGATCGAAGAGTTAATCAAATTTTGCAGAAAGAGATTGTATGAAAGCATTGTATGAAAGACAACAGTATTGTTCTGTCCAATACTGGGAATATTCTGGTCACCATTACTGCACAGTTAGATATGAATTAAAGATTCATAGTGGAGCAACAAGGACATTAAAGAAACTGGGCACCTGCGGCAAAGACTAAGGGATGGGAGCTTCAGATACGGAAGAGGAGCCCATGAGGAACTGCTCATCAAGGCCACTGGGAAATACACAGCAGCAAAGAATACACATTACAGAGATTTGGGTTGGTTATCAGAATGATTCCTAGCTGTTTAAAGGGGTAGATAGCTGAACAAGCTGTCTGAAGGAGTTGTGGAATCTCCTTCTCTG
Source organism: Hemicordylus capensis (assembly GCF_027244095.1). Lineage (NCBI taxonomy): Eukaryota > Metazoa > Chordata > Lepidosauria > Squamata > Cordylidae > Hemicordylus > Hemicordylus capensis. Next base: position 219,281,677 of record NC_069657.1, read on the forward strand.
GAGGTCTACAAAATCCTGCTGTTTCAAGAACTAGAATGAATAGCCCCTGAAGTCCTTTCTGCTCTTAAACAGGATATATGCCATTATTTTATCAGAACTAAGAAAAGCTCAGCATCCTTTTTTTTGAAAGGAAAGCAACTCTCAAGTCCTTGTTGTTACAAATATATGCTTGAAAATCTGTTGGCAATATCTGCTGAGATTAGAGGCCAGAGGATTTACTGAAAAAATACCAGTGATCAGCTAAAGCAAAGGCGTAACTGCCCTCCACCAAAGCCCCTGGTGACTACCTGCTAGCAGAAACAGAATAAATTACACAAAAAGTAAAAATTGCAGAATTAAGCAAAATCTAGATATTCCAAAATTGCAAGAGAGTGATGGTGAAGCACAGTACACATAGCCCAGCACATATTTCATTCTAAAATGACTTTAACATCACAAGTCTTATTTATATAATCAAATAAGTAACCAATGTGAAGCACAGCAATTTATAAAATAAATATCCATGTACGTACTTCTTGCATGCCACAGAGAGGAATAGGCATAAATATTTGCTATATATTCTTAAAAATTGTAAAATACTTCCCATTTTTCTCTGCAACCTGACATTTGTCTTCACAAAAGATCAGGAGTTTTGATTTTAGCCCCTCATGACTGACAGCTACAGTAGTATCATGCATCATCATTAAGCTGGACATTCTGTAAATGGTTTTTAACATCAACACTTCCCACTGAGAGCCCAAACTCTTCCTGGTTTGGCGATGCAGAAGTGGAGGTAACTGCAACAGATGGAGCTTGCTGCTCAACTGTCTTGCTTAATACTGATGAAGCATGTTGAGGTGACAGTTCATGACGGAGTGGAGTCCGCTTGAGTTTTACCACACGACTAGTTGTGGACTTCTTGGACAAAGGGGTCTTCAAGGTCAACTGGCAGATTGCCCCATTTTCAGAATGCTTAACAGATGCTCGAGAGTTTTTCATCAATGGTATGGATTCTGCAGGTAGAGTTTTTGTTACTATTTTGTATGGTAGCAAACTGACTCTGCTAGGTCGCTTAAGAGTCACCTGGGAATGTGAAGACGTATGGCGTGTTGCAACCTTCAGTGAAGCAGAGTTCTTCACTTTGATGTGGGTACTTGTTGAGGGACCAGAAAACTGAATTGGCTTTCGACCTGTTCTACTGCTTAGACCACTTTCTTCATCTTCAGCAAGGTCTGTTAGCCGCCTGTAAACAAAATAACAGATTCTCTGAAGCACATCTAGTACCTCAGGTAATTCTGTGAAGATCATAGCTAAGATGCAGTTGAGTGTGCATCCTACAGTCACTTCTGAATGCAATCATTTATTTATTCCATTTATTCAATTTCTACTTAAAATTGTAGCAGGGAATGTGATTCAAATGCATGGCCAGTCATCAAAGATAACAACCAGGACAACATATGATGTGAACCAGTGCACAAAGAATAGGAAAACCATCTTCTTTATTATCCAGTATTGATCGTGCAATGTTTCCAAGTACAGTATAGTGTTTTATGGTTATAGTTAAATTGCTATGAAATGGGCTAGTAACTAGCTTATCATTGGACTATGGTATAGGACTTGGACTAAGTGCTATATTTGCCGCACTTGATATTTGTAGATTATAACTATTTGCACTTCCCCCTATTATATTTTATTAATTGGTAGATGTAGCCCTTATAATTTGTGTGATTATAACTTTGCTACATTGTATTGTACACTGATTTTGAGACATATTTACAGTGCAATCCTAAGCATATTTAGCCAGAAGTAAGTCCCTCTGAATTCAATGGGACTTGATCTCTAGCATGTTTATGACTGTAGCTTTAGTAACCTACTTATTTATACAGTAATTTGGTTTTCTCTATGTGAGTTTTCTATTCAAGGGTAGTGTTCTTGGTGGTTGTTTTTCAAGTTTTTGTGAGAGCGCACACACACTCCTTTCCCCCATTATTAATACCAACAAATCAGAACTTTGATAAGTCAACTGGCACAATGTGAACACTGCTTAAGATCAAAAAGGTATACTATCAAAACCTTAACAGTCTCTTAGAGAAAGTCAGAATGCCATCGTTACAGATTACAACTGGAATAAGTTTTGAATACAACCCTGAAGACGTAACTATTTTCCCAGGCTTTTAACTGAAATCTTTTTAAAAATTTAATATGTTTTTCTCTATTGTGATTTGTATCTGTTTTATGAATTTTTTATATTTTATATCATGTTTTAATCTGTACTAGAGATTTCTATATTAGGTGGTATAGAAATTCAAACAAACTAACAAAATTTCTTCTAATAGAAGAAATTAGGCCATGGACCTAATTACTTTCATTGTTAGCCATCAATTTTTTGTAAACAAAAATGTTCTGTATCTAGTACTATAAGTCTGGCAAAAGTAAACGTATAGAATATTGCATCGAATAATTGTTGGTAATGTGGGTTAGAAGAAGTAAACCTGTAGCATATATGGTCAGACTGTGAAAGAATGAAAAATCTTGAAACTGATACTGAGAACTATGGTTATTATTATTATTGATAATATTTATTTATTGCTTTTTAATAACAGTTATCAAAGAGATTTATGCAACAAAGGATTAAGAAAATGGTTCCCTGTCTCAAAAGGGCTCAATCTAAAAAGAAACCCAAGGTAGACACCTGCAACTGTCACTGGGAGAGATGCTACGTGGGGTGAACAGGAACAGTTGCTCTCACCCTGCTCAATATGAGGATCATCACTCTTTGCCCAGTTAGCAGGGATATAACTAGACATACTTTGCACTATTCTACAATATTCTTTATTTTGTTTGCTGAAAGATGAAGAATGAACAAGAACATATAATATTGTAGGAAGTCTAACAACAAGAACCAAAGTGTATATAGCAAACTACTGGAAGTCAGTAGATATACCTTTACAAAGAGCAGCAACAGAGATCATGAAAAACTATAAAAAAGTTCAGACAGTTACGGTTTACTGGATAGTCAAAAAGCGAGGAGTGATGAGTCTGTGTGCTCCCTCCTCCTCCTCCCCTCACACATCAAGCTAACTGGAAAGCTTCCTGGTTTATCAAACCAGAGTTTCCCACAATATCTGAACTAGAAATCTGTGGTTTGTGTGCCACCTACAAACTAGGACATCAAACCATAGTTGGTTTGTTGGAACATCTGAACCAAGCCAAAGTCTTCTACTGCATGTGCTTCCAAATACTGAAGAACTATACATACAGTGCTTAAAATCTTATTCCAAATCCAGTGTTTAAGGTTGAATGCTTAGTTTTCAACTTGAAAATGTTCCCTTAGATGCAATTTGGGTGGACCTTGTTTTCCACGGGGGTTCCGTTCCCAGCGGGAACCTCGGATAATGAGACACTGAGTGAATGGGAATTAGGGGCTTAGGTTCCTGGAGGTTTAAAACCCCTTTAAAATGGGTTTAAAACGCTGAAAAGGGCATTAAAATTGAAATAGTGCTCTGCGGGTCTCCAGCTGTTCAGCAATGAACCCCAAAACCCCCACTTTAGGCAATTTACCATGAAAAACCAGAGGGTTTTGTTTTGTTTTAACGAATGAGCCACAAAATGATTACTTTCAACAAAATGTGGCCAAAAATGACTTCCAAGGTCATCTCCGGCCACTTGTGAACCACAGATAAATGGATTTTAATCATTTTTAAACCCACATATATTGAGGTCAGATCTCCACTGCCTGACCATGGATACATGAAACTGCAGTGATGAGGTCCACCTGTATGTCTAGGGGGGAAATATGCAAGTGAGTAAGAAATAGTGACAAACTTGCCACAGCACAGAACAGAAGAATTAATATTTAGTTTAAAAGCAAGCATGGAAGCAGTCTCTGTGCCACATGAAGCCTCCTTCAAGCCAATTATGATTAATGGGACATACCGCTTACGAACTGGAGTCATGTTTTGCAGACTTCCTTTCAAAGGGCGCTCCTCAAGAGTCCAGCATTCTATCAGTTCTTGTGGTACTCGCCAGTAACTAACACCTGCAATTCCAAATACATTATTTATATACCACCTAATTTTATTTTATTTTTAATTTATGTATTTATTATGTAGGCAGTGTATATTATTTCACAATATTCAAGATGTTTAAATATCAGGGTTGGAAGCCGTTGTAATTAAAACTCAATCAGGGATCAGGGGCAACTGTTTTGGACTCCACTTTGCTTCAAAAAGTTCCACTATAACATTTTCTTTCCATAAATCAGTTAGGATCCAACATTCAAAACTTTTTTTTTTTAACTTTTTTTCCTCTTTCAAAAAAACTGCCTAGAGTAGAGGTGTCATACTGGTACCAGGGGGAGCAAGGAAGAGGGGGGGGAGGGAAATGAGAATGAACAAATTGATATTCTGATGCTTACTGGACCAATTTCTGCTAATATGAAATGCAAAATTCACCGAATTTTCCTTCAAGATAAAATAACTATTTAAATTTAAGCTGATGGAGATCTTACCAGCCAAATCTCCTGCCAAAAATATCTGATATTCCAAAGCATCTTACATTTGCCTTCCACATTATTAATTCACTTGGAAAAAAATAGAGATCTCGTATCAGATGTCAATGGACATTAATTTTATCTAGGCTAGAAGACAGATCTAAATGCTGTTCCCAGATCATCCACCTGTGAGGAGATCCTCTATGGTTCTAAATGCAATATAGCATCTTTCCCTGAGGTTCCAAACAAGTCTGCCTCCAAATTGAGATCTATTCTAGCTACTGCACAATAGTAATACAAATCAAGTATTTGATGGAAACTAGCCCAATAAGGCTAGTTTATCACAGTGCAGATTTTTAAATAGTTCCATAGCCTCTCAAGATCAAAATGTCCCAACCATCCATACCCAACTTGCCTATTTTCTTACCTCATATGGTCGAAGAACAACAACTGAAAATGAACTCTGGCAATCCTTCATTCACTGACAGAATTAAATGTACTCAGGATACACTTGATTTTTTAAAAATGGAAAATACCACCTTAAGGAATAATGCATACCTCTTCCTTCCCATGCCTCAAATGCATCCATCATCTCTTTCAATTCAGTCACAGAATAATAGCTCCAGATGTATTGGACATTATTTCCAGCCTCTCTGGATAAATATTGCAGAAAACAAATGAGGTGACTTTACAAACTGAAAAATGAAATCTGCTAATGTTTACAAATATTCACATGTAAACCTCAAGGGTGCAGGAACTACAATAATACATCCTTCGTACCCAGATAATTCTGCTATATTATAGGTATTTGTAAGATGTCCACCATGTTGTATATATTATCACAGCACATTTGTGTAACTTGTTCCCACTTAGAATTTAACTGTATTAAGATATATAAGCATATAGATATATCTTAGATATTTTATTTATTTATTTATTACATTTATAAACCACCCCATCCAGAGGCTCTGGGCGGTGTACAACAACTTTTAAGACAGTAACACACACAATTGGAAACATGGTGCTAAAAACAATATAAAACCAATCAAAATACTTTTAGAAAACAACAACACTTTACTATATAAGATATAAAGCAATCTAACAAACAGAAGATTTACAGAACAAATTCACAGATCACTCTGCCAAAGAACGTATAAGGATGCTAGAGTTACCCTTTGTAGTGCCAGTGTCTCAATTGTTTCAAAACAAAAGCTACTTTGTGCACTAGACTGCAGTCAATAGGCAGCATCCACATTTAGACTTGTCTCTTGGCCTGAGGGACATATTTTCAGTGGGCAGGAGGGGCTGCAGAGGGAATCAACAAAAAATGCCCCTCTCTGCATGTGCAAGCAGTAATATTCTGCTCACACGAGTCTCTGTTTGGATGCTGAATAGTCATTTTATGCAAAAACGTTGACTTCATAAATGCTGAGTTTAATTTTAACTTTTCCTTCACTTTCTTTTTCTTTACCAAGATTCAAACCATTGTTTCACCTAGCCATCTACAAAAATGCACACAAAGTACATAGATACCAATGAAATGGTTTTGGGTGCAACAAGCCCACTTCTAAGTATTCTCTTTTGAATATCTGAATAAGCCTCTGGTGTGGCTCTTGTTAGATGCATTGTCCGGAAGACGTGTTCTAGGCTTTTTCTTTTGCTTAAAAACAATTAAGATCCAGAGCATAGGATATTAAAAGCACTATCTTAAGGCAACATGTGAAGCTTCTCACCTCTTGTAAATACTTTTACTATGGATTCTTCCTCCCAGTTCCTTTTCAATGGCAGCTGTTCCATCTGCTTTTGTGGCATAAACACCAATTATTCTACTCTCGCAGCTCGCTCCAGAAGTGTTGAGGTAATGTAGGACCCAAACTGTAGGCTTTGTGCATATTAAGCCATAAGAGTCACAAAAACCTACGAGTGCCTGGGGGAAAAAAAATACATGAATCACTCATTTTATAGTATTTTTATACACACACACACACACACACACGATGCAAGCTATTCTGAGACTATGGGGCAGAGCAGGATATAAATCAAATACATAAATTGTTAAAAGTCCAGTCTTGTGACTATTTACTTATACGTGAGTCCCAACAAGTCTAAAGTAATTGAGTGGGCGCAAGAGTCAAGAATGACGACCTGCACTAGGTTCTATCACAAATGTGTGCCAGAAAAAACAAAGTAATACTGGCTGACATCCTGACTAATGAAGTGCACACAAAGAGGGACTGCCCTCGTGTGATTACCCCAGTTCCCCTGTGTGCATGCTGTTACACAAGAGCCATTAGAGTTTGGAGTGCTATGATCCTTACGCATGCTCATCATTAGGCAGGATGTCAGCCACTGAGAATTTTACCAGTGTCATGCTGCTGTATTAAATATTAGGGATGTGCAAGCTCTGATGTTTGGCCAGTTCAGCGGCGGGATGGGTTACCTTTAAGGAGCAGGGTGTCCTCCCCACCGCCCGCAACAACCGCCACATTTCCCCCCATCTGTGCTCTCGCCAAAACCACTGGCATGGGGCAGCAGCATACTTCCTTGCCACCCCAGTCAGCACACTAATGAAGTACACACATAATGAGGGGATGGAGTCCCCAGTCAGCATCAAACTGGAAGTGCCCAACACACACCCCACCACACTGGCCCACACCGGAAAAGGACCTCCAAACCAGTTTGTGCATGTATGCAGAATTTTTCTTGCACTACTGGACTGAAAACACTGCTTTACTGACAAAATATTGACTTTTACCTTTACATAGTTATTCACACACTAGCTATTCTTATTGCCATCTCCCTGCCCAGCTTCCAGATATCCATCACCAGGAGAGAAAGCTATGAGAACCGCTCATATGTCCTCTCTCTTGCTGAATTCAAAACCAGAATGCAGGGCTGTCAAAAGGCAGTTACCAGTGGGAAACACAGTCACAGTGGTGTATGGAATCTGCGATGAGGCTGAAGCTTAAGGATAAAGGTAGAGATGGCATCATTGCCTGTCTTTCTATCATATCTGGAATATATACTGCTCAGTAACTTAAGAGCATAAAAGATTCAAAGACCTTTTTAAGCTCTATATTTGATTTTAAAGAATACATCTCCATTTCATTGGCCAGGTGGTCAGCAAGATTATAAGGGTAAGGAATGCCAAAGTAATCCGCTTCTTCCTGCAACGCAACTCGTGTCTGTTCATCTTCTGGAAGCCGAACTTCTCCATGAAGATAATCTAAGAGGTATTTAAACAGCTTGCCATTTCGATCAATAAGGCACGCCCCTAAAAATACAAATAAGAAGACTGAGAACTCTGACAAGGGCATGGTTTATCATAGCTGCCTTCAAGCTGCCTATTCATCATGCAAATGTAGTCAATGTGCCTTCCTTAATGGGGCAATCAGCATGTCTGCTTTGAAGTCATCTTTTCTCAAAAATCTCTTTCAGACTTGCTCAAATACAGTTCCGCACATAGAAGTGTTTGCATTTTCAACAGATAGTATCAAAAGACGAACACGATGAAGAAGCTAATTCTTTCCTCAGTCACAGCCACATCAGATAATGTATCAGTTTTGACAAGCATTGCACAACCATGATTAAGTGTCATATTTGGATATAGTCTGAAAAATTCATTCCCAAATTTCACATCAGATACCTAGTCAAGGACCAGTCTGTGTTGGGATTGTCCCCCTACCCCATTCTTCTGGAGCATTAGGGACTGGCATAGTAGAAACAGATTGGTCTCAAGGTCAGATTGATTAGTCACTCTAGACATTTTTTGCTTTCTTCTTGGCTTACTTCCTAGAGGTATTTAGTGCTACTCTATCTGTAGGCCAAACAAATATCTGCAAAAGGAGGAAAGCCCTGTCACAGAGGAAACAGATGTAGATAGCAGAAATCAACAGCTGCTAACCCAACTTGGAGGAAGCATCTTCTCTATGTATAGCAAATCTGTTCTGCATTACTTTCCCCAGTTTTCTATGGAAAAGCATAAAATCAAACTAAATGTTGGTGCCACACTGTAATTTTTCCCTGTGGAAAATCTGTCAAATGCTAAGCATAATGGGAATTTGGCAATAAAATGTTATCTGTGCTGTAGGTTTCTCCATCCATTTAATAAGTAAATGTCCTCTAGCATACCCAGTCTATTCTGTTGATCCCATTCTCTTCTCCTGGCACATTATAGTCTGAATGATACAGCAGATCTATCAAGGTGCCCAATTCTGGACAATCCTGCCCTTCAACAGAAGACAAGATTTGGTGAAATATTTAGCTCCTCCTAATCCCAAGTATTCTTAAATACCTGAGGCCTATTAAAAACTATCAGTAACCGTTATCTTTACTGGAAAACAATATGAAAGTTATTTACATTAACCAATATTTATCATCCAGTGGCAGAAGATTCAAAAATGTCATATAAAATCAGTTTATAATTATTCTATCTTTTTCCACCCTGACCTATTATCAACAGCAGTCACTCAAGTTATATTTAATATATGCATTTTTTACCCGAGTCATCCATTTTTAGAGGAAACCGTCCACTGAACATAGATGCTAGCATGGAGTCCTTAAAACGGCATAAAGATTCACGCCTAGCAGTATAAATACAACCGCCAACATTAAGCTGGAGAATATCTACCACCTCTCCACTGCTGCCGTCTTCCATTGCATTTGCAGCTATTGTTGCTGACTGGATTGTATATGTTCAAACCTGTAAAATACATACATATTGTACTTTGTTAAAGCATGTAAGAATAATGTTTAGTGTTCCAGTTCCTGTAACTGCTAAAATGGAATGGGTATCAACTGATTGGGTACTGATGGCAAGGGCACACGGAATTCTGTTTTTTTTTAAATGTTGTGAGCCCATGGGATAGAGAGCGATACAAATCAAAGACATATGATAAACATTTATGCTGCTGGAGTGTTGCCTCCCGCTCTTGCTCCCATGCAAAGACAATTTCATAGTTTTGACAAGGGCAGGGTCTCCCTGCACCCACAGGAGAAGCCCACTATAGAATATGGGGATGATGATGATGATTATTATTATTACATTTATATCCCGCTCTTCCTCCAAGGAGCCCAGAGCGGTGTACTACATACTTGAGTTTCTCTTTCACAACAACCCTGTGAAGTAGGTTAGGCTGAGAGAGACGTGACTGGCCCAGAGTTACCCAGCTAGTTTTCATGGCTGAATGGGGATTTGAACTCGGGTCTCCCCAGTCCTAGTCCAGCACTCTAACCACTACACCACGCTGGCTCTCATGCAGGTCTGGAATTCCAGGCTGGGGATAATTAAAGAATTTGCAGGCAAGCTGTACAGAAAGCACTACATAAGTGCACTTTGACTGCACCAACATGAATCTGCATCTCCACCACTATACCCAAAGCAAATTATTCAGCCATTCACAACACATTACTGAAAATCCCAAAAAGTGCATAGAAGCAGAACCTCACCACCACAGGACAATGAACTCAGTAGGGCTTATTTCTGCAGAATCATGCATACTTAGGATTGCGCTGCATAACTCAATTTGTTCAGGGAAGCGAGAACACAAATATATGAGAAAATCAAGTGTTTTCAGACTCCTAGCAATAATCCAAGCTGAACTTTTGACAGAATCCACAGGTACTTCCCAATATTACACAGCTCCTCAAAATCAGTCTCCCCTCGCTCACACACTTCAAAATACCATGAAAATAGAGAGGTCCACCAGGCCTTCTCTTCCCACTATTTATCAGGGTGCATTAAATGATACAGAAGGGGGGAGTATGGGGGGGCAGTCAGAGGAAGGGCTGTGTACAATCTGTACCAGAGCTCACTATGTTAAGCTAGGAACCTACTTCTTTTTCCAATACACTCTGGAAGGAACATGTGAGGTAGTCCTAATGTCATTAGGGCTCATTGAATGAGTTGTTATATCATGCACTCATAGTAAGAAATAAACTCAATTGAATTTAGTGACTTACTTGTGAGTAAAGATACACATAATATGGTACCAAACAGAACAAAGCACCTCCATCTCAGCAAGTACAAGTACATTTATTAAAACTGATTTAAAAGTCACAAGATAGCAAGCAGCTTCTGAGTTACTAACACACTTCATTGGGCTAGTTAAGCAAAACAAAAATGGTGGCAGTCTCGAACAGGAGAGAAATAAATGCTGGTAGGGCAGCCCACCAAGTCTAGGACTTGCCTGGAATCTCCAGGAACCAGCACTGCTTTCCAGGTGACTACTGCAAGCAATCTTGGAGATTTTAAGGGCTTGATATGAAGAATACTGGAGAGAGAATCTCCAGGAATAGCTTCCTTCAGAACGGGCTGCCCTACTTACGGGGCATGATGAAGAGCAGCACCAACATGGTGTGCACTGCAGGGAGTCCATCTTGATGGACTGAGGGCGTCACACCGACTTGCAGCCCAATCCTATGCAAGTTAACTCAGAAGCCCCACCGAGTTAAAACGTATCTAGCCTAAGCCCAACTTCCTGTGAAGGCCGCTTTTTCTGCAAAGAGAGGCAGGAGAGGCCTCGTCACCCCCACCCCAAGGTCAGGAGGGCGTGGCTTCCAGGCGCGCCTCCCCGAGTCCGTCAGTAAACGAACCGCTTGCCCCTGCCGTGTGGCAAAGCCTCGTTAATTGTTGCAGCAGGTAGCAAGTCCGCATCAAAGCACTAAGGCCCGAGGGGGAGGAGAGGCCTCAGCCAGCCAGCCAGCCGCTTGCTTCCTTCCTGCTCCCTCCTCTTCCTCCTTCAGCCCGCCGCCGCGTGGAGAAATCAGAAAAGGAGCGCGGGGGGGGGGGAAGAGTAGAGGGAGAGAGAATGAGGCCCGATAAGCAATTAAGGCGGAGGAATCAGCAAGACGTTCGCCGCCGCCAGCACGACGACGCTGATTCTTCCGCCTGGAGTCATTCGTTACCTTTACTTACAGCTCGAGGCCGGTTCCGCCCACCGACCGCGCGCGGGGAGTGACCAGCGGCCTGTCCCGCCCCCTCGATCTCCGCCTCGCGCAACCAGCTGGGCCCCGCCCTTTGGGCGGGAGAAGAGGAGGACGGCCGTGGTGGGCGGAGGGAGCCTCGGCGTCCTCCAGGCTCCACAGCGCCTCGCTGAGGAGGGAGGAGGCTCGGGCCGCTCCGCTGGGGGAGGGCACGCCATGGCAACAGAAACAGTGCCTCCCGTTCGCCGGGAAGAAGAAAAACCTAGGCTGTGTCCTCAAGCAGAAACGAAATCTTACTTTTATTAAAAGTGTGTGTGTATATCTATATCTATACCTTATATATAATAATTACCCTTTCAATTCAAGAACCCCTTTATTCATTCATTCTTCATTCATTCATTCGATTTCTATGCCGCCCTTCCGAAAATGGCTCAGGGCGGTTTACACAGAGAAAAAACAAATAAATAAGATGGCTCTCTGTCCTCAAAGGGCTCACAAGCTAAAAAGAAACATAAGACAGACACCAGCAACAGTCACTGGAGGGATGCTGTGCTGGGGGTGGATCGGGCCAGTTACTCTCCCCCTGCTAACTAAAGAGAATCACCATGTTAAAAGGTGCCTCTTTGCCAAGCTAGCAGGGGTAACCAAAACATTGCGGCAGGGGTGTAGTCTTCTCAGTTTTTTTTGGGGGGGGGGCGCATGGGGCCCATGGGAAAGGAGGTCTTGTGGTGGCAAGCATGAATTGTCTGCTAAGCAGGGCCCACCCTGGTTTGCATTTGAATGGGAGACAGCATGTGAGCACTGCAAGAGATTCCCCTAGGGGTTGGGGTCATTCTGGGCAGAGCACCTGCATGCATAGCTTTTCTCCTAGTTATACTAATACTACTAATCAGAGAACCACAGAGTGAAAGGGCCCCAAGAGGCAGCTGTGCCTCCTAAAAACTTGCTGAGTTGCTACAAAGACAACACAGGACTGAGAGTGTTGTTCAACTGACTGATTAACTTGCACATGAGAGCTTGTTGACCCAGCAATCCAGAGGAGGGCTTGAGCCCCACCGCCCCCACCTCGCAGCCCAGGGGCATTGCCCCAAGGGGCTTGAGCCCTGCCTCCCCCACAATGTTTACGCGCCTGCTTTGCGGGGGAAGTGGCTGTCGTCGCAATGGGTGTAAGGTTTCTTTCTTTCTGGCATCCTCGCTCTTTGTTCCTCCACATTCCCTGTGTTCAAGCATCTGAGTGATTAGCGAAAGCATCAGCAGCCTTGGCTCTTATGCCTCTGTGTAGCAACCTTCAGCATCAGGGGCGTAGCTAGGGCAGAGGGGGCCTGTGTTCATCCCTCTTTGGGGGCGGCCCCCCAGAGTGAGGGAGATAATGAAGAAAATAGGGAGGGATGGAGCTGCGGGCCCGTGTTCTTTGAACCCTTTCGTTCAATTATAGCTACGCCCCTGTTCAGCATATTCACTCACCCGTTAACTCTCACTGGGTCCACACAAGTTATTTGCTACCCTAGGCTGAAGTTAATTGTTTTCTCTTCCCTCTATTCTAAATCTTATTGTGTGAGAGATGTATTGGCTTCAAGGTTTTTCTGATTGCAATACCTTTCCCCTGTTGTGCAGGTGAATAGACCAAGGGGCAGAGAGTGCAGTTGGAAAATCTAGGGGGCGAGGGCAGGGACAAATCTTTTGTATCTAGAGAGGCTATCACCCTGTTAAATTTAGGTATCCTAAGCAGGCACCTGCCTGAGCTGTCAGGGTGGGTGCAGTTCTCACCTTTCAAGGAACTGCAGCTGCCACAACGCAGCAGATGCTCACCAAGACCCAAAATGTGCTCACAAAAGATGCTCACCAAGACCCAAGACACCACTTATACCATATAAGTAAGTCCTCCTACAATGCTTCATTTGAAAAAATAATTATGAAATGAACTGTAAAAGACAGGGAGGGAGGGATCTGGAGGGCCCTCAGGAGCTGGGGGCCTGTGTTCTTTGAACCGTTTTGCTCAATTATAGCTACGCCCCTGATTATTTCCATAACGGATTGAACGGCATTTTCAGAGTGATGCTGTTAACATGCTGACAGATTAGTTGTGCCTATAAATGATTGTAGAACTGGCACTGTACTATCTTTCCATGGATTACTATGTGTATTTTTACTACCGTGCATTCAAAAGATCATGGATAATGTTCATCTGCCAGAGCATTCAAATTACAATTTCCTCTTCAGAGAATTCCACATGCCAAAACAGAGCAATATTTTATTAGGAGCAACTAAAATAATTCACAAAGCTTGGGCTCTCCACACATACGTAAGTGAAAAATACAGCCTATACATTTTCAGAGGCACTATCAAAACATTTAGGTCTGCTCAACTTTGGCCCTCCTGTAGATGCTTATTTTCAAAAGTTATTTGTTTCATATTCACTACGTACTATGACAAGTAAATAAGTTTATTGTTGTAACCACAGTTCAGAACACACATATTAAAGCATAACTAGCTGACCAGGCACAAAGCATCTGTACCCCTAGTTCTCCCTGATTCCTCCCCCCACCCCGCTTCAGCCCCTTCTAGTTCTACCTTACTCTCCCTCCATTTCAGGGCTCAGCTAGTTATCTTCCCATCCCTTCAGCCAGTCTCCCTCGCTGCCCTCTCTGCTGGCAGCTCTCATCCTTCTCTCGAGGAGGCCAGTAGCCCCGTTTTCACCGCCTGCTTGGCCGCTCACAATGGCTCCTCCTCCTCGTCCCTCCCCCTGCCAGTTCTTGTTCTCCTCACCAGGAGCCTGGCAGCCCATTTTTGTTGGCTGCTTGGCCGTTGACAGTCGTGCCGCCACCTTCTCCTCAACCTCCCCCGCCTCCCTCTCCCCACCAGCTCTTGTCCTCCTCACAAGGAGGCCAGCAGCCCCATTTTCGCTGCATGCTCGGCCATCCTCGGCAGCTTGCAATGGCAGCACTTCCTCCTCCTCGGTCTCTCTCCTTCCCTCTTCGGTAGCTCTCTCTCCCACCAGGGCCTGCCACCACCTCCCCACTGCAGCCAGGCCCATCACCTCACTGCCACTCATCTGGCGGACCATCCTCCTCCTCAAGGCAGCGGGGCTTTGCCCAGCGGGGCTTCACCCTTCTCAGAAGCCCCACCCCCTGTCCTCCTCCCACTGCCCATCCTCCTTCTCAGGCCAGTGCTCCTTAGGTTGCCGGTTGCCAGTGCATGGGTGGAACTCTTGCACATGTGTCCTCCTCTGTCAGCCAATCGCCTCCTTTCTGCCACGTCCCCACGCATCCCATCTTGGATAATTAATTATATAGATAAAACAACATAAAACATAATAGCTAAAAGATCATTCATAAAGAAAAACAGATAAAGCATAAGAGTAAAAGTAAGAGAGAGGGGCTCTTGCCTTGGAAAGCATCACAGTTCTAGTGGCATCCGGTGAGCTCTTGCTGGCCCTTGAAAATCCGGGGGAGAGGGTGTAAATCTCGTGCTAAATCTCTGAGGGAGAGAAAGGGGAATAGGCACTTTCAGGCAGCAAAAGCTGCCTGAAAAAGATCGGCAAGCGCTTGGGACTCCTGGTAGCCCAGGCGGGGGGGGCGCTTGGGGAGCACTGGACAGCAGAGGGGCCGCCAGGTGGGGCTGGATCCAGGCCGCCTCTCGGCTGGCTCCATGCCTGATGAGGTGTGTACTACTCACAGGCACTTCAGGGTCAATCCAGCTGATATGTGGACTCACACCCTCCGTTCTGGAGGGGATGCGAGCTAAAAGCCATGTGTGTAAATGTCTCTAGTAAATGCCTTCCTTAATAATGTGCTGGTACTATATATTTTGAAAAATTTGGAGTTTTTGTTTGTGGATTTGTTTCTGTAAAATAAAGTCATACTTCACAATTACCTACAGATACCAAATTTTGCATACACAGTCCTGCCACTTAAATTAGCTGAAAACACTACTTTTTACACCACGAAATGCTGGGTGACAAATGTAAATAATTTATGTTACTCATTGGAAAAAAATTCGTGACTATTATGATTAGAGTTCATTTAAAAAATTGCTAATAAAATTAAATTGCCTATTTTAGTGCAAAGAACATTTTTACTGTTAGAAATCACAAAATAATTCAAATTAGTTACAGAAAGAATAATGGAAGCTTTACATGATAGGAGTTACCTTTTTCAGTATTCATATTTGTTCTTAATTCCTATAAGTGTAATCTACACAAAATGATTTTGTCCGGTCAGTGACAGGCCTCACCAGAGACTTTTATACACAGCAGGTTTTACTGCAGTTTACGGGGAGACTTTACTGTGAACTCAAAGTTGTCCAAAAACCCCACTGCAAATAGTGGATTTTTATTTTACCCCGGATATAAACCGGGCTACAGTGAAAAACCTGAATTGTGTGTGAGCTGCTCCCCGATAACTCTCAGGGACTTCAGGGTGAATCTAGCTGATATGTGAATGTACCCCCTCCATTCCATAGGAGATGCGAATTAAAGGGCTTCAAAGACCTCGTGTGAAAAGCTTCCAGCTGGTTTAGAATAAAATAGTAAAACTGCTCAGTTACAGAATAAATTGGCCTTCTCCAAAAAAAAAAAAAGTTTTTGAAAGTTATGCTTCATTTCTTTTTGAGCTATTGTTTTCTCCTCCTTCTTTCACTCTCTGCTCTCATATCTCACCTCTACAAAAGGGGGAAACAAAGCCCCTCAGCAAAGCTTGGAAGAAGTTACTGAGAACTAAGTCCATTGATTTCATTGGGGCTTACATCTGAGTAAACGCACATAGGATCAAGACCAGCAAAGATTCTAGACACGAATGTGGGCTCTTTCTCTTTGCCCCCACACCAGCCCCTCAGCAGAGCACAGAAGAACTTACTGGGGGCACGGGGGGGGGGCACTGATTTATCTGGAGCTTACTTCTGGATAAACGCATGGCAGCTCCAAAGAAGTGCAGCAAGAAAATCTCCCAAAGCATTTCTGCCCACCAACAAACTAGCATCTTGGGTTAGACTGCCCTTGAACATGCAGGTTCTACATCAGAGACAACCTCTGGCTTCACTTGTCCATCTATAGTGAGAAACTGAAGCCTCCATATTCACAGGCAGATTGGTTCTGATGGAGAACCTCCATATTCAACGGCCATCTGTGTCAGAATGCTAGTCTGTTGATGGTGAGTGAAAATGGTGTGTGCACTTCTTTGGAGCTTCCTGGAAGTATCTGACTGAGCACTTTTGGAAAGCAAATGCTGGGCTGAAGAAGTATATGTTTAGTGAATCCCTTTCCAAGCAGCATTTTGATTATTGGTCTTGCAATTCTATAGGCACATTTGCACGGAAGTAAGCTCCATTGAGCTCCATGAGACTTGCTTCAAAATAGAGAAGAAAATTGTGTTGGGGCGGGGAGGAACATTGGGGAAATCCTTCTAAAAATGTGGGTGGAAAACCATGTAAAGACTCTTTTCAAAATTTGTAGAAATAACATAATAATCCCTGTTAAAATGGGGGTGGGGGGGAGTGGATAAACCCACCACTGCCAACCTACTCACTACTACCCAGACTGTGCTCACAAAACCGGGACATCCACAACATCCCGGGGCAAAGCAAAGTCATTCGTAGACGACCTGAATCTGGGTCAGGGTTTCGTACGTAGCAGAGCAGCTCCCTCGCTGCGATCTATTGAAAGTCAGCCCTCGGCACAAGCTAAACATCCCGGGAGCATAGAATCTGTCCATATGTTTAAAACAAGGAGCCAGGAACCCTTCCTATCCTACTTTGTGGATAACTCAGCAAGAAAAAGATCTTAACTGTTAAGCAGGAGCCTGTGCCATAAAGAGAAGAAATGTATTCCGTGCATGCTTAGAGATTATGCCCTCTTTGGACCGCTTTTAAAACACTGCTATCTAGACCGCTGGGAAAGCAAGAGACAGACATCAGTACGTCTCGTTCCACATGTCAGCCCACACCTTCCAGAAGCAGAGAGCCCAGGCGAGAGGCGCTCCTAAGGTCAGCTCCCTAGGAAACTGATGGGGCCGCCCCTCCCCCCAGCGTTTCCTGGGGCGGCTTAAAAGCCTGAAGGAGGAAGAGGAAGAGGAAGGGGGCCCATGGGACCCCAATTCCTTTACGGGTTGGACATCTACAAATGTGGGGGCCTGTTGGCTGAGGCAGGACCATAAAGCAGAGTGTGAATTACCATATACAATGACTATACATGCTTAAAAGGTGCAATACTGAAAGGTTTGAGAGGGCCTGAGGTTCACTGTCAGTTTACCTCAGGCCTCTTGATCACTATTTCAGATGTGAAGCATTTGTTTCTCCCTGATTGTGGTTTAAGACGGGGTGGGGTGATTATCCATTAGTATTCAAAAGGCCTGAGGCAGAACGCTTTCCTCGGGAGAAACCAGAAAGCAGTCTGGATTAAAGCCTATTAATCAGCCTCAACAGTTAACTGTTTCAGGGGACCAAGCAAACATCTGACCTCAGCACCATCATTCTCAAGCATTTTGAATCAAGCAGCAGAACTGTGAGACTGGAGGAATATTTGGGGAAGACAAATCTTACTTCTGGACACTGAGTCTAAAGCAGTTGTTTTCAGTGACCATTGTTATATTTGTCTTTTAAAAAAAAACAATTTAAAGAACAAAATGAAGTATAAATTTGAAGGTAGAGTTGCCATGCCCCCTGGAATTCCGGGTTTCACCCACATTTCAAGCATCTCACCCAGATTGCTTAGCCCACCCAAATTTGCCTGGATTTCAGATTTCTTAAAAAAAAAAAAAAAAAAAAGCTAAGCTCTAGCCCTTGTAGAAGTGGAGTTATGGAGCAAAATGTGCAGTCACTATTCTGCTCAACCGCTGGACTTGGATTATGAGAGGAAGAGCACAGGAGGCTAGCTGGGAGGGTTTCATTTTTACAAATATAGTAATCCTCTGAGGAATGTTGCCTTGTTTGTTATGAGCAGGGGTCTCTTTGTTATGAGCAGAGGATAGCTTGCTTTTGATGTGAATCACTACCTGCCTACCAGCAGGGCCGGATTAAGCTAGTGTGGGGCCTGTAGCATATGTTATGAAGGGGCCCCAAATTAAAAAAAAATGCACATAAATATTAAAACATAAATTATTTACTTGCATAGTAAAGTAATTCAATTTTTTCATTTGTCTAGTGCCCCCCCACCAACCACCCCATGCCTCCACTCAGCTGAGCCAGCCAGTCAACAAACTTTGCAAAACATCCACACACACACCCCACACACACTTTTGTGACTCCTGACCATGGGTTCTCCTTTGGAGTTATTTTCACAAAGAGAAAGGGGGTGGGGAACAAAATTCTGAATGTTTAAATTAAAAGGTTCTCAGGAATTCTGTACTTTGAGAAATCTGGACCCATTAGCAATTTTGGCACACAACAGTGGATGTTTGATTCCAATGTGTGCAGAACATATTGGATCCCAGCAGCCATCACATTAAAAGGGCCATTTGACAATATTAAGAATATATGTTTAACCTCTTGTGCAAGCCTGACAGGAAAGCAGATGTATATTTAAAATAGTTGATGGATTGCAAATGAATGTGATTATGATGAGGTGCATTAGCAACTTCCATGAAAACAGAAGTATCCAAAAGACAATCTTTTGGCAGGAGGCACAGCCTCTTTCAATCTAAATTACACTAACATGCTTAATATTAAAAGGAGGAAATTCACAAATCATTCAGTGCAACCCTAAGCATGTTTACTCAGAAGTAAGTCCCACTGAACTCAATGAGCCTTACTCTTTAGTAAGTGTGTTTAGGTTTGCAGCCTCCGTTTATCTTTGGACAATTTCAACGGGCATCCCAATGTAAAGCTAATGAAGTTGGCAACGCAGCAGTAGTTATTTCAGTTCTAGAGGAGAGGAAAGGAGCTCACCTTAAATTTGGCAGTTCCTTGAAAAGCAATGATCACAAATTCCCTCCCAGCAGCACTAGATACTAAAGGAGGATATAAGTGACCTTACTCAACAAGACCATAATATAATCTTCTTTCAAGCTCTCCTCAATTGATCCACTAAACTTTGAGGCCGTGCATCTGAGTTACTTCCGGCTTTCTTTTTCCTCTTAAAGGTACACGTTCTCATTGTTTATCTTTACCCTCTCCCAGTCAGTCGGAAAACGCTGGCAACATTCAACTAGCATCTTCCTTAGCTTCCTTTCTTCCACCCGGGCATTAATAGTTGGTTGTTTTTTACTCTAAACTGCTTTTATTTCTTTTATTCTCTCTGTATATGTTTTTTAAAACTTTTACAGTTTAAACGAATAAAGACCAACTCCCTGGCAATTAAGTTATCTTTGAGACCCCTTTGCAAGCTATCTGTTCCTATTGTTGTTCTTAATGCTCCCTCCCGGTGCTGCTTAACATAATAGATAACCCAATCAACACCATGGTGCCAGGAAGACCTTGCTTAAATGCCCTCGAGCAAGGCGAGAGAATGGGCAGCAGCAGGCAATGAGGAGAGTCAGCAGAGAACACCAAATAGAGAGCAAAAGAAGGGACAGACGTTCAAGCCAGGCGTGCGGGGCCCTAGAAAACGCGGGGCCCGTAACAAATGCTACATTTGCTACTATGTTAATCCGGCCCTGCCTACCAGGCTGTGTATTGTAATGTTTAAGGACTTTCTTGGTTTTACATTTAATGTATGCCTACTTACAAGTAAGTACTGTTGGTTTCAATAAGATCTTCTCTCAAAAAAGTGTGTACATAATTGCAGCCTTAATTTAAAAGCTGTGCATTTTTTCGTTCTATTGCTGCTATTAATACTTCAAGGAAAATAGTCAGGCAAAGATATCTTCCCCAACTATTGTTGGTAGATATCCAGAGCAATTACAAATCAGCTAGAAAGTGCAGCTGCTAATTTGCATATGCAAACTTATTTCCAAACCAATTTACATAATATGCAAATTAGGCACCCAAATTTGGCAAGCCAGATTATGGCAACCCTATTTGTAGGGAACATATATTATCTGCTTATTATTGCTTTCTCTTTCAGTGCTGTAACAACTGCTGAAAGTCACGAAAGGGGATCACACTGCCACTGTAACGGAATCTACTAATGTCATTTAATTATTTATTTCTGAAAAAATGTGACTTAAGGGGTTACAAAATGTTTCACGTCCAAAATTGGGCAATGCACGCTTGTGGTTTGAGGACTTACATGACTATCAGATTATTTTGTAAGCAGTTTATTGATCACAATAATGTCAATTTGGACAACTTTCCAGGACTGAAACTGCCTGGTTTCAATCCTGGTTATTTAAGGATTACAATGCAGGTTATTAAAAAATTACAGTTGGATGTTTTAAATGTTTTGTAAACAGCCTTGAGATTATTTTAATGAAAGGCATATAAAAATGTAACAATAAATAAATTAAATAAATAAATAGGTGACATTTCCAGGAAGCACTGTGCCTTGTAGAGATACATCAGGCAGAAATTCATCAGGGGGATATCTCGGAAGTGATTGGGGAAGATGCACCTGTTGCCTGTTGCCTGGATGCATAACACCCCAGCCCAATGTCCAGTTGAAAGACTATGGGAAAGTATGGGTGCATGGAAATTGCAACCTCATTTGTAAAGCCAAAATTAAATATACCATATTGTACAAAGGCTTTACAGCTGACCATATATGACACGGAATTTAAGATGGGCACTTTAATTCATAATTTCCATGCTTTTTTGCAGTGGGGAGGTGGGGGAGATCATGCTGGAGACCACAGAGCCATGTGGTTTTCTTGGGAGAATTAGCCCAAGTGAAAACTGAAAGCATCTTAACTGTCATCTTCAACCAAAGGTTTTTGCATGACTGAATTGCATTTAAATGCAAGAATACACCTGAAGTCTGAATAATAAATACCTTAACTATGTCACTAAAAATATCCAAGAAAACACAAACTTTAATATTTCTTTCTTTGTAGTATTCCTTAGGCTTCTACGGGATTATAAATCAAACTCTTTAACATGGAAAGCAATGTAATTTCTGAAGCATCTTCACTTTTCACCTTTGGAGATATTAAAAGACGTGTGAGGGAGAAGAAGAATGGAGCTCTAAAAATTGCAAAGCTGAATAGTTCTCTTGCATCTAAAATAAAAACTAAAATAATAAGTGAGTATAAATAAAATATTGAGAATGTCTGTCATACACACACAAATAAATGCTTCTAGATTAATAGATTTTTTTTATCCTGGTGGGATTTAGCTGCAAAACTAGGTTCATACAAAAAGGGCAATGAGCCAATTGCCCATAATATATCTGCATTCCAAATTATACAACTGTAGGCGGTGCTCTAGGTAAAGCATCAATACAAACCAAGTTGGGTAATATTACTTAGTGGTTGGAGGGCATGATGTAACCTCTAACATTAAATCCCAGTATTCTAATTGATCCTAACAAAGGTGTTACCCTGCTTTGGTTTTTCTAATGGACCCACATAGTTACTATTATTTTTGTGTATTTTGGAGAATACTGATTTTAGCTGTCTAGAAGATGGGTTTTAAGATCAGGAGGAAAATGGCCTTCTAATATCTGAAGCTGGGAATAAGTTTGGGTGATTATGTGACTTCCTGTGCTAGGTAGTACTACCCAATTTAGCTTCTATTGACTACTTAGTATACACCATCTCTAGCTTAGCTATGATGAAAACACCGTTGCTCTTTTGTCCCTTTTTTGCCCCTTTGGCAATATTTTTCCCCATTTGAGTTGCTAGAGTTGTCATTCTTCAGGATTCAGCTCCCACCCCAGTATCTAGAAATTAAATCTCCAAGGTGGTCGGTGAACACACTGAAGCTCTTCTCATGATCGGTGAGAAAAGCTTCTTCCGGGTCTGTGGGGAGAGTGGGTTTAGCCCGCTCTCCACGCAGACAATCAAAAGGCAGCCCTGGGTGGCCGGATCGGCTGCCCACACGACTGCTGGCTCAGTCACAGAGCTGGCGGGGGCTGCAGGGATTGGGGGATGTGCGGCCCCTGGAAGTTCCAGGATGCCCCACACGCGGGCATGCAGGGCATCCTGGAGAGACCCCCGAGCCCAGGAGGTTGACCGCAGCCTCCCGGTCGGGGGTCTACTCATGATTAGAAACCAAGTTATGTTGTCTCTGAGCACAATGTCCTCTCAGCACATTAACACATCACATCATTTTTAATGGTGAAACAAGAATAGTTTGTATTGTGTGCTGTCTTAGCTCTTTATTCATTTCATTGGTACACTGTGAGAAATTAGTTCTAAAAATCAGAAGATATGGTGAGAAGAGAGTACATGATACATTGATATATACATTGAGAGCCAGCGTGGTGTAGTGGTTAGAGTGCTGGACTAGGACTGGGGAGACCCGAGTTCAAATCCCCATTCAGCCATAAAACTAGCTGGGTCTCTGGGCCAGTCACTTCTCTCTCAGCCTAACCTACTTCACAGGGTTGTTGTGAAAGAGAAACTCAAGTATGTAGT
Organism: Hemicordylus capensis; assembly: GCF_027244095.1. NCBI lineage: Eukaryota > Metazoa > Chordata > Lepidosauria > Squamata > Cordylidae > Hemicordylus > Hemicordylus capensis. The sequence goes on from NC_069657.1 coordinate 219,304,516, forward strand.
ACACCGCTCTGGGCTCCTTGGAGGAAGAGCGGGATATAAATGTAATACTAATCATCATCATCATCATATCCTCCCCACATATTACAGGTCATTTTTGATGAACAAAAACTTATATCTTCTCCTTGTCCAAACTCTCTCCCTGAATTCATTGTATGTGGATACAGATGAACGAATTGTCATATACGCTGGTTTTAAAAAATCAAATTTTGTTTCATGTAGGCAACTCTTCACTTTTTAAGACTTCTCTGAAACATAATAATAAGGCACTGGCCTTAGCCCTCAGTTTGGAGAAAGAAAATTCTCGGAGGCTGAAAAATGAAAAGCTCTTACTACAGAAAGAAGTGGATGAGCTGCACTTGCAGAATGTCTGTCTTCGCCAAAAACTAAATTCACTGGTACATGCTAAAAAAGACTCATACTCATTATGGAAGCTAATAATCTATTAGTATTTTCTATTATCAGTATTCACTAATAATCTATTTGTGAAAATACAAAGCATGGGAATGTAATCTGTTCTCCTTTAAAAATATATCTACATAGAATCAATGCAGTGACCATGACTGAGCTCCAGTCACATACAGCAGCTAGTGTGCATGGGCCCAGAATGGGTTATCTATCTATCTATCTATATCCATCAGCTCCAAAAAATGAACAGAGCCAGTTCTATGGGATCTACTACATTAACACAATAATTTGTGGATAATTTAACATCCAGATGCAACTCTGCATTGGCAGTATGCACAGATCTCTCTTTTTAGATTAGGCAGAAATCTTTTTTACATTTGCTTCTTGGTTCCACTCCAGCTGTGTGTGAACATAGTAATCAGGGCTGTATACGAATAGCCCTCTTACACAACTGATAATCATACCAAGCAGGCTCTACATTTTGCCTAGAAGGAGGGAACAGGGAGGGGAATACTAGAGACTATCCCCTTCTTAAGCAGCGGGAAGGTGCTACTGCCAATTTTCTAACGAAACTACACAGGGCAGGGGCAGTGTTTTGACTCTTGATTGCATTAAATAGTAGTGTTTTTACTTAGACCACCTATTTAATGCGTAACTTTTCAGTGATATAGGAGGCATTGTGCACCATTATTGCATTATGAAGTTTTGTTTGTATTTTTAATAAACAGAATAAAACCCTCAAAGAAATAGAAGCATTCTTGAACAATAACCTTTTAACTGCAATTGAAGTGAGCACTTTTTCTGAGGTATGTTTCTGCTATGTGATCACCATTATATCATCGTCTGAAGGGAGGATGGCTACTATGTGTTCATTTTTTTAAATTGTATTGCCATTAACTATAAATATAGTCATTTGGTGACCTGACCAATATTAATTTTGCTTTGGATTTTCAGAATTTAGCTTTCAAATTACTCTGAGGCCTGTTCAAAATATAGGTCTGAGGACAAGATACATTTTGGTGAAGCAAGACAGTGAAAGTCCTGCACAGTGTTGTTGATATGTGATAATATAATATAATGTCGTATATCCATTAACTTCATATTACATTATATTGCTGTACAAAATAGTTGCTCCTTCTGTAGTAATAAAATGATACCCTGTAAACAAAATTAAGGAAGGGTGTATATGAAAGTATTTTTTAAATTCATAATGGACATTTTATAAATGTTGCTTAGTCTGTGCAAAATATGTCAACTTTTATAAAAAAATTACATTTTGTGAGTAGATATTATCTTGGTCTGTACATGTGTATATTTATGCTTCATACATATTGCCTAGTTGATAGCTGTTCTGCTTATGCTTTGCATTACAAAATGTGCTCATTAATTAATTTCCCCTTAAATCGTCCTAAATTTGTCCAGGCTTTTAAATAGATAAATACACTTTAAAATATCTCCCCCCCACTACTTTTCAACAGCCTATTAAAAAACCTCTTGCATTGGAAGGCGATCTGTGCAACAGTGCCGGTCATCAGACTGTGATTTCTGACCACCCAGTTCGGTAATACTTGAATTTATTTACTATACTAGATAGAAATCAGACTTTGAAACTCCCATTAAAAATGTGCCAAAAGGTTTTATAGATCAGGGCTGTAATCCAACATGCTGCAAAGCCAACAGGTTTCCAATGATGACTGCTTTTGAATTTAATTTTGTACTTTTAAAAAAAGTAATGGTATTCTTCATCCTTACATAATTAACATGCTTAATTAATCATGGTGACAGATGCATACATGGTGGCTTTTGGCTACAATACAGTGCACACTTTGACTGCTTAAACCCCAATGAAGTCAATCAGAATGAAGTAACCTGTGTGTAGGATTACAGCTTTTGTTGACAAAATATACAAGATAGTTTTATTCTTTCTGGTCTGCCACTTGTGTTGACTTTTTATTGAAAAGTTTACAGTTTATACCAATGGATTCCATTCTCAGAGGTCATTAACATAATCAAAAAGTGTGTTCTACCCAGGTTTGGGAGCTGTGTGTGCTCCCAATTTTTGGTTGTGTGGAAGCAAGATAGGAGGAAATAGCCCCTGGTGGAGCAGTGGTAAAACTGCCGCCCTGTAACCAGAAGGTTACAAGTTCAATCCTGACCAGGGGCTCAAGGTTGACTCAGCCTTCCATCCTTCTGAGGTCGGTAAAATGAGTACCCAGAATGTCGGGGGCAATATGCTAAATCATTGTAAACCGCTTAGAGAGCTCTGGCTATAGAGCGGTATATAAATGTAAGTGCTATTGCTATTGCTAAATGCTGGTTAGAAATGATTGTGTGGAAGCAAGATAGGAGGAAAAGCTACCTAGGTTTTCCTCCTACCTTGCTTCCACACAATCACTTCTACCCAGCATTTCCTCCTGTCTTGCTTCTTCATAACCAAAAATTGTGAGCACACACTGCTCCCAAACCCAGGTAGAACACAGCTTTTGACTGTGTGGATGACCTCAAAATCTATTTTGTACTTGAGAATAGGTTTTATACACACGCACACACACTGCGACAGTGCAGTTAAGAAAACATATTGAGCTAAAAGCAGCTTACATTATTAAGGATTAGGACTCAGCTCTTTCTTTCATAATAATTTTTCTTTCAGATCTATTCGACAACATAGCCCTTTTCTTACAGGGCAAGATAGAAAACAACAGAATAACACCTTTGTATGTAAAAGAGATACTCTTTTAAAACAGATGCCTGTATTATCAAAGGAAATTGAAGCAGATCAAATCAATATTGAAGTTTTAGTATCTGAGGAAAATATGCCAAAATCAAGTGACACAAATAAAATAGAAACAGTATTGGTCACAAATACATTTTCAAAAGGTATGCTGTATTTATGGTATTTATTTTTCTGAGATTAATTTTTTAGCAGCCAGATGTAAAATGCAGGAGTCCCTATAGAATAAGAAAAGAAAAATGTTGCACACACTACCATTCTGTACAGACATAAATAATTCAATTACACCAAATTTATTCTTCAGTTATATTTTCAACTATATACTAAACAATTAAACAACTTAGGTGCTTTCACACATTTAAAGCACTGTAGTTGATTAGATAGAAACTTGATCTGTTGCAACTTAATAGTATACAGTAACTTTTGAGGGAAACTACACTAGCAAATTCAAAATTGGTCATTTGAATCAGTGATGCAAAAGATTGCCAAAACCTGTTACATCTGTTCTCAGCACATAAGTATGACTGTAATAAATGTATAGAAAAGCAAAACCTGTTTCCAATTACCCCTGCAGGAAGGTTGAAAAAGTAGTGTTGTCTCAAGCCATTGATAACCCTTTTAGGAGCTGGGGACAAGAGCTCCTTGATCTGACTGCTTCCTTTCTTGCCTTACCCTCTGGATGCACAGACCTTTCAGTACTGTTCTCTGTAGGGGCTGATGGCAAGAGCTGTCTGGCCTGGGCACCTCTTCTGCCTTTCTCTTGGGACAGTGTCTTTTAGTACAGTTCTTTCAGTACCTTACACTTAACAATGTTAACATATATTGCAGATTATGCTCACATACTGGCTAATGTAATGTGCATCTCAGAATGTTTTAACCCACACAAGGGGAAAGGGGCAATTTTCACCAACCCCACCCCCCTTCCTCCTGCTCCCCTCCCCACGCTCCATTAAAATATATACTTGAAGGTTGCAGAGAGAAATGGGGTTCAGTGAAAAACACCCCTTCTTTTTGCAAGGGCAAAATGTTCTTACACACACATGATGTAAGTCAGTATGCGAGCCTATGTGTTTATGGCAGCGGGCAAAATTTGGATACCACTTTGAGGACAGTTATATGACAGGAACACTGAAAGAAATATCAAGACTGAAAATATAGAACACTGAAATATCTAACACTGAAAGAAATAACAAGATATATAAGACATATCATAGCAATGTCAGTATTTCTGTTAAGGTCCACTAACTGGAACTTTATGATCCAGTTATGATCCAGTGAAAGCAGTCTTCAATACTCCCTAACAATATATTTTTAAAAATGAATGGTAATTTTCCTGATTTTGTTTTGTTTTCAGAAAATCAGTCATGCATAGAGCAGATTTCCAGTAGTATCTTTATGCTGGATGTGGATAATGCATCTTCTATACTTGAAAGGCATCCAAGAGCGCATAACAGTAGTCCATTGCCAAGCCATGGCTATGTGACTGAAAGGAAGAAACAAGCAATGTCTTATACATCAAATGTTCAACCTATTGTAAATGACTTTGATAAAAAAGGAAATCAAAACAGCATGTTACATTATAACAACGCCAAAACCCACACTAATAATGAGATAGGACATCAGACAGGCCCAAACAGTGTTTCACACACAGAGTCATCTCAGCAACCTTGTAATGGGCCTGCTCACACAGATAAAACACATTTTATGAATGATCAAAAGCCAGAAGAAACGGTGTATGATACTGAAATGGAGTTGACTGCTAGTGAACTAGGTGAGATACTCACAATTACATCAAAAAGAAAAGATGGAAGTGCTGATCTAGTCAAAGCTGATAAAGTTTCAGCAAATTTGAGAAAGGTTAGATATCCCAATACAGAAAAACATATTAAAGAAAAAGATCACAATAAGCCTAAAATACATAATGAAAATGTTCCAAGTAGTGGAAAGATTAAAAACATCCACACTACTACATCTCAAAAATTTCAAAAGCAAGGGAAAAAGTTGTTTCAAAGAAGAGCTACTCAGGCAATTGAAGTGAACAGCACCAATGATGTTGGAGAAAATTCCATTAATAACAACAAGAATAGCAGACAGATGCACGCAGTAAAACATGTAGACCTAAAGAGTCAGCAAACCACTAATGTTTTACAAAAGGGGGAAAGGAAAGATATTATTTCTGAAACAGCAGACAGTTCAAACAACCAGTCCCCAGAACAAGACAGCAGTAAGAAGCCATTAGAAAGTGTTTGTATTGAAAACTTGTCATCTGCAGAAAGCCACACCTCTGATGTAATGGCTTCAAAGCAGGATTTATTAGATATAAATGTGACCACCAAACAGATAGTGAAAAAGGTTACCTATCGTAATGCTTCCAAAATGAACAAACAAAATGACTGTGGAATAGAAAATGAGAAGCATGCCAGAAGGAATCTGAGAAGACTTGGATCAAAGGAATGCAGACCTGATTGCCAGACAAAACAAGACCCAAAGACAAATATAAAAATGGAGTATAACAACAGAGAAGTTAATTGCAGTTGTGGAACAGCAGCGAGATCTACTAATGCTTCAGGTGTTCCAAACACAAAACAAATCAAGGAAGAATTTTCACAGGGAGATACAAGGCGAATTTTTGCAAAAGCTAGCCGGAAAACATATATTATATATCCAGACTCTCTTAAGCAGAAAAAAACTTCAGAGAAACAAGAAGTACATGAAAACGTTCTATTTAATGATATTACCCATAAGAGAGTTGAAAATATGCAAAGAATTTCTAATATTCAGAATTTTACACCTTTGTGCTCCCTAAAGGAGACTGAGTTTTGTGTTAACACTTTCAATAAAAGGGAAGAATCTACAACAAAGCTAAGCAGAAAGACCTATGTTGTTCGTTCAAGTGATGAAGATAAAAACAAAGAAAAAGTTATTTCTAGCATTACTGAAACACCTATAGGGTTCCATAAAATTCCCCAAAACATCCCAATACTGAAGAGCCCTGAAACCTTGCCAATAACATACCATGAAACAAATGAGCATGCTCTTACCGGGGAAGTGGACATTACTTGTGAAGATTCCTACACTAGAACATCAATTCCAGATTCCGGTATGTGTAGCCCTTCCTAGGTTAGAGATGGAACAATTCATTCTTACCCAAAGGCCAGAGACCCTCCCTAAACTAAATTATATCCATCAAATATAGAAAAGGCATTGGATCCCACTCTGGCTTTGTTAATTTTGTTTTTCGCTTCATTGGATGGGTTTCCCTGGATAATTTTAAGAATGTGTGATGTAAATCCTTGAGGTGTGAGCCCCTGTCCAAGAAACTGGAAGAGATGTGGCTGAATTGTAGGGCTTTACTGGAGATGATTTATCATGAGATATGCTCTGGGTGGTAACTGGAATCATGTAGAACAGTAACAGTTAAAGAGTTTCTGGTATAAGATGCTGTTTATTTGTTCACTGGAGTCCAGAAACATTTAAGCACTGCAGAGAAATGTAGCAGATTTATCTCTAGCATTCCATGACCTCTTGGCTCAGCTGTTTCCAATTTCTTTCTCTATGGCTATATATCTGCCAGCTCAGGATCTGAATGCATGTGATGATGTGAACTCTAGCCAATTAAAGCTTATCATAAACCTGTTAGTCTTTAAGATGTCACAAGACTTTTGGTTTTGCTGCAACAGACGAATATGGATGTCTTCCTAGGATTTTAGGAACATAGGAAGCTTCCATATACCAAGTCAGACAATGAGTCCATCTAGCTCAGTATTGTCTACACAGACTGGCAGCAGCTTCTCCAAGGTTGCAGGCAGACGTTTATCTCAGCGCTATCTTGAAGAAGCTGCCAGGGAGGGAACTTGGAACCTCCTGCATGCAAGCATGCAGATGCTCTTCCCAGAGCAGCTTCATCCCCTAAGGAGAATATCTTACAGTGCTCACATGTAGTCTCCCATTCAAATGCAACCAGGGCAGATCCTGCTTAGCAAAGGGGACAATTCATGCTTGCTACCACAAGACCAGCTCTCCTCCCATTTTATACTTACCATGTATTTGCAATGAGTATCACATATAGTAGCAGGTTTTGCCATAGTAAATATTGTAAAGTGTTAAGAGAGACACATTGGGACATGCACTAAGATGTGACTGGCTGCAGCTCCCTAGTACAAATGCATTGCATGTTTACAGATACATATCTCCACATACTGCAGACTGTAAATCAGCCCTGAATGCTGGGTATGGGCCATCTGCTTTGTATGCAGAAGGTCTCAGGTTGAATCCCTGGCTTTTCCAGATGGAGGGGAGAAAGACTCCTGCCTGAAACCTTGGAGCCGCTGGCAGTCAGTGCAGACAATACTGAGTAAGATGGACCAACGGTTTTGGTATAAAGCAGCTTTCTATGTTCCAATAACCACACATACTGATTCCGTGCCACCAGTTGCATTTCTGAATAGGTTGGGGAAGAAGGCCATTGTGGCTAGGAAGGATTACAGTGGTAGTCCATCAACATCTGGGGACCCAAGTTTGGCGCTCCTGCATTAATTAATGATGTTTTTATCCCATGCTTTCTTAAAAGAGCTCAGGGTGACAAACATGGTTCCCCAGCCCCATTTTATCCTCATAATGTTAGACAGATCAATGGTGACTGTCCTAAGGTCACCCAGGCTTGTGGTCAGGCAGGGATTTGAAGCCATGCCTACATCTGGCACTCTATCCATTACATCACACTGGCTCTCCAGAACACATAAACTGATAGGTGCTTTTTTAAAAGTTAATTAAAGGTTTAGAAAGTATTTGTAATTATTGATTCAAGTTTGTATTCTCAGGGCATAAACCTCTGCAAGATCTAACAAATATCCACATATATTCCTTTCCAAAACCAAAGGAAGATTTAGAAGGCAATTCTACACCCATGGTTAGACGCAGGCGAGCCACCGTTTGCTACAAAGAACCTAGAATAAATAGGTCAGTATTCAATACATGGATTTGTTCCTTTAGCTTTGCAATATTCAAATATGTTTCTAAATGCACTCTATACCATAAATTGCATTTAGATATATATTTTAATACCATAATCTGTTATTATTGTTATTTATCAAATGCATATTTATAATGAAATGATTACGCAGTCATTCAAATAAGAATCCCCAAAGGATCTAAAGCAGGGGCATCTCTACAACTGAACATGGGGGCAGACAAATATGTCTGGGCCCCAGAGTGGGGGTGGGCCCTGTCTGGGCAGCCACTTGCTCTTTGGTCTTGCTCTTGTGCCTCTTTGAAGAAGACGGGGGCAGGGGCCCATCTTCACGTTTTGTCCCAGAGCCTATTCCAACCTTGCTACACTTCCGACCTAGACAAATGTTTCTAAGAGAAAACCCCATGGGATTTTTCAGGATAGTTAACCTGGCATAAAACTGGCACATGCTTCCAATGTGTATATACCCACATACACTAGCCCTGAGCCCATTGATACTTCCACATGCAGATGTGCTGTATAATAGAAGTGCAACAAGCTGCCATGTGAACAGATAATCCAGAATTCAGCAACTGATCACGCAGTAGCTTAGTGCACCTTTTAGGAATCACATGATCTCAGGGTCAAACTTAAGATGTTTACATCATGGTCTTAGATCATGGTCTGAGGAGGTTAGGATTCAGGCTAAGCGCACTTCCCGCCTCCGTCCCCAACACTGATCAGTTCTGTCCAACAGAGCTGCACCATTGATGGTGAGGACACACCAGGGTAATGTTACCCTGTGTATCCCTGACATTTACCAGTGTAGGATCCCCAGATCCAGCAGGTCTCCAAGATCACCTGGCACAGAGAACTTGGAAAAAATCCTAAACTCTCTAGCCACCGTATATTGAACATAAGATGGTGGTCTGAATTAAATGTATTCTATACTCTTCTGGCATGTGAAATAGTCCTGTTTAAAGAGTGTTTCATAAACAAACTGTGCAGCTTTAATGGTTAATATTAGAAACATAGTGAATGTTGACATTTATCAGTACAATGTACATTGTATGACTGCTCAGCAGTTCTCACCTCAGATCCACTGATGATTTTATCCTTTTTGTTTTACAGCAAATTGAGAAGAGGAGATGAGTTCACTGATACAAGATTTCTTAATTCTCCAGTCTTCAAAGTAAAAAAGAGGCAAAGCTTTAAGAGTAAATCAAGATTAATCTAAAGAGGATATACAGAAAAGCTACTAGCTTTATTAAGCACATTTTATGACAATATTGTTTCTTCCTTACTCTGTTTCATTGATTACAGTTTATTGTCCTACACTCTTTTTCCATATTAAAAAAAACACAAAATTAATGAGAAGAGCAAGACTAGAATTACATCTTTAAAATATTTCCATTATTAAACCTTCTTAGTAAGTTTAAACATTTCCAAGAGGACATATTATCTTTTAAAAAGTTAAATTAAAAGTTATATGTTGTAGATTGGATAAAATCAGTCTAAATCTTTTTAAACTGAATAATAAAGATTTCAGAGGAATATGGAGTAGAGATTTCCATTCTTCGGCGGCAGGGCGGGGGGGGGAGCAGTTGTTCTAACAGTTTGAACCTACTCTGGACACAAATAAAGGATTACATCTTATCGGGGGTGACCAAAAGTCAAATAAGACAAAGCTCCTGGATCTTTTAAGAATTCTGTAAAGGAAGTAATTATGGTAGATGCAATTTGTCAAGCAGGAATGAGCAAAGCTGCCTGAGCTGAAATTCCAATTTCTACACAGCTATAGGAGCCCTTTGTTTCTGGACACCTTAATACAACACCTACCACGGCAACTTGTCCAAGGCAAGGAGGGCAGGACAAGGCTGTTTCACTCTGCCTGCTGCTACTGCTAAGAGGAAAAAGGAAAACATGTTGCTGCTGTTCCCAGCATTCCTAAGACCTCACTGGGAGTTTAGAACCTACCCTACACAGGCCTTAAGGTAGGTACAGGGAATTCTGGTCTCTCCTTCTTACCTCCTCTCCATTTCCCCCCCCCCCCCCGCTCTGGGAAAACCTTGGGAATGTGCCATGAAAAGACTTCCTGTTGCAAAGAAGAAGCAGCACTGACTGCTATCAAGGCTTCATCACAGGGAGAGGAGCCAACTTCTAGTGGCAAAACAAGGGAAGAGAAGGTCCCTTCTGCTAGCACTGCAAGGCTCAGGCCCAATCCTGGGCTCTGCATAGCATGTGCAAGATTGTTCTCTTATGAATCAAGTCCCATTGGATTCAGTAGGGCTTACTGTGAGGGAAGTTAGAACTGCATGGTTTTCCCAGAGCAGAGAGGAGGTCAGAAGGAGAGATCATAATTCCCTCTAGCTTGAATGCTTTCACATGTGAGCAGGGATGGCTCCAAGGCGTGGTGGGCACTGGATCCTCCCCCCGCCCCCCCCCCAATATTTCCCACTTCCCCGTCCACCACCAGACTGGAACTTTACAGCAAAGTGTAGACAATACAGTCATAGTATCTGACGGTCCTATCGCTCCAATTATTTTAAAAGGCCTCTGTTCAAAGAAACTTCATTCCATCAATCCTCTATCCCAGAACAAGCTGCAGAAATCAGTGCAGCCAGGTAGGGAGGAGACTCATTGAAGCTCTTCACACGATCTGTGCGAAGAGCATTGGGCGGGTCTGCGAGGAGTGCAAGTTAGCCTGACCCTCCCAACAGACGATCTCTTGCCATTCCCTGGGTGGGCAAATTGTCCTCCCAGACGAGCGGCAGCTCTCCTGCAGGCCGCCTGTAGCTCGCCAGCCGCTCTGGGAGTCGGGTGCAAGCCCCCCCCCCCGAGTCTTAATATTTATTTATTCATTCATTCATTTAATACATTTCTATACCGCCCCAAATGCAAGTTCTCTGGGCAGTTGACAAAACAATAAAAAGCCAATAAAAGATTAAAACAGTCCAGATAATGCGCACGTAAGTGCGCGGAGCATTACTAGAAGCCTCCTGCCGCCGAGTGTGTCCGCCAAGCAACTGCAGCAGACACACAATCACTTAACCTGGTTTTGGGGCACACTCACGTCCAAAACCTGGGTTAAGTGGGGGGCTACTCAAGCAGGCGCGCCGCCGCCAGGAGCCACGCAGTTCCTGGAGGTTCTCATGCACAGCGAAAACCGGGCTGGGCTTCCCTAGCTGCTCATGAGAATAGCTTCATCAATCACCTTACTTCTCGAAGCATTTCAAGTATAGCCAAAAAATCCACTCCCCTAATCACATTCTTTGCTAACCCTTTGCTAACCCTGACTAGTTTTCCTAGAGCTGTTCCTGCACGAGAGGCTTAAACAGATTTTTTCTTAAATCAGACAAATATAAAACTTACACTGACAGACAGCTTCCCTCCCATATTTTTTCCAGCATTTGTATATGTGGTACAATGATGGAGGCAACCTTTTAGCATCACATGTGAAAGCCCTTCCTTTGTGCCAAAGTATTTTCAACTGCTATGTTACATTGAGAAAGAAAATACTCAAATCAGCCTTGATCGGGAACCACCCTTAGCAACTGAAAAATGTTTTTTTTTTCCCAAATAGCAATCAAATATGATGAAAATTGAGGAAATGGTCTAGGTTTCATCTTGCCTAATTCTTCTTTGTATTTGATTAACATTGGCTTATGAAGCATTGGGCAAGGACTCAAGAAGTGATATCTCAAAAAATACTTGCTGCTTGCTAGGATGAACACCCAGGCTAAGTGGTGGGCCCCCAAGGTGGGCAGAGAGTGGCAACCAGCTGTTCGGCAGGCATGGAGTAGAGAGAGGGTGTCCCCATGCATCTTTGCTTCCCACGGTGTCATCTAGGTTACAGGAGATGGTTCCTAACTGCAGCAAGCAGCACTGAAAAATCTGTGGTTTCTTTCTACTATGTATGTATTCAGAATGCATTTGTTCTCCATTTTTGTGGAGAAGCTAGTCTCTGCTTTACCCATGACTTATATAGATTTATTTATTTTTACATGTATAGCCTGTGCTTCCTCAAAATAACACAGAATGGTGCACATTAGGGATGTGAACAAATCGGTTTTTTCTATTCAATTTGTGCCCAAATTGAATCACCCCAGATTTGTTTTGTGTCTGAATCTGTCCCCCCAAATCACCCCAGATTCGATTTAGATTTTATTCAGATTCAGATCGATTTGGACCACTTATAAAGGTCCTAATGGCACCAAATTTGGGTGGTGGGTAGGTCGCCATGGGTGCCACCTATCACCCAAATTTCAAGGCAGTGGGGCACTGCCTTGAAATTTGATTTTTAATTATTTTTCTTGTAGTTTTTACTGATTTTGCATATATCCACCATAGGAAATAATGGGGATTCAAAGTCACCCTACCCTAACCCAAACATGGACCCCCAGCTTTAATTAAAAAACAACAACAAACAAAAACTGCTAAGCTCTAGCCCTCGTAGAAGAGTAGTTATGGAGCAAAATGTGCGGTCACTATTTTGCAAGTGTTTTTATTATTTAGTGTATAACTTTTCCTCATTATGATTCCCTATGAGGATTCATTATACACCTTCATTAGTCTGCTTTCCAGTAGGCTTATGATGTCACCTGGCATTCTCTGTGAGTGTCCATCCGTGTGTGTGTGTGTGTGTGTGTGTGTATGTATGTGTGTCCACTCCCCTCAACTTTGCAACACCTTGACCAATATGAGCCAAATTGGGTACAGTTGTAGGGGACACAAAGGGAAACCTAAATGGTGTAGTTTGTGATTATGTCATTCACCCAAGATGGCAGACGCATAACAGTTTTGAGGCACAAGTGGGCTAACTTGTGAACCGCCTAACCAATTTGAACCGAATGTGCTACAGCTGTTGGGACACATAGGGATGCTCATTAGTGTTGTGTGTGACGATGTAATCCACTCCAATTCAAGCTGGCAGCCACATGAAAATCAGAGGTGCAAGCGGGCTAATTTGTGGACTGTCTAACCAATTTAAACCAAATGAGGTATAGCTGCAGTGAGTGGCACATGGGGACACCTCAACGGCATAGTTTGTGATGATGTCATCCACACCAATTCAAGATGGCAGATGCGTAAGGTTTTGAGGCGCAAGTGGGCTAACTTGTGAACTGCTTAACTGATTTGAACCAAATTTGCTATAGCTGTAGGGACACATAGGGATACCCTAATGGCATGGTGTGTCTGAGATCTGGGGAAAATAAAAAGAGCAATCCAAATCTTGAAGCAATTCGAATCGAATCTGGCATGATTATATTTGGACCCAGATCTAGCCAATGGACCACAGGGGCAATTTGTTCTGTATCCAAATTGCCCAAATCAGCTAGATTTGGGTACAAATCGATTTGTACCTGAATCGTTGCACATCTCTAGTGCACATGGTTACATTTATCTACCCAATAGCCCTATGAGGAAAGTTATGCTGAGAGATAAATGACTGTCCCAGAGTCACCCTGTGAGTTTTTATGGCTGAATGGGGATTTGAACCTGGATTTCCCAGCACACTAACCACTCTACCACTCTGGCTCAGAGTTCTTTCTTCTTGTTGTTATTTATTAGTAGTTGTATTCATTTTTGAAATAATCAGGCAAACAAAGCTGCTGCTCTGGTGATTTTAGAATGCATTTATTCTCCACAGAAGCAGCCTTTTGTAGTTGGTCTGTACTTTATTTGTGGCTTGTACAGTTCCTTTCCTGTGTGCACACTTGTGTTTGAACCTGCCATGTTAGATACAAATCTACACACTACTGTAGTCCTGTTAAGCTCTATAAAGCAAATGATGTTTTCCATATTTCTCTGTATTTCTGCTGATGAGCAACTGAGATCTGTGTGCTTGTCTGTGTGTTTGTATTTTGATCCCGCTCGGCTACAAATCTGCACTTTGCCAGTTACTAAGGCACCTGCCTAGTTCTGGCTACCCCTCCACAGCTGCCCACAATTGGATCCACCTCTCACTACCTGTGGCTCCACCCATCACCTGCCCTGCCTAGTGCCCCACCACCACCAGTCCCAGGAACCACCAGCCACCATTGATCTAGTAGCTTTTCATTAAGATCCACAAGTGATCTATAAGCAGACTTACAACTAATAATAACAACTAGCTGACCCAGGTGCAGAGCATGTGTGCCCTTAGTTCTCCCTTCCTCCCCCTCCATTTCAGGGCTCAGCCAGTTCTCCTCCCATCCCTTCAGCCAGTCTCCATCGCCGCCCTCTCCGCCAGCAGATCTCATCCTCCTTGCGGAAGCCGCCGGCCCTGTTTTCGCTGCCTGCTTAGCCACTCACGGAGGTACCTCCTCTTCCTCCTCAACCTCCCTCCCGCCCCTCCACCGCCAGCTCTCATCCTCCTTGTGAGGAGTCTGGTGGCTGCTCATGAACTCTTGCAAGAGCTTCCATACACGGGATTAGCCACGGGTACACCTTAGAGAATTATATATTATTACTCCTGTGTTGAAAGAACTACACTGGCTGCCGATACATTTCTGGACAAAATACAAGGTGTTGGTCATTATCTAGAAAGTCCTAAACAGCTTAGGCCCTGGGTATTTAAGAGAACGTCTTCTTCACCATGAGCCCCACCGCCTGTTAAGCTCATCCAGAGAGGTTCACCGGTGGTGGCTGCCAATTCCTTTACCGGCTACTCAGGAACGGCCTTCACCATTGCAGCCCCTGGACTTTGGAATGCACTCCCTGTTGAAATAAGAGCCCCGCCCCCCCCGCCATCTCTGGCAACTTTTAAAAAGGCACTGGAGACACACTTATTCACCCAGACTTTTAATTAGATCTATGGTTTTAAATTTTAATGTTGGTTTTAAATAATTTTAATGTTTAAATGGTTTTAATTGTTTAACTGGTTTAGTTTAAATTTTAATTAATTGATTTTAATTGCATTAATTTTGTTGTAAACTGCCCTGAGCCATGTTTGGAAGGGCGGTATATCAAATAAAATTAAGTAAGTAAGTAAGTAAAGATAATGTCACAGTAGAAGTACAGAAAAGTCAGTGCCACTCTTGCATTCTGATTCTCTACATAAGGGAAGGTGTTAGATAGTAGCCTTGCTTTAACCCCCCCCCCACACCACCACCACACATGCATCGGGACCGCTGTGCTAGCTGGGGGGAATGTTATCCTCTCTATTGGGTACTCAGTGGTAGAGCAGGTATGGGGAAGGGGGCGGGGGTGGTGGAGTGGCAGTGATCCATCGGAATAACATCTCACCAGGCTCCCTGTGAGACAACTGGTCCATATCAAGTGTGTGTATTTTAGCCTGTGGAAGGACTGGATAGATTGGGGATTCTATTGGTGTACCAACCACCCTGTTGCCAAACTGAGTCCCTAACTGAGCTGACAGAGCTGGTTGCAGAGGTGGTGTTGGAGTCGACCAGGCTTTTAGTGTTGGGTGACTTCAATGTTCACTTTGGGGCTGGCTTGTCTGGTGTGGCTCAGGAGTTCATAGCAGCCATGACAACTATGGGCCTATCCCAATTGGTCATAAGGCTAATACACACTGCTGGTAACACTCTCAATTCAGTCTTTTGCTCAGATCAGGGTGGTGTTCCGTGGATGGAGACTCCTAGTGTCTCTATTGTCGTTGATGGATCACTATCTGGTTAAGGTTGGTCTCATGGCCACAACCACCTCTTCAGGGTTGCAGGACTTATTAGGATGGTCCACCCAAGAAGGCTGTTGGATCCTATAGGATTCCAAGAGGTCTTGCAGGGTTTTAGGATTGGTTCTGCTGGTGATTCTGTTGATGCCCTGGTGGAAACCTGGAATAGGGAGCTTACCAGGGCAGTACACATTATTGCCCCTAAGTGCCTTCTCCATTCTGCTTCAAAATGAGCTCCATGGTATACTGAACAGCTACGGGAGCTGAAGTAGCAAGGGAGAAGGCTAGAGTGTAAGAGGAGGAAGACTCGACTTGAATCCGATAAGACACTGCACAAAGCCCATTTGAAGGCTTATTCTGTGGCAATATGTGCAGCAAAGAACATAATTCTATTCTGCATGTATTATATCCACAAGTTCATGTCCCGTGGAGTTGTTCAGAGTTGTGAAGGGATCGACTCAGGTTTTCTCTTCTCTGAACGTAGATCTGGATTTTTCATCATTCTACTATGCCTTTAACCTTTTTTGTGTGGATCAAATATCTCACATTCAAGCCTTGGACTCCACAGTTATGGCAGGGTCAACTGCAGTATCCAGTATCTCCTCTGGTTCAATTAGAATGGATCAGTTTCCATTTGAGACTCTTGAGGATGTGGACAAACTCCTTGGAGGTGTTGGGCCTATCACTTGTCCTTTGGATCCATTCCCAATGTGGCTTATAACATCTAGCAGGGAGGTTGTTAGAGATGGTCTAGTTGACATCATAAATGCCTCACTGAGGGCAGGATGCCTCCATGTTTGAAGGAGGCAATTGTGAGACCTTTGCTTAAGATGCCTGCCCCAGACCCTTCAGTGATGGATATAGGCCAGTCTGTTCCTTGAGGATAGTGATCTCAGAACTGTGGTGCACTCTCTGGTAACCTCTAGGCTTGACTACTGCAATGTGCTCTATGTGGGGCTGCTTTTGTATGTCGTTCAGAAACTTCAGTTGGTTCAAAATACAGCAGCTAGACTGATCTCTGGGGTGTCTCGGAGAGACCATATTATGTCTGTTTTAAAGCCACTGCATTGGCTGCCAATAGGTTTCCAGGCAAAATACAAAGTGCTGGTAATTCTCTTTAAAGCCCTAAATGGCTTAGGACTGGGTTACCTGGGAGAACACCTTCTTCTGCATGATCCCCACTGCACATTCAGATAATCAAGAGCGGCCCATCTGTATATATCAGCTGGCAGTGACTGTAGAGCAGGCCTTCTCTTTAGTTGCTCCTGGGATGTGGAATGCGCTCCCTATAAACATTTATGGTTTAACATCTTTACCAGCCTTCAAAAGAGCCCTTAAGACTATTTTTTTAGCCAGGGTTTTAGTAATAATTCTGAGTTTAAAATTTTTAAAACTAGAGATGTACATATCAGGTGGTATAAAAATATGACAAAAACAAACAAATGCTGTTAAATAATTAAAAAAATATTTTTAATTGCTGTAATTTCTGAATGTGGTAGATTTTTTAAAAAAACCTTGTTTTAATAGCTGGCCTTGTTAGTCTTTGTGAACCACCTGGAGCGTCAGGTGGTATATACATTAAATAAATAAATACTAAAAATAAATAAAACAAAAAGACAACTATATCTGAGAATTAAGCCCTGCTGCATTGCTTCCCAGGCCCCATACCCAAGGATTCATCCATGCCAGCCAGCCTCTATTCCTATGGCAAAAGTTGGACATGGCCTCTAAGCATGTACAAAGTTCATTTCTCACACTAATTGATCCTTGAACTTGAGCTCAAAAGGCTTTTCTCCTTCCCGACTCCGAGAGCCCACCACTCTCCTCCAGCAGGAGGAGGACTGACTCGCTGAAATGCCAAAGCCACGCCTCCCTCTTCAGTCGCCTGCCTCTAATGGGGATCCGGTCAGCTCCTCCCTTTCCCAAGACCTGTTGCTGCTGCCCTCCGAATTTAGTCCCTCTGTGGTGCCCGACTTCCTCCTCCTACTTCTTAAATGGCTGTCAGCACATTAGCAGCCGCGGCTGGAGAAGCGCGAGCAGGGATGGCTTCAGATGAGCTGGTTTTCTACGTGAATGGCAAAAGGGTAAGTGAGGATCAAGCTTCCCTAGCACGCGGCATAATGATCTAGGGAGGATCTTCTCTTCCAGAGGGGCAGACGGCCGGGTGGCAGGAAGGGGGAAATCCGGACTCCGCTTGAGATCCAGTGGGAGGCAAACAGCCCCCCCCCCCGCAACAAGGCTCCTGGATTCTACGCGCTACGTTATTTTGTAATAAACACAAATCTTTTTCTCTGCGTCGCGACGGAGATTAGAGCTGCGATTGCCAAACCACGGAGAGTGTGCATTTACGGTGGCTTGCCGCGTACTCCTGGGCATGTTTACGCAAAAGAGAATCCCACTGACTGCAAGAGGAGTTGCTCTCAAGTAACAGAATTGCAGCCTGTCCGACATGATCAGAAGTCAGTCTCTCTTCTTCGTCATGCATCCTGGCTTCTGACATAATATAGTATGTTGGTGTATTGTTGCCTGCAGCCTCCGCTCCGGCCCCTGTTGCTGGGGTTGTGTTGCAGCTCGCGCTAGCACGGGCTTGGCGACCTTTGTCACATTTTGCCCCGCACTGTGGCGAGGTTGTTTCCAGAACAAGTTCACACTAGTCTTGCTTTTATGTGGAGGTAATTGCAACAGGTATCATTGGTTTGTGCCTGTGACATCATCACTAGTGTGTGTCACGCTAGGGCTCTTGCTATTTTCTTAACTTTTAACTTTTGCAGTTTTAATTTCCCGTTTCTAAATAAGGAGAGCTGGTCTTGTAGCAGGCATGAATTATCCCCTTTGCTAAGCAGGGTCTACTTGTGAGCACTGTAAGATATAACTCCTTAGGGGATGGGGCTACACTGGGAAGAGCACCTGCATGCTTGCTGCATGCAGAAGGTTCCAAGTTGCCTGGCATCTTCAAGATAGGGCTGAGAGAGAGATTCCTGCCTGCAACCTTGGAGAAGCCGCTGCCAATCTGTGTAGACAATACTGAGCTAGATGGACCAATGGTCTGACTCCGTATATGGCAGCTTCCTATGTTGCTATCTGTATTGCATTGCACTTGAGTCAGTGAGGCTTCTGAGTAGGAAACTCTGTATTCACCTCTGAACCAGCCCATGAGCAATATTTAGAACAAAATGGGCTCCAAGAGCACTTCTGAAGGAATTCTCTTGTCTGCTTCTGTCCCTTTATTTTGGCCGTGTGGATCTCCTTGAAGGAGTGCTGGACTAGGACCAGGGAGACCCGAGTTCAAATCCCCATTCAGCCATGATACTAGCTGGGTGACTCTGGGCCAGTCATTTCTCTCTCAGCCTAACCTACTTCACAGGGTTGTTGTGAGGAGAAACTCAAGTATGTAGTACACTACTCTGTGCTCCTTGGAGGAAGAGTGGGATATAAATGTAATAAATGTAATAAATAAATAAATAAAACTGGGCAGATGTGTGTTACCATGTAGACAAAGTGAGCAGGATGTACCTTACAATGGCTCCCCTTTGAGCTGATCAAATATGCAGACATAACCAAAGAGTCTATTCCTGTCTTGACCCACTATGGAAGATTTATCATTTATGTCACAGAGAAAACTGTTCTTACATTGCCTGATCACCTGGTGCCTGGAGGAAGAAGATGCTTGATTCCTTACATCTTGTGTTTCACTCCTTGCTGCAGATAGTGGAAGAGAAGGCAGATCCTGAGCAGATGCTGCTGCCATATCTGAGGAAGAGCCATATCCTTTTCTTGTGGGTCTATTATTTAGGGTATTATAAATGTTTACTGAAGCCACCTAATGGCGCAGCGTGGAAATGACTTGATTATCAAGCCAGAGGTTGCCGGTTCGAATCCCCGCTGGTGAAACAGCTATATTGGGCAGCTGTGATATAGGAAGATGCTGAAAAGCATCATCTCATATTGTGTGGGAGAAGGCAATGGTAAACCCCTCCTGTATTCTACCAAAAGACAACCACAAGGCTCTGTGGGCTCCAGGAGTCCGACTTGAAGGCACACTGTACCTTTACCTGTAAAGGTTTACCTAGCAATGTTTCTTACTGCAAGCAGCTCCAGTCAGTGGAAGCCCAGAGTCTACACACACATACACGGGCCAAACTGTACATAATTGATCTGGATTGGTTTTTAAAACTGAAATGCAGCCTGTCTGTGTGTGTACAAATTTGTTTGCACAAGCAATTCTGAGGAGCCTTTCCCCATGGTCTGTGTTTGTGATCAAAATCCTCCTCCCAAAGTGACACTTTCTCTCCTAGTTGCTTTCCAGACAAGCTGTTGGAACAGCAGCAAAATGCCTCCGTTCAGGCAAGTCGCATTTGGGATGTAAACAGCAGGGGAGCAGTCTTGCAGAAACTAACAATCCAAAAAAACAGCAACTTGTCCACGCCGGATGTATGACGTCCTTGCTCTATATCGCAGCGATTAAATTCGCAACAAGGCACTGGAAATGTGAACGGCACCCTGCTGTCTGAGTAAGGACTGCGGTGTCACGATGCAGGATGTGTGGAAGCACACTTCTGACATACAATGTGACCCCGTTGTAGGGTCTAGTCTGGAAAGCACCCTACAGAGGAAAAAATATCCCTAATTGAAAGAGATGCTGGTTTCAGCTGAGCACTGTCAGCTTCAGGTGCCTGTAATTTGTGCCATTTAAAAGAAAACAAGATAAAAGGTGAGGCTTGGTAGTTCTTAGGGCAGTTGTGGGCCCGTGACATTTTGCTGCCTCAGGTGGTCCTCTCCCTCCCCTTCTTCTTCTTTCCTATTGAAATCAATCCTCAATTCTTTTCTCCTTTTAAATCTCTTACTATAAGGAGGGAGGGAGGGAGGGAGACGGATGGACAGACAGACAGACACGGTTTCACTTTCCTTCTTCTGTAGACTCTTCCTGGAGAGGGTGCTGAGTGGGTGGCTGTGCCGCCCCTGAGAACTGTTCCACCGTCTGCTGCCTGAAGCAGCCTGCTTCCTCCTGCTTCATGGTAGGGCCAGTCCTGTTTATGGGGGGATCTAGTTCAGGAGTTCTTAATCTTTTCGCACCTGCAGACCTCACAGATCTTCAAGTATTACCAATGGACTCCCGCCCTATTTACATAATTAATTAATTAAATTCACATTTTTTTCATGCAAGCGTTTTGACTAGACCTGTGCTTTTAAATTGTTTTAAGGATTTAATGTCTGTTTTAATTTGCTGAGATGGAAGTTTGGGGCAGTGTACAAATATAATAAATATATAGATCAGTATATTTTCATAAGGCTCAAGTAAAAATTAGAAGGAAGAAAACAAGCACTCAGGATAGTTATTTTCAAGACATTTATTCTGGCTCACTAGCAAGCAAATTAAATTGAGTGTGGCAATGGTTTTCCACGGACCACCTGAACCTACCCCATGGACCCCTAGGATGTCAACCCCAAGTTAAGAACCCCTATTCTAGTTCATCTTTGCTTACCTCCTATAGTCCCATGGAGACCAAACACTGATGGGTTATTGCAGTGTGTGTGTGTGTGTGTGTGTGTACACACACACACACACTTAAGTAATTTTAAATCCAGATTTTGGTGCTTAATTCATTTGTGAATGCAGCATTACATTTAAGTGGCTCTGTAAATTTTCTTTGTAAAATTTGAAGTCCGTAGCTGTAGGAAATCTGGGTTACCAAACTGATAATGGTCAAGCTGTGAAATAGCCAGTAGGACAAAAGGAAATGCTAGGAAGACTTGAGGACATGACGTAGCTTCTAAAAAAAAAAAAGAGCCCAAATGTTCTATGGGAGTACATGAAGTCTGAACTGAGAAGTCTAAAAGCTGAAGCACTAAGGCCCAGGCAGCTTGAAAAGCAGTATTGCTCTAGCTTATTCTTGTGCGTCCAGTACAGTATGAGCACACACAGATGGCTCCAATAAGAAGGAAACCTTTTCTCCTTAACTGGAGCTCTTTCAGTCCGTCTCACAGGTACCAAGTCTGGCTGTGGTGGAGGTGGCTGTGGTGCATGCACTGTGATGATATCAAGATATGAGCCAGTTACTAAGAAGATCGTGTATCCTTATGAGAACTGCTTAAGGATGTAAACTGCATGTTGCAATTCCTCTCTTTCTGGGATGATGGGTTTTGTTTGCAAAGTGACTCTGTAGCTGTGCCATTCTATCTGTCTGTCAGACAGTTTGCAGTGCTGCATCATGCATGCTCTAGCATGAAGAAGCAACAGAAGCCAGGCTGGGCTATGTTGAGAAAAACAGGCTTAATGCTTCAAGACAGGGGTCGCCGAGGTTTAGCCCTCTCCTCCAGGCTGTCCTGGAAAGCAGGCCGTTACTTTTCTCCCATATCAGTCAATGGTGTTCTTTTGGCCCAGTAGGTAAGTAAAGCATTGCTCTGAGGGGCACCATAGCAGTGAGGACAAAACCTGACACTGCTGGCCCAGCCCCACTGACAGGAATTTCCGAGGGAAGTGATGTCTCTCCCTGTACAGAAATGTGTAGCATTCCTCCCTCTGCCCCCAGCTCCTTGGAGTATACAAGCCCTTCTTCCACACACCACCCATTAAAGAGGCATGTTGATCACCCTATGAATGATAAACAGTAATTGATATGCTATGTGTGCTGTAGATGAGGGTTCATGCAGCCATTTTATGAACAAACCCATGTAAAATGTCTCCTTCTCCAATATACAGGTGAAACTTGGAAAATTAGAATATCGTGCAAAAGTCAATTAATTCCAGTAATGCAAATTAAAAGGTGAAACTGATATATGAGACAGACACATTACATGCAAAGCGAGATAAGTCAAGCCTTAATTTGTTATAATTGTGATGATCATGGCGTACAGCTCATGAAAACCCCAAATCCACAATCCCAGAAAATTAGAATATTACATGGAACCAAGAAGACAAGGATTGTAGAATAGAACAATATCGGACCTCTGAAAAATATAAGCATGCATATCTATTCAGTACTTGGTTTGGGCCCCTTTTGCAGCAATTACTGCCTCAATGCGGCGTGGCATGGATGCTATCAGCCTGTGGCACTGATGAGGTGTTATGGAAGACCAGGATGCTTCATTAGCGGCCTTCAGCTCTTCTACATTGTTTGGTCTCATGTCTCTCATCCTTCTCTCAGCAATGCCCCATAGATTCTCTATGGGGTCAGGTCAGGTGAGTTTGCTGGCCAATCAAGCACAGTACACTGTATACTTTTCAGAGGTCCGATATTGTTCTATTCTACAATCCTTGTCTTCTTGGTTCCATGTAATATTCTAATTTTCTGGGATTGTGGATTTGGGGTTTTCATGAGCTGTACGCCATGATCATCACAATTATAACAAATTAAGGCTTGACTTATCTCACTTTGCATGTAATGCGTCTGTCTCATATCAGTTTCACCTTTTAATTTGCATTACTGAAATTAATGGACTTTTGCACGATATTCTAATTTTCCGAGTTTCACCTGTATGTTCTTGGCTGCCACTTCGAATATCTTGTGACCTTTCCTTTCCTTGCTTTGCCTTTCCTTTCCTTTCCTGAACACTATATATGGAAGTGAAATATTTCAAAGATTTAGGCATTTGGGAAAGACTTGCTGTTTTCCAACTCATTGAGAGGCTTTGGTCATCACAAACATGTCTGAGATGATCAACATTTAAATACAAATGCCAATTTTCTCCACACTTCTGCCACTAATATATTTATAATTATACAGATAAATACTGTGATGTATACTATGGCAAATATATTCTCCTTTACTATCCAAGTCATTATTCAGCCAATGCATGCTTGATTCCCATATGTTCATTATATGGTACTGCAGTTATCACTGTGGAAGGAATTGGAACTACCAAAACCAGGATTCATCCCGTTCAGGTAAATACATGCCATCGCATCTAAAATGATTTTTCTTGGCTCCCTGTGCATTTCAATCACCACCAGCCATGCTGAGATGATTCACTGTGGAGTACAATCCAACCTTTGATCATGCACATAGAGTAAGATGCAGCTGAAGTCCACATTCAGCTCCTAGAGGCAGGACACATATGGGAACCCCACCCTATTCCAGTTGTATCACAGCTGTTCTACTAATATAGCAGGCCATGGCATGCCAGTGGCAGGATTCCCACCAAGCCAAAAAGGGATCCAGTCTTGCAGGCTACTTCAGTCTGGCTGCATAGAAGCTCCAGCTGCTAATATCTGAAGAAATAAAGCACTGTGTTTGGGACAATGATGCACTGAGGGCAAAGCCCATATCAGCTCTGTCAGTGGGGGTGGTCAAGCCTTTATTACTGTGGAGCCCCTGCAATGTACAGGCCTTGTGCGTGTGTGTGCGCACGCACACACACACACACACGGCAGCCATTTTGTTGGTTTTATCAGTGTGATGGCCAATGTATTTATTTTATCTTTAGGGGTTTGGTTAGAATGTTTGTTTGGTCAGAACATCGGTGGGTGATCTGAATGCTGTTTCTGTGGCTTATGGATTTTAGCTCTTTGTGGTTTTACTGCTGACTTCTAAAAATGGTTTTAGTCATTCAAGTGACTAGCACTGAGAAATAGTTTTTGTGAGCTGCCTTGCAGTGGATCTTTGGATTTGAAAGGCTAGATCTAAGGAAGTAAATGAATAAGTTGAGTCCAGAGTATGAGATAGGGCTACTCTGGGGTGCCCGGCAGTGCCTCGGCAGCCCTCGTAGGCTTGGACTTTGCCCTGGGTCTGCTGACCTGGTCAGCTGGCAATAAACAACGCTGACAAGCGAGAGTGTGGACCTGATTATGCCACAGCCAGACCCACAGGCCCCCCTGCGTCTGCCAGGCATGCCACAAACTCCTGCTGCCTGTGTTATTGAGGAAGCCATGCTAGCCACCCTGTTTTTTAATAGCCATCCCATACTGTTATATGTCTTGCCACTACAACGTATTTCGTTAGGATTAGGTGCCAATGTTGGAAACACTAAGCCAAGTCTGTATGGCAAACTTGATAGATAATAAGAATGGTATAACTCTGTCAATTACATGTTCTGCTCAGAGGAGTGCTTTGAGAAAGATCTGAATAAGGGAATTTAGTTATCCTGCAGCAGGTTTTACATTGTCCCAGGAACGGATTGCGAAAAGTCATGGTTCTCAGTGTGGCTTCTGCACTCCTGGCATGGTGATGTCCATCTACGCTTTACTGCGCAACCAGCCGGAACCCACGTCAGAACAGATAACTGAAGCTCTGGCTGGTAAGTGTTGTTCTGGCGAGCAAAAAGCTGAGAAGCGAAATCCATTGCTGGGACCTCATTTGCTTAGAAGAAATAACCTCGCTTATTTTCTCATTTAACTAGGCAATTTATGCCGCTGCACTGGCTACAGGCCTATTATCGATGGCTGTAATACTTTCTGCAAGGTAGGGGTGTGTGGGAGAAGGAGAGGGGTGGGGGCAGGGGGTGGTATGATAAAAAGAATAATGTGTGGGTGTACAATGCCTATTTGTTTTAGATGTGCCGTGGTGATTTTCAATACTGGGGAAAGGCCAGAACTTATTTTAGTGGGTGAGAACAGTGCCTTGGGTCTTAGGGCTGTTCCTCAAATGGGCCCAGCCTTGGAAGAGGGCATTGAGGGAGACAGGCTGCGGCTGCGGCTGCTTTAAGGGAGAAGCGTAGACGTTCCCATGCACAGACAGTGCAGTTATTCATGCCCATCTTGATACCCGTCATTGAGTCTTTCATGGTAATCTGAGGGGACATGCGACTAATCTGAATTTGTTATAAAAATTGTTATGGAACTTGCTTCACAGGGAGCTTTTAGTCTTAACCAGAGATCCAAATTTCCATCAACGATGTTCCATTGTGAAAAGTTCACTTGGTCTTCTTATTTCTGTGTAATTTTACTCCCCCTGCTACAGTTTTACATTGCGGTGGATTCCACTGCCATTTATGAATACAAAACGGATTGCCAGTGCTTGCCAACTTAGGTTTTATTGAATGTAGACCGAACTGTCGGTGTTCCATATGGGGATGGCCCAAGACATTCTGTTGCCTGAGGTGAAGGGCAGTATGACTCTGCACCCGCCCGCCCACTCTCACAGTCTGCAGTGGGTGCTTAGCATTCTCAGGTCATGCTGTGGAGGCAGAGATGGTGGCATGGGACCACTCTCACTTTATGTCATCAAGCCAGGCAGTGGTGGCAGGGACATTCCTAGCTCTAGTTGGGGTGAGAGAGAAGTGGTGGGCCTTGGTGGGGCAAGGAGGGGGAGATCAACAGCATGCCTCTGCATTTGAAATTGAGTTACTGTATTTTGGTACAAAACATGGACTTTCCCCCCTAGCATAGAACCAGGGACAGCCCTTCCGTGAGGCAGGGGGAGGCAGTTGCCTCTGGCACAGGGGCAGGAAGGGGTGCGGGGGACAGGAAGTGCCAGCCCACCACCACCACCGCAGGTGCCACCCTGCTGTCCACTGCAGCAACCTTCAGTGGATGGCAGGGTGGTGCCTATGGAGGTGGGGCACTTACTGTCCCCTGCGCCCCTCCCTGCCCCTGTGCCTGAGACGACGGCCTCATGGAAGGCACATCCCTGGTTTTGTACGGGGCGGGAGTATTTTGCACCCAAATAACTCCAACTCTGAATTCTGTGACCTGTTTAAGCATATTTGGGTGTTGCTTTTTAGTTAGCATACTTTATTCTGCATTTCTTTGGCAGGGGGAGGAACAAAGAGTGATGCATGGTGCTGCTGCCAGCCAGTGAAACCCTGCTCACTCACCTCTCTACCTCTTTTAAGATGTAACCAGGCATTGCTTAAACCACTTTCAGGTGTGTCTTCATTCTCATAGGGGCTAGGCAGACATAGGAAGCTGCCTTCTCTTGAGTCAAACCATTGGTCCATCTGGATCAGTATGGTCTGCACGGACTGACACTGGCTCTCCAAGGTTCCAGGCAGGAGTCTTTCCCAGCCCCACTTGCCTGTTAGTGAACCTGGGATCTTCTGCATGCGCAACATGTGATTTACCACTGAGCTGCAGCCCCATGCTTACAACACCCAGTGTCAACAATTAACAAGACATTTCCAATGTCAGCAATCCAGCCAAAGTGAAGCATTTTTAAAGCCCCGTCAGTTTCTGTACACATGCTTAAATTTTTGCCAGCAACACCCATGGGCCTTGTAAGTGCTTAACTTTGGGTGGCTGAATTGTGCTCTTGATTTTAAAGAAAGGCAGAAGATGGAGGTGCTTGTGATGCTGAATTCTGTGCAGTGCCAGATTTGCACCTGCATAGTATGGTCACAGAGACATGCAATGCACACATCCTGGAATGCATGTTTGATATCTGTCCTGCAAAGAGCTCAGTCCAAGCCCTTCTCATATCATTGGAAGTCTTCCCAACTTTTTATTAATGCCCTCAAGGCTGTAATGATAATAAAGGGGTTTTATTTTTCAGGAATCATTTTGTTGCCAAAGTCGAGAGAATGGGAACTGTTGCTTGGATCAAGAAGACCATTTACCTAATAAGGAAAAGAAGGTGATTTGCAGATGAAGTCGTTCCCTCCTTTATTGTTTCATTGTAAGACTTCCATAAGAAGATAAGAGTGCTTTGCTTCCAGCATCCCCAAAATGGTACTCAAGTGGAGTGAAAAACCCGTGTGCACTGCTAGCCACCTTGCCACTGTAGCACAGAGGCTCGTGTAGGTAGTGACTTTGCCAATTCCTTCGCTCTCCACAGAAGCTCTTCATGTCACCTGGAAGTAGACCACTGAGGGTTTTGAGACCTTCAGCCTTCCACTTCTGGGTCACACAGAGCACTTCAGCAGACAGAAGGAATTGTAAGTCTCTGTGATGCAACAGCAGGACTACAACAGTGCATACATTTTGGGTTTTGTTTTGGGTTTGGCGTTTTATTTTATTTGTTGCTCCATATGTGCATCATTAGTAGGGATGTGCAAAACGATTCTGGTACAAAATGATTTGTACCTGAATCTGGCCAATTTGAGTGATTTGTAGACAAAACAAATCACCCCTGCTCTCAATTGTCCAGATTCAGGTACAAATTACCCCCAATTTGGATCTGAAAAATTTGAAGATTTGGACCCCCATTTTGTGTCCAAAGTGGGTTGGGCGGTAGTGCCCAATGGGTGGAAGCTACCACCCAAATTTCAAAGATATTGGGCAAAGGGGTGATTTTTAAAGAATTTTTGTAGTTGTCATGTCTTTAAGTGTTTTCCTATAGAGAATAATGGGGATTTCAGCATCCTCATAACTCCACTGGGGGGCACCAGGTGGCCCAGAGCGAGTGGTGGTGTGTTTTACATAGGGTGCCAACCACCCACAAGCCCATGGGGCACTGGGTTTTGTTGTTTCTCAGGTGCTCTGAGAGTAGATACTCTGGTAGCAAATCCACTCTTATTTGGATTTGAAAAATTTGGGTACAAATCTAATCTGGGGTGATTTGCGGGGGCAGATTCGAACCCAAAACAAATCAGGGATGATTTGATTCGGGTGCAAATCAAAACAAAAAAATTGATTCGTGCACACCCCTAATCATTAGTCACTGTTTTTGCTCCATATATGCATAATTAGTCGCTGATGTTTGCCACTGTTTGCAAAATGCAGTGCCAGCCAGCCTTCAGATGGTTCAGACTAAGGATTCAGACAGTTTCCAGTTAAAAAACAAACAAACCCCAAACCCTACCAATATAATGTAAATAAGAGTAGATACAACCCACAGGCGCTCCTCAGCATGGCAGAGCTCAGGACTGGAACTCCTTCAACTCATGTGGCCTATTGCAAGCACAAGCACAAAGCCATTTCCTCATCCTGCTTTATCTTCCAGACCATTGCCTACGGATGATCATCTTTAAATAAAAAGCCTATAACTTCACAGTCATGTTTTTTTAAAAAAAATTCTTCTGTTCAGAAGGAAACAGCTTCTATAAAATCTGCTTCATGCATTCTTTTCTAGTCGGAGAACAGTGTCTCCTTCTTACCAAGGACAACTCCAGAGTGGAGCAAGCACCCCTTCCCACCTCCCCCCATTTCTGTTTCAGAAATCTAGTATGTGGGACACAGATTGCCCACCCATAAATGCATTTTGCCTCTTCTGTGCACCCCTCAATTTGTGTGCGGGTGCCGCCACTGTTTGTTACCTGACTATCCCAAAAGAAACAATTGCTGTATCCCAGAAGATAAGAAGGGTTCTGGAAGTGCTTCCTCTGTACAGCGGCAGGTGCCAAGGAAGTAACACTCTCTGACATAAAAGACCAGCTCCCTTGTCTTCGATGTGTTCGGGGGGGAGGGGGGTTGCTTCTGCTTATTCGACAATGAAAGGAAATCATTCTGCATGTGGTCAAAGGCACTCTTTTCTTTAATATTTCACATATAGCAGGGGTGAACCCTGACAGGAAAAAATAAATTCTGGGTTCAGATCATGTAGGTGCCGCATAGTTCAGATAAAAGGCCTGTCAGTATTTGCTTATGTACTTATTTGTGCATTTATTGCACTTATATACTGCTAAGCAAATATCTCTCAGCAGTACACAAACCCATTAAAATAAACCATTTAAAAACAGACCAATTAAAACAAAGTAAAACCAATCATTAAAGAAAGAAAGGTGATGAGGTAGCCAGACCTAGAGTGCTCCTTCCAGCCACTATTACTGAAAGAGTTGTAGCCCTACTGCTGGTCACAGTAGCCAACCATAGTGATAAATAACCATTTGTTCCAGGCCAAAACTGAAACATACTGGGCTTAAACAGTTGTTTAGAAAGCAACTATTTTGTTGATTTCTGTGGAGTTCCGCACACTTTTTTCATGTCAAAAGTTTTAAAGTCAAATGAATGATGCTCACTATTTTTGTTTTTTGGGTTGATTTTTTAAGACTTGTACAACACTGTTTTCTGCAGAAGAATTCCAGCCCTTGGATCCCACTCAAGAACTAATATTTCCACCAGAACTCATGGTAAGAAACAACAGCATATATTATTATTGTTTATTGTTATTAGTTAGAATATTTATACCCTGCCCCTCCAATACACTACTGCTCAGGGGGCTCACAATATTAATAAGATAAATGTAAAGATTAACAAACTTAAACAAGTTAAAAGACCAGCTAAAGCCACAGTTAAAATTACAAATTTTAAAAGTTTCAAAATAAAAAGTATTAATAAAAAGCTTAAAACTGAGAACTGAAAAACCTATTAGATATAAGCAGCAGATAAAACATTTAAAACCCTTTTTTAAAAGATGTGTTTTTAATTTTTTTTTTAAATGCTGAGGGAGAGAGCATGGCAAACGTCTTTGGAGGGTATTCCAAAGCCGTGGGGCCACAACCGAAAAGGCCCTGTCTCTAGTTCCCACCAACCAGTTCTCTATTAGTGGCAGGGCCATGAGCAGGACCTGAGATACTGAGCAAAAGGCCCTGGCAGGTTCATATGGGCAAATGCAATCCGACAGGTACTCCAGCCCCAAGCTGTGTAGCGTTTTAAAGGTCAAGACCAGCAACCTAAATCTAGCCCGGAAGCAGACTGGTAACCAATGAAGCTGGCACAGAATGGGTGTAACACTCATAAAATGACTTGTGCCCACGAGCATCCTTGCAGCAGTCTTCTGGACCAGCTGAAACTTCCTAACTGTCTTCAAGGGCACTGGGCAGCCTCATACAGAGTGCATTGAAATAGTCCAGTCTAGTTGTTGCCTAAGCATGAATGACTGAAGTCAGGTCCGAATACTCCAAATGGCATTGCAGCCATCATATCAGCCGTAGCTGGTAAAACTCACCTTGGCACACCACCACCGCCTGTGCCTCCAAGGAGAGCATTGGGTCCAGAAACACCCCCAAGCTGCGGACTTGGTCTTTCAGAGGGAGTCTGACCCCGTCCAAGACCAGATTTACCTCACTACTTGGGTGATCAGTTTTACCAACCCAGAGCACTTCCAACTTATCTGGATTCAGTTTCTGCCCCCATCCACTCCAGAACAGCCTCCAAACCCCTGATCAGAGCATCTACTGCCTCCCTAGTGTCTGCTGACTTAAAAAAAAAAAACGGTAGAGCTGGGTGTCATCACCATATTGGCACTGCAGCCCACACCCACAGATGACCTCTCCCAGACGGGTGTAGCTATAATTGAGCGAATTGGTTCAAAGAACCTGGGGGCCCCAGTTCCTGAGGTCCCCCCAGCTCTACCCCTCCCTATTTGCTTCATTGTCTCCTTTGCTCTGAGGGGGCCACCAGAAAGAGGGATGAACATGGGCCCCCTCTCCCCTAGCTATGCTTCTGCTCCCCGAGGTTTTATGTAGATGTTTAGCATAGGGGACAGAATATATCCCTGTGGTGTCCCATAGGCCAAGGGATGGAGCAGGCATCCCCCAGCACCCACTTCTGAGTATAATCCTCCAGGTAGGAGTGGAACCACTGTATAACCATGCCCCCAAGTCCCAACCCAGAGAGATGACCCAGAAGGATATCATGGTCAATGGTACTGAAAGCCACTGAGAGGTCCAGGAGAATCAACAGAGTCACACTCCCTCTGTCTATCTTGCAGCAGAGGTCATCCACAAAGGCAGTTTCCATCTCATATCCAGGCCGGAAGCCAGACTGGAAAGGATCTAAGTAATTAGATTCATCTTCTAGGGCTACTTGGAACTGAGACGCCGTCATGCTCTCCAACACCTTGCACAAGAAGGGAAGGTTAGGAACAGGCCAAAGGTTATTTAAATCATCTGGGTCCAATGAGGGCTTTCTTTCTTTTCTTTTTTTTAAAGGAAGGGCCTAATGATTGCCTCCTTCATCTGAGGGGGCACCACCCCCTGCATCAGAGGCATTCACCATCCCTGCCACTCATGGACCCAGTCCCACCTAGCAGCCTTCAGCCATAAAGGGCAAGGGCTGAGCAAGCCCTTGGTAGGCCTCAGCCTTCCAAGCAGACTGTTCAGCTCCTCAGGCAACGCAGTCTGAAAACCATCCAATATAACCAGACCAGATGGTGTACTGGTAGCATCCAGTTCTGGTGCTGCAAAAACCTGAGCATCCAAGTCAGAACAGATATGAGCTATTTTATCCACGAAATGTATCACATTTTGTAACACATCACTGTGGACTGCTGATGGTTCTGTTTGGTTGTCTTTGGGGCCCTCACATAGGGGACTCCAAACCACTCGAAAGAAAAGGATGCAGCAGCTGTACCTCCTCTTCCGTTTTTACACTGGTCCCCTTGCCCACCCTCCTATCCCAGCTTTGGTGATGAGCAAGATTCTAATTTTACCCCACAGCAGGTAGGTGGAGAATCCAAAAGGTGGGGAAACAGGGCAAGAAGATGCAGAGGATGCATACTGTTTTGATACTGTTGTGGATTTTAAAGTGTTGGCAGTAACTGATATCCTGACTAAAGCAGTGGCAGCATGCCAGGAAAACACACCCACACTGGAGAAGACTTCCAGAGCTTCGCAACACAGAGCATACAAGATGGTGATGAGGATTTTTTTTTTTTTGTTTGCCATTCTCTGCTTCCCTTGGAAGTGCCCTGCACCTAAAATATGTCCCTAAGGGCTGTGCGGCCCTCAAAAATGTATTTCCAGAGAGTGCTGGAAACTTACAGGAGAAACAGAGATCAGTGAGAAATGTGTCCCCATCCTGTGTGCTCCACACTGTGGAGCTAAGAAAGCTCTCGACAGCATGGGTGTGTTTTCCTGGAGTGCTGTTGCTACCTTAGTCAGAATGTCAGCCATTGTCTCTGGGTGGCTGACACCAGTTCTGAAGGGTACTGATAAGTTGTTTGATGAGGTATATATGAAACATGGTGTTGACAGTACCTGTTGTTGTTTCCAGGATCTATTGTGGATGCCCCCATAACCTAAATCCTAAATCTGGCATTGTTTTCCCTACAGAGAATGGCTGAAAATCAGACAGCACGGACTCTTATTTTCCATGGGGAAAGAACTAGGTGGATTTCTCCTGTAAATCGAAAAGAACTTCTGGAACTGAAAGCCAAGTACCCCCAGGCGCCTCTTGTAGTAGGGAACACTGGTTTGGGTATGTAGAACTTAATTTTGTACACAGCAGAGCAGCTCCCTACCATCTCTTGAAAATCAGCCATGAATTCAAGCTAAATCATTATAAACTAGCTCAGCTGGGCACAGAGCATCTGCGCCTCTAGTTTGTCGCCACAGGCCCCCCCCCCACCCGCCCGTTGCTGCCTCCTTCTTCCCCTTCCCTCCCACCCATTGCCGCCTCCTTCTTCCTCCTTCCCACCCCCCTGTTGCCACCTCCTTAATCCACCCATCTGTTGCTGCCTCCTGCTTCCGCCCGTCCCCCGTCTGTCCCCACCGCTACCTCCTGCCTGCTGCCGTTGCCATTTTTGGCATAATTCTCCCCCCTCTGCTGGCCAGCTGGCTGCTTCCACCGCCACCATTTTCTTCCCTCCCACCCATGGTTATTCAGCAGCTCTCACGAGAGCTGCCACACATGGGGATAGGCATGGGTATGTCTTAGAGAAATATATATAAAGAGGATGACCTGATTATGGGTAAGGATCGCATATATGGCAAAGGAGCTTTCTCACTGGCATCTACTATTGTGTGTAGAATTTCAGCATATCCTGTTAACTTTGTACTACAGGATGATTTCCTAACTAACTAAGCGCATGTGTAATGTGGGGCTGTGACTGGAGTTTATGCACAACACCTCCAGTCCCTCTGAACTTGTGCTGATGTGCAAGCTGGCAAAATGTTCCTGTTCTTCCTGCATTCTGGAAGTGCTCTGGAAGAGAGGAAACACACTGCTGAGGGTCAGTGACATGTTTCCTCTCCTCCAGAGCACGAGCAGAGCAGGGACATTTCACATTGATCAAATCAAAGAACGTTGCAGAGCATGTTCAGTAGTGGCATCATCATGCGAATAGGGACGTGTGAACTGGCTGTGGGGCCCTTCCAGCCCTTCCTCTGGTGACAGCGGCCATTTTGGAGGCTGCCGTGCATACACAATGGGCCTCTGTGTGACCTGGGATCTGGCCATGCAGAGGCCCATTGGGCATGTTCAACAGCCTCCCAAATGGTCACTGCCACCAGAGGAAAGGCCAGAACAGCCCGAAAATGGGCCAAACCGGCCCTTTTTGGAGTGGGAGAAGGCTGGTGGGGGAGGGGGAGATGCAGAGACCACCACCCCTGTGGCTACCTCTGACCCTGACCCAGCAGTGAGTCTGTCTGTGTGTCTGTGTGTCTGTGTGTGTAAACGTAGAACCCCTGAACTGGCTCAAATTCGAGCCAAGCCGGGGGTATGTTCAGGGGGCACATGCCCAGTTCAGTTTGAGTCCAGTCCGGACTTGAACCAAACCAGGCAAACCGGTTTTGTGCACACCCCTACTTTTGAATACTGTCTTTTGTTTTGAGCACTTCAGTGTTTGAGTTGGAAAAGCAATGCACAACTTTATTAAACAAATAAGTACTGTATGTTCATAAAAAAGCATTTGAATAGCAATCAAGCAGCCTTTATGTTTTTATCTCCATTTAATTGTTTTCTTAGGACCTTCTATGAAATTTAAAGGTGTATTTCATCCACTTATCATCTCACCTACGAGGATATTGGATTTGTATGTGGTAGAACACACAGAGAATGGTTAGTGAACTCTGTTTTTCCTCTTTGAGTCTTCATCCTATGCCTAGAGTAAAGAGAGAACTGACATTTTAAGAACAGTGGAGAATGTTTGAAAGTGCACTCAGTAGAGACATAACCGTTCTGCAAGTTTTCAGAGTTAAGTGGTTCAGCTCGATCTCAGGAAAAGCCTGCTGTGTAATGCCAGTAACATTACTTCCCACAATCCATGGAGCAATGTTTGTGTTTGTTTGTTTTTTAATTTAACTGCCATGTTTTATTTATTTAGCTAGCTAGCTAGCTAACACATTTTTATACCGCCCTAACCCAAGAAAAATAGCTTGCCAGAAGCATAACTGTAACTGTTGGAGAGGCAAAAGTGACACTACTGCTACAGAATTCCTGTTTCTCTGCTAAAGGATGCCTGTTTTCTCTAGAGATAACTTGGTATTAACTCAGCTTTCCTTCTGAAATATCAGTATGCTTATTTGAAGTGTCCCATTTCTTTGAATGGTCCCTAATGGAAAGATTCATTTCCATTAGGGAAAGATCTGGTTGTCGTTCATCAGACTGCCCATTACTTCTGGCATGGCAAAATTATTTTGCAATTCAAGTTTAAGTCTTGTTAACCTTGTATAGATACGTTACATTGTTTAAAACTGACACACCAATACTGTGTGTGTCTCATACCTTGCATTAATAAACCTATCAGGACTATTGTTTCCTTTTTATTGATGTGTTACTAATTGAAAGATGTGAAGGAGCATAATCTGTCTGTATAGTGATTCTCATGTTTTACTCCTTTCAGGGCTAATACTAGGAGCTGCCTGTAGCCTGACTTTAGTGAAAGACATTCTGACAAAAGCCATTTCAGAACTTCCAGCAGAGAAGACCAAGATATTCTGTGCTCTCTTGCAACAGTTAAAAACTCTGGGCGGACAGCAGATCCGAAATGTAGCTGTATGTTCTTGAATTAAAATAACAAGTTAATGGCTTAAAATATTAGTATTAATGTGTACATATCCTGTTCTATGTCGTGGACAATTCATTGTTCAGTCCACTCCATGTGCCATCCACTCCCATGTGGTGAACAATTTCAGCTTAGGAACTTGGACATGGCTGAGTTAGCCAGCACAGTTCTCATTTTTATCATGTTTATTTTCAATCTGAAAACCAATGGCAATAGAGTATGTAGTCTTCCAAAAGAGTCAGGATACAATTTTTTCCAGTAATATACAAATAGTTTCCATACTTCATAGCCGATATGAACATTTTGTGGTACTGTTTCCTTAAACAAATAGAACTTTATTTTATCATATCCCAACAGTACTCGTGCTGGGTCTAATGGCATTTACTATAATACTCAGAACTCACTTCCAATATACTACAGTTTATAGTACATATTGGACAAAAGGCAGGATCCAGGGAGCCCTTTGTGAAAGGCAGTTCTGCCCATGTAAGGCAAGGGGTCCTCCCATTGATTTCTGTGGATGCCTCCCCTCCCAGTTACAGCATCCTGTACAGCAGCCCTTGCCATTCCAGAGAGTTTCCCATCCCACAGGAACAGCTTTTCAGGGGGCACAAGTGGCTGAAGGGGGAAGGAGATAGGAAAACCCCTTAGCTCAAGCAGAACTTTATGGGCAGCTTAACCTGACCTACAACAAGTCAATAGGAAGTCCAGGAGAGGGGACCAGTTATTTTTGCAGCACACGTACTCCTGTAGTGTGTTGTCTGAACTCGTCCAAGTCCAGGTGGCCACTGGCCAACCCGACTTATTACCAACTCCAACCCAAGATTCGTAACCAAGGCTTGAAGTTGGTTTCACAAGGTTGGTAACAAGTCAGGTTAGCCAGTCCTCAACTGAACTTGGGCAGATTCTGAAGACACTCCAAGAGCGTGCATGCTATGGGAACCTCTGGTTTTTTCTCCCAGCCACAGTCCACCATCTCGGCGGTGGGGGAAGGGGAAGCCCTTAGACGCTTCTTTCTTCTCATCCTGAGATGTTTAAATTTAAAGTTTAAAATCATAAAAACAGGCTCCAAAAGGTCTCCAGGCAATAACAATCATAAGGTGTGATATTTAAAAGCATTAAAAACCGAAAGGAATGGCTTTAACTAAGAAAATAGTTTCAAAAGGGAGAGCTTAAAAGAATGTGCTGCCGGCTAGGCAGAGTTGTGTGAAGCTGCCTTCTGTGTGTTTCTCTGGATCTACCCAAGGTTTTTAAAAATTCACCATCCCATTTATACATTCTGGGTATCCTGGAACATTTTTACAAATTTGCCTTGGGTTAGGTTGCCAGTGTTGGTCTATGTGTTTAGTGAGAAACTAGTGTGTGTTTGTTTTTAAATTTCATTAACTAACATTGATTTATATGTATTGGTATTGAAACTTCCTTACACTTTTGTTCTCTGTAGTCTTTTGGAGGAAATATCATAATGAGAAGTTCAACATCTGACATCAATCCTATTCTTGCAGTTGGCAATAGTATCCTCAGTGTGGCATCACAAGGTAGGATCAAAGACACTCTCCTTATGTCATTTCCTATCTTTGGATATTACTCAAACTTTCCAGATCTCTTTTGTATGATTTTGGAGCCTGTTCTAGACCACTAGAGAGCCAACTTCAGACTGTGTACTGGGGAGAAGGGTCAGGAATACTGTTGCTGCTATCATCTTCATTGCTTTGAAAACGTCTTCCTTCCTTTCTTCGTTCCTTCTATCAGCAGAGGGAGCTTTTCTCATATTCTGCCCACCCCCGCCCCACCCCCAATCAGTTTTGTCCTTTTCACCAGAATCCCTGTCTTAGTAAGGAACTATGCAGCGCTGATATATTATTTTTTACAAACAAGCAAATATCACAGAAGGAACAGGAATCAAGATCTTTTATACTTTACTCCAAAGCTTTAGATAACCCAATTCTTTTGCTAGCTGAGTTAACTGCTCCATGTTTAAAGGTAAAGTGTGCCATCAAGTCAGGAAACATGTCTCAGCAATCCTGTTCCAACATTGCTTTTAAAAGGACAAAGCACAGGAGTTAGACTTCTCTTGAATATGTTGCACTGCAAATATAATTCAGGCTTGAAGAGAAGACGTGTGTGGAAAGCTTGTTCAAATGCCAGAAACCATGTTCATATCTTCTTTTCAGAGCAGATTGTGTGTACTGATGAGCAGTACTTTTAGATGTACTGAAAAGCAGAAGTTTGATTTCCCCAAAGCATAGCGACTTCTTTTGAGTGGTGTGTGAAGTTGCGCTTTCATGTTTCTTTAGTTGTTTTATACATGGTAAGAAAGCTATCATTCCTGTAACTTAAGCAAGAAGCACTGACATTGCTTTTTCCAATCTATACTTCTAGTCCACATGCCTTGACTACTGCAGGAAAGCCCATGTCAAGAGACATGCAGGATCAGACAGAGACTTCTCTAGATAGCCTGACATTTATTTCTCATTCTATAGACTTTAATTTTCTCCATTAGGGAGACTGCGACAGATTCCTTTGAGTGATCTTTTTGCTGATGGACTTGGAAAAAATACCCTTGAACCAGAGGAGATCCTAGTGTCTATTCACATTCCACATTCTAGGAAGGTATGTGTTCTTTCTAGGAAAGGCAAAAATGTAGAAATAATGCCACAGTCGTACTTGCGTATTCTAGTGATAGTCAATATTTTGTTATGTTTTGATTGGCTGGGGACTTGATCGCAGCACACTCTTGAATATATAACAGAAGACTATAAGGGCTCAGTGTTATCTTAATAGGATTCTCTTATTAAGATCTTAACCTAGAGATTATTCCTGTTGCTTTAAGGACTTTAGGGAAGCAGATAATCAGAAATAGTGAACCCCTGCCCATTCCAAAACTTTTTATGCCTCAGAATATATAGTAGTTAGTCTCCCAACCTCCTCTAAGCAACTTGAAGATTCACTGAGTCTATTAAAAGAAGTCAAGCTTTTAAACAAAGATTGGACACAGTTCTGAGGAGAACTGAGGAAGTAATCCTTTATTTTCACTTGTACAACTCTCACCCCACCCTCGGCAATTTGTTAGTTCAGGTTGCTTATTTCTTCAAGGGCACCGGTGGGCCAGGTTAAAAAACAGGAAAACTAGCCAGCAAATAGAGCAGCACAATTCTTCTCCCATTCCTTTTCAAAGAAGAGTTCATATATTACAATCATACCTTTATCAGTGCTTCTTTAGTGAAGTTACATATTGTACAAAATATAGTCCGGAGGGCAGGGGTGGTAAGAAAAGGAACCTTTGTTTTTTGAACCAGGGAGCATAAACAAGGAGAAATTAAGAGCGATGCGGATAAAACACAGGAAGCTGCCACAGTGTCTAGTTTATAGTATATTGTGACATTATAGTAACATTGCCCCATATGTGTTTTTTCAGTGTTGGGCTTTTGACTTATAATGATTATAAGAATTGCCGATAACCTTACTGTTATTTAAAAACAACAATAGTGATATCTCTCAAAAAGGGAAATAGATAATACATAAATACTGTGAAACGATCTTGTGAAAAAGGTAGTGACTAGCATCCAGAGCAACGTGCTGAGGACAATTCGTGACCCTCAGGGCTATATTTCTGAAAGGTGCAGAGCACTTCTGGAGGCCAAGGAGATCAGCAAAAAAAACCCTGCCCATGTGGACTCTGCTACTTGGGAAACCTCAGGTTGTGAGGACACAGTCTCTGACTGTGTGCTCGGTATGTTGCTGTGGATGTCAAGCAGTATTTCAAAGTATTATGGTCTAGCTAATCCTCCCTCTCTTATTTTTCTATTCCCCTTCATCTCTCAGGGTGAATTTGTATCAGCATTCCGACAGGCCCAGCGGCAGGAAAATGCTTTACCTATTGTTACTGCAGGGATGAGAGTTCTTTTTGACGAAGGCTGCAACATCATTAAGGACATCAGCATCTTTTATGGAGGCATTAGCCCCACTACAGTTGCTGCAAAGCATACATGCCAGGCACTCATTGGGAGGTAGCATATGATTTCCTGTTGGCTTTGATGATCTCTAGACTAAATGCTTACCCAAATGGTAGTTTCCTACCCTCTTGGTTTGGCTTTGTGTCTAAAATAGCAGTTCTGTTCCCCAAAATATGAACTGTCCAGATAAGCCAGGAGTCCTTGTCAATGTTCTCTCTAATTTTTTTCATCTGTGTGCGAAAGTAGTTTCGTTCTGGGCGGTGTGCGCTAAGGATATGCGTGAAACGTGGTTTGAAAACCCAATCACAGCACATCCCTTTCACATGGTGGGCTTGCACATCCCCGTTAACATGGAGGATAGCAGGTCCATACCTGCTCCTCTGCTGCTTGCCGCCACTTCCTTAATCACGGTGCCCCCACCCCACCTGCCAGCTATCATCGTGTGCCAGCAGGGGTCTCCCCGGGCATGCAGGGGCAGCTGGGAAAGAACATCGCCAGCGTGCGATGATAGCTGGGGTGTGGGGGTGTCGCGAATAAGGAAGTGGTTGCGAGTGGTGGAAGGGCAGGTATGGACCTGCTCTCCTCCATATTAAAGGGGATGTGTAAGGCCTCTGTGTTAAAGGGATGTGCTGCCATGGTGTCCAGATATGTATTTCATGCACATCCCTACTGTGCGCACACGTGCATATACAGAGTGGGTCCTTCCTGATTCAACCTGAGCAGGATCTAAAATTAACTGAGCTGACATCCCTTAGCGGGAGCATTGTTCCTACATTTAAATTAAATAATTGTAGTTAATTTTCATTGTTTAGGGGCTCATTAGATTCTTTAACCACAACTATTTGCACTCCATCAAATTTTTGAAGAAGTAACAAAGATGTTGAGGCAGCTCCTCAGCAAAGAAGACTGTTTTGCAAACTTGCTAAGGATTAATGATAAATTTCACCTCCTAATCAGCTATTATCAAATCTCCATTCTTTGTATAGATTCTCTGTATAGTTTGGGGATGGGGCTATAGCTCAGTGGTAGAACATCTGCTTCATATGCAGAAGGTCCCAGGTTCAAAATATCAAATCTTTTATTGCAGTCTTAAACCAGCATAAAGCATGGGCTCATACATCACAGTACAATATATGTTGTAAAAAAAGGAATTTTGAAAGGAAGCATAAAAACAAACTTACAAACAGTGATACTTATTTGAGATTAGCAATTAACAAATGATTTGCCTATGGCCTGCCTTATTCTAATTATTGCTGCACAAAGTTTAGCAACTTGGTGAGTAATAGGAAACATAGGAAACTGCCATATACTGAGTCAGACCATTGGTCTATCTAGCTCAGTATTGTCTTCACAGACTGGCAGCGGCTTCTCCAAGGTTGCAGGCAGGAATCTCTCCCAGCCCTATCTTGGAGATGCTGCCAGGGAGGGAACTTGAAACCTTCTGCTCTTCCCAGAGCGGCTTCATCCCCTGAGGGGAATATCTTGCAGTGCTCACACATCAAGTCTCCCATTCAGATGCAACCAGGGCAGACCCTGCTTAGCTATGGGGACAAGTCATGCTTGCTACCACAAGACCAGCTCTCCTCTCCTTGAGGAGATATGAGGACTTGAATCAGATAACAAAAATTCAACCAATTGGTGAGGAGCAAAATCCCTGACACACTCAGTACAGGTGTAAGAAAAACCAACCTAATGTTGTTATATATGTCACAGCAGAGAAACTCATGCTCTAGTGTTTCTTCCTGGTTAGCATCACAGGGATAGAGGCACAGAGGGTATGAAAGTTTTTTATATCTACCTTCCACCAGAGCAGAAGGCAGGGCATTCAGTCTTGCCAAGAAAATGCTCTACAGTGGTGAGGGAGATGCAGGTGAAAAAGGTAGGCTGCAGGGGTTACTAGGTATCTAACACTCTCGTATAAGGACAGCAGAGGGCCTGTGGCTAAGTCCACTTGACGCTCAGCATCAAGTATACACTGTTTAAGTAATGACTTAGTCCTCTCCAACCCCTTAGATAAGAGCTGCGGAGACTAAAATCCTAGTAAAGAGAGCTTAGATTGATTTGCACTTTCTCAAGAGGAATGGATGTCATCAGCAAGTATCAGGGGCACAAGACCAACTCGGGAAAGAGAGAGCTTAAGCCAATGAAATAGCGTAGCTAACCAGAATTTAGCGGTAACACTCACCAAGCCGGCTTCTAAGTGTAAGGAAACACAACATGGGACCTGAGAAATAGCCCTCAGGAATTTTGATTGTATTCTCTCTAAAATGACACTATTAGGGGCAAACCTAGTTGAGCTCCATACAAAATCTGGGCCAAAGCCTTGGCCTCAAATAACTTAATTG
This sequence comes from Hemicordylus capensis, assembly GCF_027244095.1. Taxonomy (NCBI): domain Eukaryota; kingdom Metazoa; phylum Chordata; class Lepidosauria; order Squamata; family Cordylidae; genus Hemicordylus; species Hemicordylus capensis. Next base: position 219,346,057 of record NC_069657.1, read on the forward strand.
AGGCTGGACTAAATAGGCCTCCCCTGGGGAAATGAAATTTCAGAAGGGCAGTAGCGCTCTTATGTGCATTACAAGCAGCCACGTCCCCATGTGCCTTCCTGCTACTGCTAGTTTGAATACTAACCCCTAGATATTTCAATACAGATACATGTTTAATGACATTACCATTGATTGACCAAGTAAAGTTCTTAGGTCTTTTAGCAAAGACCATTACCTTTGTTTTATCATAATTGATTTCTAGCTTATTCTCCAGACAGAACTCTGCAAAAAAATTTAAAGCCCCCTTAAGCTCTATGGGCAACCTTGATAATAAAACCACATCGCCGGCATACAAAAGGATGGAAATATGCTTGTTTGCCAATATTGGAGGTTGATACTTTGGGTTATCAAATCTAATAACAATCCCATTTATGTAAAAATTAAAAAGCAAGGGCACTAAAATACACCCTTGTTTCACACCCTTCAAAATTGGAACGGAGGCTGACAGAGTGCCTTGAGAGACTCGTAAGTGAAGTATCAGTGTACCTAGCTCAAACAAGGAAAAGGAGGCACCGATCTATCGATGAATTATAAAGTTTAGTTCAGAGCTTCCATCAAGAAATAGAATCAAAGGTGGCCTTAAGGTCAATAAAGGCCGCATATAGTGAAGCCGGTCTCTGAGAATTAGATTTCTCAATAAAATGATGCAAGGTGTGGCAATGATCGATCGTAGAGCGACCCTGCCTAAAACCAGCCTGCTCATCAGCCAATTCACCCTCCCCCTCCAGCCAGTCCTTCAATTTCCAATAAAGATGTCTAGCATATATCTTGCTAACAACACTTAGGAGGCTTATAGGGCGATAATTTGCAGGGTTGGCTTGGTCACCACTCTGCATTATTCTTAATAATTTCTGGGGAAACAACATCTGGACCTGGTGTTTTTTCTCACTTAAGTTGTTTAATTAAATCCATCACCTCTGAAACTCCAACTGGTTACCAATGTGGCATCCCCCTCTCTAACAGAGCAAAGTGATTTGTTGCTAGAGCCTCAGTAAAAAGATGTCTAAAATTTTCTTCCTAGGCTTTTGGAGATATGTAATTGTCCCAAACCAACCTCCAAAAAAAGGGAAGGATTCTTTGATTTAATTGCCTGCATTAACGCATCCCAAGAGGCTCTTATATTCTCCCTCTTTTGCATCTTAATTAAATATTTATATGAGCTCTTCAATCCCTGGCATCTCCTGGGCGCTTTCCAGATTAGTCCCTGCAACGGGGTCACGACACGTCTCTGAAGTGTGCTTCCACACTTCCTGTGTTGTCACACCGCAGTCCCGTCGAAAGCGGCAGGGTGCCATTCATATGTCGGATGCCTTGTTTCAAATTTAATCGTTGCGACTTAGTGCTATGATGTCATTTATCCAGAATAAAAAGGGTGGGTTTTTTCGGGTTGTTAGTTTTTGTGAGACTGGTCCCCCTTCAGGTTTTGAAAGTGATTTGCTTGAACAGAGCATTTTGCTGCTTTTGAGCGGCTAGTCTGGAAAGCACCCAGGTAGGGCTGGGAAAGACTCCTGCCTGCAACCTTGGAGAGCCGCTGCCAGTCAGTGTAGATAATACTGAGCTAGATAGATGAATAATCTCTTGGTATAAGGTGGCTTCCTATGTTTCTGTGAGTACATTTCAAAGGACTCCTGGATCTCAAGATTAAATGAGGACTTTGGGTACTATTGAATAATTCCCTCGAAAATGCAATTTTATTATTATTATCATTGTTGTTGTTATTATTATGTTTGTTTGTGTAATGTGTACATACCACTTTTCAACAACAGGTTTTCAAAGCAGTTTAGCAAAAAGAATATTACAAAAGAATATTACAGGACAAATGCTTTATACACAGCAATTACATAGTCAAATTACTGTTAACATAAAGAAGGCTTTACAAATATTTTAGACTGTATTATTCATCAGGGTTAAGGAATACAGTGGAACAGAAACATTTTTGTTTTGTTTTGTTTTCTGTTGTCTTGATCTGAGGAGGGCAACTTATTCAGTATGGAGGGCTAAATTGGAAATATAGCACGAACTAGAAATAAGATGCCTGCATGAACATTCCCCAACCCCCAGTTTATCTCTCTAATTAGAACGGCTAGATCTAAACAAAAATTAAACTGAAATTTGTATGATTTTAACAGAAACACTTTGGAATACACACAAGAGTATTTGGGGTGGAGCGAATGATTCAAGAATGAAATCTCAGCCCATTATTTTACATCTCTTGGCCACCATGATGTACAACAACCATTTCTGGCATATGAATGTTTTTGTCCATCTTAAAGTCAAACGTTTTGCTGTTAGGATCCAGTTTCTGTTTTACTGAGACAACTGGTTTGAATAACATTGCCAGATTCAAAACTATACATTCAGTGATATGCTCCTATAAAAGATCAATAGTACAGTATTCATTGAGAAGGGCAGTGTTAGTCTTGCGGTAGTATCTTAGACTTTCACCTGCTTATTGAGTGTATTTATTATTATCATTGCCAGACCTTGGGATGAGGAGATGCTGGATGAAGCCTGCAGATCAGTCCTCAAAGAACTTGTTCTCCCAAGCGCTGCTCCAGGGGGCAAAGTAGAGTATAGAAGGACTCTCATTGTCAGTTTCATCTTCAAATTCTACCTGGAGGTGCTGAAGTCATTGAAGACAATGGTAATGTTTTGCTCTGTTGATTTGTCTGGCCTTCGGCTTTGCACTTGTATATAAGCCTCCTGATCCACAAACTGTTTAAAATTTAAGTGCTTAGATTTAAGAAAAGATACATATGTGTCTGGATATTTCCAAACTGCATTAATCAAATGGCACCCATATAAATTTAGACAAAAATATAATGCAACAGGAATCTCATTAAACTCAAACATAAAACATAAGAAGAGTCCTTTTGGATCAGACCAAGAGCATGCATAGTACTGCTTCCTGTTTGCCACAGTGACCAATGAGATGCCTCTGAGAAGACCACCAGCAAGAGATGAAGGCAAGCCCCCTCTCCTGCCATTGCTCACCTAAAAAGCAATGCGGCAGTTTGAAACGCAGCCAGTCAGCCAGAAGTTCTCTCAGAAAAGCACCAAGGCTGACATCCTGGCTAATGCTGTGGGCATGTTCCAAACACCGGCATGCATACAGTGCTAGCCCTCACACTAATCCTCACACTTCCAAGTGCAGGCAGTCTTGCACAAGGGTGCAGTTATTTCAGGGCTCTCCACGCTCCAGAAGTGCACTATTAGAGTGGAAACCCATCCCTGAGAGCACGGATGAGTTTCTGCTCTAACGGACCACTTCTGGAGTGCTGGGAGAGCTCTGAAATAATTGCACTATTGCCCAAGAGCCAGAATTCGCATGGGGCTGGTAATGCATCCGTGTAGTGTTAGGAACATACACTCATTGTTAGTCAGGATGTCATCCCAAGTTTTTACTTGGCAACATAAGAAAGACACCCAGCAAGAGGGGCCAGCAATGAGGGTGCAAAGGGAGGCATTCTGTAGTGTGTGTTCCGTCGTGTAAAGCCCACCTCCACTTCTTCACTCCCCTCCCCTGCATAAAGGAAAGGATTTCATCCTACTGATGCCTGTTGCAGGGTGTCTGCGGGTGGAGAGTTTCTTTATTTGTTCTTCAACAAAAAAGTTTCAGTTGTTCATGGCCCCCCCCTTTTTTTCAGGCAGATCTAATCAGATGGGTTAGAATATCTGGAATAGATGGATTGGGTTGAAATGTATGCAGTAGGTGGATTAATATTTTATTGAGCTTTTTGAGATGGTGTTAAATATGTTTATAGATGTGGAACAGAAAAGAATCAAAATGGCAGAGAGAATAGTTTTTAGTGGAGAAGCCACTGCCAGTTTGTGAGTAGACAATAGTGAGCTAGATGGACTAATGATCTGACTCGGCATACGGCAGCTTCCTAGGCTCCTATGTTCACCACCCAACCAGGATTGCTTCCAGCATACGGTCACTTCCGGTCCTCTGCCTGACATCACCCCTGCCCACACAGTTGGTTATTAGGAGCATGCACGTTTCCTGGGTCTCAGCTGGAGCTTCTTCCTCTCTGCATCTAATCATGGGAACCAGCCCATAGTATCATTGATTGAAAGGTCAAGAGCTGCTGTTGTAAAAACAGTAGAAAGCCCCCACCCCCACCCACACACAGACATTCTTCTGCATATCCATGCACACTTCCTTACTTTGGGATTTTGTGCCCATTATCTCTAGTGGTATATGAATATACTATTTTTAAATCTTCAGGATTTTTCTAGAACATTAGTGGATTATATTTTTGTGTGTGTGTGAGGAGGGGGTTTAATACCCAATTATGTTTTAATCAAACCAGCGTTTAAAAAAAAAAAAAAGATTAAAATACCTTCTTTCAGTATTCCAGTCGGTATCCAGACATCCCAGAGAATTATATGAGTGCCCTTGAACATTTCCATACCAAAATCCCCCAGAGCATGCAAAAGTTCCAGGTGAGTAGTTGCTTTTCTACTGCCATATTGCACAAAAGCAGCAGCTTCCCCAAATGTTAAACTCTTGTGATTTGGAAATGCTGCTTGATCTGTGTGGTTATTGTAACTTTGTCTGCTCAGCTTAGATAGATAGGAGAGTTCCAGAGAGTTACTGATGTCGGTGGGCAGGGAAATGTTTGGCTGGTATTGGGAGCTACTTTCAGCTTCGCCTGGTATATATGCGTGATGCTCTCTTCTCCTGGCTGTCATCCCGCACAGTCCCCTCTGAGTGCCTCTGGCATCTGTCCTGCTTTCTTCCCTCCTGACTGGCCTACTTGCCTTTAAATAGGCTCTGACATTCAGTGAAATCTCATCTGGCGGCAGGACTCTCATCTCTCAGGCGTTCACTCACAAGATCACTGGTCCCTGGGAATCCCACAGGAGCAGCTCTTTTTTCTTGGCCATGGAAATGCATGGGGCTTCCATCTGTGCCTGCCTCTCTGAGGGAGTCACCACTTGTACTTGTACAACCATTGTGCAAGGTTGTTGCCTGCCTGCTACCTTGTCAGGACAGCTGTGCACACCACATGCACATGACTAGGCGGGACCACCCAGTGTGGCCAAGTCACCCAATTTCCAACAATACTGAAGTGCTCAGAAAACCAAGAGAAATGTAGAGTCCTGTGATAGGCTGAGCCCATGGCAGGCATTTGAAGAGTTTGCTAGAATTCTCCACAGGTCTGCTCAGCATTTCAGGTCCTGGCTTGGTCTTGGTAGCAGCCTAGGTATATCAGGGGTTAGGACAGGGCTTCTCAACCTTGGCCCTCCAGCTGATTTTGGACAGCCCAGCCCCAGTGGCCAGTAGTTGATTATGGGAGCTGTAGGCCAACATCTGCAGGGCTCTTTCCAGATTACCTGCTCAATAGTGGTAAAATGCTTCAGCGTTGGGCATATCACATTGAAACCGTAAATAAAGGCTGTTGCGCAAAGCCACCAGAAAGGGGAGCAGTCTTGCAAAAACTGCACAACGGAGAAATACAGCTATTTATTTGTGCTGCACATGTGACGTTGTGGGACTGTAACATGGCAATAAAATCCGAAGTAAGGCATTGGAAATGGAACAGCACCTTGCTGTCAGTGCAGGGACTGCAGTGTCGCAACACATGAAGTACGGAAGCAGACTTTGCAGATCTGTAGTGACGCTGGGGCGATGGTTAATCTGGAAAGCGCCCAGGAGGGGCGAGGTTGAGTAGCTCTGGGTTAGAAGCATTTGCGGAACTTGCATGGATGCAGCCTGACTCTCCCTATGCTTCTTTAAGAACAGAGAACACATATCCCTGAAATTACATCCACACAGCTCTAATTTATGGGATCATGTTTGCCTTGACTCCCAGGCCCTGCAGTACCCAGAGTGCTTCAGCTTCTCCTGGTCACTTTGGTCAACACGACAAGAAACACTACAGCATCCTCATAGGTCATGCTGTCTGCCTGACTGTCTTCCCATAAGTGAGCACAGGGGTATCCTGGGGAGAAAGAGAGTCTCCTGGACTTTCCAGCGTTGTTTCCTGCACTTCAGGTTTTAAAATATAGCCCTACACGGGAGTGCAGGAAGTTCTTAAGAGATCAGTCGCTTCGTTCGTCATGTTTGTTCCCTGATGAAACTCCAGATGGCATTGCATGGTGTTTCCAGATGACCTCCCATCAAGGCATTGTTCACTCCAGGCCTATTAATCCTCAGCAAGGTTGCTACATCATGTCTTTTTGGACCACCAGATCCTGGGTCTAGGGTTTAGTAGCATCTGTGATCTTACCTCTAATACTGAGTCAGAAAGAGGCACTAATAAGACACAATTTCTCTTTCTTACATTGTAGGATACTGTTTATATAAATATGAGTGCCATTATTTAAAGCTGTAGGAAGAGGAGGAGACTTATAAATAAAACCAATTCATGTTAAACTACAGAGAAATCTTGACTTCTTGTTGTTGTTTGTTTTTTGTGGATACCTCTAACTGAAAAGGATGTAGAGCTGGGGCAACTTGCTCAAGACCCAATAGGACGTCCAGTCATGCACCAGGCCGGTATTAAACATGCTACAGGGGAAGCCATTTATTGTGATGACATTCGTGCTGTGGATGAGGAACTCTTCTTGGCTCTAGTAACCAGTTCTAAAGCCCATGCAAAGATTGGGTATGTGTCACTATACAGCAAATTGGTTTTTTCTAGATTACTTTGAAAAGTGGATCCCTTGTGAGTAAGAGTTGTGGTTCGGTAAAAGCAAAGAACTGGAGAAGCAAAGAAACACTGCTTTATGGACAAGAACATATTGATGGCATTCACACAATCAAAAAATGTGTTCTACCCGGGTTTGGGAGCTGTGTGTGCTCCTAATTTTTTGGTTGTGTGAAAGCAAGGTAAGAGGAAAAACCTGGGTAGAAGTGATTGTGTGGAAGCAAGGTAGGAGGAAAAGCTACCCAGGTTTTCCTCCTACCTTGTTTCCACACAATCACTTCTGCCCAGGTTTTCTTCCAGATTTGGACACAAAACAAATCAGGGGTGATTCAATTCAGGCACAAATGGAATTTTTAAAAATCGATTCGTGCACATCCCTATTCATGATATAGAGGGTTAGCAATGGAAAGTCTATGGTCTTATACACTTCAGAGCAGTCTAGGTTGGCAGCTTTCCATTCAGGCATGGCTTAATAGCAGGGCTTCCTCTGACCAGCACACTTCAATAATTCTACTCTTTCATTTCCTTTTCCCACTGAAGTCCACTTCTCATGGAATGTTTTCTACTCAAGTACTCCATAACTGGCATTTTATACATGCAATTTGCACTTGCATATTCATACCTATATACCCAACCTGCACCATTTATGAAGACTGCACCGAATTTATGAGGGTAATGTTCATGTACCATAGACTACAAAATATTTTGCTAGATTCAACCTTGAATCTCCACAGTAACTTCAGGGTCCTTGACCATTTCTGTGCTGAGAGGTTTTTGATTCACACAACTCCAAGGATAGAGCTGTATTCTAGATTTAAACTGGTGTAAGAATCATTTTCTCTTTCTAGAGAGCCATGAGATCAGTGTTGTATGGGAAACCTCAACAGTGGAATTGGTGTGAAATGGATATAGGGTATAGTATAGTGTACTGCCACCCTTAGACACATGGCAGACTGTTTTTCTTCTTGTGGTGCTCATGATGGAAGACATTTGAGCATTCCTTCATAGACACAAGCCATGATCCAGCACTTCATAGTCCACTTTAGAGTGGTTTGTTACAGTGTGCTAAATTCACATTAAATATTTCCAGTGGACCACTCACACCTTCATTTTATCATAACCCTTCTGTACTGACAACCTGGGCAGTCAAACATGAAATTCACTCCATGCGTCACATAAACTGCAGCACTTATTAACTTATTAATTGTGATCTGAGGAAGGTACAGTGTGTGATAGCCACCTTTCCCACCCCAACGTCTTTCATTATCTCCAACTTTATCTAAGTGTCCCAGCCCCACATCCAAGCATCTTCTCCTACAACCTTTCCAATCCAATGCACCAACCCCTTCATTTTTCCTGATTGTGTCCCCTTTGTCCACACCATGCCCATTCTAGCATCCAGCTCCTTTGCTCCCTACTGCTGCCCAGTCATCTGTAAAAAGCAGAGCAAAGCTTTGCCTGCAGATGATGATGATGGTGGTGGTGGTGATGAAAATAACATTTTTAGCTGAAAAGCAGAATGTAAATATTCTTATCGAACTAGAAAAATATGAGGACATGATTCCCTGTCCCAGAACGGCTCACAGTCTTAAAAAGAAACAAATCTGTTGGGCTGAACAGGGACAGTAACTCTCCTCCTGCTAAATGTAAGAAAGCCACCACCTTAAAAAGTTGCTTCTTTGCCCAGTTAGCAGGGTCACAACACAAGTATCTTTAATAATTTCTGCCCTGAGGAACTGCTATTTTATATTTAACTGCTTTGCACTGTCTCCCCAGGTCAATTGATGCTTCAGAAGCCCTCAAGATGCCAGGTGTGGTTGATATAATTTCTGTTCAGGATGTCCCAGCCACCAATGAGTTCTATAACTATGAAATCCCCGACATTGTATTTGCCAGAGGAACGGTAGGTTATGAGGTCATTCTCACAACTGGGTGGGCAAGGCAGCGGGCAGGCAGGGGGGAAAGCTTGGTAAATTTACCTTCCCCGCAGACGATGGGCTTCTGTTGGGAGTGCGAAACACTCTCCCAGATGAACAGCACTGCATGTGTGCAGTGCGGGGGTTGAGACAATGCGTCCCAGCCCCCAGAAATCCCACAGTGTCCGCACGAGTGCATGGAGCATTGTGGGAATCCCCCTAGCAACAGGCATGCGCCCGTCAGTGTGTCAGCACCAGCTGAAAGCAGCCAGTGCTGACACACAGTCAAGGAAACGCAGCTCAAGGAGTGCGTGAGTCACTCCCTTAACCTTGTTTAAGAGACGGGCTCTCTAGGAGGGTTTGCTGCCAGGAGCCGTCTGGCTCCTGCGGGTTCCCATGGGCAGCCAACCCTGGGCTTAGCTGCCCTAGCCCGGACTTGGCTGCTTGTGAGAACAGCCTCTATGTACAATTATAGATGTTGGGTATTTTAATCTCTTTATGTTGTTTACTGTAAAGAGTCATTTACTTCAGTAATGTACATACATGCTAGGGATTTTGTTTATATTATGTAAGTATTCACTGTTGGTTTTTTTTCTAACTTTTTATTACAGACCACCCCTTTCTTTCCCTGATTCTCCTGCCAGGAATATGCTATAAGATCATTTCTTGCTCTAAATAGACTTGGCAGGCTACTTTTTTTCAAACACAGAGTCAGAACAACACTACGTGATCAAGAGAAATGCAGGGAAGTGCTGAAGTGCCTCGTGGTGGTTTTCGGGGCAACCTCAGGGATAGTCCACAGACTATCAAACGTGTAGCCCTGGGCGGCTGCATTGGCCGCCCACACAATACCTTCTCCATCACGGAGGCGGTGGGGACTGCAGGGATCGAGGGCTGCTCAGCCCCCTGAAGCCCCAGGATGCCCCGCACAAGTGTGCGGGGCATTCTGGGGGGGGGGGGGCCAAGACAAGGAGGCTGCTTGTAGCCTCCTGGTTGAGGGGTCTACTCATGTGTCACTGTGCACCACAGCAGCACACGGGCAAAAAAATGAGGTCAACGGAGCACTTGCTCCATTAGCCTCGTTTAGGGGTGCTTTTGGTGAGCCCGGGGGTTCCGATGATCACTGGAAAGTAGGCCAAGTTCCCTTAGCCCGCTTTCCAGTGATCATAGGAATAGCCTCATGGTGTGCTAGGCTCTACCCCTGCAGACTCCGAGAGGGTTTTGTTTTATTTATTTAAAATATTTCTATACCACCCCAAACTTGCTTCTCTGGGCGGTTTCATGTTCTAATAATGAACATAAAACTCCCTGCACTCTTTCCCACTTATCCTCTGCTGTGCAGGAAGGGTTTAAAAAAAAAGTCGGAAAACATTCAGAGACTTTATTTTATTTTATTTATTGCCCTTATGCAAACAGAAATGATATTCTCCCCCAGCAAAAACTGCACTTGTGATTCTTATGCATGTGTTGCATGGACCTCAGGCTTGGAAGTGTTGAATGCTCCATTCTCAGTTGCTGAGGCCAGGGACATCTCATGAGTTATCCTCTCTCAGAAGCTCCAGGCAGGATAGAAAGTAAATAGTTAAAAAACTAAGCCACGCCCACTAGAGCCGGAGGGGGATAACCCCGCCCCAGTTCTTTCTGTCCTCAGCAAGCTCCAAGGCAGCGTTTTTCTAGCTCTCTCTATTTTCAGTATTCCATTCTCCAAATCCTTTTTTCTGTCCCTGATCCTTATTACTTGCTATTACCTGAAGAAGAAAGAAAATCACCCTTCTTTTGTCCGTTTCCCCCACCACCACCACCTCCGTTCTCTCCCCCCCATCTCCTCTTTCCTCTCCGTTGCTTGGAGCCAGGCAGAGAGGTACAGAGCAATTTCTCCAACAAGGGGAAGAGATCGAGTGTTTTCGGCCTGGGAGGCTTCAGGGCCTTTTGTAGGCCCCATTGGCGCAGGCTGCTGCAAGCTCTAACATAGCAATGCCACTTTTCCAACCTCCCGAAAACCGCCTGAAAAATTCGCCAGCAGTGAGTTGACGGTCCGTGATTGACCGTCTTTCATTTATTGGCCATGGAGTCTGCCCCAGAAGGGCTTAATTTTCCCGCGTCGGTGATGGCCGCTCTCGAGTCACCCGTCCTGATCATCGAAGGGGCCACATCCAGTCTCCTGCCCTCGGGCTGTGAGGCTCGCACTACTGCGGCCCGGCGTGCCACACTGCTGCAGGCAGCTTCAGGTGGCTGTGAAGAGCACTTTTGGAGGGTCCCTATTGCCAACGCCCCACCAACCTCTGAAGAGATTAGGCGGATTGGCGAGCTGGCTAGCAACCTGACTGGCAGGGCAGCAAGGTCATTACAGTCATCTTCTGTTCCTAAGATGGCGACGGTTGCGAAGAATCTCTCCATTTTACCTGAAGGAGCGGGTAATGTAAAAGGGAGACAGTCTCTAAAAGGGCGGGAAAAGACTAAGACTGTGGTGGATGGCCAGCAGCGTGAGTCTGCTGCAGAGACTGGGCCTAAAGAATCCAGTTCTCACCCTGCTGTTTTACCTACGTCTGTGCCACCTGAGTGGCAAGCATGGTTTCTCAATGCAATCATTGACACCATCTACCAGGTTAGGCCCCCTAAGAGGAGTAGGAGATCGAAGAAGGGGAGAAGGTGTAGGTCACCCAGTGTGAGCTTCTCATCTAGCGAGTCTGTCAGTCCTTCTCCCAAGAAGGCCAAAAGCAAACGTAAGCATAGTGAGCTGGGCAAGGTGGCACGGGACCATTCCTCTGATGCTTCCGATCAGACTCTGGGGGCCCTAGGGGTTTATTTGCATCTCGGAAAAATGTCATTGCAAACTCAGAGAGGCCTAATCAGCCTTCTGACCTGAAGACCCAGTTAATGCAGGGGGAGATTTTGATCCGGACCCAGAGACTCCGTTAGACAAGGATGACGGGGAATGGTCTGGAGGGAAGGACACTGGTGATGCCTCAGTGTCACAGCGCCTCTTTGTGGCAGAGGACTTCAGCCCACTCATGTCCAGAATTATTAATACAATTGGATTGAAATCAGAGGCTGGGCAGAGTTCTGACTCTTCCGCCAAAGGGGACTTGGTCTTTCCTAGAGCACACCCCAAGGATATGCTGATGCCCATGCCAGAGTTGTTTGTGGATGTAGTCAAACAGGAATGGTTGACACCAGCTTCCAACCGCAAGGCTACGTCGATGGCTAACAAATTTTATTCTTTTCAGCAAACCACTACAGCTATGTTGAGGACACCAAATGCGGATGCCCAGATTTTGCAATTGGTGTCGGGTTCCCTGGTACCTCGAGAGGCTGAGGTTTCTCTAAAAGACATAGCTGACAAGAAGGCTGAGCTGTCATTTAATTGTGTCATGAGAACGTGTCCCTGGTGATCCGTGCAACAGCAGCAGCATCCATGGCAGCCCGCGCCTCCTTATTATGGGTGGTCAATCTTCTGAGTGATCCTCCAGGGGACCCAGTTAAGATGAGTCAGCAACTATTAAAGATCCAGAAAGCGCAGGCCTTTATGGCCGATGCCACTCTTGATACGATTAGATTCTCAGCGCAAGTGGCGGCTTCATCAGTTGTTGGCAGACGCCACTTGTGGCTCAAAATTGGACAGTTGATTCTACCTCTAGGCTTAATATCACTACCGTCCCTTACGACGGCAAGAAGCTTTTTGGTGACTCTGCCCTACAAGATATTTTTGTAGAGTCGTCTGATAAGCGAAAGACGAAGCCTTCAACCAATAAAAAGACTGATAAACAGCCTTTCAAAAGGCCCTTCCAATACAATCAGCTCTTTCATAGCTTCTGCCCCTTCCGGGGCCGGGACAGAGATACAAAATTCCAGAGGGGATCTTGGAATTGTCAGAGAGTACCCTTTAGAGGGTTCGGTACCTACAAATAGCAAGCTGCTCAGTCAAAGCAGCAAAAGCCACAACAATGACTTGAAGCATGTCAGACTTGGAGGGCGTTTGTCTCACCTCGCCCCAGCCTGAGAAGATTCAACCTCAGACAACTGGGTTCTGCAGCTGATCCATCACGGCTACAGGATAGTTTCACTCCTCTCCGCCCTGCCGCTTTATCCCCACTCCAAGGTCAAAAGCATTCTCAAAGCATCCGCCAATGGTCCAGGCGATCCAACACCACCTGGACATCGGGGCAGTGAAGCTAGTGCCTCTGACACAGGAGGGAGGAGTTTATTCCTATCCTGTTTACCATCCCAAAAAGGGACGGCTCAAGGAGAGCTGTTTTAGACTTAAAATTTTTGAACAGATGGGTCTGCAGAACTCATTTCCAGGTGGAAATTCTAAGAGCAGTTTCAGAGGCACTCTTTCATCTGGATGTGCTGGTGTCCATAGATTTAAGGGAGGTCCACCTGCATCTTCCTATACACCCGGAAAGCAGGCAGTACCTTTGGTTTAAATATGCTGGAAGGCATTTTCAATACAGCAGCCCCTTGCATCTTCACAAAGTTGTTGGCACTGCTGGTGGCGCAACTCCATCAGAAAGGGATTTGTCTGTTTGCATATACAGACAATTTGTTGCTGAGAGATCTCTCCCAGAGGCAGAACGGGACTTGGCCCTTACTATCGCAACACTCGAGAACCATGGTTTCATCATAACTGGAGAAAAGAGTCAATTGACGCCATGCCACAGGCTGCGCCATTTGGGGGTAATCATAGTTACCTTAGTGGACCGTCTCTTGCTTCCACCAGACAGGTTACAGACTATCCAGACAGAGGATCACCTGGTCCTAGCGAGTCCAAGAGTTCCTCTGGCTTCCTTGTCAAGACTGCTGAGCTTGATGGTGGCTGCACTGGTCTCGGTTCCATGGGCTTGACTTCATCTGTGTGACCTCCAGTGGTTTCTCATACCCCACCAGAAAGCAATTGCACGGAAGCATAGACTGCTTCTGAAGTTGCCACCAGACCTGCGTCGTTCTCTCCTCTGGTGGATCGATTCCAACAACCTGAATTGGGGAAAGACCTTCTTGGACCCACGGAGGTTCATTATAACAGATGCAAGTGACAGGGGCTGGGGAGCCCATTGCTTCAGCCAGTTGGTGCAGGGGCTATAGAACAAGGAGGAATGTTCTCACAGCATAAATTGGAGGGAACTCCACGCAATTCGCCCAGCGCTACTAGCATTCCATGAGATCATCCGAGGCACTGACGTATTAGTAAAGACCGACAATATGACGGCAAAGGCGTATGTAAATAAGTGGGGGGGGGGATCAGGTCCAGGTCACTTCACCAGGAGGCCTTCCTTCAGCTGTCTTGGGCAGAGAGCAACCTTCCTTCCCTGATGGCACCCCACGTCAAGGGAGAGCTGAACCTGGTTGCAGACTGGTTAAACTGGGCTGACATCCAACCGGGGGAGTGGGCTCTAAATCCATCAGTTTTTACCCAGATAATAGAGAAGATGGGCATGCCCAAGGAAGACCTCTTTGTGACTCCGAAGAATGTGCAATTACCAGCGTTTATGACTAGATTTCCATGCAGGGAGGCGATGGCAGTGGATGCCCTATCCAGTCCATCGCCAGATGCTCTCCTTTATGCGTATCCTCTGACACCTCTGTTGGCCAGAGTCCTGCAATGGGTGTGTCTTCTGCGAGCAAGAGTACTCTTAGTGGCACCATTCTGGCCCAGGAGACCCTGGTATCCAGAGCTCCTGCATCTGGCGGTGGAGCTACCTTGGGAGTTGCCTCAGGCCCCGGACCTGTTCCATCAGGGTCCAGTTTTACACCCGGATCCATGTTGGTTTCGGCTCACCGTTTGGAAACTGAGTGGCGATTCCTGAGCCAACATGGCTACTCGGAGGGAGTTCTCAGCACTATGCTGGTGTCGCGAAGTCCATTGACAGAGAGAATTTATCAGTATACGTGGCGAGCACTCCTTTGCTGAATGTCACACAACTCAGTTCCGAAGGGCATGGCTAAGTTATGTCATCTCCTGCTCTTCTTACAAGAAGGGACTACGTCCGAATACCCTGATACGGCAGGCGTCGTGTTGGTGGAGTTGCTCTCAGCAGAAAAGGACAAGATATCTCAGTCACATCCTCACCTGCGTAGGTTCTTACGAGGCGCCTTGCTGATGTCACCTCCAACAGTGCACAGGTTCCCCTCTTGGGAACTACATACTGTCCTCAAGGCATTGCAAGCTCACCCTTTTGAACCTTTGGCAGCTATTCCGATCAGGGTCTTATCGTTTAAATTGGCCTTTTTGGTGGCCATCACTTCTGCAAGGCTCATCTCGGAGCTGCAGGCACTGTCTGTAAAAACAAGAAATATTGTATATTTCAGAAAGAGGCCGTCAGGCTTATTCCGGACCCCTTAATGAGGCCAAAGGTGGCATCCCCCTTTCACCTATTGCAAGATGTGTTCCTACCTTCATTCTGCCCCAAATCCGTCCATCCTATGGAGCGGAAATGGCATAAGTTGGACGTTAAGCAGTGTCTTAAGGTCTATATTAGACGCTCAGCCTCATTCAGATTGTCAGATGCTCTGTTTGTATTGTTCAACCTGAGTTCCATGGGGGTCCCAGTATCATCGACCACTATTGCAACGTGGATTGTAGCGTGTATATCGATGGCCTACGAGGTTCAGAAGTTGAGGCTGCCAACGCGTCTCTTTGCACATTCTACTAGAGCAGCAGCAATGTCGGTGGCATTCCCCGCTAATGCACCGGTTGAAGAGATCTGCAAGGCGGCCACCTGGGCGTCTCCTTCCACTTTCACCAAACATTACAAGATCAGTGATTACGTGTCTTCCTGGGCGACCTTTGGCAGATGGGTCTTGCAACAAGTTCTTCCTCGCTAGTAGACCAGAGTGTTCCCACCTGAGTTGGACAGCTGTGGTATGTCCCATGAGATGTCCCTGGCCCCAGCAGGAGCATTGGTTTCACTTACCATGAAGGCTTCTTCTGGTTGCTGGGGCCAGGGACATCTCAACCCACCCAGTTGTGGTTTTTGCACTCTGGTCTACTTCTGTTGAAATGGTGGAGACTGATATTTAGTTCTACAGTTGGTTGCTACACTCTGGTATTCTGGAATGTTTAAACCAGGAGAGGAGAGCTGGTCTTGTGGTAGTAAGCATGACTTGTCCCCATAGCTAAGCAGGATCTGCCCTGGTTGCATATGAATGGGAGACTTGATGTGTGAGCACTGCAAGATATTCCCCTCAGGGGATGAAGCCGCTCTGGGAAGAGCAGAAGGTTTCAAGTTCCCTCCCTGGCTTCTCCAAGATAGGGCTGAGAGAGATTCCTGCCTGCAACCTTGGAGAAGCAACTGCCAGTCTGTGAAGACAATACTGAGCTAGATAGACCAGTGGTCTGACTCAGTATATGGCAGTTTCCTATGTTCCTAACCTGTTTATTCTGACCTGCTGTTTCTACTGTTTTGTATTGCCTTTGTCCTATTATGTCTCTGCCCGAAAGAACTGGGGCGGGGTTATCCCCCTCAGCCTCTAGTGGGTGTGGCTTAGTTTTTTAACTACTTGCTTTCTGTCCTGCCTGGAGCTCCTGAGAGAGGATAATCCATGAGATGTCCCTGGCCCTAGCAACCAGAAGAAGCCTTCATGGTAAGTGAAACCAATGCTCCATTTTGTTCTATTTAATTGGATCCATTTCAGTGCTTGTCATTTACTAATGCAGAAGTGCTGGGAGTATGGCAGAGATCAAAACAGTCAGTTGAAAGTTGACCCTATGCTCATCCTACATACAAACGTTTTAAATAAAATATAGATACATCAAATCCTGATGACTGAAAGCTAAGGTTGGGACCAGCAGGAAAAGTGAACATTGCAACTTTATAAACAATTTTTGCACAAGTCACAGTTTGGCTTGTACACTGATGTGCAGCCAGTGTTCTATCAAACCTCTACATACAGGTTAATTATGCATCAGTATGGAGCTGAGACTGAATCAGCTAACACATTTGTGGTGCATGGGTACATAGGAATCTGACTTATATCAACTCAGACTGTTGGGCCGTCTAGCTCAGAATTGTCTACTAACTGGCAGTGGCTCTCCAGGGTTTAAGACAGGAGTCTTCCCCAGTCCTACTTGGAAACAGAGGCATTCTTTGGACCGAAGTCCGGTCCTCAGAGCACAGGGTGTGTGTGTGTGTGTGTGTTCCAAATGGCTCCCTGGGGTGCTTCACATCCTGTGTGGCCCGCCTGTTATGCCCACCGGCTGATCTCCTGTTGTGTGGAGGGTTGGGGCGGGTTGGAGGGTTGGGGCTGAGAGCCAAGCGACGCTCGTGGGTCGCACTGTGCAAGCACGAGCATCCCAAATACATGACATCACATGCTTTGCGATGCTTGCGAGTTGCCCTGTGCAGGCACAAGCGTTGTGAGATCCCATCCAGGCCCAGCCCAAGAACAGTGGTTTAGCCGCTGCCACGCGATGCAGGTCGGGGGTGGGGCTCGTGGCGTGTGGTGAGGAGGCCTCGGAGGAGAGGCCAGAGGGAGCTCCAAAGTCCTGTAGGTCCGGGATACAAAAGTGTCTAGGTGCACCACTGCTTGGAAATCTGTGACATTCTGCATGTAAAGCAGATGTTCTACCACTGAGCTATGATCCCATTTTGAATCTCCTAAAAACCTATCACAGTCAGTACTTTGAATCTGTGCATGGTCCTAGATCATCAGGTGTATTTGTCTGTGAAACGAATGCAAGCAGAGAAATTAAGCAGGTGGCTTTTTTTATTTTTTAGGTGACTTGTGTGGGTCAGATTGTCTGTGCTGTGGTTGCCGATTCAGATGTTCATGCCAAACAAGCAGCTGCAAAGGTGAAGATCGAGTATGAGCCACAGGAACCCGTGATCCTGACAATCCAGGTGAAAACCAGCCTGTTCCTCTTTGCTGCTTTTGCCCGTGTACTACAACTGTTTGCTTGTGGTTGTTTTGCAGCTAGTGAAGTGTTGTAGGCATCACAGTCCACAACTCAGTGAAATCAAATTACTTGTATTTTACGTCATTCAGTCTCTAACCCTAACCCTAACTGGCCCAGGAAAGACCAGGGGGAGGCCAGCGGGGGGAGAGGGAAGCATCACAGAGAGAGGAGAGACACACACACACGCACACAAATCCTACAGCCGCAGCAGCAGCCCCCTGGAGGCGGCAGAACGACCTGAGCTTCCCCCAAAAAGTAAGTGTGTGTGTGTGTGTGTGTGTGTGTGTGTGTGTGTGTGTGTGTGTGTGTGTAGATATAGATATTAATGTTTAGAACCCTGGACCAGCTTGAATTCGCCTTAGCCAGGGGTGTATGTATATGTGTGTACGGGGTTTGCAAAACTGAACATGCCCAGTCCGGTTTGAGTCCGGACCAGACTCAAACTGAACCGGGCAAACAGGTTTTGTTCACACCGCTATTTGTAGATTGGGCTGTAAATGATTTCTTCAGGCAAATCTGTACTACAGACAGATCAATTTTTAGACCAGGTTTAACTGTCACCACTTACCCCAGAGAATTCGGGGAGTGTGTGTGTGGGGGGGGGGTGTTTTGAATGAGATGCTAATTAGTTGTGATTGTCTTCTGCCACTGCAGGAGGCGATAGAGCACAACTCATTCTTTGAACCGCAAAAAAAAAAAATAGAAAATGGAAATGTAGATGAAGCGTTTAAAAGTGTTGACCACATACTGGAAGGTAAATTGCGGATATATTTTTTAATGTTGTTATCAAAGCTCATGTTTTGTACATCTCACCATACACATTCTGCTCTCCACTGCACAATGCACTTTCACACTGGCCTGGTTCATTCAATAGTTCAAATCTAGGTTTGCTGTGGGTGATCGACATTAGTGTGACTGTGTGATGAACTCACACCAAAGTGGAATCTCAGGTTCACCACCTTTTACACCATCTTGGCGTGGTTTATACACCTAGTAACAATTGTGTGAACCTGGGGGTGGATCTATAAAATGACGCACAGGTCCCATGAACCTGCACCCTCCTGCCTCTAGGGCTGCCTCACTCCTCTCTGGAGCCTCCCCTTACCCATTGGCCAGCCACTCCTGGAGCTGCCAAGCTCTGCTGCTGTACTCCTCCCTCCGTGTGCTGTCCATCCCCAGCAGCTCACTCCTACAGCCCACTCTCACTTCCTGTCAGTCCCCAGAGGCACTTCCTTGCCATCCCCAGAGGCGTGCTGCGTGGCTGGTAGAGCATGCTGTCACTGGGGAAAGGCTGCCACTACTGGGAGAGGGAACAGGCCACTGCCGGAGTAGGGAGCGTGCCACTGCCATGGGGGGGGGGAGGGGGGCTGCCCGCGAAAACACGCGCTGCCTATCCCCTCCCTACGTCACCAGTGAGAACCAGGCCACTGAGAGCCTTTTTGTCTCTAAACTTGTGAATATAATCAATGATGTGGGTAACAGCTAGGGGTGTACACAAAACTGGAAATCCAGTCTAGTTCTGTGCACACTAGAGCCAGGCCCGGTCCGCCTTGAGACCAAACCAGTTCAGGCTTGGGGGCGGGGGGGGGATTTTTTTTTTTTAAAGAAAGAAAAGAAAATCTTTTCTTTGTGGGGGCCATTGGGGGGCTTCGGGGGCTGCTTCCATGACCACGGGGTGGCCTCCTGAGGTCCCCCCTCCCCCCCCACTGGCCTCCCCCTTTCTCAAAGTGCATGTTCCGGGCCATTTTTTGCCCGTTCCGGGCCTTTCTGTGCTGGCGGAGGCCATTTTGGAGGCCACCACGCATGCGCACTGGCCATTTGTGTGGCCAGATCGGCCACATCACAATTTTTTTAAAAAAATTGTCTGCCTCCCTGGCTGCTTACCGCCACAGCTGGGAAACTGCGGAGGAATCCCCAGAATGCACCACACACTCGCACAGTGCATTATGGGAGTTTGGGGGGGCCTTCCAGCCCCAAAACCTCCCTGCTGCCTGCAGTAGCCGGCAGTGGTTTGGGTCGGCAAATTGCCCACCCAGCAAAGCAATGGAGATCGTTTGTGGGGGAGGAAAGCTTTTTGAGGCTTCCTCCCCTGCACCTTCAAGCCCTTTCTCACAGAGGCGGGAAACAAAATGGTGGCTGCTGGGGGACAAAATGGCAGCAGGGGGGCAGGAGGAAACAGCGGTGGTGGAGAAAACGGCAGCAGGCGGGGGAAGAAAACAGAGGAGGGTGGGCAAGAAAACAGAAGCGGTGAGGGAAGAAAGTGGTGGCGAGCAGGCAAAACTAGAGGTGCAGACGCTCTGTGCCCGACCCAGCTAGTTTCCATTAATGCACCATTGATATCTCCTTGGGTTTTTGGGTTGGTTTTTTTTTGCAAAGACCACAACTTTAGTTTTCTGTAATTTATAGATAATCTTTCTTTACCATAGTATACCTCGATATGCTGTAGGTCCCTTTTGAGTCCAGTGGGCATCTGCAACAGAATAGCTGCATCATCTGCATGTAGGAGTGTAGAGATTATTATTTCTTGTTTACACAGTCAGACAGGTGTTATTGACTGGTTTGTTTTATCCAGACATCGAGTCCTTCCCAAGGACCTGGGATGCCAGAATTTTATTGTCAATTGTTATACATATCGTCGCAGAATATAGGCTGTTCCCAGTAAAGCTGCTTTTTGTAATTGGCTGATGGTGATTTCTGTGGCCCCTATGGTGTTGAGGTGCTCTTCAAGGTCTTTTGGAACTGCACCCAGGGCGCCAATTACCACTGGGATTATTTTGGTCTTTTTCTGCCACAGCCTTTCAATTTCAGTTTGTAGATCTTTGTATTTGGTGATTTTTTCTATTTCTTTTTCTTCTATTCTGCTATCCCCTGGTATTGCTATGTCAATTATTTTAACTTGTTTTTCTTTCTTCTTGACTACAGTTATAGCTGGTGTATTGTGTGGCAGATGTTTGTCTGTTTGTAGTCAGAAGTCTCATAATATTTTTACATCTTCATTTTCTTCAACTTTTTCAATTTTATGGTCCCACCAATTTTTGGCTGCAGGTAGCTTGTATTTTTTTGCAGATGTTCCAGTGTATCATCCCTGCTACCTTGTCATGCCTTTGTTTGTAGTCAGTCTGTGCTATCTTTTTACAACAGCTGATTAGGTGGTCCACTGTTTCATCTGCTTTTTTAGAAAGGCGGCACTTGCTGTTTGTTGTGGATTTTTTGACTTTTGCTCTTATTGCATTTGTTCTTAGTGCCTGTTCTTGTGCAGCCAGTATTAAACCCTCTGTTTCTTTCTTCAAGTTGCCATTCTTAAGCCATTGCCAGGTCTTGGTGATGTCTGATTTTCCACTTATATTGTGTAAATATTGACCATGCAGGGGCTTATTTTTCCATTTTTCTGCTCGGTTCCTGACTTGTTCTTTCTTGTAGGCCTGCTTTCTTTCATTCGTGTTGAGTTGTTGTTGTTGTTATTATTATTATTATTATTATTATTATTATTATTTACATTTATATCCCGCTCTTCCTCCACGGAGCCCAGAGCGGTGTACTACATACTTGAGTTTCTCTTTCACAACAACCCTGTGAAGTAGGTTAGGCTAAGAGAGAAGTGACTGGCCCAGAGTCACCCAGCTAGTTTCATGGCTGAATGGGGATTTGAACTCGGGTCTCCCCGGTCCTAGTCCAGCACTCTAACCGCTACACCACGCTGGCTCTGTGCCAAGCTGGGTGGGTGTATATCTTAATTGTTTAAATATTCATGAATTTATATAAAAATTAAATAAAGGAGGGCAAGAAATAGGTGCCACTTTACCCAACTGTCCCTGAGCTTCTCACCAGCCTTGCTCCCTGTGCCCCATCAAGGAGACCAAGCTCCTCACTTTGAGAAATGCTGGTGTAAGATTTTAACTTCCAGGTGAGATCCATATTGGGGGACAGAAGCATTTCTACATAGAAACGCAGAGTATCCTTGCTGTTCCCAAAGGAGAGGATAAAGAAATGGATGTGTATGTGTCATCCCAGCATCCAGCAATGGTACAGGTAGGAACATGTTTTCAAAGCATTTTTGCACATGTGAAAACAGAGAGGACCCTTGATTATCATGGGTTCTCTTTTTGCAGTTTCAGCTATTGGCGGTTCGGCTATACTGTATATAACCAATTTCCATTATCATGGGGGTAAATTTTGGCCATTTGTGGTTCCTATCCGTGCATTTCACACTTCCAGTGGCATTTCTGGCGTGGAGGCACTTCTGGAGCAGCATGGAGCCCTGCTGGAACTTTTTTTGGCAGAATTTGGAGGATTATTTGTTTTGGGCGGCCATTGCTAGAGGAGCTGGAGAGCTGTAGTGACCAAAGGACAGTGCTGTACCCCTCTGTTTTTTCTGCCCCCCCCCCTTTTGTTGTTGTTATTCTTAGCACTTTTCAATGTACTGAGGAACCTAAATCCATCATTCCCATAGGCTCAAGGTTTCAGTTATTGCAGTTTTGGCATTTGCAGTGGTAGCCGAGAATATAACCCCTGCAACAAGCAAGATCTTTCTATACTGTTCTTTTTAGGGTTGAAGCCCTCAGTGGCTTGGGCCCTACATGTCTAAGAGGATGCTTCCATCCTTTTGGGCCCCTCCCCACATTATGTTCCCACCTGGAAGCTGGGGTGCTGGCTCAGAGAGAAGCCACAAATTGTGCT
Organism: Hemicordylus capensis; assembly: GCF_027244095.1. NCBI lineage: Eukaryota > Metazoa > Chordata > Lepidosauria > Squamata > Cordylidae > Hemicordylus > Hemicordylus capensis. The sequence goes on from NC_069657.1 coordinate 219,368,241, forward strand.
CCTCCCGTGTGAACCAGGACTTCTCATATTACCTCCATCCACATGAGAAGGAGCCACACTATAATAGCAGTTGTCATGCTACCAGTATATTACCAGATTAATAACAACAACAACAAAGAGGCTGCTATTGTGTTTATAATCTTCTACGTAAGAAAAATTAAAGCACTAAACCAGAGTATTTCTGGCATTCCCAGTAGCAACCCATCAGCCTGGAACACCCAGCTGCTGGAGACATGCCAAAGGCTGAGCATCTTTCAGAAGTGTAAGGCTTTTCGATTTGGCCTGACAATTCCAATCAGAGGGAAGGATGGGGATTTACACATTTGGTATTATATTTATTTGTCCTGTATTTACCCAAATTGAAGACAACTCTGAATTTAAGACTACCCCCTTTAAAAATGTGGGTTATAGCTAAATGTGGCTCTTTTATTTGTGTCTGCTGCTTTGTGACCTGCCTAGAACCTTTTGATTGGGCAGCAGAGTAGTGGTTGAACCAAGTCAGAAAGTCCCTTGTCCAAATCTTGTCTCACTCATCAGCTTGCTGTCAGGCAAGCCACCGTATCTCAGCCTCAGTCCACTCCTTTGTAGGGATGTTCACGAATCACTATTCGATGCGTGATTCAGAATACATCCTTGGCCCCTTTTACTGAGCACACAAATGGCCCCCACGCATGCATGGAGGCCATGTGCGTGCCAGCCTCATGTGAGAAGAGCTGGGGGAGAGTGCCGCTGGGAGGAGTGCCACCAAGTCAGAAAGTGGTGGCAAGTGGGACGAGGAGCAGGTATGCACCTGCTCTCCTCCATTTTAAAGGAGCAGGGGATGTGTTCGGAATTGCCTGCCAAATCTCAGTTCGTGCATAGCCCTACTCTTTGCTTCTCCTCCACATGAAAATAACACTGACCTACATGAAAGAGTTGTTATAAATAGAAATAAATAATAGTGTGAAGAAAGACTACTATGATAGTAGCAGTAGTATAAAGAATGCCGTAACAATAGATGTGACGTGTTTTCAGTTGCTTGAAAAAGTGATGCACAACTATTATTATAAATGCAAATGAAATATACAGGTGAAACTCAAAAAATTAGAATATTGTGCAAAAGTTCATTAATTTCAGTAATGCAAATTAAAAGGTGAAACTGATATATGAGATAGACGCATTACATGCAAAGCAAGATAAGTCAAGCCTTAATTTGTTATAATTGTGATGATCATGGCGTACAGCACATGAGAACCCCAAATCCACAATCCCAGAAAAATAGAATATTGTGAAAAGGTTCAACAGTCTAGGCTCCAGGTGTCCCACTCCAATCATCTAATCAATCCATAACACCTGCAAAGGGTTCCTGAGCCTTTAAATGGTCTCTCAGTCTGGTTCATTAGGAATCACAATCATGGGAAAGACTGCTGACTTGACAGTTGTGCAGAAAACCATCATTGACACCCTCCATAAGGAGGGAAAGCCTCAAAAGGTAATTGCAAAAGAAGTTGGATGTTCCCAAAGTGCTGTATCAAAGCACATTAATAGAAAGTTATGTGGAAGGGGAAAGTGTGGAAGAAAAAGGTGCACAAGCAGCAGGGATGACCACAGCCTGGAGAGGATTGTCAGGAAAAGGCCATTCAAAAGTGTTGGGGACTTTCACAAGGAGTGGACTGAGGCTGGAGTTAGTGCATCAAGAGCCACCACACACAGACGGATCCTGGACATGGGCTTCAAATGTCGTATTCCTCTTGTCAAGCCGCTCCTGAACAACAGACAACGTCAGAAGCGTCTTACCTGGGCTCAAGAAAAAAAGAACTGGTCTGTTGCTCAGTGGTCCAAAGTCCTCTTTTCTGATGAGAGCAACTTTTGCATCTCATTTGGAAACCAAGGACCCAGAGTCTGGAGGAAGAATGGAGAGGCACACAATGCAAGATGCTTGAAGTCCAGTGTGAAGTTTCCACAGTCTGTGTTGATTTGGGGAGCCATGTCATCTGCTGGTGTTGGTCCACTGTGCTTCATTAAGTCCAGGGTCAACGCAGCCGTCTATCAGGAGATTTTGGAGCACTTCATGCTTCCTTCCGCAGACGAGCTGTATGGGGATGCTGACTTCATTTTCCAGCAGGACTTGACACCTGCCCACACTGCCAAAAGTACCAAAACCTGGTTCAGTGACCATGGGATTACTGTGCTTGATTGGCCAGCAAACTCGCCTGACCTGAACCCCATAGAGAATCTATGGGGCATTGCCAAGAGAAGGATGAGAGACATGAGACCAAACAATGCAGAAGAGCTGAAGGCTGCTATTGAAGCATCCTGGTCTTCCATAACACCTCAGCAGTGCCACAGGCTGATAGCATCCATGCCACGCCGCATTGAGGCAGTAATTGCTGCAAAAGGGGCCCAAACCAAGTACTGAATACATATGCATGCTTATACTTTTCAGAGGTCCGATATTGTTCTATTTACAATCTTTGGTTTATTGGTTTCATGTAATAATCTAATTTTCTGGGATTGTGGATTTGGGGTTCTCATGAGCTGTACGCCATGATCATCACAATTATAACAAATTAAGGCTTGACTTCTGTCGCTTTGCATGTAATGCGTCTGTCTCATATATCAGTTTCACCTTTTAATTTGCATTACTGAAATTAATGGACTTTTGCACGATATTCTAATTTTTCGAGTTTCACCTGTATGTGAAGGCTAATGTAGGACTGTTTGTTTCCAACCTTTACAAGAAAATGAGCTTTTTAAAAAACCCAATATAGTATTTCTCGTAGTCCAGGGTTTCTTTAAAAATGTGGGTTTCCTTCTCCTCCTCCAGAATCTATGCATTGTGTCAAATGTGAAGTGACTTTATCCCTTGAAAACTGTATGAGCATCTTTTATCCTTTGGCAGGAAATGGTGGCCTCTTGTTTAGGCATCCCAGATAACAGGATCATGTGTCACGTCAAACGAGTGGGAGGAGCTTTTGGTGGGAAGCTGCTGAGAACTGGCTTGTTGGCCTGCATTGTAGCTGTGGCAGCTAACAAGTAAGTATGTCTATACCACTGTTTGGGAAGCTCTCTGCTGTAGCAATGGAACCTGGAGACAAATGAGGAACGAAATGGCTGAAACAATCATTCACTTTTCAGATACTTGAAACTAGTCAACAAACTATAGAAAACTTACTAAGTCCATCTATATTGTAATATTTAACATGATAATGGAATGAGTGTATAGAAATTAAATGTGTGAAATAATCTTAAAACCCTTGATAAATTCAAAGGAAACACACAGCCATACATTGAGAGACCAGTGGTTTGTCTCTTGAGATCACAGTATATTCATCCAGAGAAATATGGAACAGCAGGACAACTATAGTATAATCCTTCTCTAAGACATCAGTACATTTCATTGAACGCAGCAAAACTTAGTAAACATGTCACTGGATCACAGTGCACCAGTCCAGACCTACAGTGCTTGTGCAGCACCTAGTATAATCTCAGAAATTATATTGTGTCTTAGACCCAGGAGCACCAGATTTATTTTAGAGGGGAAGCAAGAAGATTTCAGCACAACATGGGAAAGGTGCTCAGCAAAGTCTAGCGGCCCAGTCTTCAGTGTTTTCAAGATTCAATTGCAAAAAAGCAATATATTTTAAGAGGATTTATCATGGCTACTTTTTTGTCTCAGATCATAGATAAATAAAGTAATGCTTTCAGAGCAGATCAGTCTTTCTTTCTCTTTTTGGCAAAGGGATTTGTGCCCTTGTCAGGCCCATTTAATAATTTCTAGAAGCAGGCCCATTTAATAATTTCTAAAAATAGTCACTCCCTTTGTAGAACCAGAAATATCATTGCTCCTGAGGAATAATCACATGGGGTCTGAAGAAAGGGACAGCCGTGGGGGAGGACTTGTCTTCAAGTGACTGAAAAATTGTGTCAAGGCTCTAGATGCTGCATACTTTCTGACATTATGTGAATCAGATCCTGGCCAGAGGTGCTGTTGGGCCTTCACCTTGGGGGTCCAGGCCCCGGTTCCCAGCACCAGGAATCTCCTCCCCAGGTCGGCGCGTGTGCCAACTTGGACATTCCTGGAGCCAGCACCAGAGTGTCTGCTTCTCCTCTCTGTGCTGCCACAGCCCAGCGCTCCCAGGGAGGGAGGGGTTGTCTGCCCTGCCACAGCCACCACTGCCACCTCCTCCTGTGCCCCCATCAGAGTTGTCCTCTCAGGGACCCTTCTCTGTTTCTGCCCTTGCTCTCCTCTCCACTCCAGCCAGGTTGGGTGAAGAAGCTTTCTGAATCCATAGGGGTTTTTCTGTAGTTTATACTCATGATCTATCTTGGTTTCTGACTGTACTTCTCTGAATGATCTTCATCTGGACCGAGGAAGATTTTGAAATGTAGTTTTAGCCCTACCAGTATCACTTCTCATTATATTGGGACTCCGCTATGATTGTTTTCCAGTTATCATTCATTGTATTCTTTCTCGCCACTGTCTTATGTTCTCCTTGTCTGTTGAATATACATCTCTTTCATGAAGCTGTATCTCATATTACATTGTATTTAAATTTTATAATACTGGTACCCATTGTGTTTTTGCTTTTGCATTTCATTTTGGTATTGTACTTCTGAATAGCCCAGAAGGTGTGTGAGTATACAGCATGGGGTGTGTGGCAGGGTTCTGCTTTTTACCCATGATCTGTCCTGGTTTTTGAATGGCCTGGAAGCCCTCTGAGTCCATGGGCCTGTGTAATTTTTTCTCTTTACAAGTGATCTGTGTTGGTAAATTGTGAATGATCAAGAAGCTCTCTGAAGCCATGGCATGGGGGGTTGTGTGATATTATTATTTATTATTATTTTATTTTTGGCAAGGGCGCTGCTGCTCCATGTGGTTTCTGGACCACTTGGTTTCTGAATGGTCAAGAAACCCTCTGACTAAAACACAGAACTAGAAACCTGGGAAGTTGCTGTGCAGGTGATGCCCCGAGAGATCTCCTTTTTAAGTATGAGTATGAGACAAAAGCAGAATTGGAGGTGCCTAGCCAGAATTGAGCAAGGGGGATACTCATAAACTAGTTCAAAAGTGCTGTGAAGTTTGGATAACAAGGGGCTACAGATGGAAGGGAATAAAAAGTTCTTGCTTATCCCCAGCTAGCATGGCTACATACATCATTGATTTGTATTGCTATGTGCTTATTTAATGATCTTCTGTAAGGTAAACACTAAAGACTATGTAGCTGGTGGGAAAGCAGGGGACCTGAGTTGCAGATTTCCAGTTGGCAGAGAGAGCCAGTGTTGTTTTTGACAGTTCTTAAAATGGCTGCAAGAAGTGGTTGTTGATTAATGTTCCATGCTACATTTGAATTTATTGGCCTGATGCAAACAATAATTTGGCCTGAGTTTAGGAATCCATCAGCAGGTGAGGGGTGTGTGTGTGTGTGTGTGTGTGTGTGTGTGTGTGTGTGTATAAGAAGAGTGTACTTGTTTTCTGTTGCTCCTGAGAGCAACTAGAACCAATGAGTTGAAATTCCCAGGAAGTAAGCGGAGGGCCTGTAAGGCCACTAGGTCCAGGGTCTAACATTACCTAGCTGCACCACTGATCCAGGCATGCTGAACTCTTGTATTCCCTCCCATTTTTTTCTAGGCCTCTCAAGACGTTAGGGCTAGCTTTAGCACACACAGAACCTAGGTTTTGTGCCAGGGACATATCCTTCTGTATGAAGATCAGTGTGTTTTGTAGAGCTTTGCCCAAGCCAAGTGGTTGCTTACACACACACACACACACACACACACACACACACACACACACTACTGTTCTCAACACAGTTGACTCATGCAAAAGTACTTTTTATCATTGCTTTCACACCCACCCCATGTATTGCCATATAAATTATAATTACGAGCCAGTTTTTAATTAAAACATTGCAATTCCACTGGATTGCAGCCATCAGCTTTAGTTGTTCTATGTGTCCTTACCTGTGAAATCATCATAGCAACTATATGATCTGTAGCCTTCTATGTTGTTCATGCATGAGAAATGTAAGACGTCAGCTTCACTTACTCACATGCTTAAAGTGAGCAAAGGCAAAGACTCAAATGCAAGGATCAGTAATGCCAGATTAATTACCCCTCTTAACATCCTTGTCTTTAACAAAAATCGCTTTTGGAGTGGCGAAGGTATGACTCCTTCCCTATTTAGCAATAGCACTTACATTTATATACCGCTCTATAGCCGAAGCTCTCTAAGTGGTTTACAATGATTTAGCATATTGCCCCCAACATTCTGGGTACTCATTTTACCGACCTCGGAAGGATGGAAGGCTGAGTCAACCTATTTGAGACATACCTAGGGGTGAAGGAGGGATTCTCTTCTGCAGTAGAGATTTTGAATGTAGAACAGGGACTGGTTGTGGATCTGGATCAATGAAGATGGAAGACATAGATCTGGGGATTCTTCTGAAAAAAGACATTGAGGGAGCATTTTAGATATTGTTAAATGGAATATGAGAGCAGCAAAGTCATTTTTTAAAAACTGAAAAGCAAAAATGAATCCCAAAGTATGGTAAATGATGCTTTTACTAAAGTGAAAAAATGAAGTGGAGTGGGGAAGCTCCAATATGTCAAAAGCAGAAATATTCATCACTATACTAATTGGCAAGATGAAGTGAGATCAGAACTTAATTTGTACCAGGACTCAACCTCAAAATCTGTTTTTAATTTCTGGACTGAGATCTGGTCCTGGAATACGTGAAGTAGTAATAAAGAAAAGTGCCTTTGGGGATATGTAGATTTCCCTTCTTCATTAAACTCAGAATTAAATAGCAGCCACAAGAAACAGCCACAAGCACTCAGGATTAAATAGCTAGGCATCTAGGGCAGATGGTATTTCTCCCAGGCAGGCTTGAGACCCAGAACCCCTCTCTTTCCCCTCCTTTTCCCCTCAGCAGCAGCCTCTCTCCTGCTTTTCCCCCTCACTGCTTCAGGCAGTTTCAGTTCTCACCTTGCAGCTTTCTCTCTTGCCTGTTTTCATTCATCCCCACTAGGGATGTGCATGAAATGGATTTTGCATTTTGTTTTGAGCTGAAAACAAAATGCAGATGGCTGAAACATTCTGTTGAAACAGCGGTTGAACCAGTTGTTTCGACGGAACAAACCTTGAAATGTTTTTGAGTGTTTCGGCTGAAAAGTGGGGAAACTCAAAACACCCCATTGTTCCCCTTGGGTAGCTTCTAGGGACACCAAAATGGGTTGGGTGGTAGAGAATGATGGATGCTACCTACCACCCAACCCACAAAAGAAATGGGCAAGCAGGCGATTTTTAACAAACTTCCCCCCAAACCCCCATAGGATCGGAAGCCATTGCCAGAAAACCAATCGGTAAGAGAGGAAAAACAGGCCTCCAAGAAACATCAAAACATTTCAAATCGAAATGGGGTGTTTTGTTTCTAGTTCGAAACACTCAAAATGGCCCGTTTCGAGTCAAAACATTTCAACGGCAAAACATTTTGCATAAACCTAACACCCACCCTCTCCTTGCTTCTTTGCTAGTTAGGGCTGTGTGTTTTGAACTTAAAGAGCTCTATTCATTCTCTCTCTCTCTCTCCCCGCCCCCTATCTGTGCAGGCAATCATTGTGACGGTGGTTGTTGTTGTTGTTGTTATTATTATTTTTACATTTATATCCAGCTCTTCCTCCAAGGAGCCCATAGCGGTGTACTACATACTTGAGTTTCTTTCACAACAACCCTGTGAAGTAGGTTAGGCTGAGAGAGAAGTGACTGGCCCAGAGTCACCCAGCTAGTGTCATGGCTGAATGGGGATTTGAACTCAGGACTCCCCGGTCCTAGTCCAGCACTCTAACCACTACACCACACTGGCTCTCTCAGTTATGTTAGTGTTGCAGCCACGTCCCTTGAGTTTTATCATCTTAGGCAATCTCTTGCAATATAATGAGCAAACTTTGTTTGTAATATGGTAGTAGACACCTTTATCGCTCCAACAAAAGACAGTTATTTTCTTTTTCTTCCTTTTAGGACAGGTCATGCAGTGCGCTGTGTTCTGGACAGAGGCACTGACATGTTAGTCACTGGAGGTCGACACCCTTTTGTTGGCAAGTACAAAGTAAGGAATGGTGTGTGAGAGGCAGTTCATACCTTAATTTCTGAACTCAGATGCAAGTCAGTGGAAACATGCATGTGAATCAATTGTGAATGATGCACATGTGTGACTTAGTGGCTAAGAGACTGAGCTGTGAAGTAGGAAGTCATGGGTTCATCAAATCTTGCCTGTGCCATGAATTCATTTGGTGGCCTTAGGCAAGCTACTCTCTTTCAGCCTTGCATAGGTATTTTGAAAACAGTGGTACTGGCCTGCCTTGAAGAGTTATGCTAAGGAATATTAGGATCATATATGAGAAACTTCCTGAATACTCTGAATTGCTACAAAAATATTACATGCTGTTGTTGAATGGCTGCATTTCTCTGCAGGGAAAGTGTTGCCCTCCTCCTCTATATTTATTGAAGGGGAAAACCCATCTCATTTAAATCTACGTGTGCATAATTGATGATGTCACACATGGATGTTTTCATTTAAACATTGTGCTCAAGTAAAGGATGCATTAACCCTTAGATCTCAGTCAGTCTGTACACAAGAAGTTGAATTTCAATGTTTTGCAATTTTATCTTCTTACACCCAAACTGTGAATACAAACTGCTGACAGCATTTCGTTATTGCTGACATATTCATTATTACTGTCCATCTCCTTTTCTCAGTTCCTTCCCCAATGGTATGCAGCAGTTTTCTTGGGTGTTCCAGTTCTAGAACTCTACCTGATGCAAACACAGATGCTGACTGAAATTCAAAAAGTGTGGCAGGCTCAATTGCCCTGCACAAAATGCTTGCCTCTGTTCAACCTTGATTTTGGATTACTAGGTCTCACATGAAAGGCTTGCCATCTGCTGCATAAAGTCTTTTCCATGCCAAAATTAAGGCATGGGAGTGAATTGTGTGCTCTACACCAAGTTGTTCCCTTCCTCTGCGTACGCATGACACTTTCAGGCTTAATGTTTTACCCCACCAGGGTTCCCTACACCCTATTTCCACCACAGATGGCCACCTGTGTAGTCACACAACCCACCCTTCTTCATTGCAGGTGTTGCTCGCTTCTTAGAAGTGATGCCTTGTTGCAGCAGTGACAAAGAAATAGAGTGGAGAGGCATTTCTCCCATCTCTAGGGCACGCATGTACCCAAAAAAGAAGTCCCGTCTCATTGGCTGGCATGATGCAGCCTTCTGTCACTGGGGGGTGGGCTGCAGAGGCAGTTGCACAATCATTTTTCGGTGTCCCTGTGCTGAAGGTTGTTTTGTGCAGTGGTTCAGGCACAGAAGGAGGGGAAGCGATTTTTTGCATCTCTCCTCTCCCTCCCAAAGCCCTTTCCCCTGGTAGAAATCCTTTCCTTCCTGTGGGTTGTGCAGCCCTCAGGAACATATTTATACAAGTTCAAAGGGCTTGGGGTAGGAGGGGAGAGACACAAAAACCACGCGCCCCTCTCCCTCCACACCCAGATGGCTGCACAAAGCAGCCTTTGGCGGAGGGACACTGAAAGCTGCTTGCACACCCCAACCTTCCACAGCTTGATGGAGGGCTGTTCAGTATGTCAGCCAATGGGACTGAACTTTTTATAATTATTGCTCATCTGGAGCCTCATCTGGAGCCTGCCCATCGCTAAGTAAGGCAGGAGCTGGAAAAGATCCAGAATGAACCACCATCTGGAAAAGCTCAATATAATTAAAGGACATTTCCCTGCCATTTGGTTTCTGTTTGCAAGGTTAATCTCTTCTACACTTTACTGCAGTTAAAGAATAGAGGAGTAGCCAATACAGATGCATATTTAAGAGGCTGCAAGTAACCTGAGTTTGCACTGATCCCATTTAGGTTGGCTTCATGAATAATGGCAGGGTCTTGGCTATAGATATCGATGTGTACCTTAACGGAGGATGCACCCCTGATGATTCTCTTCTGGTGAGTGTTTCTTAACCAAGCTGATTTTCAAGCTGTATGACAGGAAAACACATTCCTATTAAAATAGTTGGGAAAGGGCAGGTTTTTGCTTATTGGTTTGTGGCTTGCGCACATTCACTATGTAGACAGAGACCTTTGCAGGCAACGTTTTAAAAAACCACACATTTTTCTCTTAGCATCATAACTGCATGGTTACCAGTCCAATACCTGTGTTGCAATTTTCTTTCTCTGCAATATGAAAAGGGATTCCTTATGGCAGGGGGATTTAAAATGCCACCTGTATATTCCTGCATTTGACTGGCACAGCACAAGAGGGCACAGCATCTCAAGGAGTAAGGAAATTTTTTTTAAAAATACAGCTTTTACAATGTTCACAAAATAGCCAATGGATTTGAGTGTGAGGCGGGCAGGGGGGTGTATGTCACTTGTCATGAATGAGGTCAGAGTCGTTATCCAACAAGCTCCTGTGACACTTCCACAACCGTGTTTCACACAGTACTCACAATCGTGCTGGATGCAGTAGCTTCAGGGAGAAAACCCACATTTTTCCAACAAATTATTGTGCTTTGAGGACTTGGAAAATTTGAATTAATTCAATTCAGTTGACTGTGTCACATAGAATCAGAATCTTAATTCTTGTGTTTCCTGTTTTGATCCCCTTCTTCTCTGAGTCCCATATATAGATATAGATATGGATTCACTTTTCCTGCCTATTCAGTTTTTCCAGAATTCTCACTTCTGTTTTCCTTCTCACTTCTGTTTATTTCCTCTTAGCCAAAGACCTAAAAGTGCTAACCCATCCTAGCTATCTCGTTTGGCATATTTCTTGCTAAAACAATATAAATAGAAACAACTGTTTCATAAGCTACTGGAGAGAGAAAGTGGGTTGCACCATTTTGGCCCTTAGCTGTTCTTGGACTACAGCTCCCACCTTCCTCAACCACAGCACAGTGATCAATGAGCAAGGATTATGGGAGTTGTAGTAGCTGAAGGGCCAAAGTTGTTCAGGCCTGCTTTAGAGGATAGAGTGGTCTAATGCATGGCTCTTCGTGTTCCTACAATGAAGGTTACAGAGATAGTCCTGCTAAAAATGGACAATGCATACAAGATTCCATCTATCCGATCCCATTGCTGTACTTGCAAGACACATATGCCATCCAACACAGCTTTCCGAGGCTTTGGCTTTCCACAAGCAGGACTGTTGACAGAGGCCTGGATAACACGTGTGGCAGCCAGATGTGGCCTATTACCAGAGGAGGTGAGGCGAGGCGAGGCGGGGGGATGGTGGCAGAATTCTGAACATTTCAAGAGTAAATGGGTGGCACACTATTACCAGGGGGATATTGGGAAATGGCGTATGGATATGAAAGTTAGATATTCATTCCAAAGTGAGGGCTTCTGCACTCCCAGAAGGAAGAAGCCAGAGGAGAGAGAAGTCAGCCTTCTGAGCTTTCAGGAGCTTGAGGGAAACCCAACCCTTCAGTGACTTTTCATAGGAGACCAAATTTCCTAGAAGCTTGGAGTGGGAAGACCTGAAAGGTAGCTTATTGGCCTAAGTGAAGTGGAACTCAAATCTTCCATATGGGCTACTCAGCAAAGAGATACTTTTTAAACTCACCCCTAACATTGGCTTCATTAACATGAATGGTCATCTCTGATGAGGCTGAACTAATAATTAACTAGGTAATTTACTGCGTTTCATTTTACATGGGCAGGAGGCAGGCTTGTAGGGGGCTGTACCAAAACGAGCCAACGTAAAACTGGAATGTGCCATAAGAAATGGATGTCTGCATTTTCTGTATTAATAAGATCTAGATGTAAGCCTGTGCTGAAAATGCTGTAATAGCAAATGTTTCGGTGCTGATTGCCTACATTAGAACATAAAACATATGAAGCTGCTTCCTGCTGAATGAGATCATGAGACCACAGTATTGTCTAAATGGATCAGCAGTGGCTCTCCAGGGTTTTGGCCAAGGGTCTTTCCTAGCCTTACGTGTAGATGCCAAGAATTGAACTTGCAACCTTGTGCATGCAAAGCAGACACTCAACCACTGAGCTACAGCCCAAAGTGTTTTAACATCTTTGTGTGATTAAAACTTACTTTGAGGTATCTTGAATACTATTGCTTCTTGCTGATTACAATACCAATGTAATCCTTGCTTTATGACCTGGTAGCAGCCCAAAACAGGTTATTTTGTCGCACTCCTATAGGATATTACCAGGTCCTCTACCAAGTTCTACTCATGCCCCAGAAAACTTATAAAGTTGGGTTTGGCTTTATGTAAATATATAGAGTCTCAACACTCATTATAAATGACTTCTGGCACTGTGTTAAAGTTTATTGTAATACTTATTTTCCAGATTCGAGAAATAAATATGTACAAAGAAAATGAACAGACCCCTTACAAACAGGAGCTCAACCCACAGAATCTGCATAAATGTTGGAATGAATGTATGGACAAATCTGCATATCACACAAGGAAAGCAACTGTGAACAAATTCAACGCACACAATTACTGGAAGAAGAAAGGGATTGCTATTATTCCCATGAAGTTTCCAGTTGGTTTTTGTACACGCGTGCTAGGTCAGGTCAGTTGGTTTGAAAAACATCGGTAAACACGATCAGCTGAGGAAAAGAAGGGCCAGTGTCAAATTGCATAACTCCTGGCATGTGGGTCCACCGCAGCAGCTGCAGCTCCCTTTCCCGCTCCCAAAGGGCGGGAAAGAGAAACTGTTGAGGCCTGGGATAACACAAGAGCCTGGGGCAGGTGGAGCCCATTGGAGCCCAATGACTGGTGGAGAGGGTGGGAAGAGGAGGAAAAGGAAATGCTCTGTGAGTCCATGCCAATGAAGGCTGTGGGCCCTCAGGTAGGTTTCACCAGGTGTGAACTGTTAGGCCTGTGCCCAACCCTGGCACCAGCCCTGAAGGGAAATATGATGCTGAGGAAAGGTTTGTGGATGCTCTGTATGTTAGCACAATTCTTATTCAAAACATGATTAGATCCCAAGCTAAACCCTGACGAGAGAAAGGCAACCCCAATGAATAAGTAACTCAGGCAAAAAGGATATATTTTGAATATTCACTCAACAGAAAGAGGCAACAACAAACATCCTTGTGTGGAAAAGTATGTGAACCATCCTTGTGTGGGCAAGTATGTGAATTCGGTAACAGGTGGCACTCACTTCCCTGAGCAGCAACTGCAACTAAATGTGTCCTGTAACTGGTGATCAGACGCTCACATCGGCTTGGAAGAATCTTGGCCCATTCTTCCATACAAAACTGTTTCAGCTTTGTGACATTTGAGGGCTTCCTTGCATGAACAGCTCGCTTCAGGTCTTACCACAACAATTCGATAGGGTTTCGGTCAGGACTTTGACTTGACCACTCCAAAACACGAAATCGCTTCTAGTTCAGCCATTCTGTGGTAGACGTACTTGAATGTTTAGTGTTGATGTCTTGATGTATGACCCAGTTCAGCTCCGCTTCAGCTCACTGATAGATAGCCTGACATTGTCCTTTAGAATTTTCTGATATGCAGCTGAATTCATGGCTCCATCAAGGATGGCAAGCTGTCCAGGTCCTGATGCAGCAAAGCAGCCCCAAACCATGAGGCCTCCACCACCATGCTTGACATTTGGGATGTGGTTCCTATTTGAAAGGCAGTGTTTGGTTTTCGCCATTTTTTGATTCTTCTGTTCGGAGAACATTATTCCAGAAGCCTTGTGGTTCATCCAGATGCCCAGAATCGTCCAGAATGGGTCGTCCAGAATAAAAAAATCAAACTTTTTTCCATTTTTGGCCCCTGCCAGCATACATGTTGGAATGAATATATGGATAAGGCAAAAGTCAAGGGCAAAAGGGGGGCAGGGCCAAAGGCAGAATGGGGGAGAAAGGAGAATGCAAGGACAAGAGGTAGAAAGCAGAAAGAGAGCAGGGGCAGCAAGGAGTAAGGCAGACAACAACAAAAAGGGGGGCAGGGAGAAAGGAAGGAGAGGGGCTGAAAGGAGAACTCAAAAGGGAGAGAGCCAGAACTTGCATCCTCCCCCAACAAAACAAGCTAACAGTGAAACTCAGACTTACAAACAGACGCAAATCTTGTTTGCTAATTTATCTTGTCTTCCTAATAGTATGGAAGATGGATCTGCACATGCTCCTCCTTCTATAGCTATCAGCAGCCCAATCATAAGCAGGTTTACTTGGAGGTTGTCCCATGGATATCAATGTGATTTGCTTCCAAATAAGTCCACTGGCCGACAGCCAGAGTAATGACGCGCCAGTGCACACTGCCTCACACAGCCCTCCAGGGCATATTTTCAAGAGACATAGAGGCCTTCCAGGCAAAGGGGAGGTCATCGAAATTCTCCCTGCCTCCCAAGAGCTGGTACAGCATTAGTCAGGAACTCCTCAGCAGTACTAGCACATCTCACATAGCACCAGCTCTTTGTTGGTCTGGATGTCAGCCACTTAAATATAATTTACATACTGTTCTTAAATCTTGACAGAATAGTTGTTAAGCCTGTTTTTGAATGTGTATTCTACTTTTTGCCTCAACCCCAAAAGCAGTTCACAAGACATCAAAACAGCATAAAAACAACAAACAATAGAACAATACTAGCAAAATTCAATATATAGAGATTGTTCTCACGACCAGGTCTGCCTGGGCTAGCACAGCCCTACCTGGGTAGACCTGGTCATGAGAACTGCTGGGATAAGGACTGATCCCAGTGCTCCTCCATCGAGTAGCCCAGTTTTTAAAACCTGGGCTAAAAATGAGGTAGGAGGGTGCATGCGCACCTCCAACCTCATTGCCCAGTCGTGTGGGCGCATGGACTGCCAGCAGCCTGAAAGGATCCATTAAAACCATAGAGGCTGGGGAAAGGAGCAGCCTGGCCTCGACAGTTTCCACAATACACTGCATTGCTCAAACGGTGCGTTGTGGGATTTCTGGAGGACGAGCTTCCTTCCCCCAACCTCCAAATGGCTGCTCCACTAACTGCATTGCGGATTGTATAGGTGCACGAGTGGTGCAGTCTTCAAAGAACTGGCAGTCGTGTGGGGAAAGGTAGGGGCAATTTTGCCTTCCCCCCCACACCCTCCCTTCCCTGTCCCGCACTAAACAGTCATGTGAACAACCTTATAGTATAATAAAAGTGCAGTTAAAACCACAAAGAGACCAGCTAAGAACTTCAGGTTAAAACATTCTCCCCTCACATCATCGTTAGGGTGTCTAAAAAAGTTTCATTTCTGTCTCTTCTGGGTTTGGTGCCACTTGGGCAGGGCAGTGCAGTGAAGAAGGCCACCAGTCCGCTGGAGCTTTCACTATCATGACATCTCCTGTTGAATTATGTCTCTGCTGTCTGCTAAACCAATTTCAGAGGTATCGGAGCCCCGGCAAAAGAAAATGATTGATTGATTGATTTGGATTTGATTTATATACTGCCCTTCCAAAAATGGCTCAGTCCACATACCCAAACAGCTAGTTTCTTAGTGGTCACTGCTGGTGATGAGATGGAATTGAGAAGCATCCTCCTGCTCTATGCATGGTGAATGGCTGCCCAGTTGTCTAGACTATGAGGATAGTAAAGTTGATCAGTTTATTTGTTGAGGACCACAAGTCATCACAGAAATGCCATAGATCCCATATCAGTAGATGGTGTGAGAGAGGCTATTCTCACGATCAATGAAAACTGGGTTCAATGAGCCCAGCCCGGTTTCCAGTGATTGTCAGAACCACTGGGCTCGCAGGTGACCCCAGTGGCTGGCTCACCTAATTCCCCCTCCCCTTAAATGTGGTTAGCAGAACGAGCGCTCCGTTAACCCCATTGCCCTGAATGTGAGTTGCCACGCCACGGCGCTGTGCCGTGGCAACTCACGAGGGAACCCCTGACCGGGAGGCAACAACAAGCCTCCCAGCATCAGGTGTCTCCCCAGAATGCCCCATGCACTTGGACTGGGACTTCCAGGGGTCAGGTGGCCCCTGATCCCAGCCACCCCAACTGGCTCCGTGATGAAGCCGGTAATCATGTGGGTGGCCAATCCATTTGTCCAGGGCAAGCTCCCTGCTCGAATGCAGGGAGAGCGGGTCAAGCCCACTCTCCCCGCAGAAGCCCTGCACACTACAAACAGGGACTCAGTTTGATAATGGAGCCATGTTAGATTAAACTAACCTTAGTCAACATTCAAGGAATAGCAGCCATTTATAAATCAATATCATAGGCTACCATGGGAAACAAAGGTAACCTGTAGGTAATAGATTTAATCCAGAGCATGGATCAGTTTGTGAGGCGGATAGCAGTCACAACAGATGGTTCCTGTGATTAGACACTCAGGAATTGTAGAGTGAGGAATCGAGAAAGAGCGTCACCAACCTGGATGCCTCCCTGTTGTGCATTACTAAAAGCAGCTCTCCGCTCTTCTGCTAGGTATGCCTTTACCCACAATTCTCACTGATATCTAGGGGATGGGGGGACATGGATTTTTGCCTGTTAGAGGAGAATACATTGTTGTCAGGACAGTACTCACTCATCGGTTGGAAGGGGGAAAGCTGCCTGCATTTACTACTTGTTCCATGGCACATCTCCTGACTCTGAACCTGGAAGGAAGTATATCATATGCCAGAGGTGATTATTTGACCAGCAGCACCAACTGTTGGAGTAGAGTCCTTGATGTTCACTAAACAAGGTGGCTAGGTTCCCTGTAGCATCATGAGGGCTTACTGGGATTAAGGGCTTTGTGGCTGAGGCCTCCTTTGAACAGCATACTTGTGTGAATCCCGTTCATGAACATATGAAGCTGCTTTACACCGAGTCAGACCATTGATCTACCTAGCTCAGTATTGCCTACCCTAACTGGCAGCAGCTCCTAAGAACATAAGAACAGGCCTGCTAGATCAGGCACAAGGCCCATCCTCTAGTCCAGCTGATCTAGTGCAGCATCCAGTTTCACACAGTGGCCCACCAGATGCCTCTGAGAAGCCCACAGCAAGAGGTGAAGGCATGCCCTCTCTCTTGCTGTTGCTCTCCTGCAACTGGTATTTAGAGGCCTCTGAGGCTGGAGCTGGCCTATAGCCACCAGCCTAGTAGCCATTGATAGACCTGTCCTCCATGAATTTGTCTAAGCCCCTGATAATTAGGCAAAGAGTCACCTTTTTAACCTAGTGATTCTCTTTGTTAAGCAGGGGGAGAGTAACTGACCCTATCCAACCCCAGCACAGTACCTCCAGTGACTGTTGCTGGTGTCTATCTTATGTTTCTTTTTAGACTGTGAGCCCTTTGGGGACAGGGATCCATTTATTTAATTCATTCTCTATGTAAACCGCTTTGGAAACACTTGTTGAAAAGCGGTATATAAATATTTGTTGTTAAAACCATCCAAGCTAGTGGCCACCACATCCCGTAGCCTTGCCTCATAAGGAAGGTGCTCCAGGCCCCTGGTCATGTTGGTTGCCCTCTTCTGCACCTTTTCCAGTTCTACATTACAGGTTGAGTATCCCTTATCCGGACATCCGGAATGCTCCAAAATCCAGACACCACGCCGTAACAAAAACAAAAAACGCCTCTGCTCACTCGCTCGCAGATTCCCAATTTTGCTGCTTTTAAACATCCAGTCAAAACTTACTTATTTCAGAAGGCTGTTAGTGACAGGGGTTT
This sequence comes from Hemicordylus capensis, assembly GCF_027244095.1. Taxonomy (NCBI): domain Eukaryota; kingdom Metazoa; phylum Chordata; class Lepidosauria; order Squamata; family Cordylidae; genus Hemicordylus; species Hemicordylus capensis. The sequence goes on from NC_069657.1 coordinate 219,385,877, forward strand.
AGTCAGTAATTCTCTCTCATTAAGGCTCTGTTTTATTGTGAAGCTTTTTCGTGTTTTTGATGTTCTTGCTTTGGCGCTTGAGGGAAAAGGGAAAGCCCCCCTCCTCCACTCCCTGCTCAGTTTGGCTCCTGCTCTGTTGGCGTCTCTTTTGGCGCTCTGTATCCCACGTCCAAGATATCTCATTATGCAAATATTCCAAAATCTGGAAAAATCCAAAATCCGGAACACTTCTGGTCCCAAGCAATCCAGATAAGGGATACTCAACCTGTATCCTTCTTAAGATATGGTGACCAGAACTATACGCAGTACTCCAAATGTGGCCGCACCATAGATTTGTATGAGGGCATTATAATATTAGCATTTTTATTTTCAGTCCCCTTCCTAGTGATCCCTAGCGTGGAATTTGCCATTTTCACAGCTGCAGTGCACTGAGTCAACACTTTCAGTCAGCTGACCCACCACAATCTCAAGATCTCTCTCCTGATCAGCCACAAACAGCTCAGACCCCATCAGTGTATATGTAAAGCTGATCTTTTTTGCCCCAATATGCATCAGTTTACATTTGCTTCCTTTGAACCACATTTGCCATTTTGTGGTTCACTCAACCAGTTTGGAGAGATCCTTTTGGAGCTCCTCACAATCTCTTTTGAATGTCACTACCCTAAATAGTTTAGTGTTGTCTGCAAATTTGGCCACTTTGCTACTTACCCCAGAGGCGTAACTATAGGGGGGGCAGGGGGGGCACGTGCCCCGGGCGCCATCTTTTCTGGCCACATGGGGGGCGCCGCCATGACCAATTTTTTTTTAAAAAAAATTATTTTTTTGTTAATACAAATGTTTCCTGCTCAGTGCAGCAGCGCTGCAGCAGTCAAGGGAGCGCGTCGGTGCCTCCTTCCCCACGAGCGGTCCCTTCCGCGCCGCCTGTGCCCCCCCCCCATTGCTTTGCTGGCACCTGGCGGCCAGTCAGTGGCCTGGCTTGGCGGCGGCGGCGGGCGCTTGTGAGGAAAAACCTAAGTATAATGTAGTATGTTGGGGGGGCGATGGGGGGTGCGGGGGGGGCGCCATTTCAGTGCTTGCCCCGGGTGCCATTTTCCCTAGTTACGCCTCTGACTTACCCCAATGTCTAGATCATTTATGTATAAGTTAAAGAGCACTGGTCCCAGTACAGATCCCTGTGGGACCCCACTTCTTATTTCTCTCCATCTAGAGAACTATCCATTTATTCCAATCCTCTGATTCCTGTCCTTCAAGCTCCCCAGTGTTTCAGGGAAAGGTTTATTTCCCAGCCTTATCTGAAGATGCTAGGGATTGAAGCTGGGACCTTCTGCATCCATGCAAAGCATGTGCTCTGCCCCTGGAGAGACAGTGTGGCAGATACTGCTACCATCTGTTTGCGGAAGGACTGCACATTTCCTCCAACTGCAAGGAGACACACTGTGGCCATGGGTATGAATACTCTATGCTCACGCATGCGCGCACACACACCCCTCTTTTTTTGAAGGGAGTAATGGAGGAAGTACAGGAGACCTGCTTTGATTCATGGTTTCCCCCATCCCTAAGAAAGCCCCTCCCTTGATTACTTTTGCCCTTGCAGCTCCGGTTGCTGATGGGAAGCTGAGATTCTTGGTGAAGTTTGTGTCTGGAGTCTTGCAATATGATACATGTAAACATTCTGGGAGAAGACCACTTTTCTTCATGGTTTATCCTACTTAGTTGTTAGCCTTTGCTCTTAATTGGCTACAGATTTAATTATAATCCTGGCCTTTAAAAAAAAATGTGGGAGACCCTTATCTAGGACTTGCTAATTGCTCCAATTGGAATGTTCTTATGTAGCCATCTTTTTTACAGAAGTGGTAGTATGTTGTTGGCACAGGACTGACCCCAGTGATGTATGGCAAATTAGATGCACAGCTTGGCTTAGGCGAAGTCATTCTGTTTAACTAGTCTCAAGGATTTGCTTTACAGAACAGCCCTGTCAGTAGTTTTCATTACTGTGGTTTTCCCTTAGCGAAAGTAGCAAAAGTCAGAGTAACCACGATTGCTGCACATGATAGGGCTGGAATAGACTTAGAATAGAATAGGCTGGGTATAGAATTCCAACTCATACCCCAAGCTCTGCACCTTTTGCTCTTTTGTTGGTTTTATTCTGCCAACACAGCAGTTATGCCAGAATAGCACAAGAGTAATGCCACTCTGGCATAACATTTTGTTCCACGGGAGCAGTGGAATTAGCAATGTAATGCTTGCTGAGCTGAGATAACTTGAGGATAGGATTGTTCTGTTTGTATTATAGTTACTTATTTTTAGAAATGTATTCAAGTAAACCCAGTATCCCCTCTGGTTATGAAGGGAACAACCCCCAATACTGCTGCTGATTTGGTTTTTCTAGGCTGCTGCTCTGGTCCACTTATATACTGATGGGTCTGTGCTCCTGACGCATGGTGGTGTAGAAATGGGACAAGGACTTCACACAAAAATGATACAGGTACTAAAAGCCATATATGTATATAGTTTTCTTGTATATAGGAAATCATCTCCATGAGATTTCTGATTTTTTATTTCTTCAAAAGCAGTGAAAAGTCCTTTGAACAAGAAGAAGCTGTCGCCAGTTTTATTGCTTGTCCATGTGGCTATGCAGCAGTAATGCCGTTATCTGATCCTGAAAAATCAATCAATCATCTTTATTACAGTCATAGACCAGCATAAAATGCAGGAGGTGATTACACAGTACAAAGTATAATGCATAACGATACGTTAAAAGGCCTAAGGAACATTAAAAAGCATTTAAACGCATAAAAAGGGATACAAGGAAGCATACAAGATATAAAGGTATGAAGCGCATTTTAAAAGGATAAAAAGGGATAAAAGGCCAAAAAAACCCACAAAAAGGCGTAATTGCATAAAAGCCTGATAAATACAGTGAGACTATATAACTATATATATAAAAAGCACAAAGCTCTAGCGTAAACAAGTGGGAGGAGCATAAGTCTTTTAGATGTTGCGCTGTGTTGGATGAACGCATTATAGTATGCAAGAGCCAGCAGGAGGGCAGACTAGGGCTGCTTGAACCCACCGCTTACCAGTGTTCAACAGATTTTGGACACTGCCGCACAGAACCTGGCAACGCTGTAGGCAATAGCAGGTTTAGAAAGCAGCATAGAGATATAGATATGGCTCGAATGTCCTGGGTACTTGCATAGCAATGAGTGCGTAAAGGAAGAGTGAATGTCTCTGTAATACAAACAGTGAAGTAGGACATGCTCAGTTGTTTCAATCTGCCCAGAGCTGCAGGGGCATTGTCACTCTGCGAGTGGGTTCCAGAGACGAAAGTTTGGGTGGTATATAAATTGAATGAATGAATGAAGGAATGAATGAATGAATCTCTCTGAAACAGCCTTCTAGCACAGCTGAAGGGAGGGTGTGGCAACGTGCCAAGGAGAATCCCTTCCTATGTTTGGGGACTTCCAGTTAAGTAAGATATAATGCCAGGGAGGGTAAATATGTAAGACTTTCACGGATGAGGAAATTCGGGACCTTGCTTAAATCAGTTTGGCACTCTATATCCATTATACGCTGTTTGAAAGAAGCTTTGGACTGATCATAGCCCATATTCAGTAGAATCAAGGGGGAGAGGTCCAAGGACGCTATTTTTGTCTCAATTGACCATTTCCATTTAGATTGGTAGTCGTCACATAAGGTTAAGAGAGCAAGAACTTTGGGGCGAAAGGATAGTCTGAGCCAATAACTGAGAATGGCCACCCACACCCTGGCCTCCACTTTGATCAGGCCTGTCTCCAAGCGTAGAGTGGTGTTAGAGACACAACTTGGAACTTGGAGGGCTGCCCACAGGAATTTGGATTGCACGCATTCCATTGGGGTGAAACTGTGGAAGGGACCCAGTTGTGCACCATAAAGAAGCTGGGCTAGTGGTCTGGCAACGAACAGGTTGAGGGCCACAGGTACATAATGTCCTCCTCTTGTATGCAAGAATTTGATGATGACGGCAGAGCTCCTCTGGGCATTTTGAACCACATATTCCCCATGTGCTTTCTTAGAGCTGCCAGAATGAAAAACTATTTCCAAATATTTAAAGCATGGGACCTGCTCAATCGTATGTCTGCCTAGCTGCTAAGAGTGAATTTTGGGCCTTTTGGCGAAGACCATGATTTTAGTTTTATGGTAGTTAATTTCCAGGAGGTCTACCTTACAATACTGTGTTAGGGCCTTCAGTGCTCTTCTAATGCCAGTGGGGGTCCTTGAAAGGATTACTGCATCATCTGCGTATAGCAGAGTGGCAGTGAGTCTCCCAGCAAGTTTAGGGGGGTGAAAATCCAGGTTGTTGAGCCATTGTATTAATGTAGAAATTGAATAGGAGTGGGGCCAGTATGCATACTTGCTTGATGCCCTTCTGGGCTGAGACTGGTCTTGAAAGGTGGCCTTGGGGGTTGCACCTTACAGTGACGTTTCTGCATGCAGGGTGCAAATTAAATATAGCAGACACCGGTCAATGGAGGAGGCTTCCAACTTCTCCCAAAGTTTGACATGAGAGTTAGAGTTGAATGTTTCTTTGAGATCAATAAAGGCAGCATAAAGGGAGGTTGCATTGCAGGAGGAGTATTTCCTGACGACATGCTGAAGAACTAAGCACTGGGCAATGGTAGAGCGGCCTTCCCTGAAACCAGCTTGTTCCTCTGCAAGGAGATTTTCTTGTTCTAACTAGTCCTTAAGTTTCCCATGTAAGTGTCTCGTGTGTAGCTTACTGACTGTTGAGCAAACGGATGGGTCAGTAGTTGGCGGGGTCATCCTTTCTGCCCCTTTTGAATATGGGGACAATGATTGCTATCTCCCAGTCTTGGGGATTCAGCCATGCAAATCGATATGGGTGAAGAGCAAAGCCAGAACAGGGGCCCACCAGATGATTTTTAATTACCCAGATGATTTTTAATTGCCTCTGGCAGAATAAGGTCCTCCCCTGGGGCCTTCTCCGGTCTCAGTTGGGCAACAAGGTTCTTAATCTCAGATGTTGTGTGGTAGGGATGTGCAAATCTCAGGTGGCTGTGTGGTAGGGATGTGCAAACAGGTTCAACATTGAATGTGTTTGATGTCGAACTGGTTTGGTTCGACCGTTCGGGGTCAAACCCAACCATCCCCTGTTCAGTCTTACCCCAGACCGAACCCCCTCTGACTGTTGGCGGGGTGGTGTCTGCGGACATTTTGTTTTGTTCTTTAATTTTAAAAGAATTACTTACCCCCTCTGGGGGAGTTGTTGGAGGGGGTGGGGGAGAGGCCAGTTGTGCAGGCACAGCAGCCTCCAAAGTGGCCGCTGTGCCAGAGGGGGGAGGCCTGAATGGGCTGAAGAGCTATCCGTCCGGCTGGTATGGGTATCAAGTGAGGCTGGTGGGGGGAGGGGGAACCTCCACGAACCCACCTACCCACACACATACCACCTCCAATAACTTCCTCGGAGGGGGTAAGTTTTTTTTTTAAAAAACCCTTTCATTTAAAAAAAAGTGTTCATGAACTCCCCAGACTGAACCGAATCGGGGGTTTCGACGGGGTGCTGGACTGAACTGGCCCAGTGGCGTTCGGGTCTGGACTCGAACTGAACTGGACCAACCGGTTCCATGCACACCCCTACTGCGTGGCCCCATTTCTGCATATGGCCACGCCCCATGCATCGGATGTCAGATGCAGGGGGCGTGGCTAGGTTGGATGGGGCAACTCCACAGGGTGTGGTAGCTGGGTTCTTTGGACCCGTCCACACAGAAGCTCTGCCCATGCTCCTGTTAAACCTGTTATTACAATATACACATTTACTTGAAAGTAGCAGTGACAGAGAGGCAAAAAAGCTGACAACTCTGGCTTTATCGTCAGTGTTATCCCAATTTATATGCAGAACAACTTTTAGTACACACAAATGAATTAAGTGGGCCATCAACGCCTGCAACATGCACAAGGAAATGGGCTCCGACTAGCTCATAGTGGCCATTGTGAAGGAGCTAAAACTTCAGCCCACTTCTCCAGCTCCAGCCGAGTTTGACCACATTAACAACATTTCTCTGTATTCGGCTTCAAAAGATGGGGAACCGCTGGGTGTTTTTCAGAACACTGCTGAATAACAGGTAGAACATTGGGATGTAATGCTTTTGGAAGATTTGAGTGTGAAGATCCAAACTGCTGCATTTAAAACTGAATGTGAATGCATTCATTTCTCATCCTAGGTGGCTAGCCGAGAGTTAAAGATGCCAATGTCAAATATTCATTTCTGTGAAACAAGTACCACAACAATTCCTAATGCATGTGCTTCAGTAGGATCCATGGGAACTGATGTCAATGGAATGGCAGTGAAGGTAAAGTGTGATGCTTTTCCTAATTCCTAGCTAATTATGAGGTTCCAGGGCTCTAACCTATATTCACAAGAGGTGACTGACTTCTGCTAGTTATTGCAAGTAAACATGTGCAGCCTATCTTATGCATTTAGACTCAGAAGTCAGTCCCACTGAGTTGCCAACTACAGATGCCAGGGAGCAATATTGATATTGGTGGCTTTCACCTCATATGAGTGTTAATGATTACAGTCTTTGAAAATATCAGTTCTTATTACCATGAAGCCATCTTTTATGTTATGTCACAGATCTGTTTTGAGTTAAAATGTACAGTAATGTCATTTTGAGGAAAGAATACATATCTAGAACTAGAAAAAATTATAATCAAATACTTGGTGGGACAGAGCATGTTCCATCCAGTCTTTGGGGCTCAAATTTGAGAATTTTGGTGCAGGGCAGAGGAGGAAACTTTAGTGAGATTTCCCCCCACTTATTAAGAGAGGAGAGCTGGTCTTGTGGTAGTAAGCATGATTTGTCCCCTTAGCTAAAGCAGGGTCCGCCCTGGTTGCGTATGAATGGGAGACTACATGTGTGAGCACTGTAAAATATTCCCCTTAAGGGATGGGGCTGCTCTGGGGAGAGCAGAAGATTCCAAATTCCCTCCCTGGTATCTCCAAGATGACTGCTGCCTGCAACCTTGGAGAAGCCGCTGATGAGCTAGATGGACCTATGGTCTGACTCAGTATATGGCAGCTCCCTATGTTCCTAAAAGCTGGCTTGCAAATCTGAAGCTCCCCAGGAAGTGAGGCATTACATGACTAATGTGTAGTTGGAGAAAGACATAGGCCTCTAGTTTTTCTGCTGCAGAGTCCTCTGGCCAATGCCATGGAGTGCTATATAATGACTTATGTGGTATAAGTATCTAAACAACAGTACTCCAGAAATGGAAGACACTTAAAATGTGTTACAAATAGACTCACCAGCCTTTTTTTCTTCCCAACCTCATCAGGATGCCTGCCAGACTCTTCTGAAACGTCTTGCACCCATCATTGACCAGAACCCGAAGGGCAGCTGGAAAGAATGGGTAAGAGTAGCACTTTGGATAACATGAGTCAAATTAAGAGGAAGTTGAACTGCATTAAAATACTTCCCAGGTGGGTTGGTAATAGATTTCTTACATGACTTGAGAGTTAGCACATGGACTCTTGTTTTAACCAGCCTAATGGATGTCAGCTTGGTAAAAGTAGGCAGGCTATGTTTGCAGCATAACTGAAAAATGTCCAGAGCAATCTAAAAAACCCCTTTTGTCAGTTGCGTGTGCTATATGTATTGATCATGTTTGCATCTAGATATATACAATGAGGCTGTTCTCATGCGCAGCCTAGCCCATGCTAGAGAAGCCCAGCCTGGGTTGGGCTGCGCATGAGAACCACCAGGATCGGGTCTGATCCCAGCAGGGCAGCGCCTCCTGCTGCGTTTTTAATCTGGCTTTTAGCCGGGGTTAAAGGCACAAGCACGCTCTTAACCCCGGCTCCAGGATTGTGTGTTTGCTCGGGCTGCATTCAGCCCGAGCAGACACAGAGATGGGTGCCCGGAGTGCCCACCCTCTGGGGGTGTCCCCCAGTGCACCATGAATGTTGCGTGGTGCATTGTGGGATGTCTGGAGGCCGGGATGCCTGGTCCCGGCCTCCAGAGCTCTGCACTGTGTGGCACAGCGTGGACAGTCTGGGAGCGCAGTCCACGCTCCCAGCCACATTTGGTCGCTTGTCTGGGGGGAAGATGAGTTGGCCCAGCCTTCCCACCACCCAGCCACCTGGTCATGTGTATAGCCCCAATAAGTTCTATTTGCCCTGAATGAAAGAGATTGGTTTCTAATTGTTCCCAGATCGGGAGAACAATTACAGCCTCTTTCAGATCTTCTGTGAACTCATGGAGAAGAAGGGTAATGGAACCATGTGCTCTTGACCGCCATGTGTTGCTGTTAGGAGGGGACATACCACGGTGGCAGAGCACAGAAGGTCCCAGGTTCAGTCCCTGACATCTTCAGATGGAGCTAGGAAAGACCCTTTCTGAAGCTGTAGAGAGCTGCTGCCCGTCAGTGCAGACAGTACTGGGCTGGATAGACCAATGGCCTAACTCAGTATAAGGCAACTTCCTATGTTCCTATTGTAAGGTATGAAAGGGGTCCCGCATGTACAATTGTATGTACAGAGGTCTCTCTCCACATGATCAGGAAGGGTTCCTGATTGCATGGAGAGAGCCTGTGCATGCACAGTTGTATCCAAAGGAGTTCTTTCACACCTTATAATGAGCACATGGACGTCGGATGTTATGTGGTCTCATTCCATGTATTAATGAACTGAGAGTCTACCATTCTAAGCCACTCACAACTCAGAACAAGCAAAGAATTTGACCCTTGGGATTATCATGGGCCTGGGCCAAATCATTTTGCATATTTTAAGAACAATTGCACATGTGTGTGAATGCCTGGAATATATGGAAGCTGGGGGCTTTAATCTAGTAAACCATAATACATGTTTAATAGCACAAATGAAACATTGGAAATCTGATGTCAAAGAGGAAAGTGCAGAATGGGCACATGTGAAGCTGTCAGCTAGAAGGTTGGGTAACCTTGGGCTCCAAGCATCTTAAACACCCTCATTACCATTCCCCTGTAATACATACAACCCAACATAGCTGGAAGGAGTCAGCAAGACAACTGAACTTCGATCCCTGTGCCTATATGGCCATGATGACATTATGGGGAAACCCACATATTTGGCTGTATTGGAAAACAGCCAATTTTATGAAAACAATGGGTAACAAAAGAAATTAATCAGCTATCACTGCTGATAAGTGAAAATAATAGCCATAAACCCTTCTCAATTCTGCAAGAGGAGTTCCAATTGCCTCCCAACAAATGCATGGCAATTTGTGCAACTGAAACATAGTGGCCGCATTTGCACATAACATGGAACCGTAGGTCCAATGGAGCCACGGTTCCGTGCCCCACCCACCCCCGTTCTCCACATTCAGACGTTCAGGAGAGCTCCTTCTCTGCAGTCTTGCTGACCTCGGAGAGGAGGGGAAACTGGCTGCCTGGGCTACCTTCTTTACTGAAGGACAGCCCTGGCAGCCAATAGCATCCAGAGCAAGGGAGTAGCTTCCTCCCTCAACTCTGGTTGCAAAGCAACCAGACTGTGGTTCCAGCATTGGACATAATGCTGGCACTGCAGAACTTGAGGTCCAGGTGGTGGACCTCACTACAAACTGAAGGTACAAATCATTGTCTGGGGAGGGAAACTGTGGGTCGATTTTATTTTGACACTGCAGTTGCCTACATTCTGACATACAGTTCTTGAACCTGGAGGTCCCTTCCACTCCAGTTCCATGTTATGTGTGAATGTGGCCAGTATATCTGCTCAATGCGGACCTGATGCCCTGGCAGCCCTGACGACTCCAGATATTTTAGTGCGTGCTATTAGAATGTCCTTTCTCCCTAAACTAAATAAATACCAATATCCATTTGTGCATGGAGACTTGGACCCGGGCCTCGATTTACTTAGGAATAAATTGAATTCTGAACTCTCATATAAATTAACACCAGTGCAATTGCATGAAATTTTATGTAGTGTTAAATACAGCTCGATAGACATTAGATTGCATCTTATTCAACAGAAGATCATTTCCAGGGTTATTGGGCCTCCTTGCATCCTGAATGCTTAAAATCTTCTCTAAACAGTAACTGTTGGGAGATGCCATAATCCTTACACACACTTAGTACATATGTTTTGAGGTTGTGCCACCATACAAGGTTTCTGGAAGGCAGTTTGTACTAGAATTGATCTAGTGATTGCTACATCTCTCCAACTGAAGGACATTAACACAGTCCTGCGATGTATCCTGACTGCTTGGAGACTATGATTAATATTTCAGCAATGGAAAACACACAGTCCTCCAAGGATTGAGGACTGAGAGTACGGCCTGTTTGAATTAGCAGCACATGAAAAATGGGCCCTTATCAAGGCAAACAAATCAAAGAAATGTTCAGAAGTTTGGGACAACTTCCTTAAACAATACTTACAATAAGAGCCTTCTTTTTACTTACCACTGTCTGTGGATGAAAGGGGTGTGTGTGTTCCTTCCCTTCTTCTCCTTCCTTCCTTCCTTCCTTCCTTCCTTCCTTCTGTCATCCTTCTCTTTCTTTTTCTTTCCATCTTTCTCTCTTTTCTTTTCTCACTCCCCCCACAACCAGTGTGGGGAGGAGGGGCAGGGTCATAGCTGGAATTGAGCAGATGGATTCAAAGCACCACCCCTCCCTATTTTCTTCATTATTTCCTTCACTCCAGGTGGACCCCAGAAAGAGGGGTAAACATGGGCCCCCTCTCCCCTGGCTACACCCCTTGTGAGACTTTGGGTTGGAAGGGTTGGCTCAGAATGGGCAGGTGGGGAGAGGGATACTTGTGGGAAATGTTTGCAAATCATATAAGGCATTTCAATAATATTATTAATAAGATAGATAGCAGCAGCAGCAATAGATTTCAAAAAAGTCACTTGGCTTCTTGTGATCATTTACCATAAGGGTGTAGTAAATGTTAACATTTACAAGTAAACTGTGGAAATTAGGGTCAGATTTGGTCCTTAACCAAAGTCACATGGTGATTATTGAATTTACCAATTCTGATATGGCCCACTGGCCTTCTCAGATGTTGTTTAGCATTTTGATACAGGATGGTATGGTTTATATATTATAATGATAGGCTTACTGTTCTTATTTCTTTTACAGGCCAAAGAAGCTTTTGATCAGAGCATCAATCTGTCAGCTACAGGTTACTTCAGGTGATAATTCATGATGAACTTGTGACTTTAAGAAGTGAACGCCCAAAGAGCATTAATGTCTTGCATGAGAGAACTTGATATGTGAAGACCACGTTAACCATGAATAACTATGCTTATATTTTGAGTGTTCAAATACACTTTCCAGATTTAAGCATAGAGAACAAAGGCCACATCGCAACCAGCCATGTGGAGGTGCAGGCCCAGAAACAGGATATTGGCATTAAAAGTCAAAATACATAATTGGGGGAAAGCATTGGGACTTGCCTTCAGAAATTTGCATTGCCTTCAGATTTAGTAAAAAGGGCTGTCGATCTGTCAGAAATCTTTTTTTTAAAAAAAGAATGAGTATTGATTAGCAATTGAACAAAGAGATGCAAATTGTCATAGACAGATCATTCTGGGGGAGGGCATAAATGTCAAGAGGTCCAATTTAATACAAAGGGATATCAAATGTCATAGTATGCAAAACTAATGAAGAGCATCCTCAGGGAGGCCCATGGAAATGGAGCACCCCCAGCAAGGCAAATGCTGCCTCACCCTGGCCCCACACTAACCAGCAGCTTCTGCCTCGTGCAGCATTTAAAGGAAGCACAGGCTGAGGAGAGGAGCTGGCTTGCCCAAAAAGCTCTTCTCCTTGCCCTGGGCATCTTTCACAGGCTTGCAAAGAGAGCACTGCTCAGCAGCAACCCCCCTGGCCCTGCTCTCCGGGTAATTTTCAAGGGGCTGGATCCCACTCTTGAAATTCTTTGCAAAAGTACAAGGGGAGGAAGAAGGGCTGCTGGAAACCTGCCTCCCAAGGCAGTGAGGGAAGGCTACAAGCAGTCCCGCTCCTCACATGGAGCCTTTGCAAAGGCTTAGCAAGGGTCACATTGGGAGCTCCCAGTCCAACCCCTGCAAAACCTTGAAGGCAAAGTGAGCCTCCCTTCTCCTACCATGTTGGGGGTGGGGTTTGAGGCAGCTGCTCCTGCTCCTCTTCCTGACCATGTCCCACCTTCTACCTGTTCCAAAAGCAGAGAGTGGGGAAAGATGGAGTAGGAGGATGTTTTCCCATCACTTCCTGTGCCCTAGCTACCTTTTGAGCAGGCGGAGGGCAGGGAGTAGGGATGTGCAAAAAATTTCGGGCACAGAACGATCTGTGCCCGAAACGAACAATTTCGGGTGATTCGGGGCCGAACCGAATAACCCCCGATGCCCCCCGAATTTTTTCGGGCACGAGCCGAATCACCCGAATTTCGGGCACAAAAAATTCGGGTGATTCGGTTCATGGTTGATTTTTGGCGATTTTTTAAAGTTTTAGTGACTTTGGGGCAGTTCGGGGGCATAGCATGGGATTTGGGCAAAAGGAGTGGGGTGGGGTGGTAGTGCCTAATGGGTGCAGGCTACCACCCCAATTTCAGGGGGATTGGGCAAAGGGCTGATTTTTGGTAAATTTCTGAAAATTTCATGTCTTTGGGGCAGATTGGGGCATATTGGGGCAGAAAGTGGGGGCTGGGGCAGAATAGTGGGGTGGGGTGGTAGTGCCTCATGGGTGCAGGCTACTACCCCAATTTCAGGGGGTTTGGACAAAGGGGTGATTTTTTGAGAATTTTTGAAGTTTTGGTGACTTTGGGGCAGTTTGGGGGCAGAAAGTGGATCTGCCCCAAAATAGTGGGGTGGGGTGGTAGTGCCTCATGGGTGGAGGCTACCACGCCAATTTCAGGGGGATTGGGCAGAGGGCTGATTTTTTGAGAATTTTTGAAGTTTGGGTGTCTTTGGGGCAGATTGGGGGCAGAAAGTGGATCTGCCCCAAAGGAGTGGGGTGGGCTGGTAGATAGTGCCTGATGGCTGGAGGCTACCACCCATCCCCAATTTAAGAGTGATTGGGCAGAGGGGTGAATTATGATGAATTTATTTGTATGAGGTTTGTCTTCATAAGGTGAAGTGTGCTAAATTGATTACTTCCTCATATTATTCATAGTAAAGGAAAGTGTGAAAAAGTGAAAGTGGGGTCATGAGAGTTGTTTAATTGAAAAAAATCTCATTTGCTATGATAGAATTCTATCATAGCAAATGAGATTTTTTTCAATTAAACAACTCTCATGACCCCACTTTCACTTTTTCACACTTTCCTTTACTATGAATAATATGAGGAAGTAATCAATTTAGCACACTTCACCTTATGAAGACAAACCTCATACAAATAAATTCATCATAATTCACCCCTCTGCCCAATCACTCTTAAATTGGGGATGGGTGGTAGCCTCCAGCCATCAGGCACTATCTACCAGCCCACCCCACTCCTTTGGGGCAGATCCACTTTCTGCCCCCAATCTGCCCCAAAGACACCCAAACTTCAAAAATTCTCAAAAAATCAGCCCTCTGCCCAATCCCCCTGAAATTGGCGTGGTAGCCTCCACCCATGAGGCACTACCACCCCACCCCACTATTTTGGGGCAGATCCACTTTCTGCCCCCAAACTGCCCCAAAGTCACCAAAACTTCAAAAATTCTCAAAAAATCACCCCTTTGTCCAAACCCCCTGAAATTGGGGTGGTAGCCTGCACCCATGAGGCACTACCACCCCACCCCACTATTCTGCCCCAGCCCCCACTTTCTGCCCCAATCTGCCCCAAAGACATGAAATTTTCAGAAATTTACCAAAAATCAGCCCTTTGCCCAATCCCCCTGAAATTGGGGTGGTAGCCTGCACCCATTAGGCACTACCACCCCACCCCACTCCTTTTGCCCAAATCCCATGCTATGCCCCCGAACTGCCCCAAAGTCACTAAAACTTTAAAAATTCACAAAAAATCAGGACTTTGCCCAATCCCCCTGAAATTGGGGTGGTAGACTCTACCCATTGGGCACTACCACCCCACCCCAAAATTTTGCCCCTGGGCCCCTTTTTACCCCCCCGAATCGATTCGGATTCGGATTAAATCCGAACCGAATCAAGGGTGATTCGGGTGACCCAGATTCGGGCACAAAACAGAACGGGGGTGATTCGGCTCGGGTCCGAGCCGAATCACCCAAAAATCCGAATTGCACACCCCTAGCAGGGAGGGAGCAGGAAAGGCAGTGGCAGCTGCCTCAGCACACACAAAAAGTGTTTTTAGGGCAGCAGCAGGTCCAGGCTGGATGAGGTGACGGGAGGGTGTAAGTGGAGGCAGCCAAATCTGCCGCCACCTCTAGTAACCATGCTAGGCAACCACTTCACCTCACTTTGCCTCCTTAGCGGTGTGCCTTTGGCCCTTCCAAACTAACCTGTGGAGAAAAGTGATCTAGATGTCAAACAGACCCTTTTAGCATGTGTTATAAATGGATGCAGACCATGTAGAACGCACCTGGCTTTGCCTTTTCTCTGGAAAGCAGTCTCTGGCAGGGGTTCCTCGCTCACTCTGTGACCCGGGAGCCTGGCAGGTATGAGGGAATGTTCTTGGAGGCTGCTGGGGGGTGTCGATACCTCTTCCCCCCAGGGTGAGTTCCACCTGGGCACCTGCTTGGGGGGGTTGGGTGGTCTGCATTGTGGGATGAAGATTCATGATATCTATGATGTCAGTATCTGTAAAGCTAGCCCACAGGTTCTGGCCGGCCAGTCACTCCACCTGATGATGGGCTTGCTGGGGGAGTGCCCTGCATTGTCCGTTTCACTACCACTTTCAGAATTGGAACAAAGGTCCGAAAAATGCAGCGACAATTTTCTTTTAGTCTGAGCATGTGTGTGAATTACAGAAGCATGGCGTGATTTTAGAGTTGAGTAGCTGGAGTAGTTTGAGAATGCTTTGGGGAGCTGAATATCCATGTTGGAGTCGGAATCCGTGAGTGTGACAGCCTCCCCATGCCCTAATTGCGACATTAAAGCCAACTTTAATCAATTGGTTTTTTAGATGATTCAGTTCATCCTGAATGGCTTTATGCAGTTGGAATTCCCAAGGCAAATTGGTGGTAGCTTGCTTGGTTTTGCCACAGCTAGGAGATTTATTGAGCTTAGGGCTAATGGGTTGAATAGTAGGGCTATTAATCTCTTGACCAAAGATAAGATCTCTAATTACAGGATCTGCAAAAACACAAGTAGCTTTGTAGTCATAAAAAAGCAAGCAACCTGGCTGGTATGCCAATTTTGTCACCAGTGCTACATTTTGCAAGGTTAGAAATAACCTTGGAGAGGAGAGCTGGTCTTGTGGTAGCAAGCATGACTTGCCCCCATAGCTAAGCAGGGTCTACCCTGGTTGCATATGAATGGGAGACTTGATGTGTGAGCACTGTGAGATATTCCCCTCAGGGGATGGAGCTGCTTTGGGAAGAGCAGAAGGTTCCAAGTCCCCTCCCTGGCTTCTCCAAGATAGGGCTGAGAGAGATTCCTGCCTGCAACCTTGGAGAAGCCGCTGCCAGTCTGTGAAGACAATACTGAGCTAGATAGACCAATGGTCTGACTCAGTATATGGCAGTTTCCTATATTCCTATTCCTAACCTTCTGAAATGTGAATGAGCAGGCAGAAAAAAGTACGAGATAAAGCCAATATTTTCTGGTTGTGAGTTTGAGAAGTAGGACAGAGACTGAGTGATCTCCTTGTGGTTTGTCCATCTATGATGAGCACCAAGAGGAGTTTCAAGGACAGTCTGATTATTTTGCAGCACTCGCCGAAAGTTTGTTTGGCTATCAATTCCTGGGAGGCCTGGCGACATTTTACATAAAGAGGTGGAGGCAGATGCAAAAGAGGTTGGGGGTTAGTTACAACACGCTCTTTTGAGTTTTTAACCCCTTGGTGGTCCTGCACTATAAATTGATCAAAAGCCTGCCTCAAACTGTCCAATTTTTCAGAAATAATGTTTATCCATCCCAGAATTGTTATTAGGGATTCTGCTGAGATAATGCAGACATCGCTAAGTTGTTTAGTGATGAGATTGAATGAGGGGCGGGATGCATAGCTGGAAAGTGTCGGACCCCTGTCTCTCTGATCCAAGGAGCTGCTCGGAGCAGTCCTCCGAGATAGCTTGGATGCACTTTGTTTAATAGCTGGCTTGCGTGAAGTAGCATCCTTGACTGAAGGGGAGGGGGCCTCCGTGCCCAGAGCTGTAAATCTATTCTTGGTACTCACAGTGCTCGCTACTCCCTCCACCACCACCTCTGTGGGGGGGATAAAGGTATTGATTTTAATTTGCTTCTGTGGCTTCTGCTTTCCCATGTGATCTCCACTGTCATTGGTAGGCTTCTTGTTGGCAGGGCTCATGTGAGTTCTTTTCCTCCACCTGGGGGAAGGCAAGCCCCTCAGAGGCATACCCAGGGAGTAGAGTAAGGCCTGGGTTGGAGCAGGAGCTCATGAGTTGAGCTGATAAGTGGTCGCCATCTTGGTTTCCTGTGACAAATCTACCAGTGCTTGAATGCCATGAATGATAGCTAGGTGTAACCTGCATATTCAGACGTTTCCACTGGAACAGCAACTGCTGGGGACGGGCAACAGGGAAAGACTGTTTACCTTCATCATACCTTGTTTGTGATCACCCAATGGCCTCTGGCTGGCTGCAGCTGAAAACAGAATGGTGGTCTAAATGAACCTTTGATATGACTCAGCAGGGCTCTTCTGACATTCTGGAACAACAGGATGCATTAAAAAAAAAGTAAATGTGGTGGTATTTCTCTGCCACGAATTGGCACATGCCAGTTGGTATCAATTGAGGCACCAGTTCCATATTTTTGAGATGGGGTCATCAAAAATTTCCCTCATACTTGTGAAAAGCTCGAGTGGCTAGCCTTCCAATACATTTTTGGAGACTATGGGAGACATCAGTAATACTCCCAGTTAACCTTGGGTCCCTGTTTGTTGCTGAATAGCTGGGGTTGATGAGAGCTGGCCAAGGCCATCATAGCTGGGGATAATGAGAGTTGTAATCCAACAACATCTGATGACTCAAGGTTGGGGACCCCTGTTTCAGATCACTTTGTTTGTTTCCCTCTCTACTTTACTGCGGCTTCCATGAATGCTAACATTCCATACTTTGCATTCATGCACTTTCTTGTTTCTTCCAGAGGCTATGAAGCAGACATGGATTGGGAGAAAGGGGAGGGCCATCCCTTTGAATATTTTATTTATGGAGCTGCTTGCACCGAGGTTGAAATAGACTGTCTGACTGGGGGTCACAAGGTAACTCGTGTGCATCACTTTGCAAACATGGAGCCTCTTCACATGAGTAGCCTAGCCCAGGCTAGGACAGCCCAGCCTGGGTTAGGAGGATGTGCATGTGAAGCGACAGGGCAGCGACAGTGACTTTTAGGGGTTAAGTTGCGGCACCTAACCCAACTTTAAAACCTGGCTGTTAGCCAGGGTTCAGGGCGTGAGCGTGCCCGTAACCCCGTGGCCTGGATCGTGTGTTTGCTCTGGCTGCAGGAAGTCTGAGCAGACACAGAGACGGGCACCTAGAGCACTTGCCTCATGGGGGCATCTCCCAATGCACCGCACTCATTGCAAGGTGCATTGTGGGATATCTGGAAGCCAGGACACATCATCCGGGCCTCAAGAGATCTGCGCTGCTTGGACAGGCGTGGATCATCTGGGAGCGCAAGCGGCACTCCGAGCAGCATTGTTGTCTGGATCGTCTCCTCCCTTCCCAGCCCTGCCCCCTCACCGCCCCCCTGCCCGTGCACTTGTGTGCATAGCCTTGATATCTCTCTCACCCTCATAATAGCCCAGTGAAGTCGGTCAAGGGCCGACATCCTGACTAATGCTGTGCTTGCCCAAGGGCGTGGTTCCAGCACAAAGTTGCTTTGTACCTAGTGTTATACTAGTGCAAGCATGTTTTGAGCCTGTACAACAGGTGAGCAGCCTGTGGCACATCTCATATGTTTTAAAAAAGTGAATCTTTGTACCATAGTGCAATTTTGAAAATCTCTGTGGCTTCACACTGCAATGTGATCCTCTTGCATCAGTGCAGCTTTGTTCATTGCACAAGTGAAGGGTTAGGATGTCGGTCAATGTTGTTAACCTCATATTGCAGACTGGGACAGGGTGCAGGCAGATTTGAGGCTGCTGCCTTTCTCTCTTTACATGCTCCTATCTCTGAGGCAAATGCCATGTGGTGTCATTTGGGGAGTGTTGCTTCTCAAAATGGAAGCTACTGCATGGAGTACCTCTGGGCTCCGTTTTCTCTCCAGTGCTTTTTAACATCTTTGTGAAGCCACAGGAGGAGACCATCAGAAGATCTGGAGCAGGGTGTTATCAGTATGCTGTATCCTCTATGGCAACTTCATCAGGAGTTCTCTATAGCAACTTCATCAGAAAATGGCCTATCTTCCTTAAATGCCTGCAGGTGGTAATAGGCTGGATGAAGAATAACAAATTAAAATGAAATCCAAATAAGTCAGAGATTCTTATTGTGAGAGGTTGTAACTCCCCATCGAATTGCCCAGAGTGGTTGGAGGGGGCGGTATAGAAATGAAATAAATAGACAGACAGACAGATTGACTCAGGCGAAGTAAGAGTTCTTCCTGCCCTGGATGGGGGTACGCTCTTCCCAGAAGAACCAAGTTCACAGTTTGGGAGTACTTCTGGACCCAAGCCTCTTTTTGATATCTCATATAGTGCTTTTAGGTTAAGAGTGCTTTTTATCAGTTTTGGATGACTCACTGATTGCATCCATTTCTGGATGAGAATGACCTCAAAACAGTAGTGCACATACTAGTAACCTCTAGGCCCAACTATTGCAACACGTACTATGTAGGGTTGCCTCTATTTGTAGTCTGGAAACTTCAATTAGTACCAAATTGGGCAGCTAGGTTAGTGTCGGGAACAATTTGAAGAAATTATATTACTCCGGTTAAAAAAATATTACACTGGCGGCTAGTTTCTGGGGGAAATACAAAGTATTTCTCTGTGAAGTTGTAAATGGCTTAGGACCAGGGTATTTAAGGGAAAGTTTTCTTCTGTATGGACCCCACTGTTTTTTAAGATAATTAGGAGAGGTCTGCCTATAGCTGCCACCTGAGATGCCGTGTTTGACATCATTGTCTACCTTTAAGAGAGCCCAAAAAACTCATTTGCTTATCCAGTCATTTGGCTGTATTCAGTTTAATGTTTTAATGTATTTTAACAGTTTAATTTTGTAATTATGGTTTGCATTTTGTACACCACCTAAAGAATGTGGTTGAAGTGGCATAAAAATGTAAAAATAAACAAGTGTCCTCGATAAGACCAACTAGCAAATTCATAGTAGAAATAAGATTTGGAACCAGAGACTTCCTGGTTCATAGTTCACATTCTTACGGACAAAACATACGTGATAATTTGTCCTTCTGTCTCTCTCTCTCTTTTGACACTAACATAGCAACCACAGGGAATTAGTATCTGGAGTACAGCACACAAGGAGCAGCTTTGGTCCCAACGGAAATCCCACCCAGCCAGCATAGTGTAGTGGTTAGAGTGTTGAACTAGGACTAGGTAGATCTGAGTTTAAACCCCCATTCAACCGTGAAACTCATTGGGTGACTCTGGGCCAGTCATGTATCTCCTGGCCTAACCTACCTCACAGGGCTGTTGTGAGGATAAAAACAACCATGTACACCGCTCTGAGCTCCTCGGAGAAAGAGCGGGATAGAAGTGTAAAAACAAAAACAACCTGTGATTTGCCTCACAAGGGGAATTATCATTGGTGTCACTAGACTAGTTTTCTTAAGTAGCAATCTTAGATGAGACCTTTTTCATCAGATGTTTATATGTATACATTTTAATGTAAATAATACTCCGATTTGTGTTTTGCGGGGGTGGGATTGGTTATTGTTTTAATTGAGGTGTTTGTATTAGTTTGGTTTTAAATTGTTAGTAGTGTTGTTGTTGACTTTTAATATGAATTTGGCCTGGAAAACGAGTACAAGATTTGGGCAATAGGTATACTGATTAGGAAAGAAGTCCCACTGAATTCAGAGAGGCTTATTTCTAAGTAAACACATTTACGGTCTGGTACCAGTTATGATTATGGTCAGTGAATCTCCTCCATTCCTAATGTAATACCATTTCACAACCTGTGCTTCATTGACAGAACATCAGAACAGATATTGTTATGGATATTGGACGCAGCATCAATCCTGCAGTGGACATAGGTCAGGTATGTCCTGAGAATGTCGTCTTCTTCTTCTATTTGTTTTGTGGTTAAACTACACAGAATCAACATGTTCAGGTGTATACACGCTCTCTCAGTTGGATGGCATGGGATTCCCTTGTGCCATTATGGTGCTGCCACTGGGCTTTCCAGATTACACCCTAGAACAGCAGTAAAATGCTTCGGCTGGGCAGGATCGTATTTAAAAATGATCCCCAGAACCTCAAACTCCTACAGTGGGAAAATACAGCTATTTTTCTGCAACGGAGTTGCAATGTTGTAGCACTACAATGCAAAGAATAAAATCCGAATGAAGGCATCGGAAATGTGAAATCGCTTGCTGTCAGCGCAGGGATTGCAGTGTCACAACACAAGAAGTATGGAAGCACACTTAGTCGATCCGTAGTGACACTGTTGTAGGGATTAATCTGGAAAGCGCCCAGAAAAGGAGACCAAAGCCCCTAGTCCTAAACTCCTGGCTAGGTTACTGAAAGAGCTGCAGGGGAAAGGCAATGTTAATGCTACCATAACCACGTCCTTCCCTTCTTCTGGGCTTCTTTCACAACCTGGAGTCTGGCAAGGGGGGAATCAGAGGGTGAGCAGGAGTGGGGGAAAGCAACCAGAGAGTAAGAGCTGAGGGAGAGGGAGAGAGGTGTTAAGGACACATAGCCCTCTCTCTTCTTCCCTGCAAGTCTCCCTGCTTTTCCATTCATGCTGGAATCAAACTTCAAGGTTGGTAATTCCATATTTGGTGCACAGTATCTAGTTTCACCTTAAGTGAGTGCATCTTCCTTTCTCTCCTTCTTCTCCCCCCCCCCCCCGCCGTTCTGCTGTTTGAAACCATTGTAGGAGCAAGACAAACAGATGCATGTGGGGTGGCCTGGTGGAGCCCCTTGTCTTGCCCTGGCCTTCATGTTGCAGCAGCGGGGCAGACAGCAATGCCAAGGCTCTGACAGGGACTGCAGGGGCTGTTGCTCCAGTGCTACTCCATTCCATTCTCCTACCATTCTTTCCCTGCAGCCCTAGAGCCACTAGAAGGTGAGGGCTGGTCACTCCTCACCCTGGCCTTTATGGTAGTAATGGCTGCTGGCAGCCCATGAGTGCACACAACTGGGCAGTGGGGTAGGTGGGCACACATGTGCCCTCCTCCCTCACTTTTAGCCTGGGTACAAAACCTGGGCTATCCAGCAGAGGAGCATCAGGATTGGTCCCGCTCCCAACGGCCCTTATGTCCACCCCTACCCGGGCTGGCATTGCCCTACCCAGGTAGGGCTGATCGTGAGAACAGCCACTATATGTTGATGTAAAAGAGGTAATTAGGAACCTAATGTTGCTTCCATACAGGGTAGTGGTGCTAGTGGTGGTGAAGGTTCTTATTTAAACTGTATTACACAGCAGCAGGTATATGGGAAATCTCATTGTAAGTGTCACTTCCTGTTGTCAGATTGAAGGTGCCTTTGTTCAAGGTCTTGGGCTTTACACAACAGAAGAACTCAGCTTCTCCCCAGAGGGAGTCCTCTACACACGAGGCCCAGATCAGTATAAGATCCCTGCGGTTTGTGACATCCCGGAACAATTCAGTGTCTCCTTGCTGGCATCTTCCCAAAACACAACAGCAATCTACTCATCCAAGGTGAGAAGGCCATAGTTCTTCTCTTTGTTAACCGCGAAGGAATCACCTTACTGAAGTTTAAAAAGAAAAAACCAAACTCTGTAGTGTTAAAAATGATCTAAGTGTACACTGTTGGAGTCTGAAACTTTGAATGTCATATTACTTTAGTACTAAACATGGGCTGCAATCCCTCCCACAGTGATTCATGCATAAGTGCCATTGAAATAACAGGATTTCAGTGTGCATAACTGTGGTTGGGATTACACCCACATGGTTATAACCCCATGAATGTTGACTCTAGTTATACATATATCTGAGGTTAGTCTTGATGCTATGCTGCTGAAACCATCTTCTTGGTCAAGTTGCTTTCCTTCAGACTGAGAGCCCCAGCCAGGGTCATCCCTAGTGGGTTGTGGGGCTGGGGGCGAATCAGCATGTACGGGGCCTCCTTAACATTTCATATGATTACAAAAACATACTGACTGATGACATACTGTGTAAATAGTGTGAGTGAGGTTTTTGGAGATGTCCAACCAGCTTGGACATATAGTGCATTTGTTAGGGAGGGGAAGCTAAAAGCACAACACATGCCCTTAGCTTCACAGTTCTCACTCAGACATTCTGGATTGCAAACCAACTGGAGCATAGTGTATGTACAAATAAAACCAATAAATAAAATTTATTCCGCTGTTTACAGTTAGCCCTACTTTCACTAGTTGTGAAGTACTCTATGGATAGGAGAACTCTTTTTGGTAGCTTTACTGCAGTAGGGGGAAATCATTAAAAATCAACGGGTCGACCAATCCATTTCAATTTCAGTATTCAGAGCCCTCCCACTCTGCCCTACATCTGTGTTCAACATCCAAGCCCTATGTCAAGTCATTCCAAGTTACCTAAAGGATGGGGCAAAAAGTGGGGTACTTCTACCCTTTTTTATGAAGGTAAAGGGCCGATTCCTCCACATGGGGGTGGAATGATGGTCCATGGGTGGGGGCGGGCTTCAATTCCAGAGGTTTTTGTAATTTTCTGCCATGAAACAAGCCACTTATAGGACTTTTAAAAATATTGGGGGGGGGGAAATAAATAAAATAAACAATTTGTCCAATCCATTTCAATTTCTATATTCAGAGCCCTCCCACCCTGCCCTATATATAGGACATCAAAGCCCTATAGGGAGCCATTCCATAAATATACAAGGGGGGATTTTGAAAAAAAGGGAATCCCACACCTTCCATTGCTGGCTCTGAGAAGGAGGAGGAAGGCACAGGCTCTCAGCACAGCCCCAGACTGCGGGGCAGGGAGGGCAGAGGGTGGGGACAGCACTCTTGTGGGCAGCCAGCACTGGTCATTCTGCCTCCTGGCTGGAGAGCTTCAAGGGACTGGGGAGAGCTTCAGAGAGGCCTCTTCCAGCAAAGAAGCCCTTGGAAGCCCCGTCCACCCGCTGAACATCTGAGAGTCGGGGAAAGGGAACTGTAGCAGCCTCTCCTCTCCTACAGGGAGCTTTGGATATCAGGCAAGCCTGTGTGTGGCTTCTGCAGGCTGCAGTTCTACAGGTCAGCTGAGCTGGGGGAGGGGAGGAAGTATAATTTTTGCAGGGCTGGCTTTTCCCACACGGGGCCTGTGCCAGCGCAGGGCCTGGGCAGTTGCCCTGGTCGCCCCACCCTAAGGACGGGCCTGGCCCCAGGTTCAGGCTGAATTCCTGGTTGTGAACCAAGCCAGACAAAACATCATTTCTTGGCAAGGGCACATTTTCTTATCCCACACTTTCTCCAAGGGGGCTTGTGGTGATGTCTTTGGATTTTCCCCTTCAGCTTATGCTCACAGCAACCCTATGAGGTAGGTTGGTGTGAGGGAGAGGAAGTGGCCTGCTATCGCTCAGAGAGCTTCATGGCTGAGCAGAAAATTGAATGCAGGTGAGTTTCTAGTGTCCAGGGTCAGATCTGACAATCTAACTTTGGTCATCTTACAGATGTCTGACTACAACTCCCAGAATTCCTGACTATTGACCCCTCTGGATGGAGATAATGGAAGTTGTAGTCCAGAAACAGCTGGAGGGCGAAAGTGGGGCACCCCTTCTCTAGCCACTACTCCACACAAGCTCTCCTTTAGGCTCTCCCAGTTGGCTATAGATTTAGGGGCTTCATCATCAGTGCCTCGGCCCATGTGCAAATAATTGTAAAGCAGTGGGAGGCTGGGAGCAGCGTCACACTGAACCTGATGGGGTGCACTCAGGCCATGTATGAAGCAGTGCTTTCTACATGGTTCATAATTAAAACTCCACCTGCTTTGAACATGCTTAGAATGCAATCATTCCTGGATTACTTTGGACTTTTTCTTTTCTTTTCTTTTGGCAGGGCCTCGGTGAATCAGGGCTTTTCTTGGGGTGCTCTGTGTTTTTTGCAATCTGGGATGCAGTGGCTGCTGCGAGGAGGGAAAGAGAATTGTCTGGGGACTTTGTGCTGAACAGCCCCTTGACTCCTGAGCGGATTCGAATGGCCTGTGCTGACCAGTTTACTGAGATGGTAAAGATTGTTGCTTCTGTCAGGATTCTTCTATCCATCGATGTGCATGCCTGTTCCTCTTGCTTATTCTCTCTGCCCAGTGAGGAAAGGCCACTGGGAATGGTTTAATTCCTGGGCTCCTAAATCAGAAGACAAGGTTTCAACTCTTCTGGTATCAGAAGGCCTTGCTCTTTAGATGATTCCTGCCCCCTAGCAACAGAGTAGGGCACTTGCAGCCTCCTAGGCCACACAATAAGTGTATCCAGCTGCTGAACAACAAAGGAGGGAAAATCCTCAACCCAGCTGCTGCTGACTCCTTAGGCCAGGCATCCCCAAACTGCGGCCTTCCAGATATTGCTGAACTACAACTCCCAGCATCCTTAGACACAATTTTTGTGGCTGGGTATGCTGGAAGTTGTAGTTCAGCAACATCTGGAGGGCCGCAGTTTGGGGGTGCCTGCCTTAGGCCAAGCACAAGAACAGCACCAGTTGGATGCAGGTAGAAGGCACTCCAGGTTCACATGGCCAGAAGAAAACTGTTTTGGACCCTATCTGGCAGAATTCTCTTTCTTCAAGGAACCCCTGTTAGGAAAGGAAGGCCCCCCAGGTTCACCTTTGTGAGGTGGATACTGGCATGTGTGGCAGTGGCCCACGAGGCAGAGCTGACCCAACAGCACTCAGAAGGTGATTCAGTGCCAAGAGACATTTCTGCTGCTTTCCGTATGAATGCCCAGTTGAGGTCATTGGCAGAGGTAATTATCTAGACTACACACACACACACACACACACACCCCACCCCCAGTCAGTACTTTGGGGAATCACTCCAAAGTTGACTAGGAAGTCTCTGCCAGAGCATGCTTTGATAGGAGGGTGCTCTAAGCACATGGGTAGTAGGCAAACAAGACCAAAGATCTGATCTTTCCAAACACCAGCTAATTGTGGACATCTTATTCCAACTGCCTTTCCTTACTGAATGAGGAAGGAAAATTAGACTGGCTAAGAATTTCCCCCTCTGTCCTTGCGATGGAAATGCAGTTGGCTGCACCCAACTGTTTTTACTGGAGGATGTGGGTCCACTCATTGAGGTCTGCCGGTATGCCTTTTGGCAGTGTTCTTTCTTGCAAAGTCCGGAAGCCAGTAGTGGCTCGCATCAGCCCTAAGTTGAGCTCCCTGAACTAACTGTTTCTTCGGTCTTGTGTGAAGCTTTAGCAAATACTTCACCCAGTGCCCCCGCCGCCGGCTCTGTACTGTGCAGAGGTGACCGTTCCACCCAACAGTGCTGTGCTTTGTCCCATGTCGGTGGAACTCCTTTAGGGAAACTCAGCCCCAGCACCACCACGGGAGGTGTGCCCTAGAGCTCTGTGGGGAAAACACTGGAGAGGATTATGCTTCCAGCTGCTCCGTGCATGCCTCCAAGATGGCACTGGGGCTGACAATTCTCAGTTTCTCTTAAAGGGACCCTCCCAGTGCTAGGAAAAGTGCAGCACTGTGTGGAGCTTGCCAAAGTGCTCCCCATTTGCAAATACTGAAGATCACTGCCTTATGGGATGTTTAGAAATCCCAGGTCTCCTGTGGATGTCTCTCTTTCTCTGATTCACTCTGCCTTTTTCCTTTGTGCTCTGTTTCCTTTGGGAGGGAGGGGCAATTTGACCCACAGATTCTAAGGAGCTGCAGTTCTCTCTGTCTAGGGAGTGGGGCCACTTCTTGCCTTTTGATATCAGACTTATGCCCTGCCTTTTGACATTAATACGTACCTGACCACCTTTCCATCATTAGGACAGCCAACATTTGTGGGCCCTGCCCCTGAAGAAAAACCATCATCTAAATCTCCAGTGATCGCATCTTTGACATAACTGCAGTGAATAAGGTTGCAATGGCTGACATAGTGACTGAGGGAATGCTTGCATAATGAGCAAAGTTGAGCTACCACAAGAAGATTGCTGAGTTACACTGCAAAAACAGGAATCTGCGGAATTGCGCCATAGAGCTCTTGTGCAAAAGTTTCTTTGAAAACACATGAGGTGTGCAGTTGTGGTGCAGGTGCAGCTGTGCTTGCGGTGGCGCAAAGCCAGCCTGCAGTGCAAGTTCCAGACACTGTACAGAGAGCTCGTGCAACTTCTTTTCTCAAACACTGCGTTAGTCAGGATGCCAGCCCTTGTTCTTAGCTATTTGGGGGTTTTAACTGCATATTTCACTCTGCATTATCCAAACAGTAATTGGTTAGATTTGTATTGCCATAATCGCAGAGCCAGCCCTAGAGATTTGGGTGCCCGAGATGGAAATCCAAATCAGATTTCCCCCTCTCTCTTCCACTACACAGGGAACATTATTGTAAACCGCCCTGAGCCTTTTGGAAGGGCGGTATAAAAGTTTTAATAATAATAATAATAACAACAACATAATTAATGAAACATTCTCCTATACAAAGCCCACTGAAATGAAGGAAGAGCAAAGTAGTACCTTTGCACAATTCCAAAGGCATTTTTGAAGTTGGCACATGGGGTACAATTCCTAGAGGACTGCACCCCATGAATCAGAGCATCTATCTACCATTCTGCAGTCTTTCCTGCCTGAGTTGCCTGCTTCCCTTTGCTTCACGTTAGGGCCACCTCTGAGTACATTTCATAGAAATCAAAGATGATTTCTTATTAACAGGCCTTCGCAATGGCTTCTTCCAAACTGATCACTCCTTTTAACCTCTTGTTCATTCTTCTAGATCCCAAAGGATGAAAACAAGCCTACTGCTTCTTGGAACATCCTCCTGTGAATGAAAAAGCAGGAACCATATGAAGTGTGTTACAGCATAGCATAGCAGTTAATGTCGTCACCTGCTTAATGGAAAGTCCTATTCATATTAGTTCAGTACTTTCTTCCTCACTCTTAATTATTGCAAGCTGCATAATAATTTGCAAGAAAGTCTCTTTCTCACAGTTTTCAAGTTATTCTCAAAGATTCTCACAGTTTTCAAGTTATACTATAATAGAGAGCTACCATTAAAGATCAGATCATTTGTCTCCAATCTCTATATTCAATCCACTCTCTTGGATCCCTAGTATAGTTCCCACTTACCCTGCCCTCTTGGGGGTTGTGCTCAACCTCAGCAGATCCACCAGCCCCCCTTAACTCATTTGCTCCTCTTACCAAGAGCACCCATGCCCTCTTCTCCCTTTTGTTATCAGTGCCATTTCTGTAGTCCCCCTTTTTTCACTGGATCTTCAATACCTCACTTCTTTTCCTTTTCCATCAGCCTTCTGCTGCTTCCACCCACATTTCCCTCTGCTTCTCAACGCAGAAGTAGGCGTGTGCATCCATCTGGATCCGTCCGGACCGGCAAGGGGGGGGTCTATCTTTAAGGGCGGGGGGGTAGAACTTACCCCTCCCGCCGCTCTTCCCCCTCCGGCGCTGCGGTAAAATTTCAAGTTTTCGGGGTGGCAGCGTTCTTCCCTGCCGCCCCGGCCCCCGTCGTTGCCCGGAAGAAGCCTTCATATCAAACACGCATGTGTGCGTCGCGGCGCATGCATGTTTGATATGAAGGCCTCTTCCGGGCAACGACGGGGGCCGGGGCGGCAGGGAAGAACGCTGCCGCCCCGAAAACTTGAAATTTTACCGTAGCACTGGAGGGGGAAGAGCGGCGGGAGGGGTAAGTTCTACCCCCCCCCCGCCCTTAAAGATAGACACACAACCCCCCGGACCGGTCCGTTTCCGAACCGGTTCGGAGGCCTCCAACATGGCCTCCGGACCGGTTCATGCACACGACTACGCAGAAGTAATTGTTACCAAAAAAAACCCACAAAAAACCAAAACCCAAAAAAAACAGCCAAAGTCTAGGCCGGGCCTGTTCAACTCTGGCCCTCCAGCTGTTTTTGGACTACAAGTCCCATAATCCCTAGCTGCAGCAGTCAATAGCCAGGGATTATGGGAACTGTAGGCCAGCACCTGCAGGAGGGCTGAAGTTGAGCAGCCCTGGTAGATGAACCACCTACCTAGTGCTGCCATTATGCCGAACTGTTCCCTGCCTCCATGCTGGACAGCTACCTACCTACTACTCTTCGAGTCTGTCCATGAAGCCAAAATAGGAACTTTGAATTGGTTAACTTTCTGCCTCTACTGTATTTCCTTTATGTATGAACTTTGGTGAAATAAATCATGATTGCTTGCTTTGGCTTTGTACTTTGATAAGGATCTTATCAACGGCTCTACTGTACAATGTTATGCAATAGCTCTGAATTCAGCTGTCATCAGAATGTGCTGTGGGACAGCATTATATTGTAACTGCTGACTGATAAAAGCCTCAGGGTGCATACACAGAAGTTGTTCTGTCTCTTAGATGTCAGCAATATGTGTATTACAAGAAAGTGTTTCTCAAGAGTCAGACACGGAAGGATTTGTAGGCTACTTTTATGAAGTCTGCTTTCCAAGAATCACCTGCAGATATTTGTGTGAAGTAAATGAGACAATTACTTACAGTGCTGTCACGATGCCTTCAATATAGTGTGAATTCTTCATTAAAAATTTAGGTGTGCTAGTAATGAGGCCCACAATATTCATTGCTAATCACACCTTCCATTGTATGACCTGGACTTCTGTGGTGTGTAACCCAGGATGAAATCACTTGGCTTGCACTTTTTAATGTTTTGGCTGCACCAAAACCAATTTATCTTCAGAAGTCTCAGAAAGTTTCATTGAGCCTCAAAGCAATATGAGAGAGAGAGAGAGAGAGAGAAAAAATATGCAGAAGTCACCCGTTACACCCATTCGCGTAATATGCACGGAAAGACTACAAATGATCTTGATCTAGAAGGGATCTGTTAAGCAGACTTGGTCTGAAAACTAATGTAAGAAGTTTGTGTCTCACATTTCACAAAACTGCAACTAAAACATGTTGAAGAACCATGGGAGGATAGTGATGGTGCTTTCCCTCTGTGTGGAGATGAAATTTGACTCTGCGACTGCTGGTTCTGCAAGTTCAACACTCTGTTGTGTGCACCTTCCCACTCTTGAAATGTTTGTGTCGAGATCAGCAATCTCTACGGTGTTTATCCCTCACAGACCTCATATTGATCTTCACATGTTCTCTCCCTGTACACTCTTCCTCTGCATGGAATTGCAGATATAGATTTAAGTTTTTTTCTTAATAAATGCTGAATGTTTGCAGCTGCACCCATGTAGCTGTATGCACCTTGATAAATCTGCAGATGGCAGCTGTGTGTTGAGTTTCCCCCTCTATAATGTCTAGGACAACTTGTGCATGTCCTGATATCATTAAGCTGTGCCTTTCTCTGCTCCTGCTCCGTGATGGCTGGCAGGGGCAGGAAAACAGAGTTTGATATAGCTGGACATAAGGTGAGTTGTTCTAGAAGCCATAAAGCAGGAAGAAGGAAATCCTGTGTTTGGTGGCAGCCACATTTGACCTGTAACAGTTCTGCCCTGGGTGAATAGGTGCCAAGATGCAATGATATATTTTCACCATTCAGAACCTACAAGACAAAATGGGGGCTTTAGAAATGAGGCTCCATGCACCCATAATTGGCCTTGGACTTTCAGCTGGACATTGGGCTGGGGAGGGAGACATCCAAAAACTATATGACAAAACCCATGTATAAAGACAAAGGCAATAATGACAAGAGGCCCAATGCAGGGAGTGACCAGATTGAACATGTAGTGACAAATCCCACAGGCACCCATGTAATGACTATCAATAAGTACAGAGATAAGGGCTAAACAAGCCCCACACAGTGAAGAATGTAAATAAACAACAGTCACTCGAAAGCTGGTGATAAACGATGATCTGGATGGTGCTGCTGTGCCAGAAGACAGTCATCAAACATGCAAAGTGCTGCACTCTGCACAAAAACCTTCGCCTGAAAGGCTAGGCACAGAAATCTTGAAAATAGAGCTGGAATCTTGACAAACTTCCTAGGTAGTGGTCTGTTTCGTGAAAATCTTCAGAAGTATAGTAAGTATACACCCCAAAAATGACTGAAACAGTGTGGTATCCGTAAATATGATTAAGATGTCATCAATAAAACGCTTATATATAAAAATCTCAGAAAAAAATGGATTAGCTGTCTCATTCCAAATGAATGCATCTTCCAAAGCGGACATGAACAAATTAGCCACACTGGGGGCTACTGAGCTACCCATAGCAACACCCTTGATTTGGAAATAGAATTGGTCATCAAACCTAAAATAGTTCTTATCAAAAAATAAGGTCCACTAATTCTAACAAAAAATATGTGGGAGGATCCTTATTATGCCTGGTTTCCAATACTCTCTCTATGACCATTCTGGCCTCCTCTAAAGGTATACTGGTATATAAAGAAGAAACATCCAGCGTTGCTATAAGGGATCCTTTGGGAATACTGACCCCTTCCAACTGTCTAATGAGGTCCTTGGTGTCCCGAATATACGTTTTTGTTTTAAACACAGAAGGTTTCAAAAATGAATCCACATAAATGGCAAGGGGTTCAAGAATAGAATTAGAACTGGATACAATGGGTCTCCCTGGAGGTGGAAAACCATCCTTGTGTATCTTCAGAAGGATGTAGAACACTGGCACCCTAGGGTACTGATTGAATAAGCCTTTTGCTAAGTTATCGGCACAGGCATCAATTCTTCCACGTCTATTCCATATATGTTGGCAGAGGAAGAAATATAGCCATGTAGGGAGTGTTCACCTGATTCCACCCTGACTCCGCCTCCCCCCTTGTCCCATTTTTATCCTGGTCTTGGGTAATACAGAGCAAACCATTACTGCGGTCCTGGAAGCAACAATAAAATCCTTTCTTCTTGCCTGGTGTTTAACATCTTCGCTTTCAAGGTGTGCTTTCACATGGAAAAATGGCTTTCTCCCAACAATCGGATGAGCTCATATTTTTTGTGAATGGCAAGAAGGTAAGGATTTATTCTCCTTCATTCTTTGTGTTCCTTTAAATTTTAAAAGCGAAAGAGAGAGAGAAAGGGAGACTTCCCTTATACACAGGGAAGAATAGTAATGTGCTAGGGAAGTTATTGTTGGAGAAGGGACTTTGCAAATTGACTGAGGTTCGACATATTTTCCCTGGACTCATGTCATTTCAGCCTACTCTATAGTTTTTACTAGCTGAATCCACTTCATAGTTGTATCATTGAGCATGTGAAAATGCTTTGTCTAGTGTTTGAATGCCCAAATTCTGTTAAAATGGACAGGAATTGAATGAAAGCAGACCAGTGCTGCACAAACATAAACTCAGCTATCGCAGAAATAATTTTAAATAGTTGTCTTATTTCACTTAATTTTCAAACAAATCAATTAGGTGTTTACTGTGGTGATAAACTAATTACGTTAGCACCCTGCAATCATCTTAAATAACAACAAATATTTATATACCGCTTTTCAACAGGTTTCCAAAGCGGTTTACATAGAGAAATAATTAATAAACAAGATGGATCCTTGTACCCAAATGGCTCACAATCTAAAAATAAACGTAAGATACACCAGCAACAGACACTGGAGGTACCTTGCTGGGGGTGGATAGGGCCAGTTACTCTCCCTGCTAAATAAAAAGAATCACCAGGTTCAGAGGCGTAACTAGGGAAAACGGTGCCCGGGGCAAGCACTGAAATTGCGCCCCCCGCCGCCGTGCCTCCCCCGCCGCCACCCCCCCAGCATACATCTGACTGACACACATGTGTTTTTTCCTCACAACAACCCTGTGAAGTTGGCTTGAATCTCAAACAACAG
This sequence comes from Hemicordylus capensis, assembly GCF_027244095.1. Taxonomy (NCBI): domain Eukaryota; kingdom Metazoa; phylum Chordata; class Lepidosauria; order Squamata; family Cordylidae; genus Hemicordylus; species Hemicordylus capensis. Next base: position 219,417,946 of record NC_069657.1, read on the forward strand.
AATTATGATGCAATGATGATACACACTACATTATACTTAGGTTTTTCCTCACAAGCAATAACCCTGTGGAGTTGGCTTGTATCTCAAACAACAGAATTATGATGCAATGATGATACACACTACATCAAGGTTGACTCAGCCTTCCATCCTTCCGAGGTCGGTAAAATGAGTACCCAGAATGTTGGGGGCAATATGCTAATCATTGTAAACCTTTTAGAGCGCTTCGGCTATAGAGCAGTATATAAATGTAAGTGCTATTGCTATTATACTTAGGTTTTTCCTCACAAGCAACAACCCTGTGGAGTTGGCTTGTATCTCAAACAACAGAATTATGATGCAATGATTGATGATACACACCACATTATACTTTGGTTTTTCCTCACAAGCAAGAGACAATCTCCAACGGTCCTGGCATAGAACCCCCTCCCCCATTTTTCTTGCCAAACTTTGTGTCTTTAGCAGGATACCACAGGCACTTGTTAAAGCTAACACTGCAGGTTTTTCTGAGATGGAGCTGTTATAGGAGCACTTCAGCGTAAACTGAGATCACAGGGCAAGCTTTCACAGTGCAAAAATGAACATGCCAGCAAGCAGAAATCATGGTAAAACTCTCTTGAAACACCTTGTAACAATGCACAGGCAGCTATGTTACACTGCTTGAGTCAACTCACACTGCTGTACTACCTAGGCTGTGGGAATTGACTCTTAGTTCCATATACATGCATGCATTTAAGATTGAGTGCCAAATAATCTTTATGATTGTTTTTCTTTCTTTTGGGGCGGAGAGAGGAGCGTATAATGCAAACATTAACACCTGTTAGGCACATGAGAACCATAGTTGGGCAGCTAAATAAAAGCCTGATTCTTTAATATGTTTTTCCCCCCACATGTGGCTTCTGTAGTTTTGCAACTCATTCAATTTCTCACCCTGACACTTGGTCTGCTGCTTCCACCAACCCACCGCCGAATCCTTTCTTCCGTGCGGGTGTCCGTGTGTGTCCTCGTCATCCTGCCTGCGCCTGCTGCAGTGCAGCCCCAGCCCCAGCCACCAGCCCCAGCCCCAGCCCCAGCCCCAGCAACCTCCGCGACGGCGACCGCGCCACCACGTGCAGGCAAACAGAGGACGGACGCACCTCACGCATGCGCAGCGCGACTCGGCACGCCGGCCGAGTCACGCATGCGTGCGTCACTTACTAGAGACCCTCTGGCTGGCAAGCCGCTAGAGGGCCTCTTTCTGGCTGTTCCAGACTAAGCGAGCGACGGAGCGAGCAAGCCTCAGCCAAGGGCAGGCGCAGTGAGCAGCATGAAAGGCGCCCGCCGCCAAGCCAGGCCACTGACTGGCCGCCAGCAAAGCAATGGGGGGGGCGCGGGGGGCGTGGAAGGGACCGCTCGTGGGGGAGGGGGCTCCGACGTGCTCCCTTGACTGCTGCAGCGCTGCTGCACTGAGCAGGAGAAATTTGTATTAATTTTTTTAAAAAAATTGGTCATGGCGGCGCCCCCCATGTGACCTGAAAAGATGGCGCCCGGGGCACGTGCCCCCCCTGCCCCCCCTATAGTTACGCCTCTGACCAGGTTAAAAAATGAGCCTCTTCACCCAGGGGCATATCTGAACTGCAACAACAGAAAATTGGTGCAGAAAATATATTAAATCCCTATTTAATATAACCAAATGACAGTCTTAACTTCCCTTTCTATTAAAAGGTTAATTATATATGAAATATAGCACTTCAGTTCCCACCCATCCCCAGTATTTACTTTCAGGTATCATCTTTACTAGACTTAAGAAGGCCAATAAGACCTTATGTGTCCAAATTGGAGAGCAGTGGGGGAAACGCTCTGTTTTTGTATGATTTCTTAACAACTTGACCAGTATAATATTTTAAAGGTGGACTTTTCTGAAGCCGGAGGGCGGGGGGGGGGGGCTAGATAATTCATCTGTTGGGCAGGATGCCCATCATGACTAAGCACTATTGAAATTAATGAGACAAATTATTGTAACTATTAATTTCAAGGGGACTCGTCATGACTAATTTGGTCTGGATCCTGCCTATTGTATTTTGTATCTTCAGCTGTGAATCGAATACAATGCCCATACTGTAACAGATCTGTAAAAACAAACCTCCTTGAATACACTAGTTGTAGTTACTGGTGGCAACGTTTGTAATAAGGGACATTATCCCAGTGGACATTTGAGTACTTTTAAGCCTCATTGATGCCAATGCACAGAGCTAAGCACATGCTTAACCCTCCTGGATCAGGCCCATAATGTGTTTTGTTTTATTGGTATCTTTCAAAAAGGGGGAAATAATAGGAGAAACAATTAGACCCAAGTTCAGATTCCTTCTAAAGCAACTCTCTAGGTTACACTTTACGCTCAAACATGTCTGTGTGGAGTTCGTCCTCTGCCCCCTATAATGTGTAGGATCACATCACCTGTGCCCAGATATCATCACATTGTGTGCTTTTTCACAAGTATATCAGATGGGTGTGTGTGTGGGTGGGTTTTGGCTTTACCATGACTAGTTTTCTTTGACTGAACTCCAGTACAATCAAAATACAAAAGACAATCAAAATAGGCAAAATTAGAAATCAATTCCCCCCCCCAAAAAAGCCTTCCACTCTTAACTGAGCACCCCGCAATTCATTCTCCAGCTGCTCAAAAGGCTTTTGAGATGTCCATGCATCCGTATACTTGATTCTCTCTTCTATTTCATCTTTCTCCTCTGCTAATGCATTAACCAGAGATCACACAGGTGATTTTGTACAGAGAGACAGAGAGAAAACAAATTCATTTTAGAAAAAGAAAGATAAAAGGAATAGCAGGAGAATTCACTGAAAATTATTGTCAGCTTTGATACAAAATCAGATTTTGCATCAAAGCAACCTAAAAATGGGTTTCAGATCTTGTCAAAAATTTCAACGCCTTTTCCAGCATGTCTGCCAAAGTACTTCAGCCACAAATCAAGCCAAATGGAACCTTCCAAGATTTCACCAAGGTTTCAAAATATGCCCTCTACAGTGATAACAATGTATAGAGTGACTGATTAAAAGGTTACAAATAAAATAGCAAATAAGACAATCTGTAGGAGCAAGAACTAAACTGAGATAGATTGAGAAAGCAAGAAATATAATCAAATTAAAACAATGTAAAGTTAACACATAAGATTGTCAATCAGGCTTAAATTAGCATTTCTAATTATTACAACATGTCCACAAGGATCCTATTAGTAGCTTCAGGTGAAAAGAAACAGTATAATAACAAAGTTCCTAACTAAAGGCAAATAGTAAGATTGGTTTCTATTAACCTGGGAAATATAGTTACTTATAGTTACTACCAGGAGTATAGCTCTTTTGGTCTTACCTTTGGCTGGTCACTCTTCTTTGGGTTCAGAAGTGAAGGCTTAGTCAAACTTTATACTTCAAATTCAGGTATCAAAGTTTGGAGCAGATAGAGAATGTCTTTGTTTGGCCCATAGGTCATAACAAAAATAACAGTTTGATATACAATGTACAGAACATCCAAATCAAATGAGCCATTTATAATTAAAACAATCCACCATATGCACAGGGGGAAACCACCCACCTTTGACATGCACACTATACTGCAAACTCACGTTGCTACTTTTTAGCAAAACTTAGCTTTAATATGTAAAAACTAGATAAATATAGATGCTTTAAAATATACAGTTCAGGAAAAGATCCAGGGGTCCTCTGTGCTTTTCCCCACCTCACAAGAAGGAAAGCAGCAGAGAAGACCAATTTTGATAGATGTTCACTTTTTGATTTGAAAGCATCGCAAGGGGGAAATGTATGCACCCCTTTCCCCTGCCACTGTTCTAATCAGATTCACAGCCTTTCCTGCTCCTGCATTTGAGGGTGGGGGGAAGCTAGTGGGAGACGCCTCATAGAGACTCCTCATAGTTTAGTCCTAACATAGGTGATTGCGTGTTCCGGTGAGCCAACCGAATGCTCAAATTGACACCAAGGAATACTCGGCAAAATGCCTTGCATCTTTCAAAGTCCTCTCCAGAATTAAATAATTACCAAGGCATGCAGAGAATATTACTCAGGAGAATAACAGCTCAGCCAGTCTGAACTTGTGCTATAATTTAGCAGCTTAATTCCATAATAGCAACAGAAATCCTGTCAGGACAAATTGCAATGGGCAATTGCAGCATTTCCTGCATGACATTTTAATTGGGAAACAAATAGGAGAAACTACAGATCTTCCAGTTTCCATTAAACTGCAGGTTTGTTTGGATTAAAATGGGCTGTATTGTATTTTGAATGAATGTGATGATATATTGATGGTAAAACCCAAACAACCTTCCTCACCTGAGAAAGAGGTGGCACAGCCATTTGGTGCACCTTCTTAATGCAAGAAAAACATTAGAAAAACCCGGGAGAGCGTCTTCTTCTGCATGATCCCCCTGCACATTGAGGTCATCAGAAGAGGTCAATCTCCAGATGCCACCAGCTTGTCTAACGGTGATTCAGGAATGGGCCTTCTCTGTAGTTATAAGAACATAAGAACAGCCCTGCTGGATCAGGCCCAAGGCCCATCTAGTCCAGCATCCTGTTTCACACAGTGGCCCACCAGATGCCGCTGGAAGCCTATAGGCAAGAGTTGAGAGGATTGCCCTCCTCCTGCTGTTACTCCCCTGCAACTGGTACTCTGAGGCATCCTGCCTTTGAGACAAGAGGTGGCCTATAGCCCTCCAACTAGCAGCCATTGATAGACCACTCCTCTATGAAATTATCCAAACCCCTCTTAAAGCCATCCAGGTTGTTGGCTGTCACCACATCTCATGGCAGAGAATTCCACAAGTTGATTATGTGTTATGTGAAAAAGTGTTTCCGTTTGTTGGACCTAAATTTCCTGGCAATCCATTTCATGGGATAACCCCTGGTTCTGGTGTTATGTGAGAGGGAGAAGAATTTCTCTCTATCCACTTTCTCTACACCATGCATGATTTTATAGACCTCTATCATGTTTCCCTGCAGTTGTCTTTTTTCTAAACTAAATAGCCCCAGGTGTTGTAGCCTTGCCTCATAAGAAAGGTACTCTAGGCCCCTGATCATCTTGGTTGCCCTCTTCTGCACCTTTTCCAGTTCTACAATGTCCTTTTTTAGATTTGGTGACCAGAATTGTAAGCAGCACCATAGTTTTGTATTAGTGACTCTGGGCCAGTCATTTCTCGCTCAGCCTAACCTACTTCAAAGGGTTGTTGTGAAAGAGAAACTCAAGTATGTAGTACACCGCTCTGGGCTCCTTGGAGGAAGAGCAGGATATAAATGTAAAAATAATAATAAAATCATCATCATCATCCCTAGCATGGAATTGGCCCTTTTCACAGCTGCTGCACATTGAGTTGACACTTTCAACGAGCTGTCCACCATGACCCCAAGATCCCTCTCCTGGTCAGTCACCAACAGCTCATGTCCCATCAACATATACTTGAAGTTGAGGTTTTTCGTCCCAATGTGCATCACTTTACACTTGCTAACACTGAACCACATTTGTCATTTTGTTGCCCACTCACTCAAGTTGGAGTGTTCCTTCTGGAGCTCCTCACAATCCGTTTTGGATTTCACTACCCAAAAGAGTTTGGTATCATCTGCAGATTTGGCCACCTCACTGCTTACCCCTACTTCTAGATCATTTATGAATACATTAAAAAGCACCGATCCGAGTACAGATCCCTGGAGGACCCCACTTCTTACTTCCCTCCATTGTGAAAACACTCCATTTATACCTACCCTCTGTTTAAATAGGCTATGGAATGCTTTCCCTATAGACATTTGTGTTTAACATCTTTACCAGCCTTTAAAAGAGCCCTTAAGACACATTTTTTTAAAGCCAATCTTTTAGTAATTTTTGAATGTTTTTAATGGCCGTTTGTTTTATTGTGTGTGTTTGTGTGGGTTTATTTTTGTGAACCTCCTAGAGCCTTTGGAGTCAGGCAGTATATAAAATAAATGAATGAAGTCAAAGGAGAGATGCGAGACTCCATGCTAGCAACATGCGAATGTAACCGTGTATCTACACAGTGAGAAACAAATGCAAAGCTCAAAGGAAAGTGGTGGCATTGTATTTTGCTCTGTCTATCACCACCTTGGGGTGAAAACTTTAAATAATTACTTGATATTTGTAGCTCAGATTATGTTTTAGATCCTGATCATTAAATGGATTGCAATCCATTTCTGACTAAGGCAATTAGTCTGAAATGTGTGTTTCCCTCTTCCCATGTGTGAAAGTTGAATGTAAAACCCACAGGCTTTCATGTATGTCCTATTTTAAAAGAGTTTATCCCAGGGCCAGGACTGTCCTTCAGCCAGAGCAAGCAGGGCGCCCACCCCAGGCCCCACTCTTTTACCCCCCATTAAAATTAACTGGAAGGGGGCCTCACACTGGCTGATTTGCCCCCAAGCCCTGCATCCCACCAAAGCTTTCTAACAGCAGCCCTGCCAGGGCTTCTCAACTTCAGCCCTCCTGCAGATGTTGGCCTACAGTTCCCATAATCCCTGACTATTGGCCACTGTGACTGGGGATTGTGGTAGTTGTAGTTCAAAAATAGCTGGGGGGCCTAAACTGAGCAGGCCTGGTTTATTCTAATCTATGTTACCAACATTCACCTGAGAGACTGAAATGTGCTTATGGTCTCATGTGGAAAGGTCCCATTAAAAAAAAAAAAACCAGCAACCACCCACGTGATTCATGTTCTGCTCTTGTTTGGCACAAGCTCATAGCCTTATAGGATTTCAGAGTTTGAAGGGACCTTGGAGGTCTTCTCATCCAACCCCCTGCTCAGTGCAGGAATCTTTTTGAGCATCCCGGATAGATGGCTGTCCAGCCCCTGTTTGAAAACCTCGCCATTCTGCGAGACAGACTATTCCACGGACAAGCAACGGATGCAGTTAGGAATGTCTAACTTGAATCTCTTAGCCTGAATTAGGAAGAATTCCTTACCTGTAAAAGCTGCTTGACAGTGGAACATTCTGCCTTGTGCATCGGCTGTAATTTCACTGGGCATTTTCAAAAAACTAAACAGAAACCGTTTGAAGTATTGGTTGTTTTCATGCATTTGTTCTCCGTTCCCTTCTAATACTGATAGCCCTATTGCAACCAGAAAGTCTATCTGTTGTAACTTCTGCTTGCAATGCTCTACCAACTGATTACCCAAAGCCCTGTTCCCCAAGGCAAAATCTCATACATTTCTTATACTGTTCCTGAATAAGAGTAATGGGAGCTGAAGAAAACAAAGCTTGTGATATTAATTTCACATCCACCCACCCTCTCTGGGGGAAAAACAAACCAGCTAATCCTCTTGGGTAAGGTGCATTCTCTTTCTTAAGACTCTTCTTGTATTTGCAGGTGATAGAAAAATATGCTGATCCTGAAGAATTGCTGCTTAATTACCTGAGAAAGGGGCGTATCCTTCAATGTTTTTTTTTTTTTTGGTTTTGCATTGTATAGCAAATTCTACTGTTGATTCAAAATGAAAGATTATCCTAGCAATGAAAACAACTGCCAATCATTGTGAAATGAAATGCTTTGAAGCTTTTTTATTTATTTTACTGAATCACAAAGAGCTAGTTTGTGTAATGTTGAGTTTTGTTTGGCTGCTTCTGTGCTAATTTATGCCAGATGGAAAAAAGGACTGTGCTTCTGCACCTGTTAATAAAGGTAAAGTGTGCCATCGAGTCGGTATCGACTCCTGGCGACCGCATTGCCCTGTAGTTGTCTTTTGTAGAATACAGGAGGGGTTTACCATTGCCAGCCACCTAATGATGCAGCAGGTAAATGACTTGACTAGCAAGCCAGAGATTGCCGGTTCAAATCCCCACTGGTATGTTTCCCAGAGTATGGTAAACATCTATATCAGGCAGCCACGATACAGGAAGGTGCTGAAAGGCATCATCTCATACTGCATGGGAGATGGCAATGGTAAACCTCTCTTGTATTCTACCAAAGAAAACCACAGGGCTCTGTGGGTGCCAGGACTTGACACCGACTCAACGGCACACTTTACTTTACCATTGCCAAGAGAGCATTCTAGCTGGTGCAGCTTTTCTCACCCTTGCATGACAAGCTGTGCCTATCCAAACTTGCTTCTACAATTTGGCACCAATGGACACTCCCCACCACACCCCTGCCGCAGGGAAATAACACTCATGGGAGATTGCAATCTGGATTAGAACCATGGACAGGGCAAAATGTAAAGCCCCACTATACCCCTCCCCTTGCTGAGGATTCAATCCCTACACCCATGCATGTGCTATTTTAAAGAGGAAATGCAGGATCATTTGAAGTGATCTCTAGTTTGATCTTCACGGTATAGGGGCCTTGTCCTTCTTTGCATCTTGTCATCCTAATTTATGGTTTGGGTAGTCAAGCTTTTAAAGTTACAACCCTGTATTCATTTACTTGGGAGTAAATCAGTGGGATTTACAAGTGAATGAATGCTTTATTACGGTCCTTGACCAGTACAGACATACAGTAATACAGAAATAAAACAAGGATGCAAAATACCATGCAAAACAGTAACAGTACTATGGAACAAAATCCAGGCATTATTGCTTAATTATTAAAGTAATAAACAGTAGCGCTACACACTTGTCTTAATCTCACTCCATTATCTTGTTAGCCAAAATTTGTTGGCAAATTTTCATTGCAGCTACACAAAACTTGGCTACATTATACATGACCTCAAATCCTGGATCAGATAGAAGATATAATACTGTATACAGTACATCCTCACCACTTGGCATGTTATTTAATAAGGGAAACATTAAGAATACTCTTAAATCCCAATAAAAACTACTGTGTAGTAAGACATAACTAATATTCTCTATGGCACTAGTATCACAAGGATAGAAACGCTCGATAAGGGATCTACTTATCTGCCCTCTTTCACAGTGGAAGATAGCACATCAAAATGCACCCAACCATAAGCTCAATGATATTTGGAATTACCAGTGATGAACAATAATCAGAATAATTGCTATGAGTAAGCCTCCGTGCTCAAAGCACCAGAGCTACACTCAGTTCTTGTTGTTCTACACATCCAAAATTTGTTGCCTCCAGACCCTTATTTAAAATCCATATCTCTTAATACAGCCAATGAAAATCCATATAGGGTCAGCTTCTTCTTTAAAGATTGTTTCCATACTGATTGAAATCTGTCCTTTAATATTAATGTTGTCAATCCCTATAATAAAAACTCAAGTTTCAGCCAGTAATTAAAAATGGTGGTCCATAATTGCGTTTCCACCCTTATAAGCCCAATTCTAAGTGTAACGCAGTGTTAGAAACACTCCTGGGAAGCTGCATGATCCCTCTCAAAAATGTTGACTGCACCACCTCCAGGAGTGCAGAGTTATCATAGCATCCCAATTGAGGACCATACAATAGCTGTAGTATAGCCTTAGCCTCAAACCACTTTAGAGCTGCAGGGATATATTGTCCTGCTCTGCATTGTTAAAACCTCTGAATAGATTTGGCACTCCTCTGTGCCTCCTGTAGTAGCCATTTCATTTGTGCATGCCTGTGACCAGAAGTGTGGAAGACTATTCCCAGGTTTTAAAACAGTTGACTTGCTCTGATTTGTTCTCATTGATAATCCATTTATGCGCTCTTACTTTCCTTTCAAAACCCATGACCTTTGTTTTATGGTAGTTGATCATGAGCCCCTGCTTTTCACAATATTGGGCAAAAGATCTCAAAGCTTTTCATATTTCATCTACTGTTTGGGACAAAATAACCATGTCATCTGTACAGACTAGAGGAGCATTGAAATGTGCTTCTGAGCCAAATTAAGGGGATGAAATTCAAGTTTATCTCAATATTTGACCACTGAATTCAAACAGAAGTTGAACAGGAACAGTGTAAGCACACTGCCCTGTTTTAAGTCCTCTCATTGTGATGATTGGATCAGTTATTTGTCCTTGTCTTCTGCATCTGACTCTCAGATTGGTATTACTATATAACTTATAAATAGTAATAACAGGCATCTATCTATCTTGGTGTCTATCAATTTACTCCAGAGCCTCTTTCTTGGAACAAGATCAAATGCTGCCTTAAGATCCACAAATGCTGCATACAGGGCTCTATTAGATCCATGGCCATATATCTCAACCGAGTGTTGCAAAACCATCCACTAGTTGACAGTAAAGTCCCTGGTCTAAAACCTGCTTGTTCCTCTGCCAAAATATTGTTGTCTTCCATCCAGTCAAAGAATTTCCCACACACGTCTGGCATATAGCTTACCAACTACACTTAATAAACTGATCAGACAATAAGTTGCTGGGCCTTTCTTATATATAGGAACAACAATTGCCATGCCCTGGTCCTTTGGAATATGTGCAGAATGCTAACACAGGATCCTTTAAAAACTTCTGCAGTTATGTATTCATACTCATGGACTTCTTCTTTTTCAAGCTATCAAACAATTGTCTAACTTCCTCTACTGTGTTACTTCAGGCCGTAAGGAATCTATGTCCATTGGATTATGAACAAGATGATTGCACTGACAGGCATATAACATTCGAAAATGAGCTTCCCAAAACTGAAGCTGGAATATGGCATTCTGCCCTTGATCCGAATGTTGTGTAGTAGTACACCAGAAGGTAGTGGCATCCTTGGCATTAAATGCATCCATCAGCTATTGCACAATCTTTTCTTTCATAATAAGGCCTGTGATGACTCAGAAGACATTCTCCTTGTGCTGCTGATAGCCTATTATAAGCTCTCTTTGGGCTTGCACATACTCCCAGACAAACCGAGATTTAGATCGCAACTGGCCTGCGTGAACAGGAATCACATTCTTAGCCAATTCAACACTTTTAAGTTCTTCAATAATGCTGTTATTCGTTTGTTTGTTTGATTTATATACCGCCCTTCCAAAATGGCTCAGGGCGGTTTACAATTAAAACAAACCACTAAAACAATAAAGAGCTAAAAACAAATTAAAAACAATGTAACAACAATTAACAATTTAAAAACATTTTAAAACAACAATTAAACAATTGCAGTGATTAAAAGCCCCAAAATCGGGTTAGAATATTAAAACAGATTTTAAAACCCTGGAAAGTCAGGCCTAACAAATATGTTTTAAGGGCTCTCCTGAAAGCTAATAGAGAATTCAGATTGCGCATTTCCGCAGGGAGCACATTCCACAGCCCCGGAGCAGCTATAGAGAAGGCCCGCCTCCGAGTCGCCACCAGACAAGCTGGTGGTAACTGGAGATGAACCTCCTCAGATGACCTTAATGTGCGGTGGGGATCACGCAGAAGAAGGTGCTCTCTAAAGTGACTCAGGCCTAAGCCGTTCAGGGCTTTAAAGTTAATAACCAGCACTTTGTATTTTGCCCAGAAACATATCGGCAGCCAGTGCAATTGTTTCAGAATAGGCGTAATATGGTCTCTCCGGGTTGCCCCAAAGACCAATCTGGCTGCCAAATTTTGAACTAACTGAAGTTTCCGAACTATGTACAAAGGCAGCCCCACGTAGAGCGCATTGCAATAGTCAAGCCGGGAGGTTACCAGCTGGTGCACCACTGTTATGAGGTCATCCTCCTCAAGGAATGGGCGCAGCTGTCGAATCAGCCAAAGCTGATAGAAAGCACTCCTGGCCATGGCCTCCACCTGAGAAACCAGGGTGAGGCCTGGGTCCAGGAGTACTCCCAAACTGAGCACCTGCTCCTTCTGGGGGATTGTAACCCCATCCAGCACAGGGAGATCTAAATCACTCCTCAGATTCGCCCCACAATGAGCACCTCCATTTTGCTTGGATTCAGCTTCAATTTGTTATCCCTCATCCAGCCCATTACTGCCTGTAGGTAGTCATTTAGAGAATGAGTGCCATTTCCTGAAGATGAAAGGGAGAAGTAGATTTGGGTGTCATCAGCATACTGATAACACCCAGCACCAAATCTCCTGATGACCTCACCCAGCGGTTTCATGTAGATATTGAAAAGCATTGGTGACAGAATGGAGCCTTGAGGGGTTATAGCAGTCATGCAATCTGGATCTGTCGTCAACAATTTGGAACAGATTTAAAGTATTTTTTCTGTTCGTAAAAGACCTGCAATAGCATCACTCATCTGTCCCGACCATTTAAAATATACATTTTAGGAAAAGATTTCATGTGGAGCTGGAGGAAGAAAACAGTAATTGAAGATTTAAATTTGAAGTCTTTGATGACTGTACCTCCAGCTCCACATGAAATCTTTTCCTAAAATGAATATGCAATTCCATGGCCAAATAAAATCTTAATATTTTAAATTTTAAATCATGAAGTATCTCCTTTAATCAAACTTGCATAATAAATTATAACCTTTAATTCATAATAATTCATTGATTCATAATAATTGACACTATTAAAATCCTTACAAATAATCATACATTTTTAAAAACTCCTTTCATTTTAAATATGTATAAATTCAGTCCTATAATAATAATATTGAAAAGTCCAAATGAATACTTCTTCCAAGATATCCAGTCAGTATGTACAAGGTTAGTATGATGTTCTTAATGAAATTCCATGGATATTTCTTTTTTTTTAATCCATGAATTTATCTATCTATCTATTTATTTATTTATTTTTATACCGCCCTGTCATAAATCTGTTAGCTCGGCTAACCCAACAGCATTTACAACCCCCTTCAGCACTCCCCGGTGAGTTAACAGAAAGCGGCAGCGGAACTGCGAGAATGAAATATAAAAGGCTCACAAAGAAAAACAGTAAATGAATTAAGTCCCCTGAACTGAACTAGGTACCCTCCTCTAACAATAACTGAGTAATAAGTGAAAGAAAACACAGAGCAAGGAATGAAAATAACGAAGGATGATAGAAGCAAGGAATTAACAGAACAAAGCAGGAAAACATAAACAAGGCAAACTGGAACTCGGATAAAGTTTTGGAATTCAATGACACACTATCTGCAGCCAGTGAATGTTGCAAACAGCACCTGAGCAATTGAAAGACTGCCAAATATATATGGCTCAAGAGAACCAGCAGCCAATCCGGCTTCCCTGAGTCAGCACTTCTGCTTCCTCTCTTGTGATCTCCTGCACCTGTGTGACTTCCACTGAGCCTCCCTCTTGAGCCGTCTTCTCAAGACAGGTGAAATCCCAGGCTCCTCCCCATCAGAAATCATGTCTGGCAGCTGTTGCGAATCCTCAGCTCCAGAGTCTGGACTCTGGTCTCCCTGCCAAATCCTGTTGCTGTGCCTCTGAGCCCTCGCTAGCAGACAAATCCTCCCGTTCCTGCTCTGACTCTTCTGAGTCAGAAGTCTGAGCCATAACATGCCCAAAACTTACATCTCTGTATATACGTATATGAATTGTTCCAGAAAGATGTCTAATGGTTCTTTACAATATGTCATATGCATTTCGGCTATTTCTCAGCCTTCTTCAGTGGCATTAATCCAAAACATTATTTGCAATCCCTCATTATAGTATGCAGAGTTAAATGTTAATATAAATAAAAATCAACCATAAAAGAGTACAGGCAAACCTCGTTATACGCAGAACCACTATTTGCAGTTCCACATATCTGCAAGTATCAAATAGATACCCTTCCTCCTTATCCATGGATATGAAAGGGCTAAAACCCATGTATCTGCAGTTCCTAGAAGGCCAGAAATGACCGCAAAGCCCATTTCCAGCCACCATTTTTTCTGCAGGAGCCACTTTGTGGCTCATTTTGTCAAATATATATATATATACAATTGGAGAAATTCCGTGATATTCTGGGACTTTTTGCAACCACTTGTAACTTGCGGGGGGGCATTGCTGGACACCAGGAGACCCATGGAGCACAGAGGGCACTTTATTCGGCCTGTTTTCACTTTGGGGGGCATTGGAGGGGGTTGAGTCTAGGAACTTTACCCCCGCGATCCCATAGACTCAATGCCTCATTATCCGCTGTTTCATTACTCACGGTAAAGACAGTTAGCAATGCTGTGCAACAGAGCCTTCCCAGTGGCAGCACCTTGCTTGTGGAACTTCTTTCCTTTGCAGGCCCATTCAGCTGCTATACCTGCTGGGCTGTTTCGCTGGGCTGTGAAAACACTTTGCTGGGCTGTGAAAACACTTTTGCTGGGCTGTGAAAACACTTCTCTTCAAACAGGTGTTTGCCTTGCCCTGGTTTTCTGTCTCTGAAATGGTATTGTGCTGCTGTAGGTTTTTTGTTTGTTAGTTAGTTTGTTTAAATTACTGATAAAGCTTTGGTGGCTTTTTCATTGATGGTTTTATGTTTTATTGTGAGCTGCAGCATACAAATGCTGACTGGCATTCTGTTCAGTGTTATGTGTCCATAACACTGCACTGCAAGGCTGTTGAGGAGATTAAAGGAAGCATCAGGGTTGTGCAAATGGGGTGGTTACGCAAGCAGTGCTTCCCAAAGTGTTTCCATTCTCCCACATCCCATGGTGACCCTTGCAGGAGCACTGATTGTGCAACCCGCCCCATTTGCTCAACCCAGCAAGAAAAGGAAAGAAAGAAAGGAAGCATCCTTTCATCCCCACAACAGTCATAGGAACATAGGAAGCTGCCATATACTGAGTCAGACCATAAGTCCATCTAGCTCAGTATTGTCTACACAGACTAGTAGAGACTTCTCCAAGGTTGCAGGCAGGAATCTCTCTCAGCCCTATCTTGGAGATGCTGCCAAGGAGGGAACTTGAAACCTTCTGCTCTTCCCAGAGCAGCAGCTCCATCCCCTGAGGGGAATATCTTACAGACCTCACACTTCTAGTCTCCCATTCAAATGCAACTAGGGTGGACCCTGCTTAGTTAAGAGGACAAGTCATGCTTGCTACCACAAGACCAGCTTTCCTCTCCTGAGGCACACAGTGTTACAGATATGTAACACTGTGCAGAATGTCAGCCCCTGTTAACAAACAATCATAAACAAACAGAACAATAATTAGTCCATTTAAAATATTCTGTTTAAAATATTGACTGACAGGCTGTCCCAGAGGGATGTGTACTCGCTACTTCCAAGCCAGTCAAGAGTCCATCCATGCCACGTCTGAAGGCCGCTGATGGGCAGCTCACTGTGCAGGAGGACAGCCATTCACTCGATCATAAAACCAAAGACTTGTACAGTGTTTCCCCAAGCCTGGCTACTCGCTTGGTAAAGAGGTTTTAGGTTGTTTGTTTCCCCTTTTCCTCCCCGCTCCAGTGGGAAACACAGTAATGTGAAACACAATTGAAAGATTCTCAAGAGGCAGCGTTTGTTTTCCTTAGCAATGTTTTGTGAGTCTGTCTCACAGGAACAAAGTACGGCTGTGGAATTGGAGGCTGTGGTGCCTGCACTGTGATGGTCTCCACATATAACCCCGACTCCAAGAAGATACGGTATCCTTCAAGAAAGGGGGAAATATTGGGTATATCTGCACCACAAGCACACGTTGTTTTAATATCAGCTGGCAGGCATTGTTCTCTTCTTTTTTTTCTGCCCCCCGCTGGGGAAAGAATCCTGGGAATTGTAATTTGGTGCAGGTGCTGGGAATTCCCTATCAGAGAGAGTCCTGCTTGCCCGTTTGGGAGCTCTTTGCCTTACTTCTGACATACCTCAAACTTGACAGAAGCACAGGCCCCCTTACAGAGCGGGTGAGGGGAAGAACCTGAGGCAAGGGGGTCACCAGTGGGCATGAAGAAATGGGAGGCTGTTAAGAGGGCTCTATGAACACTGAGTTTCTGTTCAGGCTCTGGTTCAAACTATATTCCTGCCACTGGCAAAAATTAATTTGTTTCCTCGGCCCTTCTTGTTATCTGCAGAGCGTAGGGATGACTTTAATCTCAGTGGTTTTCTTTTCCCCTGATCCATAACTAAATGAAAAAGAGCTTGTAAATGGGAAAATGTGGAAGATGGGAGACCCCTGGCCCAGACCCTGGTGTCAGACCCTGGGCTAGGGGTGACAATTGTGTTCTGCTCTGGAGGGATTTACACCCTCCAGGGGACTCTGATAAACCAAACAACTTTCATACTGCCTATTGGGTTGGGACTAGCCCTGAGAGCATCCAAATAGAGCTAAAGATGGCCCTGCTAGAGCAGAGTCAACAGAGGAAGGCATCAGAATTCTCCTTGACATCTGGAAGACATTATCCAGCAAACTCTTGCCTACTTCCATTATGCTCATTGCATGGGGCTGCAGTCACCACTGTGGAAGGCGTTGGAAGCACAAAAACCAAACTTAATCCCATTCAGGTGAGAGTAAAAGGCTATGGTTATGCTGGTCAAAGAACATAATAAGATTGGTTGATTGATTGGTTGATTGATTGAAAGGTGATGGAGTGCATGCTTATTTCACAGTGACCATTTGGTAAGTTGCCAGCTTGGTCACTGACTGTGCTCTAAAAATGTAACCAACAAAGCTTTCTATGGCATGGAGAGAAAGTGGTGGGGAAAGCTTATCATGAACTGATTTTGACAGGCTGCTGTTAAAGGCACAGGAAAAATCAAAGTGATATATATAGGGATCATATCCCATGTGCCAAAGGTCTGTGCAAGTGTGGCTCCCTTTTGATGAGTCTTAAACATGTCCCAGATTCTGTGCACAGAATCATGGTGACACTGTGCATCAGTTGGAGCCATGATACAAAGGTGTCTTGGGTCAAAAAATAAAAATTAGTTCACAGTTCTCTGTGTCATTTCCTGCCCTTTGTGCCAAGTTCTATAGCCACTAATTGAGACAAGTCCCCGCATCCAAGAGGTCATGTTTCTCTCTGGGCCCTCAGATTAGATGTGCTTCAAGAGCAGAGCTTGTTTTCATTCCAGCAAAGGCTTGCCCAGTGCCATGGCTCCCAATGTGGCTTCTGCACCCCTGGAATGGTGATGTCTATGTATTCTTTGCTAAGGAATCACCCCGAACCCACCATGGAGCAGATCTCTGCAGCTCTGGATGGTAAGCTAGCTTTCTCCAAAATGTTGACATGTATGGCATTTTTTTTAGATCCTTTGGGTGTCTGTCTATCTATCTTCCTTTGGGTGTCTGTCTATCTATCTATCTATCTATCTATCTATCAAACGTGCCCGTTGCTAATCCCATGTGTGGCAGCTCTCATGAGAGTTCGCAGGCAGCTGCTGGATAGCAATGGGGATGGGGGGGGGGAGAAACTGCTAGACAGGAGAATGGCTGAGCAGCAGCCATCAGTCAGGGAGGGCAAGAAGAAAGTGGTGGCCATTGGGCAGGGAGAGAGAGAGGAAAGCCAAGGTGAGAACTAGAGGCACAGATGCTCTGCACCCGGTTCAACTAGTTTTAATTATTATTTCAGTGCTTGTAGAAGAGCCTTGAGCTATTACTTTATTCAAACAAACAAATAAAAAACTATGCTTCAGTAATCTTCAGCTCTTGTTTTGGCTCTGTGTCTTGAGTCATCTGACAATGCAGCTTCTCTCTCTTTTGTGGCACATGCTGTGGCCTATATTGGACCCCTTAATTAAAACAATTAAAAAATACCAATTTTTAAGCAGTGTGTGGTAAAAGGGCCACAATTTATGCATGTGGAAATAAAGAGTGTGTGTGTGGGAGTGAGAGAGAGAGAGGAGGAGTGAGTGAGTGGTGGGGGCGTTGGTTTGAACGCTCAATGGTTCAGAATGGAATGTTCAGATGATTTGGGAAACCAGCTGAAATGTTTCTCTCTCCCTTCTTTCCATCTCTCTTCAACTTCTTCCAGGTAATTTGTGCCGGTGCACTGGGTACAGACCTATAATTGACAGTTTCAGTGCTTTTTCTCAGGTAAGAGAAACAAATGAATACTGTATATCAATGCATTAATGTTGTCAAGTTTCCTTTAACTTTATAATATGCAGGAAGGATCACATTTGTAAATTTTTCTCCCACTGCAGAACACGTTAACTCCCCCATACAAACTAAGTCTGTTTACTTCCCACACAAACATAGTTTGTGTGGGGTAGTTAATGTGTTCTGCTGCAGTGGGAGAAAATGGGCGAGGCTGAATGCATGCTGTGCTTAAAAGCCAAATTCTGCACCATCATGAAAAGCTGAACTCTGTGCAAAAGGAGATGCTTGGCCCAGTGGAGACCTAGCTCTCTTTGCATGAAAGCTGGACGTCCGGACACATTAGGCTTTCCATTACATGTTCAACACTTGTATATTTGATCTGGGCAATTTTTGGATATCTGACCTAAACGATTTCTTTTGAAAAATCTGCCGTCATCAGGGAGGGAGCTGACCAGGATACAGTCCCCTTGCCGGATGCTAAAGGAGGACTCATATGTGCTTCTGTGTCCAGCCCAAGCTTGGCTGAGCATTTGATCACTTGGTTCCATGCAGCCAAGCGACCGAGGCCTTCTTCATTGCCCATCATAGGCACTGACTTAATTGGCAGTACAACTGGAAGAGGTTCTTCTAGGTCCTTGCCTATAAGGTCCCAGGAGGCGGCAGCAGCTTGCCTCTCTTCACGTGCTTGCCAAGATTCAGCAGAGGAGGCCAAGTGTAGCAGGGTCTGCCCTAGTGCAGAGTGGTTCCATCTTCGGCCATTCGGGTCATGGAATAAGAGAAACAGATCAATGAGGGCAAGAGCTCGAGCTTTCCGTGCTCAGGATAGCAGAGGCATGCAGGGCACAGTTAAGCTCCTGTGAAGGGATTGATGGTATGGTACCCTCATGTTTTTTGGAAGCTGTAACTTGTAACGAAACCATTACATTCTTTAGGATTGCTGTCCACTGGCAGGGAGTGGGAAATGTTGCTTGGATAAAGAAGGAGAAGATGAAAAGGAAAAGGAAAGTAAACAAGAAGATTCATCATTATGTTCTAAAAAGGGAAACCGAGTAAGCTACAGCTTTGTAATTTCCACATTTCTAATGAATGAACATTTGTAATCTTTTTCAGGAGCCAATAAGCTTATGTCCAAATTTGAACCTGATATGTGATTAAATAAGAATATAAGAACAACCCTGCAGGATCAGCCCCAAGGCCTATCTAGCCCTGTTTACCACAGTGGCCCACCAGATGTCTTTGGGAAGACCATAGGCAAGAGATGAAGGCAAGCCCCCTCTCCTGCCATTACTCCTCTGCGATGGCAGGAGAGTTCAGAGGCACGATGTCTCTGTAGGCAGTCTATAGCCATCAAGGCAGGTAGCCATTGATAGACTTGTCCTCCATGAATTTATCTAAATGTTTTCTCTGGGATTTGCTAAACTCCTAATCCTTATGAATACAATGGATATTCCATTTCATTTCATTTATTATATTTTTATTTATTTATTTATTTATTTATATCCATGTAAACTGCTTTGGGGACTCCTTTTGAAAAGTGGTGTATAAATATTTGTTGTATTCATGAACTCCTAATCCTCTGAAGAACTATCCTGAATTTAGGCCCAATTTATGCAAAGATTAATAACAATAACAAATAAAACAACTTTATTTGTTAGCCACCCCATAACAAATTGTTCTCTGGGCAGCTCACAACAGAGGATTAAAACATACAATGCATGCTGTGATACTTTGAGATGGCAGTTTTTGCTGTGCTCTGCAAACCTGTTTGGTGACATGGTAAAATCTGCCCCATCAATGTGGAGTCCATATCCACATATTTATATGTCTATGAATGGCTTGCCAGGTGAAGCACACTGGGATAGCATCCCCACAATAGCTTGTGGGTTTATAAAATACGTATTAGAGTTGAGAGGCGAAGAGAAATGGGAAGAGTCGCTGAAGGACTTGCCTTGGGAACAAGAATGATCAAGTCCTCTGCTGAAGGGTCAGCCATGCCTCAGGCTGTATCTGCACTATTCGTTTAACATGGCTCAGTGCCAAAGGCAGAAATGCTTCTGAAATGCTTCATTGCCACACACATTCCTTCCCATCCACCACCTCCCCAGGGTTGAAAGAGCAAACAAGGCGTCATCTTTAACCACACTATTGGGTCTGGTGTGCTTGCTTTTTCTGGTGCATCTAGCACGTGCAGGTGGCCCAATTTAGACTGAAACTGTGGATATTGGGGGCAGGAACATTGCAACAATGTCACACCGTTGGGCCAACTTGGACAATACTCCAAACAGCCGTTTTAAACATGTGGAGGTGGAGCATGGGTCCACACATTTCCCCCACTTGGTGCACCAACCTCTAATTGTGTGATGGGGGCCATCTGAACCACCCCTCAGCAGCTGGTTTAAATACTACCTTAAAGTAGCATGCATTGAGGGATAGTGTTACACACAAGGGATGTTCTGCCTTTTCCAAGCTCCAATCCATGGGGTTACTCCTGATCAAGCTCTAGTTAGAGGCTTCACCAATGCAACACCAGACTACAGCCAATGATTAAACAAAATGTCTGGCTTCTGGCCTCACTCCTTGGGTTGATGGACTTATCTACTCCTTTCAGGGAGGCTTGCTTGGAGGAGCTTACCAGCTCTGTTGATTGGACTATAGCCTCCTCCCAGAGGGTTCTAGGGCAGGGTTTCTCAACGTGTGGGTCCCCAGATTTTATTGGACTTCAACTCCCATAATCCCCAGCCCCAGTGGTCTTTGGCTGGAAATTATGGGAGTTGAAGTCCAATTACATCTGGGGACCCACACGTTGAGAAACCCTGTTCTAGGGGCTTAGTCCCTCTGGGGAGATTTTCCTACCCTTTTGCACAGAGCGGCTTCACCAATCAACCCTATTCCTTTAAGGCATGGGGCTTACTTCCTCTGGGAAGACTTCCCTACCTAGCCTAACCTACCTAGATTCTTTGCAACTGGGTAGGGGCAGGGCTTGCTTCCTCAATTGGAAATGGGCAAGAGGCATGGTGCTCCCTCCGGGCAAACATAGCTGCCCAGCCCAATTGTATTGAACTCCACAAGCAATGCCCGGATTAGAGGGGATCTTCCCAATGGATTCATGAGGAGACTCAAGGAACCAGTCCAAAGATGTCTTTAATGATTTTTACTTGAGGAAATAGATTTAAAGAGGTACAATAGATACAAAATCCTAGCAAGCAAAGCTAATTTGCCTAACTCTAACACAAGCCGTTTACCTAGCAATGAAAGGGAAGAAGGGGAAGGGAGGGGGAGCAGGTAAAGTTCACTACCAAAGGTGCAGAGAGACCTTGAATGTCCTCTTCAAAGTCTCTCCCGATGAATGCAGATGTTCAGCCAAATTTTCTTTTTCTTCCTTTAACTCGTATCTTTGGCTTTAGCCAGTAGACACCACTTGTTGGTTGGCTTCCCAAAATAGGGGATTTAGAAGGGAAACGAGGAGGGGAAAGGGGGTGAGGTAATACCTGCACTAATTAACCAAATGAAGTACATACATCAGGCTCCTAAATATTGTACAATAATACATACGTTTCAAATGCAATGATTATAGACTGCCAGCTTGTTAAACAATAAGCATAATACATCAAAAATAACTAACAAGATATGTCAGGATCAGGAATATTACAAATGTGAAGATGATAGATAAACTATAAGCATAATGCATCAAAAACAACTAGCAAGCTACAACAGGAATACACAGGTTACAGATGAAAGCTCATTATTGTCTAAGTTTTTTACTCTACTACATCAAAGTAGCTAGCAGTTGCCCCATTAATCTAAAGTTCACACTGTGGTTAATAAGTCCTAAATCAACATGCTCAGTGTTTGGTGACCTTGATGGAGCGTCCTCTCTTACCACTGCTAACAAGTGATCTTGTGTTCACATTCAACATGACAGAGAGAGAAAGAGAGAAATATTAGGGATGTTTACTTAGAGCTTATAGCATTGGAGAGACCTATAAAGACCCAGGATCCTGCACAATACAGTAGAAAAATAGCCATGAAGATTGGGGTGCATGTAACAATAGTTTGAATGAATCATCACACCCTTGTGTGATTAGGTGGTTGCAGGGTGGCAGGGAAACTTGTATGTCCATTTTCCTCCCCCACAACTAGTCAGAATATTGTCTGAACTGTGTTCAACAAAGGGCAAAGGGACCCCTTTTGAACTGGTGGCTCCCTCATATTTATCAAGGGGAGAGCAAATGTCCCTATTCAGCCCAGCATAGCAGCACTCCAGTAGCTGCTGGGGGTGGGTGGGTGGGTGTGTGAGAGAGAAAGGGAGGGAGGTGGTTCTTTTTTTTATTGGGAGCACTTTGGGATGAGGACACTTTGGCACTTTTCTTACTCCTTTTGCTATATAAGCCACTATGTGAACTTTTTTTGCTAAAAGGCAGAATATAAATATTCTAAACAATAATAATAAAATAATAAACATCATAAGGAAGATGTCATATGGTGCAGAAGGAGAGAGACATGGAACTTTGGTCCCTTTTAAATGTAGAGGGAGTGGGATCAGTGCTCCCACGCATTACTGCTTTGGTGTTGATCTGGTTGAGAAACCTTCTTCCTCTTTGGGGGGCCTTGAAATAGGGGGCGCTTTGGGAACATGCCCTGTGTGCCTACTCCTTAATGTGGCTATGCTTGTATTACCCCAGTGTCAGATAATTGAAAGTGTTATGACAGAGGCATCAGTGCTTGTGGTGCAGAGACTTACCCCGGTATTGCCTATGTTTACAGGATGTGCAGATCCTGTTGTGTTTCCAAAAACCTACAAGCATGTTTGACAAGAGACAAAAGTGAGACAAAAGCAAGGAGTGTGAACATTGATTATTGATGGGCAATCATGCCATTCTTCGCCAACACTAAGTTCTCCAGCCTTAGCCAAAGTTAGCACAAATTGTTACCTAAAACAAGTAGGGGGAATACTGTTTAGAGAAAAACATGGAAGTCCACGTGTAACTGCACAGTTCTGAAATAAATGTGATCATGTTAATGGGAGCCGAGGAAACAGAAACTACATCCAGAGCCTTTCTGCTCAGTCCAAGCACAAAGCGAGGGGAGAACCAGCTTCCCATTAAGCAGTTCCCCCACATTGCCTGCTGCCTGACATCTTAGAATTTAATTCAGCTTTCAGAAGCACTGAGTTTGTAGCTATTTTGCCAAACAATACATTTGTAGGAGGAGGCTGCCTCAGATTCTCTCTAGGAGCCAGTCTGGGTGTGCCAGGAAATCTGACCTGACTTAAATCCTATTGATAATGACACCCAAAAAGGGCTCGGATTTTGGATTAGCCTGCACTAGTATATGCAGGGTTGCTGAGAGGATTGATGTCTCCCAGAGCAAAATAATTTTTGAACCTTGCCTAGTACTGTCAGCATCTGGCCTTCTCCATGCTACCTCTGTATGCTTCCCGACAGTGTAGACTCAGCACTTCAAACTGTAGCAAAGTTTGGTCTCCATCTCTGGTGTTTTGCAGAACTCTGTATTGTCTGCCTTGCATCCAGGTGTCCTAGTCCTTGGCCTGGGAAATGCTGCAGATGCCACTGTTCTGGACCAGTGCTTGTCATAGAGCAGCCAGGCTCACTTGTGTCCTGACATTTCTTACCATCCAATCCAGGAGCAAGTTGTGCAGCATCTCCCAGAGGCGGGGGGGGGGGGTCTGAATATGGTCAGACCCAGCCAACTGGAGAGAAGAACTGGCCTTGTGGTAGCAAGCATGACTTGTCCCCTTAGCTAAGCAGGGTCTGCCCTGGTTGCATATGAATGGGAGACTAGAAGAGTGAGCACTGTAAGATATTCCCCTTAGGGGATGGAGCCGCTGCTCTGGGAAGAGCAGAAGTTCCCAAGTTCCCTCCTTGGCATCTCCAAGATAGGGCTGAGAGAGATTCCTGCCTGCAACCTTGGAGAAGCCGCTGCCAGTCTGTGAAGACAATACTGAGCTAGATGGACCTATGATCTGTATGGTCAGTATATGGCAGCTTCCTATGTTCCTAACTTGCCACACTGTTTGGAGTAGCTGCAGGCAATGTGGTCAGCACTGCAGTTAGGAATCCCATCTCATGATCCAGGGAGAACCCAAGAGTTGAGAGCCATTCAGTGAACATCAGAACAGCCCTGATGGATCAGGGCCAAGGATCTAGTCCAGCATCTTGTTTCCCACAGTGGCCCACTGGATGCCTCTGAGAAGCCCACGGGCAAGAGGTGAGGGCATGCCCTCTCTCCTACTGAGACTCCCCTGCAACTGGGATTGAGAAGCATGTTGCCCCTGAAGTTGGTGGTGGCCTATAGCCCTCTCAGACTAGTAGCCATTGATAGACCTGTCCTCCATGAATTTGTCTAAGCCCCTCTTAAAGCCATCCAGGCTGTTGACTGTCACCAGGGCTGGCCCCAGGCTCAGGGGCACCTCATGCAAAGCCAACTCAAGTGCCCCCACCCCCCACCCTGGTGACCCCTGCCACCCCCCTCGCCCACCTGGGCACCTCTGGCCACAGCCTCTGCCACAAGCAGCAGGCAGGAGGGTAGATGGGCAACAGAGAGTCCATGCCTGCCCTCCGCGCCACTGCGTCTACCCGCTGCTTTGTGGTGGCGGCACCTGGAACACCTGCCTGCCCACCCTCCCACCTCACTGCCACTGCCTCCATTCGCTGTAAAAGCAGCGGTTAGAGAAGGCGGCGAGGAAGGTGGGTGGGCAGGTGAACGGGCAGGTGTTCCCCATCACCCACTTGCCACTCTCCCTCTTTGCCACCACTACTGCAGCAAAAGCATAGGCAGAGGCCATGGGGAGGGGACGGAGGGCGGCAACCCTGGGTCCTGGCCCACGTGACCCAGACCATGGGCCACGTGACCCAGACCGTTGCTGCCCCTGCTGGCTTTGCACCCTAAGCAGGCAACTCCTTAATGGGCCGGCTGGCCCTGGCTGTCACCGCATCCTGTGGCAGAGAATTCCATAGGTTAATTATGTGTTGTGTGGAATGAGCGGATGCAGCTTTCCCTTCTCCTTGCATTGATGCTTCTGCTCGAGGGAGCTGAGCTCCCTTCTACAGTAGGTGGGGAAAGCTCTAAGCAGACCTGTAGAGCACTGACAGTCCATGGAAGGAGAAGCTATATGTGAAGAATATCTTCTGGCCAGAGAACAATGGCTGACACATCCCGCAGTGTCACGTGGGTGGTGCAGACCAGCTCATCCCACTGCAGGGCTTCAACACACACAGCGACACTGCTGTGCAAGAGGGCTGCTCCAGTACAGCGGTTTGCAGGTCGTGCACTGCTTGCAATGTGAATAATGCAAATAAGATGCAACTTGCAATCATGCAAGGGTAAAATGTACTGGAACAGCCCTCTCGTGCAGCAGCTCTGCAATGGCCTGGATAGGTCTGCACCACCTGCATTATGCTGCAGGACGTATCAGCCTGTGAAATCTTACTAAACCAGCTCTGACCCATAACAGATGTGCAATGCATATCTGTAATGTAGCAGCTCAGCCTTTTCGGTGGCTACCTTTTATTTTTCTTTCTGCAGAGATGCTTTGTAATCGGGCATGTTCTGACAAAAAGCATTTTCACAATGTTCTCAACCCACTTGTCAAGAACAGAATGTAAGAATTAAACCAATTTTCCACTTTTCCTATGGTGGAGAAGTAAGAGATGCTCACCACGCCCTCGTGCAACGCTGCCGAAGGAGCTGCTTTCCTAAACTCTAGCCTGTCTGCCGATTTTGGTAGCTGTTCTTGGCACAGAGGAAACCTTGAGTTGAGCGTGTCCCAAGTAAAGAGCTTTTGGTTATTTGCTGTTATGAAAGAGGGATTCACAACGTTAATCCCTATTTAGGATGAAATAAAGTAGGGAGGGCCCAACAGGGCCTCAGAGCATTTGGCTCAGTGCATTTGCCCCACGACCTTGGAAACTGGCCCAGGCAAGCTTTGAAAGTGGTGCAGATGGCAGGGAGGTTGCCAGCAGCCTCTTAGTCCTTCCTCATGCTTCTTGCAAGCATCACAAGGAGTGTGAGGAAGGGCAAAGCTTGCTAGGGTCTGAGCAGTCCGGAAGAGCTCCAACGGCAGCAGCAAGGGGCCATCTTGCCCCTCTGCTGTCACACCAGTAATCCACTGCCGAAAGCAATTGCTTTATCTCACCTCATGGAAGGAGCCACGGGTGTAGCTATAATTGAGCGAATAGGTTCAAAGAACCCAGGGGCCCCCGAGCTCCACCCCTTGCTATTTTCTTCATTATCTCCCACACTCTGAGGGGTCTCCAGAGAGAGAGGCAAACATGGGCCCCTTGCCTCCTAGCTACGTCCCTGGAAGGATCGCCCCTTGTTTTCAGACAGGAGTGCACAACTTCAGCCTTTCAGCTGCTGTGCACCCCTGTCTGAAGAAGTCAAAAAGAAAAGCTGTTCTAATGCGTTTAGTAAAAGTTAGTAGAACACACTTTTTCACATCAGCACAAGTTTGCTGTGGCTGCCACAAGCTAAACAGGCTGTATGAACTGGCCCCCAGTTAAGAACTGTGGTGGGCCATCCCAAAGAATAAACTGCATTGTTCAATAAAAAGACAAAGTGTACAGGTTGACTGAAAACTTCAACTACTTCCTCCATTGGAGGAAGGAAGGAAGGAGGGAGCCCATGCATGCAAGTGACCCACACACATATCTCAACAAAGAAACATCTAGATTTATTGGGTAATTATATAGAGATGGTATACCCTTGGGTTACAAATCCGCTTTTCCACTTCTTTTATGTGTTAATGTTAAGCAGTAATCTATTTTCCTTTAGATGTGTTCGGGTCTATGCAAGCTAGAGGAATTCCATCCCAGGGACCCAACCCAAGATTATATATTTCCTCCTGAACTAATGGTAGGAAAGAAATCTTTTATCTGTGCTTGTTGTGTTCTGTAATAGGCTGCAGTTTGTGTGTTTTTTAACGAGAGAAATAACAAGGAGGCTATTCACACGATGGGGCGAAATCGGGCTAGCAGAGGCTAGCCCAATTTCGCCCCATCGTGTGAACCACTGGGCTCAGCTGCGAGCCCGGTGGTTCCAAGGCGGGTAACCCGCCTAACTACCCCTGCCCTAAAAACCAGGTTTGCAGAGCAAGCGCTCCACAAATCTGGTTTTAAAGATCGTGAGTAGCCGCAGCGCAGCTCCGTGCCATAGTTACTCACGAGTAGACCTCCCGGAGGGGAGGTGAAAAGCCACCTCCCGGCTCCGGGGGTCTCCCCAGTATGCCCTGCACGCTCACACAGGGCATACTGGAGCTTCCGGGGGCCATCACAGAGCCGGCAATCTGTGCTCCGGCCGCCCAGGGCTCCTGCTCTCCCCGCACACTCGTACGAACCGGGTCTCACTGATCGTGAAACCCAGCTCAGGGTATATTATATTCATATGGGGTTGCAGCATAGGGGGACGACCTGTTTTACTGGCAAAACTTGTTGTCCTAAAGATGTGTTAACCAATGGATGTACAAGGCAGACATGGAATGGAGGCACTGGGTGCACCTGCCATGTCCTCCCTGAAAAGCTCCTCCTTCCATTCTCAGAGCCCATTATGTGTGTGTCTGCGGGGGGGGGATTAGAAAGCTACCCCAGTAAAGCAGGTCTTTGAAAAGAGAAACTGGCAGGTGGGGGGAAGAGCTCAGCACCTTGTCTCTCTAGCCAGTTCTCCCTTAAGCCCTGCATAGCAATTCCACCTTGTGTTCCTGCTTCCCTGCCATATTCCCACCTTCGCCTCCTCTTCTCTAGACTATCAAAAGGCAGTAGCTTTGCATCCATGTTGTCTGATCACAGTTTTTCTGTTTCTAGTCCATAGCTGTCTCCATTAACACAAGTCAAAACTGCCTGAAAACTGACTTCTAATGACCATGTGTACAAGCTTTTTTTAAAAGCTAGAACTAGAGATAGTTTTGTTTCTGTCACAGTAAACATACTCTTGTGTGTTTGGGCTACACAGAAAAGTCACAATTTATTACAAAGCATATATAGATACAAGATATATTTAGTTGTTCAAGAGAGCTTGGCTCTCCCATCAACCCCTGTTAGGTGGCACCAATGTTATGCAATGAATTAGAGACATTTGGCAGGGTTTTGGTTTTGGTTTTTGTTCACAGAGAATGGCTGAAGAGAACAAAGGGAGAACCCTGGTTTTTAATGGAGAGAGGACTACATGGATTTCTCCTGTGTCACTGCAAGAGCTTCTTAACCTGAAAGCCAACTACCCAGATGCACCTCTTGTTGTAGGGAACACGAGTGTAGGTATGTACATAAGGACTGAGCTCCTCTTGACACAGGATCAGTAGTGAGTGAGCACAGCGTGCTGAAAATGTCCTTAATGGAAGTAACTGAGCACTGTAGATGAGAAGAAGTTCCCAGCTCAGCAACAAAACCTGGAAACACATTGTGCCGCATATGCACAGGTCCAGGCAATTGATTCTGCATCAATAATATCACTGGAAATAGGAGACTGGTACAGCAGAAGACTGAAATAGAAGTTGTCCACTGTCCACTGGTCATACAAAACGAGCTGTTTTGTATGATCAGTGGACAGTGGTCAGACAACTTCTATTTCAGTGATGTGTCTTGACTAAGGCATACCCCTTGTCTCTACTTCCAGTGAAGTGCTGGAACCCTGGTGTGTAGAGTGGACTGGGCCACTTCTGACATCACATGTGGAATATCATTTCTGAATTCTTCCTTATGCTAAGGAGAAGAAGAACAAGATGCAACCTTTATCATTGCTGAATGCTTCTTTATGCTAATAAATAATAATAATAATAATAATAAATAATGATAAATGCAGTTATCGTTTCTGAATGCTTCCTTGTGCTAATAATAATAAGATGCAACCTCCCTATAAATAGAAAATAAGCATATCAGAGACAATATTCTAGCTTAGCCATCTCCCTACAATGTCAGTTTTCTACCTGTTGGGAGTTTAAATGTTAAAGTATATATATATATTTTAAATGTGATACCCACTTACAATTTGAGGGTAACCAGACATGGCAGCAGTTTCTGCCCTTAAAGGGCTTACTCACAAATCCCCCCCACAATCCTGCTGACACTTCTAGAAATCGATGGTACCATCCAAAAAGTAGACATGGATGTGATAATGACAGGCCCTTGTCTTCTAATGTAGGTCACAACCAACAGGAGCTGGGGTTAGGGTTGCTGTGAGAAAAGTGGTGGGCAGAGCAATAGTCCAGCATCTTTTGTCTGCCTGTGACCTTTTCACCTGGCAACCCCCTCTGACCTCCGCTTTACAGCTGTTCACTGCAACCACACTTGAAGACAACATGCTGCTACCCCGCATCTAGTTCTGCCCTAACAGTTTTGGCATATTCTGATTTTGTTTTCTTTAGGACTTGATGTGAAAATGCTAGGTGTCCATTATCCAGTTCTCCTTAACCCTGTTAAGATTCCAGAACTGCATGTTGCCTCAATTGAAGACAATGGTAAGTATTTTTAATCTACCTGGAGCTTTGTCACACAGGGCTTTTTAGCTTGCGTCTCCTCCGGAATGGAGGGGGTGTGTTCACCTATCGGACAGGTTTACCCTGAAGTCCCTGCGAGCTATAGAGGAGCACTTCACACACAATTAGGGTTTTTCATTGCACATTAGAGTATAGCCCAATCTATATCCAGTATTAAAAATCCACTTTTTGCATTGGTTATTTGGAGCAACTTCGAACTCTCAGTAAAGCCCTGCAGTAAACTCGCCACAAAGCCTTCTGGGTGAAAAACACCCTGAGAAGCTAAAGGTAGTCCCGAATAAATCTTAGTTAAAACAATGGAACAAGCTAGATGTGACTAAGTTTGGATTCAACAGGACTTGAACTTATCTAGATTGGGGCCACTGAGGT
Source organism: Hemicordylus capensis (assembly GCF_027244095.1). Classification (NCBI taxonomy): domain Eukaryota; kingdom Metazoa; phylum Chordata; class Lepidosauria; order Squamata; family Cordylidae; genus Hemicordylus; species Hemicordylus capensis. Next base: position 219,447,577 of record NC_069657.1, read on the forward strand.
AGGCAGACAGTTGTATGTACACACACACAGTATATATATATGTGTGTGTGTCATTATCATTTATGTTCATTTTGCATACATATTTAACAGATAATGTTCTACATATGACTTAAATATGTAACCTATACATAGTATATGCATGGTTTCTGCGTTAGACTATCATTTGCTGCCTTTCCAACAAATAGCAATTCTAGCACTAGTTAGACCAGAACACAAACAGTGTGTATGTAAATTGTGAATACTAAAAATGTCAAGTGTGTTTTTCTCTCTCCTGAAAATCATTTGGCTCCAGGGATAGTGATAGGTGCAGCAATCCACTTGGCCCAGCTGAGAGATTTCCTGTTCACCGTGGTCTCAGAACTCTCAAGGGAGAAAACCAAGACATACCAGACTCTGCTGAAGCAGCTGAGGACGCTTGCTGGAGAACAAATCAGGAATTTGGCTGTGGGTTTTTCACACGGTTGGTTACCTTTCCCAAGGAGCACTTTATCACACATTTCTTGTTCCTGGTTTCTGGCAACATTACAAGGTGCAAACTGTCTTTTACAGAAGAGTTTCCTGACTCTGAATTGCATTCATGTAAATCAGAGATTTCTTCATCTAACCAGTGCCAGTCACTGGGTCATTAAATGCCCTGCAATGGGTACCTAAATTCATTATGCTCATACATCTGCCCTCCACTCCAGATCCTTTGTTGCCAACCTTCGAAGAGCATGATAGAAGGATTCTCCAGACACCATTTCTTATTTTATTCTTTGTCCTGAGAGCACTACTAGGCATGGATTCCCTACCCAAAGTGTGGGAGAGGAGGCCATTGCTTCTGAAGACCCCAAACTGATAATCTCTCCCGGGACTGTTCTTAGAAAACCCTGGTGGGGTGGGGGTGGGGGGCCTGGGACAGATAAGCCAATGCAAGGACCCCTTCCACTTAATTGTAATGGGGGTAAAATTGTGGGGCCTGGGGCAGTTGCCCTGCTTGCTCTGCCTTAAGGAAAGCCCTTTCTTCATCTCCCCAAACCAATGGATGGAACTGGTTACATGATGTCCCCTCCAAGCACGAGACCTGGAAATAATGGTCAAGCCATTCATGTATCTAAGAGAGTGATACATAAATCCTCTTTTAAGTCCAGATCAGGAAGTCCCAAGTTTTTAACTGGGAATCACTGACACTTGACAAATCCATGAAAGGACTTACACGTCTTTTATTTGATAGGGCAAGAAGGGTGGTTACAGGTGCTTCATCTGCTAACACCAAGGGTCACAGTCCAGTCATAGATAAGCACTTTTGAGTCCTGTTCACACTGTCTCGTCTGTATTTTCCCCTAAAGGAGAGAAAATTAGCTTTGAAGATTGTTTAGCAGATAGGCAAAGGGTTAATCAGCCCCTTTCTCCATGCTGCTCTTCCATTCCTAGCTGCAATCTTCAAAAACTGTTTTTTCATATATATATATATATATATATATATATATATATATATATATAAATTTAAATGGGAGTGAGGGTCAAACTGGACATGACATGAAGTTCCATGTCATTCATATAGATATATATATATATAGATATATATATATAGATAGATATATAGATATAGATATAGATAGAGAGAGAGAGAGAGAGAGAGAGAGAGAGAGAGAGAGAGAGAGAGAGATGAATGAATGACATGGAACTTCATGTCATGTCCAGTTTGACCCTCACTCCCATTTAAATTGATTAGTCTTGGAAAATGCTCAGTGTCCCAGGATATTATTATTATCACCACTACTGCTGCTCAGCAAAAAGTTCTTGAAATGCTTTACACAGAAAAAGAAATGAGGGTTCCCTGTCTCAAAAGGGCTCACAGTAAGCAAGAAAGAAACGTAAGGTAGACACCATCAACCAATCACTGCAGTCTTCCCGCTGGCAAACCCATAATCATGTTACCACCAAAAGAATCAGCACAGAAGCAATGAAACAAATATAAGGAAACTATGATGCATACATATTGGGTACCTTCTCCCTGACCCCAACATGCAGTCACTCAATTTGAAACAAAATGTTACCAGGTTAGAAGGCCTACAACAAAGCATCTAGCTCTACAGAAGTGGGGGAGTCAGGCATGGTTTGGAGCAATCATTCATGATAAGAAAGGTTCTATTGATTGCTCTCGCATATCAAGGTGTAGGTGCAGCAGTCTAAGTATGGAAGCTTCGCTTCTATTTGAGCAAATCTCTTCAACTTATTTGTGGAGATAATTTGCGAAAACTAAAACCATGGAGACCTATCAATTAATATGGCTGCATTCTAGATTATATGGCTATGGATGAGAGTGGCAATTACTACTAATAATTAATAATACTGTTGTTCATCAGTCTTTAGGAGGACACATTGTAAGCAGAGGGTCAACTTGGGATCTGAACCCTGTCCTTGCAGCTGGGAAAGCTATTCTCAACTTGGCATCCAGAGGTAAAAAGCAAAACCTCCTGTTGCATACTTTTCTGTGCTTTGCAGACAAATAATACTTGAATCCTACAATTACATGAGCATAATAAAACCTGGAAACCCATGGAATCAGCAATCCAGATGTCCTCATTGGGTCTCTAAATCTATTAATAAATCTTGATAAAGCTCAGTGACAAAGAACAAAATAACGTCCTGTAGATATTTTCCTATACTTCCCAGGTTCCCATAAATAAATAGTGGCCCACATTCAACACAACCTCACGTGGGCATTTCAGCACCAGCCGTGCAGCTGTGTGCATCTGAACCCTGCCCACACTGTGGCGGAAAAACCCTGTTCCTCTGCGACTTTGCATTGTGCAAGCACAGTTGTATGATGTGACATCTATTCTTTCCCAATGGATGTCTCATTGTGCAAATGCACGTGCAATTTAAAGTCACAGCTGAGCAGGACTGTTCTGCAACAGGGCAGGTAGGGTTCAAACACACACAGAGCAGCACAAGCAGTGCTGAATCACCCATAGTAGGCTGTGCTGAATGTGGGCTGCTATATTCTGGGGGTCAGCAACTAGCAGCCTCTTAAGCAAATCTGGAGCAGAGAAGGCTAATTGGCCACATGGGGGTGGCTGGCACCCTCGCTCTGGGCCACCCCAGCACCCCCCAAGTGCAGTTATGGGGCTGCTGAAACCTCCATTCTTCCCTATGGAGAAAAACCTTAAAGCCACTTGTGGGGTGCTGAGGTGGCCCAGGGTGAGTGATGGTCTAGTGCACAGAGGGTGCCAACCACCTTCATGGGTTGCTAACCCATGGGGTACTGGGTTTTGTTGTTTCTGAGGTGTTCTGAGTGTAGATTCTTTGGTAGCATATTAGATTTTCACTGACAAACCATGAATCCACTCTCATTGCTAACCTTAAAGACATAAACTTCAAAAATCAGCTCTTTGCCCAATTCCTTTCAAATAATTCTGATAGTTTCCTTGTCCCCCTTGGCCACTACCACCCACCACACTCTGCTCTAGGCCACCCCTTGGCCCCCAATGTGAAATTATACATTTGCTGACACCTCCATGCTTCTTTAAGGAGAAAACCCTTAAAGATGCGTAAACTTCAAAAATCACTTTAAAATCAGCCTTTTGCCCAATTCCTTTCAAATAATTCTGATAGCTTCCTTGCCCACCTTGGGAACTACCACCCACCACACTCTGCTCTAGGGCACCCTTCCCTCCCCCTCAACATGAAGCTATACATTTGCTGTAATCCTCATTATTCCCTATGAGGAATTGAAAAATACTTTAGAAATTCACCAATAATCAGAGGAGTGTCCAATTGCCTTGGGGTTTTGTGGATGGTAGGCACCCCATCTGTCTACCACCCACCCCACTTTTGTGCACCTAGGTGCTCCACAATAGGGGATATGGGCTGGTTTGGGTCCCATTATACCCTATGAGAAAAATAATTAAAAATAATTCAAATATTCATAAAAACCATAGGAGTGTCCAATTGCTTTGGGGTTTGGGTGGTTATTGGCACCCATGGGTGCTTCATAATAGGGAATAATGGGCTGGTTCTAGTCCCATTATACCGTATGAGAGAAAAATAAAAATAAATTTCAAAAATTCATTTAAAAAATTGTACGAGTGTCTGATTGCTTTGGGGTTTGGGTGGTAGTTACCCATGGGTGCCAGATACCATACCATCCACTTTTGGAGGTCTGAACCAGTTTGAACTGGTTTGAATCAAACCACCCTCTGTTTGGTTCAAATTCAAACCTGCAGCTCGAACCTGATGGCTGGTTTAGTTCAAATTCGAACCTTCAAACGACTCCGGTTCGAATTCAAACCGGTTTGCACATCCCTATTCTGTATTAGTCCAGCTCACAATTCCACCCATATTTGCACATCATTGCATAACTGCCTAGAGTGGAGGATTGAGCAATAAGGCAAAATGTGAGCTGCCTGGGGGAAAGCTGTAGTAATCACAAGACTACCATTACACAAAATCTCAATCACAGGAATGCTGCACAGATCTGCATGTGTGGTTCCCACTGCAGACACAAATATCTCCAAAAATTAGTAGCCAGCATCCAAACTGAGGGAGCACTTATGAGCTCACTCTAGGGGAGGGATGGTTTTTGTTGATCTGTCTTCCCTCTGAAGCTGAGTGTAAACCAAATCACCCAAATTGCATAACTGATCACAGATAATATGTCAGCAAAAAGCCATAGTATTGCTCAAAGGAGCTTCCGCTCCTTTGAGCAAAAAAAAACTTTCATGCAAGTTTGGTCTTGCAAAGCTTTGGTCAATGTTTGTTTTTGTAATTCAGTATTTATATAGGCCAATCAGATCAGCCCAAATCTTAAGGAGATACAGAGTACAGGTTCTGTTGCCTTTCCCCCCTTTCATGTGCTAGGTAAGATCTCTATCTGTAAAGGACAAAAACACATTCTCTGTGTGTTCTTTTTTGTATTTAAAAAAACCAAAATCTCGCGATCCTTTCTGTTTTAGATGGAACACGGCACATTCCACTGAATGATGAATTCCTTGCACGATTGCCACAAGCAGATCTTTCACAAAGAGAGGTCATCGTCTCTGTTTTTATTCCCTTCTCAAAGGAAGTAAGTTCTTTCTTGCTCTTCTCCACTCCTGATGTACTGTATTCCTGTATCAAAAGCCACATTGCAGGGGAAGGGGTTGGAGGTCCCCCTCTCCCACCACTTCTCCATTTCCACTTGCTCCCTCTTGACTCTGGTTTTAAAAGGTGATCTGACTACTATTAGACATGTGTGCATGTACTGTATTGGTTGGTCCTGACACATCAAAAAGGGGTGTGTGACTCATACTGCTATTTTGTATAGCTGAATGCTCATAATATAATCACTGGCTTAGTGAAAGCCACAGACCATTGTCCAATATTGTTTGTTTGTTTGTTTGTTTGTTTGTTTGTTTGTTTAACATATTTGTATACCACCCAAAACCCAAGTCTCTGGGTGGTTTACAACAAAACAAAACAAAAACAGATAAAAAGATTAAAACATTTTAACAATTAAAATTTAAAACATTAAAGCTATTAAAAACACAATTAAAACAATATCTAATTAAAAGCCTGGGTGAACAAATGCATCTTGACTGCCATTTTAAAAGTTGTAAGAGATGGGGAGGCTCTAATTAACTGGTTGAAACTCAACTACTTGGGCAGTGGTGAGGGCAGCCTGCTTGAATTTGCCCAACAAATAACCAGGAGGCATTGGGTAAGGGCAGCCAGCTTGATGAGCAGGGAGGCATTCCACAAGAGCCAAGCACCCAAGTATAGCCAGGAAGCAAGAACGGAATCTTCAGTACCAAAGACAGCTCCCTTGAAGCAAGCAACTTCATCTAACAAGTTCCAGAGCCACAGTGAGCTTTTGTGTCTCTATACTAGTCCTGCTGCCTAGTATCCCACACCCTACTTAATCTCTGAGGAGTGGAAATATTAAAGGGGAAGCATCCTAATCTGGAGTCAAACTCGTTGCCAATAATTTTTTTCCTGATGGGGCCACTGGCAACTTTGGTGAGATGGTCAATCAGATCATGATGCTTTGGACAGGTGGTGTGGCAGTTCCTTGAAATGTTCAGGCTCTGAGAGTTCAGGAAGCTTGCAAAAGGAGTCTTGGCTACAGTGTTCAGAGTAAGCCATGAGGTTTTCTAGAATATGTGTGTGTGTGCCCTGCTTCCGTGGAAATATCTTCCAGAGGAATTTCTTCATGTATGAAGGCTACCCAGGAGGAAAGCGAAATCACCAGGTTTCTTCTTATCTTGTCCTTGCCAGAATGAATTTGTGTCAGCTTTCCGGCAGGCTGAGCGTCGAAAAAATGCATTATCAGTGACAAATGCCTCAATGGCTGTCGTTTTCCAGCCAGGCACTGATGTCATTGAGGATCTGACTATTTTATATGGAGGCATTAGCTACACAACTGTGAGCGCAAGGAAAACATGTCAGGAGCTCATCGGAAGGTAAGATGGTAATAATTGTAAGAGTTGCTTCTTATTTGTGGAGGAGAAGCAGGGAATATTTTAATTCCAACCAAGGGCATTGCGATGCCCCCAAAGGATCCGCAGCCAGACCACAACATTTAAAAAACCTTATTTTAGGTTCCTCCAGTGCTTGGGCTCCTGCGCGGCTGCGGGTGTGTGTGTGTGTGTGTGTGTGCTTTCATTGCTGCTGCCACCACCACTTGCCGCTGCCGCCAGTGCCACATCTTTGGCAGCAGTGGAACTAAACAGTGTGTTGCTGCCCAGCACGCAAAAAGCAAGCTGGGAAGTGACACATGTGCACCCACTTCCACTTCCTTACTCACTTTTCACTAGGGATGTGCATGGAACTGGTGCCTGCCAGTCCAAAAGTGGGGGTTGGATAACTTTAAAGGTGTGGGAGGGTGCTCTTACCCCTCCCGCTGCATTTCTTCTGCCAGCCCTGTGTATTCAAACGGTCCGCTGGGGTAGCAGTATACCTCCCTGCTGCCCTGCTGTGTCCTCGGACGGGAAGTGACTGGAGGTTCCCACTGTGCGTACGCACATACAATCCCTAGGCTTACTCATGAGAAGGGCTGGGCAGCAGGATTAGCATTGCCTCAATGAAAAGCACGACTCCTCATCTGTGGTGATGATGATGGTTGCTGTTCCCGAGTGGACTGCTCACTCATGAGAGTGTAAGGCCATGGGGATACTCCTTCACAACTCATGAGAAGAAGCATCTGTGGGGACAGGGGTGTCAAGCTGAGTCAGATTCCTGCCTGCAACCTTGGAGAAGCCGCTGCCAGTCTGTGAAGGCAATACTGAGCTAGATAGACCAGTGATCTGACTCAGTATATGGCAGTTTCCTATGTTCCTAACAATAATGTGCTGTGACATGCCCTTCTCCCACAGACTGCTCTCTCACAAGAGTGTTAAGCCATGGAGACACACAGGGTTGGACAGCAGATGCTGCCCAGCATGCCAACTATGGGGATGGGTACCCCAGCAACAGCTCTCCCTGTCTTGATGACTGCCACAAAGAAGCTGTGTGCCCTCTGCCAGTCTGTCTGCCCATTTGAACTTGTCCATCTTTATTTTTGCCCGGAATGGCAACCCCACATTCCTGGTGTCACTGGAAAATCGGGACTCCCCTTGCCTACAATTCCCCACAGCAGCAGACCTGCATATGGCACAACACTAGTCCTGACCTGGGAAATTTGAATGAGAGTAAAGATTTGGCCCCATTCCTAGTGTTTCCCGAGTCTCAAACTCTCCTTTGGGCGTGTGAAAGGCTTCCCTGGAGAGGAGGGGGTCATGGTGCAAAAGTTCAATTAGAGAAAATGGGGGTCCCACCAGAGACCCCCATCCTTTGTCACGAGACATTTTCTTCAGTATAAATCTGATACTGCAAGTCCATCTGTCATCCTTATGCCTCTTCTTCAGTAAAACTTCAGCCAACTCCATTGTCCGTTTATTGTGAAAAAACCAAATTGGTATGGTATTAATACCACGGAAGTGTGAATGAGTAAAGCATGTAGTTGCATAATTCACTATATCTGAGTGCTGACAGTGCTGATTTCTATAACAAGATGTACCCACATAAATATGCTTCTTAATCTACTGTTTGATCTTCCTACAATTATTATTTTTAACCACCTCATTTTCTCACAGGAAGCCATGCAATCTTCAGAGTTACCACATCCAAAGCAGCACTCATTTTGACTTTCCCCCCTCATGTAGTAGTAACTGGAGATGCAAACAAGAATGATTTCAAACTAATACCTCTCTCTGAAAGCATGAGGTGGTAATGTAGTTTGGCGTGTCCTTTAATACTCACTGTATAAATGCAGTAACTACTCTGGGTCTGCCACAATTGCCTAAGTAGACCTCTTGGCACTGGAGAGGCCACAATGCTGCCTGAGACAGTTTTCCTGACCAGAAAACAGGAATGCTTCTGATTTCAATGTGAGCGGTTGGGGGAACTTATCACCACTCCATCAAAACTCTGTCTATTCTGACATTTTGGTGAAATAAGCTTGTATGCCTGTCATTTCTTCCTCAGAAACTGGAATGAGCAGATGCTGGATGAAGCTTGCAGGCTGATTCTTGAAGAAATTATACTTTCTCCCTCAGCACCAGGTGGAAAAGTGGAATACAGACGAACTCTCCTGGTCAGCTTCTTCTTTAGATTCTATCTGGAAGTGCTACAAGCTTTAAAGAGCATGGTAAATACAGAGAGCTTAAGGCATTTGTGGGGAAAGGCTTTCAAGGTTTTGGTTCAAAGATCTTGGGTTGTTCTCACTGAATATTCCCTCAGTTTACCAAGCCTCATGGCATCGGAAGTTGTTCTTTGGACAAGCCACTATCTTTGTCAAGCCACATCCATTACTGAGGGTGAGACTGACTGCTATTATGGCTAGTCACATAACACACATTTCTACATATGAGCAGTCTTGGCCATTCCTAAGTTGCTAATTTTTCACCATCCTCAGTAGGCCTTCCAATTACTATGGCAGAAAAACATCAGGAAAAAATCTATCAAAAGTGCGTTGTTTCCAATGTCGTAGCTGTGGAGATTCAGACTGTATGAAAATATGTTTAAAATAAAAAAGTGAAGCTCCAGCAGGAGATTAAGGAAACTTTGTTCATGTCATTACAGATTTAGCATTGCCCGTTATATAAATCTTCTACTGTCCACATTGAGTAATGGGGAATTGTGTGATTGTATGTGGTACTTATTCACACTGGTGTTACCACCATACTTCCTTCTAATTTGTTTCTTTCACAATTTAGTAACAATGGAGTTGGCTGAACTTTTATTTAAGAATATGAATAAGAGTGACAGCTGGGCTCGGATACCAGACTTTTGCTGGGGCAGGAAATCAAATACTTTGTTCAGCTTTTAACAATGGCTTGATATGCAGACGTTGAGAAATGATAATATTTATCTCTATGCTTTGAAAAGCTTTCATGTGCTGGTGTCTGAAGATTAAACTGATGTTAAGGCACAAGAGCAGGCCAGGCTGGTTTTCTTTTAATATCAACATAATAAGACAAAAAGAACAAAGCAACTGTGGAATTAACAGCGATGAAAAGGCTATAAGACTAAAATCGATGATAAACTGTGAAGAGTGACATAAAGACTCTAAAATTGCTATAGGCTAAAATCTATGAGACACTTCAGAAAGCTATAAAACAGTGACTATATGCCATAATGAAAATATGGTAAAACGATCTATAGAGTTAAATAAGCTGTGATAGTAAAAACAATAGGTCTGAGCAACTGAACAATTAGAGGCAACAGTACAGATATGAGGTGGGTGGAGCCTGATTAACTCGAACGGAGCCTTGAGTGAGTACATCCTTTACAATCCCTACAAAGAACAGATTTATGGCCTTGGGCACAGAGACCTCGAAGAAGTCTGCTAAAAGGGAGACTGTATTATAACAGGCATCCTCTTCACAATCTAAAAACCCTGGCCTAGAAAGCAGAGAGAGAGGAGATTCAAGAGAGCCAGACATGCCCCTCGCCACCCCTGTGAGCCTTTATCACCCAGCCAACACATGCCTCCTAGCTGCAGAAACTGTCATCCAGATTCAGGAGTGTTTAAATACCATATCAGCTAAGGTGGATACGCTCAGGTATGCCTTTGATACGTTTGTAACACGAGGTAACCAAGGGGAGAAAAGTCCAGCTAAAACCCATAAAACAGTTCCTGGCAACACCCAGGCAGCTTCTTCCCCAGCTCCAGATGGGACCTCTGCCAAAACGGCACACAAAATGCACACAGGGCTGCTAAAAACAACCTACCCACCCAACTCTCATCATGTGTACTTCAAACCCCTCAGGTGTTGCTACAAACTGCAATGAATTGCATTAATGCATGGAGATGGTCATTTGGCAAGGCAATAATAAATGCTCTGAGTCTACTTTTAAATTGCCAGATTTATAGACCGGGACTTGATACAATTTCTGCCCAGAGACGAAAAGAATTTCACCCACCTTTAATCATACCACCCTTCCACTCAGGCTCATTCAGAAGTGGGGGGTGGGGGCAACTTTTCCATAACTACAATATAAGAACTATCAGAGTTTTCAAGGATTGCACAATTCAGCCATTATTAGCAGAGAAAGTTGGGAGCAAAAATGACCTTGTAGATAGCATTCCCAAGGAAACAAGCTCAGACTTCAGTAAACAACTCACAAATGGCCAAACTGAATTTCAGCAGCCACAGCAGACTAACCATTTATGGTCTGGAGAGAGTGAAGATCATAGGTCCATAGATACAGTTCTTGTAGAACTGAAGAAATTAATTGCAGCTGTACAAGTCCAAGCCCAGCTATTGACAACCCTCTTCTCCCACTCAAACTCTAAACTTACAGACTGTAAATAATAATGTTTATCTCCATGCTTCATGTGCTGGTCTGAAGATTAAAGTGATGTTAAGGCACAAGAGCAGGCCAGGCTGGTTTTCTTTTCCCCTGGAAGATTTGGTAACCCTATTAGATACACATTCACATTCACATGGTACATGGAAGGGTCAGAAGGTAAATATCCCTCCCTACAAAAAATTACTTGATCCCCATGTTTTCCACTCAGCTACAGACCATTATTTCAACCAACAACTTGTGCATTGTTGTACCAAGTTTTTCCTTCACTCATGTAGAAAAACTGTCATGTGTAAAGTAGCCCTTACTTCATGTGTAACAGAAACCAGGATGTTCCCTTCAGCTATTGATTTACCAAGTCTGCAATTTATGCTAGATTAAACATAACATTAATGTTTGTTAAGACATCATAAATAGAGATCTTACCACATAGAGATTCTACCATAAAGAAACTTCACAACCTGACGTTTGTGAAGAAAAGGGCAGCAAATGTAGCTGTGTGATTCAGGCCTTAATTTCAACATCCCAGTTGTATACTTTCTGACAATAATTACTTATCATAATTGAAAACCAGGTAATATATTGTGTTGACATATGATTGTTCTCCTCAAAACTCAGCTTTGGAAAGGTTGGCATGTCATATATCAAATGTATTCTTAAATTGTCTTTCAACAGTATCCAGGTTGGCAGCATATCTTATGTATGTATGTTTGTATGTATGTATGTATGTATTATTTGACATGTTTCTATACTACCCAAAACCTGCGCTTCTGGGTGGTTTATAATATATATCCCATATATTCTTAAATTGTCTCTCTACAGTATCCATCCAAATATCCTGACTTGCCAAACAAATACATGAGTGCTTTAGGCGAGTTCCACGACAAATCACCCCAGGGCATGCAAATATATCAGGTCAGTAGGGTCATTTTTATAGCAGTGTATTCACAGAGGAGTGTGGTGCTATCCTTTTAAAGTAATGCTAAGGTTGATGTTATCATGTCAATTCATGTCACGAATTTCACCTTTCCTTGGGAAATAAGACTAATGGGAAGTAAGACCAATGGCCCCATTCAGACATGGCGCCAGAGCTCAGTTAAACAAACCTGTGGTTAATTTCTGAACCCAAGAATCATGACAATTGAGAAACGCCAGTTTCGTTACCTTCGGCTGCTGGCCAGAATAACCCCTCCCTCTTCCTAGTCCGCTTAAGTTCCATCCCAGCTATCTCCATTCCGCTCATGTTGCCAGACTGTGGGTATTGTAACAACATGCAGGTCACCCAGAAGCTACTGGCTATGATGTGAGAGGGGGTGTGCTCTGTGTTCTCTGCATTGACCACATGCCCTTGGCAGGGAAAATATATATTAACTCTTTCCTGCCATTCCTTATAGCAGTGACTTTCCTGGAATTCCTAAGCTACACAGCCGTGCATATTCACAATTAGTGATACTCCAGGATGGCAAGGGGCTCTTCCAGATGGGAAGGTGGTCTTGTGGGGACGACGACACAGAAGACTCACTGGGAAATGAGAAGGAGGAGTGATGGGTTGTAGGTGGATGAGGTACCAGTGTGTAAGGCAGATTTCATGCACATTAATTCCACATTAATGGGTGGTTCTGAGACCTGTTATCTAGCCAGGCAGTGTCTGACAAAGCCAGGTGAGCACCACTTTTGGTCAGGAGGATTAATCTGGATTCAATGCACCATAGTTTTAAAAGCAGAGAGGGCTTGATGGAATTAGTGCAGGCTTCCTGTCTTTGAAAGGGCAGCTGTCAAAACTTCCCTCAGCATGGATTGTGCAAACATACCCAAACATTGGAAAGGAGCCTACAACAAGCAAGTGGAATCTCCCTAGGGACATAGGTTCCAATCTGTACATAGGTTCCAATTTGGACAGTTGGACAGACTCCCTGTGGACCCCTTTTGGGGGTCCTCTTTTAATTTCCCTCAGTAAAGACAAACTATCTTTCCCAGTTGGGGAGGAAAGGACTTGGGGCCCCCTTACTCCCTCCTCTGGGAAGAGAGGATTGGGCCTCTCTCTTCCCACCTATACTGGTAAAAGGTAGACTTAAACTGGGGTCCTGCACCTGTCTGTTGGAGGGTCCTCCCACGTGCCAGCACACAAGCCCCACTGTGAATTTATCAGTGCCATTAACAGAAGCACACATGTTAAGAAAGATTGTATTTCTTTGATTAACTGGACAAGAAGAAGGGGACCACAGGTGTAGTTAATGTGGTATTGTTCCTGTGCCCATGTGCAGCATCTTAGTTTTTTGCACTTAAAAGTGGAGCGCTTGTTCCTCACCCCGCAGCTGTCTTTCCTGCTGTTGGGTTGGGGGAAAATGTTCCCAGGTATATACGCAGAAAACTCGTCTTATTGCCTTTGCTTTTCTGCCATTGCTCTGACTCCATTGCCATTCTCCATTGCCATTTTCTGCCATTGCTCTGACTCCATATAATACGGTGTGTATACAGAAATCTGTTTATGTGGCAAGTAACTTGCCTCAGGAGCAAGAGGTTGCTGGTTCGAATCCATGCTGGTATGTTTCCCAGACTATGGGAAACACCTATATTGGGCAGCAGCAATGCAGGGAGGTGCTGAAAGGCATCATCTCATACTGCGTGAGAGATGGCAATGATAAACCTCTCCTGTATTCTGCCAAAGAAAACCATATGCCTTTGTGGTCGCCAGGAGTTGACACCGACTCGACGGCACAACTTTATGTAGGGTTTAATGTCTCCTTAACATAAATACTGAAATGACAGTGTTTGAGAACTCCCTCCTGCTGTCTCCATCTTTTCCTCCCAGCCTTTTCTTGCTCAGGAACACATCAGGTCCAAAGCAAACGGGGAAAGTGGGCTTATTCAAATCTGGCTCTGTCGCTTAAAATGCAGGAACGCTAGGGATGCAGTGTCCCTGTTGCCAAGCAGTGGCAAGAGGAGTGAGGTGACAGCAGAAGCAGAGCATTTGCTATGAGAGATAGCCAGCAAGATATGCAGCTGCCCTAGAATGGACGCCTTTCTGAGCTGCTCTGAGCTGACCGCTTTATGGTAGTGGGAGGAGCTTCCTCATGAAACCCAAGTTACAGTGGCCGCAGAATTCGGACAACACAATGGTGCTTCAGAACCTCTGGTTTCAGCAGTGAAACTCACTTCAAATTGAGGGTTTGGAGGCAAAAATGGAGCTGTGGTTGGGTGACGGAACTGCAGCTTCACGTATTCAATCAGAAACACCTACCTCAGCTACGTTTACCTGAGGTTTGGTGTGATGTCTGAATTGGCCCTATATGAGCAGGAACCTGAAGTAGCTTTGGAACTAGCTTAACCCACGCAGAGCATCTGCATGCTAGTACTTGATTGCTCCCCTCCCCCCCTGCCACAGCCTCCCTCACCTCAGAGATCTCTCCACTCTCACTTGAGCTGCAACCCTGCTCCTCCTCCATCCGGTTGCTTCCATCCCCCTCACCCCTCTTGGTCACTCCTCCATCCCTTAACTCCATCCCCCTCAACCCTTTTGGTCATGGCTGCAGCATTGCTGGTGCCTATTGTCCAAGCTTCAGCCCCCTATCCGCAGATACCTCCCCACCCTCACCTGAGCCCTGCTCCTGCTCCTCCCCACAGGAGCAGCAGTGGTTGATCAGGCCCTTCCTCACTGGAGGAAGGCCGCTCGTTCTCCTCAGGCCGCTGTCAGGCCCAGGCCCATCCCTTGCCTGCCTGCCTCTCTCTGCCAATGGCCTCAGTAGCCCCAAACAGAAGCAGTGGTTGACTGGGCCCTTCCTTGCTGCCAATATGCGCTGCCATGGCTGCTCGTTCTCCTCCTCAGGCTGCTGACAGGCTCGAGCCCATCCCTCACCCTTCCTTCTTTCTCTCTCCCCCTCCCTTCTTTTTCTCTCTTTCTCTCTCCTCCACTCACTCTTCCCCTGTCTTTCTTCCCCTCCCTTCTCCCCCCCCTTCCTGAGTTAACAGATCTTGTGCATCTTGTTTCCTCATCTAATTCACACAATGGCAGCCTCCTTCTCCTGAAGGGGCTCTTTCCTCCCACACGACCCCTCTCTTCACAGACCCCTGCCCACTATGCTCGCTCTCTCTCTCTCTCTCTCTCTCTCTTCTGACCAGAAACAGTTGCCTTCCAACAGACCTTAACCATCACAATCTCTTCCTCCCTATCTGCATATGGAATATCCACTGCTCAATCACCATGGTGCTTCTGATCACGAACTCTCGCAAGAGTTGCCACACATGGGATTAGCCACCGGTACACCTTAGAGAATTATATATATAGATGGGGGAGGAAATGCAAGCTTCAGCATGCATCTATATAACATTGCACAGTCACTGCATAGTAAAATTTAACTTCTTGTTGTGGCCATATAATCTCAGTAGGTGTTTCTGAGTAATATTCTCCAGTAATCTTAAGAACTAAGTATATATAGTAAATGACTCTTTATTATGTAACAGGATGTAAACCCAGATCAGCCTCCTCAGGACCCAGTAGGGCGTCCCATCATGCACCAGTCTGGAATTAAACATGCCACCGGTGAAGCTGTCTTTATTGACGACATTGCTCCAGCAGATGGACAGCTCTACATGGCAGTGGTAACCAGCACACGAGCCCATGCAAGGATTCTGTAAGTAATAAAAAGGAGCTCATCTGAGAACATGGTAACTATATGAAAACACAGAGTGCTATATTTTCAGAACATACTTTAACTGTGCTTGGTTGCTTCAGGGAAATAATGATTATGAACATTACATGGAGAGAAACAGTATCCATTTCTTTTAAATAAGGGCAAGCGCTGTTTCTGGGCACTGGATGTTCTTGTTCACAAGGCTTGTGTGCTAAACTAGCACGTATCTCCACAGTATTGTCATCAGAGAGAATAATGGTATTTCCCCCAAATTCAGGTTTGGAGTAAGAAAACACACAGAGGTTTTTAACTTCAGGAATATGAGCCATGTCTGAAGTTAGTCATGCAGAATTATATCCCACACATTACTTAGGAAAACTTTTGTTTATTTTTGCCTCTGGATATTTCTGTTCTTAATCATAAACAGGAACATAAGGTGACCTTGCCATCACCCCTGGCCTTCAGTGGAACTGAGTTTCTATTTCTTCTTTCCAGATCAGTTGATGTATCAGAGGCCTTAGATTCCCCAGGAGTAGTTGCTGTGGTCAGAGCTGATGATATTCCAGGGGAAAATGGAGATGGTAAAGAGAAAGTGTTTGCTGAAGATGAGGTACCTCTTTGTTTTGCCTTTTTACTATACACACACACACACACACACACACACACACACACCAGCCAAAGATCCAAATTTACAAACATTCTGCTTACTTGAATATCAGTAGACCATCAGAGCTGAGTAGCTTCTGAGGAACAGGCTAATATGAACGTTTCATAGAAAAGAAAGAGTCACCAGTTCTAACTTCACTTCTTCTATCACTTCTGCTCTGCGATGGGAAAAGTCACATGATAAAAATGTCAGTTCTAGGCAAGAGCCTTTTCCGGTAACCTTACATGGAGCCATCCTCACACTGATAAGATAGCATGTAGCATCCATAGATATATTAATGAAAACAATACACAGCACTTAGGCCATGCTTTCGAGTGCTCAGAGTACCTCATGTATATTATTTGGTATGCCAATCCTATGTCCCTACCACATTAGTAGATGCTACCACAAGATTAATGTCAGCATAACATAGTTGCAGCCACCTCCCAGCCACAAAAGCACAAGCAGAGTTCTAGCAATATGAGGCAATGTAGCAGCACCAAGGAGGTTCCATGTCACCCCTGACAATTCTACCACTACCAATCCATCATCTACCAATCAGAACATTGTACACTGATGATGTTTCACATGAGCACAAGTGCCACGGTGATGTCACCCTATGCATTCCACATCCTTTCCTAGACACAATGCACAAGCAAGCTGCCTGGAGGAGCCTACAGGACCTCCCTAGTCAGACATTCCCATGGCCCAGTCGGTAGAATAGTAGCAATTGATATCTGCAGCCATAAGCACTTTGGGTCATCTCTCATGCAGTGACTCGGTTTTCCTGGCAGCCTACATGCAGAACAAGAAAGGGCAGCACCCATCTTCATACTAGTGTTAATTGTGATGGTTTTAATAGCATGTCTATTAGAGTAGTGGTTTTCATCAGGGAACCTTCTCTATATCAACTTGGCTGGGGAGAAATCCCAGTGCACTGGGGAGAATTCTTAAGTGTTCACACTCAGTCCAAGGGAAGCATTTGTTAGGTCTGGTGAGCATTACTGTTGCCTCACATGAACTGAGATTGCCCACTAAACCACACCCAACATAGCTGCACATTGCATGGGAAGGTTGATCATGGTGGGTTAAGCCGCCATTCAGGGAAAGCTCTTGGCCATTTCTGACCTTGATGCTGAAGTACTCCAATAAGCTTCTGAGGAACCTCACAGTACCCCAAACAGACTTTGAAAACCACACCTTAGAACAAGCCCTGTTGGAGCGGATTAAAAGCTAGAAGCCCTGCAGCCTTGGGAGAGACCACCTGCTTCCTAGACAGCCCCCCAGAGTGAGAGACTGGTGTGGGCTGGCTGTGGCTGTTGCTGCTGCTGCTGCTGCATGGTTGAACATCTGCCTGCAGGAGAGGGAGAAGGCGAGTCCACCTGCCAGTCCCCTGCCTGCACTGTGGCTTTTAGCAGTGGCTGCTTTGCAGGATTGGGGCCAGGAGTGAGTCAGCAGTTCCTGCTTGTCAGCTGACCAGAGGGGCTCTCTCTGGCCCTATATAGGAATGCTGCCTGTGGCAGCGGGCCCACCACCAGCGGAGTTGCCACCAAAGGGGCAACACCAAAGGGGGTTGCCCCTTTGGGGGAGCCACTTCGGGGGACAGCGAGGGCCGGGCCTCTTGGCCCAGGTATTTGAAGGTGGGAGGCATTTAATAAAGGGGCTTCTGTTTTAATTAGTCCTGGGTGAGGATCTTTTAGAATGTATCTGGGCTTACCTGGAGATGGGGAGACAGGGGGCATGTCCACTGACTGTGGGGCAGCCATTCCGGTGGTGGTGGGAAACAGAAGAAGTAACGTTGGCAGATCAGCAGGCCTTTCCAGGGGAAGGGAACATAGAAATTTACTAGCTC
Organism: Hemicordylus capensis; assembly: GCF_027244095.1. Classification (NCBI taxonomy): domain Eukaryota; kingdom Metazoa; phylum Chordata; class Lepidosauria; order Squamata; family Cordylidae; genus Hemicordylus; species Hemicordylus capensis. The sequence continues at coordinate 219,465,521 of NC_069657.1, forward strand.
TTTCCCCTTCCGGCTGTCCTGCCAGCTCTTTGACCTTGGGGAGCAGTGCCGACCACCCTTGGAACCTCACCTTGCTCCTCTGTAATGCCAGGTCGGTCCAGAACAAATCAGAAACCATCTATGATTTGATTCTGGATGAAGGTGCCAACCTGGTATGTATTACAAAAACCTGGCTGGGAAATGCTGGGATGCCAATTTGGTCCCAGCTTCTCCCTCCAGGGTACTCTGTTGAGGAGCGGGTGAGGGACCGGGGGCGGGGAGGTGGAGTGCCGGTGGTCTATAAGAATAATATCTCCCTTACCAGGATCCCTGTTCGAGTGTCAGACCATATTGAATGTGTGTACCTAAGTTTAGGGACCAGGGATAGACTGGGACTTCTGTTGGTGTATCGATCGCCCTGCTGCTCAACAGAGTCCCTAACTGAGCTGATGGACTTGGTCTCGGATTTGGTGTTGGAGTCGCCCAGGCTTGTGGTGCTGGGTGACTTCAATGTTCATTTCAGGACCAATTTGTCCGGGGCGGCTCAGGTGTTCATAGCAGCCATGACGACTATGGGCCTATCTCAGGTGGTCTCGGGACTGACGCACATTGCAGGTCACATGCTTGATTTGGTCTTTCACTCTGATCAGGGTGGTGTTCCGTGGGTGGGGTGTTCCGTGGGTGGGGACTCCTGTGATTTCCCCATTGTCATGGACGGACCACCATCTGGTTAAGGTTGGACTCACAGTCACACCCCACCTTCGCAGCGGCGAGGGACCTATTAGGATGGTCCGCCCGAGAAGGTTATTGGATCCCATAGGGTTTCAAGAAGCCTTGGAGGGATTCAGTGTTGGTTCTGCCGGCGATCCTGCTGATGTCCTGGTGGAGAATTGGAACAGCAAACTCACATGATCACTCCTAAGCGTCTTCTCCGACCCGCTTCAAAACTGGCACCTTGGTATACGGAAGAATTACAGGGACTGAAGCGGCGAGGTAGACGACTAGAGTGCAGGTGGAGAAAGACTTGGCTTGAATCTGACAGATTGCAACATAGAGCTCACTTGAAGACCTATGCTCAGGCGATACGTGTGGCAAAGAAGCGATTCTTTTCTGCCCATATTGCATCCGCAAGTTCACGTCCGGCGGAGTTGTTCAGGGTTGTGAGAGGGCTAGTATATGCCCCTCCTCCCGTGAAACAGAATTTGGAACCATCTATTACCCACTGTGATGTGTTTAATGAATTCTTTGTGGGGAAAATCTCTCATATTTAGGCCGAATGGATTTTGTCTCCACACTTACTTCAGTATCTGATGTGGAGGTATCCAGCGACTTCTCTTATGTGGTTAAGTTGGATCAGTTCCAGTTTGTGACTCCTGAGGATGTGGACAAGCTGGTTGGAATGGTGCGGTCCACCACCTGTCCTCTTGACCCTTGCCCGACATGGCTTATACTATCTGGCAGGGGGGTTGTTGTAGAAGGCCTGGTAGAAATCATAAATGCGTCTCTGAGGGAAGGTAGGATGCCTCCTAGTCATAAGGAGGCAATTATTAGACCACTTCTGAAGAAGCCTACCTTGGACCCCTCAGATCTGAGTAACTACAGGCCTGTCTCCAACCTTCCGTGGCTGGGCAAGGTAATTGAGAGGGTGGTGGCCTCCCAGCTCCAGACAGTCTTGGAGGAAACTGATTATCTAGACCCATTTCAAACTGGCTTCCAGGCTGGCTATGGGGTGGAGACTGCCTTGGTCGGCCTGATGGATGATCTCCAATTGGGAATTGACAGAGGAAGTGTGACTCTATTGGTCCTTTTGGACCTCTCAGCGGCTTTCGATACTATTGACCATAGTATCCTTCTGGAGCGTCTGAGGCGGTTGAGGGTGGGAGGCACTGCTTTGCAGTGGTTCCACTCCTAGCTCTCAGACAGGTTCCAGATGGTGTCCCTTGGAGACCGTTGTTCTTCAAAATCTGAACTTTTGTATGGTGTCCCTCAGGGCTCCGTATTGTCTCCGATGTTGTTTAACATCTACATGAAACCGCTGGGAGAAATAATCAGGAGATTTGGTGCAGGGTGCTATCAGTATGCTGATGACACCCAAATCTATTTCTCCATGTCAGCATCATCGGGAGAGGGCATAACCTCCCTAAATGCCTGCCTGAAGGTGGTAATGGGCTGGATGAGGGATAACAAACTGAGACTGAATCCAGATAAGACGGAGGTACTCATTGTGCGGGGTCGGAACTCGAGAGACGATTTTGATTTGCCTGTTCTGGATGGGGTCACACTTCCCCAGAAGGAACAGGTATGCAGTCTAGGGGTGCTTCTGGATCCAAGTCTCTCCTTGGTGTCCCAGGTTGAGACAGTGGCCAGAAGTGCCTTCTATCAGTTTCGGCTGATACGCCAGCTGCGTCTGTTTCTTGAGATAGACGACTTCAAAACAGTGGTACATCTGCTGGTAACCTCCAGACTGGAGTACTGCAATGCGCTCTATGTGGGGCTGCCCTTGTACATAGTCCGGAAACTACAGTTGGTCCAGAATGCGGCAGCCAGGCTGGTCTCTGGGTCATCTAGGAGAGACCATATGACTCCCGTATTGAAGGAGTTACACTGGCTGCCAATATGTTTCCAGGCAAAATACAAAGTGTTGGTCATAATCTATAAAGCCCTAAACAGCTTGGGCCCTGGGTATTTACGAGAACGTCTTCTTCGTTATGAACCCCACCACCCATTGAGATAATCAGGAGAGGTCCGTCTGCATTTGCCACTGGCTCGTCTGGTGGCCACTCAGGGACGGGCATTCTCCGCTGCTGCCCCGAGGCTTTGGAATGCGCTCCCTAGTGAAATAAGAGCCTCCCCTTCTCTGACAACTTTTTAAAAGTCTTTAAAGAAACATCTGTTCACCCAGGCTTTTAACTGATATTGTTTTTGATTGTTTTAGTGTTGTTTTTAGGATATTGTTTTAAAATTTTAAACTGTGTTTTAAATTTCTTGCTTTTAAATATTCCATTTTTGTTTTTAATTAGTGTTTTACTGTTTTTATTTGTTGTGAACCACCCTGAGACCTTGGGTTAGGGCGGTATAAAAATACACTAAATTGAATGAATGAATGAATGAATGAATGAGTGCTACCACTGTCCTATACAAGGAAGCCACTATGCTTAATGTTGGTTGGTTCTTATGCAGGTAATATACATTGGTCACATTATCTGTGGTGTAGTTGCGGAAACCTATGAAGTTGCAAAGGAAGCCACAAGGAAAGTGAGGATAGAATACCAAGATCTGGAACTGACTTTGACGATTGAGGTAAAGACCAGTCTCTTGTTTTGAGAAGCTTCGAGGTATTTTACTTCCATTCTTCTGTTTCTTGGAATAGGTACAGACATAATATTTGCTCTGCTAGGTCAGACCAAGCATCCATCTAGTCCAGCATCCTCTCTCCAGCAGTGACCAGCTAGATGTCCCCGGGGAGCCCACTACTGAGCATGAAGGCCACATCCCTTCCCCTCGGTTCACCCCTCCCATAGAAATGGCTGCACTGCTGCCTGGAAACAGTTGAAGGTCCTTCTGCAGCAGCTCCATCACGACACCGTTGAGGCTGCCTTTGAAACTGCCTGCAGCCCCGGCAGGTCTCCACTGTTCAGGAGGGCTGCCCATTATGTTGGCCAGTAAATACATAAATAAAGAAACCCTTTTCTTCCATGCATTTTCTTACCAAAAAACGCCTCCCTGGAGGTGTTATTGAAATAAATGGCACCTTCAGGGGCCCGTAGCAGTCTTGGGAGGCATTTTTTGGTGGGAAAACAGCATGAAGCCCATAGATACTTCCTCTTTTTGGCAGTGTCAGGACTACACAATCCATTCGAATTTCCTCTCTGTTCTAGTTTTATAGCAATACAGTTATAGCTATAAGTTTCTATATAGCATTTCAGGGTGTTGAATGCACTTCACATACATAATAACAACCATCTGTCAAATAACCCAACAGAGAAGTTAGTAGTATTCTCCCCACATGGGGTCGATACCCCGAACTTTCATGGCTGAGGCTCACCATTCACATTCTTGTCATTATGCTACATCAATTGCTCCCCTCAAGATGCTCCCCATTCTCAAAGTACTATGGGCCTGTGAAAAGTAGACGCAACTCTCAGAAAGTAATATGAGAGGAGCAAATACTGTTCCACCAGACACAAACACACACACGTGCTCACACATGCACACAAACACACACACATAGCACCCAAGGTCCCCAACACAATGGCGAGCAGACCTTGTGAAGTCTGAGACAGTCTGGGGTTCTTTTTACTTTGCTGTTCACGAACGTCCATCCAATGTTAATCCAACCTCTTGCTCATCATCAAGACCATATGACATCATTTCTATCAGGCCTGGGCCAATTATTAAGCTGGAGTTCCAATTACGGGAAACTGTACTGAGAAGAAATATTGACACAACTCAAAAGAAATGCAAAATGATGCTGCTGGTGGTGCAATGTTTTCTGTGCTCTTCTGGGACTGAGGGTTCTGTTTTCCCCTTTGTTACAGGATGCAATTAAGCACAACTCATACCTTTCTGAAGAAAAGAAAATAGAAAAAGGAAATGTTATGGAAGCATTTAATACAGCTGAGGATATCATTGAAGGTAAGTTGCTATTAGCATTGGATGGACTGGTAATGCCATTGCAGCAGGCCTGATTTAGGGCATTTGCAGCCGATCCATTCATACAGCACTTAGACCAGGTCTGCCCAACTTCAGCCCTCCTGCAGATGTTGGCCTACAATTCCCATATCCCCTGGCTATTGGCCACTGTGGGTGGGGATTATGGGAGTTTCAATACAAAAACAGCTGGCAGGGGGCTAGATTGAGCAGGCCTGGCTTAAACCGATCACAGCTGAACTCTTCTGCTAGAGCTTGGCAGGCTTACCTATTCCATTTCCATGGAATAATAACATACTTGTATTGAGCACATAGTTGTGTGAATCCCCCCCTTAGTCAGTCTCTCTGCCCCAGTGGCCCTCTGCTGCATTTCTTTGTAATTTCTTTTATTTTGAACTATCCCTGGTTGTCCCCCGATAAACCTACTGCTCTTTGCATGGCTCCTTTCACCAGTCCATCGTATTCTTAGGGCTGTGGAGTATTTGTCAAACTAAAAGAAGGCTGAGTATGTGCAAAGGCAGCTGTGTGTTCCACATCCAGACACACACCAGTAACATTGCTGGTCTGAAGATCTGAAAATAATCAAGGTTGTGCAGTGTCAGGAAAAAAGAGCCGAAAGAGCAACATCAAAAAGAATGTGCAAGTGGAAAGGGCCAAGGGGCAGCCATGCATTAGACTCAGCTTAATTGTAAAAAGGACACCTATTTGGATAGTGGCAAGATGAGCAGGCCAAGGAGAGTGATGTAACAAGAGACCTGCCCAAATAAGCAGGAGGGACACTGCACTTCCTGGCTACCATGCCAGAGCGAAACCATGCTAAAGAGCCTAGAAGTGAAACACCAGGACAGGTTATGGCAGGATATTCTGGTGCAGGTCATGTGAAAAGCAACCGGTGTAGAGATACTGCTTAGAAAAGTGATCCAGATTCATTTCAGGTGTTTCCCTTTCTCTTTGATCTTAACAGGTGAATTCCACATTGGAGGGCAAGAACATTTTTACCTGGAAACAAATAGTGTATTTGTTATTCCAAGGAAAGAGGATAAGGAAATGGATATATATGTGTCTACCCAGGATACTGCAAAAGTACAGGTAACTGAAGTCTCTCTGTCTGTGTGTAGCAGGTGCATTTATTTTAGAAGGTTGGGAACTCCTGGTCTACACCATCTGGTAGCAGCTCTCCGTGGTTTCAGGCCCTTTTCCCAGCCCTACCTGGAGATAGCTTGGGTTGAACCTGGGGCCTTCTGCATCCAAAAGAGAACCACCGAGCTAAAGCCCCCATTACAGAGCCAGCATGGTGTAGTGGTTAGAGTGCTGGACTAGGACCGGGGAGACCCGAGTTCAAATCCCCATTCAGCCATAGAACTAGCTGGATGACTCTGGGCCAGTCACTTCTCTCTCAGCCTAACCTACTTCACAGGGTTGTTGTAAAAGAGAAACTCAAGTATGTATTACACCGCTCTGGGCTCCTTGGAGGAAGACCGGGATATAAATGTAATAATAATAATAATACATGATGTGGAAGCTTCTGTTTGAACTATTGTGGGACAAATTAAGAACACCCTTCCCTCTCCATATTCCCTGTTCATATTTACTGGAGTCCAGTGTTGGCATCTTGCTGTCCATCACTTGAGGCACACAGGGAGCATGGGGGAGTGGAGTCCTTTCTTTCCCCATAGAGCTTCTTCCCCACCTTCCAGGAGGGTGCTGGGATGCAGCTGGACTCCATCCTCCTTAAGGGACCCTCAGACCCTTGTAGGCCGTTAGGAATCAGAGTCCCACACAGAGGGGCGTGTTGTGAATGCTGCTCACTTCTTCGGCATGGTCCCAGTGCGGCTGCACAGATTACTCGGTGGGAGCCAAATATTTGCAGAGGCCGAGTTTTCACACAAAGGCTGGGCTGTCACCTGTCAGGGAGACCCAGGCAGACTCCTGCTCTGAGCAGGGGACTTGACTTGGGGTCACCCGAGGTCTCTCTGTGTCTCTAAAAATCCTGCAATTCATTCATGAATTCTCAAATTATATCGGTATCAGGGTCTCCATAAGATATGTCACAACTGGTCTCCAGACTTTCAGCACTCTTCCATGATTTTTGCTATGCTTCTGGTAAGCAGTTACTTTTAATAGACCTGTTGTTTCAAATATTGCATCACACATCCCTTTTTATTATTACTGTTGTTCTCTCTGAATTTTTCTAAAATTTTTGCCTGCAGATACACACGCACAAATGTGCTGAGTTTGTGCTATTGTACTCATGCACCCATTCTCCGTACATACCTTCGTCAATTTGTTTTCCTAATGCATTTTATTGGAATCTGACTTCAACTAATTCATGATCCTGGAATCTGGCTCATTCACAAATCCATCTTTGCTCCCCTATCTCCCAAACCTTTCTGTGACACACTGTATCCAGATATACTGTGTTGTGTACAATTTATGCCCAATTAGAGCATTCTTTCAAACTGAAATCCTAAGCCTTACGGTCCTAAATTAATTTTTAATTTTTAAATAAAACCCTAAGCATTATTCTAAATTAGAATCCTAAGTAAGGTTCTGAGAGGAGGTAGTCTCCGTGGACAGAAAATACAGAAAGATGAGATCAAGTGTCAAGTACTGGTATAAATATACTGAAGATGATATAGAAAATGATTGGCTTCTATGAAAACCTAGAAATGTGTTGGGTTTTTTTAACAGGAATTAGTGGCTACTGTATTAGATGTTCAGGCCAATAGGATCATGGGCCACACAAGGCGAGTTGGCGGAGCTTTTGGAGGCAAAATCACAAAACCTCCATTTTTTGCAGCAGCTGCAGCAGTAGCAGCACACAAGTAAGTGCTGTCTGTGATTGTCTATGATCCTACTGGAACAAATGATGTGTCGTTTGTATATATTGTGCCACTAAACCAGGGTTTGGTGATTGGAACCAGGCCATGGGGTTGCATGCATACGCCTCTCTCATGTCCAAATTCATCAGGTTTTATCAGGATTCTCAATGTGAGTTTAAGAGAGTACCTGGTTTCATTTTAACTCAGGTTAACAACAGTCACACCTAATGCCAAAACTGGATACAGCTAGCATTCACGGTATGAATGCACATACAAGTTGTCAGCATTTTCTTCTCATAACTTACATGTCCCCAGAACTTTCCTTGCCCTTTCTCCCATCCTCGACCTCCATCTCCCTCCCCGGGCTACCACAGGTTGGCCCAGAAGGTTCTTGAAGCTGGGGAGAAGGGCAGACAAGTATGTACAGTTCGAGGTTCCCTCATTTGGGATCATCAGTAGCCTTTGTAGCAGTCAGTGTCCTGGCTATGTTTTCCTAATCTTACAGCCCTGCCTGTTGGCCTTTGGTTTGATGGTGGATACTTGATGGCTGACAGAGTGAGCACTTACCTTGTAGGCACAGAAAGTATGGTAATACCCATGCAGCTAGGACAGGGCACACATAGCTTGTATCTTATATCTCCATTTACTATTTAGGAATAGTAATACCTAAATTACTATTCTTTGAGAAATAGAGATGCTTCAAATATATGAATTACTGACTCTATATTTTACTCTTTTTATTTTTCTAAAATAAAATCAGTGAGACACACACACGCATGAGCAGGAATGTGATCGCGAATGCGCAATGGAGAGATTATCCACTCTTTCTAATGGCAACCCATTGTGCCTTATGCAGTGCCACTCCAAAGAGCTGTGACCCTGAGAGGGAGTTTCTTGGGAAGTTCAGGGGGCTGACATTTGAAGAGGGAGCTTGAAAGCCCCTTCTTTGCACAACTGGAGCGGTTGCTTGTGCCAATTTGGGTACTGGCCAATGAGCATAAGTAAGCATGAACATGAAAACAATATCCATTAGTTGCCAAAGGCCTATTTTCAGTAGTTAATGCTTTTTCTGGAGGAGATGGTATGTTTATGCTCATAGGTAGAACTATTTCAGTCCTCTGCCAGTGTTAGCAAAAGCATCCAGTTGTCATCTGATCTTTGTTCTCCTAGCATAATATCCTGATGTTAGCATAAGTCCTTGTCCCTTTGTTTGTGTGGCACGTTTAGAACTGGCCGTCCAGTCCGTTTTATCCTGGAACGAGATGATGACATGCTTATACCTGGAGGTCGGCATCCTCTTTGGGGGAAATACAAAGTAAGTAATATTGATTCTGACTACCTCTGCTTAGGTCACACATAAAAGATTCTCCCTTGCAAGCACGCCCTGAGCTGCAATGTGCAAGCTGATATGTCTATTTCTCACTCTCCTCCCCCACAAGGAATTTGTCCCAGAAGCAATTAAGCGACATATTATGATAAAACAATGAAGAAGAGGCTATTACGTGTGCTGGGCCCTGCAGGATGGAAGGAAGGCATCTTTTTAAATGCAGGAAACCTCTGTCCCAGAGCTGTTCGTTCTAACTGGCAGTTGGCTCTCCAGGGTCTCAAGCAGAGGTCTTTTTTTAGCCCTGAGAGCTGAGATCCTTTTTGGTGGGAGATGCCAGCGGGGAGTGGTGGTGGTGCTGAACCTTCCAAATATGAAGGACACACCAGACCACTGGGCCTGACTCCTTTTCCTTTGGTGATATGTTGTGTTGGAATCATAAACCATTAGCTTTACTATTAATTGATATAATTTGAGTCAGTATATATTTTATTAATGAACTAAAGGCCTCTAAAATATTGCATTTTCTTTCTTTATTAAGTAGCTAATCAACCAACCTGCTTACTGTAATCAGATGCAGCAGCAAGTTAACTTAGTTCCCCTCACTCCTCTTTATCTGTTTTGGGGTTTGTTATTTTTTGTTATATGGCACTATGTCTTTAGTCTTGTGGTAGCAAGCATGACTTGTCCCCTTACCTAAGCAGGATCCACCCTGGTTGCACATGAATGGGAGACTTGATGTGTGAGCACTGTAAGATATTCCCCTCAGGGGATGGAGCCGCTCTGGGAAGAGCAGGAGGTTCCAAGTTCCCTCCCTGGTTTCTCCAAGATAGGGCTGAGAGAGATTCCTGCCTGCAACCTTGGAGAAGCCACTGCCAGTCTGTGAAGACAATACTGAGCTAGGTAGACCAATGATCTGACTCAGTATATAGCAGCTTCCTATGTCCCTGTGCTCCTAAGCACCTTCTAAAGTGGTGGCTCTCTGTACAGTTAGCAGGGATGACAACAAGATCAGTATTTCCCCAGAAACTTTATCACTTGACCCATGAAACAATACCATATAACAAAAAAATCAAAAATCCTTGGCCAACATGATGTGCACTGCGACACCAGCATTAGTGAGTGGCTGAGCATGTAAAGGTCAGCCCTGGCAGTGTTGCTCAAGAGCTCAGATGTGCCACTATTTAAAACAGTGGACACACACTTGCATAATATGTTACATGGGGAGCCCTTACCCAATTGCGGGACCTTTAGAGTGTGGTTATAAAACAGGCAGTTTCCCAAGAAAGTTTGGGAGGGTGGCAGGGGGAGAGCACCATAAAAGGACCACCAAACCGGTTTGTGCACATCCCTAAGAACCAATGAGAAAGTCACTAACCATAGGCTTAAGAATAATAAAATAAAATAAAATAAAATAAAATAAAATAAAATAAAATAAAATGGCTTTATGGAGTACTTATTGAGTCAAGTAAGAGGGATTTAACTGGAGCATTCCCGAGTGAGATGGATACCCAAAATGTACACATGTCTGGGCTTAGTGCTTCATCTCTGCTATTTCTAGTAAATGAAAGATTATTGTTCATGGGGACAAGGAAGGGAAGAGCTGGTGGGTGGTCTGCTTAGTGGAGGCACCCCAGAACAGTGCCGGGAAGGAAATGGTGATGGAGCAGGGCAAGAGAGAGGAGGCAGAAAGGGAGCCTGGGAAGGAGAGGAAGGCAGCCCACTTGAGAGCAGGGAAGGACCAGGAGAAACCCAGGGACTGAAAGAGGGAAGAGTCGGCAAAAGAACTAGTGGAGGGAGCAGAGGCAGAGAAGAAGAGTCATTGGGATAAATTTGGGGAAAGAAAGAGGAAAGAGCAGGTGAAGGAGCCAGCAGAAAAGAGGGGAGCAGAGAGGAGAAGTTACCAGGAAAAACCCCGGGAGAGAAAAAGAGAGGTGTCAGTAAATGGAACCGACAGAAGAACCAAGGGCAGAAAGAATACCAGGAGGTGCCTGGAGGGGGAGGAAGAAAGAAGGGCTGGCAAAAGATAAGGGAGCAAAGGGGGGGAGAGGGCACCAGGAGAAACCTGGGGAGAGAAAGGGAGAGGAACTGGTAAAAGAACCAGTGAAAGGGAAAGTGGGAAAGTGTGAGCCAGATTGCTTACACAGACATAACAAATATCTCCCAGCCTGGCCTGATAGTACCACAAGGGCTCTTGCGCGCGCACACACACACATACACGCACACGCACACACACACAATGGAATTGGGGGGAGAAAGGGAAATTCTTGGGAACAGAGGACGGCAGGAGGCTCCCTGTTCGATGTGAAGGAAGAGCCTGTTCGATGTGAAGGAAGAGAAGCCCGGGTCCTCAGCTGAGAAGGTGAGGTGCGATGATGAAAAAGCAGAAGGCCACAACCCATGGGATGAATCCCAGAGACTGTGCAGTTTTGGGGGCTTTTTGGCTTCCTGTTTTAATACACTGGAAGATTTTCTGTGTGGTTACAGCTTCGTGCTAAATTAGTGCCCCTCTGGGCTAATGGTTACTGGGGGTAGTATCTAGTAGAGAGCAATGGGTTTGGGGGTAGTTAGACATAAAGATGTGGTTTTCTTAGGGAGGAGGCAAATTGTTAACTCTAGGGATATTGGCTTGTTGATTCTGGGGATTTGGATAATCCAAGTGGCATGACATAGTGGCATCAGTGTGGAGGTCAAGAGAGCAGTCATATTACTAGGTGAAAGGTGAGCCATAACTGCCTTGCCCTGAGTCTCAAGAAAGCTAGAGTCACCATAGAAGAAACCCTTTGGGGGATGTCAGGTTACCTGGTTTGGGCCCTCAACAAGGCAGGGAGCTACCTTAGCAACCCTTCCTAGTCTCTCTCCATGCCTTCAATGATGTTCTTGTTCCTGGACCCTCCTGCGGACGGGCAGATCCAGACTGTGCACCTCTCTTAAGAGTGGGAGTGGTTGCCTGGGGGTGCCATTTTTGGACCTCTTGACAATGGAACTGACATTGGAAACAATGGACGTTCCATTGTGCAAGTGCATGCAAGTTGTTTTAAATAGTTGCACAACTGTTGCACAACATCACCAGAGCTAACCTTCACATGCACAGCAGCGCCAGCTGATTAGTAAAACTGGCATTGCACGATACATCATGTCAGCCCTTGTATTTAGCAGAGGCAGAAGAACCACTGTTCCTATTCAGCTCAGCATTGTTCTTCTCCAGTGGCTATAGCCAGTGTTTCCCTTGTGACATTCAGATTGTGAGAGCCTTAGGAATAGGGAACAATCTTCTCATTTCTTTTGGTGTGTAAACCATTTTGGGTGTTGTTGTTGCATTAGTGGAAAGGTGTTGCTGAAAGGTGGCATATAAACAAATAATAATGACAACCACCTTGTGAGAAACTGGTATAACATGCCCACAGGCAAGTACTGTAGCTCCGTGAAACAATATTTTCAATTTAAAAGGTATCAATGCTTCATTTTGATTTTGTAAAATGTGTAATAAAAATGACAAAGAAAAACTCCCATATATTTCAGAGGATGGAGGATGAATTTCATGTTTCTGATTACTACAATATGCTCTTATATGTTTAGGTGGGCTTTATGAAGGATGGTAAAATCACTGCTGTTGACCTTCAGTTCTACATAAATGGTGGGTGTACACCTGATGAATCTGAACTGGTAAGTTTCTTAGTAGCAGCATATTCATAGGTGGGAAATAATATAAAATTGGTTTCTGTCCTTTCCGGCAAGTAAGGAGAAGCTGGAATATATCTGTCGGGCTTCCCCACCCTCCTCCATGAAACAGGGTTGTTTACCCGGTCAAACAGTGACGTGCCGAGAGAGGCAGGAGGCTCCGGTTGCCGGGACAACCCCAGCAATTCCCTCCCAGAAGATAGGAAGGGCTCAGAGAGGCGGGCAACGGCTGCTGGGGGATGGGCTGGTGCAGCCCGAGAGGCAGCAGAGTGGTGGAGATGGAATAATGATGATGTCGGCCCCACAGCTGCAGCCCTGTATAGAAATGCTAGTGAGGGGGTGGAGTTGGAGGAAAAGGTCCCTTGGGAGGCCAGAGATTGGGTGGCCAATCCACTTGCCTTACCAAGGGAGAAGAAGCAAGCTGGAAGCGGGGAGGATTGTCCTAAATGGAGGGCTTTATTTAAGGCAGGGAATGCCGAAGATGAGATGATCAGCAGGGAAGGGGGTTGTTGGTCCGGTGGGTTCCCGGGGAGGAGCACAGACCTTTATTCCCGCTGACAGGTGAAGGAGTGGAGTGAATATACTTCCCTCCTCCCCAACTCTGAGGCAATGCCCGTGCCTGGAATTTCGTGTGAGAGGGCGTGAAGGTTAATTTGAGAATTCCTCCTCTCTAAACACGGACAATATCTATGGCTTCCTTTCAGAACACACTGAGCAATTTTCCATCTTTTGTACAGTTTAAAGGAGTAGAAATGTCAGGCATTTTAATTAAGAATAATATTTGCAGATTCCTTTAGCATGAAAACTCTTTGATATTTAGCACTTATTGAACACTTAGGAATGTTCACAGCACGTCATATACTTTGTAATCATTGCAACACCCATGTAAGTAAGTGGCTAACATGATGAGGAAAATTACTCAAAGTAGTGTCATTGAAATTAAAAGGGCAGGTTAGGCATTAAGTGGCCTGCTGAAGGCCACCTGATGAGTTTATGGCAAAGGCAAGATTTGGACCAGGGACTTCTTCAGTTGAATCAGGGTTAAACTACACATGGTGCTAAATGCATCTTTGTATTATTGCCGGTTTGGGTTTTTTCATCTTAAACAGCAGCCATAGAGGGACCCGATCCAGACTGGACTAGCATAAAGTGGCATGTTTACCCCTGCCTCCGTCCAAAATATGAACACTTCCTGAAGTTGCTCTTTTTCCTCTGATGAGAGCTGATGTTTGTGCTCATAGCACAATTTGTGCTATGAGGCAACGAGTAGCTTGGAGTGGGCATGTTTGTGATTGCCACTGGGAATGCAGCTCAGAGTGAAAAAGCTTAAACTGCCCTCGCCTGTGCTGCAGTCCCAATCCAAAACCCCCACAGCTGCTACTTAAACAAAGCAAAACAAACAAAAACCAGATGGACATAAAAAGACACATTTTGGCCCCTAGCCTCTTGCCACTCCACTACATCCGCTCTCAAAGCGTCTGCCTTGTCACAAGTACGCATCTTTGAAAACACATGTTTGTATTCTGTCTTGTGGGAAGCATGCCAGCTGGTAGGAATTAGATGGACACCGGGACTCGAACATCAGTCTAGCACAGCATAGCACCGGCAAGTTACAGGACTTTTGGCACGATCTTATACATGTTTACTTTGGCCCCATTGGGACAGGTGGTGAAACCTCGGTGGATGAAGCTGGGTTATTTTATTTTATTTTATTTTATTTTATTTTATACATTTCTATGTCGCCCAAAACGCAAGTTCTCTGGGTGGTTTACAAAACAATAAAAACAACCAATAAAAGATTAAAACATTTCAACAATTAGGATTAAAAAGTTAAAACTATTAAAACACAATTAATCTGTGAAGTCGGGAATCCTGCTGCAGACAATGGACTAACTGCAGTTTGGCAACCCTGGCTTCTGGGCAGAGGCACCCCTTCCTCTCCCTCATCCCACACCCCCCAGGCTTCAGCCCAACAAGCTCCATTCCACTTGCATTGCCACACTGTGGGCAAGGCACCAGCACACTTGTGAAGCTGCAACCACTGGCCACGGTGTTAGATGGGCTGTGCTCAGTGCGGTCATGCCTTTTCGGCAAGGTTCACCTGCCCTTGGCAGGGCAAAGACATTTTAACCCTTTCCTCACACCACTTGCACCACTGCCTTCCACATTCAGGAAGGAACAGCAACAACAAATACTTATATAGCCCTTTTCAACAAAAGTTTCCAAAGCGGTTTACATAGAGAATGAATGAATGAATGAGATGACTCCCTATCTCCAAAGGGCTCACAAGCTAAAAAGAGAGACACCAGCAACAGTTACTGGAGGTACTGTGCTGGAGGTGGATAGGGCCAGTTGCTCTCCCCCTGCTAAATAAAGAGAATCACCACACTTAAAAGGTGCCTCTTTGCCCAGTTAGCAGGGGTTAGGGTCTCGTGGCCTCCCTCTTCCCTCCCCTGGTAAGAGAGGATTGATCCCCTCTCTTCCCACTTGTACTGGTTAAAGATAGAACGCACAAGTGTTCCCTCTACTTTTTCTCATAAGTTCACAGAATGAGTTTGTTACTGGCAATGGCCATTTGTGACACACCCACACTAGCCCATTCTCCAGCAGGTAAGTCAGGAGACACATGCCCCCCCTCCCCCATTTCTCTGGGGACTTCTATTTTTAATTCCTCCTAATCCCTCATCCCTCTTCCGTGTATGAGTGCTTATGGGTGGATGGATGGATGGATAGGATGATACTGCTAGGAACAGGTTGAGATTTCTTAGGATTTGCCCCTTCAGTTTTTGGTAGTATTGTTCTGGGTTTTGTAAAAGTTGGTAGGGGAAGAGGGGTCCAGACCTGTTCTCAGCCAAACCTCATGAGAAGAACCATCAATCTAGAGCTGGGTTAAATCACACCAGAAATTCTTCCTCTGGAGCGGACCACTCTTTCATGAGAGTGCCTGGCCATAGAGACCCACATGCGGACTGAAGGGCTTTTACTGCCTGGCCTGGTTGACAGTTCCACCAAAGCCCTGGGAAGAGTCTCTCGGCAACATCCCTCCCGGTCCCAGTGACTGCTGGGAACCGAGAATATAAGCGCCCCTTAAACGAGCCCAATCTCCCCACAACCCATCTCCAAGCTCGGTTTTGTGTATCATGGTCACCTGGCTAACCAGGGACCATTCAAATCCATGGGAGTCCCATCCCAGTGTGCCCCACAGTGGCTGGTTTGCATTCACCACAGTGTTGGGCCCAACTGATGCAGATTAGCCTGGTACATAGGATTCATCCCCAGCCTCTCCTTGTCTTCTCACCCAACCCAAAACTGCTCAAACACCCAAAGCAGCCCACACTACTTTGAAATCTGGAAGGGTTGGGTGCAAGGGAGAAGGTGTGGGGTGTGAATTCTATTGTTAACCACTGCTGCCAGGAGCCCCACAACTGTGGGAGCTCCTATGGTTGGAAAGCTTGTCTCATGAGAGTGCAGTCAAATAGAGAGCTGAAACACATTGGTGTTTCTGTTTTCTCCAGTGGACTGGCCCTCTCATGACAAGGCCACCTCCCCGGCTGGCAAACCAGCACAAGGACAAGAGTGTGCTGGGTCTTTCTCACTGCTTTGCCCGGGTCTGCAAGCATAGGGGTACCCATGTTTACAATGAACAAAACCCCAGGATCCTTTGCCCGGAGCCACAGAATTAAATCCCACTGTGTTCAATGAGGTTTACACCCAAGTAAGTGTTCAAAGAAGTGTAGTCTTCAAATAATTCAATGATTACAGCAAAATGTGCTGATGAAACTCTCTTCATTGATCAAGCTTGTGTCCCCAAATATACTGGCCAACATGATGCACACCATTCCTTTGCTAGAATGCTGGAACCTTCATGTTAAAAATGATGCTTAACTTGCAGCGAGGGGGCCTCCAAAGGCTTTTAGGTCTCCAAAATTACCTAGGTATACCTCTGTAATATTTTATATGCAATAGGATGTGGCAGTGAATCTTGGGTGTTGGATTGCACCTGCCTGCCCCCCGCCACCCCATGTAGGGGAGAAAATATAATCTAGATGTGTGTTCAAACGGGTTTATGCACACAGTTCACATCTTTCCTGCATTCTCTTCATTTATTTTTTTTTGCAGATACCATAAAATGTGGAACTCATGCTTAAAACATTGATTATATATCTATCTTCCAATGCACTAGGTAATAGACTACGTTGTGCTGAAAAGTTATAATGCTTATGACATCCCCAACTTCCGAAGCCGTGGACGTGCCTGCAAGACCAATTTGCCATCCAACACTGCATTTCGAGGATTTGGTTTCCCACAAGCAGCCCTTTGCGCAGAAACGTGGGTGACAGCGGTAGCAGAGCAGCTTGATTTGCCACATGATAAGGCGAGTGAAGGAATGAGAAGATGGTGTGTTGGGGTTCTGGGGACATCTGTGGTGATTCCGGGTAGGACCGACACGTGATCTCAGCAAATTCATGTTCCCTTCCCAAACACACATTGGCAGAGATAACGTAAATGTGATTCTCCACTTGCAAAGAGAATTGGCAGAAAGGAGAGTGTTTTAACCTTTGTGTGCTCACCAGACCTCCCCTACAAATACCTCTCCCACAGCCTGTTTTTAAGTTTTCCACGAGGCAACCTTACTTTTAGTTTTAAAGCCTGGTTGTGGGGAAATTAAAAATGGCTGGCAGAGGAGGTATTGGAGAGGGAGCATTGCTGAGCAGAGGAAGGACTGAACATCCCACTTCCAGTGCTCATTCTCTCCTGAAATTCCTATCCCCACATTAGCATTGTGTATGACTGGGGAAATGGGGCCTGGGGACCACTTGTTTCCCTCATAAAATACAGTTTTGCTCTAGTATGCCATGTTAAACATACACAACGCCAAGCTTGTATCAACGAAGACAGAAAATAATTGTCAGGTCACACATCCAGTGGTTTCATAATTCAGCCCTTGGTAGATTTCTGTCCCTCATTTTTGCATTTTTACTGATGCTTTTTTCTAACCAGGATATTTTATCAGAAAGAAATGGTTTTTTCTATGTTCAAAGTTTGTACAAACACTCCCTCAGGTGGTCAGACTATGGGTTGCAGATATGCCCATAATCCATACTTGCACCAGGTGGGGGTAACCGCCCTTTTTTCAATGTAACGTGGGAGGCTTTTCTGGGCCCAATTCAGAGAAAGTTGGCTTCATTGGGCAGCATCCAGACTAGTTAGCCATGGCTAAGCACCACTGAAATCAACAGGACAAGTTAATCATGACTAACTTAATCCTCACCAAATGTACTTCATTAACCCAGTTAATTTAATTTTCATTTCATTTAGAAAAGTTTAATACTCGGGGACTATATTAAGCATGACATCATCTGTAATGTAAACAATGAGCACTTTATTTACTATTCATATTTTTCTGTAAAGAGACAGAATAACAAAGAAGTTATAGGGATCAACAGTATCCTGTTGTATTAATATCACTGCTAGTACAAAAATGGTTTAAGGAGTATAATGTACCCCACTGTTGTTGAAATATACAAAAATATTTTCACATGAACAGCATCTAAGAAACAATCTCCTCTGTAACAAGGTTAACATAACTTGCACATCTGGACACAATTGTCACATTTCACCTATGTGTGAATTCAGCATCTGAACAGTTGCCCACTGAACTGCTGTGGTTTCCAGTCACCTTTGTTGGTGCACAGAAGACATCTCTCCCTTTTCTTCTGATGCAATCAGGTTACTGAGCCTCTCAAAATCTGGTTCAGAATATCTTGGCAGGTTCCTCTCTGGCAAGCTATTCTGCAGTGCTTATTTTGCTTGTCAGAATAATGACAAGCAAATAATAATGTGTAAAATCCAAGGGAAAGAGTTGTAGTGTGCAAGGACAAGGCCATGAAGTAAAATCAGGAATACTAGCTGACCTGGCGCAGAACATTTGTGCCCCTAGTTCTCCCTATCTCCCCACCCCCACCCCTGCAACCGATCCAGCTCCCTGCCCCGTCTTCATTTCGTCTCCATCCCTTCGGCCACTTTGTACTCCCACCCCCATCCCTTTGGCCACATTGTTCTCCCCCCACCGTCCCTTCGGCCAGTCACCTTCCATTCACCTCCCCACATCCCTTCGGCCAGTTCGTTTTCACCCCCATCCCTTCAGCCCATTTCACCGCCCATGCCGCCACCTGTTTGGCCGTCGTCCTCATGAGGAGGTGGGCAGTTAAAGCCAATGTCCACTCTCCTGCCGACTTGCAGTGGCGCGTCCCCCTGCTCCTTGACCAGCCTCCCTCCCTCCTTGGTAGGCTGGCTCGGAGAGGCTCCCCCTGCCGTGCTCTGCTCTGTTCTGCCCTGCCAGGAAATCTCGCAAGAGCTGCCACACACGGGATTAGCCATGGGTACACCTTAGATAATTATATATATAGATAGATTAACAGTTTAATCAAACAGATATTATGTACAGAGGCAAGTGCAAACTGCTTTTCCATATTCTTGCTGTTGGCTGTTTATTAGCCCCACCTCTACCCCAGGACAAGAATACTTCTAGACCCCATTTCAAAAGCTGGCCTGGATCAAGGAATGGATTAACCAAAAATACCACATCATGCTATGCTTATTTTTCATACCAGGGCAGCAGCAATAGCAGCAGAAATATGGAAGAAGCAGCCACCTTGCCTCTATTTATGTTTGTGGTTTACTGGAGAAACAAGTTTTGGTTTGTGTTTCTCTGAAATAAGCTTTGACATGCCCCTTCCAATGCATATTAATCAGGGAATTTCTCTAGTTTAAGTGGCTTCAGTGGTCTACTAAAGGCATGATAGCTGAAATCAAGCCTCATAAAGGCATTTTGCCTATAAGTAACATTTATGTAAACAATTTACTTCAGAAGGTTCTTGAATGAGAGGTGCCATTAAATCTGGCTGAGATGAGGCAGCAAGTTACTTGCAAAGGTTTGGGGTCAAAATAATGCCCCCACAAACAGAATGAGCTAGTATTGCTGAACTCTGCAAACTGCTATGATGAAAAAACATTTTTGAATGTTCACAAACAAGGTTCTACATAATAAAACCATGTTACTACTAGCTGACCCCACACAGAGCATCTGTGCGGCGCTTTGGGGCCAGCAGTTTCCTCCTCCTCCTTCCTCCTGCCGCGGTCTCTCCTCTCTTCCCCTTCCCTCCAGCCCCGTGCTCTCTAGCCTTCCTCCCCTCCTGTTCCCTCCCCACACAGAGCCTCACTGGTTGGGTGGCCAAGAAGGGTTTTTTTCAGGCCGCCTTTTTTTCTCCCCCCTGCCCTCCTTCTGCCACTTTTCTCTCCCCCCACTTTGCCTGCCTGCCACCACTTTTCTCTCCCGCCTGTCCGCCGCTGCCTTTCTCTCCCGCCTGCCCGCCGACCACCATCGCTGCTGTTTTTCTCGCCGGCCCGCCTGCTGCCGCTGCTTTTCTCTCCCCGCCGTCCTCTGCTTGCCCGCCGGCTGGCCAGTGCCAGTACTTTCTTCCCCCTCTCCTCCACTCTGCCAGCCTCTCGCTGGAACTCTCTCAGCGTGTTGCGGGAGTTCCGCCACCAAATCCTGGACACACATGCCGGCTAAGAGAATTAATTATATAGATCATTCAAGTTTATAAAGAGATATTTAATCCTTTGGGTATTATCTACCCCCAAGAGCAGTGTTGTTCATTGTATGGCCTGCGGACTGCTGGTGGCCCGCACAGACCCTCCTGGCAGCCTCTGACACCTCTCCCCACCTTTCCCTCCTCCCCCTCTTGCCCACTCCCCCCACTGATGGAGCACATGCGCTCCCCCGTGCCTTCTGCCAAGTCTTCTGAGTGGCAGCAGCCTACAAGAGCAGCAGCAGAAGGGAAGACTGAAATTCACCTGGCAAGCACCTTCAGCATGCGCCCTCACCCTTTGCCACTGGGGTGGTTGGGTCTGCTGGGCCAAGCACAGGCCCACGAAATAAAGTGTGGGTGGTGCACACCCTGGGAGTGGGGGGATGTGCTGAAGATGGGGGGCACATGGGGGCGCAGTGGCAGCCCTCACCACATAATCAGTGAAGATCTCTGTCCCAGACCATTTATGGTAATTTATTTATTATTTTTTACTGCACAGAAATTACACAATAGGTAAAGAGCTATATTTTCAGGGCAAAGAGACCCTTTCTCACAAGGACTGGAAAGAACAGGTTCTGATCTAAATATCTATAGGAATAAAGAGTAATCAATTTTTAAAACAGCATTTTGCTTAGTTTATTTAACCCCTAGCACCAAATGTACATACTACTTTGAGTCTCCAATGCAGTGTAATGGGGTAGAAATAAAGTAAAGTGTGCCGTCAAGTTCCTTTCAAATCTTGGCACCCACAGAGCCCTGTGGTTGTCTTTGGTAGAATACAGGAGGGGTTTACCATTGCCTCCTTCCACGCAGTATGAGATGATGACTTTCAGCATCTTCCTATATCACTTCTGCCCGATATAGGTGTTTCCCATAGTCTGGGAAACATACCAGTAGGGATTCAAACCTGCAAACTTCTGCTTGTTAGTCAAGCATTTCCCCACTGCGCTACTTAAGGTGGTTCAATATACCCTCAAATCTATCAAAGTATAAACTGCAATTTTAAAAGAAAATACAGTGACTGAAGAATGGCACACCACAGGGCACTCAAAAGGCTTGGTTTTATCTTAAGCTATGATAATTATGAGTTGGAGAAGACTGAAAAATGTTTTATTTTATTTTATTTTATTCTCAGAGTACAGTCTACCCCATACCATCCAAGGGCTAAGTCCCATTAATTTAAATGGGACACAGTCATAACTTATTGAATCTGAATGTTGCTCAGTTGGGATTAAAGTTCAATTATCTTTCTCAGAATTAGGACCGTTTGCGGTCATTTGTATGGTCATTCATGAGGGAAGGAGTAAAGGAATGGCAAAGACAATTATAAGGAGGGCAAAGATTGTTATGGTTCTCCTGCAATATAATATCCTTCATCATTGCCTAAAGTAGAGTGTTCTGAGATAATGCTCATAAAACACTCGCCCATTGATTTTTCAAAAATTTGACCTATTCCTGTTGAAGGTAATCCTTGTTGAGTTTTGGAGTATGTGCTATAATTTGACATCTGTTATTTGTTGATACTATCAATGGTAGTTTGTCTGACATTTTGGAACTGTATATTCTTAGTTAATTGTGCTTAGAAAAAGGGATGGGGGAATCTTACAGAGACAGGGGACCCAAGGCCCTCATACAGTCTTTTAAACTAATCTAAAGCCTCCAGAATTCCTTCTTGGCAAAGCCCACTCAATGAAAATAAGGTAGAGTGTTGCTATTGCCAACCAGCCTCCCAGGAGAGATCACCTTGGAAAAGATCCCTACAAGAGCCCCTGGTGGCACAGTGGTAAAACTGCCGCCCTGTAACCAGAAGGTTACAAGTTCGATCCTGACCAGGGGCTCAAGGTTGACTCAGCCTTCCATCCTTCTGAGGTCGGTAAAATGAGTACCCAGAATGTTGGGGGCAATATGCTAAATCATTGTAAACCGCTTAGAGAGCTCCGGCTATAGAGCGGTATATAAATGTAAGTGCTATTGCTATTGCTACATGCATGCTGAGTCTGTGCATGAAGTCTCTAATGGCCCTGGGGTCAGGCAGCTAGCATGGGTGGAGTCACCATTGCACCAACGGGTTCAAAGAACCCAGGCCACTGTGCTTCAGGGGCCACGCCTCACACCCCAGCCATGCCCCCGCATCTGAAATCAGATGCAGGGGCATTATTTCACTTGCAAATGGGGCCATGCGGCCCCATTTATGAGCAAAATCTGACCAGCTGAGATTGATTGAGATGGAGGGGGCATGGCTTAACTATGTGCCTTGCATCTGACATCAGATGCTTATGTCTGACACAGGGATCAGGCTGCGACAGCGGGCTGAATCCGGGGCCTCGCTGGTCTCCCTCCACCCCTGCTAGGCTTGGTATGGCATCAGGCCTGCTGGCTAGGGAAGGCAGCTTGGCTTTCACAACTAGTTTCATTAGCTCCAGCTTGCTGGGTTGAAGAAAAGCAGAAGGAAAGTCATTTTTATTTAAAAACCACCTGCAGACTTTTAAAAACGGTCTCAAACACAGGCATTAATCTTAAATTCAAACACATGACAGTTCAGGGGCGTAACTACCATTAGGCAAGGGGAGACAGTCATCTTGGGGCCCCACCGCCTCAAGGGGCCCCCAGAGGCACATCACATGACTCCCCACCCGCCCGTGTTGCACCCCCTATGAATTATGTTGAGTCTCTTGGAGATCGGCAGTAGCAGAGAGTTAAAAAACCAGATTCAATGTGGACTAGATATTCACCGTATTCATAATAGGGATGTGAGTGTGAGTGCACTATATATTGCGAAGTGTGTTTGTGTGTGTATATCAGTGAGGGGCCCATTTTAAAATCTTGTCTCTGGGCCCACTCCAACCTTGCTACACCCCTGTGACAGTTAATTTACAGCTGAACTTATACTACTTCTTTGGTCAGATACATGAGGAGGTAACAGAAACATGGTGGAACAGTGAGAACCAGTGGGACACTGTTATCCCTCTATAGAAAGGACAGGGAGGGGCGCCTTGGAGGAGGGGTAGCACTGTATGTTAAAAAAGGGATAGAATCTAACAAGCTAGAAAACCTAGGTGGACTGGAGTCCTCCACAGAAACCCTGTGGGTGACAATACAAGGCCTGAAAGGGAACGTGCTACTGGGGACATGCTATCACCCTCCGGATCATAATGCCGACAGTGACTGGGAGTTGCAGGAGGAAATCAGGGAGGCATCAAGGTGAGGCAGGGCTGTAATTATGGGTGATTTCAATTACCCACACGTAGACTGGGTAAATTCACATTCAAGTCAGGACAAAGAGGTCAAATTTCTAGATACGCTAAATGACTGTGCCCTGGAACAGTTGGTCATGGAACCACCCAGAGAGAAGGCGACCTTGGATCTAATTCTGCGTGACACCCAGGACCTGGTGCATGACGTCAGTGTCATCGACCCTTTAGGGAACAGTGACCACAGTGCCATCAAATTCAGCATACATGCGGGGAGAGAATCACCAAGGATGTCTAACACAGACATTCTGAATTTCAGAAGAGGAAACTTCTCCAAAATGAGGAGTATGGTGAAAAGAAAGCTGAGGGGGAAAATCAGGAGAGTCACTTCGCTCCAGAGTGCATGGAGTTTACTCAAAACCACAATACTAGAAGCCCAGTTAGATTGTATACCCAAAAGGAGGAAAGGTACCACTAAGTCCAGGAGGATGCCAGCATGGCTAACGTGTACCATCAAGGAAGCCATAAAAGGGAAGAAGACTTCCTTCCGCAATTGGAAGGCCTGTCCAAACGAAGAGAACAGAAAGGAACACAAACTCTGGCAAAAGAAATGCAAGGTGACAATAAGGGAGGCAAAAAGAGAGTTTGAGGAACATTTAGCCAAAAGTATCAAGGGGAATAACAAAAACTTCTTTAAGTACATCAGAAGCAGGAAACCTGCCAGGGAGGCAGTTGGACCATTGGGAGTGAAAGGGATTATTAAGGAGGATATGGAGGTTGCAGAGAAGCTGAACGAGTTCTTTGCATCTGTCTTCACGGCAGAGGATACTGAGCATATACCTGTTCCTGAACCAGGCTTTTTAGGGATGGAGGCTAGAGAGCTGAGTCAGATAGAAGTGACAAGGGATGATGTTCTAAACCAGTGATTCTCAAACTTGGGTCCTAAGGTGTTATTGGACTTCAACTCCCATAATCCCCAACCAAAGGCCACTGAGGCTGGGGATTATGGGAGTTGAAGCCCAATAACACCTGAGGACCCAAGTTTGAGAATCCCTGTTCTAAACTGTCTGGAAAAACTGAAAGCTAACAAATCACCAGGGCCGGATGGCATCCATCCAAGAGTCCTCAAAGAACTCAAATGTGAAATTGCCGACCTCCTTGCTAAAATATTTAACTTATCCCTGAAATTGAGCTCTGTACCAGAGTAGCAAATGTAACACCGATTTTCAAGAAGGGATCCAGGGGCGTTCTGGGAAATTACAGGCCGGTTAGCCTAACGTCCGTTCCAGGCAAATTGATGGAAAGCATCCTCAAGGATAAAATTGTAAAGCACATAGAAGAACAGGCCCTGCTGGGAGTGAGCCAGCATGGCTTCCGCAAAGGTAAATCTTGCCTCACCAACCTTTTGGACTTCTTTGAGAGTGTCAACGAGTGTGTGGATCAAGGTGATCCAGTTGACATAGTCTACCTGGACTTCCAAAAAGCTTTTGACAAAGTTCTTCATCAAAGACTCCTGAGGAAACTTAGCAGTCATGGGATAAGGGGACAAGTACATGTGTAGATTGCTAACTGGTTGAAAGACAGGAAACAGAGGGTAGGTATAAATTGAAAGTTTTCACAATGGAGGGAAGTAAGAAGTGGGGTCTCGCAGGGATTTGTTCTGGGACCGGTGCTTTTTAATTTATTCATAAATGATCTAGAAGCAGGGGTAAGCAGCGATGTGGCCAAATTTGCAGATGATACCAAACTCTTCCGGGTAGTGAAATCCAAAACTGATTGTGAGCAACTCCAAAAGGATATCTCCAAACTGGGGGAGTGGGCGACAAAATGGCAAATGCGGTTCAGTGTTAGCAAGTGTGAAGTGATGCACATTGGGACAAAAAACCCCAACTTCAAGTATATGCTGATGGGATCCAAGCTGTCGGTGACGGACCAAGAGAGGGATCTTGGGGTCGTGGTGGACAGCTCGTTGAAAGTGTCAACTCAATGTGTGGCAGCTGTGAAAAAGGCCAATTCCATGCTAGGGATCATTAGGAAGGGGATTGAAAATAAAATGGCTAACAGTATAATGCCCTTATACAAAACTATGGTGTGGCCACACTTGGAGTACTGCGTACAATTCTGGTCACCACATCTTAAAAAGGACATTGTTGAACTGGAGAAGGTACAGAAGAGGGCAACCAAGATGATCAGGGGCCTAGAGCACCTTTCTTTTGAGGCAAGACTAAAACACCTGGGGCTTTTTAGTTTAGAAAAAAGACGACTGTGGGGAGACATGATAGAGGTCTATAAAATCATGCATGGCTTGGAGAAAGTGGAGAGAGAGAAATTCTTTTCCCTCTCACACAACACTAGAGCCAGGGGTCACTCCATGAAATTGATTGCCAGGAGGTCTAGGACCAACAAACGGAAGTACTTTTTCATACAACGCGTGATCCACTTGTGGAACTCTCTGCCACAGGATGTGGTGACAGCCAACAACCTGGATGGCTTTAAGAGGGGTTTGGATGACTTCATGGAGGAGAGGTCTATCAATGGCTACTAGTCAGAGGGCTGTGGGCCACCTCCAGCCTCAAAGGCAGGATGCTTCTGAGTACCAGTTGCAGGGGAGTAATGGCAGGTGAGAGGGCACGCCCTCAACTCCTGTCTGTGGCTTCCTGCGGCATCTGGTGGGCCACTGTGCGAAACAGGATGCTGGACTAGATGGGCCTTGGGCCTGATCCAGCAGGGCTGTTCTTATGTTCTTATGTAGTGGGAGAAAAAACTGAAGAGGTGTCCATTACCACTTTCTATCCCTTGGAGTCGTCTCTATGGCCATTGCTCTTAGGAAGAACCATTAAAAATAGGGATGTCATCCAAACTAATGCTGTGCGTGCCAAAAAAAAAAAAAAAGCATTCTAAGAGCACTCCAAGGGAGCAAGGGCAATTTTTCTCAATCTCCCCTTTCCGTTGCAGTTCACTGTGTCTCCTGAAAACTTGTCCTTGAGAGTTGTGGGACCCTCAGGGACATATTTTCTTGAAGCACAGGTGTTGTCAAGTCCTGCAACTAGGAGGCTGTTCCTCTCCTGGAAGGAGATATGGTTTTCCTTTTAGCTCTGCCCTTATGGAAAGAGGGGTTAACTCTTTCCAACTCCACTGTCTGCTGACCAGAACAGCACCTCATGGTAAGTCCAAGTTTTTGATACCACCATTTCAACAAGTATTCCATTTCTTATAAGAAGACTTCAGATCCTTTGTTCCTTTTTCTAAATCTTACCAGTTTTTGCAGCCCGGCTGTTCATTATCACCAGTCATTTTCTTCTGCCTTCTCTAGAAATAGGAAATGCTTTGTACTATCATTTACAAAGCTGATCCTGAAGTTGTTTTCTGTTCATGGGTTTTCCTGAATCTATATCTATGGATACTATTCTAGCCAAGAAGTTGAGTTGCCATCATTTTTCTGGCAGGACTCCTGTGATTTCATATCTGCATGAGATAGTACAACTTTTCTCAGCATGGAGATGCAGTATAGGGAAATGGGGAGATCACTTGTGGGATTTCTGCCTTTCATGCATCTATTAAAAGTGGCAGCTCTTTCTTGCTGTTATAAAATTAAACGCTGTTGATTAGAAAGCCTTTACAGCAGGGAAAGGGAAGGGAACCGTACTTGTACTTAATGTGCAAATGTCCATGAAGACCTAAATCGTTCATAAGCACTACTTGCTACAAATAAGAGTATCTTGCATGTCTTCTTTTGAAGGTCAGAGAGATAAACATGTACAAAGAAGTTACTCTAACTCCCTACAAAGAAGAGGTGGATCCCAGAAATCTGGTTGCATGCTGGAAAGAATGCCTGGAGAAGTCTGATTACTACAACAGGCGAAAAGCAACAGAAGAATTCAACAAACAAAACTACTGGAAGAAGAAAGGGATTGCAGTCATTCCCATGTTGTTTTCAGTTGGATTTAATGCCACATATTACCACCAGGTAAGCTTTTGAGACTCTAGAAACCTACCCTTCTAAAAAGTAAAGAAAAGCAATCATTGGCCCCCGTAATTGGAAGCCCTGTGGATGTTAAGTTAGTCACTTATTAGTTTCAATAGGATGTGCAGCCTGAGGCAACCGTGCTACCTAAGAAGTAGCTGTACTGACTTCCATGGACTTACTTCTGAGCAAACATAAATACACGCTGCCTTCTGCCTATTTAGCCTGATGTGAATGAAAAGCAGCAAAATGCCTTATCTCCACAAGAGATTGTTTGGCATGAGCTAATCCAGTGCTTAAAGATATTTGTTTAATTTGTCGCTTTCCTGAACTTCTCAAAGCACTCCACATCTATTAAGTAAATAAGTTGTAAGTAATCTTTACAACAATCCTGCAAGGTAGGTCAGTATTATCCTAATATTACAGAAGGACAATTGAAATGGTTGCTTCCCCAAAGGACTTCAAGGCTCCCAGCTCTTAATCACTATGCTGTAGCACAGGGCTGCCCAACTCTAATCCTCCTGCAAATATTGGCCTACAGCTTCCATCATCCCTGGCTATTGGCCACTGTGGCTAGGGACCATGGGAATTGTAGTCCAAAGCTAGCTAGGGGGCCAAAGTTGAGCAGCCCTGCTATAGGAGCTCTTTATCCCTCCACTACCCCAACCAGGCAATATTTGTTAACTGTGCACATGCACATCAAGAGTCTTAGTTATTGCATGCATTTTTAGACACTGAAGTTGCAATCCTGCACCCATTTACATAAGAATAGGCTCCACTGAATACAGTGAGACCTGCAGGTCTCATGCAAGTAAACATGCATAGGATTGTGCTGTAGTAATAATAAAGATATAACTTCGTGCCTGATGAAATAGTATCCTCTACAGTTCTTGAAGAGTCACAGAGTCAAGAACTACTACATAATTTGATCCTAGTTTGATATCCTAGCTTGTTAACTAACTGGTATGTACACGCCACAGTTTCTTTTATGCAGACAAAATAAGAAACCACAGGTTATTACCCTCCCCTTGTGTGCAAAGAAGAGGGAGGGTGTGGGAAGCCTTTCTCATGATCAGTAAGAAAGAACTTGGGGCATGTGGGGAGGAAGGCTGTAAGAACTTACCGTCCTCCCCCACAGACAATTGCCCCTTCTGTCATGGGCAAGTGTATCACACATAGAGACCAGCTTTCCCCAGCAAGGTGAAGAGCCTGGGGCCGGGATGCATCACCACTGCAAGCAGCTGGAGCAGGTAGACAATCAAAATAACGAGGCTAAGAGAGCGTTCACTCCCTTAACCCCTTTTAAGAGGCTGGCCTCTTTAGAAGGTTTGCTGCTGCATCACTGCCAGGTGTTGCGTGGCTCCCGGTGGTTCTTACACTAATTCAAGACCAGGCTTGGCTTTCCTAGCCCAGTTTTGGCTGATCATAAGAACAGCCTCAAAGAGGCGGGTATCACGATCTGTGAGACCCGCTTTTGTTAAAACTGCAGAGATGAGCAGGCAGGGAGCCCTGGGTGGCCAGATTGGCCGCCCACACGATGGCTGGCTTCGTAACGGAGCCGGCGGGGGGAGCGGGGGCCACGCGGCCTCCGCAAGCCCCAGTATGCCCTGCGCGAGTGCGCAGGGCATACTGGGGAGACCCCCAAGCCGGGAGGTGGCTTTTCGTGGCGCGGCTTTTCGTGGCGCAAAGCCACGCCATGGCTACTCATGAGTCTAAAAAGCAGGTTTGCTGGCGCGCTCGCTCCGCAAACCTGCTTTTTAGCAGGGGTCCTCGAGCAGGTTACCCGCTCAAGAACCACCGGGCTCGGCTGCGAGCCCGGTGGTTCTTACGATCAACAAAAATCGGGCTAGATTCTCCTAGCCCGATTTTTGTTGGTCGTGAGAATCGCCCCAAACACTCATTGTGGTTTGCTTATGATCTTCCAAACTATGGTTTAGGGTAGGGCTTGACAAATCCCAGGCACCAGGGAGCCATGGTGCCTAGAAATTTACCTGTGGCACCTGGACTAGCATATTCAGAGGTAGAGTTATTTAATGAAATCTGTATTTGTCCCAGCATCCCTGTTTCTGTTCTAAGTATGTTATTTGTAAAGAGGATAAAGAGAAGCCCATTTACCCTCCCCCTTCACAATGCCCATTACTAAATCCATTAATTTTGTCAACTGTCCATTGTCTGGCTCCTAAACCTTTTGGATGACTCCTAGATCCATGACTCCTAGATCCAAAGAAAGTTTGTCAAGGCCTGATTTAGAAGATCATCTGAGTGAGGTGCTAGGGCTACCCTGCAATTATCCTCAGATAATAATACTGCCAAATAATACATTTGGAGTTATTGTAAAGATTACAAATATGATGTAAGTGAAATCCTTTCAGTATTCTAAATTGTGGACCTTTTTAAGAAAGACAATTTAAAAACATAGCTGACGTTTTGTGTAGGTACTACAGAAAAGGAAATTAAATGTTTTCACTTCTTAATTTCTCCCCTTTTAATATGAACT
Source organism: Hemicordylus capensis (assembly GCF_027244095.1). NCBI lineage: Eukaryota > Metazoa > Chordata > Lepidosauria > Squamata > Cordylidae > Hemicordylus > Hemicordylus capensis. Next base: position 219,495,224 of record NC_069657.1, read on the forward strand.
GATAACAGGTGCAATCCCCAGATGATGTTATATGGAAATTGACAATTGACTTGATTTGAATAGGGACTGTAGTGTACTCAGTATTTATAGAACGTGCTGTGGATTTCTCTGTGCAGTTTGTTCTGTATTCCATCTGGTTGGCCAGGGATCTAAATGCTGGGCAGAACTGGAACGTTCAAACCATTTCTGCAAAAGAGGGAGTTTCGTTTCATTTCCTTGCTTGCTATACACAGTTTTCCTGAGAGAGTTAAATCTGATACACATGCATAGGGAAGATGATTCTCTTCTGATTTGTAAAGCAGAGTGGATGTATGTGGTAAACCTTTCATTCTAAGGCAGCTGGCCTTGCTGCCTTAGATGATGATGATGATGATGATGATGATGATGTGCACTAATAATAATAATAATAATAATAATAATAATAATAATAATAATAAAATAAATAATGTGCACAGATGAACCAGTATAAGAGGGTGAGGGGAAAATCAGCCAATGAAATATAGTCCAAGACAACCTGTCTGCAGCAGAAGACCATGAGGATGGAGTCTGACGTAGTGTGTGGCATGACTGCTCTCCTGCCATGACTCACTTTCCTGGATACAGGTCCCATCCTTCAGTAGTTGTTAATAATAATAATAATAATTTCTATTTGTTAGCTGCCCCATAACAATTGTTCTCTGGGCAGTTGTGTTGGTCACATTCATGCCATGGGTTTATGTTACTTAATGTAAAGGGAGTTATGTTCAGAGCCAGTTCATCCCAATTTAAACAAATGATTCCATAGATCTTTTTACTTTGGACTAGCACCTTGAGGGCAACACCACAGTCAGGTGGTGATGGCCAGGGTATTGGCATGGAAGGCTGCCTCTTCTTCTTTTTCTTCTGTCACACATCCAGAAATCACGGCTGCTATTCGAATGACCAATGAAAACATGGTTTGGATTTTCACCCCAACATGTAGAAAATATCTTAAAGGGTTGAAACCATTAAAAATGGGTAGCAATAAGCTGATTCACTAAACCATGCTTAATCCCGAGCTGCTGAACTAAAGAAGCTCATTAATAAGGAATAGGGAGCACCCCCAGACCCTGTTGTTAGGCTAGAAGGGGGCCCAGTACTGACAATCCTAGTAGACAGCTCCATTCCAGAATCCTGAGCAGGTTTGGTCTCTGAGCCCTTCAACCTGAAATCCTTTTCAACCAGAGACTGAATTTGGAGCTGTGTTCCTACAACATGCATGCTCTATGACTAATATATGACCCTTCCCCTATTACCAACATGCCAGTTGCTTTGGCCACGTTGAGTGAGATGTGCCTCTGCTCCTGTTCTGTTTTTCACGTCAAACTGTTAAGCGCCTGTAATACGTTCGTAGGCTTTTTATGAATGAAAAAATAATTGATCAGCAGCCTTCTGTTTATTTATAGGCTGCAGCTCTGGTTCATATCTATCTGGATGGATCAGTGCTGGTTTCCCATGGTGGAACTGAATTAGGACAAGGCATTTATACCAAGATGTTACAGGTAAGACAACAATTTAACACCTGCACACAAAATGAAACTACAGCATGAAAGCTGTGTGCCACTGCATCCCCGTGTGTTCAGGTTTGAACTATTCTATACAAAAGTAAGTTCCAGTGCTCTGTATTTTCTGAGCAAGATCATGCATTCTCTAGCAAGTTTACTCTTCTGTATGTGTCTAATTTTAATTTGTATCTAATTGTATCATTTGTATCTCAAATGTTTTCTTTCTCACTTTCATATAACTCCTGAGAAATGGTAATATATTTGTTTTCTAAAAATACAGGTTGCCAGCCATGAATTAAAAATACCTTTGTCTTACATACACCCTTATGAAAGAACCACAGTCACAATCCCTAATGCAATTGTCACTGCAGGATCAGTTGGCACGGAAGTCAATGGGAAAGCCGTCCAGGTAAGAATGCTTATTTGTGGTTATGTTATATGAAAAGATCTTCAAGTATTTGCATACACTATGCAAATAGAATCAGACCATTTGAGATATATCATAACTGCTAACAGAGCAAAGAGGCACCTTTTCAAAATTGGTGATTCTCTTTATTGAGCAGGGGGAGCAACTGGCCCTGTCCAACCCCAGCACAGCATCAACAGTGGCTCTCGCTGGTGTCTGCCTTATGTTTTCTTTTTCAGATTGTGAGCCCTTTGGGGACAGGGAATCATTCTATTTTATTTATTTATTTATTTATATCTATGTAAACCGCGTTGGGAACTGTTGAAAAGCAGTATATAAATATTTGTCGTATCCGTAATCTTAAAAGCACACTTTTTCCTCTTAGTGATGATGTCCCACTAGCAGATTTGTGGCATGGTGGCAAACCCCACTACCAGGACTGACACATTTTTCTAGCAGGGTTGCTGTGCTGCTTCATGACAAACAGAAATTTGGCTACTGATGCTTTCCCCCACCTAAGTACCACTAATATCAGCTGGAGTTTCTTCTTGCCAGGCTTCTACTGTCTGCTGTTTATCTATGTCATTTTTAAGTTAAACAAAAAAGCAGCTCAAGAGCAATCTCATTTGGGCCACAAATGTGTATTAAGCAGCCATGTTTGTTCTCTTCCTCCAAAACATATCCAGACTTCCTTTAACTTGATTATATATAACCAGCAAGCAGCATTGATGGCTGCTGCTAAAGTGATCTTCTTGTCACACATGATACTTCAGGTGTTTTTGGCACCACTGTAGCTTCATTGGGCAGGGGGCAGAGACTTCACCTGTTAATTACCTGTCTGCCATGCTGATGTTAAAGGCACAGGAGCAATGTGTTGTGGTCCAGGCCTGATTTGTATACTAAATGTGCTCATTAGCTAGCATACAAAATTAGGCCTGTCTCATAAGTGTCACCAAGTGACCAAGTTCTTTTATATAGTGACCATGTAGGATCTGGGCGCAAGGAAGAAAGGAGATCAAACCAATCCTAAATGATTCAATGGGCTTTATTGAGTATAAAGGAATAACAACATCAATCTAGCTGAGCAGAAAGCAGAACATTCTATCAATATTACTAACAGTATTTCAACCCTAGCCAGCAACAATATTCACCCAGTGTTCCTAACTAACATATGTGTGTGTATTAAATCTTCCTAGAGCCTAATACAATTCAGATATAGATGGAAAAATGGGGGGGGAAGGTAAGGAAGGCTGAGGGCTGGCATGGTTTGGGGAGATCAGGGATTAGTAGAGGGACGAGGGGAAAGGAGAAGGGGGAAGGATGGAGGGATCCAAGGCTTGTGGAGGCAGCATATTACCCGGATCAGAGGCTTGAGAGCGGTGGAGCTTTCAGCTGAAGGAGACAGGAGCTTTTAGATCAAGCATGCAGTTTGCTCAGAGCACAGATGAGAGTCAGAGCACCATGGCTGGGGAAGTCTTGACTTCTCACTTTGCAGCAGAAGTCACAAACAGACAGTCCCTTCTCCCATGGAAAGAGTTCCTGCCTCTAGCCCCGCGGCTTGGGCAGCAAACCCTTGGATTGCTCATGAGCAGATCTTGCTTGTAGGCACAAGATTGCTTGTAGGCACAAGACTGCCAGTCCAGTAAGCTTCGTTCTTTATAGCTGTATTTTCCTTTGATCTCTCATAGAGTTTATCTGAAATCTCCTCATCTTTTCCTAGGTCCCCAAAAAGGTGACAACTTGCTGTTCCCTCCTGGATATCATCTTTTAATTATTCAGCCAGTTCAGAGAGATCTTAATCTCATCTTCTGTTAGCTGCTATCATGAAGAGGGGTCATTGCCCAAAGCAAATCTGCATCTCTGAGTTGCAAATGGGCCCCTTCTCTTGTCCCAGATTTGCTAGCCTGGTCCCAAAAGGTGTTAAAAGTCAGGAGTTAGTGAGAGAATTAGTTCTATTTGTGTGAGACAGCAATTACATTATTTCTTGTGTACCTCTATCTAGTGTGTAATTATAACAAGAGAATATTTAAAGTAACATAAAAAGGGGTACATGTGTGAGATGAGTTAATCAATACATTTGACTGAGGCAGAAGCATCCTGTCAGTGAGGTAAGGGGATTACTGGACAGCAGGTTAATTTCAGCAGTGTGAGACTGGTAATTAAGCCTGACCCATTGTGTCTCTTGTGAGTTCCACAAACACTGATAAACAGTGCTAGATTACCCCTGCCTTTACAAATCATTTACCAAGCATTACCCAGGCAGATCTGGGTGTCAATTCACCCTGAGTCTAGGCATTAATTCCTGTCTTAATAAAATGGAACCAGACACAGGCCTGAATTACACATACTTCTGGGTTGGTACCTCTGAGTCTAAGGTTGGGGTACATGTGCCCCAACAAATGCCAGTGGAATTTTTAAAGCACCCTAAATTTTACATTTGCAAAATTAATAAACAGATAATTACAAAATCAAAAGTTAGTGTTATTGTTGTTAATGACTTTTTCCTGTTTACAACATGTTTCCACAGAATGCTTGCCAAATTCTCCGGAAGCGCCTAGAGCCAATAATTAAAAAGAACCCACAAGGCAAATGGGAGGACTGGGTAAGCAGCACCATTTGTGTTTTTTACACCTGGATTATAATCCTGCTTCTATCGCATGGAACATAAGAACAGCCCTGCTGGATCAGGCCCAAGAATGCCCATCTAGTCCAGCATCCTGTTTCACACAGTGGCCAACCAGATGCCACTGGAAGCCTACAGGCAAGAGTTGAGGGCATGCTGTGACTCCTCTGCAACTGGTATTTAGAGGCATGTTCAGGAGGACAATCCCCATTCCAATTGCTTCTAGTCTTGGCAGACGAGCAGGATCACCACAATAGGCAGAGCTAGCATCACAGCCAAACATGCACAACAGAAAGTCCCTCCTCTGTCTTTCCTGTTGCTGTTTATCTTTCAATGCATAAAGACATACATCATTTTAGCAGTGTGAGTCTGCTCTGGAAGTGTACTCACCACATTTTGGTCACATGTGCCGTCTTCTCTACAGGATTGAGCTCCATGGAAACCTATTTTTCTGCTTTTTTCAGAAGAAATCAAATTTCTGCAGCACACATTGGCCTGCCTTCATGTTAGTCATGAAGTGCACTCGCCCCTTTTCAGAGCAGTTTTTAAAAATTAAAGCTCTGAACAGACACATGCTTTAAGGCATGTGTTGCAAATATATTCACCACTTTTTGTCACCAAAAAACCTAGTATAAAAATCTTATTGGGGAACATCTAGATTAGATGAGCGGAGGAGAGTTTGTCTTGTGGTAACAAGCATGCCATGTCCCCTTAGCTAAGCAGGGTCTGCCCTGGTTGCATATGAATGGGAGACTAGATTTGTGAGCATTGCAAGATATTCCCCTACAGGGGATGGAGCTGCTCTGGGAAGAGCATCTATGTTCCAAGTTCCCTCCCTGGCATCTCCAAGATAGGACAACAAGATTTTTTATTGAAGCAACAAACTACCAAAGCATACAGTACGTTACCAAAACACAATTATATACAAAGTGGTTGTTTGTACATCATATATATACAAAGATTTGCACACAAGGATTTGGTAACCCACAGGGTTATAAAGTATATGCAGGCAGTACGGTAACTCGGGCTGGGGGGATTTCAAGAGAGATTCCTGCCTGCAACCTTGGAAAAGCTGCTTCCAGTCTGTGTAGACAATACTGAGCTAGATGGACCAATGATCTGATTCGGTATATGGCAGCTTCCTCTGTTCATTTTAGTTTTAGTGTATTCTGGTTATGCAAGGAGGAGAGATAGTTTTCACCAATTGGGGTGGGGTGGGGTGTTGATGTATATGCACAGTGAGCAGCATCCAGACTCATTTTCTGTTTATGAAAGTACATACTGTTTGCTCAAGGAGGGGAGGGTGATTTTCACTTATCTCCCTTTCCTCTGCCGTACCCCACACCTCCCAAAAATCTGTTCTCATAACCCTCAGGTACATATATCCCCTTGAAAATATGTACCTGATGGTTGGGAGAGCAGATTTTTGGGAAGTGTAGGGTGCAGCAGAGGAAAGGGAGATGAGTGAAAATCACCCTCCCCTCCTTGTGCAAACAGTATGTACTTTCATAAACAGAAAACTAGTCTGGATGCTGCCCATTGTGCACATACATCAACAAGACCAAGGGCATAAGAACATAATAACAGCCCTGCTGGATCAGGCCCAAGGCCCATCTAGTCCAGCACCCTATTTCACACAGTGGCCTCACCCGCCAGATGCCTCTGGGGAGCCCACAGGCAAGAGGTATGTGCATGCCCTCTCTCCTGCTGTTGCTCCCCTGCAACTGGTATTCAGAGGCAAATTGAGAGGGCAAGAATTTGAGACTCATACTAATGAAATACACATGAAAATATTCATGAAATACAGGTGAAACTCGGAAAATTAGAATATCGTGCAAAAGTCCATTAATTTCAGTAATGCAAATTAAAAGGTGAAACTGATATATGAGACAGACGCATTACATGCAAAGCGAGAGAAGTCAAGCCTTAATTTGTTATAATTGTGATGATCATGGCGTACAGCTCATAAAAACCCCAAATCCACAATCTCAGAAAATTAGAATATTACATGGAACCAAGAAGACAAGGATTGAAGAATAGAACAATATCGGACCTCTGAAAAGTATACAGTGTACTGAGCTTGATTGGCCAGCAAACTCGCCTGACCTGACTCCATAGAGAATCTATGGGGCATTGCCAAGAGAAGGATGAGAGACATGAGACCAAACAATGCAGAATTGCTGAAGGCCGCTAATGAAGCATCCTGGTCTTCCATAATACCTCATCAGTGCCACAGGCTGATAGCATCCATGCCACGCCGCATTGAGGCAGTAATTGCTGCAAAAGGGGCCCAAACCAAGTACTGAATACATATGCATGCTTATACTTTTCAGAGGTCCGATATTGTTCTATTCTTCAATCCTTGTCTTCTTGGTTCCATGTAATATTCTAATTTTCTGAGATTGTGGATTTGGGGTTTTCATGAGCTGTACGCCATGATCATCACAATTATAACAAATTAAGGCTTGACTTATCTCGCTTTGCATGTAATGCGTCTGTCTCATATATCAGTTTCACCTTTTAATTTGCATTACTGAAATTAATGGACTTTTGCACGATATTCTAATTTTCCGAGTTTCACCTGTACTTATGGAAATATGGGGGCAAGCAAGTCCAGCTGATGTCCTCTCGCTTGCTTTTAGTAAGGAGTTACTAAAATATTACCAGTTTTGCACAAGGAGGGGAGTTTTATAGCTTTAAGTAACTTGAAGAGTTTCTGTTGGGACAAACTATGAAGCTTTGAGACTTGGCTTGTGGCCATTTAAATCTTCCTGTTATCTTCCTGATCTCTTGGAGAAGTGGGAATGCCTGCTTTGAAGTGGCTCCTAGTTCTCTGAAATGTTGTTGCTGTTGATTCAGTCATTTGCAGGATGGGAGGGAGGGAGACAGAAGGGAGTAGGTGAACTGCCAGAGGTAGACTAAGAAGTGAAGTGGGGGAGGCTGGAGAAAATTTACTTCCCTAAAGGCTAAAAAAGAGTGGCATAGCACAATAATGTCAATTTTAAAATATAATTATAATAAGGGGCTGAGATATCATAATATCATCAATGAACTGGTTCGGGGGGGGAATTAAAGGACTATATAAAATGAAAACTGAAAGAAAAGTGAGCTCAGGAGTGAACTCTCCCATATACAGTATCGCTACCTATGCCAGGTTGCGCTCTGGCCTGTCCACACATTTCACACACACACATTTCCCCCTCCTCTGATCAGTTTAGAAAAGTAATTAGAAAATATACAAGTTTTTCATGAATTTTCAAGCTAATGTGCAAAAAGGTTACACAGTGTGCTAAACATCATCTGGACTGCCCATTACATTGCCAGTAAGAATCAATGGTGATGTTAGAATCTGGACAGATCCTATGAGTGCCCAGGACAACTTAGCCCTAGAAGGCAGAAAAACACTACAGCTTCCATCAATTCTTCCAGCAGCAGGCTCTGGAAGAAAAAGAGGAATTTTATAAATCGGCATTCAGTCAGAATTTCCTTCATTCCTAGATGTGAAAGTAAACCAAACATAAATTTAAATGCAACCAACTAAGATAACATTCAGTCTAGATGTACCTCAGTCTCAAGTTTTGTACTGGTTTCAGATTCAATATGGAATCCACAAGGAAGGAGGTCAGATAACAGGAATGATCAGAAAGCTAGACCACAGTCTACCAAGTAGCCCATTTCTTGTGACCACCTTGCATCTACCGCTGCTGAGCTTCTTGCAAAGATTTCTGGACTAGGTGGACTTTAGTCTGATCTTTCAAGGATAACTTGGTAGATAACTTGTTTTTAAATTATTTTAATGTTTTGATTTTGTTTGAATCTGTGTTGTTTTGTTGTAAACTACCCAAAGATGTGAGTTTTGAGTAGTATATACGTATGATAAATACATAATTAATAAACATTAAACTATTTATATTTATGCCTTAATTATTGAGAGCCTGTGTTTCCTCTTTCCTTGTGAACGGAAAACAGATTGGTGGTACAAATAAAAACATAAATAAAAAGGAAACCATGCAAAACTAAAGTCAGCCCATCCTTGAAATAATGTGTCCAGTGAAACCTCAGCAGTCATGATTCTAGACACACACAGACTTCAGCTTGTTTGTGTTGATCCCATGCTCATTGCTGTGACTGACTATGAAACCAATGTGGACTGCTTCCATAATGGTCATAACTGGCTTCTGATAGTCAGCACTGGGGAAAGATGTATGTGCCTCCTCCTAGGATGCTTCCATTACTTCTGACTTTGCATTATAGGTTTGAATCAAGGGCACTGGAAACTACTGTGAAGTCAATGTCTCTGGAAGACAAATTATAAACCTTGGCTGTGTGGTACAGAGGAAGAAAGTTGTGCCTAATGCCCTCCAAATTTATATTTATGTGCAAATGTCTGTGTGCCCCGTGCCAGAAATGCCCTTTAATTGTGTACCTCCTACAGGTTAAAAAAGCTCATGAGGAAAGCATCAGTCTCTCAGCTACTGGATTCTTCAAGTAAGGAATCCATTATCATTTTCTAAATGGTTGTCTTTGGGTATCACAGCTGATGGGTTGACATTATGATATGAAATCAGTCCCAGGCCCTGGACTCTCCCTGAACTTTAATGCCAAGTATATGTGAGCACAAGGGACTATGCTGTTTTCCTTGGAACCCATTATGTGTACTGTCAGGGGGGAAATGTTAGTGGGGGTTTTCCTTGGATGTCCAGTTCAGTATTATTAAATGGGAGCCTGTGAAACTCAAAGCTGTAATAGATCAGCTGGGTCAGTTCTTGTAGGGAGAGGAGTTGGTACTAGAGGCCCCAGAACTCCAGAACTGGGGTGTGGTAGATTTCCATTGCCATAATTAAAGGGCCAGGTGTAAAAACAGAGACTGCCATTCTACAGGAGAAATTCAGCATGGGATGCCAAACCAAAGCGAAAACATTCAGCAAGTCTCATCAGCAGTACTATGTGTTTGGGCCAGAGGCTGCGGCAGATCAGATGTTACTCCAGCAAAAGCCAGGGCTCTGCTGAACCCTTAATAGAGCACACCAGGAAACCTCCTGTTGTGCCACTGGTAGCCCATGCTCCCATCAGGTTCATTTCTCGATTTTCCACCCTATGCTAGAGCAGCATGGAACATTCTGTTTGTAGTTTTTACCGTTCCTGTTGAGAATGTCATTGAACATCTAGCATCTAAAGGACTCTATTTTTCCACTCCTTAGAGGATATGTTACATATATGGACTGGAAGAAAGAAGAAGGTCATGCATTTCCATACTATGTGTTTGGTGCCGCTTGTTCTGAGGTTGAGATTGACTGCCTCACAGGTGATCACAAGGTAAAAAGTGAGCACTTAATACTTCTTTAGCAGTATATAGACTAATGGAAGGTTCAGGGCTCCTTTTCATCCTGAGTTTGGGTGTGAGCTATTCCTTCATCTTGAGAATTTTGTCACCAGACCTTTTGAGGGCTGATCATATGGCTGAGTTTTTAAAAGGACTAGTTTGGAATATAAGCAAAGAATGCATGCACTTAAGATGCCTACGTAGATGTAGATGTAGCTTCTAGGAGGCTAGAACTAAGTATATCCTAGAGCATTCTGCTTGTGCTGTTAACTGGAACCAGACACTGCTGTCATGATCATGTTTCTGCCCTGGACACACCATAGTTGAACTAGATGTGGGATGTTGCTTGAAATTTGATTTGTCCAGTTCTAACTCTGGACTGCCTTGGACGCAAACCATGGAGCTTCCAAATGAGAAGAGAGTGAGTAGCTGAACATCAACATCAAAATATTAGGCTTTTAACTGTTCTCTGCAGCTTGATCCCACCAGCAGGAGAAGTGGGCTGATGGCCATATTCACGGACCTTCACAAGCAAAAGTTCAAAAGGATGAACCTTTTCCAGCTCAGATATCTTGAAATGTTCTTATGAGTGTTAAAATCAATTTGCAGAATTTGTGTTTCATGCATGATGTTTATATTATGGGTTCAGGAGTCCATTGTCTTCACCTTTCTCTTAGCTTTTTGTAAAAATATATACTGATAATAGCTTATTTGTGTGACAGAACATCCGGACGGACATTGTCATGGATGCCTGTTTCAGCATCAATCCAGCTATTGACATAGGACAGGTATGTACCAGGAGTTCTCAACTCATAATCATATAACTGCAAGTAAATGTCTCAGGACTCTTCCAGTGTTCAAAAAGTATGCATTTTATTCTTGACCTGCTCTGCTAGTGTCTGCAGTGCAATATCCTACCCTTGCCCAATGGGTGGGGAAGAAGCCTTACTCCCCCTGACTGAGGGGACAGACATCCAGGAATAAGTCTGGTATTTCACATTTGGGAGACAGTTTGCAATGATGGTGAGGATAAAAGAAATGTCTTCTATACTGGAACTTTCTTTTAATAGCCCTCTCTTAATTAGCCAATGAGTTGCATGCATTATGTATAATATTTATTACACACTGAAGCAATTTGTGCCAGATGTATGGCTGATTAACATAAAGTGAAACAGTCCTAGCTATTTCAAGGGATTTGCTGCTTCCTCCAAGTCCTGTTGCAAAATGAAAACCTGACAGCCTCCTTAGAAATAGCTAGATTTTCCCCTCAATCCCAGTTCATTGTTAGTGTAATTATACTTAGCAGAGAGAGGGGATATATAGGCAAAAAGACATTTCAGTGCAAATGAAGAGATTATTATAGGGGGAAATGCTGGTAAGACGGCACCATCAACTGGAAGTGTAACAGTGAAAGTGTGCAGAACTACAGTTGTCTTGCAATAGGCTCATCTGCTCAATGGGTCACTGTACACAAAACCCCACCTCGCAAAAAAGAAGAGTAGCACTAAGGTGGTCTGTGCCTGTGGAGATTACACTACTATTCCATTTCCCAAGCAGTCATTTTTTCTGTGGTCTGAGAACATGTGGATGGAATGCAAGGAAAATACAGGATAGCAATGTTGTGTTCACATCATCATATAGATGCTTCACAAAAAACCACATGAACAAACACTGGGCACTCTGGAGTAAATGTCTCATCTAGAAATCCGCCTGCAAATCCTTTTTAGCCTACTTTCCCTTTTTAGTTTATTTTATGAGATCACCCGGCATTCCGTGCGTGTATTTGTGTGTGTGTTCCTATCAACTTCATAGGAACATAGGAAACTGCCATATACTGAGTCAGACCATTGGTCTATCTAGCTTAGTATTGCCTTCACAGACTGGCAGCAGCTTCTCCAAGGTTGCAGGCAGGAATCTCTCTCAGCCCTATCTTGGAGACGCTGCCAGGGAGGGAACTTGAAACCTTCTGCTCTTCCCAGAGCGGCTTCATCCTCGGAGGGGAATATCATGTGCTCACACATCAAGTCTCCCATTCATATGCATCCAGGGCAGACCCTGCTTAGCTATGGGGACAAGTCATGCCTGCTACCACAAGACCAGCTCTCCTCTTCGCAATGCCTGAACCAATATGAACCAAATCGGGTACAGTTGTAGGGTCACATAGAGACACCTCAACGGCATAGTTCATGATGATGTCATCCACCCCAGTTCAAGACTGCAGACACATAGACGTTTGAGGCACAAGTGGGCTAACTTGTGAACCATCCAACTGAACCAAATTTGCTACAGCTGTAGGGACACATAGAGACACCTCAGTGGTGTTTTTTGTGATGAAGTATAGTTTATAATGATGTAATCCACCCTGATTCAAGATGGTGGACACGTGAACATTTGAGGTGCAAGTGGGAACCGATTTGGATCAAATTTGATACAGTTGTAGGGAAACCTCAAATGCATAGTTCATGATGATGTCATCCACCCCAATTCAAGATGGCAGATGCATGGATGTTTGATGTGCAAGTGAGCTAACCTGTGAACTACCTAATCAATTTGGACCAAATTTAGTCCCGTTGTAGTGATAGTGAAAGGAAAGATTAGTTCTTACTAGAACAACTTGTCAATAATAATAGTGTAACCTATTTGCATACTGTATAATGAGAATGTGGGATAGACTTGCTATGCGGGGATAACTGTACTGTTGGGTTTTTTGTTTTGTTTTTCATTTTAAAGCAACCTGGATAGATGTGTGCTTCCGTGAATCCTGTTAGAACATTCAGTGAACAAACACGAAACAAGTGGTTTAGATTTAGAAAATTCAGGGCAGTGTTGCAGATGAGAGAGAAGGCAAATCTTGCTGGTATTTACCATTTCATTAACTTTGAGAATATCTAGATAAGTGCTTCTGTGATGGAGTTGGACAATGGAGTAACACACAGCTTCCAAAGGATAAAAAAGTTAAAAGCTGCTGGTGTTGGTGAGAAAATATATTTCACAAAATGATACAGCTATAGAGAAGGAGTTGCATTGTTGTAGTGTACACAAGAAAATGAGAAACCAAGTATGCATTTACTGCATGAAAAATTGAATTTTGTGGAAAGATCCTAAAGTTTGACAAGTCCCAGAATTGGTAGGATAGCTAAGGAGGAGTTGCTAACCCCAGGACATAAGCCAATGTGGTGTAGTGGTTGGAGTGTTGGACTAGAATTGAGGAGACCCTAGTTCAAAACTCTAGTCAGCCATGAAACTCACTGGGTGACTCTGGGCCAGTCACTTACTTTTTGACAAGTTCCAGGCCAGGTTAGGACAACTAAGGAGGAGTTGCTAACCTAGGCACCTACTGCACAAGGTTGTTATGAGGATAAACATATCTATATACAGTACCCATCTCTGGGCTACTTGGAAGAAGAGCAGGATACAGTTGTAGTAAAGAAGTAATGTGGGGTTGACTTGTCATACCAATATTCTTGGTGTGGTGCCATAATGCCTGCCCTGCCTTAAATATCAGTGGATTCTCATAGGTCACAAGGAGAACCTATTGATAAAGGATATCAATGTACAGGAAGAACATTTTAGCCCTATATTTCATTACCAACTGAGAATTAACACTTTGCAGTTAATGGGAAAGGATTAGTTTAAGGTGTGATTACAAAAGCTTAATTTCTTAATATAACACTTTAGATATTAAAAACATAAATGATGTTTTTATGCTCTCAGATTGAAGGTGGCTTTATTCAGGGACTTGGACTCTATACCATGGAAGAAATAAAATTCTCTCCAGAGGGAAAGCAGTACACACTTGGTCCAGATACGTATAAAATTCCTGCTGTCTGCGATGTCCCAGAACAGTTTAGAATCTACTTGTTGCCAAACTCAAGAAATCCAATTGCAATCTACTCTTCAAAGGTAAACAAATGAGATATGCAAATAACACATTAGAGTGTTGCATACTGATTAGTTGCTACTACTCTGCAGAAAGTGCAGGTGGGCCACTGTGATAAACAGGATGCTGGACTGGATGGGCCTTGGGCCTAATCCAGCAAGGCTGTTCTTATAAGATAGTTACTATTAAAAAGAAATCTTCTGCAGGTATTAGGAATATCTATAGAAACAAAGGACGCTTGTACAAGTTACTACTTCCCTCTTATGTTTGCACACTGCAGTAACACTTAAAGATCTCAAGTTATTTTTGTCATCTAAAGATCTCAAGTTATTTTGTCTGTCTGGACATGTGATCTGCAATCTCCTGAACTTTGATGTTGCATAATCACGATTAAAATGGGGATTGAATGGAACACTTCTTTAAAAATTTCTAAACAGAGGTTCACTTGGGGTCTGATCACATGTTTGACCCATTTGTGGAATGAAAGCTTACATGCCCATCTAGCACACAACCCCAACTAGCACAAGGTGACTAAAGAGTGCCTTGTATATAAATTCACCCTCAGGACCAACTAGATGTCACACAGTAACTGCCAGACACTGCCACTATGTGTTTACTTCTCCCCTTCTCTTTTGTAAGGTCTAATACCACTTAACTTGTATAATGACATCACAACTTACCTTGTTTCCTCACCCTTATTCCACAAAATTGGCTGCTACTGGTGTGGGGGTGGAGATATGTGTTATGTCATGATGTCACAAGCTGTACTTAGTAGACTAGAAAGGAGTAGGGGGTATCTGATAATATATGCTATTAATGCTGCTAGTTGGGTGTTGGGGGCTATATTGATAGTGAATATTAGTACCCTGATATTCCTGAACACTGAAGGGGTGGTGGTAAGTATATAGCTTCCAAATATTTTTATAAAAGGTTTATAAAATGACACAGGTGTGCTGAGAGAGGAGGTTGGGATTGTGTAACTTTGCTACACTTGTAGTGGAGTGTGATCCAGGGTGGAGCTATATAACAGAGTTTAATTAATTCGAGTAATTAAATTAATTAATTAATTTAAGTGTTGTTTTTTAAATCTCGGATGCTGTGGATTGGGAGGTATATTACATCTTCTAAAAAATAAATAAAAACATGGCATGTGTTTTACATGAGGGGGCACATGTCTTACATGTAAAACATGGCACATCTGTTGCATGAGGGGGGAAGCACATCTGTTATACCAAAAAAAAAAAGGATTTGTGAAAAAGTCATTGTAGGTGAAGATTCTATTTGGGACCAAGAAAGAAAATTCACTTTGGTCTAATATGCAGATTACAATATTTGGCTCTGGTGAAACTTTAGCTTTGAAGACTATTTTAATTATTTTTAATGGTGGCGTTACAACTGGATCTACACCAGTCTTTATAGCGAGAACAATTTATCAGCATTCACAGATTATGCTGCTGAGGGAGACAGTACCACATACAGTAATATTCCCTTCAGCCTTGAGCAGCGTGCTGTGAATACCATTAAGGGTAAAATAATAACTCAGAAATAATTCTTAGAAATTAACGAGAACAATATTCTGTAGCCTATATTGTGGTGTGGGAAGAAAACAGTTCCCTCTACCTGTATTAATTCTACAGTACAGGAAAAAGAAAGTTGCTCCTTCCAGATGGAGGAAAATGCAAATGTGATTCATTCAGGAGCTATAACACCACCAAAAAAACTCCTAGTTTTTGAACATCTTGGTGTCAGGCTGAGTGGGCCAAATCCTCCGCTGGACTAAATCCAAACGGTTGCACAACTTTAAGTACTGCTGGGCCAAAAACCTAACAGCTGTGGATGTTTCCTCTTCTTTCTAATACAGCTTTATTTCCCCTCATTTTCCACCAGGGTATGGGGGAAGCTGGGGTATTCCTGGCATCCTCTGTGTTTTTTGCTATAAGAGATGCAGTGGCCGCTGCCCGGAAGGAAAGAGGATTAAACCATGCTTTCATACTGGACAGTCCCCTGAATGTAGAGAGGATCCGCCTGGCCTGTGCTGATCACTTTACAGAGATGGTAAGCACATTCTAAAAATATTTTCCCCCTTTGCTCTGCCCTGCAAAAGGCAAATAATCGAAGGGCCCGGCGTCACTCAGCAAGTCAATGATAAGGAACAAACAGCAGGCGGTGTTTGTTCATGATACGTCTAGGATGTTTTGGGTGGCTGTGTGACTTTGCAGCAGAGCTGGTGTAGCGCAGTGGCTCAGAGTAGGAGGGAGGAGGGGAGTGTAGTGGCTCAGTTAGGAAATCTTCAGTTGAAATTTTACCTCAGCCATGAACTCACAGTGCTATGTCACGATCTCTCAGCCTGTTTTAGGGATTGCTGAGACAATGAGGCGATTCTCACGACCAGCCGAAACCGGGTTAAGGGAGCCCAGCAGGGCCGGATTAACATAGTAGCAAATGTAGCATTTGCTATGGGGCCCGCATGGGCCTCGCACGCCTAGCTTGAACGTCTGGCCCTTCTTTCTGCTCTCTATTTGGTGCTCTCTGCTGACTCTCCTCATTGCCTGCTGCTGCCCATTCTCATCTCCGCATCGCTTGAGGCTTTTAAGCAAGGTCTTCCTGGCACCATGGTGTTGATTGGGTTATCTATTATGTTAAGCAGCCCAGGAGGGAGTAGTAAGAACAACAATAGGAACAGATAGCTTGCAAAGGGGTCTCAAAGATAACTTAATCGCCAGGGAGTTGGTCCTTATTTGTTTAAACTGTAAAGTTTTAAAAAACATACACACAGAGAGAGCAAAAGAAATAAAAGTAGTTTAGATTAAAAAACAACCAACTATTAATGCCGGGCGGAAGAAAGGAAGCTAAGGAAGATGCTAGTTGAATGTTGCCAGCGTTTTCCGACTGACTGGGAGAGGGTAAAGATAAACAATGAGAATGTGTACCTTTAAGAGGAAAAAGAAAGCTGGAAGTAACTCAGATGCGCAGCAAGGGGAGTCTCAAAGTTTAGTGGATCAATTGAGGGGAGCTTATATCACGGTCTTGTTGGGTAAGGTCACTTATATCTTCCTTTAGTATCTAGTGCTGTTGGGAGGGAATTTGTGATCATTGCTTTTCAAAGAACTGCCAAATTTAAGGTGAGCTCCTTTCCTCTCCTCTAGAACTGAAATAACTACTGCTGCGTTGCCAACTTCATTAGCTTTACATTGGGATGCCCATTGAAATTGTCCAAAGATAAATGGAGGCTGCAAACCTAAACACACTTACTAGAAAGTAAGGCTCATTGAGTTCAGTGGGACTTCTGAGTAAACATGCTTAGGGTTGCACTGAATGATTTGTGCATTTCCTCCTTTTAATATTAAGCATGTTAGTGTAATTTAGACTGAAAGAGGCTGTGCCTCCTGCCAAAAGATTGTCTTTTGGATACTTCTGTTTTCATGGAAGTTGCTAATGCACCTCATCATAATCACATTCATTTGCAATGCATCAACTATTTTAAATATACATCTGCTTTCCTGTCAGGCTTGCACAAGAGGTTAAACATATATTCTTAATATTGTCAAATGGCCCTTTTAATGTGATGGCTGCTGGGATCCAATATGTTCTGCACACATTGGAATCAAACATCCACTGTTGTGTGCCAAAATTGCTAATGGGTCCAGATTTCTCAAAGTACAGAATTCCTGAGAACCTTTTAATTTAAACATTCAGAGTTTTGTTCCCCACCCCCTTTCTCTTTGTGAAAATAACTCCAAAGGAGAACCCATGGTCAGGAGTCACAAAAGTGTGTGTGGGGTGTGTGTGTGGATGTTTTGCAACGTTTGTTGACTGGCTGGCTTAGCTGAGTGGAGGCATGGGGTGGTTGGTGGGGGGGCACTAGGCAAATGAAAAAATTGAATTACTTTACTATGCAAGTAAATAATTTATGTTTTAATATTTATGTGCTTTTTTAAAAAATTTGGGGCCCCTTCATAACATATGCTACAGGCCCCACACTAGCTTAATCCGGCCCTGGAGCCCAGCGCAGTTTCGGCTGGTCGTGTGCTGCAACGGGAGTTGCATGGCTCCCGGTGGCAAGCCCGCTTAAATGCCCCCCCCCTTAAACTAGGTTAGGGGAGAGCGTGCTCTGCTAACCTCATTTTTCTGATCATGTGTCACCATGGTATGGGTCCACACTGCAGCAACTCACAAGTAGCCTCCCGACTGGGAGGGCAACAACAAGCCTCCCAGTGTCAGGAGGCTCCTCACAAGGCACCGCGCACTTGGAGCCCCCCGATCCCCCCCCCGCCCCAATCAGTCCCATGACAGAGCCCGTGATCACCTGAGCGGCCGATCCGGCTGCCCAAGGAGGGCTCCTTGCTCATCTGCAGGGAGGGCAGGTCAGGTCCGCTCTCCCCGCAAACCCCCTTTAGGCTCTTCATACGGATCATGTGTAGCGCCTCAATGTGTTTTGAAAGTGGCTTTATAAACTTCATCATTAATTAGTATTTCCTTCTAAAAGATCTGAATTTCAGGCTGGGGCAGAATGAAAATCCCCTCCAGCTCTCTCTAGTCTTCCCTGTAGTCCAAGGTGTTGCTGTTCAGGTCAGTCAGATCTAGCATCTCAGAATTTGGGGACCACATCACTATCACTTCCCCTGTCACTAGGGCAGTAAGGTTTCATAGGGAAGGCAAAGAGAATGTGGTAGAAGAGGAGGAGGATGAACAGCAGAGTTCAGTAAACTGACAATAAAGAAAAATCAAGCCATTTATCTTAAGAGCATTTCTTGTGGTCATTTTTATACCTCATAAAACCAAACATATATTTTATCTTGAAGGATCACATATTGTTTGAGACACCCTGATGTAGCGATGTAGTATACAGTATACATATGTATTGCCATATCACACAGCTTTTGATATACACTGGCATTTTCTTTAAATAGAAGTGTTACTATTTGAGAAGCTAATGACTTTGGATTTCCATTAACAGTGAATGTTCTTGAACTTAATATTACAAAATCTCCTTTTAATATAATTTCTCTCTCTCTCTCTCTCTCTTGTTTTTAGATTCCAAAGGACAAGCCTGGGACCTTTAAGCCATGGGCTATTAATGTAGATTAATATTCTATTAGGAGCCAGCGTAGTGTAGTGGTTAGAGTGCTGGACTAGGGCCGGGGGAGACCCAAGTTCAAATCCCCATTCAGCCATAATACTAGCTGGGTGACTCTGGGCCAGTCACTTCTCTCTCAGCCTAACCTACTTCACAGGGTTGTTGTGAGGAGAAACTTAAGTATGTAGTACACCGCTCTGGGCTCCTTGAAGGAAGAGCGGGATATAAATGCAAAATAATAATAATAATAATAATAATATTTTCCTCCATACATACGTGATTGCTTTAGTAGATCACTGGTCTATGCTTCTAAACCTAATCAAATAAACGATTAACAAATCACACCTAGAACATCATTGAACAAAGGTGTTCATTTCAGCTCTACTGGACTGATGTAAACTATATATATTTTAAAATGATTTGCTAGGATACATTGTTATATCATTATAAACCCTGAGTAACCCATGAATTTCACCTGGGTGTAGGAATGTGCAAAGGGTAAGATAATACCAAACCACAATGGCCGTGGAAGGATCATTAAGCCAACTGCAACCTTCATTTTCACTTTGTGTTGGGCTTCCCAAAAGGTTTAGAGTGGCATGTGAGAAATTCCCACTTCTTTTAATCTTCTCGGCAATCCAGAACAAGTGAGAGATCCCACCTCCTTTTCTTCAGAATTCTTGGAAGAAAGGGTTCTCCTGTTGGGTTGGGCTTGGGACCAAGTTATCATGGCAGGTGGGAAGGAAAGAAAGGACTAAATCAATGCACAGGCAGAGGAGAACATATTTAAGCACTCAGTCCACAAACTCTATCCTCTCTGCTCCTTGCTAGGTAAGCAGGCTCTTTGTTGGATATTGTCCATGGACAAACCCCGCCACACACACACTGCACAAAAATATACTAGAGTCAGCCTTGCCAGGAAAATCTCAACTAATTTTCCATGTTTAAGATTATTTGTTTGAGTGCACTTGTTTGAGTGCATTTACAAATGTTTGGTACACAGCCCCTAGCTAGATAGTAAGGGTGCAGCCACTAGGCAAGAATGAGTACGGAAATCTCATAAACAGAAAAATGACCAAGTGGTACGTGCTTTATAGATTCTGGTACATAAGCTTTATAACTTTATAAAGTTCTCATCAATCCCTGTTGGAATGGAATAAAGACATGTGCTGCATACAATACAAGTGAACATAGGAACATAGGAAACTGCCATATACTGAGTCAGACCATTGGTCTATCTAGCTCAGTATCGTCTTCACAGACTGGCAGCGGCTTCTCCAAGGTTGCAGGCAGGAATCTCTCTCAGCCCTATCTTGGAGAAGCCAGGGAGGGAATTTGAAACCTTCTGCTCTTCCCAGAGCGGCTTCATCCCCTGAGGGGAATATCTTGCAGTGCTCACACATCAAGTCTCCCATTCATATGCAACCAGGGCAGACACTGCTTAGCTATGGGGACAAGTCATGCTTGCTACCACAAGACCAGCTCTCCTCTCCTATTGGTAGCCAAAGCAATTGCTTTAAAACAGGCATAAAATGGTCTCTCCATAACACCCCAGAGACCAATCTTGCTGCTGCATTTTGAACCAATGGAAGTTTGCAAACAACATACAAAGGCAACCCCAGGTAGAACACATTGCAGTATTCAAGCCTAGAGATTACCAGGCTCTTACCTCTTGCCTCCCCCGTCCCACTACAGTGTGCCTTTCCTCCACTCCAGGGGAGTGTGCTCTGTACAGGTGCTGCCCACCACAGCTCCTCTGTCTCCACCCTTCTTTTTTCGGAAGTGGGGGAGAGGAGGGGGTGGCCAGAAAGTCTCTGCTCCACTCTCCTCAACTATATCTTCTGGAAGGGCATGGGGAGGTGAGATGGGAACTCTTATCTACATTAAAAACATGTATATCCTTCCAGGTGTGAATTCTTTCATCTTGTGTAAGATGGTAGCTAGGATTGAAGCTCTTTCCACATTATAGGCATTTGTATCGGTTTTCTCCTTGATGACTTCCTTGGTGTTTTGCAAGGACTGATCTCTGACTTAAGCTTTTTCCACATTCCAGGCATTTACATGGTTTCTCTCCTGTGTGAATTCCTTGGTGATTCTTAAGATTTGAGCTACGAATGAAGTTCTTTAATTCCTGCGTGAATTTCTTGGTGTTTCTTAAGCACTGGCCAGGGATGTAGCTATAACTGAGCAGATGAGTTCAAAGAACCCAGGGGCCCCCAGCTCTACTCCTCCCTATTTTATTCATCATCTCCAAGGGGCCACCAGGAGAGGGGTGAACACATGCCCCCTCTCCCCTAGCTATGCCCCTGGCGGCTGGCTTTGAGGAAATGGTGGTGGCAATTTACCTTTCAAGCAACTTGTAGCATGTTGTATGTGGGATGTCTTTTGCTGGAGATCAAAAATGGCCATTAACAGAACATGGTCAACTTGGAGAGGCAGAACTTCCACTGTAGCATTTTTAATTATTATTTGACAACCATGACTGTTTAAGATGAATGTGTGATTATTTGAGGTGATTTATAATATGAGCACTGTTAGCAAAGCAAAATGAATTCACATGCAACATTTGTTTTTTTCATGTAATTATTCTGCTGTCAGCATATAGACATAGATGTACTTGTGTGGTATTGCAGTGGAAATCTGTATGAGATGGTGAAATACAATAAAGATTAAGTCAACAGTTATTATTAGAGACTTGCAATTCATTACATATCATTTTCTGCCCCTAATGAAATGTGAATATCATATTATGGGGTGTTTAGCACCACCCCATTGTGCAATATACAATGGATATGTCACAGAGTTGTCACCCTAAAATCCAGAGAGAATTTCACTTTCTCTTCCTTGTTCTCCACAATCCCAGTGAATGAGCAGCCTGTGTTTGCTCAAGTGAAAGCTGGGGCCTGACCTTTCTTGGGGGGCGGGGGAGGCAACCAAAGTTAAACTTTACCTAAGGTGCTAAAAACCCTCAGATCAGCCCCATTTTCCACACTGAAAAACCAAAGCACCAGTGCTAATGCTGCTGCCCACTAGAAATATAAGCAAGCCAAATATAAGCTGCACTTTTCTCCAGCTGCTGCTAGGGCCCTGCTAGAGAAACATCCTCACAGCTCCAGACCCAAAAGGCTCCTGGGAGATCAGGAGACTACGGCTCTCAGTCTAGTTTGCTGCCGACTGGACAGAATAGCTGCCTATCAAGCTAATCTGACTTCTGATTGGCCCAAAGTCTTGAGTGTCAATGCCTCTAATAGGAAAACACAGCAAAGGAAAGATGCACGTTTGGATTGGCACTGGGGGAGACTAGATATGCATTTGGGGCACTGCCAAATGATGCAAGCCACTCCAGTTAGAGTATTCTAGGGAAATGCTTGGACAAGAAGCCTTTAAAGGTATTTTTAGGGAGTGTTTAAAGGCAAGAAGCTGGAGAGAGCTCCCTCTGTTGGTAAGTGGTGGAAGCGCAAGAGAAAAAGGAAGCAGCATGCAAGTGAGAGGGAGCAAAGTACAGATGGTATGTTTGGGGGGCAGAAATGGGGTGCTGGCAAGAGATGAGGGCACTGAGGGGCCTCCCCTGTTTCTCTTGATTTTTATCAGAGATGGAGACATGATCTTTGGTGATACGCAGTTTCAGAGCAATGCACTATGATGCATTTTGGGATTATGACTGAATGAATGGAAATCTGTATGATGTTATATTATTATACATTTATAAAGTTATAGATTACTTTTTCCCCCTTGGATTCTTCTCGGGGTCTCCTAATGGGTTGTGTGATGTCAACTAGCAGAAAACCCCATCAGGAGGAGAACATGAATTAACAATGAGGAATGAATGAACAATTAACAGCTGAACTGACAATGAGGATGAAGAATCCTCATGGTCAGGAAGTTACACAGTGTCACTTTCTTTGGCTTCCATTACGCAGCCTTCCATTCCTAGCCATTTGACGCGGTTGCAGCTGGACTGAGGCCACCGGCTCATGTGATTTGCAGCTTCCTGTTATGAGGATGCTCCGGTCAGGGCTCCTTGGGACACGCAGACAGCCCCGGCACTGCAAAGGACAAGGGGCTGTGCAAGCACACTGTTGCCATTATTCCTACCTGCCCACAGTGGGAATACCTGCAGGAACACTGCGTGGGACAATTGGTTGTATGGAATGGTGCTGGGACTGCTTGTGTGTCCCCAACAGTCCTGACAGAGAGAGCGTCCTGCTGTGATGGAACACGGCTGAGCGTGAGAGCCAGAGGCCCCAGTCCAGCTCCAATCACAAAGAAGAGCTGGCAGCCTCAGGCAGACATTGCTATTCACACCCAAAGCTCCAGCTAGCTGGCTCAAGAGGGCTCAGATGCACACTTCAACTCTCTCTTTAAAAAATAATCTTTTTCTTTCTTTTAAATAACTAATACCACACAAATTCATAACATAATCAAGTTAATTTCAATCAATCAATCAATCTTTATTATGGTCACAGACCAACATAAAGTATAAGGGGGTTTACATGTTAAAAGTGGGAGTGGATAAAAAGTGATTACATATAAAATGGTACATATTAATACTAGAAGGGCTAAAAATACTAAATATACTTAAAATACTAAAAATAGTAGATAATACACCAAAAGCATGAGGGCCTAAACGCCTGAGAAATGGTAAAAGTCATAAAAATGCACGAAGGGCATAAAAAGGGGGGCATAAAAATGGATATAAAAAAGTTAAAATACTTGAGAAGACCGAAATGTATAAAATCCTGAGTAATAAAACTGGAAAGCAGCCGGAAGAGGTTATGAGGAACAATAAAAGGGGAAGTGCGTGAGCAATAGCAGGGCCTGCCCAGAGTCACCGAGGGTCAGATTAAGGCTGATAGGACTCACTAGCTATCATCTGCCAATGAATGCTGATCGCAGCTGCACAGTACCCAGCAACACTATGTGTGATGGCAGGCTTAGAGTCAGAGAGTAGCAAGGAGCTGTAGAATTGGCTCAGACCTGGATACTTGCTTAGCAATGGAAGGATGAGGGAGGCGCGAATGTCTCTATAGAACAGGAGAACATGCTCAGTAGTTTCGATCTTCCCTAGGCCATAGGGGCATAGTCGCTCTGCAAATGGGGTCCTTCTATAATGGCCTTCTAGCACTGCTGAAGGGAGGCCATGGCAGTGAGCCAAAATGTACATCCTTCTGTGCTTTGGAACCTCCAGCTGGGTGAGGTATGCTGCTGGAGAAGCAGAATGTCTAAGCCCGTCACTGATAGGAAATTTTGGGACATTGTTGAGATCGGTTTGGTGCTCGATGTCTATAATGTACTGCTTGATGGTTGCTTTTGCCTGATTGTGGCCCATGCTGAGCAAGGTCAAGGGGGATAGGCCCAGAGTAGCTATTTTTGTCTCAATTGTCCGAATCCAGCTAGATTGGTAATCATCGTGTAGGGTTAGGGGGGCAAGACCATTTGGACAAAAGGATAGTCTGAGCCAATAATAGAGAATGGCCACCCATACCCTAGCCTCCAGCTTGATCAGGCCTGTCTCCAGGCGCAGAGTAGCATCGGAGACACATCTCGGTACTTGGAGCGCTGCCTGCAGGAATTTAGATTGCACAAGTTCCAGAGTTGCGATGTTGGGTAAGGGGCCCAATTGAGCACCCTAGAGGAGCTGAGCTAGCAACCTGGCTGTGAACAGTTCAAGAGCTGCGGGTACATAATGGCCTCCTCTTGTCCGCAGGAATTTGAGAATGGTAGAGGAGCTTCTCTGGGCTTTTAAAGCCACGTGTTCTCAATGAACTTCCCTAGAGCCACCAGAATGAAAAACTATTCCCAAGTATGTGAAGTGTGCAACTTGCTCAATATTATGTCCCTCAATCCACCAAGAGTGGATCTTGGGCCTCCTGGTGAAGGCCATAGTTTTAGTTTTGTGATAGTTGATTTCCAGGCAGTCCTCCCTACAGTGCAGCCAGGTGTGTAGCAAAGTTGGAGTGGGCCCAGAGACAAGATTTTAAAATGGGCCCCTCGCTGATATACACAAACACACTTCACAGTATATAGTGCACTCACACTCACATCCTTATTATGAATACAGTGAATATCTAGTTCACATTGAATCTAGTTTTTTTACTCTCTGCTACTGCTGATCTCCAAGAGACTCAACATAATTCATAGGGGGTGCAACATGGGCAGGTGGGGAGTCATGTGATATGTCTCGGGGGGGTCCTTGAGGCAGTGGGGCCCCAAGACGACTGTCTCCCCTTGCCTAACGGTAGTTATGCCCCTGAGTGCAGCATCAGGGCCCTCAGTGCTCTTTTAAGGCCAGTGGGGGTCCTTTAGAGGAAGGCTGCATCATCCACATATAACAGGAAGGCAATGTGTCTCCCAGCGAGCTTTGAAGGGTGGAAATCTGGGTTGCTGAGCTGGTCCACCATAGAGTTAATGTAGAAATTGAAGAGGAGTGGGGCCAAAATGCAGCCTCGTTTGAGGCCCTTCTGAGTTGTAACTGCTCTTGTGAGGTGGCTTTGGGGGCTACATCTCACCTTGAGTGATATGTCTACTTGCAGGGTGCAAAGAAGGTATAGCATAATTTGACACATGAGATGGAATCAAATGCTGCCTTGAGATCAATGAAGGCGGCATAATGAGAGGTCACCCTGCAGGAGGAGTATTTCCCGATGAGGTGCTGTAGAACTAGGCACTGATCGATGGTGGAGCGCCCTTCCTTGAAACCCGCTTGTTCCTCAGCAAGATGATTTTCCTGTTCCAGCCAATCCCTATGTTTCCCATATAAGTGTCTCACATAAAGTTTGCTAATGGTATTGAGCAAACTGATGGGTCTGTAATTGGCGGGGTCTCAAGTTAATTTTAAAACAAAAGAAAGAAAAATATACATAAAACCCCTCCTCCTGAATTTATATATATATGTATAATTTATTTATTACATTTATAAACCACCCCATCCAGAGGCTCTGGGCAGTGTACAACAACTTTAAAAAGACATAAAAACACCCAATTCAAAACACAGTGCTAAAAACAATATAAAATATAATATAAAAACAATTCAAAAACAATTAAAACCATTTAAAACCAATTAAAATACTTTTAAAAACAACAACACTTTACAAGCCTTGGAATGTCAGGCCAAACAAATAAGTTTTTAGGGCTCTCTTAAAGGCCGACAGCGAACCTAAACTGCAGATATCTGCCGGGAGTACATTCCATAGACAA
The DNA here is from genome assembly GCF_027244095.1 of Hemicordylus capensis. Classification (NCBI taxonomy): domain Eukaryota; kingdom Metazoa; phylum Chordata; class Lepidosauria; order Squamata; family Cordylidae; genus Hemicordylus; species Hemicordylus capensis. The sequence continues at coordinate 219,521,253 of NC_069657.1, forward strand.
GGAGCTGCTACAGAAAAGGCACAGTTTCGAGTTGCCACAAGAAGTACCGGTGGTAACTGGAGACGGACTTCTCAAGATGACTTCAGTGAGCAATGGGGATCATACAGAAGAAGGCGCTTTCTAAGGTAACCTGGACCCAAGCCGTTCAGAGCTTTAAAGGTAATAACCAGCACTTTGTATTTCACCCGGAAACGTATCGGCAGCCAGTGCAGCTGTTTTAAAACAAGGCCAGTGGCAAAGCTGTTTTAAAACAAGGCATAATATGGTCTCTCCAGGTTACTCCAGAGACCAATCTGGCTGCCGCATTTTGAACTAACTGAAGTTTCTGAACTACGTACAAAGGCAGCCCCATGTAGAGCGCATTGCAATAGTCGAGCCTGGAGGTTACCAGCTGATGCACCACTGTTTTGAAATCGTTCTCTTCAAGGAATGGACGCAGCTGTTGAATCAGCCAAAGCTGATAGAAAGCGCTCCTGGCCATAGCCTCCCTGAGATTCCATGGTGAGGCCTGGATCCAAGGGCACTCCAAAGCTGTGTACCTGTTCCTTCTGGGGGAGTGTAACCCCATCCAGCACAGGAAGATCTAACTCATCCCTTAAATTCCGATCCCCCACAATGAGCACCTCTGTCTTGCTTAGCTTCAGCTTCAATTTGTTATCCCTCATCCAGCCCATTACTGCCTGTAGGCAAACATTTAGGGAGTGAATGCCATTTCCTGATGATGATGGTGGTGATGCTGATAAGGAGAAATAGATTTGGGTGTCATCAGCATACTGATAACACCCTGCACCAAATCTCCTGATGACCTCACCCAGTGGTTTCATGTGAATATTAAAAAGCATTGGTGACAAAATGGAGCCCTGAGGGACCCCATATAATAGCTCCTGTTTTAAAGAGGAACTGTCACCAAGCTCCACCATCTGGAATCTGCCTGAGAGATAGGAGCGGAACCACTGCAAAGCAGTGCCTCCTATCCTCAATTCCCCCAGGTGATCCAGAAGGATACCATGGTTGATGATATCGAACACCACCATGAGATCCAAAAGAACCAATAGAGTTACACTCCCTCTGTCGATTCCTCAGTAAAGGTCATCCATCAAGCCAACCAAGGCAGACTCAACCCCATAGCCGGCTCTAAAGCCAGTTTGAAATGGGTCTAGATAATTGGTTTCCTCCAAAACCACCTGGAGCTCATTAGCCACCACTCTCTCAATCACCTTGCCCAACCGTAGGAGATTGGAGTACATAGGATAGCCTATAGGATAGCCTATAACTATCCATCACAGGGAAGGCTTCTTAAGAAGTGGTCTAATCATTGCCTCCTTCAAACAAGGAGGCATCCTACCTTCCCTCAGTGATGACTTAGTGATATTAACTAAGCCATCCCCAACAATCTCCCTGCTAGATAGAAGCAGCCAAGTTGGGCAAGGATCCAGAGAACAAGTGGTAGGCTGCATCGCCCCAAGCAGCTTGTCCACTTCCTCAGGCATCATAGATTGAAACTGATCCAGTCTAATACTGCAAGAGGGATTGCTGGACACCACCTTAATAGACTCTGCAAAAACAGTGTCGTCCAAGTCGGCACGAATACAGGAGATTTTGTCCGCAAAGAACTCATTAAAAGCATCACAGCAGAACAAAATCCCCGGGGATTGGTTTGAATTGGAAGGAGCCTGAATCAAACTCCTCACAACTCAGGACAACTCAGCTGAACCAAACTTGCAGAAGCAATGCACACAGACTAGATTTTTTAAAAAAAATATTTTGCTGCACACACCGTTTCTGCATAAACCTTCAAATGGACTCTATGCTGTGTCCTGTCAAATTCAAGTCGAGTTCTCCTCCACTTGCATTCCAGTTGCCCACCGACATGTCAAGAAAGATGGAGAATGATGCTGTGAAAGCAGGAGCTTCACAAGAGGCAGGAGCCTCACTGAAGCTGAGCCTGCCTGGCTGGGAGGCTGCTTGGGAAACCTAGCACAGACTTCCAGCACAGAAGAAAAGTGGGAAATAGATAGATAGATAATACTCTGCCTTTATATCGCCCTCAGAGCATTTCACTGAGATGCTGAAATCCTTAGAACAACCCTGCACTGTAAGTTGGTTTTATGACCACCTTATTGTGGATGGGGGCTGTGGATGAGAGAGTTGTGACTTAAGGCCCTTTCCTAAGGAAGGGTAAGTTCTGCACCCAGGACTTTCTGATTCACAGTCCACTCCCTTAACAACGGTACTTTGCCATTTTCATTTATGGCTGCCCTTTCACCCACATTCCTCCCACAGGGCAATTAAAACTTATCACAACACAGGAATAAAAAGGTCCCAGGTGCGATGGGAAGAGGACCACAGGCTCCTTGATCCTGCGAGACCCTGAGTCCCCCCTCCATCAGGGATTAACTCCCATGAATGTGATGAAGGGGATGCCAAAGAGGAAACCTGAAAACATGGCATGATGGGCTTCCATTCAAACCCCAAAGAGGCTTCCAATGGCCAGGTAGATTTGAAATGGACTCTGGGGATCCTGGGTCTGGTTTCCCCTTCTGAAAGTCCAGGTGAAGAAGGCTGATGGTTTGATTGACTGGCTGATGTCTACAGGGACCCTGTGAAGATGGGTGGTCTACCAGGCTGGGTGAGCTGAGTTTTTCATCACTTCAACTCAGCTCTTAATGACTGCTCTGCTGCCTTCCACCATGACATCGTCTTTCATCATCACATTCCGCTTTCAACATTCTTCTGGCCCAATCCACCACTGAGGCCTTTGGGAACCCTGCCGAACAAAGCTGCAGGAAAGGCACTGCCCAGTTCTCTGGCAAGGATATCAGCCATCCCGATGGTCATTCTTCCGCCCAGCTCATTGGCCAAGCCAAGGCCCATCCCAGTGCTGGGGCCACCAGGATCATGTCCCTTCCTGCACTGGCACTCCGCCCTTAGCCAGGCCCCCTGGTGGAATACTCAGCAGCATGTTGTTGCCAGGATGACATTTGGGCAGCCCTGACAAGTCCATCAGCCACAGCCTTAGGGTCCCAGTCAAACCCAGGTACCATCCTTCCTTACATCCTGAGCATACACAGAGGAGCAAGTCCTACCACCTGGGCCTCAGCACTCTGCATTGTCAGCGGACAAAGAATTTAATGGCGCCACTTTCATCCCGTGAAAGTGGGGCCACTTTAATCCCCACTGACCTGGAAGTCTCCCAATCAATCACTGAGGAGCAATAGCCCATCCGGGAGATGATGAGACGTGTGGAAGAAAACGTGGTCTTCATGCTATGTTTGGAAATCCAAGTAGATTGCTTTATTGATACAAAGACAGGATCAGCTGAAAATGGGTCAGAGAGTGCCCGTGCAGGTTAGGGGTGTGCACGGATAAAGGGCTTTTTATATCTTCTCTTTGGGATATTATAAGACAGTTGGACTGACCTAAAGTTTTGGAAACTATTTCTGGCATTGTCCTCTTGTTTGAGAATGGTATTTAGACATTGATAGTTTCATTTTCATTAAAATGAAATAAAATATAAGGGTTTTATTTGTGTACTAGTGTTTGTAAGCCCGTTGGATAACGGGTGCTAGTGGAGCTGTGTGCTCCGAACCCCCGCCGCCATTCCCCCTCCCGCCACCCACCGCCGCCCGCGGCTCTGGCTGGGCCCACCACCCACCGCCGCCCGCGGCTCCGGCCGGGCCCGCCACCCACCGCCGCCTGCGGCTCCGGCCGGGCCCGCCACCTACCGCCGCCCGCGGCTCCCGCCAGGCCCACTGGTGCCCGGGCCCACCGCCGCATCGAGCTTCCCCCGCCGCCTCGTCCGGCAGCCATGTTGGGCGGCCAGAAGCGGCCGCCCCGAAGAAGCCGGGTATGCGGTGGCGTGGCCAGGCCTCGGCCATGGCTCCGCCGCGCCGCGTCCTCTGGCCGAGGTGTCAGCTTCGCCGCCGCCTCGGCCAGTGTCCCCCGCCGCCGCTTACCCGGCTTCTTCGGGGCGGCCGCTTCTGGCCACCCAACATGGCCGCTGGGTGCCAGCATTCGCGGCTGCCTTGCTCTGTTCTGGGCATGCGCTTCGCGCATGCCCAGAACAGGCCAGGCACGAACGCACGCTTGGTGTCCGTCCACGGATGGACACCAAGCGTTTTATTAGAGAGGATAACATACCTGTTTACATTTGATGATTTTCATACTTGTTATCTTAGACTTTTCATGTTAACTTTTATACTTAATGGGAATATGCACAGATGAACTTTTATATCTTAACCTGAATACAATCTGAAAGATTTCCTATATATGACTATAGGATATCTGGATTCTCTTTGGATTATCTCTTGTTATCAGTGAATTTGACAATGTAAAGTTCTGTGATTGTGCCTTTCAAGACTCCGGACAAGCCCCAGGGAGCAGACACCTTGAGATCCTGGCATCAGCTGAGCTCTCCCATCTATAGTCCCTAGACCGGCTGCCCGCACCCACTGTAGAATGGAAGGAGATAGGCTATACCCTGGCACTCCTGTAGGGATGTGCACGAGCCGGTTCGGAGGCAATGTTGGAGGCCTCCGAACTGGTTCGGAGCTGGACCGGTCCGGTGGTCCGGCACTGAGGGGGGGTCTTCCTTTAAGAGTGGGGGGTAGAACTTACCCCTCCCGCCGCTCTTCTCCCTCCGGCGCTGCAGTTTAAAGTGAAGTTTTTGGGGCGGCAGCGTTCCTCCCTGCCGCCCCCGTCGTTGCCCGGAAGTCTCCGTAAGAGCAGCACGCATGGTAGGTAGACCCCCCCTCGGTGCCGGTCCGGACCCATGCACATCCCTACAATCCTGTGCTGTTTCTCACTGGGCGTGTGGACTGCTCTGGCAGAGGGGCCCTAGGGAGCCTTGGGGGATCCTGTCTCAAACTGAGGGTGACTCTGGCTCATAGGAATCCTGCTCTCTGGCTGGGGATCAGGGCCCCAACCCAGCACCTCCAATGTCTGCAACACAGACACAGCTGGTTCCTCTCTCTCTGCTGTTTTAATTATTTTATTATTAAAATGTATTGCCCACTTTTCCCTCACATAAGGCCCAAAGGGGCTGATAAAACAATTAAAAACTATCAATATCAAGATACCAGTGCCAAATGCGTCAAAAATACACAATGAACACAGACACCACTTAGAACTTCCAGAAGGGTCTGGATAATTTAGTTCGGCTTGGTGGTTAATTCATCATTTGCATCCATCAGAGTTCCCTTCAGAGTATCTCAGGAGAGTCACAGTTTGATTTAGAGGGCAGACCAAGTCAGTGAGATGGATATCTATGTGTGGACCTGTCACTCACTCTAAGGATGAGTTCATCAGTGAGAAATCGTCATGATTCCTGATCTGAGGTTCTCACCCACTAGGGGCCTTCCTTTTGCCCTGATCTCCAGGGACCCAAGCAGCAGCAGCCTGTTGTCGCTTCTGGGTGCTGTCAGAGTTGGTTGAGATCTGTGAGCTCTTTGCTTGACAAGATAAATAGGGCAAGGGACTGATTGCATTATTCAAGGATTCCCCTTCAAGCTCAGAAGAAGCCTTTCCTTCCCAAATCGCTTCTCCTTTTTCTTCAGCTTTTAATGTATTGGGAGAGGGGTGAGTGGAGGCAAGAAGTCACAGAGCTTCAGTCTTGGTTTTGCATCCAAGCCTTTGCTGGAGGTTCCAAACTTACAGCGGGTCCCTCTGAAGGCACTTCACCCAAAGAACTCACATTGGTTCCCTCCTGAGGATCACTAGGTGGGAAGAGGCCTTCTGGAAGGAGTCGCTCCATGGAGACAACAAGCTTCTTCATTCTAAGCAACTCCAGGGGCAGATGAAACCCTTCTGAAGTCTGTACTGTTTCCCTGGGCTCTCTGGCTGTGGAGAAGGTGGGAGATGGTCCTTCTGGGTCACAGAGAGAGAGAGAGAACCTTAGTCCATGTGAACCACTGTCACCTTGGTTGTGGAAACTGCTTTCATGCAGCAATTGTAAATTAAATTAATTTACTCCAGTGGATTCCAGGGAGTACCAAATACATGATTTTTTCACATGTAATACCAAAGGGATGATATATGTTTTAATAACCCCTGCTAACTTGGTAAAGAGGCACCTTTTAATGTGGTGATTCTCTTTATTTAGCAGGGGGAGAGTAACTGGCCCGATCCACCCCCAGCACAGCACCCCTCCAGTGACTGTTGCTGGTGTCTGTCTTACGTTTCTTTTTAGATTGTGAGCCCTTTGGGGACAGGGAGCCATCTTATTTATTTGTTATTTCTCTGTGTAAACCGATCTGAGCCATTTTTGGAAGGGCAGTATAGAAATCGAATTATTAATAATAATAATAAAAAAAAGTGTCCATGCCCCCTACTGTATCTTAGAAAAACTCAAACAATTAAAGTTGGAATTTTGGGACATAAAAGTTGCATCTGGAGGGAGAGATTGCAAGCTCCTCTGATAAAGCATTTCCTGCCATGCAGCCATAAATTAAAAGATTGAAAACTTTGGTGTGTAGAAGTAGTCAGAGGTACAGAAGAGACCAGCTCTCAGAGGAGAGCTGGTCTTGAGGTATCATGCATGAATTGTCCCTTTTGCTAAGCAGGGTCTGCCCTGGATTTCATTTGAATGGGAGACTGCATGTGAGCACTATAAGATATTCCCTTTACGGGATGGAGCCGCTCTGGGAAGAGCACCTGCATGCTTGCAGGCAGAAGATCCAGGTTCCCTCCCTGGCATCTCCAAGATGGGAATGAAGGTCTCCTGCCTTCAACCGTGGAGAAGCTGCTGCCAGCCTGTTCAGACAGACCGAGCTAGATGGACCAATGGTCTAACTTGGTATAAGGCAGCTTCCTATGTTCCAGTGCACAGCTCCGGATGCTCCCAGCCCTGGCTCTCTGCACCACATCCCCAGTACCGCTGCCCACAACTCAGCCTCTCCGACATACATGCAGTGGCACTAAGCAGAAGAACAGGTCTGGAATTCAAGTGGGCTTTCTGGGCTCCTCCCACTCTTTAGAGCCTAGCCCTCTTCCCTGATAGGCTGTCTGGATGGCAGTTGGCACACTGATTATGGAGCCAATTTTATCTGCAGAGGCAAAATTTGGCATTCTCCCTGTCCTCAGCACCACAATCTTTTGCTTCATGGCAAAAATATGTGTACAATTAGTGTTTGTCCTCTGCTTACAAACAGAAGTATAGAAAATAAAAGACAAACTATCACAATATCTTTTGTGATGAGACACTGCATCAGAGAATTGAAGCTAGTGATTCTGTCGACGCTCTGGTGCAGACATGGAATAGTGAACTCACTAAAGCAGTAGATACAATCGCTCCTAAGCGTCCTCTCTGACCTGCTTCAACGTCAGCCCCGTGGTATTCGGAAGAGCTATGGGAGTTGAAGCGGCAAGGTAGACGATCAGAGTGCAAGTAGAGAAAGACTTGGTGCAAATCTGACAGGTTGCAACACAGAGCACATTTGAAGATCTATGCTCTGGCAGTGTGGACAGCAAAGAAGCGGTCCTTTTCTGCCCACAAATTCACATCCAGCGGAGCTGTCTAGGGTTGTGAGGGGGCTAGTTTATGCCCCCTCCCCATTGAATCTGAACTTGGAATCATCAGTTTCTTGCTGTGATGTCTTCAATTCTTTTTTGTGGATAGAATCTCTTTTATTCAGGCAGAGCTGTATTCCACAGTTGCTGCAGAGTCTATTGTGCAGGTGTCCAGCCTCCACAATTTTATCTGCAGAGGCAAAATTTGACATTCTCCCTGTCCTCAGAACGCTGAGGCACCACAATCTTCTGCTTCATAGCAAAAATTTAAGTACAATCGTGTTCGTTCTCTGCTTACAAACAGAAGCAAAAAATAATAATTAAAAAAGGTGTCCAGCAACACCTCTTATAGGATTAGAATGGATTACTTTAAATTTGTGACTCCGGGTTATATGGATAAACTGCTTCAGACTGTGCATCCTACAACCTGTTCTCTCAACCCTTGCCCAACTTGGCTTATCTCATCTGGTAATTATCAGAGGGTCTGGTAAGTATCATAAATCCTTCTCTGAGGGAGGGGAGGATGCCTCCTTGTTATATTACAGGCTATTATTAGGCCTTGCCACCTAATGGCACAGCAGGGAAATGCTTGACGAACAAGCAGAAGGTTGCCAGTTCAAATTCCTGCTGGTACTATATTGGGCAGCAGCAATATAGGAAGATGCTGAAAGGCACCTCATACTACGTGGCAGGAGGCAATGGTAAACTCTTCCTGCTTTCTACCAAAAGAAAACCACAGGGCTCTGTGGGCGCCAGGAGTCAAAATCGACTTGACAGCACACTTTACCTTTACCTTATTATTAGACCTTACTCGAAGAAACCTGCATTGGATCCCTTGGAGTTGGCTAATTACAGGCTTGTGTCTAATCTTCCACGGTTGAGCAAGGTGATTGAGCGGGTGGTGGCCTCTTGGCTCCAAGCAGTTTGGGATGATACAGATTATTTAGACCCATTTCAAATGGGCTTTCAAGTGGAATATGGGATTGAGTCTACCTTGGTCGGCCTGATGGATGATTTCCAATTGGCTGTTGACAGAGGGAGTGTGACTCTGCTGATCCTTTTGGATCTCTTGGTGGCTTTCGATACCATTGACCATGGGATCCTTCTGGGTTGCCTGAGGAGGGTGGGATTGGGTGGCACTGTCTTACAGTGGTTTTATTCCTACCTTTCTGGTAGAGATTCCAGATGGTGTTGCTTGGAGACTGCTGTTCTGCAAAGCGAGAACTAAAGAATGGAGTTTCTCAAGGCTCCATTCTGCCTCCAATACTCTTCAACATCTACATGAAACCACTGGGAAAGATCATCAGGAGGTGTTTTGCAGAGTGTTATCAATATGACACCCAGATCTATTTCTCCATATCAGGAAATGGCCTAATTTCCCTAGATGCCTGCCTGGAGATGGAAATGGGCTGAATGAGGGATAAGAAACTGACAGTGAATCAAGGTAACTAAGACAGAGGCCATTTTTAAGGGGGTAGGGACCCGAGAGATTATATCTGCCTGTTCTGGATGGGGTTACACTCATCCTGAAAGATCAGGTACGTAACTTGGGGGTGCTCCTGGATCCAAAACTCTCTCAGGATGAGGCAGTGGCCAAGAATGCTTCAGCTTATACATCGGCTTTGTCCATTTCTGGAGGTAAATGACCTTAAAGCATTGGTGCATATGCTGGTAACCTCTAGGCTTGACTACTGTAATGTACTCTACTTGGAGCTGCCTTTGTACATTGTCCAGAAACAACAATTAGTACAGAACTAACCGATCCTGCACAGAGCATCGGTGTGCTCTTTGGGGCCGGCGATTCCCCCCTCCCCCCACCTCTTGCCCCAGTCTCTCCTACCCTCCCTCGCCAGAGCATCTGTGCACTCTTTGGGGCCGACGGTTCCCCCCTCCACCTGCCCCAGTCTCTCCTGCCCTCCCCCGCCCCTCCTCCCTGCCAGTCAACCATTCACCTCCCTCAGCCGTGACCCCTGTGGAGTCTCGCCAACCGCCTCCTGGCATGCACTCCTCCCTCCTGCCCTTGCACATGTCACCCTCCTCTGGGCCCGCCATTGGTCATTGCTGCAGCGGGGGTGAGCTTGCCACATCCCCAAGCATCCCCCTGGTCCATTTACAGGAATTAATAATATAGATAGATGTGGCAGCCAGACAATCTAAAGAGACTATATAACACAAATTCTAAAAGAACTGCACTGGCTGTCGATATGTGTCTGGGTGAAATATAAAGTGCTGTTTATTACCTATAAAGCCCTTAATGGCTTGGGTCCCAGGTATTTAAGAGAACACCTTCTTTGTCATGAACCTTGTTGCCTATTAAGATCTTCTGGAGAAGTCTGGTTACAGTTGCTGCTGCCTCGTTTGGTGTTGGCCTGGGCTTTCTCTGTGGCTGCCCTGGGGCTTTGGAATATTTTTCCCTGTTGAAATAAGAACATCTCCTTCTCTGTTTTTAAGAAGACTTTCCAGATGCACCTGTTTTCTCAGGCTTTTAACTGAAGAGGAACTTAAGAGAGGATTATTTCAGAAAGCTGTTAGAAGAGTTTGGGAGTCAGACCACGGCCCTGCGTCTGACGTCAGATGTGGGGTGAGCAGGGCCTCCACGGCGGCCGGACACAGACCACTGGCAGTCTGGCTCTGCCACTGGCGCTCACACTTCTAGTCTCCCATGCATACGCAACTAGGGCAGACCCTACTGAGCTAAAGTCATGCTTGCCACCACAAGACCAGCTCTCCTCTCCCAAATGAATCATAGAACAAATCAATCCAGAATTTTCACTTGAGGCACAAATGACCAGGCTCAAACTATCATACTTCAGACACATTATGCGGAAACCCAGCTTCCTTGAGAAGTCCATAATGCTGGGGAAAGTTGAAGGAAAGAGAAGAAGAAGATGACCAGCAGCAAGGTGGATAGACTCGATTACAACAGCAGTGACTGCCCCACTGAGAGACCTTAAAGGCCTAGTTGAAGACAGATCATCCTGGAGAGAATCTGTCTATGCGGTCGCTAAGAGTCGACAGCGACGCGACTTGATAGCACTTAATCAATCAATCGCTACCAGGTTTTCATAGCAACTTCTGAATGTTGCAAAATTTGCATCCCTATGCATTGTGTTCTAACGTGTCACATAATAGACACGAAGCTGGACGCGTCGACTAACGAGGTTGGGGGGTGGGGGGAGAAGAACTGATACTTATAGTGGTTTGTGTAAATCTCACAATCCACAAGTGACAGATTCACTCGCTACATGGCAGGGGGGAGGGGGTACGGGTTAGAGAAAGGGGGACCTGGACGAGGGGGGTAATTAAGCCACCTCTTGTGATTTTATTTTATTTTTGTGTGTGCCATCTCCCCGCTGTGTATAAGAAAGGGATGTTCTGTAAACTACACGTCGGCCAACATTATTTTCACGGTTTCCGTTTATGCCCCTGCTTTCTACTCCTCCTTCTCCACGATGCGATAGTGAGCGCAAATGGTTTCTCCCGGTAGGGCGGGCTTCGGTCGTGGTGTGTGTCTGTGTGTGTTCTCGCGTTGTTTCCGCTGCTTACGGGAGGGGAAAGGGGCGGAGCCTTAAGCTACTACGGCCTCAGACCACCTCTCTCCGTCCTCCTCGCGCCGCTAGTAAAGCTCGTGCTCCTTGGACGTTCCTTTCCTGCCTTAAAAGTCGGTGAGGCTCAGCTTGAGGGGCTGGAGGTGCGCGCGTGTGTTGCGGGGGTGGGTTGACAAGAGGGGGAAGCGCCTGATTGGGTGGCGGGGGGGGGTGGATGGAGCTCAGAACGAGGCTGGGTTGTAACGGCCGCGCTGTCAGGGCCCGTTGCTGGGCCTGCTCCCCCCTCCTCCCCCCCCAGCCTTGTGGCGCGGCCTGGCCTGACCTGGCGGGTAACAAAGCAGCGGCCTCTGTTAGGTGGTGACGCCGCTGGAGAGGGAGGGAACGCGGCGGGGGCCGGGAGGGGCGGCGCGGGACCCAAGCTTAGTCGAGGCGGCGCTAGCGGGAGACGTCCCTCTCTTCCTTCCTTCCTTCCTCCCTCCCTCGGCCGTCACTACCAGCTCCTGCAGCGGCCGCCTCCGCCTGGAGGGCTCGGTGGGTAGGCCGTCTCGGGGAGAGGAAGAAGCAGCGCAGGGGAGGCGAGTCGCTTGTGAGGGCGGAGGGGCTGCGGTGTGTGGACTCCTTCCGCCTCGGCTCCCCCTTTCCCAGCCTTGGCAGCAGCGACACGAGGCGGAGCCCCCTTGGCGGTGGGAGGGGGAGGAGGAAGAAGAAGAAGGAGGGGGGAGGAAGCGGAGGAGGAGAGCAGAGCTTGTGACGGCGCTCCACACGCATCACCGCCACCTCGCATTTTTTGTGCGGGGGTGCTCCGCTCCTAAGCGGGGCGGGGGGAGAAGCGGGCTGCCTCAGGCTTGGGTGGAACCCGAGGAGGAGGAGGAGTCTCCTGGTCGTCGTAACTGGGGGATTCCATAGCTCTTAATCCTCATGACTGATCTCGATTGCAAAAATTTTCACCTCTCTTCTCTGCCTTCTAAAACAAGAGAGAACGAGTATTTGGGGGATGAGGAGCCTAGGCCTGGTGGGAAATGGCTTTTCTCCATGCTTCTAAAGCCTCACCTCTGAAGCGGAGGTTTGACTTCCCTGGAGACCGCGGGAAGGAAGCTAAAAAGCTGAAACTGCAGATCAGATTTGAGAGTGGGGAGCATATGTATCCCCCAATGTGTGAGATTGCTTGTGATTATAATGCCCTTTGAATGTTGCTATTAACTTTGTATCCTCTTCTCTTTATAAATCTTTTTCCCCACTCTATTGAGAAACCTGAAATGGCATCTCTGCTGTTGTGGTTAATGTTTATACTAAATAATTAGCACCTTCTAGTACATGTTTACAATCACTAAACTTAAGTGACTTCACTCTTTAGCTGTAAGTATAAATTGAAGAGGACACAAAAGAAATGCATCCCTTAAACATCTCAGTTGTGTATGGGGTAATGTGAAAGTATTGATGGCTCTATAGTGTCCCAAAGACCTGAAGTCGTGACCTTGCCTTGTTTTGTTCTGGTATAGAACAGTAGTTTTAAAAAAATCATAGGCTCTGAGATTGGAAGTCCCTGATTAAGGCTTAAATAAACTCAGCCCTGAATTTGGAGGTAATAGTGCTGGCAAACTATGGTAAGAACAAACCAGAAAGGAAGAAGGGAATCTGCATACAAAGGGAACGTGCATGTTCCTGATCTCCAAACGGTGTTTTGGGAATTGGCTTGATTTAGACTTCATGGAACACAAAGTGCATTGACATTTAGGGGAAGCACTGCATAAACACATAATAATCACCACTGTTAATTTGTGGAAATCACTCTTCTAAATTGCTAATCATGAACTGAGATTTACACAGTGACACTTGCATAATAAATCTGATCTAAGGAAAGATATAAGGCAGTTCCCTCAGACAGGACAAACTGGAAAAATATTGTAAAATACTTTGTATACAGTGTGCTGTTGAAATGATCACTAGTTGCAAAAAGTTGAACTCTGATCTCTCTCTAATCCCATGAAATAAGATGGTGAGTCACACTGGCTGACATCCAGAGCAAGAGATTGTGGGTGCTTTTAATATGAGAACCCACACAGCAGTAGTTTCTGCACTTTCTGAAACATGAATGGGTTTCCAAAAGATTGCAGACACTTTGGACCTTTCCTGTGCTTTGTAAGTGCTCTCTTAGAGTAGAAGTATGTTGCTGAGGGTAAAGTAGTGTGCTTCTGCTCTAATGCAGAATTTCTTGAGTGTGAGTGAGCTCTGAGAACTATTTGCATGAGACTGCCTGCACTTTGGAAAGCATAGGGATGAATGCTGCATCTTGGTCCCTGCATTCCCTTGTTCTGGCTGTTGGCCACTGACTAAGGTTTGTTAAAATGTGTCTTCCAGGACTGGGAAAAAGGATTACTTAAAACATTGGCTGTTTCCCTGTGGTGGTAACCAAAAGCTAAGCATATCATAGGAAGACAAAAGAATTAGAACAATACATACTTGCAGTGAGTGTTATGCATTCCTAGGGAAGCAAAACGCAGTGAAAGAAGCAATAGGCCTCTTTTATTCAAATGTAATTGCCTAACTCTAGACAACTCCTAAATCAGTTCTCATCTGCATCTAGGAGAGGATCTGATCTAGGAGAGGAGAGCTGGTCTTGTGGTAGCAAGTATGACTTGTCCCCTTAGCTAAGCAGGGACCTCCCTGGTTGCATATGGATGGGAGACTAGAAGTGTGAGCACTGTAAGATATTCTCCTCAGGGGATGGAGCTGCTCTGGGAAGAGCAGAAGGTTCCAAGTTCCCTCCCTGGCATCATCTCCAAGATAGGGCTGAGAGAGATTCCTGCCTGCAACCTTGGAGAAGCCGTTGCCAGTCTGTGAAGACAATACTGAGCTAGATAGACCAATGGTCTGACTCAGTATATGGCAGCTTCCTATGTTCCTATGCAGTAGTAATCCTGTTACTGTCTTGGCTACTAAATATTGTGCAGGTTGGCTTCATCAGGTGGTTTTTATAGTTGCTATTCTCATGTAAGTATGATTACTTAAACCATCATCAGATCTGAACCTTGTATATACAGTACTCTTGTGTTATAAAGAAGTGTTGTGTTTAAGAATGTTTTTAATGTTCTAAGCACAAGTTGCTTGTTTCCACAGGGTGTCTTTTATGAATAATCAAAAGCAGCAAAAGCCAACGCTATCAGGCCAGCGTTTTAAAACTAGGAAAAGAGGTAAGCCTAACTGTGTGTCTGCTTATGTAGAGTGTGTGTGTACTAAATAAATACCGAAGAGGATTTGTGAAAGTCTGGGTGTGGTGTGCGTGTGCACTTCCTCTTATCTATCCTTTGCCAAGCATGGAGAGCTGCATTGGTGGCTTACTGAAGAGTCTTCTGAATTGGTCACATTCTCACTCTTAACAGTCATGACTTAATGTACCAATTTAATTCTTTCATTGTCTTCCTCCCATCAACTTTTTAATCAGTGACTTATCAGTTCCTCCTAAAATGTTGTGTTATCAAAATAACTGAATCAACGAACTCATTCTTGCTTGCCTTTAAATTGAGAGGTTTTGAAAATCAGAAAATACTCTGATTTATCTGCTGTTCCTTGGCTGACAGGTCAGAAAAGCAATAAAATAAAAAGACACCTTGTAGTGCTGAGAAAAGCATAATATCACAATAGCAGAATAAAACCTAGGGGGTCAGCTATGGTTTAAAAGGGCTTGGGAAAATTAAAAAAAAGGGTTTTGCCTGGTGCCAAAAAGACACTGGAGTAGTGCTAGGTGAACTTTTCTTGGGAGGATATTTGAAAGGCAAGGCACCATGACTGCAAAGGTCCTCATATTCACTATTCACCTATCCTCTCACAGCAGAGGGACCAAAAGAGCCTGTAAAGACTACCTTGGTGTGTGGGCAGGTTTCTGTGGGAGAAGGTGTTCCTTCAGATACCCAGGTATCAAACAATATAGGTCTTTAAATGTGGGCACCAATAACTGTGTCCAGAAATGGACTGGCAGCCAGTGCAGTTGTATTAAAATTGACGAGAGATGCTCCTATCATTAAGATCCAAGACATAGCTGCTAGTTATTAATTGCAGTTTGAATGTCATTCAGAGTCACCCCCTCTGAAGACCATTGTATAATGAGTTGCGATAACTTAATCTGGAGTTTGTAATAGTATGGGTAATTGTGGCCAGGCTAGCTGTTCAAGAGGGCCTTATTCTGCACCAGATATAGTTGGTGAAAAGTGCTGTATTCCATAGAAGTTGCTTGGGCCTCTATTGACAGAGTTGGATATGGTGGAACCCCCCAAATTATGAACCTGATCTGTTTAGGAGTGCACCCCATCCAAAATAGGTTGTAGCTGTCTCTGAGTATACAAATAATATACCAGCAATGCATCTTTTGTGTCAAAATTGCTTGCTTCAGTCAGTTACTGATTCCAGACACTGATTCAGCATGTCCTGTCTAATTAGGAGAAGTACACTGGGTCATAGTGGTATACAGGTGATATCTCAACTTGATCTCTCAAATTGCTGCTTTTCACATAGTGATCCTGCAAGCTTGTTTATAGTTTCTGTTAATTGCAATAAGATTAATATTTATTGAGAAATTACAAAATGTAAATTGGGATCAGGATATTTAAAGGACAGTCTCTTCCAATATGAAGCTGCCTGTCCATCTAGGTCAGCTGCAGAGTACCTTATGTACATCCCACCACTATTTGATATGTTGGTGGTGGGAGCACAGGAGAGAGCCTTCTCTGTTGCTTCTAGGCTATGGAACTCCCTGCTCTGGGACCTTAAGTCCCATTTATTTATTTGATTAGCGGGGGAGAGTAACTGGCCCTATCCACCCCCAGCACAGTACCTCCATTGACTGTTGCTGGTGTCCATCTTATTTTTCTTTTTAGATTGTGAGCCCTTTGGGGACAGGGATCCATCTTATTTATGTATTATTTCTCTGTGTAAACTACCCTGAGCCATTTTTGGAAGGGCAGTATAGAAATCAAATAAATAAATAAATTCTCTCCCTCCCCTTCCTGGTTGGTTTTTCAGTGCTAACTAAGGATGTTTCTGTTCCAGCAGAACCCTGGATTGACTGGCAGATTAATTATTGTGCTGGATGCATCTTTCCTGTTCTGTGTTTTATCTGCTGCTCCTTCTCCGCCTTGATGCTTTAAAATTAATTGGTGGTTTCCAAATGATTGACATAAACTGCCTTGGGCAGTTTTGTAAAATGAAAAGGCAGTATATAAACATATAGCTCTTCTCTCCTTTCTCCACTTTACCCAGGTGCTTTCAGTTAAGGAGACAGTGACTGGCTAGAAAATTTACTCCTAACTGACTGGTAAACTCTTAAAAAGCAGTATACCGGGCTACCCACCTCGTCTAGCTTCACTTTACGAATGGTTATAGAAGTCACTGTATTTTATCATGGGGGTGGGGGACTGAGGAGAAGGAGATCTGTCAGATAAGTGTAGCTTAAACTGGTATCAACTGAAAAAACTATTTTAATGATGATTTGGGTATAATTTCATTTCAGTACTTGAATGTCTTGATGCAGCTTCACATGACTGGTGATGCAATATATGAACAGCTGTGCCAGCATATTGCCACAAAAATTGACTGTTTTGGCATTGGTGCAAATCTCAGTTCTAATATCTAGGAGTGGCAAAGGCCTCAAGTGTCTTGGGCCTTTTTACATTACTACTTCCAATCCAGCTTCATTTTTGTCTTGGGTGATAAGGACATTGCAGCTTTTTTCCAGAGACTGAGGAGCTCATAGACTATGAGGTCACTTACACAAGTGAAAACTGTGTTCCACCCAGTTCTTGGAACTGTGTGTGCTCCCAATTTTCGATTGTGTGAGTGCAAACAACTAGATAGGTGGAGGGAGAAGTAATTGTGTGAAAGCAAGGTAGGAGGAGAAGCTGTCCAAGTTTTCCTCCTACCTTGCTTCCACACAATCACTTTTCCCTCCTCTTATCTAATTATCTGTACGCACACAACTGAAAATTGGGAGCACACACAGCTCCCAAACCTGGGTAGAACAGTTTTTGTTGCTGTGAATGACCTCAGTCTTGTGTCCCTAAACATTTTTTTAAATGAAATTTAAGAGGCTGCATGCTTAAGCTTATCTAGGGAGAAGCTTGCGTATGATCAGCTAATGTAGGCTTGATTTTTTAAAAGTACCTTTTATAGTATAGCCTGCTGTTTAGTAATGCAGGACCTCATGCTACTGAGAGAGAAACTGGTATACATTGAGTGAAAAGCATGATTCCAATGAGTAGATAGTGCCTGGTGGGTGGAAATGGCAGAGAGAATGTTTAAACTACTGTGTTGATCTGTTTGCACTTGATGACTGAACAAGGCATTCTAGAGAACACTAATGAGATTATACTAGAGTATTGGCCATAAGAACAGCCCTGATGAATCAGGCCAGTCTAGTCCAGCATCCTGTTTCACACGGTGGCCCACCAAATGCCCCTGAAAAGTCCACAGGCAAGAGGTGAGGGCATGCCCTTTCTCCCTGCAGTTACTCCCCTGCAACTGGCATTTAGAGGCGTTTTGCCTCTGAGCCTGGAGGTGGCCTATAGCCACCAGACCTGTCCTCCATGAATTTGTCTACCCCTTTTAAAGCCGTCCAAGCTAGTGGCCATCACCACATCAACTGGCAGAGAACTCCATGGATTAATTATGTGCTGTGTGGAAAGAAAAGTACTTCCTTTTGTCAATCCTAAATTTCCCAGCCTTCAGGTTAATGGGATAATCCCTGGTTCTAGTGTTGTGTGAGAGAACAATCTACCTCTGTCCACTCTCTACTTCATGCATAATTTTTTACACCTCTATCATGTCCCACCATAGTCACCTCTTTTCCAAACTAAAAAGCCCCAGATACTGAAGCCTTGCCTCATAAGGAAGGTGCTCTAGGCCCCTGATCATCTTGGTTGCCCTCTTCTGCACCTTTTCCAGTTCTACAATGTCCTTGAGATACACTGACCAGAACTGCACACAGTACTCCATATGTGGCCACACCATAGATTTGTATAAGGTATTATAATATTAGCATTTTTATTTTCAGTCCCCTTCCTAATGATCCCTAGCATGGAATTTGCCTTTTCCACAGCTGCCGTGCACTGAGTTGACACTTTCAAATAGCTGTCCAGCACAACCTCAAGATCTCTTTCCTGGTCAGTCACGGACAGCTCAGACCCCATCAGTGTATATGTGAAGTTGGTCACTAGATGATAAATCTCATTATCTTAAGTGGATTACTTAACACTATACCGAGTCCTAAATGCATTAATTGGAAGCAAATCCCGCTCATTTCAGTGGATACGTCTACATATTGTTCAGACTGGAGTAGCAAAAAACTATGACCCTATCTGGTAATTGCTATAAGTGACATGACTGAATGGAGTGGCCTATAAATAGCCAGATATTAGTTCTTGGAAATTAAGATTTGAAGTGTGACTGATATCTTGATATTCCTGCTGCTAGATGTTCGTAGAGCCACAGCAATCTACTAAGTCTCCTGGTGTCTGACAATAACAGCTTCTTGTGATCTGGTAGACATAAGTGGCGTTCTGAAACTAGGAATCTATCTATATAATTAATTCCTGTAGGGGGGATGCGTGGGGATGTGGCAAGTTCTGCAGCCGCGACCAAGGGCGGGCCCAGAGGGGGCGACACGTTCAAGGGCGGGAGGGAGGAGCACATGCCAGGAGGCGGTTGGAGGAAGATGGGCGGTGGGCAAAGCCCCGCCACCCCGAGGAGGATGGCAAAGCAGCCATCCTGAGGAGGAGGGTGAGAGGATGACGGGTAGCAAGCAAAGCCCCGCCGCCCCGAGGAGGGCAGGCAGCAGCGCCACCCTGAGGGCGAGAGGGAGGCAGGAGGAGGACGGGCGTTGGGCAAACTGACGCCACCCTGAGGAAGATGGCGAGGCGTAGGTGGGACAGCCTGGCCCTGGCCCTCCAGGGGGCGGCGGCATGTGGGGAGTGGCTGGGCCCAACTAGAGGCGCAGATGCTCTGCGCCTGGGTCCACTGGTCTATTTATTCAAGGCTGTTGTTGTGGTAGATAGCATCTTATTTGCAAGCCTGTGATGACTGAGAACTTTTGCAAGAGGTGTTGCAAGAGTGTGTATGTGTGAGAAAGAAGGACTAGAATATTATTAATTTGTAATGGTTTAGAAGTAGGAACAGTTCTTGACCTTATAGTGAGAATTACCTTACTTGTGGTAAACTGGTGTCAGAATTTCTGCTTGAAATCTAAAAGGGGAAATACCCATGTTTATATAAGATTGAGCAAGCATTAAGCTGATTTAATCATAAATGTTGTACTTGTGCTTTCCATAACATGAAAAGTGGGCAGTATAATGGCTGATAAGATGGTTGGTGTGAACTTTCTGATGCCATCTCAGAACAAGGATATATGTCACATAGAAAACTCTTTCATCTTGCTAGATGAAATGCATATATTTTACCTATGAATAATTTATTTTTAACCTTATTTTTACTGACATATTCATTGAAAACTGAATTTACAGAACCATATGTTCTGCAGACATACAGAAAGAGAGGAAAGCAAAAGTAGCACAGTAGTTAAAGGGCCTGTCCTGTCTAAAGTGCTGTGTAAATCTCTGCAAAAATTCAAATGGGTCGTGCAACATTGGATCGCTATTCCTTTGGCCATTTCCCACATAATATGCAGCACGTTAAATCCACCTGTTGACTTGTCAATGTACTGTACTTAGCACCATGTTGCATTCTATTGTGGTGGCTGTACATGTCTATAAGCAAAACTTTAGTCACTGTATTTGGTTACATCACTTGTAAAGCTGAGGATGATGGGAGTAAGAGATGCTGATGAGTTGGATTTGGAAGGAACCTGCCTCTACAAAGACCATGTGGCGCCTCAGCCCTAGAAGATGCAGCTGCCCACTGTTTTTTTGTGGGGGGTTTTTTGCGGGGGGTGTGTGTGTGTGAATGGACAAAGTGCATAATTGGCACTTTATTTCCTGAAACCTCTTAACACTCAAATGGTATTTCAAAGCTGCCCTAACCCGATCTTCTGTTTGCCTTAACAGCATCTATAACAGTTTTTGGATCCAATACCTACATTATATTCTGCTCTTGTATTCAAAAACACTTGTGTCAAGGTATCTAATAAATACACTATGATTTGTTTTGTTTATTGCAGATGAAAAAGAGAGGTTTGACCCCACTCAGTTTCAAGACTGTATTATTCAAGGTTTAAATGAAACTGGCAGCGACTTGGAAGCAGTAGCAAAATTCCTTGATGCTTCTGGAGCAAAACTTGATTATCGCCGCTATGCAGAGACACTCTTTGACATTCTGGTGGCTGGTGGAATGCTGGGTAAGCTTCTTTATCTTGGCTCTTTAGCTAACAAATGCACCTGTAAGTGTGTGCGATCTAATTGTCAGAACAGTTAAAATGTGCACAATGTAGCATGGCACACTGATAGTATATACTTAATATTTTACTTGCTATATGGTGTACAGAGGTGGTGTGCAATATAAAGAAGCACCATTGTGTCTTGTGAGCTGAACACCCTAGGGCAGTGACTTCCAACCTGTGGTCCTCCAGATATTGCTGAAATACAACTTGTATCATCCCCAGCCACAATAAATTATGGCTGGGGATGATGGGAGTTGTAGTTCAGCAACGTCTGGAGGACCACAGGTTGGAAATCGCTGCCTTAGGGTAATGGCACCTAAGGAAAACTACCGGTTGGCATTCAGCCATTCTCCCAAAAGGCTAATTGGCTGTAAAAGGTGGAACTCCTAATTTTTAGCATTGGGAAATACGTTGGTTTAGGTCACTATGCCTCCTTAGTCTAAACTGTTGGCGTTTACTTGCAGTCATACAATGTAATCCTAAACAAGCTTATTTATTTATGAGAAAGTCCTGCTGAGTTCTGTAGGGCTTACTCCCTAGCTAGTTTTCGGCCTCTTTCATTGCAATATGTTTAGAATATTTAAGGTTTATAGAATGCAATGAAGGTGGTTTTGCAGACTAAAAACTGAGTTTCAGCAGGTAAGTTGTTCGAATCTAGTAACCTAAATCTCAATTTCTTAATAGCCCCAGGTGGTACACTGGCAGATGACATGATGCACACAGATGTCTGTGTATTTGCAGCACAAGAAGACCTAGAAACGATGCAAGCATTTGCTCAGGTTAGTTCTAGAAAAGAAGCTTTTCTTTATTCTACCTCTTTGCAATATAATGGCCCTAAAGGCAAAACTAGTGTAATGGTGACTTGATAAAGAGCTGCTGTTTGCACCCTTGATTTTCTGGAGTCTAATCAATGCTTGTTTGTAGGTCTTTAACAAGCTGATCAGGCGTTACAAATACCTGGAAAAAGGCTTTGAAGATGAAGTCAAAAAGGTATCCAGCTGACCTTACAAGATCTTTGTATCCTAGCCTTGTAAATTTATTTATTTATTTATTCAATTTCTATGCCGCCCTTCCAAAAATGGCTCAGGGCAGTTTACACAGAAAAATAATAAATCAGATGGATGGATCTCTGTCCCCAAAGGGCTCACAATCTAAAAGAAACATAAGAGAAACCAGCAACAGTCACTGGAGGTACTGTGCTGGGGGTGGATAGGGCCAGTTACTCTCCCCCTGCTAAATAAAAAGAACCACCACATTAAAAGGTGCCACTTTGCCAAGTTAGCAGGGGACTAAATACATTCACAAGTTGTTAGTTGGTCAATTCTTTTACAGCCTTCCTGCCCGTGTATACCTCTGCTAGTTGCTTATGGCCTAATGGAGAGAATACAGAATTGACTTTTTTCCTTTTTAGTTGGCAGGAAGTGGGGTGGGTATCTTTCTTGGGAGATAAAGCAAGTGGCTGTTTACAAGCTTCATGTAAGATTTCTAATTGCCATTTATTTGGATTCTATACCACCTTTCATAAAATTCATCCCAATAAAATACATGTAAACTGCCTTAGTAGTGGACAGTATATAAATATGCTAAATAAAACTCCATAAAAATCACATCACAACATTAAAATTAGTTAAAACAATGAGAATAAAAGAACACCAAAAAGCAACAGCCATAAAAAAGGCAGCGGAGCAGAGAAACATGAGTAACCCCTAATGGTAAACGTTTGAACAAATAAAAAGTTCTTTAGTTCTTGATGAAACCTCTCTCTGAAAGCAATAGTCTCCCACTGCTTCCAAGAACACACTTCTTCAGATATTTGTGACTTCAACTGTTAAAGTTTCAGTGCTGACTAAACTGTTCTTTATCTTGCAGTTGCTGCTATTCTTGAAAGGTTTTTCAGAGTCTGAGCGGAACAAACTGGCCATGCTGACGGGTATTCTTTTGGCCAACGGGAATCTTAATGCGTCCATTCTCAACAGCCTATATAATGAGAATCTAGTTAAAGAAGGTAACTGCAGTAAACTAACTCAAATTTTGGGGAAAATATTCTTTGAGACAAGCCATTCTGATACCATTGCATGTTCTTCTGAAGCGTTGATTTCTACTATGGTACATTGTTGTCATAAAATATTCAGAACTTTGTACAGTCTGGTCACAATAAACCGAATAAAATACCAGTTCAGAGAGGTGTTCTCAGTGAACGAACTGAATCCAAACCTAAGATACTTTGGTTGCATTGAACTTGAACTGAACCCATAAATACACTGGTTTGATAAGCAGGACTTTGCTTACAATTGTGTGATTGATAGGGATGGGTCTGGACCGGTCCGGACCTTGTGGGGGGGGTCTCTTTAAGAGCGGCGGGAGGGTTTACTTACCCCTCCCGCCGCTTTCCCGCTTGGCGCCGTAATCAATAGTGTAATTGGGGCGGCAGGATCCCTCCCTGCTGCCCCTTCCCCGCTGCGGCTCGCTCGGCAAAGCTCCCAGTAATGCTTTGCGCGCACGTTGTGTGCACGCTTCACGTCACTGATGTGCACGCGCAAAGCATTACTGGGAGCTTTGCCGAGCAAGCCGCAGCGGGGAAGGGGCGGCAGGGAGGGATCCTGCCGCCCCAATTACACTATTGATTACGGCGCCAAGCGGGAAAGCGGCGGGAGGGGTAAGTAAACCCTCCCTCCGCTCTTAAAGAGACCCCCCACCCCAGTGCCAGACCGCAATGTGGCGGTTCCGTGCACACCTCTAGTGATTGATATCTTGTTTTTCGGTGTCTTACTCTGATGGTGTGTGTCTGCAAAACCCTCTTTTTAAAAAAAAGGAATAAGTAGTTTCTCATATTGATATTGTGAGTTGCATTACAAGCAAAAATTTGATATCCTGCATTAAATGTGTCTAACCAATTTGAGGTGTCTGAACTGGTTACTGAACCATTTCTTAGTGTCTGGAGAGAAAATGCTGAATTGATGTGAACCAAAACTGAACCCAAACCTTTAATGACTTTATTCTTTGGAATAAATTCAAGTTAAACCTAAGTCTGGTTATTTTCAAATAATGTTGGAACTGTGTAAGAAGCGAAGGAGAATGTAGTACGGGCATAATATTCAGAATGGTACTAAATGGTCGTTGAAGCCAAAGGTATACTAGAGGCGGATTCCTATGCAGTTTGGTAAGCTTTGCTTTCTGTGCAACCTCACTTCTGGCTTATGAGCATGTTCCTCTTAGTGACTTATCCAGATGTCTGTCTTATAGTCTATGTTCAGATGAGAACCAAGATCTTAGTTTCTGAAAGCTGTGCCAGACTAACCAGTTTTGCATTTTCTTGTAGTGAAACACAAATGTCTCTGTTGGTTGTCCAGTGCATTTAGTGCAGTTATTTTTGTATGTAACCTTGGCTAACACCTCAAATGTGTTCTCATGAACCCAGTCTTTAGTATCTTGTTAGAGCACTTCTCACGATCTGTGAGAAGAGCTTGCAGGTGGTCTGCGGGGAAGGAGGGTTTAACTTACCTTCCCCACAGATGATCAGCTCTTAGCCCCTGGGCGGGCAGATTGCCCGCTCAGATGAGCAGTAGCTCCCAGGGTCTGGGTGCTAGGATGCACTACTGTGCATTGCCCCACCCCCCAGAGCCCAAATAATGAACTGCGCAAGTGCATTTCTGGGATCCCCTCCCCTGAGTGTACCAGCCATGGCTGCAAGCTGCCGCAGCTGACACACAATCAGGAAAACGAGGGTAAGGGAGCACTCACTCACTTAACCTCATTTTAAATGGGACACAACGTGGCGGGTTTGCCACCGTGTAGCTGCCAGGATCGGGCCCGATCCCAGTGGTTCACATGAGGTGCAAAACCAAGCTGTGCTCCTTTAGCCCAGTTTTGCACACTTGTGTGAATAGCCTTGTTGTGTATTAAGATGTTTCATTATAAAGACTAGTATTAGCCTGGGAGAGGAGTGGAGAATTCTGTAGAAGAGCAGCAAAATATTCCCTGAGAGGAAGGCAAGAAAGGATGCGCCCAGGCCAGGGAACTCTTGCCCTCAGCTCCTGAAAAGACCAAGAGCCTGAGATGTTTTATTAATCTTCTGTAATTTGCTTCTTTTAATATTGTAAACTGCTTTGGGTGCCTTTGTCAAGGCAGAAAGGCGGTATAAAAAGTAGCAAATAAATAAATGAAATATTTTAAGTAACCATGCAACTTCTCATGCAGGTGTTTCAGCAGCCTTTGCAGTAAAACTGTTCAAATCATGGATAAATGAGAAAGATATCAATGCAGTGGCTGCTAGCCTTCGTAAAGTCAACATGGATAACAGGCTGATGGTAAGTAGAGTAGGTGGCCTACCTTTTTAATGCTGAAAATGGAATAACCTCAGCTGCCCGGTTACTTAATTGCACTCTACAAATGATCGATATCAATGTTGCAGGAACTCTTTCCAGCCAACAAGCAAAGCCTTGAACACTTCACGAAATACTTCACTGATGCAGGATTGAAGGAACTTTCTGAGTACGTCCGGAACCAGCAAAGCATAGGGGCTCGTAAAGAACTACAGAAAGAACTTCAAGAGCAGATGTCACGTGGGGATCCATTTAAGGATGTAAGTACAGTTGCCTACTCTTCTGACTTTTTTCTTTTTTAAATGCCAGGACTCTCCCCAACTAGCAGAGTTGGTAATTGGCATCCTAACATTGAAATGATGTAGTTGTTTTGCTTTAAAACAAAAAACTGAGAACTACAATGTGTCCCTGGCTAATTATCCTAAGACCTCTGTAATGTATTGCTACTTCTGTAAAACAAGGGTCACTTGTTCCTCTCGAGGCCTGAGGTAAGTTATAAACAAACTATAACCTCCATGTGGAAAAGAGATCTATGCACAACTCATTAAAATTGTGTCCTTAGATCATCTTGTACGTCAAGGAAGAGATGAAGAAAAACAACATATCTGAACAGACTGTGATAGGCATTATCTGGTCTAGCGTCATGAGCACTGTGGAATGGAACAAAAAAGAGGAGCTAGTAGCAGAACAAGCCATCAAGCACTTGAAGGTATTTCCATACTGTTTGTGTGAACTTGCTTTGTGGGTAGTATTGCAGATTTGCATGTTTGTATACTCTCCTAGATTGCTAAAGTTGAGAGGATAGACTGAGGTCTGGCTTCTTCAAAGAGATTTTTCATAAGACTCTACTTAAAAGCTTCATAATTTGAATAAAGCAAGCCTGCTTAGAGTGCAGAGCTCCTGAACCTCTGGAAAATTATGTAATGCTAGTTTGTAAAGAGAGAAAGGGAAACTGAAAATTAGAAGCAGTAATTCATAGGATTGGTTTTAAGATCTCCTACATGCTCTGTTCAGGTGCTGCCTTCCAGTATTGGACACCTAATCTTTTCTCTAATGCTTTTTTCCTATCAAGAGTAGAGGCCTATTTTGTTCATGTTAAATATTACAGCTAATATGACTTCTCATATGTCGAAATAGTGGTGATTGGTTAATAACTGCTTATTCTAGCTATCTTTATCTCTGCTATGTGACAGCTCTGGCTAGATCTTTCTGAAGAAGACAGCTCAGTCTTCCCTTCCTGATTTCTATTGCTGCCCAAGATCTTGGGTTCTCCCTACTCACAATTCCACTTGCACCCTAACTACTGTGTTTGCCTGAACAGAAGGCAGCTCTGCATTTAAGACAATGCCTTAGAAGATAGTTAAATACAGATTATAACCTGTTTTCAAAAGAAACAGGACTCAGAATTCAAAACAGTCAATTTAAAATCTAGTCTAGAAGATTGTTGCAACTACCATTGCATATTAAAATCTTCATTGCCCACATTTTATCTCTGAATTCTTTTTTTGAAGAAGATTATTTTAGAAGTTTTCTATAGAAAGCTGTTTACCAGACTTAAATGACATGCTTTCCATGTGTAATACTTTAGATTTGTACATGATGGTTGGTGAAAGTAACTGTTCTTGTAATTTCCACAGCAATACAGCCCTCTTCTTGCTGCCTTTACAACCCAAGGTCAGTCTGAACTGACACTGTTGCTCAAGATTCAGGAGTACTGTTATGACAACATCCACTTCATGAAAGCCTTCCAGAAAATAGTGGTGCTCTTCTATAAAGGTAATAAAACATTATTTCAAAAGTGTAATTCAAGATCAGGGGATGATGGAAGTTAAAATATAACTGATCATTCCTTATGCTTAGCAGCAAGGCCCCTATCTGCGAGCAGAAAACTGTGACCTATGCTCATTATTCCACTATAGACTACTGTTCCTCCCACTGAATTGAAGTGGCTTTTAATGGTTGGTCTGGTAAAATAAACGTTGACATTATGAAGAACTATTCTAATAAACTGCTTTATGCTTTTTGCTGTTCAGCTGTAAGATAGCTGATCTCATGTGTGGTGTGAAGCATTAATAAGACAGAGCATTTATTATGCTTGTGAAATCACATTAAATACAATTCATATTTCCTGTTGTACATAGATGACCACACATGTAAAAATTGCTCCATTTTTGTATATTTGTTGCAGTTGCAATATATTCCCCTCTGGAATGGAGACTTCAACCTGTTCTAGGCTTAGTTTTGAATTCTTGTATAGTGGGACAAAGGCCAAGCAGCTTGATACTATCCAAAGTACTGTATCTATCCTGTTGAGCTTTGCAAAACCTAGCTTCTGAATATTGCAATTCATGCAATAGATGTGAAAATGAAAGAGGCTGGGGGACTTTGCTTGCTAAACGGAGCTACTTATTTGGCAAATGCTTTTACTGTGCGATACTTTTGATTACAGCAGAACAAACAAAAAAACCATGGTGCATAATTCAGTATTACTTCAAGCCCTGAGTGTAAGTCGTCAAAAATTCCATAATAAACGTGGGGCATTGATTGGGCAGCTTAACTTTCTGTGTTGATGTAAAAAGCATGTCTCAGCTGAACTACCATCCATCCAACACTCAAGATACATAACTCATAAAATGCCTAAACTTGTAATGTCTCAAGGAGATTCTTTGCCTTCTCAGGGCTGTAGCTAACAGTGGTCTGGTTCATTCAATAGTTCCCCCTTCTTAATCATGTGGGCTGGTTCAAATGGGGGATGTGCCATTGTATTTTGAAGGGGGAAACTCTTAATAAAAAAGTTTTAATTAAAAAGGGCGGAGGTGTTCCAAGAGAATGCCCATCTTGACATAGGCGGAACCGGGAGTGGGGGGGGGGGGCAGGCAGGGCATGTGCCCTAGGCACCACTGAGGGGGCGCACTGGAAAATTTGCTGGCTTTAAAAACAAAAACTATCTAAAAAGGCCTATAAGTGGCTTGTTACATGGCAGAAAATTACAAAAATTTCTGGAACAAGTATATTTTATTTATTTTCATTCATAAATGCACTTATGTTCAAGTTGTTTTGTAACCTAGAAGGTCTGAGTGAGAACTGTGAAGCATGTGTTATGCTTTTATTTTATTTTATTTTTCTTGTGTGTGAACTGCTCTCCAATAACTTGCAGGGACTTCAGGTTGCATCTGGCCAACATGTGAATGCAGCACCTCCATTCCAGAGGAGATGTGTGTTAAAGGGCTTTAAAAGCCTCGTGTGAAAAACCTCCCGGAATCAAACTTTACTGAATTTGTTCAGAATTCTGAAAAAACGAACATAGGCCCACCCTGCATGGTTGAAAGTCTCCTTTGCTTATCTGCAGCAAGGGGGCCATTTTAATAATTAGCGTTGCTACACTGTGTTCTAGGCATTAAAAGTAGCACAAATATATAGTACTCAGTGTATATCACTATATACTGTGAAGTGTGTGTGTATGTATGTATGTATTCAGTGAAATGTATTTCCAGGCAGCATACTTACTTTGAAATATCAGACGTAAATCCTTGGGGGCCTGGGGTGTGTGGAGGCCCTGGACTTTGAGGGGCTGGGGGCCCATTTTAAAATCTTATCTTGGCCCATTCCAACCTTGCTATGCCCCTGGCGGTCACTACACATGGGTTTCTGCACAGAAGAAACTTCCATGTAGAAAATGTGTCTCTTGTAAATTGACCCTGAATTTTCCAGCCATGACTGGGATATCTGAGAGTTAGAGTCAATAATAAAAGAACAGCACACTGCTTGTGACAGGAAGGGGCTAATTACAATGATTTCTTAGTCTGGCAGGAGCTGGTTTTGGCCCTGGCAGAACTTGGCTGTCTGCTCCTGTTGCAAATTCCTCTGTCTAGTGTGGCAAACTAATGTATCCTCCTCCCTCTTGGTGTCAGAGTAAGCACTAGTGTGTTGAATGCACATATACCCCATCATGAGCCAACAGTCATCATAAGACAAAGGCTGGCAGGAATCATTCACTGGTTTATAGACCCCCACCACCACCTTCTTCTTCCCCTGTTTTGCTAGTGGCTATTTGGGCAGGTGATCCTCTAGGTCAAAGTCATATTTTTAAAAAAGAATGAGATGAGACAGAGAAAATGACACTTGGAATCCTTGCATAACTCCTGACTGTTCTAAGTCTTTTACAGAGATGGCTCATGTTTTCAGGTTTTGATCAACAACCATGTCTAGATGGTACAGTGTTCCTTTTAACAGAGATTTCCAGATATTGTTGACTACAAGTCCCATCATTCCTGTTTGGACAGGGGCGCAATTTCAGTGCTTGCCCTAGGCTCTATTTTCCCTAGTTACGCCTCTGCATCTTGATGTCCTCCCAACATGTGTCTTTACCATGTGTGGGGAGGCAGTTCATCTGATTTGCTGCTCTATGCACAGTCTAAATACTGGTTGGGACAGGGGAAGTATACCTGAACTGACCCAATAGATGTGGAGGGAAATGGCCTAATGAGCATAGTTTTTAGAGCACTTGTGTTCAAGTAATTGTACACTAGAAAACTCATGAAGCGATGAATAAGCTACATGTACCAACCATGATTGTTTTCTCAACAGCTGAAGTGCTAAGTGAAGAACCCATTCTGAAATGGTATAAAGATGCTCACGTTGCCAAAGGAAAAAGCATCTTTCTGGAACAAATGAAAAAATTCGTTGAATGGCTCAAGAATGCCGAGGAAGGTAAGTGAGCCTAATGCAACGCCATAATTATACAAAGTACTAGTTATTACCTCTACCAGTGCTTATACACTTTACCTTATACAAAGTGCTTTCAAGCCCTGTACGGCTTAGGTCCGCGTTATCTTAGAGAGCACGTTCTTCTGCATGATCCCCACCGCACATTAAAGTCACCTGAGGAGGACCGTCTGTTACCACTGTTCGTCTGGTGGCAACTCAGAGGCGGGCCTTCTCTGTAGCTGCTATCTGTTTGGCCTGGCCTTCCAGGGTTTTTAAACTGTTGCAAACTGTTTTAATTGTTGTAACTGTTCAGCCTTGTTATCCAGGTTTTTTAACTGTTTAAATGTTAGCTGTTTTATGCTGTTTCTATAGTTCTGACTTTAATGGTAGATTGTGATTGTTTTTGATGTAAACCGCCCTGAGTCATTTTTGGAAGGGTGGTATATAAATTGAATAAATGATGGTAATTAAGGCTAATTGTTATAGAATTGCGTAAGCATACTCATGAATAAATACTGTGTTTTTCTTTCAGAATCTGAGTCTGAAACTGAAGAAGGTGACTAAGTTGTCAAACTGTCAACAGTAAAGCAAACAGGAGCTGTAGATAAAATGTCATGTCTCGTGTCCTTCTAATTCTTACATCCTACCTCCCTGTATCAAGCATGATATAAGGGCTCTCATGGCAAATTTTATTTTTGTGTTTTCTATGGTTATTAGAGAACACTGGATTTAGGTTTTTAAAACCATGTTAGTAGCTTACAGGAGCTATCGATTCGATTCTAACATTGCATTAGTCCTTTCAGTTACATTCTACCTCCTGTATTTTCTACTGTAACATAATTTAAGGCCTTCCACAATTTAAATTCATTTTATCCCTGGGTTTTCTACAAAAGTTTACAAGTAGACATGATTTGGAAAACAAAATTTGTTATAAAAATTCTGTTTGCAAATTAAACTGTACAAGTATCCAAAGTCAAGAGGCCATAGTTGTGTGATTTTGTGTGAAAGGTCACTAGACCTGGGCAAGGCTAGTGGTTTCCCAAGTCCCCCCTTCATTGGTGAGCACTGCAGTTTGCAGCCATCTGTGATGGTCAAACCAAAATTTGCCTTCAGCTTACTTGTACTGATATTCTTGCACAGTATTTGGCCCTAGTTACAACTGACTTAACCGTCCATATTCTCCACTTTGGCAAAATAAGAATAGAGCAGCATTTCCCCCTTAGTTTTTAGTGGAAACAGTGAAAGAATTCTGAATATTTTGAAACAAAGTTTGCATTGACAAATGTTAATACTGAGCAGTGCTATAGTGGACAAAAATTTCTAAATGATTTAAGCTGAATGTTTAAAGAGAATAATTTAGTATGTAATATTGTGACCTTGCTAATGCAGACTCATGTACCCCTGCCTCTGGATTTAGGAAGTCATAAACTTGCCTGTATTTAGATGTATGGGTGTCTTGCCACACTCCCTTGACATTTCTTCCACTCAAAAGATTCGGGAAACAGCAAATCACTTGCATTACATGTAAAAAAAAAAAAGTCTGGGCCAGTTCTTTCCTACATGTGAGTATGGGCATGCAATTCCAAGGCCCCTCTGTGCTTGCCTGCCTCCCCCCCTCCCCCCCGGCAACACATACTCTTAAGAACCAGAATGTACATGGAAGTGAAGAAGAAACCTTTTGGCTGAAGAAAAGGGCAGTTACAAATGGGATGTCCAAAAGCAGTAGATCATCTATGGTCATTATGCCCTTATGTGCTTAGATACTATTTGGAGCTTTGACTGAGACTTCTATCAAGTTTTGTGGTAATTCCCAAGTGTACTTGCTAGGATGGCCCAGATCACCCATAAAGGAGTGAGAGCATATCTTCCTTCCTCTGGTTGGTTGCCTTGTTGGTCCCATATTGAAGGGCTTCCCTCTTTCCCCCCTTAACAGGTCCCTTAATTTGAATCTTGTATCAGAGGTAGACATATTATTTTCTTCATGTCTCCGGTAAAAGTGTCAACAGCCTCGCTTGATGGGATGCTCTCTGCACATATTTAGCCAGAGGACATGGATGCCCAGGCCATATCCTGACAATGTTTACTGAATTGAACAGAACTGTGTCTATTTGATGTCCTCAAAACATTCCTGTCTGTCTCAAGAGTGACAGGCCTGTGGTCAGCTTGAGGCAGACTTAGAGTGCTTTTCTGGTCCCAAGAAAGTGTTAGTAAGATAAGATGTGTAGATTTCAGCAATTAATTCATGTGTATATGATGTTCCCCTAAAATATGCAGGTAGTTATCTGTGTTGCTTCCTTAAGGCCTTCTCAATGTGATTACTCTTAACATTTGCAGTTTCAAAAGCGGATATCATGATTCACTTAGCATAGCACAATGCATAAACATATTTCAGAGCAGAGATGGGCAACTTCTCCCCCTGTCAAGCCTTGAACAGAATAAACAATTTCATTCAGTTTTCAGTGCTCAGCAAAGTTACATTCACCCTTCAATTGCTGATTGACCTCTCAAATAGGGCAGGCCCAGACACTGGCCTAAGCTTTGCCTTTTGAGCTCTTAACGCTGGGTCCAATTCAGCAAGGGTGCTCACAGCACAGACCATGGACAAGGACAACATCATTCCTTCTAGATTTGTAGTGCTTCTCTGCTGCATTATGGCGAAGGAGCTTCAGAAATTACCCTGGCCCCTTTCCCCCATCAATTCCCCAGGTTTGCCCACCAAATGAAGGATGGAGCGCTACTTGATCACCACAGAAACAGCCCCGTGTACTACCAAACCTCTCCCTTCAGGATCCTCCCATCCTGTCCCTGCAGGGTGCGCCCACTACCAGTGGCACCTGACCCTGTGGATTCCTCCTAGGAGAGCAAGGAGGGATATTTCTTGGGAGATGAGGTTGAGCCTTCCCAGTCTGCCTCCTATCAGTGTTTTTCACAATCTGACTCCTGCTTTGCTATACAAGGCACGCAAGTCCCTAAGATTGGAAGGCACTATCCAACTCAGATTTCAGCCAGAACTATGGCATTGGATGTCACCGTTCGTAGGGTGCTCTGGCTTAAGAATTGAAAAGTTGACCAAGTCCAGGAGTAACCTGGCTAACTCAGCATTCAAGGGTGGAGAGCTGTTTGGCGAGTCTTTGGAGCCTATTCTGATTGAAACAAAGGACAAGGGGGATTTTTATTTATTTATTTATTTTTGATTTTTTTTTTTAATTGCTGTTTTAAATTTTTTGTTTTTAACTAATGTTTTATCTTTGTTTTTATCTGGTTGTAAACCACCCAGAGACATGAGTTTTGGGCGGTATAAAACTATATTAAATAAATAAGAAAAAAGGCCATGCCCTCAGGTAGCCATTGTGAGGAGCGCAAGTCCTTTCAGTCCTCTTCCTTCAATACCTGAGGCCCCAAACAAGGTTTTCAGTCCCACTTTTATAGACAGGACAGGCTGGCCTGGTTTAGGCCTAAAACTTCCTTTCAGGACAATGAAACCCACAAGCCCTTCCAGGTCAACTGGCCCCACAAGACCAGTTTTAAACACAATTTCAATCAATGACAGTTCCCCAGTCCACCTTGGAAGCCCTCTGCTGGTGGGGGACAAGTTGCAGAAGTTCACACACAATTGGCAATCGATGTGCACGGATGTCGATATGCCAGTCCATTTACCAGGGCTACTCCCTAGAGTTTTCAGGCCACCCCCTGGGTCATTTTCTGCCATCCCCAAGGTTCAATAGGGAGTCCAAACATGCTCTCATGTTGGCGGCCATAAGACACCTGGTCCAGTTATGGGCTATTGAGCCTATGCTGGTGGAGGAAAGGGGGTGAGGGATCTATTTGATTTTATTCTTTGTTCCAAAGAATGGGGAATGAAGGGCTACTCTGGACCTCAAATTTGTCAACAGATTTTTGAGAAAGATGGGGTTCCGCCTAGAGACCCTCCACTCTATTCTGATGGCTATTCAACGGAGGGGCCTTCTGGCCTCGGTAGCCCTCAAGGAGGCATATCTCTATGTCCCCATTCACCAGGACAGGCGTTACCTTTGCTTCAGGTACAGCAATGTTCACTCTTTCAACTGCACCACGAGTGTTTAGCTCGGTAATAGTGGCAGTCATAGGGCACTTGAGGACCAGGGGCATCCACTTGTACCCCTTTCTGCACAATCTTTTGATCAGGTCATCTTCAGTCCAGAAGAGCCTGGAGGATGTCTGAGAGACCCTGTCAGTGCTCCGGTCCCATGGATTTATTTTCAGCACAGAGAACAGCTCCCTCAGACCAGGATTGTGCATTTAGGGGCATCTATCGACATTCTTCATGGGGTAGTTTCCCTTCCCCCAAATTGCAGATAGAAGCTGGTTGCCAAGTGTCAGGGGTTATTGGGGCAGCTGAGGGCCGACATCCTATCCTTAAGCCAACTACAGGGGAACATGATCTCTACCATAGGCATAGTTCTGTGGAGCTGATTCCACTCTTGGCTTCTCCAGTGGCTTCTTTTGCTCTGGCAGGATCAAGTCATGGAGCTCAAGAGCACTCTGTTAAGGAGCATTTGTCTGTCCCTGAATTGGTGGACATTGTTTGCCACCCTGAAGGGGGTGATGTTCCTTCCAGTTCCCTGCGTACAGGTCAAAACCAACACCAGTCTCCTGGGCTGGAGGGGCCATTCACCATCTACTAGTGCAGGGTCTCTGGTCCGAATCAGAGAGGAAAAACAGCATCAACTGGCTGGAGCTCCAGGCGTAAGGTAAGCCCTTCTGTAATTCCTGCCTGACCTCCAAAATTGTTGTGTTGGTGTGAACCAACAGTGCAACTGTGAAAGCCCACATCAACCACCAGGGCGGCACAAGGTCCTGGATCTTGATGAGGGAGGCCAAGACCAATCTACTGTCCCTGGGAGCAGACCACATAAATGGGGAGCTCAATATGGTGGTGGACTGGCTGTCGCTCCCAAATAGATCAGGCAGGGTGGTCCCTGGACAGGCAAAACGTGCGAAAGAATCATTTGCAGATACAGTCGGCCAGTGATAGACTTGTTTGCCAGCCCAGCAAATGCTAAGGTGCCCGGATTCCTCTCCAGGTATCTGTCACCAGGGGAGGAGGGGGTAGATGCCCTATGAGCACACTGGCTGGCCTGAAGTATGCCTTTTCCCTCATGGCCATCCTTTCCCGGACAGTGTGCAGGAAATGCCAGGAGAGACGGCAGGGTAATATTCGTTGCTCCACACTGGTGGTGCAGGCCATGGTTCTCAGACCTGGTGGTGGAGTTGTCTACCAATGCTTTGATGGCCCTGGGATCTCCTGCACATCTTCTGGGATAGGAGCCGGATTGGCTCAATCTACACTCGTGGAGATTGAGCGGGGCTCATTAGCAGCCTGTGGGTATTCGAGCTCAGTCCAAGTTAATATACTGGCGTCCCGTCGCCCTTCCACTGTTAGAATCAGCCTTCCCTCTAAGGCGCGGGCACTTCCCCCCCAGCCCCCCGCGCTTCAGTTTCTGGCGGGCGCTCAGTCTTAGTGGCAGCGGCACCCGCCACAGCTGCACCCCGTTTCCCCCTCTGCCTGCCTGCCTGCCTCCCTCCTCCTCCGCCAGTCTTCCGTTCCGGCTGCAGAGAGAAGCCAGAGGAGTGCGGAGGGAGGAAGCAAGGGCAGCTGATAGCTGCCGGCATGGCCTGGAGAAGCAAGGTAACGGGCGCGGGGAGGGGGGAGTGGCGGAAAGTGGTGCTGCACCGGCGGCAGGCTAGCGAACAAAGGAAGCTCCAGTCCCGAGCCATGTGGAGGCCTGGCGGGGGAGCAAGGGAGAAGCGAGCCACGTGGAGGGCTCAGAGTCACGAGACGAGGGAGACGCGAGCAGAGCTGCAGGCGAAGCTCCTGAGCCGTGCGGAGGGCTCAGTAGACAAGGGCAGCCGATAGCTGCCTGAACGGTCGGGGAAGCTCCCGAGCCCTTCCATCGTTCTTTCCCCGCTCCCTCGTAAAAGCCTGCACCATCCCCCGCCTACCCCCATCTCCTCAAGCCAAGCCTACCCCCATCCTTTCCCCACTCCCATCCCTTATCTTTCTCTCGTAAAAGCCCGCGCCAAAGCTGGGAATATTGTGGGATTTTTAAGTCCATGTGAGGCTGCTGCATTAGCAGGCAACCAAAGGCTGCTTTGCAGGGGCATGGCTATAAGTGAGCGAAAGGGTTGAAAGAACACGGGGCCCCCAGCTCCACGCCTCCCTATTTTCTTCATTATCTCCCTCACTCTGGGGGGCCGCCAGAGAGAGGGATGAACACAGGCCCCCTCTCGCCTAGCTAAGCCGCTGCTGCTTTGAGAGGGGATGTTAGTTCTGTTCTGTTTGCATCCCACCACTCTAGGCCTTCCTTCCCTTGCTTATAATAACATAACTATTCTCCCTATCTACCCCAAACCAAATTAGAAAAGCATAAACAGGAAGAAATGTTGGCTTCGTTTGGAGCAAAGTAGCTGCAGCCTGTTCCATCTGTAGGTAGAGACTTCTCTGCTAAATACAAGGTTGGCTGGGGGTGGGGTGGGGGGAAGCTGGGAATATTGTGGTTTTTTTAAGTCCAAGCCATTGTGTCCTTTGTAAGTCCACCTGAGGCTGCATTAGGAGGAGAGCTGCATTAAGCATGCAACCAAATGCTGCTTTGAGAGGGGGTGTTAGTCAGGAAAACATGCAGCATAATCTGGCTCAGCCTGTCCCAGCCAGCTGAACTCTATGGGGGAAGGGTAACAAAATATAGAATATTTTAGTCTGCATTTATACATTACTAAAGGCTGTTGTCAGGCATTTGCTATGATTTGTGAAGTGCTTACATCTGGGATTTAAAAAAATCAGAATGATTAATAGAAGGAAAGAGAGCATCTTTTTAATTAAAAAATAACAATTATTCCCTCCCCAAACATTTTAGATGAGATCTTCTTTTTTTATAATGGAGACAGATGGGGGTGGGCTATCATCCCTCGGTTGCTGATCCTACAGCTAAAAGCTGTCCTTAAAAAAGTTTCTATTTGGATGTCTCTAATAACACCATCGAGTGTGGCACACATGCTTTTGTGAGCTATGATAGCTGGGAATCCCATGCATGCACTCCACCATGGCAAAAATGCAGGACAAAGATCCAATAAATACATTCTTAAGCATTTATAGTTTCTAGTTCAGAATAATACTTCTATGCTTCCTTTTGCTTTCATTCCTCCTTCCCTGTCTATACCCTTTTCTTATTGTTTTGATGAGTTTGTGATTGGTTTTTTTTTAAAAATTATTATTGTACAGTGCTTAATAAATTAAGGTGCTTTATAAATGTAAACATGATAATGATGGCGATGATGTGCACACACTGCCCTGAGACTGCCGCCCAGAACAAAACTCTTTCCACTCACTCATGATAAAAATTAGAGGGAACACTGGCTAGGATATACCAGTCAACTCGGAGGGCCTCTTCCAACTGGTGTGCCACGCAGGAGGTTGTCCCTTATCTGCTTCGTTTGGGCAAGTTCTGGGGTGTGGTTTTTTTTGGGGGGGGTGGCAAAAGGGCTTAGATGAGAGGACTCAGACCTAGCACTCTTTGGCGGCAGGTCTTTGCTATTTTCTCGGTGCTGGATGTGCAGGGGATTCCTTCTTTGGCGGGCCACACACATGTTCAGAGGTTCCTGAAAGGAGTAACTGTCCTGAAACCACCTACTGTCCACAAGTTTCCCCCATGGGGCTTTAATCTGGTGCTTCGGGCCCTCATCAAGGCTCTGTTCAAGCTTCTCTGATTGATCTCCCTTAAACTCCTATCATTTAAGGTTCTGTTTTTGGTTGTGATCACGTCCACAAGAAAGGTGCCCGACTTGTTTGGGAGCCCTTTCCATGCAAAAGAAGTTGCGTTTATTTTTCCCAGAGTATGTCTAGGAGAAGGAGGTCGAGTCAACCCATCCTGGTTTGTGGATGAGGAGAATGACCTTTCAGGTAAGTGTCAACGATTCATAACATACACACTGGCCATTTCCAATATTACGCTGACTGGGTCAGCAAAAGGGTATACAGCAGCCCCACGATAGCAGTTTTGGAAGCAGTGCCAGAGGGGGAAACGTGGCGGGGGAGGTAAGGACACCATCCCCTCACCTTAAAGCTTCCCACCCACCTCCACACACACACACACACCTTCGAACTGGCTCTTTCAAACTGGTTTGGCAGTCAAACTGGTTCGTGCACACCCCTACATTGTACCTCATGGCATGGCACTTTACCATCCTCTGACCACCACGAGCTCTGTCTGCTTTGTCTGGGAGAGGACCATAACGTGGTCCTGTCAACAGGCTTTCTCTTTACCTGCTACCCCAACTCTTTCAATGGTGCAGGTAATCTACTCCTCTTCATCACCAGATCTCATCTTTGGCACATCACATCCTCTGACAACATCGAGTGAACTTCTGCTTTGACATCTATGCCGTCTGCTTCTTCAACGTTGCTGGTGTTGACAGTTTGTCCATCACCTCTGTTATCATCATCTATTCCATTGGACCTTCTTTTCAAGCCTTCAACTTTGATGACTGTGACTTCCTTTGATGTTGGACTGCCTATGATGTCATTAGCACTGAGGGCCATTTAAATCCCAGACTTTGACACAATCTTGGACTCATCACAGATGGCCTCAGGATTGGCGTTTAAAGGCTCCCCTCTCCATGGACTTGACATCGAAGATGAACTTGACATCGAGATTCCTCGAAGTCCCCTAGACTCCACCCACCTCTCCAGCCGGAGCAACTCCCTTGGCCTCCACTGCCAGAGTAACTCCTGCTCCATCTCCTTCGAAGGCTACACCTCTTGCACCAGAGCATTGTGTACCTCAGTCATGGAAGGAGCAATTCAGTTTTTCCTTGCCACATCGCCACCGCCAAGGTTACATTTGCAGGATGGGTCACTTTTGCGATTCCTTATTGGGATATTCTCCTCTGCCGTATGATTACGAGGAATTTTGTTTGGGGAAAATTAAAAGGCTTAAAGCTTTGCTGGTTCCTCAAGCTCAGCCCTCATACCCTTTTAAACGTCCGATGGTTCCTGCCTCACCACTTCTGCCTCAACAACCAGTCTTGCCTGCTCCTGTGCCGATTCTGCCACCTCAGGAACCTTTATGATCTGCATGTCCTATAGACCCAGCTGCTCCTGTTTTACCTGACAAGTCTATTCCTGATGAGGATTACACCTCCTTTTTAGATTCTGACACTGACTCTGTTACTGAGACCCCTTGTGGCACTTCCCTGGATGATACTGTGCCCAATAATCCACCAGGCCTCCCCATGGAGGAAACAAAGTCCTACAGGATCCATGTTTCAGAAATGGTGAAGACCCTAGACCTTACTTTGACGTCTCCTGCAACCATGACTGA
Organism: Hemicordylus capensis; assembly: GCF_027244095.1. Classification (NCBI taxonomy): domain Eukaryota; kingdom Metazoa; phylum Chordata; class Lepidosauria; order Squamata; family Cordylidae; genus Hemicordylus; species Hemicordylus capensis. The sequence continues at coordinate 219,560,071 of NC_069657.1, forward strand.
CCCTGTTTACTATTTTATGACAGCATCCACAACACCAGCGGAACCAAGAAGACAAGGATTGAAGAATAGAACAATATCGGACCTCTGAAAAGTATAAGCATGCATATGTATTCAGTACTTGGTTTGGGCCCCTTTTGCAGCAATTACTGCCTCAATGCGGCGTGGCATGGATGCTATCAGCCTGTGGCACTGATGAGGTGTTATGGAAGACCAGGATGCTTCATTAGCGGCCTTCAGCAATTCTGCATTGTTTGGTCTCATGTCTCTCATCCTTCTCTTGGCAATGCCCCATAGATTCTCTATGGGGTCAGGTCAGGCGAGTTTGTTGGCCAATCAAGCACAGTACACTGTATACTTTTCAGAGGTCCGATATTGTTCTATTCTTCAATCCTTGTCTTCTTGGTTCCATGTAATATTCTAATTTTCTGGGATTGTGGATTTGGGGTTTTCATGAGCTGTACGCCATGATCATCACAATTATAACAAATTAAGGCTTGACTTATCTCGCTTTGCATGTAATGCGTCTGTCTCATATATCAGTTTCACCTTTTAATTTGCATTACTGAAATTAATGGACTTTTGCACGATATTCTAATTTTCCGAGTTTCACCTGTATACCCTGTTGGAAAGTTTTAAAGAAGTCATGCAAGAGGCCCCATGACTTCTTTAAAACTTTCCCACAGGGAAAGTTCCTGTTCCTATCTGGCTCGCCCCCGCTTTGCACCATGGCATCACATCACCTCTGACACCTGGCTGCTAAGTATCATTTCCACCGGCTATGCCTTGGAGTTCTTGACGACACCTCCCTTTAAGGGAATTAAATATACCCCGGCAACTCCTACTGTTTTAGCAGAGGTTCAAGAATTCTTATCCAAAGGCATGATCGAGCCAGTCTCCTCGGATCACCAATAGGTGGGGTCCTACTCCTGATATTTTCAAGTTGAGAAGAGAGATGGTGGCCTTCGCACATTTTGAACCATCATCTGCTGAACATATACATTCCCACAAAAAAATTCCGGATGCTTGCCCTTCAACAAATTCTTCCACTCCTGATGGGTGAAGAATGGTTTGCCACCCAGGACTTAAAGGTAAAGTGTGCCATCAAGTTGATTTTGACTCCTGGCACCCACAGAGCCCTGTGGTTTTCTTTGGTAGAATATAGGAGGGGTTTATCATTGCCGCCTTCTGCACAGTATGAGAATGAATTGTTGGCACTTACCTGAAATATCATTCTCCTCAGTGGTCAGAAGTGTATCCATAGGTCGGGCTGCTCCTCAGACAAGGCCAATAGCAAAGCAGCTCAGATAACCCATGCAGGAGGTAGGGATGTACACGAACAGGTTCGGAGGTCCTTTTACAGACCTCCAAACCGGTTTGGTGGTGGAGGGGTTACCTTTAAACAGGAGGGAGGATGTTCTTACACCCCTCCCTCCCTGTCAAAAATTGCTGGCATGAGGTGGCTACGTACCCTCTTACTGCTCCGGTCAGCATCAAACTGGAAGTGGCTGGTTCACATGTGCACTAGACACTGAACTGGATGGACTGGATACACTCCTGACCACTGGGAAGAATGCTCTTTCTGGTAAGTACCAATGATTCATTCTCCCTCAGTGGAGGAGTTATATCCATAGGTCGAGACGTGCAAAAGCCTCCCCACATTAATGGGAGGGAGTTCAGGATCAGGCCCTCACTGAGGAACCAACTGCTGCAAGACCCTTCTCCCAAAGGAAGCATTAGAGGAAACAAAGGACTACAGCTTAAAGTGTCAAGCAAAAGGACAATGATGTCCAAGCGTCTGCCCTGCAAATATCGATAAGTGGGCCTGAATAGAGAATGCTGCAGACGTGGCAGTGCACCTAGTAGAGTGGGCTGTGATACTCCCTGGAGGAGTCAAACCCCTGGAGGAATATGCCAGGCTTATACACTGACCAATCCAATAGACCAGAGTGTTGCATCCAAGAGTCCTCAAAGAACTCAAATGTGAAATTGTTGACCTCCTTGCAAAAATATATAACTTATCCCTACAGACTCTCAGCTGACTCTCGTCCAGCAGCCTTATTCCGAATTACCCTCTCCCTTCTTAGGAGAGTGGATCCGATAGATGTTAAATCTGGCCTCTGTGATCAATTTGCTCAATTATTTGCTGATAAAGTCACCCGCCTTCGACTAGAGTTGGAATTTACATCTATAGGATCCGATCAAATAGAGGAGATTCTGCCTTGTGATATTACATGGGACACCTTTGAGTTGGTCAAGGATATGGACACAATTTTTTCGGGTATGGGTGCGGCAACATGTTGCTTGTACCTATGCCCTCCTGGCTGGCTAGAACAGCCGGTGGGAATGTTAATTCTTGGCTACAGGAGTTGGTTAACTCCTCGTTGCGTGAGGGTTTCATGCCAGCAGCCCTTAAAGAGGCAATAGTTTGCCCTCACTTGAAGAAACCCTCCCTGGACCCTGAGGTCCTTGACAACTATAGGCCGATCTCCAACCTCAGCACTGGTCGCTCTGGTAGATGACCTTCTTTGGGACCTTGACGAGGGTAGTGTCCCTCTCTTGGTCCTTTTAGATCTCTCAGCGGCTTTTGACACTATCGATCATGCTATCCTTCTCGACCGCCTGTGTGGGTTGGGTATCGGGGCACTGTCTTACAGTGGTTCCGTTCTTACCCTAGCAGGCGTGTCCAGTCAGTATGCATTGAGGACAGGTGCTCTGACCCATGGCCACTCCTTTATAGAGTTCCCCAGGGTTCAGTTCTTGCCTCTGTCCTCTTTAACATCTATATGAAGCTGTTGGGTCAGGTCATTTCCCAGTTTGGGGTGAGATTTCATCAATACGCTGAAGGTACTCAGCTGTATATTGCCATCTCAGACCATTCTGGGGATGCCGTTTCTGTGCTTACTCGATGCCTGGAAGCTGTTAAGGTCTGGATGACTCAAAACAAGCTCAGACTAAATCCCACTAAGACTGAACTACTTTTATTCAGCCCTCGCACCGGCCAACAGTTGGATGTGAACCTTTTTTTTAGATGGGGTGGCGCTGCCCCCAAAGGAGTGTGATTTGGAGGTCCTTTTGGACTCGCACCTCCTGCTTGAACAGCAGATGGAGGCTGTGGCCAGAAGTGCTTTTGCTCAGCTTCATCTGGTTCACCAATTACGCCCTTACCTTGATCGGCAGGCATTAATGACAGTGACCCATGCCCTTGTTATCTCCCTTTTCGATCGGGAAAGCTACAATGGGTCCAGAATGCAGCGGCTCGCCTACTCATGGGTGCCAGAAAATATGGCAGGGTAACACCTCTCCTGCAGTCATTACACTGGTTGCCTATTCACTTCCTAGCTCAATTTAAGGTCCTGGTTCTGACTTCAAAGCCTTGCGGGGCTTGGTGCCTGTCTACCTACAGACCCGCCTCTCCCACCCAGTTACATCCCGTCTGGTTAGATAATGTCAGATGGCCCTTTTGTCGGTCACTGATTTCCGAGAAGTTCGCGGCTCTAGGACCCACGAAAGGGCCTTTTCGGTTGCTGCCCCACTTCTTTGGAACTCTCTTCCCCTTCAGATCCATCTAGCCTCTTCCTTACTGATCTTCAGATCTCTGTTGAAGACTTTTCTTTTTCGCCAGGCTTTTGCCCTGTAGTTTACTTCATTTGTTTTTGTTAGTTAGTTTAGTTTTTAATTTAGAATGTAATTTTTAATGTTGCCTTGTTTGCATGTTTTTGTGCACCGCCTGGAGTCTTTGGAGTGGGCGGTATCTTAAATGTTTCTAATAAATAAATAAAATCAAGTTCTGTACTAGAGGACTGGAAAGTAGCAAATATAAAACTGGTTTTCAAAAAGGAATCCAGGGGCGATCTGGGAATTACAGGCCGGTTAGCTTAACGTCTGTTCCAGGCAAATTGATGGAAAGCATCCTCAAGGATAAAATTGTAAAGCACAAAGAAGAACAGGCCCTGCTGGGGGAGAACCAGCATGGCTTCTGCAAAGGTAAATCTTGCCTCACAAACCTTTTGGAGTTCTTTGAGAGTGTCAACAAGTGTGTAGATAAAGGTGATCCAGTTGACATAGTCTACCTGGACTTCTAAAAAGCTTTTGACAAGGTTCCTCATCAAAGACTCCTGAGGAAACTTAGCGGTCATGGGATAAGGGGACAAGTACATGTGTGGATTGCCAAGTGGTTGAAAGACAGGAAACAGAGGGTAAGTATAAATGGAGAGGTTTCACAATGGAAGGAAATAAGAAGTGGGGTCCCCCAGGGATCTATACTGGGACTGGTGCTTTTTAATTTATTCATAAATGATCTAAAAGTTGGGGTAAGCAGTGAGGTGGCCAAATCTGCAGATGATACCAAACTCTTTCGGGTAGTGAATTTCAAAATAGATTGTGAGGAGCTCCAAAACTGGGGGAGTGGGTGACAAAATGGCAAATGCGGTTCAGTGTTGGCAAATGTAAAGTGATGCACATTGGGACAAAAAACCCAAGCTTCAAGTATATGTTGATGGGATCCGAGCTGTCGGTGACTGACCAGGAGAGGGATCGTGGTGGACAGCTCATTGAAACTGTTGACTCAATGTGTGGCAGCTGTGAAAAAGGCCAAGTCCATGCTAGGGATCATTAGGAAGGGGATTGAACATAAAACTGCTAATATAATGCCCTTGTACAAAACGGTGCGGCCACACCTAGAGTACTGCGCACAATTCTGGTCACCACATCTAAAAAAGGACTTTGTTGAACTGGAAAAGGTGCAGATGAGGGCAACCATGATGATCAGGGGCCTAGAGCACTTTTCTTATGAGGCAAGGCTACAACACCTGGGGCTATTTAGTTTAGAAAAAAGACGGCTGCGGGGAGACACGATAGAAGTCTATAAAATCTTGCATGGTGTGGAGGAAGTGGATAGACAGAAATTCTTCTTCCTCATATAACACTAGAACCAGGGGTCATCCCATGAAATTGATTGTCAGGAAATTTAGGACCAACAAACTGAGTACTTTTTCACACAACGCATAATCAATTTGTGGAATTCTCTGCCACAAGATGTGGTGACAGCCAACAACCTGGATGGCTTTAAGAGGGGTTTGGTTAACTTCAAGGAGGAGAGATCTATCATCGGCTACTAGTCGGAGGGCTACAGGCCACCTCCCGCCTCCAGGGCAGGATGCCTCTGAGTACCAGTTGCAGGGGAGTCACAGCAGGAGAGAGGGCATGCCCTCAACTTCTGCCTGTGGGCTTCCAGCGGCATCTGGTGGGCCACTGTGTGAAACAGGATGCTGGGCTTCCTTGGGCCTGATCCAGCAGGGGTGTTATGTTCTTATGAATAGGAGACAAGGATTGTTAACTTAGAAGTGGGAGGGGTGGGGCAGTAGAGTGGGGTTCCCAGGAGAGGTCTATGAAATTGGAGAGTTTGGTGCCACCAAGCTTCTGCTTATTGTTTGGGGCAATATAGCTGTTGGAGGGAATATATATGGTAGACCCTAGGGCCAGCTGGTTGTCAAGGCCCATCCCACTTCCACTCTTGGCATTCTCCAGGTGGCAAATAAATTCACCATCAGCTGGTTGAACCTGTGCACTATGCATGCATGCAAAGGCCTGATTGATGAAAACCACTCTGCCTGGTTAGTCTATCTGTGGCTTAACCAGACTACTAACAACACATTCAATTCCCCCTGCAGATCAATTGTGAGAGAAGTCACATTGGCCTCTGCCTATGTTAACATCAGTTGCTCCTTAGAGAACTGTAGGTCAGTTGTGCATCCAACATCTGTGACCTGTACCTCATGCTGCCCTACAGGTTCATATTGACCTTGGTGGTGAAGTTGCTGGTTCTCATGAACACATGACAATGCATCAGAATCAGCTGGAACTCCAGGAGAGTGTTTTTTGATCTCCTGGAGTTCCAAACAGTCGAAATAGAGTTGGCCTCTCTGGACCACTGACCTTGAGGTACCAGATGGCTGCAGTGGGAGCCCCTTCTCACAGACTTGCATTGGTGATAAACTGAACCCTTTTCCCAAGGTGGAACTGTGGCTAGAGATCTGGCAACAACCTGATCCTGCCAAGGCAACAGAGGAGACCACCGAAGTGGGTGTCATGAAAATTTTGCCCAAGGAACCATCTTTGGGGGGAATAAAGGACCCCTGGAGTTGAGCATAGGGCTGACATGGTTGCTCCTTAGAGAACTGCAGGTCTTTCAATGCAAGGATACCAGGCCCCTGCTCCTGTCTATAACAGCACCTGGGTGCTGGAACTCTTCTGCCTCTTTACAACAGATCCATATGTGTGTCTCCAGGCAGTCTTGTGTCTGTTGGACATTCTAGACTTTGCTGTCTGGATTAATAGATCACTAGCCGACCTGCACAGAGCATCTGTGTGCTCTTTGGGGCCAGCTGTCCCCCCCTCCGTCCTGCCTCACTCTCCCTCCCCCCTCTCGCCCTTCTGCCCCACTCTCTGGCCCCCCTTCCCCTCCCTCCTGCCCCACTCTCTCTTGCCCCCCTCTCTTGCCACAGGCCCTCCTTACTGGGGGCCCGAAAAGGGCCCCACTGCTGCCGCCATTCCTCCCCCCCAGGCAGCGAACAGAGAAGTCCCGCTGCCCATTTCCCTTCCGCCCTGACCTCCAACAGGCGCCTGGCCTCTGCGGCTGGGCGCACTACCACTGCCTGGCCTCTGCGGCCAGGCCAGCCTGCCGCTGACCAGTCGTCCTGGGTGCACTTCAGCCAATCAGGCGCCTCCTCCGCCCAGTTAATCAGGACGCACATTCTAAGGTACACCCAAGAGAATTAAATATATAGATTCAAAGAGAGGATGTAAATGTGCACCCTTTGTCTTCAAATATGCCACAAGTACCACCATGACTTTAGTAAACACTTGTCATGCCGGGCTCAAATTGAAAGGAAGTGCACACTGTTAGTAGTGCTGATTGTTGTACACTTACCTGAGAAACTTTGTTGGCAGGGTGAATAGGGATGCCGAGCTAAGCCTCCTAGAGGTCAAAGGTAGGTAGCATGTCCCCCTCCTGGAATAATGTGGAGATTGAGTGGAGAGTCTCCATCTGAAAAAAATCCCTTTTCCTGATGAACTTAATTAGGTATTGTAAATCTAGTATGGCACTCCAATATCAATTTTTCTCTGGGCAGTAAATGGGATGAAGTATGCTCCCTTTTTGCATTTTAAATTGCTTAAAACATAAATCTCTTTTTCTCCCTCCTGCGGGATCTTGAGGATTCTGTTTGGAGGCTGAATACTAGGGAGTACCCAACTGACTTCCTGCTACACCCCTTGGTCAGATAGGTTCCAATGGTTGGCAAACCTTTGAAATCTGCTCCCCCCACCCCCCCAAAGTGGGCAGTCCCATAGTCATTGGGAGATCTGTAGCTTGAACCCCCTATTGGCCTGAAAGACCTGGATACCTTCAAGAGGCCATTATCCCTAGAAGATGGCCTGGGCCTATTCCATTGACTTCACCCCACCTGTAACAGGTGTGAAAGGGGGATCTGGGTTTTCAAAATGCACTGGACTTTTCATTGGTTTTCTTATCCTCCTTCGAAGGGCATCGTCTTTAGTTGAGAGGCAGAACCAGGTCAAAACTTTTACCAAATAACTTGCCACACTTGAAGGATGTGGTAGCCAGGTTGGAATAAGACTTATGATTAACTTTCCAACTTTTAAAGGTTGTCTCCCAATAGTCACATCGCTTGTCAGGGCTCTGACAGAAATCTGCATGCCACCCAGTGTAGCGTCTGCTGTGAAGGCAGATTTTGCCCAGTTTGGAGTTGCCTGGAGGATCCCATTGCAAAAGTTCCTTAATCATAACATGGATGCCTGGGTAAATAGGAGGTCACAGAGGCTCTTGCGGCCAGAACCAGGGCCATGTGTGCGACTGCCTCAAAATAGCAGTGCACCCTTGTATCATCTTCTGGACTCTTCTGTAATTTACCCCCATCCAAAGCAATACCTGGCCTTTAACTAAGGTAGTCATGGGCACCGTGATCAAAATAACCCTCAGCATGTCTATGGTCACCGTAGGTGCCAGATAAAAGCATTCCATGGTATTTGAGGGGACCCCCTGCCTTTTGGGGGTTAGACCATTTTCAGTGGATAGTTTGTGTAAAAAACTGTGGGCATGGGATAGAATCCTCAGTGGGTGGGCAAGGTGAAAAGACCACTTGGTTACACTCTGGTTCTATGGGTGAACACCCTTGCCCTTCTAAATCAAGGGTCCTGTGGGCCTTGTGCAGTAACCTGGCAGAATCTCCCTGGAAGGAAATCCTGAATAGCAGAATGGGCCAGGCTGGCTTCCTCCTTGCATAGTTCACCCTCCTTCTTGCCTGAAGAATAATTGTCCGAGTCCTTCCTCGGATAGAAGTTATCAATATGAGCTGGGAGTGGAGCCCTGGGGGCTGAGGAACCCTTAGGAGAAAGGGATGGGGGCTGGAGAGCCTTGAGGAGGGTGAGTGGCCTACACAGCTGGGGTGATCTCTGATCAGAGCCCTCCTAGGAGGAAACGGAGGCTTCTCTGGAATGGCAGTCACCCTCTATCTGCTGACCTCGGCACACCAGTTATTGCTGAGGTTTCTGTAATGGAGGATTTCCCCACCTTTTTTTGGAACTCACCTGAGTTCAAAGGGAGGGGCCTGGAGAGCCGGGGCGGGTGGGAATGGCTTAGACTTTTGATCAGAGCCCTCTTGGGGTTAGTTCAGTGGTGGTTGCCCGTTTTCTGCAGAGGCCAGCACTGCCGTAAGGGCCCCGCTAAAGCTTCTGTAATTATTCTCCCCCTGCTGAGCAGACACACCTTTTAGTGGTGACTGTCTTATAATTAGCAGGGGGAGAGCAACTGGCCCTATCCAACCTCAGCACAGCATCCCTCTAGTGGCTGTTGCTGGTGTCTACCTTGTTTTTTTAGATTGTGAGCCCTTTGGGGACAGATAACCATCTTATTTATGTATTATTTTTTTCTATGTGGTTGGAGCAGTATATAAATAATCATAGTAATAGTAAGGGAGATCCCCCCATTTTGGGGGACTCTCCTGAGCTGGTAAGGTCTTCTCACTTAAGAACCTCCTCTAGTAGGATCAGCTCAAGTCAGACTTCAATATATTTGGGGATTTCCTCCAACCCCACCAGTACTGAAATCCTTGAACCCTGGGGCAGTTATGGGCAGCCAGGACTCACCACATCTGATGTAAGCTGGCTGGACTGCATATGCTGGCTCCTGGGAACTTTACAGCCCTCCTCCAGGACTGCCTTGAGCCCCCAACATCACCTGCTATGTATGCAACTACTTTCCCACCATCAAGGCAAGCAGGGTTCTTTTTCTTTGAGACCATAGCTGTATCTTAGGGTCCTGCCACTTCTTCAGTTGCAACTCAAGAGTCTGCTTGAGGTTCGCACAGCTCACAGCATGTGGCAGAGGCAGACTCATCCAGAAGAGAAGCCTCCCTCGCACTCTTATTGTACCAACAATCAAACCAGGTCTGGCAGGTTAAAAGCTAAAATCCCAGCTGGCTGATGCAGCTGTGTCCTTTTTCTCTCCTATAGACACAGGAACAGACAAGGCACCAAGGCTCTTGCTCTGGAGCTAGAAGGCAGTGGATATGCCCCTCCTGAATGGGTTACTTGAGCTGCTTTGCTATTGATCCTGTCTTAGGAGCAACCCAACCTATGGATACACTCCTCCACTGAGAAAGGCGGCCTATCTAGTGAGCTCTTTTTGCCCAGGAAAACATGAAGTACCGTATTTTACGGACTATAAGACGCTACAGACTATAAGACGCACCTTAATTTTAATCCAGTTTTTCAGAGTTTTAACATATTAAACTGTTAAAACATATAAGATGCTCCTGAATTTTGGCGGATATTTTTCGAGGAAAAAAGTGAGTCTTATAGTCCATAAAATACGGTATTTAATAGAATATGTGCCTTGCTCTTTGGTAGACTGAGGGCCTTTCCCCTGACAAAATACAAGGGGCAGACACTTTTAACATGATCTCTGGTGGCAAGAGGACTGTAGAGCTGGATAACTGACAGCAACTCTTCTACCAAGGGCAGCTTCAGCAGAGGCATACAGATTATTATTATTATTACTACTACTACTACATTTATATCCAAGGAGCCCAGAGCGGTGTACTACATACTTGAGTTTCTCCTCACAACAACCCTGTGAAGTAGGGTTAGGCTGAGAGAGAAGTGACCGGCCCAGAGTCACCTAGCTAGTATCAAGGCTGAATGGGGATTTGAACTCAGGTCTCCTCAGTCCTAGTCCAGCACTCTAACCACTACACCATGCTGGCTCATTATACAATGCCAGATGAACAGAGTAGTCAATGCCAAAGTGCACCTCCTACCACTTTTCCCTCACTAGATAAGAATGAAGCTACGTTATTAGATTTAGAGCGCTGAATTCAACCCAATACTGCTATGAATATATAAAACAGCCTCTATTTATTTATTTATTTGCATAGTCTTTATAATATACTGTATGTGTAAACAATTCACAGAAGGTGAGTGGGCATTGATTTCATGTATTAAAATACAAAATGAAAGCTTAGATTTCATCTCTGACTGTGAGTGGCGACAAATATACAGTGAACCTCAAGCCAGACTACAGCTGAATAGCTGACAGCATTTAGTGCCCAACCAATAGCTTCATGTTAAGCTAGCCTCCACTGTAAAGAAAGGAATACCTTTCTGCAACTCCACACAGGTTTGTGGAGGTATGACAGCAATACTAGATGAACCTTGTGCTAGTGTCCTAGCCTAGGCTACAGAAAAGCTGTAGAGATAGTAAAGTTACCAAGTATTGGTACGTCACTGTCAAATATTTTAATGCAAGAGCTAGGTCAATGGATTGAACAATACAAAACATTTACAGAGCTAATATACAAGAAGATTAAAAATCTTATTTGCTTTTTCCTGACTGACACAGTCTTTAATCATCTACAGATATGCAGTTATTTACATCTTCTCCTTTAATGAAGAAAAGAATGGATGTTCCAATGCTTCTACAAGAGTAATTCTTTTGGCAGGATCATACTCCAACATTCGTTGTATGAGATCAAATAGATCTTCGTGATCAAGATCATGGCACTGCATGAATTCCTACGGAAACAAGAAAATTAGCACCATGCAACTATGAACAAATTAAGAGTAGAATCAATCACTGCATGAGCATACAGGATCGTTTCGTACCTTCAGTGGCTTACAACGCCTTGAAACATATCTGCCAGCAGAACTTTGCTCATCCCAATCCAATCTGTCATGGTGGAAATACTTGCGCTTTCTGTTTGTGTAAAAATTAGATTTAATTACCCAACAAATCTTGTGCAACAAATTGTCTACATTTAGCAGTTCTGGTAATGCATTTGACATAGGACTACAATAATATTTAGGAAGAGCGCAACTACAAAAATCCTGACATTTTAAGATTGATGCTTTTTGGGTATCAAGACTAACCAACTAATTGAACCCTAAAGTAACATACTAACATACTAAGCATGCTATATTATATTAAAAGTAACAATATATCACTACATCAGTCAGTATCAAGCTTGTGCATAATATACCAGGTTTCATAAATGCCGGTGATTACAGAAAAGAATCACTTTTCCTTTCCTCCCCCACTCTATAATAATAGGTGCTTTCCCCTGCAAATTGGGCTTCTGCAAGAAATGCCAGCAACACTGCACTACTGCCTTCTGCATAAACCCAAGTAGAAGTATAAGAAACACAAAAACTAGGCAGTCAACTACTACAAGAGAACAAAAGCAATTTCAGAGCAGGATTTCCTACTGAACATGAGCAGAATCACATCCAGCATATTATCAAGGATAATGATGTCTAAAAAAAATTGCCCCGCCAGGCCTACATAGTGAAATATTTAAAAATTGCTTCTTCATGATCTATGTATTCTTACAGATGGGTTTGTGCCATCACAGGACCTAACATTCACAAATTTTCAGCACTTAGCTTCAAATTTTGGGAGGTAAAGCCCACCTCCAGAAACAAAAACTGCTTCTGAGTCTAAAGACATATTCACATTGACCGCAGCAATTACGCAGACAAAATATGGATATACTGTATTCACTTGAATAGAAGGCGACTCTAAATGTAAAGCAATGCCTTAAAAGAGGTTAAATACAGGTTATACCTGTATATACACTAAATAAGGTGGACTCTGAATCCTTATTTAACAGGCAAGAACTAGGAAAAAATCTCATCTTAATAGATGCCCCCTGTGAGAAATGGGCCTAGTATAAACATCACTGTACCTGGAAATGCAACTTGTTTCTACAATTGTTATTTTCACATTCAGAGGCAATTCACAACATACAACTTCCATGCAATTAGTAGATGTGTAGGCATTTACATCTTAAGTAGCACAGTGGGGAAATGCCTGACTCACAAGCAGAAGGTTGCCAGTTCAAATCCCCGCTGGTATGTTTCCCAGACTATGGGATACACCTATATTGGGCAGCAGCGATATAGAAAGGTGCTGAAAGGCATAATCTCATACTGCGCAGGAGATAGCAATGGTAAACCGCCTCCTGTATTCTACCAAAGAAAACCACAGGGCTCTGTGGGCGCCAGGAGTCGACACCGACTCGACAGCACACTTTACTTTTAGGCATTCTAAAGAAGTTACATGTGTGAACCCATATCCTGTATGCATCATTGCTGCCACTAGTATTCTAAGACCTTTAGTTCCATACAGTATTCCTAAAAAGCCAGAGGGAGTGGTTAACAGACTTGTTATTGTGATATCGAAGATAAACTGAAAGTCCATATAGGTATTAGTGGCACTGTGCTTGGGGGGGAGGCTCCTGAAAAGCTGAACTCAAACACAGAATTATGTTTACCTTGTTTTCTGGACCATGTGAATTGGTAGTGGCCCCAATATCTTCTCCATCATTGCCAGATGCTCTTTACTGTCATGTGTCTAAAACAAACAAACACCACAAATATTTACATACAGCTTGAAAAAGAATCAGGAAAAAGAAAACTAACTGAGGGTGATTCATACATTTGGAGCAAAGGGTTTATTTTTGCAGAACCCTCAAGTTGCTGCAACTTGAATGATACTAACCAAAGGCTATAAAACAGCACAATTTAGAAAACATGTGTTGCACTCAAGAGAGCGAAGGCTCTCAAACCAGAGATTCATAGAGCTAGGTGTACCACAAGGCTTATTACTCTTCCCTCTCGTAGCCTTAACATTCTCATGAAAGCCTGCTTTGCAAGAATTATGGATAATATCTTTATCAGGCATCATGTAGCACAATAATTCAGGTGCTTCTATAATGGCTTGATCCTGGGGGCCCTAAAGTCTCAAGGCACAGGTGGCAGCCAGTAATCTGAGTGACATTTTATGGTTAGTAGCTATCCAATCTGCAGTTGGCTTAGTCTGTTCTCCAATAATAAATATTTCTGATTCTATCTACCACAGAATATAGACATTTACACTTCCCTCTCATGAAGAGCACTGATTTGCCCAGTACTACTTCTGGAGGATGGGTGAACACTTGCATGACTAAGGGGCAGAACACTGGGGGAAAATTCCAACCAGCACCAGTCTTAAAAAACAAACATCTCTGCAGGCTATAAAGAAATCTTATTTGGGAATATTGTGAAGAAATCCCTTTTGGGAGTAGCGGAGGCAGGCAATATGAAAAATGAAAACATTGCAAGGAAGAGCTGCAAGGCATGGTTGACAAAATGAAGCAATATTAAATCAATATGTTTTTATGGTTATAATAGCTGATCAGTATGCTTTTACACTAAGAAGTATCTAAACATTACATTGTTTGCTTTAAATAACTCAAAACACATCTAGCAAACAATATGCAGCAGCATATACATCATATAAAAACCAATCTGTTTACTCAAGAAGGATGTCACCACTGTTTTTTATAGCCAATGGTCTTACATACCGGAAATACAGTGAATCCAAGGTAATATTCAATGAGAATGCAGCCAATACTCCATACATCACATGGCTGTGACCATCCCAAAGCTGTAGGGGCAAAACAGAACAAAAAACCCTTTTCAGATGTGGGTAAATTTCTGGTCTGCAGAATCTATATTTTTGTGCATGTGCACTTGAAATCCAAAGTCCACCAGCCAGAGCTATGTTGAAAATGATTTAAGGTTGTGAGAACTGTAGAGTGTGATAAAAAAATGGTAGCTCAGGGAGCATACAGTTATTAATTGCACACTATGAGCTACATATGTCCACCTAATGGCACAGTGGGGAAGTAACTTGTTTAGGGAGCAAAAGGTTGCTGGTTCGAATCCCCACTGGTATGTTTCCCTACGGGAGATTATTATTGCTAGCCGACCCACACAGAGCATCTGTGTACTCTTTGGGGCTGGCTGTTTTCCCCTCCCTCCAGCCCCCCTCCCCCTCCTGCCCTCCCCCCAAGTCTCTCTTGCCCTTTTGCCCTCCCCCACTCTCTCTTGCCCTTTTGCCCTCCCCCACTCTCTCTTGCCCTCCCCCTCCTCGCACTAAGTACTTTACCTCTGCTGCCACAGCCCAGGCCCTCTGTAGGGCAGTGGGCGGCCGAAAAGGGCCCCACCGCCGCCGTTCCGCCTCCCAGACAGCAAACAGGGAAGTCCCGCTGCCTGGTTCTCTCCCGCCCCGGCCTCCCACAGGCACCTTGTCTCAACGGGCGCCTCCATGGCCAGGCCCACCGCCTGGACTGGCCTCCGTGGGCGGGGCGGGCCGGGCCCACTGCTGCCTCGCCACGGTGGCCGGGCCGAGTGCCAGCTCCTTGGCTTGCTGCTTGCCTCTGCTTGTCTCCCAGTGCCAGTCCTGACCCTCACACAGAGCATCTGTGTGCTCTTTGGGGCCAGCCAACTCTCCCCCCCGCACCTGCCACAGTCTTCAGTGGGGCCGAGTGCCACCTCCGCGGCTGGGCCCACCGCAACCGCTACTGCGGCCTGGCCTGGCTCACCGCTGCCGTGGCCAGGCCCGCCGCCTTGCCTCCGCAGCCGCCTGGCCAATTCTCCTGGGTGCACCCCAACCAACCAGGCGCCTCCACAGCCCAGCCAATCAGCTGAGTGCCGGGACGCACATTCCAAGGCACACCCAGGAGAATTAATATAATAGATTTATTTATTCATTCAATTTCTATACCACCTTTCCAAAATGGCTCAGGGCGGGAGATGGCAATGGTAAGCCCCTCCTGTATTTTACCAAAGAAAACCGCAGGGCTCTGTGGTCACCAGGAGTCAACACCTACTCAACAGCATAACTTTAACTTTACTTTATCAGCTACATGCCAAAATAGCCTGCTTATACAAATCTACATCCAAATTCTTAGAAAAATTGAACAATTATGAGTCAGAAACTCCTCCTGATCTATCATAAATCTAGTAATTTACCAGCATATTACAATCCACCCTCTTGTCCACCACTAGCTTATTTAGTTTAAAAATAGTTTACAATATACAATATGAAATATACAAAAGCAATTTGAATTTCTTTATGAATTCTTCAAGTACACTCACAAGTTTCTGACAAATGAAAATCTAGTCATAAAACAGATTGCCAAGACCTGTTTTGGCATCAAGAATTCTCATTCAAAATCAGAATGAATCTATTACAGTATGCACATTAGTAAACTTGTTCTACACTTACTTAGAACAACTAAATTGGAATCAGAACCAATATTTAGTCTGAAAGCTTGCCATGGGTAAACAGAAAATGACCAACATACTGACTAAAGTTACTCAATATTAAGTCCCATTGAAATAGGACATGTTCCTCATGATGAATGTGTCCTATTAATTTCAATGTGATTCCCCGAGTTACTCAACAGACGTCAGCCAGTATTTTTACCAGCTCTAGGAGTCAATCCTAAGCTAGAAGCACGTTCTTAAAAAAATAAAATAAAATAAAATAAAAGAATACTTCAAGCATTGTAACTTTCTGGATTCAAGTGAAATCTTTTCAACTCACCCAAAATAACTTCAGGAGCTCTGTAATGCCTTGTAGACACAAGAGTACTATGATGTTCATAATCGTATGTTGCGCTTCCAAAATCTACAACTTTGATATCTGGACTTTTTAGTGTTCGTTCATCACGTTTCTGAAATATACCATAAACAGCTAAATATTCCAGCAAAAACAATAAATGGTGTAAGTAACTTAGCACAAGATATTAGATTTACCAGTTTGGGGTTATACTGTTCTGTGTAGTCTGACTTCACAAATAATATGTTTTCAGGCTTCAGATCGGTATGAGTCAGTTTGTTTGAATGCAGAACTGCAACAAGAGGTCAGTAAATAATTTTAGTTAATTATCAGATATAACACTGACCTACATGTTTGAAGCTGCCATTTAGGGCAGCTTTTAGTGTACTGTGTTATAATTCTCTTTTCTTTAACCATTAACTGCTTCGAAAGAGGCAGCACAGAAACTGAAATAAACAGATTGTATGTCATATACTTACAGTTTACAGATCTGCAAATCTGGTATGCCATTCTTCTAATGTGGTCAAGACTGAATGGCAGAAAACTATTCTCTTTAATGAAGTCGTATGTACTAAGTCCCAGAAGTTCAAACACAATGCAAATATGGCCATGATGTTCAAACCATTCCAACATTTGGACGCAGCGACTGAAAGTACAATAATAATGCCATTCAAAAGATTTTTCAATTAAATGAGGAACTTAAATACCTTAATTCAAAATACAAGATTAGAGTTAGGATCAGCAGCCAAAAAGTGTTATTTAATACACTATAAAAGGCCCACACTTAGTTACTTTTTCTAGACAGGGAATCTTTAAAAAGAGAGTAAATGTTTAAAAACTTCCATTACTGTATACTTACAATATGTTGTTAGGATCCGATGCATTTAAGTGCTCCAACACTTGTATTTCAGAACGAGCTGCTTCTGTGTATCTATCAACATTTTTAACTATTTTTACTGCTACACGTCTATCTCCCCTAAAAAAAAAGGGGGGGGGAGAAAGAGCTTTGAAGAATCACTGGGGTACTTCAGGATGTCACTATCAGAACAAGGTAAGATTCTACAATGCAGTTTCCTCACAGATAACAAGGTATTCCTTTTAAATTTAAATACTAATGGGGGGGCTCTCTCTCTGACTTTTTTTAAAAAAATGATTCTGGTGTATTATTGTAAAGAAAATTAATGTTCACCACGAATACACATTGGAAAACACAAGTAATAAGCAAAATAGGACAAGATCCCTTTCCTGGAGAGCTTACAATCTAAATTTCAACAATCAGGAAGATAGCAAAAGGCGAAAAATGAGAATGAATATATACAAGTGCAGTTAAGTGTATACAGGTATTGGTTTCAGTTGGGGATGGAGACAGATGGGTTAAATAATCGGCTTCATGGAAAAAAGTAGGTTTTCAGGAAGGTTTTGAAGAGAAAGATGTGGCATCTTATAGATGTTCCAAGTTCTCATTGTAAGGGGTGGCAACACAAAAATATGAGACCATACACAATCCAAGATCTGCAGTTCACTACAAGCACTTCTAGGGGGGGAAAATGCAACTTACGCTTTATGATCAATGCACTCCACCACTTTTCCAAAAGCACCTTCACCCAAAGTAGTGACAATTTCATCTAAAAACAGGGGGGGAAATCAGTTATGCAAACAGTGACATGTTTTCATTATTCAATACACCATGCTATGTTCTAGGCTGTGCCGCTATGTAAAAAGTGTAACTAGCCATCTTTAAAATATTTAATTGGACAACTCTTCAAGACAGTTATGGCTATCTCATTCTAGATTAGCTTTGTTTACTATGTAGAAAGTTCTGATTAAAATTTAACTTCAATGCAAAAATAATTCCCACCCCCAGAGAAAAACAAAAAGCACAGAACAAAACAAAACAAAAACCAAAAGAAAAGGATTTCCAAAGACTCCTGACTTCTTATCTAAAAGAAATTATTCTATCTGAAAAGTGAATAAGTTTTGAAAAATATTCTATACATCTTGCACTTAGTACGTCTCCACTCTGACAGATCAGGTGACCCTCCTCATCATCCTCTACACTCCTCGATCTTTTCCTTCGGTGATTCCTCTGGTAACGGCAAGTGCGCGGCACCAAGATCATCCAGCCAATCAATATACCCGAGTGAATTCAGGGTAGAATACGAAATTCATTCAGCAGGGAGATATTCAGGTATTCAGATACGCGCCAGGCCACAAACGGTTGGCAGGAACAATTTCAAATTCCCCAGAATTTCACAGGGCACATAGTTTAGGTTTCAGGAAAAAAACATGGCAAGGAACAGATTTTCAGATAAGGTACTTCAAGTGGCAAGGCAACATCAC
This sequence comes from Hemicordylus capensis, assembly GCF_027244095.1. Taxonomy (NCBI): domain Eukaryota; kingdom Metazoa; phylum Chordata; class Lepidosauria; order Squamata; family Cordylidae; genus Hemicordylus; species Hemicordylus capensis. The sequence goes on from NC_069657.1 coordinate 219,578,375, forward strand.
AATATAAATGCTTTTTTAAAAATATGGTTTACTAGAAGAGTTATATATTTTTAAATGTGCACACAGAATCTCTACTCTAATGCTTTTACATAACAACCGTTAGAATTTACCAACCTATAAATTCTACTGACAGACAAGGAATCTAAAACAATGCTATATCGTAAAATATGTCTAATTCAAGGCTCTGTGTATAAGAATTAACAAAATCCAGCTGTACACAGCCACCACTTCAGTTGAAGAGATCTGTGCATTACATATATCCACCCCCATCCAGTAACACAGCACTCACTGCTATGCTTGTGGACACTCTTCCACCACTCAACAGATTATCAGCACCATCAGCTCTGACAGCAGTGATCACCCATTAGACGGCAAGGAGTGGGGGAAGAGAAATGTGTGGACCAAGTCCAACAACAGCTTCCTATTCCTGCCACAAACATGCTCCAATAGCAATGAACATGCAAATCCCATCCCTGAATAAGCCATCTGCTAGCCTGATAGAGCAGATCTGTGCACAGAAACAAGTTCCCATGCATAATGACCCTTGCTGGATTGGGTGACTATGTTGGCTTACTGTTCTGCAAAGGTTTATCAGAGAGTACACCCACCTAGTAAACAATGTATAGCTAATACTTAAAACATGCACCACTATTTGTTTACAAGACATTTATTCCACTTAATCTTCATACAATGAGATCTCTATTGTATTGCTCAGGAAAGCAATACAAGACACTCACAATTTAATTTATAGCTATTGCTCCTATGGAATTTGTTTATTAGGAAACACACTTCACGTTGCATCTTAACCACACTTCTAGCAGTTGCTTAATTCAGGAATGTAAGAAGATCAGTGGAAGACTGTCTAATAAACAAGTCATACTAATTATGCTTAAAAAAAAATCTAAATGCTATGCAACCTTCCCATTTCAGGGACACAAGACCTAACAGAAAGATTCATATTACTACTGGCTAAAATACATCTCCAACTTCCTTCTTGTGTGTTGTTGTTAATGTGAATATTTAGAATAGTATTCAGAGTGTCCTAAATTATTCATACCGTGTGTGAATGATGATGTGATTTATGATGAGTCTTGTGCTTCCTTTTGTAGCTGCTTCTGCCACTATGACCAGATGACTTGCTACTGTGGTTGTGATAACCATTTTCAGGGTCTCTGCAATGGTGTCGGGTGTCAGAAAGTTGACTATAGTTGTTTCTGTATTCTTCAACATAGCACCGTTCATGAGGATCTTTTTCATGGAAGGAACAGGCATCTGAATAAAGGCTGGGGGTGGGGGGTGGGTGGGGGAGGAACACACACAATTGATTCTAAATATAGCCTACTAGTAAATCTTCTCTATGTAAGTTATATTTGATTCTAATTCAAAACAAAGGAACAGAGACCCAAGATTAAGAGCAAGACATTTTTAATCAAGTTAAAGACTTAAGAGACAGACTTTCCATTGCTGTGGAGGAAAGTAACTTACCTGTCATACTCTTCAGTGTGATTATGTTTACAGCGCTTGCTCTCATGGGCACTGCTGTGGGATTGTCGCCTTCTCTTCTGGTGGCTGCTGCCTGCTTTGTGATCCAAACCTTGTTTTTCATCCCAGTCAGGATAGTTAGTTCGTTTGGAATACCGCATCTATTTTAAAAAGAAATCTCCTTTACATGGCTATGTAACTCATGAAAATTAACACAAAAAAGTCAACAGAAACGATTACAGTACAGAGCAATGTGCTATATGAAGATACAGTTTTAGAGAAATTTCTAGCAAGTTTGTATTTACATTATCAAGGCAGGGGGATCTGCTACTAAAGCAGCCTTGTAATTAAGCCCTCAAAACGTACCTGCCCATAACATTCTTGTACATACCTGCTTGGGGGCATTGGAGGGAGCAGATTATTTTTTAAACGTGCCTCTGCAAACAGTGCCACCTTAAGTGGCGCAGCAGGGAAATGCTTGACTAACAAGCAGAAGGTTGCCGGTTCAAATCCCCGCTGGTATGTTTCCCAGACTAACACCTATATGGGGCAGCAGCGATATAGGAAGATGATGAAAGGCATCAACTCATACTGCGAGGAAGGAGGCAATGGTAAACCCCTCCAGTGTTCCACACATTTTTTGATGTCCGCTCAGTTAATTTTAGATCCTGCTCAGGTTGAATTGAGAAGGCCCCACCCTGAATGCATGTGTGCACACACTGCCTTGATACTGCCATCCAGAACAAATCTAATTCCACACAGATGGAAAAAAGAGAGAGAACACTGAACCCCTACTAAAGAAAACCACAGGGCTCTATGGGCACCAGGAGTTGAAATCAACTCGATGGCACACTTTAGCTTTACCTGCAAACAGCAGTGATTATAACATTCCCAGTGGCTGGATAGCACCATTAACCAATTTCACCCTTTAGAATGTACCAGGAAATGATTCTACAACATGTCGTAGGGCAAGGGCACACAATTTAAATGGCCTGGTGGAACAGGGCCACCCATGACTTGATGTGCAGGAGCCAAGGTCAATGCTCAGTGCATAAATTTACATTAAAATTATTTAAATGATTAAGGAAGGTGAATATTAGTTACTTGTGGATTTGCATCAAGGGACCCACAATTTTAACCATGAATACTGGTCAGAAAATATACTCTTGTCAGTCAGTGGGGCACTTAAATGCATGCCAGGCCCAATCTGGTGTCAGGGGGTAAAGGCCAAGGGAAATAAGGGAGGGTGTCAATGGGCTCCTGCTCAGAGGTAGGGAGCATCTGGCTTCAAGTAGCCAATTGCACTGGGCCACAGCTGTATGTCAGTAGACAGGTCAAAATCTCTTCATGGTTCCTGCTGTTGCTACAGGATATTCCTACCTGAGGGCCAGCCAAAAATAAATAAATAAATAAATAAATAAATAAATCTATCTATCTATCTATCTATCTATCTATCTCCACAGTCCAAATCCAGCCCTGGGCCTTATGTCGTGCAGGCCTGTCATAGGATTATTTCCTCCTAAACTCTTAGAGAGGAAAAGTTTACAACTGGCACCTGCAGGCCACTGGGGAAGTGATCAGCATTTCAAGCACTGCTAAAGGCACCACTACCCATAGAAGTGCACTGGCGGGTGGGGAGGGTTTAAAAATAAATAAGTCTCACTAACTAGAGATGTGGGTTTTCCAGAAAAGTTTGAACTGGAAAAATTTATCATGTACGTTTTCAAACTATTTGCATAAAACTTGCATTAATATTTTTCTCAAAAATGTTTGCTATACACATTTTCCTGATCCTCTAAATAGATTGTGATCTGATATGACATGTTATTTGACAGTTGTAAGAACTACTCCACCATATTAATTTTCCACACGATCTCAAAGGTTTTTCAAGTGGTTGAACTGAAATGGGGGGGGGGGGCGGTCAATAAAGACACTCCATGTGTTTTAACTGTTATACTGAAACATTCAAAGCTTTATGTGGAAAGGTCTTTTACTGCAATATTAAATAAAATGTATGTACCCTCACACACACTTCCTAGATATAATCACCTTAAAAACATTAAAACTTTCAAATTGCTGGACCTTCCTAATATCGCATTGGCAGTCATTGTTATCAATAGGTTTTATGACACAATTAAGAACATTTTGCACATGTGCAGCACTGCGAGTTCCAGACTACTGCTGCACTGTCACTCCAGCTGGGGAAAGGGGAATTTCCCCTTCCCACTGAAGCCCACTCTGCATTACCAATGTATGTCCCTGAGCATCATACAACCCTCAGGAGCCTCTTTTGATGACACACAGTGGACTTCAGAGGTAAGGGGAAATGAACTAAAATCACCCCTTTCCCTGCTCCAACAACCACACAGCATTAGTCCGGAACTTTTACTGTCGCACATTTTTTATTAATTGTTTTATTGTTTGATTTCTATACAGCTTTTCATTAAAAAATGCCCAAATGGATTGTGCAATACTATCAGCCAATGAAATTTTAGCAGTAAAAAGTTTCCAGGAAGTTTTCCACCCGTTCTGCCACTAATGCCAGCGTTGTGTATCAATCAATTTATTACAACCATAGGCCATACAGAGAACATAAAAAGATAAAAACAGGATTAAAAACACAATATGCAAACAATAATATAATACATAATAAGGACCGGGGAGACCCGAGTTCAAATCCCCATTCAGCCATGATACTTGCTGAGAAAATTAAGTATGTAGTACACCGCTTTGGGCTCCTTGGAGGAAGAGTGGGATATAAATGTAATAATAATAATGATGATGCCAGTCACCCTGACAGAAATTGAAGGTTATGACTGGCAAGCAGTAATAACAGTTGTGAACCCTCGGCTTTGGAACGCCCTCCCTGAAGAGCTTCGCCATGCTCCCTCCCTCAGTGTTTTTAAAAAACATCTTAAAACACACCTTTTTAAGGAGGCTTTTTAATGTTCCATTTTTGTGTGTGTTATATCTGGTAGGTTCTTTAGCTTTTTATAATTTTCAGTTTTAGCTTTCAAAATAACCTTTAATTTGATTGAACCTAATAATGATTGCGGTTTTTAATCTGACAACCTTTTTGTTTAATTTAGTTAATTTTATTACTTTTATTGTATCTTGTGTCTATCTTATTGTTGTGAGCCGCCCCGAGCAGTAGTGCAGTGGAGGGGCAAGATATGAATATTTTAAATAAATAAATTATAATAAATAAGAAGAGTGCTTAAAAGACACAACAATATTGGGGCAAAGATGTCAGACCCCACCAACAGTTTTCTTCTGCCTGGGCCCTCTGACAGCTGACAACATTTTCAAGAGGGGGTGGGGGAGACATATCTGAAGTAGTGACTTAATGAAACATACAGTTAGTTCAGGAATAGAATTCCCAGCACATCAGTCTCCCATTCAATCCTGCATTATGCAATCCAATGCAGAAAACAAAAAGAACCATGAACACCAATACTCTTGTTCCTATTCCACAAATACTATCCAAATTCCTATATAGGAGGAATTAATATATGAATGTGTGTATCAACACATTAAAACAGAAGGATTGGCCTGAGTGACAGCTTGCAATTCAACCATGCAATTGCCAGATTGTGCATATTTGTTATTGATCCTTCCCTTCTCCCATCAAGGAACAAAGGATTGTGAATGCATGCTATAGTAGAAGTGTTTCATAAAGTAAAGTGTGCTGTCAGTTGACTCCTAGCACCCACAGAGAACTGTGGTTTTCTTTGGAGGGGTTTACCATTGCCTCCTCCCGGGGGCGTAACTACTATTAGGCAAGGGGAGGCGGCTGCCTGGGGGCCCCCACACCTCGAGGGGCCCCCCAAAGGCAATTCACACGAGGCAAGTCACATGACTATATATTGTGAAGTGTGTGTGTATCAGCGAGGGGCCCATTTTAAAATTTTGTCTCTGGGCCCACTCCAGCCTTATTACACCCCTGCCTCCTCCAGCGCAGTATGAGATGATCCCTTTCATCATCTTCCTATATCCCTGCTGCCCGATATAGGTGTTTCCCATGGTCTAGGAAACATACCAGAGGGAACTCAAACCGGCAACCTTCTGCTTGTTAGTCAAGCATTTCCCCACTGCGCCACTTATCAGATGTCAGTAAAAAAAAAATTCTATTATTGCAGTTCCCCCTCACTCCGCCCAACACGAAATAGGAAAACCAAACACACAGGGGCGCAGGTCACCCAACCAATGACTTCCAACACTTCCTGGAACACCAAAGAGGCTATGCGCACTTAGCCTCTGATTGTACTGGTAAACATCACCAGAAACCAATGGCCCAACTCCGCGTTTACTTAATGGAGAAGGTTCATATTTCTCCATGCCAGTTGTGTTACTCAGACCCTTTATGATTCATTAGCTCAACGCATCAGCCGCATCATTTCCCCCGGCCCGCATTTCTGCCCTCTTCTCTCTCTTGCGCTCCCATCTTTTCTACATTCACTCTAACCTTCGTTTCCACATGGGACGCAACGGGGCTCCTTTTTCTCTTGCTTCCTCTCGGTCTGCGGCTGCTGCTGCGCCCCATTTACTACCCCCCGCCCCGCCCCCCCGTTCCATTCTGGGGCACCTGTTGCTCGAGGAGGATGGCACGTGCAGCCGTGGCTCTTCCCCCCCCCCCCGCTACTCTCGCCAGTCAGGAACTAGAATGCCAGGCAGGCCTCAATAAAAGAGGCTGATGGCCACCAGGGTGGCCAAGAAACCCGAACCGTAACTTGAGACACAAAACTCGGGCCCGACAGGAACAAACAGAGACAACCCGCCTGGGGTGGGGGCGGCGAGAAAACCCTGGCCGAGCCCAACGGGGCAGCGCCGTCCTCCAGGGCCGGCCCAGCGCAGGCGGGAAGCGGGGCCATTTTCTCGTCTCTTGGAAGAAGCAGCAGGAGACGGGAGAAAATGGCGGAGAGAGAAGGCAGCGCCCAGTCCCTCATCCTCCATGTCCCCGTCCCCGCTGTTTCCCCGGGAGAAGCCAGCGACTGCGCCCCGCGTCGAAGGCCAACCCGGGAGGCCCCTGCCCCCTCCCCCCGCCAACCACGCACCCACCCTCGGGGAGTGAGCCGATTCGGCTCTGGGGGATTCACGCTCCTGCCAGCAGCTGTCCGTGTGCCGACAAGGCGGTAACCCCAATTCCTGCCCTAGAGACTACTTACTGCTCCTTTCGAAGTCGCCACCCCTTCACAACTAAGGTCGGGGTCTTTCTCTTTCTCCGCTACCTGACCTCTTTCGGCCAACCGCCGCCAGGAAATATTCCTCGCGACAAAATGGCGCCGGATAAGAACCTTCTGGAAAGGAAAGGTTGTCACACAAAGGGGCGCATGCGTAACAGTAGCCCTGCCCGCGGGAGGGGCGTTCTCTTGGGCATAGACTAGACCTAGAATCAGCGCATATTTAGCTGCCGGGCTCTCATAACTCGGATAATGTAGTGCTGCTCAGCAGAATATATTTCACATGACGTAACATCTAAGCAAGATCATGAAAATATGCTGTTACCTTGCAGGGTTTTTGTTTTGTTTTTTAGAAGAACAAAGAAGAAACGCCGCTACTCATAGCATAGTTACCAGCCGCGAAGGAGGAAAAATCCCCTTTCAAATAACCAGAAAGTATTGCTACTAGATATTGATCGAGGGCAACCACTCTAGAATTTCTCTAAGTCTATGGTTCTTGCTCAAGAGAGGGAGAGAAAGCTGCGCCCACTTGCTAAAAAAACCAAAAAGCGACTGTAAAGGGCTGGTGCTGTTTACGTAAGTGCTGCTGCAGTCTCCATTGTGTTCGTCGTGCCCATTGCTCACAGCCATTATGCTCAAACAAGTATGGAATTTGTAACAGGTGTCTCCAGCTACAACCCGTCTACCCCGGTGTGTTAAAAAAGCAGCAGCACAATAACATGATCAGTGTGTTTTGCAATAAATTGGTTTAAACTTTACAGTTGACCTCCTTCCCTGAATAATCCTGCGAGTTTTGTGAGGGTGCCGAGTCTCCTCCTTGGATTATGGGCCATCCCTAGAACGCCAGTTCACAGACTTCCTTACCAAGGATGGCACGACAAACCTTTGGCTTAAGTGTATAGTGTGGACACTTACTTCGTGTTGAACACAAGTGCAGCAAGGGTCCAATGCTTCTACTTACTCATCACCCTGAGAATCAGTGGCATAAGCACAAAACATTTGCAGCAGATACAGAGTACATTGACCAGGAGGGGCAAATATTGTAGAAATGAGAAGTGCCTACGCATATTGTTTTCCTCAAAATAAGTTCAATCGTGTTCCATGCAGCTGACTTCCAGGTATGTGTGCACAGACTGCAGTTTTGTGTACATACTCTTGAGAGCAAACTGCCCTGAACATAGTGAAACTTACTTCCAAGACAACATGTGTAGTGTTGGGATGCAAAAATTTCTGAGCTATTAAACTATGGAGCTGAATTCTATGCATACATGCTTGAAAGAAAGCCCTGTTGAACACATAGAGACCTACCACCAAGTATATACACATAGGATTGCATTGTAAGCAGGAAAGTGTAATCCCCAATTATAAAGTTAAAGCCTTACCATGAACTGCCCATCAGGTCTCCCAAGCATTTATTGTACCTTTGGCCCTGTCCTGGTGGACAATATCCAACCTTTTAAATTAATACAAATCCTACCATATTGCTGAAGGGTGCAGGAACTAGGAGTTGCTTTGCAAGAACAAGGCCAGAATTCTATTAGAGATGTGCACGGAACTGGTGGTTCGAAGGGGGGGGGCATACATTTAAGGACGGGGGAGGGTGTCCTTACCCCTCCCGCTGCATGTCTGCTGCCGATGCTCCATTTTAAAAGTCTCCGTCAGGGTGGCAGCGTACCTCCCTGCCGTCCTGGTGTCGTTGGCGGCCAGAAGTAAAAGGAAGCACCTGGCATGTGTGCACAATATGCATGCGCTCTGGGTAATTCTTTTTACTTCCGGCTGAGGAGGATGCTGGGGCAGCAGGGAGGTATGCTGCCACCCTGATGGAGACTTTTAAAATGGAGTGCTGGCAGGGAAAATGCTGTGGGAGGGGTAAGGGCACCCTTAAAAGGTATCCCCCCCACACCTTCAAATTGCCAGTTCCATGCACATCCCTAAATTCTGCACACTACTTATAAGTTCCTCTGGGTAGCCTTATAACTAGACTTCAGTGCATATGTAGAAAAATAAAAGGCAGCCACCTGTTCAGAATTCCAATAAGTGAAATTGAGAGAGACAAAATGCCTTTCAAAAGAACAGCTAGTATCTCAAGACTGAACAAGAGACCTTTAACAGAAACACATGGCTTGATGAAAAGCATTTAATTTTTTTTAACATACACACATACATATTTCCAGATGCTCTTCTTTCAGCTTTGAGAAACATAAAATGGAAATATCAAGAGAAGACTTTTCTCCCTCATGAAGTGTTGACATTAAAAAAACCCAGAAGAGATTTTGGAAAACTTTTCATTCAAAAAATGAATTTGTGAATCCCTCTCTTTTCAGAGACCATCAGCAGTTCAGTCTAAACAAATTTTCAGGAATCTGTCCTGGCAACTTATTGAGCAAAAGGGTTAGCATGGATTGTAATGTCTTTAATATGAACATCATTAAGAGGCCGGAATGTCTTTTCATTCACGGGTAGTTTTTCCAGCTCATCCAGGGTATCCAAGCCATCAATAACTCTAGGAGAGAGGGAAAAAGAATTATGAAAATATCCTGTTTTTGTGAAAACAGTTATAAAAAAAAGAAACCCTCCTGATGTGGAAAGGCAATCTTTTCGTGACAAATGTTCAGCCTCTAGCATGACACACATATGCACCAGGAGCCATACACTTACCAGGGATGTGCACAGAACCGTTCTGTGCTCCATTGTAGGAGTGCTGAACCGGTTCCGGCAACTGGTGTTCCAACCGATTCAGGTGGGGCGGGGGTCAGTTTAAAGGGCAGGGACGGTACTGCCTACGTGCCAGCCCCTGCCGACGCGTGTGTGCATGCACGTTGGCCTTTTGTGTGGGGATGCTGATCCCGGCTGCAAGGAGGCACGCTGCAGCCCCGCATGCCCGCTTTTTGGGAAAGCGCCGGTGAGGGAAAAGCTACCCCCCCACCCTCCCGGGAGTGTACAGAACCAGTTCCATGCACATCCCTAATACATACAGAGGATCCCTATACATATGTACAGACACACAGTTCTATTGCTACAAGAAGAGTTTTAAAAAAGTATTAATCATTCAACTAAAAGTGATTCAAGGGTGCAGACCTGCTTGTGGCTCTGTGGGCAGAGTCTCATGAGAAACTACCCCACAGAAATCAGTAGAGTCACTGGGGTGCCATCACACATCACCATGGTCAGGTCCTTCTAAGCCTCCACTTCAAATATTCACAAGCTCATTTTCTCCAAGTCCCCAACTTTTCCTGAAAGGAGCCTCTCCATGAGGTCTGCATATGTGTGTAGAGAATGGACTGTCATGGAATTAATGGCCACAAAGCGGGAGGAGAGAGCTCTACTAACTCCTATGGGGTAGCTCTTCAGGCTACTCTGCATGTGTGGTCTCTGCAGAATTGCACTCTACAGCTGTAATACTTCATCCTGTTAGATCAGCATGGGCACAAAGTTACAACTTAGAATATCCTTGACCATTTTAATTTTGATTTTGACAACTGCGAAGCTCTTGCAAAGCACATTGGGCATTAGCCAATCAAAATTAAGCTCTTATGAAAATTAAATTTTCGTAAACTATATTTGCAAGGCAAGGATTACATCTAAACTTACTCCTGCACTTGCTGAAGCTGAACTTCCATGAGCACAGCAGCAAGTTTGCATACAACCCAATGACCATAAGTCTAAAGCAGAGTTACGAGTGCTAAAACACTGGTTTCAATGGGCTTAAACATGCCCAACTATATTGCACTATGGCCAAAATCCTTGAAATGAGAAATTAATAAAATGATGATGATCCATCAAACAGTTGCAAAAACATAATGAGTTCTCCAACAGTAAACACTGGGTGCAATAAGAAACCAAGGGTTTCCTCACTTGCAGATTAGGAATTGGAGAAGAAAAGTATGCCCCAAGTAAAGACAAAATTCCATCTGTGGGTTCCCACAGTTTACAGAAAGTTCTATTTAATCTTACAGGCCGACATCCAGAATAAAGTACTTTTGAATAGCCTGCTGAAATTAGGCTTTTGAGTACCCTACTGAAATGAAGTAGTCTTTTAATGTAACTCCTGAGTAATACAATAAGAGTAACTTAATTTGGATGTCAGCCACTATCTGCTACTTTTATCTTGATTTTTAAAAGCTCTAACTAAATTAAATACGATAATATCTTCTACACTTTTACAGACCACCACCCGCATCATTGAAAACAAGAGTGCCAATGTTTATTTGCTACTTTCTTATATTACATGTTTGTTAACGTCCAGGCAAACTTCAAATATACTTGACTAAATCTCTTCATGACTACTTGTTTTTCCATTACATTAATATTTCAGTGTTTGTAAAATCAATCACAGTTAAAAACTCTTGTGAATCCCCCAAATATGTCATGCCCTTTTAAAATCATAGAATGACTGCCATTTTGACTGATATACCATCTTCCTACTATTCATATCATCAGGTGCAATACTGTATTACTTACTTCCCAAACACAGTATATTTCATGTCCAGATGTGGCTGTTTTCCATAGGTGACAAAGAACTGAGAGCCATTTGTGTTTGGGCCATTATTTGCCATAGAAACAACGCCACGGACACTGTGCTAAAAGAGAAACAGCAAAATGAAAAAAAAAAAGCCAGAATCCACAGACAATCTTAGAAAAATTTATATGCTCAGTTTCTGGGTTTGGGGCGGGGTGGGTGGGTTAATCCTTTGAGAACGCTGTTCTACTGATCTATCCCTCATTCTAGGGATGTGCAGAATGTTTCAATGACAAAATGTTTTGACTTGAAACAGGCCGTTTCGAGCTCAAAAAAACCACCCTCTAAATAAAGGACCTGTTTCGAGTTTGGAGCAGAAAAACATTTCAAGTGCGATTTTAGAGGCCTGTTTTCCCCTTGCTGGTTAGTTCTTTGGCACTGGCTTCCAATTGGCTTGCTATCTCCTTGCTTCGAGGTTGGCTTGTTATCATACAAATCAAATGTTGTCATGGGCAACTGTGCCCCCCATTGGCTAGGGGGAGGGAGGGGGGAACAAGTAACGCTCTTTAGACTGGCTCTCCAGTCCAAAGTCTGGCTCTCCAGTCCAAAGTCTCCATCATTGGGGGGCGGGGATGTCCTGCATAGAACCCTATGGGGGGTTGGGGAAATGATTAAAAAATTGTTAAAAATTGCCCGCTTGCCCATTTCTTTTGTAGGTTGGGTGGTATGTAATCTCCATTAGATTCCTATACTCCAGTCTGACCTCAAACTGTTTTGGGAATGTCCCTTAAAACACCACAAAAAGAGGCCAAAAAAGGAGGAGAAGCCCAACTGGAAGTACTGGCTCCAAACCAATCCAGAGCACAGCTGTCACTTTTCTGGGGGGTGATGAGGGAAAAGTAGCTCCCAATTCCTGCTGAGCAATGGCCTGTAGCTAGAGCAATAGGATATTACCAATATTACTGTTACAATCCCTGCTGCAGATCATCCCTGTTAGGTTGCTGCAACACCAAGAGTGCAGATGAGATGGTACTCAGAGAGAGAAGAGGAATACACGATCCAAACGTTCTCACCCTCACAATATCAGTAGCGCTGCTGATGTTTGATCCTCAGTGGTAGTGGCAGGCAGAAAAAAGAAACCCATCCAGAAGTATCACCTGCCCATAGACCAGTCTGGAGCAGAACTGTCACCTCTTCTAGTCAGGGGACCAGCAGTAATAAATCTTTCCTATGATCAGTTTTCCATTGCATGAGGAAGGCAAGCTCAGGGATCAATACCTGGGCAGTACAGGTGATCCAAGCGCTAGGAGAGTGGTCCAAAATAAGCCAGAGCTCATCCGAGATTTGATTATGGATGAAGGGGCTGACCTGGTATGTATTACTGAGACTTGGTTGGGGGAAGTTAGTGGTCCAGTTTGGTCCCAGCTTCTTCCTCCAGAATATTCTGTAGAGGAGCAGGTCAGGGGACGTGGGCGGGGATGTGGAGTTGTAAGGCCTAATCAGATCAATTTTACATTGAATAAGTGCATGGATGGGCTAGCCATATTGTATTAGATAGATGCTTGACATAAGTCCATTTGCTTGATGCAGTTTGGGCCTTGATTTTAGCACCCACGAGTGAATGCCAAGTTCCCCTGTTTCAGTAACAACCCCCACAAAAGGCTTCTGTCTAAATCTAGAGAGAATCGGCTTGTCAGTTCAGACATACTTCTTCATTTTTTGGTAACTCATATCGAGAATGCTCCCTCCCAAATGTTCCATTTGAAGGAGGGGGTCACTTGACCTGCACCTGGTTCCTCTTTCATATCTCTCCTGGTCGTACAGCACACCTGGTTCCTCTTTCGGACCTTCCCTAGCCAATGGTGTTAAATGTCAAGAGTTACAGGTTGGGCAAGGGGTCATGGATGGTCAGGCCCCCTTCTCTGTCCAATCACTATTGATGCGTGGGTGGGAAAGATTCGAGGATACTTAAAGACCCTAATCTGAGGATAGAGGGTACCGGGCTCTCTCCCTCAGGGAGGGTGGCTCAGGCATGGCACACAGGAGGAGGAAAGGAGGAAGTTGATCCGATTAATCAATTTGACGGCACCTAGCATCTAGCAGAAAGAGGAACAAGTCGAGGTTCCCTTGGGGTATAGTATATTGTGACCGCAAGGGTCTGGCTGTCCTGTCAGTGTCTCAAGGCTGTGAATTTTATGATTGCTTTGTGTGAGAGAAGTAATTTTGCTGCTTGCTGTATGCTGTGATTCATCTGAACATTGGTAAGAAAATAAATCTGCTTTGATTAGATATAATCCCTTCATTCTCCTCGTATCTTCTTGAGTCTTGGGATTCTTGATAGCCAGGACCATCAAAAGAACCCATTGGTCAGTGTGAGGATTTTTGTAGCCCTCATTTATTCCTGGTTGCAGGGATTTTGGGGTGTCAAAAATCTCTTACAGAGTGGCTGTGGTCTATAAGGATGTCATTTCCCTTACCAGGGTCCCTGTTAGGGTATCGGACCATATTGAACGTGTGTACTTAAGTTTGGGGACCAGGGATAGATTGGGACTTTTGTTGGTGTACCGATCGCCCTACTGCCCAACTGAGTCCCTTACTGAGCTCACGGACTTGGTCGCGGGACTCGCGTTGGAGTCTCACAGACTTTTGGTGCTGGAGGACTCACCTTGCTCCTCTGTAATGCCAGGTCGATCCAGAACAAATCAGAAACCATCCATGATTTGATTCTGGATGAAGGTGCCAACCTGGTATGTATTACAGAGACCTGGTTGGGGGAGGCTGGGGGCCCAGTGTGGTCCCAGCTTCTCCCTCCAGGGTACTCTGTTGAGGAGCAGGTGAAGGACTGGGGGGCGGGGAGGTGGAGTGTCTGTGGTCTATAAGAATAATATCTCCCTTACCAGGATCCCTGTTCGAGTGTCAGACCATATCGGATGTGTGTACCTAAGTTTGGGGACCAGGGATAGAATGAGATTTCTCTTGGTGTACCGATTGCCCCGCTGCTCAACAGAGTCCCTAACTGAGCTGACGGTCTTGGTCTCGGACTTGTTGTTGAGGTCGCCCAGGCTTGTGGTGCTGGGTGACTTCAATGTTCATTTCAAGACCAATTTGTCCAGGGCAGCTCAGGAGTTCATAGTGGCCATGACAACTATGGGCCTATCCCAAGTGTCTCGGGACCGATGCACACTGCAGGTCACATGCTTGACTGGGTCTTTTACTCTGATCAGGGTGGTGTTCCGTGGGTGGGGACTCCTGTGATTTCCCCATTGTCATGGACGGACCACCATCTGGTTAAGGTTGGGATTACAACCACTTCCCATCTCCTCAGGTGCAAGGGGCCTATTAGAATGGTCCGCCTGAAGAAGTTATTGGATCTAGCAGGATTCCAAGAAGCCTTGGAAGGATTGGAAGGATTTAATGTTGGTTTTGCCAGTGATCCTGTTGATGCCCTGGTTGAGAATTGGAACAACTTGCTCACCAGAGTAATAGATACGATTGCTCCTAAGCGTCCCCTCCGACCCGCTTCAAAATTGGCCCCTTGGTATACAGAAGATCTACAGGGGCAGAAGCAAGGTAGGTGACTGGAGCGCAAGTGGAGAAAGACTCGACTCGAATCCGACACATTACGACATAGAGCACATTTAAAGATCTATGCTCAGGCAATACGTGTGGCAAAGAAACAATTCTTTTCTGCTCTTATTGCTTCTGCGAGTTCACGTCCAGCGGAGTTATTCAGGGTTGTGAGGGGACTAGTATCTGCCCCCCCTCCCCTGAACCAGAATTTGGAAGCATCAGTCACCCGCTGTGATGTGTTTAATGAATTTTTCACAGACAAAATCTCTTGGATTCGGGCCGACCTAGATGGTGACTCCACAATTAATTTTATGTCTGAACTGGAGGTGTCCAATAATTCTTCTTATACGATTCGGCTAGATCAATTTCAGTTTGTGACTCCTGAGGATGTGGACGAACTGCTTGGATCTGTGAGGCCTACCACCTGTTCTCTTGACCCTTGTCCAACATGGCTTAGTCTATCTAGCAGGGAGGCTGTTGTAGGTGGCCTGGTAGAAATCATAAATGCTTCTCTGAGGGAGGGCAGGATGCCTCCTTGTCTTAAGGAGGCAATTATTAGACCTCTTCTAAAGAAGCCTGCACTAGATCTCTCAGAGTTGAGCAATTATAGGCCTGTCTCCAACCTCCCATGGCTGGACAAGGTTATTGAGAGGGTGGTGGCCTCTCAGCTCCAGACGGTCTTGGAGGAAACTGATTATCTAGACCCATTTAAAATTGGTTTTCGGGCGGGCTATGGGGTAGAGACTGCCTTGGTCGGCCTGATGGATGATCTCCAATTGGCAATGGACAGAGGAAGTGTGACTCTGTTGGTCCTTTTGGATCTCTCAGCGGCTTTCGATAGTATCAACCATAGTATCCTTCTGGAGCGTCTGAGGGGGTTGGGGGTGGGAGGCACTGTTTTACAGTAGTTCCGCTCCTACCTCTCGGACAGGTTCCAGATGGTGTCGATTGGAGATTGTTGCTCTTCAAAATTTGAGCTTAAGTGTGGTGTCCCTCAAGGCTCCATACTCTCTCCAATGCTTTTTAACATCTACATGAAACCACTGGGAAAGATCATCAGGGGATTTGGAGCTGGGTGCTATCAGTACGCTGATGACACCCAGATCTACTTCTCCATGTCAACCTCTTCAGGTGATGGCATATCCTCCCTAAATGCCTGCCTGGAAGCAGTAATGGGCTGGATGAGGAAGAATAAACTGAAGCTGAATCCAGATAAGATGGAGGTACTTATTGTGCAGGGTCAGAACTCCAGAGACGATTTTGATCTACCTGTTCTGGATGGGGTCACACTTCCCCAAAAGGAACAGGTTCGCAGTTTGGGAGTACTCCTGAATCCACACCTCTCCTTGGTTTCTCAGTTTGAGGCGGTGGCCAGGGGTGCTTTCTATCAGCTTCGGCTGATACGCCAGCTGCACCCATTTCTCAAGATCAATGACCTCAAAACAGTGGTACATTTGTTGGTAACCTCCAGACTTGACTTCTGTAATGCGCTCTACATGGGGCTGCCTTTGCAAGTAGTCTGGAAACTTCAGTTGGTTCAGAACGCAGCAGCCAGGTTGGTCTCTGGGTCATCTCGGAGAGACCACATTACTCCTTTGCTGATGGAGTCACACTGGCTGCCGATAGGTTTCTGGGCAAAATACAAAGTGCTAGTTATAACTTATAAAGCCCTAAACGGTTTAGGTCCTGGGTATTTAAGAAAGCATCTTCTTCGCTATGAACCCCACCGCCCATTGAGGTCATCTGAGGAGGTCCGTCTTCAGTTAATGTGAACTCGTTTGGTGGTCACACAGAGACGGGCCTTCTCGGCTGCTGCCCCGAGATTGTGGAATGCGCTCCTTGCTGAGTTACGATCCTCCCCATCTCTGGCTATTTTTAAAAAACATTTGAAAACGCTTTTTTTAACCCAAGCCTTCTCAGGTTTTTAATTTAAAAATACTGTTTGTTAATTTTATGGTTTTTAAATTATTGTATTGTTGTAACTTTTAAATGTGTAATATGTTTAACTGTTTTAACTTTTTATGTGTTTTAATTGTTGTTAGCCGCCCAGAGATATAGGTTTGGGCAGGGTAAAAATAAAATAAAATAAAATAAAATAAAATAAAATATAAAATATAAAATATAAAATAAAATAGCTTTTATTTATTTTATCACATTTTTATACCGCCCAAAACGCGAATTCTCTTTTAGCACTGTCCGGAGCAACCAAACCTATTTAGTCCTGTGCACAAAGTTGCCTTCTTTCAATACATTCACTGCAGGTAAATGAAGGCGTGGGACCTGTTGATGTAATGTTTCTGCTAGGTAGGCCTCTAAACAATCTATTCAACTACCAAGCCAACTGAGGAGCAGAACTGCATACCAGGGACCATTCCCCTTACACCAGAGAAACAGGTGAGCTACCATATCCTCAGTAATCAGTTACACAATTGCCTTGGGTTTTTTCCCTTTAAAAAGTTTTATTTCTCACTTTTCATTAATAATGGAACAAAATAATAATAGCACCAACTGCTGGTCTTGTGGTAGCAAGCATGAATTGTCCCCTTTGCTAAGCAGAGTCTGCCCCTGGCTCACATTTGAATGGGAGATGTGTGAGAACAATGTAAGATACTCCCCTCAGGGAATGGGGCCGCTCTGGGAAGAGCATCTGCATGCTTGGATGAAGAAGGTTCCAAGTTCCCTCCCTGTTGTCTCCAGATGGGGCTGAGAGGGACTCTTGCCTGCAACCTTGGAGAAGCGGCTGCCAGTCTGGGTAGACAATACTGAGCTAGATGGACCAAGGGTCTAACTCAGTACAAGGCAGCTTCCACAATACTATATAACAGTATACATCAGGGCTGCACAACTTGGGCTCTCCAGATGTTGGAATACAACTCCCATCATCCCCAGCTACTGTGGCCAATAGTCAGGGATGATGGGGGTTGTAGTCCAACAACAGCTGGAGGGTCAAAGTTGTGCAGACCTGGCATATATCAATTACTAACAAAACAAAATTTCAGCACAAAGAGGACCTACAAAATACCCTTATAACTGAACACACAATGTTTACTTAATATCATTTTTAATTATTCTGGCCTAGTGTAAATAGATTTAGAATTATCAATACAATTTTAAAAAGGAATCCATCTATCAAAAAACAAACTTGTAATCCAAATTCGACTAACTGCCTTAGTGACACAGTTGCTTTAGGCTCAAGGCTCTAAAAAACAAACAAACAAACAAACAAGAGAACAAAAAAAGCTACTGTAAACAGCAAACATACCTTTAAGTATTCACTGTATTCGTCCTCAAATTTTCTGCCCCAAATGCTAGTTCCTCCTTTCCCAGACCCTAAGAGAGGGAGATGGGGAAAAGTAGCTTAGCAGGGCTCCACAAACTCTGCCCGGCACAAAAATCCAGTCGCCTCCCACCAAGACTTTGCTAAATTGCCTAGGGCAGGGATCCTCAAAGTTGGGTCCCCAGATGTTCTTGGACTTCAACTCCCATAATCCCCAGGCCCAGTGGCCTTTGGCTGGGGATTATGGGAGTTGAAGTCCAAGAACATCTAGGGGCCCAACGTTGAGGATCCCTGGCCTAGGGGATGGGCAGAAGCCTTCTCTCATTTGCACTGGGATTTAGGAACGATAGAGCTCTCCTATCTTCTTCAAAACTCAGTGCATATAAGAGAAAGTCACATCTCTCTCCTTTGTGTTCTCCAAGTAAGCTAGTGAACTCAGGGGGTTTGTGGAGAGCACTGTTGGCTAGTAAAAGTTTGTCAACTCCTGTGGATTAGATTTTAATAGAGATGAGATGTTCTCAGTCATTAGGTTTGAAGATAGAACTGAAGATAGTCAGTTGACAGCTCAGTCCCTTATCCATTCCAATCTCACTTCCACCATGAACTCACTACCCTTAAGCAAGCTATTATCTTCCAGTCTCCATATACCACACAGGGATAATACAGCTGCTTTGTGAGAATTACCAAAGTAATGTATGTGAGGCACTTTAGCACTTACATTTAGCACTTACATTTATATACTGCTCTATAGCTGGAAGCTCTCTAAGCGGTTTACACTGATTTAGCATATTGCCCCCCAACATTCTGGGTACTCATTTTACCGACCTCGGAAGGATGGAAGGCTGAGTCAACCTTGAGCCCTTGGTCAGGATCGAACTTGCAACCTTCTGGTTACAGGGCGGCAGTTTTTTACCACTGCGCCACCAGGGGCACCAAAGCCCTATATAAACGCCAAGTATTAGTTTTGTGTGGTATCCAAGATTTTTTCTCTATACCAGGGATTTTCAACTTTGGGTCCCCAGATGTTATTGGACCTCAACTCCCATAATTCCCAACAAAGGCCACTGGGGTTGGGGATTACAGGAGTTGAAGTCCAATAACATCTGGGGACCCAACATCGAGAATCCCTGGTCCATACAACAGGTTACCTTGATATGCCTTACTGAGGTATATTGTGTTCTAAAATACAAGCTAGCACTTACTTGTTTAAGAAGTTTACATAGCAGGTTAACAAAAACCACAATAGTGGTTCTCGTCTGTGCAGCCAGATGCTGAGAACAGTTTAATAACTTATCTGATGTTATTAAGAGGAATTACCTGTTGGGTCTCCTGTTTGCACCATAAAGCCTTTGATATTCCGGTGAAAAATACAGCCATTGTAATAATTACTAGCACAAAGAGCCAGGAAATTCTAGAGAAAGAACCAGATGCTATCTAAGAAATAATCAAGCAATGATATGCAATACATCAGTCACACACACTCACTCCAGCATATTAACTATGGTTAACTTTCATGCAGGGTTAAAAATGAAGGTATGCAATGGCCAATGGTTAGTGTCAACATTAGTGCACATGAAACTCTAACCAGAGTAAGAGCTGAAAAGGGAAGGAGGGGGTAAATTCAAACAGGAAAGGAAGGATGGAGAGGAGGTGGGAGGAGTGCCCAAGTTCAAAGGGAGCCCCCAATCTCTTAAAGGGACTGGGAAACGTTGCAGCTACATTGGGCCAAAGAATGTAAACTATTCAGGCATGTAGAACTGAAAATCAAAGCTTTCAGTTGTGGTCTGCAACATCTGTATTTGTCCTTGCCATGTGCTATCTGAATAGGCTCAGAACCAGTGACATACAGATAATTTCATATAACCAATTTAGATAGCATCACATTTACTGCAGACATAGGCAAGCAATCCCTCAATCACAGCTTCTTGTGCTGCATCGTAGATCCTCTCCCAACATTCCTGCAAGATCACAAAGTGGTCAGGTAACACGGACGCCTATGTTCAGAAGGAGGCATCTTTCGGTTCAGACGTCTCGCTCCCTGCATGCAGCTCACAACACAACCCTTTGGATCCTGGCCATAGTTTCAGAGAAGTATACTAGTCATAACCTGACAGCAGAAAGTAGTAGAATTAAGTCTAAGACTTTAATTCCAAAAAGAATCTTAATATGTACCCCTCAGTCAATGAGAGGAATTTCAGAGGACAAGTCTGTTTACACGGAAGACAATTAATAAGACTAAACGCAGATATCAGACAGGGGAGGCATATTGCAAAGAAAGCTAGTAATGTATAAAAGATAATAAATGGTACAGTTTGCAATAAACAAAAGGAACTGGGGAAGTGCACATGTGCGCGCATGTACGCGTATAAAAGTTGAAAACATAGTTCTCAGCATAAACACTCAACACCGGAAACCCATCTTATTATTTCTCTATGTAAACCGCATTGGAAACTTTTGTTGAAAAGCAGTATATAAGTATTATTTGTTGTTATTTTATGTCAGACAGTCCTGGTCACCTTGCATTACTTTTGGGGCACAGCGGAGTACAATTAGAATTGGCACACTGGGGCATGGCCCATTTGTCTGTGCAGTACAGATGTCAGAAGTATGTTATTATACAGCTGATTTTGCAAGCAAGAAGTCAAACTAAAATGGATGGGAAGCAACATTTTTAAAAAATTTATTAATTATTTATTTTATTTGATTTGATTTCTATACTGCCCTTCCAAAAATGGCTCACATTCTAAAAAAAACAACCACCACAAGATAGACACCAGCAACAGTCCCTGGAGGCACTGTGCTGAGGGTGGATAGGGCCAGTTACTCTCCCCCTGCTAAATAAAGAGAATCACCACGTTAAAAGGTGCCTCTTTGCCAAGTTAGCAGGGGTATAACGTTAATTGTGCTGCCATGATAAATAGCTATTAACCAGAGAACAGATATCTTGTCTGTTCTGAAAATAAAACCTGTTGGAAAATGAGCAATGAAACTGGACTTGCAGTGTAACAGGTTTTAAGCTGTAGCTTGGTCAGTTACAGTAAAGTGCCTATTAAACACAAAAAGGTTTAGTCCGATAGCCATCAAAGAAAATGCACTAACCCCGCCTACCCTTTCTTGTCCTACTGTGCCCTATTGTGAATTTAGTTTATAACAGGAGAGAATGCTGCTCACATAATGCACAGACAATTTAAGTAGATGCTGTTGCAGTTTCATTACTTACTTCACAAGCCTTGGGCGTTCGCTCACAGAATAGCTCTATTTTAAAATCTCCTACATCAGTGTGTAATGTCACAGCCTGGGAAGTGGGGGGAGAATTAAGTTACATTATTTATTCATAGCACCACACACAAAAATTGTAAATTTTATAGTGATGCTCATTTTCAAAACTAATTTCTCCTCTTTTGGGGAAGTTTCCAGGTCACTCTGATGAATTTTATTTAGAGCTTTTGTTATCTAACTTTTGCAAAGAGATCACTTTCAATGTGGCTAGGTATTGCTACATTGTTTGTATTACACGCTTGAGTCTCATGTAATTTTTTGTTGTTGTATTGTCTGATCTAGGATCGTAATAAAATGTATCCTCTCTAATAAAAGGCTTGGTGTCAGTCCGTGGACAACCAAGTGTCTGTCCGTGCCTCCCTCGGCCGTTCTGCGCATGCGCAGAGCGCATGCGCACAACGGCCGAGTCAGAAACGAAAAAAAGGGAACATGTTGGGCGGCCAGAAGCGGCCGCCGCGAAGAAGCTGGTGAAGCCTGGCCGAGGTGGTGGCAGAGCCGCCGCCAAGGCCTGGCGGCGCCAACAAGGACAGGCGGCTGGGAGACCTTGGGGCCCTTGCCCGGCCCCAAAATTGCCTTTGCCCTTGCCCCACTTGTTACCCGCCGACCGCTCTCCCGCCCTCCCAGCTGCCCAAATTCTCCTTCCCCGTACCCCCCCCGCAAATGATTAAGGGCCAAAATGGCCCATGAGAATGCCTCCGCGGCCGCCGCCACAGCCGACGACCGCCCTCCCAGCTGCCCGAGCCCTCCTTACCCGATCCAGCCCGCAACAGTCGGGCGAAGTAAAAGCATATTTTGCAAAGAAGAAAAAAGGAGCTCGCGAACAGAGCTCCTCTCTGTGCTAAGCCTCTTCCCGAACTGGTGCTTTGGGCGCAAAGGACGCCTATTGCGTCCTTTGCGTCCATAGCGGCAGTTTGGGCAGTGGCTTAGCACAGACAGGAGCTCTGTTCGCGAGCTCCTCTCTTCTTCTTTGCAAAATATGCTTTTACTTCGCCCGACTGCCGCGGGCTGGATCGGGGGCGGCGGGACCACGAAACAAGGGAGAAGGAAGAGCAAAAAAAAAAACTGAAACAAGGGAGAGGGAAGAGGGGGGGGGAAAGGTGCAGGAAAACAAAAACAAAGAGAAAAAGAGGAAGAGACACAGAGAGAAAGAAACAGACAGGCAGGTAAAAAACAAACAAAAAACTAGCGCCTGTTATTATAACGGGCTTAAACATACTAGTTCTATTCTATTCTAACAGGGATTCCCAGATGTTGTTGACTACAACTCCCATAATCCCCTAGTAAAAGCCATTGCAGCTGGGGATTCTCGGAGTTGTAGTCAACATCTGGGAATCCCAGTTAGAGGGAGCACTGGGCCCAAGTCTCACCTCAGCTATGCACTCACTAGGTGACCTTCAATTCAGTTCCTTTGTTTGCTTTAACCACTGGCCTTAACAAAAGAAGTCACAGACAAAAGAGCAACTAAAATGTCTTCTTCAGGAACCCACTGTTGCCTCAGCAATATCAAGATAATTATTCTAATCTATTTTTTGCAAGGATTACCAAGAATGTGAAACACTGTTCACTCAAGCAATATACAAAATGTTAAGTAATGTTATAGCTATATTGCACTAAACTGGAATTATTTACATACCTACAACTATCTAGCGTTCAAGAACTATTAAGTAGAAGATACTGAAACAAACAGCCTCACCATCTCTGATGGCTAGGAACACAAAACACATCCGTCTGACGATTTCCTGCAAAAACAATACTGTTTAATTTAGAATTTCACAGCTCTTCTTCCCCAGTCCCCACCCCCCACCCCAAGTTCACGATTACTGGCTGTGTCATTGGAGCTTCCATGTTGCTTCAGTGACAAAGGCATGAAGGAACTGCATAAGTCCTGCTAGCTTGGCAAAGAGGCACCTTTTAACATGGTGATTCTCTTTATTTAGCAGGGGGAGAGTAACTGGCCCGATCCATCCCCAGCACAGCATCCCTCCAGGGCCTGTTGCTGGTGTCTGTCTTATGTTTCTTTTTAGATTGTGAGCCCTTTTGGGGACAGAGATCCATCTTATTTATTCATTATTTCTCTGTGTAAACCACCCTGAGCCATTTTTGGAAGGGCGGTATAGAAATTGAATAAATGAATAAATAAAATAGCTGGGAGAGTCTCATCCATGGGGGAAGATCCACGTTAGAGGCTGGATCAGGTGAAGCAGGGTGGCCTTCTCATGGCTCTGCCCACATTATCCCACCTTCCCACATTACAGAGCAGTATAAGAAGCTGCTACTAGGGATGTGCACAGAACCGGCAGTGGCTGGCTCAATGGGAGTGGGTGGGTTTTACCTTTAAGGAGCAGGGATGATGATCCCCACCACCAGGTTTCCCTCACCAGAACTGTCTTTTTAAAGGGTCCGGCGGGGCAGCAGCATACCTCCTTGCTGCTGCGGTGCATGTCGGACTGGAAGTGCCCAGTGAGCGCATAAAACCAGAAGTGGCGGGCATGTGTCACGTACGCAAACGTGCACAGGCCACTTCCAGTATTACATTCACCGGGGCGGCAAGAGGGTATACAGTTGCCCCGTGCCAGCGGTTTTTGAAGCAGCACCAGAGGAGGAGTTAAGAGCATCCTCCCCATACCTTAAAGGTGCCCCCACCCCCACGTTCCAACACGGAGGTTCCAAACCTGTTCAGCATTCTAGGAATAGAATACCAAGCAGGTTCATGCACATCCCTAATTGATGGCAATCAATAGCAGTGCTAGCAGAGAAAACCTGTCCCAAAAGTCTGGTTCAAATTAAACCCTGCTGGGATAAATACACTTGGGATGTGTATCTACCTATGAGTGCACACACACTTTTAAGTATCCTGAGAGCATTGTTAATAGCCCATAGCATTATTACTGGGTTGTTGTTGTTGTTTTACTTTCTTCACCCTCAACTGCACCTTAGTTTCCAAGAAGAGAGATCAGAGAGCATACACCTCTGTATGCCAGTAGATAGTATTGGAGTGGGTTCAAATTCATGTTCAGCCACAAAGCTCACCGAGTAGCCTTTGAAGACGAGTAAAAAAGGGAGAAAGGGCGGGTTTGCTCGCCTTTCCCATCACGCATCAACTGTTGAGCACCAGTGAAGGTACTCTGCTCTCCCTCCCCGCGGAAATCTTTTCTCTCATACAAACTCAAGTACATCCTCTCTCCAGCACTGAAATGAATGAATACACAGGTCATGTTCATGAAAAAAGCAGCAAACGGCTGATCCTGTCTTCAGCACAGCTACCCATCATATTTACGCACACAGCCGCCATCATATTAACGCTACTTTAATACACTTTGATCTTTCCGATTCCATTGTTTCCTCAAAAGTAAGTCTTACTGAATTCCACGTGACTTCCTTCCAGGAAGGCGCGTGTGTAGCATTACACGTGTTATTATAAGGAGCGCACACTCACTCTCGCTCCCTCCCTGACAACTTTTCTACCCTTCGTTCCAAGTAAACATTTTTGTAGTTCTTTGAATCTACGGTATTTCTCTATCACCCGGAAAGATAACCCTACGGAGGTCCTTCTCCCAGCGTGCCTTTTGGGCAGCTCTTACCGCTTGCTTCCTCCTGCGTTGACTCAAAGGGACCTCGCTACTCCTCCCCTTCCGAATGCGTAGAGTCAGGACGCCTTATCGGCCCCTTCCGACCATCAGGGGATGCTGGGACAGCAGGTGGCGCTGGTCCGGCGCCGAGGAGGAGGAGGAGCCCCTAGGAAAAAGGCCGATCGCAGCGTTGCGTGACTCCTTGCCGTTTCCTCGTCTCGTTCCACAGAAAGAAAGAGGTAAAGAGATTGAGAAAGAAGATATCCATCCATCGGATTCGTCGCTCTCGGACACCTGATCCTCTCCCGGATCGGCGAGAGTGTTTTTATTCCTGTTAATATTATACAAAGAACATACCTTTCCTTGTAGTTGCAGAATAGACGCGGCTGAAACCTGAACTAAACTGCGTTACAAAAAGCTGGAGGTCGGTGTTCATGCTCGAGATCATTTAGCATGACCCGTGCATGTTTGTTTGAAAGCTAAACTCATTGAGTTCAGTGGGGGTTTTTTTGCTCCCAAGTAAGCTTCCGTTACTACTTTTTCCTATGCAAAACTCGAGTGGCAAAATCCGTTCAAATTTTGGCCAACTTACTGATTCGATTTCTCTTTGTAGATTTAAGTTTATGTAGCTATCGTTGAACACTGAACAGGCTACTTCTTTTGATTCAGTTGTATTCTGTGACGTTCATCTCCAATTTAGATCTTCCCAGGTTTTTATGCCCTTTTGGTGGTCTAAAACTACAACAGCACTCGAGCCCACCTGTAACATGTAACAGTTTTTCCTGTGAGCAGCTTGTATATCTCAGTATTTAAAACTGTACAGAGAGGGGGTGTTGAGTTAGAATAAATGTGAGGGAATAGATTTGTTGAAGAATATTTTACGTTCTTTTAGGGGTATAAGCCAGAATGGGGTCAACAAGTATGTTGTAGCTACTACTTGAACTTAATGGTGGATTCAGTTATTTCCTGCCTTTCCATATACAGCAATGAGCAACAGTACTACAAAGATGTAAGCAACCACGTTTGTTTGATGATTGAGGAGCTGTAGGTGCATGGAGGCTGCCAACTTCCACATGTCCATGCAGAGTCCTAGCCTAAGGAGGTACTTTGAAGCACGAAATCATTGGGAAGAAGGAAAGAGAGGGGGAATTGAAGAAAAAGATATTCCTAGAAATCCCTCTTGACCCCCCCCCCCAACTGGAGCTGTTCTCTGTCCTTTGGAAGCAGAGAACAGAGAAGACCCAACATTTCCCATTATCTTGTTTTAGGGACTACATAACGCTTGGTGATCTTGAAGTCCTCTTATCACCGCTTTGCTCCCAAACAAGTGCCATTTGTCCAGAGCTATATCTTGAGACCATGTGTACCCACCCAGCATCTTAGCTGTATTTCCAGACATTGTTACAATTTTGTCAGATAAATCTTCAGAAGAAGGCCATCCTTTATCTCCACTGTTCACAAAACATTCAGCTCTTCCAGATGCTTCTTGTTAAGAATCTCTTGTTGTTAAGCATCCCTTGTTGCTGCATCTCAGACAAAAGCCACATTTATTTATTTATTTGATTTATTTGATTTCTATACCGCCCTTCCAAAAATGGCTCAGGGCGGTTTACACAGAGAAATAATAAATAAATAAGATGGCTCCCTGTCCCCAAAGGGCTCACAATCTAAAAAGAAACATAAGATAGACACCAGCCTCAGTCACTGGAGGTACTGTGCTGGGGGTGGATAGAGCAGAGCCAGGCTTTTTCCATATCCCAGCACTCCTCAGAGATTCACCAAATGTGAGCCAAACTCTAGTTCACCAAACATGCAACTATTTAGGGGTAGCAGGAGTTGAAGGGTTATACAGAGGTTTCTAGAAGAAGATTATCAAAAAAGACCACTAAAAGGCAAGGGGGGGGGAATCTGGTGCGTATGGGGAATTGCAAGAGCCCATGCCGTGCTCTCAAACTTTTATCCATGGTTAAGTAGTTGGGAACACTATGTCTGCAACTGGCCAAAGAAGATGTTACGATTGAAAAATTGTGGTGTTAAGTTGTCATTAGTTTTCAGATGTTCATTGAACCAGAGTTGCTTTGAGTTCTTAAGATATATGTATCATGTCAAAATATTTTTTTTTACATTTTACTTTCAGAATTCCAAATTGTGTGTTTTGCTTTTGTTGTTGTTTAGAAATCTGCATGCAACTGTCCTGTCTGAAGCGGATTCCCCGACAGTTCTTGCATGTACAATCCCTGATTGCTTGGACTTCACGATCTTCCATGGATCTAAAGGTTCTGGTTTCTTCCCTGAATGATTTTGCTTCACTCTCACTGGCTGAAAGCTGGGACAATGTAGGACTCCTGGTTGAGCCCAGTCCTCCCCATACTGTCAGGACTCTCTTTTTGACCAATGACTTGACAGAGGAAGTGATGGAGGAAGCACTGCAGAAGAAAGCAGACCTCATTCTTTCTTACCACCCACCCATTTTCCAGCCACTCAAACACATAACATGGAAGACATGGAAAGAGCGACTGGTGATCCGAGCTCTGGAAAACAGAATTGGCATTTATTCTCCACATACAGCCTATGATGCTGCCCCTCATGGAGTCAATAACTGGCTTGCTAAAGGACTTGGTGAGGCATTCTTATTTCTTTAAAAAATATATAGTGTCACTAGTATTTTTCAGCCCGTTATAATAACGGGCGCTAGATTCCCCCCCCTTTATGCCTTCTTCCTCCGCCCCCTCCCCACCTGATTAAGGGCCAAATCGGCCAAAACAATTGCCGCCGCCAACCGCCCTCCCAGCTGCCCGAGTCCTCCTCTCCCCCCCCCCGATTAAGGGCCAAATCGGCCCATACAATTGCTGCCGCCGCCCGACCGCCCTCCCTCCCAGCGGCTCGAGTCCTCCTCCCCCGCCACCTCTTCCCTGGCTTCGCTTCTTCTTCGCCGCCTCTTCCCTGGCTTCGCTTCTCCACAGCGGCCGCTTCTGGCCGCCCAACATGGCCGCCTGGTGCTGGCGGTCGTGTCTCCCTCGCTCCGTGCATGCCCAGAACAGCCGAGGGAGACACGGACACACGCCACGGACGGACACCAAGGCTTTTATTATAGAGGATTACTTAAGTACAAGGAGAGTGTGAAGAACATTAACAAAGATTTGCTGTTTGTGCTTTAAAAATTACTTTTATGCTAATGTTGTAACATTTAATGTTGCTATTTTATGTTGGCAAATGCTGTACAGGCAACCAGCTTGGCTCAAATGCTAGCTTGAAATGGATGGCTGCTTCAGTGAATGGAGAGCAGGAAATTGAAAGCAGAAACCAGACTGAAATAATGTAAAGACATAATACTCTATTGAGAGTATTGAGTGTGGGCCTCTGCAGATGTAAATTCATACCTGATTCCTTAACCATGGTTAAGAGTTTCGGGGTGGATGATGGAATTGCACACTCCCTCTACATAGCCTCTCCTCTCCTGTGCAAAAGTATTTCTGCCCTTGATCATGTTTAAGGATTACATCTGCAAAAGGCTTAATCATTATTAATGCTAATCAGATTCCCCCTGAACCGGTTTGGAAAACTATTTCCAGACCAAATGGGAACTCTGGTTAGTGTTAACCACAGTGAAGGTCAGTGCAGAATGAACTCTCAACCAAAGTTAAGAGCAGAGGACGTTTGTGCTAGAAAGCAGAGGGGACACACGATCCTGCTCCCTGTTAGCCATGTGGATCGGCAGGGAGCAGGACAAGACCAGCCCTAGTCATGACCTGTGCTCATCACACAATGAGGAGCAGCGAGGTGATGCCATAGGGTAAAAGCAGAACACTTGGCTTTTGCTGGAAAATTGTCTGCCATTGGTTTTATACACACACACATCACTGTATGGTAACTAATTTTTTTTTTAATGCCTGGAATCTGTAGAGTCAGTCTGCAGAGCAAATATAAATTATTCATGGCTGAACACTTTTAAGTACATTTTCAAAGACTGATAGGAATGCATCTGCAGGTTATTTTCTGCCTGTACTTACACTATGTAGCACTAGTGCTGCTGACGATGTATTATTAGTGTGCCACTTTTTTAATTCTATAAAAATGGAGACGAGGTGCCTCACGTATATTATTTCAGGATCAATGAAATGGTGCTACCAGTTTCCCTAAATTAGAGCCACCTGGGATTGTCCTAAGTTTCTTTGCATTGAAGAATGATGAGATTCACTATGACCTGCATACAGTGTAACCTTACACGAACAAGCTAGGTTCTACTAGCACAAAGAAGGAATATGTCCCTGAGGGGGGACCTTCAGGAACATATTTTTGGAGGAGCAGCCGAAGGAAGGATGATTGGCAAACATCATCCCACACACACACCTTCTTGTGCAAACAAAACATACTTTTGTATGTGGAATGTTAGTCTGTATATGAGCCAATGGCTTAAAAACAACAACAACCAGGCACTTTAAAAATGAGGCCCTACTACTGAGAAACTTGTACTCACTAAAGGACTACTATGAAAATTTATATATCACTCTTCAACCAAAGATCTCGAAGTGGTTTACATAGAAAAATAAATAATACGTAAATAAATTGGTCCCCAGAGGGCTCGCAATCTAAAAAGAAATATAAGGCAGTAGGGATGTGCACAAACTGTCTGTGCACTCCTGGGAGGGCGGGAGGGGTTGCTTTAAGGGACAAGGAAGGCTCTTGCTTACCTGTCAGCCCCTGCCCCGCTGGCACTCTCCAAACCAGTGGGGCGCACTGGGTTGCAGTGTTCCTGCTTGTGCCCCGATCAGTGACACACCACACTCATGTGCTCATCAACATGGCGACGCTGCCCATTGAAGCGGTTCAAATGCTGGCTGATCAAACTGGTTCTGCACTCCAGGAAGTGAGCGCCGAACTGGTTCATGCACATCCCTATAAGGCAGATACCAGCAACAGCTACTGGAGGGATGCTGTGCTGCAGTTGGATAGGACCAGTTGCTTATAAGAACTGGAATAACTATATATAGAGAGATATAGTTTTAGCTGGTGACTATATAAGACTGCTATATAAGAACTGGAAATACGTCCTATGACAATTATCATGCAATATAGTGCTTTTGCCCTCTACTACTACAGAATGCAGATGGGTGAAATGCATAACCGAATGTCAAACTCCCTGCATATTGAAAACAAGCATGTAATGGGGAAGGCTAACTAGAACCTCACACTTTTCCCTAATATATGATTCATTTCATATATTTAAACATTACTGTGGTCATCCTTGCTTGTCAGCTTGATACTAATGTACACTAATAAAGCCTTGCTACCGCATAATGAAACTCTGCCAGTCTGTGTACAAATTGATACTGGGTAAAGTCATATAATTTGATTGCTAGGAAGACAGATTTTTGCTGAGTGTACCCCATTCAGTAGTAAACTGTTGCTTTCTT
The DNA here is from genome assembly GCF_027244095.1 of Hemicordylus capensis. Lineage (NCBI taxonomy): Eukaryota > Metazoa > Chordata > Lepidosauria > Squamata > Cordylidae > Hemicordylus > Hemicordylus capensis. The sequence continues at coordinate 219,608,605 of NC_069657.1, forward strand.
TTTCTAAGGGGCCTGCACCTCTGTCCCTCTGCGACCCTCGGAGGCTTCTAGTTACCCTACAAGTGGGTCTTACCGGATTGAATTTAGTGCTCACTCTGCTGAAAACCTAGACACAGTTTTGTCCAGTCTACGTGAAATGTCTGAGGTGTTTCTCATCACAACTCATCCTGTTAGGTACAGTTCAAGGCTGCACAAAGCTTTTTGCGCATAGTAACAAAGGTGAACATGAAAGCCTGGAGCTTTGGCAGCTTTACAAGTCAGGCAGACATGTTTGAAATGTTTTTGTTAGCAGGATATTTGTGAGCAGCCAGGATTTTACCACGCAATCTCTGTGGAGCAATTGAGAGTTTTTAGGAGTGGGGTCAGGGAGTTGTTCAGAATTTCATATACATTTTAAAAAGGTCTTAGAGTCATAACTTGCCTAGTAAAGATAATTGTGCTATAGTATATGAGAAAATTATTTGAATCAGATGAATTAAGTGAGGCCATCGCTTGGATGCTATTCAAGTTTGGGTTATTACAGATGCTTGTACATTCTATGTAATGGAATTCCATTAGTCATATTCAAAAATTGCTGCTGCTTTCTTAATACTGGATGTCTGATGAAGTAGATTATTCTTCCAGAAATATGCCAAATCATTTAGTGTCTAAGATGCCACAGCAGTTTTTGTATTATTGTTTCTACAGACTAGTACAGGTAACATTTGTGGAATCTAGTTTCCCTATAGTTAGTGTGCCATCGAGTTGATTTCGACTCCTGGCGCCCACAGAGTCCTGTGGTTGTCTTTCGTAGAATACAGGAGGGGTTTACCATTGCCTCCTCCAGTGCAGTATGAGATGATGCCTTTCAGCATCTTCCTATATCGCTGCTGCCCGATTTAGGTGTTTCCTATCGTCTGGGAACCATACTAGCGGAGATCTGAACTGGCAACCTTCTGCTTGTTAGTCAAGCATTTCCCCACTGCGCCACTTAAGGTGGCTAGTCAAGATTAAAGCAGGGGATATGATAGCCCTTCTGCATGTAAACTGGAAAGTGCCTCTGTGTCCTGGCCCCAGATCTCTTGCAGCCCCCAGTGTGGAAACTGCATGTTGCAGTCCACATACAGGGATTTGGTAATTCACTCAGCTGTGTCCAGGTGCTGGAATGGAGCAGAGTAGATAAGTGTGCAAAAAAAAACCCCACCTGGAACCTGCAGAACCCAGGAGCTTTTTCTCACTCCCAGGAATGCATCCTGGTGAAACCGGGTGTCCATAAAGGATGTCCGTAAGGACACCCCCTTCCTTTCCAGCAAGATCCTGGGTTCTGTCAGACTCTGAGTGGTCCCAGCACACTTTCACAAGAGCCTGCACTGGCAGGTGCACCTGTTGCATAGCCATGATTTGAGGGGCATGGCCACTCCACAACCGGCTCTTCTAGGCACCTTGTCCAGGGACTAGATAGAATCCCCAGACAGTAAATAATAGGAATTGTTACCTGCCTGAAGCATAGTGGATGTCAGGACAGAAATGGTAACGAAACGTTTAATTTTTCCAAGGGTTGACGATGAAGAGCAGATACAAGTGCGCTTGAACTGCACTCAGCAGGCCTTGCCGCAAGTGGTGGCTTTTCTTTCCCAGAAGAGCCCTCTTTATCAAAAGACTGAAATCCTATCCTTGCAGAAGGTAAGTGCTGTACATACAGATGTAACTCTTCAGCACTTGCCTCATGAGAGCAAGGGATCATGACAGAAATGGCAAAAAATAAAGGGTTGAAGGGACAGTGCCCCACTTGAGACAATCTAACAAGCCAAGGTTTGTTGCACTGTGAATGCGCAAGGAGGCGGCGACCGACCCCTGTGCTGCCCTCCTCCTCTCCCCGCATGTGCACCTGACTAAAGGCAAAGTTTCCAGGGGAACTAGAGTTTTCTAGGACATCTGAACTAGGAAACTGGTTTAAGCAACCCCACAGGGCAGGATGTCGAACCACAGCTTGAGCTTGATTTGATAACCTGGTTTGTTGGGATTGCTTAAACCACAGTTTCCCAGTCTGAGTCTGGGGCATCGCCAGCTTAGACATCACAGAAAACTGTGGTTGAATAAAACAGCCACGTGTAGTCTTCTAGAGCGCCTTATGTATGTTTTTGAAGCGTGCCTTTTTTGGTGGAAAGTGACTGCAGTTTTAACAGAGTCTGTCACTGTGGGAGCTGTTGCATTGAAATAAATGAGATATAAAGGTCATCCTCATGACCGAAATAGGGGCGGGGAAGGCAGGGAGGGACCTACCTCCCCCCCACCCCCCTGACTATTGGTGATGTCCTCTTTGGCATCTTTGGATCCATGCAGTACAGATCTCTGGAGTCTTGGGCTCGTTTTCCGGGTCTCCAGGAATTCCACCTGCGTGGTGCATTGAGGGATTTCCCCAGGAGGCAGGTGCTCTAGGCGCCCAACTCTGCGGGTGCTTGGGTTGGGTGCAGCCTGAAAATGCACACAACCCTGGACCTGGGGGAAAGTGTGCATTCATGCCCTTGAACCCAGGTAAAAGTACAAGTCGAAAACATGAGCTACTGGGGGAGGCAGCACTGCGATTGGCCTTGATCCCAGCGCTGCACATGAGCAGCCCTAGCCAGGTAGGGCTGCCCTAACCTGGGCACGGCTGCTTGTGTGCCCAGCCTCATAGGTGTTTAAGCAGTTCTAAAGTAACTCTTTGATCTCTGCTTCTTCTCAGCCTCTGCTTAAAGATACTGGAATGGGGCGTTTATGCACACTGAAGGAACCCGTCTCTATATGTGTCTTGATTGAACGAATGAAAAGCTACTTAAAACTACCTCATATTCGCCTGGCCCTTGGAGTGGGGAAGTCTTTGGGTATACTGATTATTGTATTTGATTTTTCTGATGGCACAAAACGTTGGCAACACACATGTGCATGCTTGCTTCCTGAAAACAGTCTTTAGCTCTCCTCCCCCTAGCAAGCACTCCCTCTCTTTCAGAATACAGAGCAATCCAATTCTGAAATTATTTGTTCGAATGATCATTCTGCTAATACTAGATATTTCAGTTTTTGAAGGTATTTCAAATTCGACATGAATTTGTTTGATCTGCTCCTGAAACCAGTTTGGATTGGCTGAAACTGGCCAGAGAAAATGGCTTCAAAATCATATAGACCAGCAGCCAATTTTCTCTTAAACAAAAATGGAACAAATCTAAATGAATGTCCTGAATAGGACAGGTTGTTTGTGTGGGTGTGTTTTCTAGCCTAAGAGTTCCTTCTCAAGATAGCAACTACGGAGGGGGAATGAAATCTGCATAGATATACTCCTCGTTAACACAATTTAGAAATAAATTTAGTAATATGTTTTTTAAATTTTTATATATATAATAAACATATATATATAAACAAAGATATCTTACACAGAATCAGACCATTGGGTCATCCAACCCAGTACTGTCTCTGACAGAGAAGGGTTTTTCATGTTCCTGCTTCCTTTAACTGAAGATGGTGAGGATTGAACTTAGTCCCTTCTGTGTGCAAAGTGTGTGCTTTCTCCGTAGGCTGCAGCCCCTCCACATGAAATTCTTGTGGCAAAGTAAGCTGTCTAAGAAGAACTAAGGCATCTAACTATACCATTTATTGTTGTGTAGAGTCCCAGGTGAAGGTGATTGCTCTCTGTGCTGGTTCAGGAGCTAGTGTTTTGAAAGGTACAGAAGGTGATCTCTATTTCACAGGTAAGAAGCTTAACATACCTAATGATCTCTTAAAGGTAACCACTGGAAGGGGAAATTACCAGTTATAACAGTGAAACCAATGTAGTAGTCTGTCTTGTATGTTCCTCTAACTGCACCAATACCATCCAATGGCTCAACTTATTTGAATAAAATATAAACAAACTATCGTTTACAAAAACCTCCAGCCACCATTTTGAGTAGGAAGCCAGGAAGAGACAAGAGGAGCCATTTTGTGGCTCGTTTCTGTGTGGGGGGAAGGTCTTTCTGTGATTTTTCACGGTTTGGAGGGGGGCATTCCTGAGCACATGGGGGACCCATGGAGCATGCCCGAGTACGTTCTGGCCAATTTTGGAGCTTTAAAAATCCCCCCCCTGCACCCTGGAACCTAACCCCTCTTTCCCCATAGACCTAATGCCTTGTTACTTGCGGTTTCGCTACTCACGGAAGTAGGTGAGAAACGGAACCCCGCGAGTAATGAGGTTCCCCTGTGCCTTGCATAGCACGGAGAGCTATGGGATACAAATAAAGGCCCTTCACTCCCTATAGCACCCCCACCCCCATTATTGCCCACCAGTGCACTTGCATGGGGGAAGGGGGAAACAGGGCTCAGTTGAGTAGTAGGAGCCAAGTGCTGGCACTGGTGATTCCTAGATCAAGCCCAGCGTTTTTTATTTCATGCATTTTCATGCCAATATAGCTATGTCCTGTTGATTACTGCCTTCTTGAATTACAAGTGATGTGACTCAGGCTCTGAGTGGTATTCTCTTGATGGTATTGCTAGGAGAGATGTCCCACCATGATGTACTGGATGCTGTTGCCAAAGGGATCACTGTGATTTTGTGTGAGCACAGCAACACTGAACGAGGCTTTCTGTTGGAGTTGCAGCAAGTGCTGGCGGAATACCTTGAGAACAAGATTGATATTGTAGTTTCGGAGAGAGACAGAGACCCCCTTCAAGTAGCCTAGAAAACAGCAAAGGCTATGGTGTGAAGGCATGAATCTCAGTATATCTTTCAGGGTCTCGACATGCAAGCAAGCAAGGGTCATGCGGACAGGCTGGAAGAAGACCAAAATATGCCTTCTGAAGCATTGATGGCAATCTGCGAGTAAACAAATAAATGGCTGCTGACAAATCTTGGTGCAGAGTTTAACTGTGTTTATTGCATCTAAGAAAACCATTTATTCAAATATTTAGACTCATTTCATATCATGCTGAAGACTTCAGTGTTTATCACATTTTAGAATAGCCATACATAGGGGTATCCCATCTGACTAATCATTTTGGGAGGCCAACTAGGCTGCGCAAAAGTGACTTGTAAAGGGCCATCCAGTGAACTCCAAGGAAGAGGGAGCATTTGAACCCAGGGTTCTTCCAAAAAACAGTCTAACACTCTATCCACTACACTACAGGGGGTTCTGTCAAGTGTACAGATACCCAGTACTGGCACAGCTAGCCTACAGTAAATGGAAAGAGCTGGGAGATGCTCAGGTTTCAGGGGAAGTGAACACCATACCTATAAGGTACTAGGAAGAAATAGCTATGATCTTTTATGGTATAGACTAATTAGTCATGAAAAGCATTTCTTTTGCCTTCTGTGGGATACTGTTTCCATCTACCAGTTAAAAGCAAGAAGGGATGGTGGAGTAGAGCAGTGGAACATAGGAAGCTGCTATATACTGGGTCAGACAATTGGTCCATCTAACTCAGTATTGTCTACACAGACTGGCAGCAGCTTCTCCAAGGTTGCAGGCAGGAATCTCTCTCAGCCCTATCTTGGAGATGATGCCAGGGAACCTACAGGTGAAACTTGGAAAATTAGAATATCGTGCAAAAGTCCATTAATTTCAGTAATGCAAATTAAAAGGTGAAACTGATATATGAGACAGACGCATTACATGCAAAGCGAGATAAGTCAAGCCTTAATTTGTTATGATTGTGATGATCATGGCGTACAGCTCATGAAAACCCCAAATCCACAATCCCAGAAAATTAGAATATTACATGGAACCAAGAAGACAAGGATTGAAGAATAGAACAATATCGGACCTCTGAAAAGTATAAGCATGCATATGTATTCAGTACTTGGTTTGGGCCCCTTTTGCAGCAATTACTGCCTCAATGCGGCGTGGCATGGATGCTGTCAGCCTGTGGCACTGATGAGGTGTTATGGAAGACCAGGATGCTTCATTAGCGGCCTTCAGCTCTTCTGCATTGTTTGGTCTCATGTCTCTCATCCTTCTCTTGGCAGGCGAGTTTGCTGGCCAATCAAGCACAGTACACTGTATACTTTTCAGAGGTCCGATATTGTACTAAGATGCTCTTGCCAGAGCGGCACCATCCCCTGAGGGGAAGATCTTACAGTGCTCACACATCAGGTCTCCCATTCATATGCAACCAAGGCAGACCCTGCTTAGCTAAGGGGACAAGTCATGCTTGCTACCTCAAGACCAGCTCTCCTCTCCCTGTGGCAAGCCTCTCAACCCTATGTGTGGCTAACTAATTGGGCCAATGTAAAGCTTCATCCAGAGACAACCTTGTAGTGCTATACTTTGCCCAGTGTGTGGCAGGGGGGAAGGGTGCTACTTAAAAGGAAACAGAGCCCTCTTGAGCCCCTTCTCCATCTTGGAAGAGTGCCTGGGAAGTGTAGCCCTTCACAGTGCTTTCCTCCTAGAGCTCTTAGGAGAGAGGTCCATTTCTCTTAAAGGGCTGTCCCAGCACCGAGAAAAAAGCAGTACTGTGCAGAGGTCAGCACAGTGGGAAATGACTCACACAGTGATGGGGGGGGCGTGTTTTCTTTTGTTTTTTGCCAAAGTGGCCCCTGCCAGAAAGACAGAGACCACTGAACGAGATGGACTTGCCTCTTTGTCAGGGTGCATGACAGAGGCTAGAAACTCCTCCTTTTCCTGTCTGCAATAGATCAGAAGGTTTGTTTTGTAGCTTTCTATAGACGCTGTAGTGGACTGAAATGTATACAGGTCTGGAATTAGTCATTATAACTGATGAATTACACATTGAGTACTACTAATGGAAGTCTCTTTGGGGAAGTATCCCAGAGAACAGAAACAAGAAGGAAGTTAATAAGCAACACTTCTTTAGAAGTTTTCACAAAATAATTTCCTGCTTGAAGGAAAGCAAATCCCAAAGGGCACTGAACAGACACTTGCAGTAAAACCTGCCATATGAACCCAAGACTACTTTCCTGGGTAGCTGTAACCAATTTAAATGCCACCAGTATGTGAAGTTAGCCTTGTTTTATGCCATTGCATTGTACTTCCTTTAAATCTCATGGCCCTCTGAAGCACTCTGTCCAGAGTCTCCTTAGGATCTCCCTAACCTAAATAAATGGTGTGATCTGTACAGTTTTTCCCTGGTTCCCTATCATTTCAGTAAGAAATGGCATCAGTCCCAAAGTTAAATCCTTTACCGTCCACTCCTTTCCCACTGTGAAATCTGTCCTAATAAGTTACATAGGAAGCTTCCCTCTATGAATCAGACCATTGGTCCATCTAGATCAGCATTGTCTACACAGACTGGCAGCAGCTTCTCCAAGGTTACAGGTAGTAGGAGTCTCTCTCAGCTCTAACTTGGAGATGCCAGGGAGGGAACTTGGAACCTTCTGCCTGCAAGCATGCAGATGCTCTTCCCAGAGTGGCCCCATCCCCTAAAGGGAATATCTCACAGTGCAAACCAGGGTGGACCCTTCTTAGCAAAGGGGACAATTCACCACCAGGCCAGCTCCCCTCCTCCATGACAGTCGTTATCTGTCATGACTTTGACACATCGAGAAATGCTTGTTGCCCCACAGTTCCTATCAATATGACATGCACTCCCCATTGCTCTTCATCCCTAACTGAAACTAATCAACCAGTTGACCTAAAGACAAACTCAGAGCCCTGAAGTGTTTTCCTTGCTCTTTCCTTTGAAGGAAAAGTTTGTTCCCTATATACTAGTAAGCTTAAACCATTTTGCAGAGGTGATTAAAACTCCAATAACTCCAACTCAAAAATTTGAACTGATGATTAAGTTAGACTTTTTAAAAACAAATTGTACCTATTTGCTTAATTTGTTCAAAAAATAACTTGGTTTAAAATAAAATCTGGACTTAATGCAGACATATAACCCCTTAAAATAGAACTTATGCCCCTGTTACGAATAATTACTTTCCTCTGTAAAGTAAGAACTGCAGAAAAACTACCTTCATCAGACATTATACAGTGTAACATGTTATAGCTGGATACAGAGAGTCAGGCAGGGACTAGCAAGGCATCATAGCTGTCATCTATTGACTGATCTTTCTGGCTGATCTTTTACTCTAATTTCCTGCCACCTGATATCCTTTGGTAGACAGAGCAATAAATGGTATATATTTACCTCCCATCTCATGGGCAACACTTAACTGGCCAATAACTACTTGGGGTGGGGGGCATGGCAGCTGAAAACAGAGAAGGAACATTTATAATGTTTTTCTTTCAATTAAAAAAAAACTGCTGTAGCTGCAGTTCAAACTCCCTTTGGGAATATTTTGAAGAAATCCTGAACTGAGAAAAGGAGAACATGTAGCAAATGTAAGCAGTGCAACAATTGGATGCAAGATCTGATTGTCAGACTGATGAAACATTAAATCCTCACCTTATTGTTGTAGCAACCAATTTAATATGTTGTTTTCTTTAGAACATATCTATATAGTAAACAATTAGATCTGCCCCCTTTTTTTGGCAATTTCTATCAATCCACCTGCCTTAAGAGAGGCTTGAGGCTGTTTCAAAGCTCATTGAGTAGTCCACGGGTTCTCAACCTGAGGTACTCCAGATGTTGCTGAACTACAATTGCCATCATCCCCAGCCTCAATAAATAGTAGCCAGGGATGATGGGAGCTGTAGTTCAGCAATATCTGGTATGCCACAGATTGAGACAATTTGGACCTCCCTCTGCCCATCCAACAAATTTGCCTTCATCCAGCCTTTTCATCTCCCAACTCTTCAGTGGGATATGAATCTCTTACCTTTTGAAACCCTTCTTCCAAGGATTTTGGGGGAGGGGAGAGAGAGAGAGAATGCATTAAGAATAAATTTATACATATGGATCTTGCATGTTCCGCCAGGAGAATCTGCCTTGCTTTTCTCTCTGCTTTCAAAGAAACATGTATATAATTAACTCCCTCTGGCAAATAGATCCTGCAGTAAATTTGAAACAGGTTACTTTAACTTTCAGTGAACTCATGCCTTAACCTTAGGAGAAACTGAACCAAATTCCACGTGTGTGTCAAAGCCAGCTGTTGAAATAGGATCCTTATAAAATATTCAGAGCTCAAACCTCTGCACAAGAAGTTTTCACACATTTCAGGGCAGATATATTAATTTCTTCTGCAATGTGAAGGAATTGACCCAAACCTCATTTTGGAACTGTACACTGTGCAAGGGGAAAAGTGAGCAACCACAGACGTTTAAAAGCACCATATGTAGCATCTCTATCATGTGCAAGGAAAACAGGATGCTCACCTGTAACTTATGATCTGGTAGAGATCTGTCGACATCCATAAGAAGTGGGTACTGCGCCTGCGCAGGGACCATGCGGTAGCTATGCCGAAGCTTGTCAAGGCGTCCTGGCCATGCCCCACGCTCTGCGCGTGCTATTTAAGGGCAGCCAGGACGCACGTTCCTCAGTTCTTTGGACGACCGCAGCAAGGTGACGATCATCCAGGTGAGTTTGTGAAGGTATTTCATGTTTAATACACACATAAGACCCTAGGGGAAACAAATGCTGCACACCTGACACACTACTGCAGAGGGGTAGGACGGGAGGGTCTTATGGATGTCGACGGATCTCTACCAGATCATAAGTTACAGGTGAGCAACCTGTTTATCTGGGTCGAGATCCGTCGAGATCCATAAGAAGTGGGTGTTTGGCAAGCTCCCAAAAAGGAGGAGGGGCAGTAGTAATCAAGGTAACACCCTTTTTAAAACACTCCTCCCAAAGTTAGCCTCTGCAGCAGAGCGTATATCTATAGCATAATGTCTCACAAAGGTCGTCTCGGAGGACCAGGTCGCAGCTTTGCAGATGTCCATGAAGGTCACTCCGGAGAGGTGTGCAGCGGAGGAAGCATGAGCCCTGGTAGAATGGGCTCTGATGGCTTCCGGAGGAGTTTGGTTCTGAAGTTTATACGTGAATAGTATAAGATCCACTAGCCATCTGGACAGACGTTGACGGGAGATGCAGGTCCCCGTGGAGGAGCCCGCATAGGCCACAAATAACCGAACCGCCTTGCGAAACGACTTTGTACGCTCCAGGTAGAAAAAGAGCGCCCTGCGTACATCGAGAGAGTGCATGGATCTTTCTAGAGCCAAGGATGGGTCTCTAAAGAATGTCGGCAGGACAATGTCTTGGTTCAGATGGAAACTGGAGACTATTTTAGGCCGAAAGGAGGGGTCCATACGCAATAGGACCTTATCGGGATAGAATCGAGTGAATGGGGGGGTCACTTCGCAGAGCCACCAGTTCGCTAACACGTCTGGCCATCGTGATGGCGATTAAAAAAGCGGTCTTCTAGGAGACTAGTTTTAAAGGTGCCGTTGCCATGGGTTCGAATGGTGCTTCAGTGAGCGTGGAAAGAACCAAGGAGAGACTCCAAGGTTCCAGAGGCGGTTTGACCGGAGGGTAGACGTTAGTCAATCCCTTCAAGAAGGCCTTACTGTCCGGGTGAGAGAAGAGGGTCTTGCCATCCGCACCAGGGTGACGGGAAGACAGGGCAGCCAGGTGCACTTTCAAGGAAACATTAGCCAGGCCCTGGGCCTTCAAGGAGGAGAGGTAGAGTAGAACTTGCTTTACAGAGGCCCAATGGGGCAAAATCCCCCTGGCTTTTGTGTAGTGTTGGAAGCGGAGCCATTTGCTGGCATAATTTCGCCTTGTTGATTGTTTTCTACGGTTCAAGAGGACTTTCTTCAAAATCCCACGCGCCACACGGTCAGTTTCAGGGTGTGAACGTCCGGGTGAAGGTTGAGGCCGTCGTCTTGAGATAGGAGGTCCGGCACCTGTGGGAGACGTTGGTATCTGTTCCGAGAGAGTCTGCGTAGCTGTGGAAACCAAGCTTGTCTTGGCCACCACGGCGTCACAAGGATACAGGGAATGGGAGTTGCTAGGAGATGGGCCACTACCCTGGCTATTATCGGTAGAGGTGGGAACATGTATGGTAACTCTGTTATCCAGTCCCACTGGAAAGCATCTCCCAAAGACAGCGGGTCGCGCCCCGCTCTGGAACAAAAGCGGGCACACTTTGTGTTCATGGCTGTTGCAAACAAGTCCACTGTCGGTTGAAGCCATTGGTCGAAGACGGGGGTGATATACTCTGGTTTGAGTGCCCACTCGTGGGGCCTGTCCTGAGGGAAAACCCGGCTGAGGTCGTCCACTAGGACATTGTCCAACTCCTTGATGTGGACAGCTATGGGTGAGACTTGGTGACGGAGGCACCAATTCCATATTTGAACAGTGAGGGCACATAGGCTGCGAGACACCGTCCCACCTTGACGGTTTATGTAAGCCAGAGCCGTTGTATTGTCTAGTTGTATTTGCACATACGAGCTCTGGAGGAGAGGTTGGAAGGCTTGCAGAGCAAGAAGAACTGCGAGCAATTCGAGAAAATTGATATGAAAACTGGCCTGTGTCGGTGTCCACAGGCCTTGAGTCCAGTGGCAGCCACAATGCACTCCCCAACCCAGAAGAGAAGAGAGGCGTCTGTTGTCAGCCAGACTGTCAGGGCCGGGGGTTGGAAGGGCACGCCCTCAAGGAGATTCCATTCCGTCATCCACCAGGTGAGTGAGTCCAGGACCTGGGGCGGGATTTCCAGACGTCTGTGTTGGCTGTGTCTGGAGGAATGGAAGACAGATAGGAACCACAACTGTAGCTTTCTCATTTTCAAGCGTGCAAAGTGTATGACATTGTTGCAAAACGCCATCAAGCCCAGAAGGCGTTGTATTGTGTGAGCTGATTGGACAGGGAATTGGCGGCATAGATGTACCAGGTCGCGGATGCGTACATATCGCTCTTCTGGTAAGTATGCTCTTTGGGTGTTCGTGTTCAAGACCGCCCCAATGTACGTGGTCACCAGAACTGGGTCCAAGTGAGACTTCTTCCAGTTCACCTGAATGCCCAGGTCGGAGAGTAGGTCCAACACACAGTGGATATGCGAAAGTAACTCGTCTTTGCTCTTTGAGGTCAATAGCCAATCGTCTAAGTACGGGTAAATCGAGATTCCCAGTGTCCTCAGATGGATGATCACTGGGGCCATGCACTTCATAAAGACCCTCGGGGCCGTAGACAGTCCGAAGGGTAATACGTTGTATTGGAACACTTGCGTTCCTATGGTGAACCTCAGGTACTTTCGATGTTGAGGCCTGATGCTGACGTGGAAGTAGGCGTCCTTGAGATCCAGCGTCGCAAGCCACCTTTCTCCTTGTAGGAGGGGGAGAATTTGTTGTAACGCCATCATGCGAAATTTCCGGACGCGCACAAACTTGTTCAGACAGCGGAGGTCCATAATGGGACGAAGTCCTCCATCCCGCTTGGGGATTTGAAAGTAGCGGGAATAGAAGCCTTCCTGCTGGTCCGCCTATGACACCAGGGCTATTGCCCCTTTTTGCAGTAGTTCCTTTACCTCTTCCCACAGGGCACACATTGGAGGGGTGAACCTCATAGCCATGAACCGTGGTATCGTCCTGAATTCGATGGCATATCCCGAGGATATGATCTTCAGGACCCAATGGTCCGATGTTATGCGGTGCCATGCGGGGGCATGGCTCGCCAGTCTGATGTAATGTGGCGGCACAGATGATGGTAGATACCCCGCAGGCAGGGACGGGGAAAGAGGAGGCATCAGTGGGCGGATGGATGGTTCAGGGACGTTTCTGGGTGTCAGTAGACTTCCGATGAGCTTGGCCTGATTTAGACTTGGCTTGAAAGTTACGCCTTTGGAACTGGTTGTATAGCCTACGGTAATCACGGCGATCTTGGCGATGGTATGAGGGCCTTTGACATTGGAATGAGGAGCGGAACCGTGACTGGTAGGAGGTCGAGGTTGAGGCTTGATTTGTAAAGGTCTTTGCTGTAAACTTTGACTTTTTTAGTTGTTCCATTGTGGAGTCAGTCGCGTTGCTGAATAGGCCAGTGCCATCAAAGGCCAGCCCTTCGATTTTTCCCCTCATATCGGGTTGTAAGTTAGTGGAGCTCAGCCAGGCATGCCTGCGTAGGGTAATTGTGGAAGTCATTGCCCTGGATTCGCTTTCCACCAAGTGTTTTGCAATGCTCAGGAGTTGTCTGGTCAAGTCACCTGAGCGTTCTAAAGTGTGGCAGAATTTTTTTACGAAACTCATCTGGGGTAGTGTGTCAAAGTCTGAAAGCAAGCTCTCCCAGATGCTGTGGCTATATTTGGCGGTACAGGCAGAGTAATTTGCCACCTTTATGGAGAGGCAGGAGGTCGAGTAAACCTTCCTGCCCAGGAGATCCAATTTCCTACTCTCTCTGTCAGGCGGCACCGTATAGTGCTTCCCTGATTTGGATGTTGCAGTGCAATCAATCACCAGGCTATTTGGTGCAGGGTGCTTGTGAAGATAGGCATTATCCTTGTCCTGGATACGATATAAGCTCTCCAGGCGTTTCGACATTGGGGTGGAGGTGTGGAGCACCTCCCAGGCACACTTTGCAGCTCGTGTGATAACAGGAAGCATAGGTAGGGCAACAGGTGCAGTTGACTGGGTCTTAAGCATGAAATTATAGACCAGGTCGTCGATGGTTGCCAATTCTGAATGAAGGTCCAGACCCAAGGCGTCAGCCATAGCCTGTACATGTTTGTGATACGCCTTGAGCTCCTCATTTGGCAACACATAGGTGGCAGGGGTCACTTCCGTTGGTGGTTCCACAAGTACTTCCTCTCCCTCTTCTTCTTGATCTGATACAAAGTCTGATGAGCCCCCGTGGTCAGAGTGCGAGGTAGAGGGTGACGCTGGCGTCGGGGTTTGGGTTTCCGCAACAGACTTTTGAAGAAGAAGAGGAAGGTCAGTTTGGGTGGACATGGAGCGCGTACCCACAGATCTTGTTTGTGAGGCTTGGTGCAGTAAAGTGACAGTAGTGGTCTGTGTCGAAGCCACAGCGCACTCCGGGCATGCTATCAATGCAGCAGGGTGGGCTAGCTCAGAAACAGGTCTCCACGGTCCCAGTGCCTCACCTACGCCAGTGGCCCCTTGTGATGAAGGGCCCAGATTCTGGACAGTACCCACATGGGAGAATCCACATGAATGCCACGAAAGGGGGCTGTGCAGGTGGGCTGCTGTCAGTGTTGAGGTTGGACGAGACAGCGAAGGCGCAGATCCAGGGTTCTCTACTTCTGGGAGAAAACCCAGAAACGTCGACGGGGTGTTGGATGTCGAATCTAGCAAATTAAGGAGAGCATTCTGTTCCGTCGAGACGAGAGGCACCGAGGAGTCGACAGGTTCTGCAACTTCAACATCGAAGGTCGGTGGTCGACATCGAGGTGAGACTTGAGTAGATACCGAGACTATTGGAGTATGCAGTGTCAAGAGAGGAAGAATTGTCGTCCGCGGTGTAGGTGGAGGTGACGAGGTAACCGGCGTCGGAGCTGGGGAAAGAGATAGTGCTCTCGAAATATTCACACTCGGTACCGACGGCTCGGTAACGAGAGAAGGTTGTGAAGCGCTGGCCGAGGTGGCAGGGGCCGACAGAGGATATACACTTGAGGGTGATGGAGTATGTTCTCCCGTCAAATCAATAAGCCTCTGACGCTTCCTTCCCGGTGTCAAGGTGTGTTCATGCCTTCGCTTTGGTGACTTAGGCATCGAAGGAAGAGACGTCTCCGGAGCCGCCTCCGACGTCGAAGAGCGGTGTGCCTTACGCGTCGATGCAGCTTTTCCCGTGGATGTTGATGGGGTTCATTTTCGACGTCATGGGCGGTGTCGAGGCCCGTTTGTCAGTTTTACTCGCTGCAGCTCTCAAATAACGGCCAGGGCTCTGAGTCGAAGATCGAACGTGCGACTTCTGCTTATGCGAAGTCGACGCCGATGGTGGAGCCAAGGAGGATTTTGGGGGAAGTTCGCTTACCCGATGTTGAAGGGCAAGGCATTCCCGGCATCGAAGGACTCAGCATGTTGTCATAAATGGCCGCCTGTAATCGAAGCGTGCGGTTTTTCCTGGTTTGCTTCGAGAAGGATGGGCAAATTTTGCATGTGGTGACGTTATGCTGCTCGCCTAGACAGATGAGGCATAAGTCATGCAAGTTCTTAGAGGGGAGTTTTGCTCTACAGCACTCACACCTCTTAAAGGATTTCTTCTCCTCAGCCATCGTGCCGAGAAAGTTGAAGGATCGTCAGTCAGTCCGTAAGGTCAGAGAGCCAGAAGAGTCCGTCAGCCAGTCCGAGTTCGGGGAGAGGGAGAAAATCCGTCAGCCAGTCCAAGTTCAAAATGAGGGAGAGAGCACGTCAGCCAGTCCAAGTCAAAAAAAGGAGAAAGAGCAGTCCGCTGATTCACAAACTCTTGAAGAAAAAGATACAAGGAACTTCCCAACTAGTGGCAGACCGAGGTCTTAACGCAACGGCGGTCGGAAAAGAACTGAGGAACGTGCGTCCTGGCAAGTGGAATAGCAAGTGCAGAGCGTGGGGCGTGGCCAGGACGCCTCGACAAGCTTCAGCATAGCTACCGCATGGTCCCTGCGCAGGCGCAGTACCCACTTCTTATGGATCTCGACCCAGATTATTAAGTTACAAGTTTAAGATATTACTTATTCATAACCAGATAAACATCACATGAACATTGGTGCTTTTGCAATACAACAGAAATGCAAGACAATGTATAAGCATATTGATTGATTGATTGATGAATTTATATACCACGTTTCATTAAAAACAATCTCAAGGCGGTTTACAAAAGTTACAAAAACATACAATAAAATGACAATTAAAAAGATTAAGCTAAAAATATAAAAACAAACCAAATTTCAAATCTATAAAATACAAGCATAAAAACTATACACGGGTAAAAACACATAGAAGCAGCAATAAAAACAATCATGTAAAAGCCTGGATAAAAAGCCAAGATTTAACAAGTTTTCTAAAAACTGTGATGGAGTCCGAGGAGCGAATGGTCACTGGGAGAGCATTCCAGAATCTGGGGGCAGCAACAGAGAAGGCCTTGTCCCGAGTGCATGACAGCCGAGCCTCCCTCATTGTCGGCACCCGGAGCAGAGCCCCTTCAGATGACCTCGTCAAGCAGGCAGCAACCCTTGGGAGCAGGCAGTCCCTCAGGTATCCTGGGCCCAAACCATTAAGGGCTTTAAAGGTCAAAACCAGCACCTTGAATTGGACCCAGAAATGAACTGGCAGCCAGTGCAACTCTTTCAGAATGGGTGTGATGTGTTCCCATCGGGCAGCTCCGGATAAAACCCTAGCTGCCGCATTTTGCACTAGCTGCAGTTTCCGGATATTCTTCAAGGGCAGCCCCACGTAGAGCGCGTTACAGTAATCCAGCCATGATGTGACTAAGGCATGGGTAACCGTGGCCAGATCTGCCTTCTCGAGAAAAGGACACAGCTGGCGCACTAGCCAAAGCCGTGCAAAGGCACCCCTGGCCACTGCCTCCACCTGAGCTTCCAAAAGCAGAGCTGGGTCCAGTAGTACCCCCAAGCTGCATACTTGTTCTTTCAAGGGGAGTGCATCTCCATCCAGAACCGGTAAAATCTCCTCATCCCGATTGGCTCTCCTACTGACCAACATTACCTCCATCTTGTTTTGATTCAATTTCAGGTTATTAGCTCACATCCAACCCATCACGGCCTCCAGCCCCCAATTCAGGACATCCACCGCCTCCCTAGGATCAGGTGACAAGGAGAAATAGAGCTGAGTGTCATCCACATATTGCTGACAACTCAGTCCAAGTCACCGGATGACCTCTCCCAGCGCTTTCATGTAGAAGTTAAACAGCATGGGGGACAAGACCGAACCCTGCGGGACCCCACAGGCCAGTGGCCACGGAGACGAGCAGTAGTCCCCCAGCACCACCTTCTAGACCCTCCCCTCAAGAAAGGAACCACTGCAATGCAGTACCTCTGACTCCCATACTCGAGAAGTGGCCCAGAAGGATACCATGGTCGATGGTATCAAACACCGCCGAGAGGTCCAGCAGAACCAACAGGAATGCACTCCCCCTGTCTAGTTCCCGGCGTAGGTCATCCACTAGAGAGACCAAGGCAGTCTCAGTCCCATACCTGGGGCGGAAGCCAGATTGAAAAGGGTCCAGATAATCTGTATCATCCAAGACCCTCTGCAGCTGTATCATCCAAGACCCATATCATCCAAGACCCTCTACACCCTCTGCACCACACACTCTATCACCTTGCCCCAAAAGGGCAGGTTAGAGACCGGTCTATAGTTGTCCAGGTTGGAGGGATCAAGAGAGGGCTTTTTTAATAAAGGTCTTACCACTGCCTCCTTGAGGCACAGTGGCATCCTGCCCTCCCTTAATGAAGCATTAATAGTCACCTCCACCCACCCACCTGTACCCTCCCTGGCAGCTTTTATTAGCCATGAAGGGCAAGGGTCAAGAGCACACAATGTCGCCCGCACTCTGCCCAGGATCTTGTCCACATCCTCAGGCTGCACCAACTGAAAAGAATCTAAAACAACAGGACCAGATGGTACCAGAGGCACGTCTGCCGGAACTGCCAAAACTCTGGAGTCCAAATCGGCATGGATGTGAGCTACTTTATCCACAAAGTGACATGCAAACTGATCACAGCGGGCTGTAGATTATTCCTCCCCCATTGTCTGGGGGAATGAGTACAGCAATGTCTTTGCTATATGAAACAGCTCCGCCAGTCTACACTGAGCAGATGCAATGGAGGTGGAGAAAAAACATTTCTTCGCCACCGCCACACAGTAGTCCCTAAAATGGCCTCTAGCCTGTGTTCGGTCAGATTCGTCACGACTCTTCCTCCAGCATCGTTCCAGCCGTCGCCCGAGTTGCTTCATTGCCCTAAGCTCCGAGGAAAACAAAGGAGCAGATATGGTTCCACCAAGCCAGAGAGGGCGTTTAGGAGCAACCGTGTCAACAGCCCGGGCCGTCTCTCCATTCCATTCCAGAGATCGACCAGGGCCTCAACAGGGTCACCAGCTCTGGACACCGGAAACTCCCCGAGGGCCATCTGGAATCCAAGCGGATCCATAAGCCTCCGGGGCGGACCATCCTAATCGGCCCACCACCCCTGCAGAGGGCAGACGGAGCAGTCAAACTAAACCCCACCAGATGATGATCTGTCCATGACAAGGGAGTCGTCTCAAATTCCCCCACCTCCAGATCATTTATTTCCTGGTCGGCAAAAACCAGATCCAGAGTATGTCCTGCCACGTGGGTGGGACCCGATACCAACTGAGACAGGCTCATGGTTGCCATGGAGGCCATGAAATGTTTCCTAGAAGCAGGGAACAGTATTGGTTACTAATAGGGTATGATAACAACCATTAAAAAACAACGATTTCACAGTGACAAATTACTTTTATTCAGGGGATTTAGAACAGTATTCCATCTCCTTACTTTGGATGTCATCACTAAGAAAATAGACGTTAAAAATCAGCATATTTCTTGAAAGAGGCAGTTGCACACACAGAGCACTGGAAGACCTCCATCCATTGCTGAACAAAATATTGTTGCCACCCTTCATCCACCATTCACCCACTAGGGAGGCCTCAGCGTGGACACTGAAATCTCAACCTTTTCAAATAATCAAATTTTAAAATAGCAGAGGTTGATCTGGCCAACTATTCCATAGCGGTGCAGGTTCTAATTTAGACTGGCCGTTAGGTCAAACTACCTGTGACAAGCAGAGTCTAACTCTACCCCAATTTTGCTGTATACAATGTTCTTAAGCCCCAGCCTTTTCAATATTTCAAATGCAGATGTTTCCTAGAAGCAGGGAACAGTATTGGTTACTAACAGGGTATGATAACAACCATTAAAAAACAATGATTTCACAGTGACAAATTACTTTTATTCAGGGGATTTAGAACAGTATTCCATCTCCTTACTTTGGATGTCATCACAAAGAAAATAGACGTTAAAAATCAGCATATTTCTTGAAAGAGGCAGTTGCAATTTAGAATCAGACATGTAAAATGGTTTATATTCTGAGGAAAAGCATCCCTGTTCTACCCTTAAGGTTTTTGATTAAGGCTAATAGTTTATTTTAACTTTCCATAATATCCTGAGTCTCTGCTGTTCATATTTGCCTTTGCCTAAGTTCAGGCTATTCCCATCATTGCCAAAATCCCAAACAGCACACACTAGACCACCAATAATGCAGTCTACACACAGAGCACTGGAAGATCTCCATCCGTTGCTGAACAAAATATTGTTGCCACCATTCATCCAACCTGCAATTCATGAGTAATTTCAAGAAGTTCTTCCAGCCAAGCCCTTCCTTGCAGAAGGCTTATTTATGAGCAGAAAAAATTGTCTGTAATGAAAGTCAGGATGCAGATATAATCCAAACTAAGAAACCTGAGCAGATCTAGTACAGACAAGCCTCCATTATTACAGGTAGAGAAGTCTCCTGAGATTGAAAACAGGCTGCACTGCAACAAGCATTCCAGTAGCCTTTGAGAGTTGTTGCCATACGATGTTGGAGGGACTTCAAACTTCATTATCTTTCTGTAAAAAGTCAGTCAAGGTTCCGGGATCCACAGGAATTAATAAATATTCCACTCCATCAGTGCCCTGAAAACAAATTACACTACATAAATTAATTCAAAGAGATACAAATGGAATCATGATGCAATCATGATGCATCACTAGGATAAACAAACTGAACTATATTTATTCCTTATTAGGGCACTATACAATGTCCTACCAGAAATGTTAGAAGATTGTTGGAGCTTTGTATGCTACAGAAGTGTTAGCAACTCTTATTTCTGTTATTTAAAAACAAAGAGACAGGAGCGGCATTCTCAGTAACAGAGATTCCCAGATGATGCTGACTACAACTCCCATCATCCCCATCTGCAATGGCCTTTGGCTGTGGATTATGGAAGTTGTAGTCAACAACATGTACCACACCCACTGAACGGGGGTAGTTTTCTGGGCACTTTACAAAGTAGGCATAATTAGTCACCCAGACTATTATAGTAGTATGGACATCATTTAGCAAACAAAAAGAAGAACAAATATTTATTATTATTATTATTTCTTGTTTACTCAGTCAGACAGGTGTTATTGACTGGTTTGTTTTATCCAGACATCGAGTCCTTCC
Organism: Hemicordylus capensis; assembly: GCF_027244095.1. Taxonomy (NCBI): domain Eukaryota; kingdom Metazoa; phylum Chordata; class Lepidosauria; order Squamata; family Cordylidae; genus Hemicordylus; species Hemicordylus capensis. Next base: position 219,628,607 of record NC_069657.1, read on the forward strand.
CAAGGACCTGGGATGCCAGAATTTTATTGTCAATTGTTATAGATATCGTCGCAGAATATAGGCTGTTCCCAGTAAAGCTGCTTTTTGTAATTGGCTGATGGTAATTTCTGTGGCCCCTTTGGTGTTGAGGTGCTCTTCAAGGTCTTTTGGAACTGCACCCAGGGCGCCAATTACCACTGGGATTATTTTGGTCTTTTTCTGCCACAGCCTTTCAATTTCAATTTGTAGATCTTTGTATTTGGTGATTTTTTTCTATTTCTTTTTCTTCTATTCTGCTATCCCCTGGTATTGCTATGTCGATTATTTTGACTTCTTTTTCTTTCTTCTCGACTACAGTTATATCTGGTGTATTGTGTGGCAGATGTTTGTTTGTAGTCGGAAGTCCCATAATATTTTTACATCTTCATTTTCTTCAACGTTTTCAATTTTATGGTCCCACCAATTTTTGGCTACAGGTAGCTTGTCTTTTTTGCAGATGTTCCAGTGTATCATCCCTTCTACCTTGTCATACCTTTGTTTGTAGTCAGTCTGTGCGATCTTTTTACAACAGCTGATTAGGTGGTCCATGGTTTCATCTGCTTCTTTACAAAGGCGGCACTTGCTGTTTGTGGTGGATTTTTCGACTTTTGCTCTTATTGCATTTGTTCTTAGTGCCTGTTCTTGTGCAGCCAGTATTAAACCCTCTGTTTCTTTCTTCAAGTTGCCATTCTTAAGCCATTGCCAGGTCTTGGTGATGTCTGATTTTCCACTTATATTGTGCAAATATTGACCATGCAGGGGCTTATTTCTCCATTTTTCTGCTCGGTTCTTGACTTGTTCTTTCTTGTAGGCCTGCTTTCTTTCATTGGTGTTGAATAGTTTCACGTTATTGACCATTTTAAGTGCATCTTCTTCACTGTCCTTGATATATGCTTCAAGGCCTCTTTTCTCCTCCTCTACTGTTTGATGGACTTGCAGCATTCCTCTTCCACCTGAGCTGCGAGGGAGGTATAGCCTATCGACATTACTGCGGGGGTGCAGAGCATGATTGATGGTCATGATTTTCCTGGTCTTACGATCCAGCGTCTCTAGCTTTGCCTGGGTCCAGTCTATTATTCCTGCAGTGTATCTGATAACAGGTATAGCCCAGGTGTTTATGGCTTGTATGGTGTTCCCGCCATTGAGTTTGGACTTTAGGATTTTTCTAACTCTCCTGATGTTTTCACTTCCAATTTTTCTTTTAACTTCAGTGTGTGCAATGTTATCAGCCTGGAGAATGCCCAAGTATTTGTAAGGTTCTTTCTCTTCCAGGTTCTTGATCTTGCTTCCATTGGGCAGTTCTGTTCCTTCTGTTTTTCTTATTTTCCCTCTGTTCATTATTAATGCAGCACACTTGTCTAGTCCAAACTCCATTGCTATATCGCTACTGAATATACGGACAGTGTTTAGCAGTGATTGAATTTCTGACTGGGACTTTCCATACAACTTCAGATCGTCCATGTACAGCAGATGGTTGATTTTACTTGATGTTTTAGATGTTTGGTATCCGAGGCCTGTTTTGTTGAGTATTTGTGAAAGTGGGGTCATGGCGATTACAAACAACAGAGGGGATAGTGAGTCCCCTTGGAAAATGCCTCTTCTAATGCTAACCTGTCCAAGTGTCTCGCCATTGATTGTTAACTGTGTACTCCACATGCTCATTGCTTTTTAAATAAATATCTGAATGTTTTTGCTGACACCAGTTGTTTCTAAACATTTTAGTATCCATGTGTGAGGCAATGAATCAAAGGCTTTCTTGTAGTCAATCCATGCAACACTTAGATTTGTTTTTCTTCTCTTGCAGTTTTCTAAAATCATTTTGTCAATCAGCAGCTGGTCTTTTGTGCCTCTGGTGTTTGGGCAATTTCCTTTCTGTTCACCTGAAGCTGTTTGTTAGTTAATAAGTGTTGCATCACTTCATCTGCTATTATTCCAGTTAATAATTTGAACATGGTTGGCAGGCAGGTGATCGGTCTATAATTACTTGGAACTGCACCTTTTGCTGGGTCTTTCATGATGAGATGAGTTTTCCCAGTTGTTAGCCATTGTTCAACATCACCGCCTTGCAAAATGTGTTTGAACTGTTTTGATAGATAGTAGTTTATGAAGGCTTGTTAGGTGTTTAAGCCAAAAGCCATGCAGTTCATCGTTGCCTGGTGCAGTCCAATTTTTAATTTTCTTTGCTCTTTCACTTATTAATTCTGGTGTTATTATTAGATCTTGCATTTGTTGGTTACATTTTTTGACCTCTTTCATCCAGCCTAATTTTTTATTATAATCTATTGGATTGTCCCATAATTTCCCCCAGAATTGCACTGTTTCTTCTTTATTTTGTGTTTCTACGTTTCTTGCAGTTTCTCCTTCTATACTTTGGTAGAAACGTCTCTGATTCGACTGGAATTGGAGATTCTGCCTGTGTTGTGTGATTCTGGCTTCATATCTGCTAATCTTCTTTGACACTGCTGTTATTTGCTGCTTTATTATTTCCAGGACTTCTCTAATTTTCCTTGAATCTAGGTGGTATTTTTGGATCAGATACTGTTTGGTGTTTTCATTCTTCAGCTTCTTGTCTTTCATATCTTTCAATTTACTAGCATCTGATCTAAGCCTGGAGATTTTATTTTCTAATCTAATCTTCCATTTAGGTGATGTACTGCTTTCTTTTTTGACAGGTCCACTGATCTTATATCCGAGCTCTTGTGTTGTTATTGTTGCTGCACTGTACATTAGTTGGTTTGTTTCTTGCAAATTATTGGTTGTTATTTCTGCAAGTGCAGCATTAACATCTTTTAATGCCTGAGCAAGTTGTTTTTTGGCAACTGTTTTTAGAGCTGGAAGTCGAACTCTGGTGGTTGTTTGGTTCATGTGCTCAGTTATTTTTTGCTTTAGTTCTTGTTGCTTTTCTGTTAAATGGCATTTGGGTTTTTGAGGTGAAGGCAAAGGGGCGGTTGCCTGGTTTTGATTTTGAAACAGTTCAGCAACAGTGGCATCCTTGATTTCCAACACCTCCTCCACCTGCGCCTGAGCAACTTCTTCAGTTGGAGGTAATTCTTCTTCCATATCTTGAGCCTGTGTTGCTCTTTGCAGTTCTTCCAGCTCAACTCCTGTGAATACTTTATTTCTTATTATGAATCTTCTCTGGTCTGCTAGCCTTTGTTCTGTTATTTCTGTATCTGGATGCTTCTCTTTCCAAATTTGGTACATTCTTTTTAAATAACCTCTTCTAGTTGGACTAGACTTGTAATAGCAGATCATTATTTCCTTGTTGGCATTTTTCGTATATTTTTTTCGGTTAAGCGAATTATTATTATTATTATTATTTTATTTTACATTTATATCCTGCTCTTCATCCAAGGAGCCCAGAGTGGTGTACTACATACTTGAGTTTCTCTTTCACAACAACCCTGTGAAGTAGGTTAGGCTGAGAGAGAAGTGACTGGCCCAGAGTCACCCAGATAGTTTCATGGCTGAATGGGGATTTGAACTCGGGTCTCCCCGGTCCTAGTCCAGCACTCTAACCTTCCAAAGTGGTTTACATAGAGAAATAATATATAAATAAGATGGATCCCTGTCCCCAAAGAGCTCACAATCTAAAAAGAAACTTCAGATAGACACCAGCAACAGTCACTGGAGGTACTGTGCTTGGGGTGATAGGGCCAGTTACTCTCCCCCTGCTAAACCACCATGTTAAAACCACCATGTTAAAAAGGTGCCTCTTTGCTCAGTTAGCAGCTCACATTAACATTTCTAACACACAGTAGCACCTCACTCACCCTCTTGGTCCGAATGAGCTTGTGATCCCTGAATTCTGTGAGTTGAGCTCTAAGTGTTAGGTCACTGTTGACTAGGAAGGCCTCCCGACACTGTTGGTAGAAATCTTGGAAGGAAAGCCCTAGCAAAAGGAACAGAAGTAACAAAACACCTAGCATTAAAAACCAACTTCTTACTCCAGGAAAGAGCAGGGTTACTATAGTGCTGAAGAAGCATAGTCTTAGATCATCAGAACAAATCTGTTGAAGTTAAAATATTTACTGGTCTGGATGGAACAAGGTTATTGGGATACCCAGCTGATAGGTGCTGCAAGGAGAAAGACAGCCCCCTCACCAAAGACTACTGTATTAAATGCAGTAGCATTTTTATGTCTTTACACGAAGTCACATTTTAATGCCATTTTAATCTCTTTGACCTCAGAACAGTGGTACATATGCTGGTAACCTCCAGACTGGATTACTGCAATGCATTCTATGTGGGGCTGCCTTTTTATGCAGTCTGGAAACTACAGCTGGTTCAGAATGCGGCAGCCAGGTTGGTCTATGGGTCATCTCGGAGAGACCACGTTAGTCCTGTATTGAAAGAGCTACACAATGCCCACTGAGATAATCAGGAGAGGTTCATCTGCAGTTGCCACTGGCTCATCTGGTGGCTACTCGGGGACGGGCCTTCTCCGCTGCTGCCCCGATGCAGTTTTCAAAACCAATATGTTATTCTTGTACACAACAGTAGCATAACTTTGGTATTATGGCGGAAGAAGTTGAGAAGAGTATTTTGGTAGAGCTTTGGGAAGCTTTCCTACACTTAGACAGCAAATGAATGGTCAAAGAGAACAGGATTTAGACCTCAGCTCTAGAGTGGATATTTCTTTCAACTTAAAGCTCTATGATATTTCAAAGACTGGCTTCGTGACTATAAGAGGAGCCTGTGACCCCCATCCATCACTTCTGCATGCGTCAAGAGTCACAGTACTACTTAAGAGATACTAATCAATACAATCCCACAGAAAATGGGGTGTTGTTTTGCATATACTGATAGATACCATCCTCAGAATTCATGTCCATTATCAAAATGTTGGTATCCATTGCTAGTTCTGGTGGTGGCAGCACTACAACTATTTGACCTCCAGAAAGAACCAATGAGAATGCATGCCAATTGGCACATCAGTTACCTGGATATGAGGTGTTATCCTTATTTTCCAACTGATACTGCACCAGAAGCCTGAAAATCCCCCTGAAGAGAAAAAGAATCAAAGAAATATTTTCAACAAGACCAGGAACTTATTTTCCCCTCGTACAACCACCAAGGGGGGAAATGTTTTGAATTCAAAAAATAAAGACACTTTAAATCCATATATGGCCACTTCCATATTATTTCTATTCTCAATTCTGAACCTTCTTTTGTGGTCTCCCTTTCATGCGTCAACTTACTGGGGATCCCTATTGAAAATCTACCTTTTCTCCAAATGTTATTTTCCAAAGTTACTAGTCTTCCCGTTGAAGGAAGTTTATCTTCAAGCATTAACACTGAATTAGACATGCAAAATCATCTTTGGGCCAATTGAGATGAACACAACCCCCACTAACGTGATAATGCTGGGGATGTGCTCAGAGTGCATGTCTCCGGACACAGCCGGCAGGCACACGCTCTTGGCTTGTCCTTTAATTGTGACAAAGAGGTGTTCATTTGAATCATCACTATATACATTCCCAAACCCAGGCTTTTATGTATTCTGGGAGGCACCATACATAATTAAACAGTTTAACTCTGTTGTAAGGGAACAACAGAGAGGCAAAGATGATGATCTGTAAGGAACCACATTCAATATGATCTACAACATACAGGGAAATATTTGGGGTCTCCCTCAGATGTGCTGCTGACAAATATTAGACCACACTAATCCTCAGACACTTAGGAAATCCAGCATTCAAGATGCTCTATTTTCCCAACTGAAAAGTTGAAAAGGGGCTCTTCATTTCCAACCGATGCTTCATGAATTTATTTATTTTCCTAGGGCCTGACCATTTCCATTCTGTTCACAGTGAAGCTCTCCAGTTGCCGTTCTTCACTGACAACGTCTTACCTTGCATTAGGAGTGAGACTACGCAGCACATGTGTGAGGGAGCTCAGAGCCAAAGCCCCAGACTGCTGTATCAAGAGGGAGTTCTCGTAGGAGGTTTCTTCTACGTAAGGACTGTAAGTGGTCGTTTCATACCACAACCAATTATACAGACTTTGTTTTGCCTGATCCCACACTACAAGAGCAGAAGACAAAATGAAAACAAGTAACAAGTTAGATGTACAGGGTCAGCTTTATGACTCAGAATTTGGAAGGGGTAGGAGAATAAGTCCCACAAGGTACTTACACGTAACGGTATCCACACGTACCTTTTAAAAATTAAATTAAACCCTTCTTGAGAAATTCATAGTGCAAAATTCAGACTAAATCCCATAGAAATTAATTGGACTTAAATTAGTCATGACTATGTTTTCTTATTTATTTCAATGGTGCTTAGTCATGACTAACTAGTCTGGATGCTGCCCACAATATCTGAAATGGTCTTAACTTCTGTTTTGTAAAAGAAAACCGTAACAACTGCACAGAGGTAATATTTTCAGAAGTGTTCAATATGACAGATATGTGCAATGTCTGAAACAGCCCATAGCTGCTGGAAAATAAGTCTATCTGAACTGAACACCAACTAAAGAGCCATTTTCAGCACTTATGTTTGTTGAATAGGTGGTCATTTCCCCCCAACCCATTGTGACAGTCCACTGGTATGTTACTGGATATGGTCCAGAATTGCAAGCCCTATGTTTAAAACGTGGCACTCTTGTGGTTGGCACAGCAGCATGCCTGAAATGAATTCTCACCTTAATAGTGCATTTAACGATTCATGATCAGCTACTGGCCAAAGGACAGGGAATGTTGTTTGGACATCAGAGACAATAGTCGTATCCTGCCTGTGTGCAGCACCTGCCACATCTAATCTACAATCCTGCCCTTTACTGAAGGCTTTGAGAGCTCATTTGTGGTCTCTTCTAGAGGATACGGCAATAAAAAGGAGCATTGGTTACTCACTGTGAAGGCTGCTTCTTGCTGCTGGATTTGAGGACATCTCATGTGGGTTATCCTTCCCATGTGCTCCAGTAGGCAGGACTATGCAAATCAGAAGAAGCTTTAAGAGCATGGGAAGGAGAACCCTCTGCAGTTCATAGGAGCAAAGTCCAAGATATAGAGAGAAGTGAGATTAAAAAAACCAGGTAAACACAACAGAATGAAACACACCAGTAGACATAGACGCCCGGTCAGGTGGGTCGAGGTGTCCTCAAATCCAGCAGCAAGAAGTAGCCTTCATGGTGAGTAACCACTTTCTCTGCTGCTGGATGAGGACATGTCACATGGGAGATGCCACAGCTAAGCACCCTGAGTGGGAGTGTCAGCATCTACTAGGGAGGAAGAAAGTGTTGAAGGACACGTCTGCCAAAGGCTGCTTGTGAGGAGCGATGGAAGTCCAGCTTATAGTGTGGTGTGAAGGAGGATGGTGATGCCCAGATGGTTGCTTTGCAGATTTCTGAAAACGGTGCCTTAGCAGAGAATGCAGCTGACGTTACCACTGATCTCGTCAAGTGTGCTGTGATGTGGGGCAGTAGTCGGAGGTTTTGTACCTCATAGCCCAACGTGATAAAGGCCTTAATCTATCTGGCTATGGTTGTGTTGGAAATCTTCTCACCCACAGAAGAAGGAAGGAATGAAACGAACAAGGTGTCTGTGGAGTGAAAGGAAGCCATGTGGGAGAATTCCCATGAGGGAACTTGTCCCTACAAACAGGCTCTGTACCAGAGGACTGGGAAATAGCTACTGTAACTCCAATTTTCAAAAAGGGATCCAGGGGGGATCCGGGAAACGACATGTTGCTTAGCTTAACTTCTGTGCTGGGTAAATTGATGGAAAACATACTTAAAGGGCAAAACTGTTAAACATATAGAAGAAAAGGCCATGCTGAAGGACAACCAGCATGGCTTCTGTAAGGTCAAGTCTTGCCTCACTAAACATTTGGAGTTCTTTGAGAATGTCAACAGGCATGTGGAGAAAGGTGATCCGATTGACATAGTTTACTCAAGGCCTGCACTCTCATCCCCATCTTAAATATTTCCTCAGAGGTGCCTCACTACTTTCACCTCCCACTGTACACAGGTTCCCATCCTGCAACTTGCATAAAGTGCTTCACAAGCCACCCTTCGAACTCATCATGTCGATACCTCTACACATTCACTCCTTCAAACTCTTATTCTCTGTAGCTATCACGTCAGCCAGTCGTGTCTCAGAATTGTGCGCACTGTCTGCCAATCTAATTTTTTTCATTTTTTCACCTGACACCATTCATCTCATCCCGGACCCTTCTTTTCTATCTAAAGTAGCTTCTGTATTTCACCACTCTCAGGAGTTAGTTCTGCCATCATTCTGCCCTAAGCCCATCCATGCCTTAGAAAAAACCTGGCATAAACCCTATGTCAGCCATTGTCTAAAAGGTGTATAAAGGCCTATGGGTCTAAAGGCCCATTTAGTCCGGCATCCTGTTTTAAACAGTGGCCCACCAGTTGCTTCTGGGAAGCCCACAAGCAAGAACTGAGGGCGTGCCCTCTCTCCTGCTTTTGTTCCCCTGCAAATGGTATTTAGAGGCATTTTACCTCTGAGGCTGGAGGTGCCCCAGGTCTCACCCATTCCAGAGGGAGGTCAGGAGTCTGTTGGTCCAACTCACTGTTTGGGTGTTCTGGCAGGAGCGGCTGTAAGATAGTCCCTTTCCCACCATTGCCAGGCCTGTCTTGGTCTTGCTTGTGACCATTCTCTGGCATTGTGGGGTCATTGCTGGGTGGCGTAATCAGAGAAGTGCTCCCTCCATAGGGTCCCTTTTGCTGGTCCACCCGGGGGCTGGAGAGCTTGAGTGGTGGGCCTGTAGGCAGTGCATTTGTTGTGTGAGGCGCTGCACAGTGTGGCCGTCTAGTGGGCAGTGAGGTCCTATATATGCCTGTTGGAATGCTGGAAAGCTGTTGCCAGTGCAAACCGGCATTCCAGGGTTTGCTGGGACCAGCAGGAAGGACTGTTTGTGCCTGAACCCAGAACGAAGACTGGCTGGGCCCGATGGGCCTTCCAAAGGGTCAGGACTGCCTCTTTCAAAAGGAGAACACCGGTGAGGAACAGATGCTCGTTGACATGCTAGTGGCAGCAGAGAACGTTGTCCCTACTTGTAGGTGACGTCTCCCCAGTGGAGGAAAGGGGGAATTCTTTTTCCCTTCAGGGAGGAAGATGTTCCGGATTCTGCCTGGCATCTGGGCCATAGACAGCCGAGGGACAGAAAAGATGAGAGACACGAGGTTTTTGTTTCGTAAGAACTAGAAGCAGGAAAAAAAGCATGGAAAGCTGAGGATACATAGAAGTTAAAAAGGATATAAGAATAGAAAGGCTTGGCTAAAAGGAAAAAGCTGTCTCTGGAGCAGGATGCAGGACAAGTAAAACTGGGGAGGGTTCTCCTTGCCAGTTTGCATAGTCCTGCCTACTGGAGCACATGGGAAGGATAACCCAAGTGAGATGTCCTCATTCAGTAGCAGAGAATAGATATTTTACACACACACACACACACACACACACACACACACACACACACACACCCCACTAGTTACAAAATTAATCTTAAAAGCAAAAAAGGCTCAAGAACTCACTGAGTGGTGCATTGATGTGATCAATAGAGGCTATGAAATAGATGTTGGGAAGGGATGACAATTGTCCTAGGATTTGTTGGCTTTTGTCTCCTCTCAACATCTGGCTGTCCAAATTATGGATGATCAGGTAGAGCTCCAAAGAAGGATCTGGTAAAGAAAAAGAGTATCCATGTAAGGATTAAAAATGATTATGAATATGAATGGGTTTTAAATAAATTATAGGTAAGGGGTGCTTCAAATGAGCTAGATTTGCTCGAACAAAGCATCCCATTCAGAAGATTCGGTTCTATTTGGGCAACCTTCTCTAATTGATCTCAGGCAGTGATATGACTTGGTAAGCTGTTCCCAAAAATCCCCCCAAGTAAAGAAACTCAGGTAAATTTCTGCTAAGCCTTTATTTTTATCTTACCACGATTCAAATCTGCAGAGCAAGGCATAAGAACATAAGAACAGCTTTGCTGGATCAGGCCCGAGGCCCATTTAGTCCAGAATCCTGTTTCGCACAGTGGCCCACCAGATGCCACTGGAAGCCACAGGCAGGAGAATAAGGTCTAAACTAATGGCAGCTTTACTAATGGTTGGGACTAACAGATCCTCTGCCGGAGATCCAGTCAGACCCCAAACAATGAAATACAATCCATTTTATACCATCAGCACAAACAGCACAATTGCCTATCATATTCTAACTGGCAGTGCATCTGATCACGTACGCATTATGTTTACGCATGCTATCATGATCACAAACATTCTATGAGTTATTCAATACTTTCAGAATCGTTGCCCAGTTTCACACCCATGTCTGCAGTTTAGTTTCTTTCCTGTTCTTCTGCCCCACGTTGAAAGTAACCCTTCTAATGCTTCTAGCATCAGCATATATTAACTTCCCCATTCAGACAACTTCTGATGCACAAACATCTGTAAGGTCACTCTTGAGGACAAGAGGCCTGCTGATAATGTTTGGCCAAGTATACACTTATTTATATTGATAACGATTGCTATTATGGGTGAATATAGAAATTGCGCAATAGAAGGTCTAACACCAGCAGACAAAAGTAAAATACAGAATAGCAAAAGAGACTCAACTATAAGAACAAGCCAGCAACGACAAGCTCTCTGTGGCTGCTCATTACCTGCAAATGATAAATCTAACTATAAATCAATCAATAAAATGAATTAATTCCTTAGGTCTAAATGCCTATCAACCAGTATTTAAGTGTCCAGGATACATGGCTATTTGGTAAATAAATAGTCATGTATTCTGAATAAAAATGGAAAGGCATTCAATTTTAACCCACACTATAATATTTTGTATAGCTAAACTCTAGAGGCACACAATTTGTTTCAAAACTCACTTCTTGCTAAAGAAAGAAAGAAAAAGAGTTCTGGAAAGAGATTAGGAAATACATTAAACATTTAACAATGGCAAAAAAGGCTGTCTTTGGATATAAAATATGTAGCCATATCCTCATTCAACTCCGGAATTCCGCTACTATCCAGTAAGACAGCTAGAAAATAAATAGTCCTTTACTTAAAATGCACAAAATTATTTTTCGAAACTTAATTCATTGTGACTAACTTAAGTTCTATTAATTTTAGTGGGACTTAGCCATGACTAACCTTCTTTGAATACAACCCATTGTGGACAAAATATATATTTTCGAACCCCAATTAGTTTTTTAGTTTGTACATTCAAAGATTCATTTTCTTCCATAGTGAACAGACTTATTTTTATCTGGGACATTTATATGCACACTACAGAGGTTTTGATTAAGAAACTCTCTTCATTTTTTTAAAAGGAAAGATTTCTAATTCTCCTGACTGCAGGGGGGGATATGCTTTTGATGTGTTTAGAAAACCAAAGAAACTCCATTTTTGCTTAGAAACCCCATTTCTAACCCCAGCCCAGCTCAGGGACATAATTTACATCACTGCCTTTATTGTAGCAAAATTGTATCTATAAAACTTGTTAACAGTCAAGCTTCTCACTGTTTTTCGCTGACAGTCAAGAAAACAGGATCTAACCAAATAAGGAGTAATCACCCAATGAACAATGAATCATTCGCATGCGTACTAGATACTTGGGCCATGTATACTGTGTCTAGGGTGTCAGCACCATTTAGATTGTTTGTATCAAAGTAAGATGTATCTGTAACCAAACGGTAATCGGTTTGAGAGCATGAGCCTATTGATTACCTATTGCTGACTGCAGAGCAATAAACCTCAATTAATAATTCCCAATCCTTGTGTCTGACTGACTGGTTAAGCGGACTCAGGAACGAGCCCCATCCACATCACTTTCATAGGAATCCCATCACCACCACCACCACGAAGCATTTCTGCAAAGTGTTGGCTCTCAAACATAGCAGGGGAAGAGAAACTGTCCCAATTCAGCTCTGCGGTGGCCGCTGTTGGTGTCTCCTTTTTCAGTGTGTGTATTTAAACGGCATGCCCTTTTGGGACAGGAAGCCATTTTTCATAATCTTTTCAACTACTTTACCTTCTTTAAATCTTTTCATGATCAAGTCCAACTGATCCTGGGGGCTGCGAAAAGTGCCCACGTGATCCAGCACCTCCTCCGTTATGGAATTCAGAATCTAGCACAGAAAAGGGGCAGATCACCATCTTTCCTTTGGGACTCTCTTTTTAGCTATGGCTTTAGAAAAGAGGTAGGCCCAGACTAACTTAAAACCTCCGTTTTATATTATACATTAGAAAATTCCTACACACTGAAGGCAACACACAGTTCACATACATAATGCATGGAAAGACCTTCCATGTATGAATTTCACAATGTAAGAAAAAGTGGTATGTTACTTTTATAAGCAAAAATCACAAAATGCGCTGGTGAATTTTCTCTCGGCTTCCAACTGGTGCCGTTTCCTTATGATAGTTCGGCCTTTCCTACAAGTGAAATTTGCAAACCACCAGCCCCAGCTGTAGTCCAAGTAAGCCCAGCGCAAGGACTGCCTCTGTGTTCTTGAGCTGTTCATCTGAATGAAAAAAGCTATCTAAAGGAAATTGCACTGCAGCTTTTGCCAACTTCTTTCACTGAATGCTGACTGTTTCTCTTTTTGCTTACCGATTTTAATGTCATGTTGGGGAAGAATCCATTTACAACAATATGAACAGAATCCTGAAGAAAAGAGATGCGAAACTTCTCTAATAGTTCTCTCTTTGAGCCTAAACCATACAGCATAATATTGAATCCCAAGCTGCAAGAAAGAAAGGGGGAGGGGGGCATTGAAGGTTATAACAGTGTGCCGTCCCCTTTCAAACTGTTTAGATTTATAACAGGGCTAATTTTGCTATTCTGACATCACAGTATTTGCCTTTCCTGGTTCTATTCCTTAATCATAATCACCACTGAATTTAACTTTTTGAAGTAGCTCTGAAGAAGTAGCTCTGATTTCCAACCCCCTCCAATCCTGTAATATCAGAACTACATGAATGAACACAGTACTGTATTCCCAACTCCATGTTTGTTGTGTATATGCAAAACAGTGAAAAGAGAGGATGGAGAGATCTCCAGAGAGAGAGAGTGGCAGACAGGTAGGGCAAGTACTTGATGCTGGTCCTCTACAAGCAATTCTCACAGCTGCTTTTTTCTCCAGCTAGGGTTCAACATCTTGTTTCCTAGCTAAGTAGGAAGGAAACTTCAAGGAGGAAATGGTGGGCAAGGAAAGGCTTAAGCAATCCCATCATGTCTGCTGCTTTTCTCTCACAAATGTGCACATCACCACCACCACCCCACTCCCCCAAACGCGTGGCATTTTATTTATTTAATTATTTATTGACATTTCTATGCCGCTCTTCCTCCAAGGAGCCCAGAGTGGTGTACATGAGTATGTTTATCCTCACAACAACCCCATGAGGTAGGTTAAGTTGAGAGATACATGACTGGCTCAGAGTCACCCAGTGAGTTTCATAGCTGAATGGGTATTTGAACTCAGGTCTTCCTGAATAGGTCTCTGTTTCTCTTAAAAGTGATAGGTCCGAGAAAGTATGCAAACCTATGCCCTGTCACTTGCTTAGGGAAATTTAGTATCTCTGAGCCTCATTATTTCCTAGCTCTAAAACAGAAACTTTATGATTAACTAGTATTTTTAAGCCCGTTAAAATAACGGGCGCTAGTAGGCTGGACCTGCCGCTGCCATTTCGCGAAAAGCTGGACTATTAAGGCGGACAAAGCTTTGTCTGGAGACCGGCTTGGGAGTGACACGCAGGCAACCCTGGGCGGCCGCCCTTCCTTTCCAGAGGAGCCCTGCCAGGCGGACGCTCACGGGCAGAGTTACTGCTGTCGTCGCTGCTGCTGCCGCCGCCGCCTGACAATGAAACTGAAAGACAAATCCCGAGGAGGGGGCGGAGGAGGAGGAGGCGGCAGCAGCGGCTGCTGCTCCTCCGTCTGCTGCTGGTCTGGGTGATCCGTCCTGACCTCCGCGGTGGGCTTCTTAAATCGGGGACGGTTTGAGAAGGAAATCTCCTCTCCCCTTCTCCTCCCTCACCGGGGTGATAATCGGTGACTCCGCTTCCCATCAGCAAAAGAGGTGACTGAAGAAGGAACGGGGAGCCTGCCTGTGCGAGGAGGAGGCAGCCCTGCCTGCCTGCCTGCTCCACCAGCAGCCCCCATCGCCTCTGCCCTCCCCGCAGTCCGTCCGGTCCCGCGGCCGCCGCTTCCGGCCTTCCCACGGCCGGGCCGGCTATCCGGCCAACATGGCTGCCTGATGCCTGCCGCTGTCTTTTCTCCCCGCCGCTGCTGCCTCATATGTTCCAGCGGCAGGGCCGGTCCCGCCGCCGCTGCCTCCGCCCTCCCCGGTCCCCGCTTCTCCTCCTTTCGCGCGGAGAGGCAACATGGCTGCCTGGTGCCTGCGGCCGTATCTTTCTCGGATGTTCTGGGCATGCGCTCTGCGCATGCCCAGAACAGCCGAGAAAGACACGGGCGCAGAGACACGGGCGCACACCCAAGCCTTTTGTTATAGAGGATAATGCTGACACACCACACAGTTCTAAAAACAGCAAATAAAACCATTATTATGCTATGGATTCAGTGGCTGGCTCTGAGCTCATCTCTCATCCCTTGTAAAGAATGAGGATTAATTGGTTGCCTTTTACAAACTCTTAGGCCTGCTCAGCTGACCATTCGGGGAGGTCTGACATTAAAACCCATGGACAACATCCCAACCAGTACTTCCACAAGCGGAAGAAATGCAACTCATGCAAGACAGTGAGGGGCAGTTTTCAACAATCACCCTTTCCCTCTACTGTTCTTAGCCCCCCACCTCACCCCCCATTTTGCTCCCCATAACCTTCAAGAACATATTGTCAACTTCAGAGGGAGGTGGGGGTTGGAGAAAAGCACAAGCTAATCAGGAAGCTGCTCCTTGTCTGCTGTAACTTATATTTATACGTGAATATATACAGATCAGCCCAATGGTATGTTTCATGGAGTGCAGCAGGTGACTCTGCCCGTGAGCCACCATTCTGGGCCTGGTTCCATGCACTTTGCTACTAGTTTGGGTTTTGCTCAATGGGTAGATCTTGGAGTAGTAGTAAAAAAAACAATGCTGGTTACCCAAGCCTGAAGTCTACTTTCTCCTAACCAAGCTGGATTCCAATTTTTTGTTTCTTCTGGTAGACCACGGCATGCTGCAGGTTCTTAAAGAGACCCACGAGCTACTTACCGGAGTTGCAACATCCACTTGTTAAAGAGCGATTCATGTTGTTTGGTTAACTCCTCACGCTCAGCAGCAAAAGCAACAGGCACTTTGTTCAAGAGGTTTTGCAGGGACTCCTGTATCAGGAAGGGGGAAATAAGCCATTAGATTGAATACAGAGCTGAAGGAAATCATTCAGTGCCTGCCTAGGTAAGGATGAAGATGGAAAGCTGGCTTCATCGCAAAATATACTGTTCAACACACGTGGAATTCAGCAGAGGCGTTAGATTCCGGACAATCTCAACTTTCACTATAAAAGGAGTTTTCAAAGAGACAGAAACTTGTTAGACAACTAGCAGGCACTTTTTGTTAGCACAAGAGTGATCGGGGTACAGCATCTATGCTGTCTCTGGTTCCATTTAATCCCTTACTGCCTTTCGCTTATAGATATCAACTGGACTGCTTCTCACTATCAGACCATTTTTAGAGCAGCAGATCAGTGAAGGGGCTTGCCTAAGGCCACCAGGATTCAGACCAGGGAAGTCCCGATTCACAGCTCAGCCCCTCAGTCACTACTCTGCTGCACCAGCTAAACTAGTGTTCGTCACTGTAAGGCCCAGGAGCCAGAGGCAGCTCTCCAGGAATCATTCATTGGGCCTGTGCATAGGATTTTGCTGAAGCTACACAGTCCCATTGGCACCATGCACAGGTGACCATCCCCACCAGGGCTTCGCCCAGCACCACCTTGGAAGGTGTGCACAGAGCGCTGGGAAGCGCAGTACAAATGGACCCCGTTATCCACAGGGGGTCATTTCTCCGCTACAACTGTGGATAACAGAGCCACAGATTACTAGTCATTGAGTCAATGGGAGGGTTAGGTTCCTGAAGGCTCAGAAAAGAGAGAAAAACAGCAAAAAGGGGCCTAAAAACTATGGGGAAAGGGCCCTACCATGCTCTGCAGGTCTCCAGGTGTCCAGCAATGCCCCCCAAAAGTCCCAAATCCAGCATTTTTGTGCAAATAATTGTAGAGTTGGGTTTTTTTAAAAAACAAATGAGCCACAAAATGGCTCCTCTCCTCAAAATGGTGGCCAGAAATGACCTTGGAGGTCATTTCCAGCCACCCTGAACCCACAGATATTTGGAAATTAACCCTTTGTTTTCTGCGTATGCCAAGGTCAGGGGTCAATTATCCAACCGTGGATGTCGGATCCGCAAATGGCGAGGTTTGCTTTATTGTGCAGAAGTCAGCACAGTGGGAAATGGCAACCACATTGAAGGTTGTTTTTTCCCCTCCTCAAAATGGTTCCTGCTTGAAAAATAGCGAAGACCACCAAGCAAAGTATTCTGTTATCTCTCTCTGGTACCCTGAATGTATTTAAAATAATTTAGAAGATGCTGCCCAAGAGAAAATGTCAGCCTAGTTTTCTCTCTCTGTATGTGTAATCCCTGCTTTCTCCTGATCATACTTTTTAGCTGAAACAAGGTTGATAAATGCCTTTTTCTTCCAAAAGTCTTCTCACTATGATTTTAAAACTCAAACTATACTAGTGATGTAAAGGAAATATTTATTACTCTTATTAAGAATATGTTATACAACACCTTTCAACAGTGGTAATCATTCTGTCCCCTGGCTCTGCTAACAGCAAGTCACCTGACAATCGCTAGCCATTCTCTCAAACAAAACCCCCACAGGAGAAAGTCCAGAACCAACACAGCCCCTCTTGGTAAATACTGTACCTGATCCAGTTTCCCCCGCTGCAGCTTCTGAAGTGTTCGGTCAGAGGTTAACACTTTGGAACTGCTATGTGCTTCAAAATACTCTTCCACCAAATTGCTCTGAGGAAAGAGACAACAAAGATCATTAGGTTTCTCTCCTGACAAAGTTAGGCAACAAAATGATGGGTTCATCTCATCACTTGAAGATAATAGCTGTCCAAGTTCTCTTCAATGAGAGGAGAGCTGGTCTTGTGGTAGCAAGCATGACTTGTCCCTTAGCTAAGCAGGGTCTGCCCTGGTTGCATCTGTTTGGGAGACTTGATGTGTGAGCACTGCAAGATATTCCCCTCAGGGGATGAAGCTGCTCTGGGAAGAGCAGAAGGTTTCAAGTTCCCTCCCTGACATCTCCAAGATAGGGCTGAGAGAGATTCCTGCCTGCAACCTTGGAGTAGCTGCTGCCAGTCTGTGAAGACAATACTGAGCTAGATAGACCAAGGGTCTGACTCAGTATATGGCAGCTTCCTATGTGCCTAAGCGAGACATGGGCCTCTCGGAGACAGCACAGAAGAAAAAAGCAAAAAAGACAGGAGCAGACTATGAGAGAACAAGAGGCTACCTTGTGGGTGCAGTGTACCATCATTTTAAATGACCTTTATATTTAAGAATGACTTTATACCTTATATATAGTAAATGAAAAACAAACTTGCCTTCACATTCTTTTTGCATGTGTACTAAATTGTGTGTGGTGGTGAGGGAGGGGGGTGGATTACAGCTCAGTCTACTTCCCTTGTATTTGACTGTAGCTGAATTACATCAGGGTAAGGAATGTACATGTTTCGTTCTTGATTACTTTGGGAAGCTGCCGTTTTTGTTTTAAACTTTGTGACAAGTACAAAGTTTTATGAGGTCTTGACGTGTAAACCTGGAAACACACCTGACTTGAGCCGAAAGAAATGTCTCATAAAAAGCACGAGTCCAGTGGAACCTTATGAAAAGTCATGTGGTTCACCTCAGGCCCTGCCTGCAGCAGGCACCACTGGGCAGCTGCCAGAGCTTCAGCACCCTGGCAAGGTTCCTCCTGCTGACGCCAAAGACCCAGCCAACACAGTCTGCCCTTATGTCTACTGGAGAGGATTGGGCCCAGATACTCTCTCCCCCCGCCCCGCCCCGCAATGCTCCTCATATGACATCCCAAAACATTATGGCCAAAAAAAAAAAGGCACCCACTACTGGTGGCCACATTTCCCCCCACAATGCCTCAGAACGATAATATGCTGGAAGCGCGGGGGAGTTAGCAGCTGCCAACTGAGGGCTACCAAGACTACTGCCTCTCTGGTAGAGGTCAAAAAACAAAAAACCATACCTGCTGCTGCCAAAATAACTCGCCTCTACGAATCTGAAGGGGCCCAGTGGAGAACATTTTACCAAGGGCACTCTCAAACCTAAAATTAGCCCTGGGTCATGGTTGCAAAGATAAGCCTGTCTGGAGATTGAAAACTGGTTTACATTTAGTTTTACAAAACACTTAAAACTTTTCCTGAATTGTGTTTAATTTAATTTTTGAATGCCATTTTAAACATTTTCATTGACAACATTTCTTACTGGTACTGGTACTATGGCCAATGCAGTTGATAAAATGAACTGCATCTACACTCACAGAAGTCTCTTTCTTCAGTTTCTTAGCTGGAGCAGAAGTTGTTTGGAGTCTGGGGGCTGTTTCCTGATGAGTTACAACAGTAGTTTCTTTGTAACTGTCATCACCATCCTCTTCAGAGCACGATGCTGAATAATCACTTTCACTATCGGAGGACGTGTTTAAAGCTAAAAGGAAACGTTTGGCAGGAGACAGTCATGAGTTTCTTTTCCCAAAAGACCCATTCTACCAAATATACTGCCTTCAATGTATCTTTTGCACACTGCATCAAATTCACGCTGGATAGAATAAAGTCCTTTAAACAAAAGAGCATACAAGACAGACTTTTCCTCATTTTCTCCTATATTTACATATCAGATTATCATATCCCCCTTTGCCACACAAACTGACTCAAAACCATCCCAATCACCTTTCCTACTACCAGCAGAATCTCAATCCGAGTTAAGAAGAGAAAGACATCAGAAGCAACTGCAGCAGGGAAAGAACGAACACTGCCACTATTACACAGGGCTTCCCATTATTGAAACAGGAGAACACAATTGCTTAGACTTGCTGACTAGAAAACAGAGGGGCAACTTATCTCCTCCAGAACACGTTTTGTACATATCAATCTGTAAAACCCCTGAACAGATAAAGACTGAGAATCTGCTATTCAATGTATTCAAGCCCAATCCACTTCCATCACAGTTGAAGCAGTCTGTCTAGAAGCAATTCTCAGTGGGCAAACCCACATTCGCTCCATCATTCTCGCTACCGGTGAGAAATAAGCCACAATGTGACTTGCTGTGATCAGATGTGTTTCAATTAGCACATCAGAATCTGAGAAAACTCTCTGTGGACTTGCCCTCCATCTGGGTGGTTTAGTGCTGTCGGCATCTGCCCTATTAAGTTGCTGCTCAAGGAGTAGAGGATGGATCCGGTCATGTGTCTTGTCAGCCAAGCACAAATCATTACCAACATGTAATCCTTTCCTTGGAATGATCTGGGCTTGTTCTTTCCATGGGAAGGATTACATTTTGGTAATAATTTGTGGTGTAGTGGTTAGAAAGTTGGACTAGGACTGGGAAGACCCAAGTTCAAATCCTCATTCAACCATGAAACTCACTGGGTGACTCTGGGCATCATGTATCTCTCAGCCTAACCTACCTCACAGGGTTGTTGTGAGGATAAAAATAATCATGTACACCGCTCTGAGCTCCTAGGAGAAAAAGTGGAATTTAAACAAACAAACAAACAAACAAACAAACAAACAAACACTACAAACCTATCCTTTACTCCTTGGACAACAACTTCCAGGATTTAGAGGGCAGATGCCTACATCTCTAAAGCACCCAAATAGAGGGAAAGTCCACACAGAGGTTACCCAGATTCAGATGTGCTAACTGAATCACGGCTGATCACAGCAAGTCATACTGTACCCCTAATGCTCATCAGTAAGCAGCACAATGGAGCAAATGTGGGCTACACAGCTCACTTGGGGCAGGAACAACAACATAGTACGTTTGAAGAGACTGATTTTCCATGCATTAGATTTAGCATGAAACCATCAAGCACTGAACACAGAAAACTCCCATGTGAACGTACTCAAATACTGGAATTGAACAGACAAAGGGCAAGACCAAGTTAGTTATGACTGAGCACCACTGCAGTAAGTGAGACATGGTTAACTTACATCCCACTAACTCTAATAGGACTTAGGCATGATGAACTTAATCTGGATCCTACTCAGATTATACAAACAATTTCTCAAGTTATAAAGCATTTGATAAGTTTGTTCTTATACTCTGAGCAGAGTATATATCAGCTATACCAGCTGGGGATCAACGACAAATGTTACCCTTTACCTGTAATTCTTTTCCTGAGTCTGTAAGGTGTTTTTGACAAACACTCGTTCTTTTTACTCTGTTAACAAAAGTAAGCATGTTAGACCATATCTTCAAACAAAATATAATCTGTTTAAACTTTCTGATCAAACAATAATCTGAAATCAACACTTTTAATGTTCTGCAGTGTATGTTTTTGGTATTGGCTATATCAGCTGAATTCAGATTTACATACATGAGATAATAATACCTCATTTTTAGACAGTGTGGATAAAAATCAATGATTTTTTAAAAATGGAATTTGATTTAAATTATGTTTTTTAAAAATTTAAATCAGATGTTTAAATTTTCTTAAAACAATTTGTAAAAAAATGAATGTAAGTCAAACGTATCATCATGAATAGTAATAACCTAATTATATTCTATGAACACAGTCATTAAAAAGTAGATTGTTAAAAAGTATATGAAGATGAGAGATCAGACCTATTCTGCAGGTGGTGTACATGCACATGTATGTGTGTGTGTGTGCGCACACACACACAAACACACAAGTCAAACGCTTAGCTCTTTGTCTAAAAGTGCAAAGACAAAGAAGGTCAATGAATAGAGGATTTGAGGGGATGGAGTAAATTTGAGCAAGGTGGAGGAGTCTGGATAAAAATGCAAGCGGCGGGGAGAAGAATAGAAAGTGAAAGAAAAAAGTGAAAAGAACATAATCATGCAGTGCTAAGGGAACTTATTCTTAGTGTACCCTTCATTATAGGAGAGAAACACCTATTATGGCAACAGGCCATAAAAGAGACCCCATTTGGGAATATTTTAATAAAGTTGATGTACCTGTAAAGCAGACAGTGCAACAAAGAAATGCAAAGCCTACTTGCTCTAATGAAACAGAATAATGGGACATCTTGCTTTGGAGGTACTGAAAGGTGCACGTCTGAACATACAAATGTGCCTCTGCTTTGGTACTAAATAAAAGGCCCAAATCATCATCCAATGTTTTGATGAAGTTTAATCTGAAAAAATGTCAAAATAAATAATTGCTTTAAAATGTATAGTGTGTACCTAACTTCTAAAAATGAAACCTACATCTATTTCTGAGTAGTGATGAATATATATGAAGGTTATATCAGGCAACAAGAATGCACTTTTACTAGAAAATGATGATTAAATAAAATCTGCCTGACTAGTGAGTTATATCGTCATTTAAATCATTAAATTCAGTCTTCCTGAGAAGTTATTCAAATCATGATTTAAATCGATCGACTTAGTCTTATAATATTTTGTTCTTCTGAAAGTTCTCTTATGGTCTGTTGCTCTTTTCTCCTTTTATTGGATTACTTGTTTTATTGTAAACTTGTTTATATAAATATTTTTAGAAAAGTAGTATATACATATTTAAAACAAACCAATAAAATAATAAAATAAATAAATTAATAAAATCATATTAACAAAAGGGAGATCGCTAAGGAGTACAGTTCACTGATTATTAGTCTAGTCTTAGATTATTAGTCTTACAGCAATGGAACACAGTCAATTTAGAAGATTTTCGTCAGCATATTTTGATGTAGACTGCAAATCTAAGCATTTCATTGGATACAAGACCTAATACAAATGTTCAGAATTGCATATGTATAGTCCTGTATGGGACTGTCCAACCTCAGAAGGCACATTTGGGAAAAGGCCCTGCTCCCTTTCGAATATGCTGCAGTCACTGTGTTTTGAATGTCTCAACAATGCCACTTACCCCCACCTGGCCTTTGCTTGATGCAGAGTGCTCTGGAAATTGAAAAAGATATGCCACAAATCATCAGCACTCACAAGCATTAACTCTTTTGTGCTTCCTTAATTAAAGAATATTACTTTAGGCATCTATTGTTCATAGTAGAACATGTTACAGAACAGGAGTAATACTGAATTGAGACAACCTGCACACATTCTCCTATGTGGGCAACAAATCAATTGTGTTCCCCATGAAACTAGCTCAAACTAATTTCATTGATTATACTGTATGGCCACAATTCTGTGCAAAAAAGGGAGACAGAAATCCAAAGCTAAGAAATCAAGAAAGCCCAGAGGCTAACAATAGGACTATTCTGCCTTGACAATTCCACTTCCTATGTTACTCCTAAGTAGCACTTGCAATCTTTCAAATGCTTTTTGAATCTTATCTGCATTATCTGTTCCAATAATAATTGTTCCTAAGCCTGAAGTACCCGGAGACTAAATGGGTATGTAGATTTATTCCTTTGTGCAAATGGTTCAGACAAGAAACTGCACACCAGAAGAAACGTTAAAGTCTCTAGAGCCGCCCAGAGATGTAAGTTTGGGCAGGGTATAAATTTGGTAGATAGATAGATAGAGTTACACTGTGCCTTTCTTGGAATCACTGGCAAGCAGTTCTTTTACCTGAGCCACTCACTCAGCACTCCTTCAATGGCCATCCAATCATGGAAATTGGGGGACATCATACTACAGACATCATACTCTACATACTAAGAGCCCCTGGTGGTGCAGTGGTAAAACTGCCGCCCTATAACCAGAAGGTTGCAAGTTCGATCCTGACCAAGGGCTCAAGGTTGACTCAGCCTTCCATCCTTCCGAGGTCGGTAAAATGAGTACCCAGAATGTTGGGGGCAATATGCTAAATCATTGTAAACCGCTTAGAGAGCTTCCAGCTATAGAGCGGTATATAAATGTAAGTGCTACAACTGGAAAAGTGTGGCTCTAAGGTTGGAAAGGGGCCTCAGTTGAAAGGGAGCCCTAAAATCTTGGATTCTGCATAGTGATGGTCATGCTGCAAGAATAGCTATGCTATATAGCTATAAATATGGATTTCCAAGATGCAAGCTTTAAATTACCAATTGCTAGTGCACATATCTATGATGAAAAAAGCATTGGCAATGTCTGCTAAAGATTTAGAAATCTACCGGAGTTTGGTTGAGACTTGGATTGAAAAAGAGGCAAGTTCCTTTCCCCAAGATCTTGTCTTTGCTCCTCCCCAAGACCCTCAAATTCTTGTCCTTCTGCATCTACACATCTGTTGCCTTAATATTCCATGTCCTAAATCCTCCTTCATAACAATTGTATCAACAAAAAATCCAGATTCTACAAAATACAACCCAGAAACACATGCCACGTACCTAATATATCCTAAGAGCAACACTTGAATTTTCAGGATGCAGGATTTATTTATTTATTTACACACACACACACACACACACACACACACACACACACACACACACTTTTTAAGCAGATTCCACACTCCTTTAATTTAAGTAGGCACACATCTTTCACCTCATCTAACCAATGAGGGGATCATAGAACCATCCAACCGTAGGGATGACCCAGAGACGAAATCCTCCGTTCTGGGCCAGATAATTAAGTGGTCCCAGAGCTGGAAGCCAGACTCATGAACTGGTGTTATTCAGAAGCAGGAATGGAGAAGCATAAAAAAAACCAAAAACCCTAGCCTGCATTAAATGGCGCGAAGGACCCACCCCCGGAGAGGTGTAGGTGTCCCAGACTGTGACTGCTAATTACAAAGCCTTAATCTCTTCACTTATCCCTTTATTGGTCAGAGACACTCAAGCCAGGGCCACCTCACACGTATCTCACAATAAACCCTGGTTCGACCAGGACTGTAAAAAAGCGAAAAAAGCACTGCTACAACTCTCTGCTGATCGTAAAATAAATAAAACCTTATCCCTAGACATGAAATTCAAACAGTATAAGGGAAGTTATAAGTCTCTGATTAGAGCCAAAAAGGAGGCCCTGAAAGAAAGATGGTGGTTAGAATTTATAACAGCCCTTAATAATAAGGATGAAGCCAGTTTCTGGCGCTTAGTATCCGGGGTTAATTCGTTCTCTAGATAAATTTCAATCCCAGAGGAAAGATGGGTAAACCATTTCACTAAAATCTATGCTGCCCCACAAGTGCACTTAATCTCTCAATTTCGGCCCAGCATCCCCCTGGAGGAACTGCCTATATGGCCTCCAGTTACCATTGAAGAAGTGGAGGATTTGTTTGGTCAACTAAAGAGAGGCAAATCCCCAGGAAAAGATTATATTCCCCCCAACTTTTTAAGGGCCAATGCAAGCTGGTGGACTCCACTCTTAGCTTCCATGTTCACTTACATAGACCTAACAACAAATATGCCCAATGGCTAGGGACAGGCAATTGTCATCCCAATTTACAAAAAAGGCCTGTCTGATGACCCATCGAATTACAGACCCATAAGTCTATTAGCGTAATTGGTAAGTTATACGCTAAACATCTAAATTCCAAATTGTTGAGCTGGATAGAGAAAGAAAACATTCTAGAACAAGAACAAGGGGGTTCAGAAAAGGAAGATCAGTGATGGATCACTGTTCGGTCCTCCAATGTTTAATAGAGAAATACGGTGAGGGCAGAAAGGCGCCATTATATGTCGCCTTTATAGACTTTAAGAGCACCTTTGACTCAATATCCAGGGATGCTCTCTGGGAGAAACTCGCAAACTCTTCTATTGATAAGAGATTGCTAACTCTAATATATAAACTCTATGAGAACACGAGTCCGCGAGTAAAATGTGACCATAATGGCCAATTATCCAGAGAGATCCCTGTAGGAACGGGGGTCCGGCAGGGATGCATATTAGCACCAGCTCTTTTCAATTTCTACGTAAACGGCCTAATCACCCGTCTACGGCAAGTTGAAACTCACGCGCCAAAGATAGGGGATAGGTGTTTACCTATCCTCATGTATGCAGATGACACGGCCTTATTGTCACAGACCAGAGTCAGCCTAAAAAGAGCGCTAGAATGCTTGAGTCTGCTCCGCAAAGAGGAATTTTTGGAAATTAATTATACCAAAACCAAAATCGTGAGATTTGCAAAGAAGCAATGGATCTTTAGATGGTCTATAGACCATCTAGAGTAGAGCAGGTGAAGTCTTACAAATACCTGGGGGTGGTGTTTCAGTTCAATGGGGGTACTTCTATGCACACCAGTGCCGCTAAATCCAATGCCACCCGATCTTCTATGGCAATTAGGAAATTTTTCTGGGCACAAGGTGGTGGCTACATTCCGGCAGCAAATAAAGCCTTTCAGGACAAAGTGATACCTCAGCTGCTATATAGGGTTCAGGTTAGACCGCTAAAAGACCTACAAGCTTTAGAAAAAGTCCAATCGGGCTTTCTGAGATCACTGTTGGGGGTTCCAAAATGCATCCCGAACTTCTTAATATGGCTGGAGGACTGGGCTTTTGAAATTGGAGGCTAGGGCCTGGTTTCTTATCATCCTGTATTGGATTAAGATTTATCTTTACCCAGTAGGACTTATACCTAATCTCCTTGCCGCTACCCTACAACCCCATTGGTGTAAGGTGGTTGAAGAGAGACTCCGGAAGATGGGTTTCTGCCCAGCTCAATTGTTACAGTATAGCAAGTCAGTGGCAAGATGCCTAGTCAAACAAAGGCTCAGGGACATAAACTTTCAGAAGGAAAGGGCCTCTATAAATAGGCCTCCACAATTGCTAAGCGCTAAGAAAGATTGGGCCATAGCCTCTTATTTTTACACAATCTATTCACTAAAACTTCGCTGGGCATTTACAAGAGCTCGCTTGAATTCCCTACCCTCAGCGATGTTATCAGGAAAATTTGAGAGAAAACCCTATGATGAGAGACTATGCCCTTGTGGCTCTGCTCCCGAAACAATGAAGCATTCACTGTTACACTGCCCGCTTTATATTGCTGAAAGAGATTTATTTTTATCCCAGTACCTGAAAGGTCTCAAAAGCCACTCGGAGGAGACGATTCTTACATGTTTATTAGAAGATAGGAAGGGACCCAACAATATCCTTGGCGGTTGCCAAATTCTGTTATATTTTGACCAAAATATAACAGAGGCTAGAGCACAGCAATCAGCTACTGCCAAAAGTTCTTGATTTTATGTACGTGATAACATTTTAGTTTTTGTTTCCGTTTTTCTCTTTTTACTGAGTATATTCTGTTTCTATTGCTGTTTGATCTAAGATTGTAAATAAACAACTAACTAACATCTTTCCCCCCAAAATGTGATAACTTTATTTCAATAGAACTTACTCTTGCTGCTTTTAGGAGTGCTTGCTTCCTTCTCAGGATCTTTAAGGCCATCGTATATTGCATTCTTTCCTGGCGTACTAGCAAGCTCTGAGGCTTTGAACAAAGAATTGCCAGATTAAAGAAGCGAGTACATAACCCACAAATATGATATAAAGAATAGGTCAGCCACTAGACAACAGTTCAACACTACTCCATTCAGCACCCATAGCTGATGATGTTGGTCAAAGCAGGACTAGAACACCATATCACAAAGATAATACAAGCAGCATAATGCATATACAGTAAGGGACAAGACTACCTTAAAGATGTGGCCACTAGCATGTTTAAACCACAATCGAGAAAGCTCAATTAGGGACATCAAAGGCTTACATAGACCCAAAAGGACTTCTGGCTTTTAAATATCTGAACAGTAGCATCCCATGCTGTAGCACCAACTATTTTTGAAACACTCCTACATTTAAAGTAGCTTGCCATGCAGTATGAATGGTGATGGCTCTGAAATAGTAGTCAAAAATCCCACAAGGTATGTAATAATCCCTGCTAACTTGGCAAAGAGGCACCTTTTACCGTGGTGATTCTCTTTATTTAGCAGGGGGAGAGCAACTGGCCCTATCCACCCCCAGCACAGCATCCCTCCAGTGGCTGTTGCTGGTGTCTATCATATTTCTTTTTTTAGATTGTGAGCCCTTTGGGAACAGGGATCCATCTTATTTATTTGTTATTTCTCTGTGTAAACTGCCCTGAACCATTTTTGTATAGAAATCAAATCAAATCAAATCAATAAATAATAATATGATTTTCTAAACTGTGGCCTTAGTCATGCTAAAAAGTCTGTTACCAACAGCACCACTGTACATTGAATATACAGCATCAAAACAGACTTTGCTACAGCTGCTTTTTTGAAAAGGTCTTAATAGCATTATTAGCAGGCAGCCTACTTCCCCACTTTCCTTCTGCTGTCTCTTAATGAAACTGAGGCTTGCCACAGGAACAGGGCCAGCAGTAAGTCAGCGTTTTAATGCCCGAGAAATTGAGTCTGGCAAAATGTTTAAATAACCACCAGAGCAAAAGCTCAACCACGGGAAAATTCACCTGGAAAAGGGAAGCTCCCTCGGCGGAGTAAGCTGTGTCTTTGAGGAGTTCCACAGAAAAATGTTGATGTTTAGAGAGCATTCAAGACCATGGGAGCTGCCTGCCATGCAAAACACTTCTTAATGCAATCAGAACCATTTCTGAGTATGCAGATTGGAGGCCAGGAGTGTGAGGACAATGGAGCAAGGGAGTACGAGTGTCCCTCAGCCACCAGGCTATGAGGAGACCACCAAGGCACCCCTTCGCCCTCACCCAGAGTGAGGTGCACCCCTCTCTTCCCCAGATAGTGTTTCACTGAAATGCTGGCTGGGGGTTCTTTCCCTGCCTTGCTTCTAGTGAGGCAGAGAGGAAAAGAGCCCAGCCAATCAGCGTTTCAATGAAACACTGACTGGGGAGGATGGGAGGAGGTCTGAACGGACCCTCTCCTGAGCAGAGGCCACACACCCTGCATCTGACATCAGACATAGCGGGAGTGCAGACATGCAATGCACATGCACAAATCTGAGTCATGGGGAGGAGAGCTGCTGGCGGAACCTAATGCCCCAGCTGCCAGCAAGCTCTCTACACCCCATTGGAAGCAGTAGAGCCCTGTTAACCTGGTCACCTATTGCATGGACACCAGTACCAACACCTCTTCCAGCCCCATCACCTGAACAGGAGAATGATTTCTCAAGCTTTCCCTTTACTAGATTTGCCCCCAAGTGTGTGGGAGGAGTCAGAAAGGAAAAGGGAAGGGAAGGAGAAGGAGAAAATGGAGTTGTTGCTGAATAAACCTTTTGTTAAATCTACATAAGATTTCTTTGTGTGTATGAGGAAAGCAACTATAAAACAAAAGGCTTTTCACAAGTCATACCTACAAGTCTATTGCACCTTGAGAGGTACTCTAATGGTGGTTTGTCTTTGACCAGACAAAATGATCCTGGATTACTGCACACTTGCAAATTGATTTCATAGCTATGAAATCAATTCTCCCAATTCAAGCAAAAGCATAGTCATAGACCATGGTGGCTAGCAAGCACGTGTGGTAACAGAGTAGCAAATAATATGGATACAAGCAAATTGCTATTATGTGAAGACCAAGATCAAACAGTTACTTTGCTTAGCAAAACAAAACAAAGTACACACCCATCTCTGCCATCCTGTTAGAGCGTTTTGGCGTTTGGAATGGGAAGACATCTCTACCACCTGCACTGCATCCATTTCTCAAAAAGCCTTTAAAAAAGGAGAGAGAGAAAGCAGTGACCTCAGGTTACCACTGCTAACTTGGCAAAAAAGCACCTTTTAATGTGGTGATTCTTGTTATTTAGCAGGGGGAAAGTAACTGGCCCTATCCACCCCCAGCATAGTACTTCCAGTGACTGTTGCTGGTGTCTATCTTATGTTTCTTTTTAGAATGTGAGCCCTTTAGGGACAGGGATCCATCTTATTTATTTGTTATTTATCTGTGTAAACCACCCTGAGCCATTTTTTGAAGAGTGGTATAGAAAATGAATTAATAATAATAATAATAATAATAATAATAATAATAATAATAATAATAATTATTATTATTATTATTATTTCTTCCCCTTTAGGGAGACAAAACACTTAATTCTTGGCTAAAAAGCCAAGGACTTGTATATTATTAAAAATATGCAACCACCACCATAATTAATTGTTTGGCATCAATATGGAACAGAGTTATTTCTTTGACAACTCCCACACCACTGTGGCTGTGATGGGTTTCCCAAAGCACTACATTTTCCTCAGAAATACCTTGGATGCCTACTCCTAGAACAGACACATAATCTTGCTCTTCAAAAATATCCTGAGCCTCATCATCCGAGCTGTTTTCAGTCTTTTTCGCCCATCTTTTTACATCAAGGTTATGTGCAGCTTTGTTCTTTCGAGCCTTAAGACCTGAGCAAACAACAACAAGCTCTAAAGTCAAAGAAACAGTAACCGTTCTGCTACTTATGCTTAAGAATGATTGCCCCTCTCTCTGCATGCACAGTTTGCCCCCTTTCCATGCTGCGATATTAAGTTCAATTCAATAGGGCAGTAACACAATTACCAAAATATTAAAGGAGCTATATGTTCTAGAAACCCACATTCTCTCCCAGTTTTTTATTTTTTAAAGGCTATCAAAAACTATTACTGTTTAGCAAAGGGGAGAGAAGGGTGCTATGGTTGGGAGAGAGTGTGGCTTCTGTTGTCAGGCTTTCTGAAGGCAAGGAAGCAAAACTTGCAGAAGATGGTATTCAAGCAAAGACACACCCACCGCAAATAGTAAAATTATTGCTTATCAAACTCAAGTGTGTAAGTGTTTCAAGATTTATGCTTTACTGATAACACCAATGCAATTCTGAACACTATTAACTTGCAACCCTAAGATTCCCAAATGCAAGAAGAAGGCTGTTCTGAAGACCTCACAGCTTATCATAATCAGGAAATAAAAACTGCATAAAATGTAGTCAACTGCTGTTAACAGCTTCAAGAAACAAATGAGCAGTCTTTGCATTTTTAAAATGCATAGAAACCTGGGATGTCCAAAACAACACACCTTCAGAGAGCTACAGGAAAAGCATTAGATATTGTCCTTTTAAAAAAACATGTACCTTTAAGAAATCTCAGGACATCAGAAATTATTAATAACTTGTTGGAGAAATCCCAAGATCAAAAACCTGGTACCTCATTTTAACACGATTAAAAGAAGATGGCTATGTACAGCCAAGCAAGCCATACCTGTATCCTCCAAAATGTGCTTCAGAACATCTTCATCTGCCACAAACTTGATCTTTAGGGCATTGTTCCTTTTTATCTCTGGCTCACTCATAGCAAGAGATCTACAACCAAAAATAAAGCAGTATATCATGCAGAGGTGCTCTTATCCCTGGACTTCCAGGCCAAAGTCCAGGGCCTCCACACCTCCTGCGCCCCCCAAATCCTCTTTAGTCTGTCCAGGGTGGTGTGGTTGCCACACCGCACGAATAGCCCGCACTGTGCCAAACATGATTGTGATTTGTGCTGGGTGCCGAGTGTGACCTCTGCTTTAGAGATGGGGGAGTGGGAAAAGAAATATGTGGGATGGGAATATGTTGTGTGTTGAAATGTTTCTGCGAATGTATATTTGCATAAATATATTTGCTTTATATTCTTACATTCTTGTGAGTTCAGTTGCCGTTTGTGCCCTCAAGAACCCATGTGTTAAAAATAGTGTGTGTGTGTGTGTGTGTGTGTGTGTGTGTAGGGGGATGGTGCTTAACTTGCAGCAGTTGGGGAGGGGAGCCTCCAAAGGCCTTTAGGTCCAGGTTCCAAAATTACCTAGGTGCACCTCTGGTATTGTATTCCTATCCAGGTATAAGCACAACATTCAAACCTGAAATGCATGGCATACAAATAAAAGCTTAGGATTTATTATAGTGGAATCCCTTTGTGCACCCCTTTTGTAAATCGTATGTATATATGTATAAGAAGAACCTTATCTTACTTTTTTCACAACCATCATTGGTCCAATTCCCCAATCTAACCCCTGCTCCAGATATTGTGAACCGCCCTGAAACCTTGGGTTAGGGCGGTATAAAAATGTGCTAAATAAATAAATAAATAAATAAATTCAAAAGGTTCCATGGGATCTGAAATAACAGTAAGAATATGCACCATTCCTCAAACTACTGATTAGAGATGTGCACAGAACTGGCGATGGCTGGTTCAGCAGCTGGGGAAGGGTTACTAAGGATCGGGGAGGGTGCGCTCCCCACTACCACATTCCCCCCGCTGGCGCTGTGTTTAAAAATGGTCCCACGGGAAGGCAGCGTACCTCCTCACCACCCCAGTGTGTGTCAGACCAGAAATACCTGGTGCATGTGTGCATGCCACGCACACCAGATACTTCCGGTCTGACATACACAGGGTCTGACATACACGAGGAGGTATGCTGCCACCCCATGGGACCATTTTTAAAAACAGTGCTGGCAGGGGAGGAGAACACCTTCATCGAGCCCCCGTGTTGGAACCAGTTTGAACACTGGGTTCTGAACCAATTTTCGTGCACGTCCCTACTACTGATAGTGTGAACATAACTGAAGGCTCATTTCTGAGATCTAGTACAATCACACACCACATCCAACCCCTCAAATAAGTGCCAGCTGTGTCATTATAATAAGCCTCCTACAGGGAAGTCATGAGATGTTTTGGAACTTGGAAAAGGTGCTGGCTTACCTCACTCTGCCAGGGATTCTCAAACTAGGGTCCCCGGATGTTGCTGTTCTATAGCTCACATCATCCCCAACCGAGCTGGTCTTGTGGTAGCAAGCATGACTTGTCCCCTTAGCTAAGCAGGATCTGCCCTGGTTGCATATGAATGGGAGACTTGATGTGTGAGCACTGGAAGATATTCCCCTCAGGGGATGAAGCCGCTCTGGGAAGAGCAGAAGGTTCCAAGTTTCCTCCCTGGCAGCATCTCCAAGATAGGGCTGAGAGAGATTCCTGCCTGCAACCTTGGAGAAGCCGCTGCCAGTCTGTGAAGACAATACTGAGCTAGATAGACCAATGGTCTGACTCAGTAAATGGCAGCTTCCTATCTTCCTATGGGAGTTGTAGTCCATCAACATCTGGGGATCCGAGCTTGAGAACCTCTGACTATTGATCACGTGACTGAGACTGCATAAGTTGGCACATAATTCATCATGGCATGGCGACAGGGGACCCTTGTCTGATCATTTAGCGACCCCGGCGCGACTTCTGACCTCCGCAGCCAGCTATCATTCAACTACCCGCCCCGCTAGTCACTCACTCGCCAGCTTCCTCCACGGCCCTCGATCGGCTCACTCCGGCCGGCGACGCGGTCTAATGACGTCACCTCCCCAGCGCAAGCCCAGCCCCCCCAGCAAACAGGCGTCGGGCAATGACGTGCTTAGGCCGCGCCACCAGCGACCCGGAAAGAGCTGCTGCTGCTGCACACGTAGTATTTTCTCGTGTTTCTCAAGCACAAGAAAGTTCTACTACGCCGGCTGAGCGGTAGTGGCGGCCAGAAAATCGGACACAGGCCGCGGACGGAGTTATCTAGCACCCGGTCTCACGTGGCGGCCGCCCGTGTGCAGAACACAGGTTGGCTCAACTGTAGCTCCGTCCTGCCTTGGATTAGGCACGTGGGCAGTTGCATGGCAGCGGCGTGGTCCTGCTGGGACGCGGGAGAGGAGTCGCGCCTTTTCGCCACTCTCCACCCCCAGATCTACGCAGGGGGCCCAGATCGGGGGTCGCTTCCCTTGTGGTGGAGGAGTTCTACTCTGGGAGGCTTAAATCACAACACACCGGGCTTCTCCAAGATAGGGCTGAGAGAGATTCCTGCCTGCAACCTTGGAGAAGCCGCTGCCATTCTGTGAAGACAATACTGAGCTAGATAGACCAATGGTCTGACTCAGTATATGGCAGCTTCCTATGACTGGGGCCTCGCCTGCTGCAACGCCCGGAGAAGCATCCAAGCCCGCCTTGCTCTCTCCCCCAGCCAGGGACAATCTCACTTGCCCGGTCCGCTGTTTCGCCAAGCCAGCCGGAGCAGCGGCAAACGGGGAAGAAGAGATGTAGAGCACGCCAGCCAGTCGCTGCTTTGCTTTCCCAAGCATTTGCTTGGAATTGGCTACCTAGCCTTTGCTTCTTTGTGTGTTCTCGCTCCAGCTTCACTGCCCGGTGAAGTTTGAACTGTTTCATTGTGTTGCTGAGCAGTGTATTAGCACATCAATATTGTCAACAAGAGCAACTAAGAAATGTAACATAGTCTGAACCTAATCATGTTTATATGCTCTTAGAAGGCTTTTATTCAGTTGCAACTCTCAGGCATGTGTCAGATTATGGCCTTGCAGGGTTCGTTTTTACTTAGACAACCTCTTTCTAAGAGAACATTTTATTAATAGGAACCATCGATCCAAGTAAAGTAGTTGGAAGTGTAACTTGATTAACTGAGGGTTTTGCCTGTTTACAACAACATAGCATTTCACTGAATAGTTTCATCCCTGGAAAGCATGTAGTTTACTGAAACAAAAACTACACATTCACAAACATAAATCACCCCTATGGTTTTAATCCTCTCTGCAATGAACAGAAATAAGCATTTCCGACAAACACTTATTTCTCCCCTGAGCAGCCAACCTGTCCTTGCCTACCAAGAGCATTTAATGAGTCCACATGGGGGCAGAACAGCACCAAAATGCTAAATAAAGTTCAGCATTAAGTGGAAGGAGAGGAAAGGGGGAGCCACAATCTTTGCATACACCAAAACAAGTAATAATCACCCTGAGGTTGGTGGAAGCTTGGCTGGTCTTGCATAAAGCTGCAAAACTAAAGCAAAATCCAGACCTCCTTGGGGCTGGGAGACAGAAATAGCATTAACTGTCCCTACCCCCACCAAAAAAGTCTCCATAACACAAAAAACTGAGCAGAAGGAGGAAAAGGAAATCAAAACGTAGTTTGGAGGATTGTTGAATGAAAATGTTAAATAACTTCTCTACTTGCCTTCTTTAATGGAAGTAAGCTTATGCGATCACCCAGCTTGCTCTGTGTGTGGGTCTGTCTCTGTCCCCTACCCCTATCAACTTAGCAATGCTTGGACTAATTTGAACCAAATTTGGTACAGCTGTAGGGACCTACAGGGACACCACAATGGTGTAAACTGTGATAATTTTATCCAGCCCAAGGCAAGCTGGCTGTTGCATGAACGATTGAGGAAGGATTGAGGCACGAGTGGGCTAACTTCTGAAGATTATCAATCATCGATAGGGAAGGAAAGCAGGCAGATTAGTTCTTACCAGAATTTCTTAGGACATTCTCTCTCCCCGCCCAGGTGTTTTCCTCCTCCTGATTCTCTGTTTCCTCTCCCCGCTTTATCTCTGTGTTGCTCAAAGGACCGCATCCAAAGATACAATAGTCTACTAGAGTGTGTAGATCCATACACAGTGTGTATAGTAGAGATTACTATCCCACAACCTTAAACATGTCTTGTTGATTCACTGTGCCAAGTGCAGCCCGAGATAATACAAAGTCAGTACTTAGATATACTCTCCTAGTTTTAAAGGCAAAAATAAAAGAGCCTCTGAATTGCCCCATCAAAACCTATATAGAGATAGAGCCTGTCTTAGTGGGAAACTATCTTCCTTTTAATAATGTAAATTATTGCAAGGAGGCATTGGAAGAAGTCAAGAGCAATATTTTTTTCCAGAAACAGCACAATATTTATTTAAACATTTTAATAGATTTATATATAGATTTTCTGCATTGCAGATTCATTTCAATTTTATACATCTGTATTTACAGTGATTAAAATATTCTCTATGACTCTGGCAGATATTTACAAGGTCAACAGTTAACTACATTTCACATTTCAACAACAGTTAACAGCATTAACCAAGTTCAGTAAGACAGTTAAGATAATGGCTCACATGCACCAATATAATGATCTTCAAACATGTCCTCTGAGCTCTGTTCACAAGCATTTTCACAGTTCCCAGGTTAGATGACCAAACACTGTGAAGACATACCCATTTTGATAGCCTTTCACCAGCACCAAATCCTGAATGTTTGGGGTGTCAATACCAACATGCAAATTCATGCTGGTGGAGCATTAACATAATTCTAGTCCTTTTGCCAAATAGATTTTGTATACAGTAAGTGGGGTATTTGCTGCCTATGCTCCTTTTGTGAGTGAGGTAATAGATTACACAATGCCAAAGCAGTAAAAATCCTTCACAAAAGCTTAGTTCAAAGTAGTAAACCCTTGTATGAAAGCAAGTTTGGGAGCAAGGGAAAGGGTGTATGTCTTTCAACACTAGAGGATTATACAGCTACTTGGCAAACTAATTAGTTTCTCCACAACAATAAGAATCAAAGTTAAATTGTAAAAGTGATCTTACTACAAATATTAGAACTTTGCTACAGATTGTGAGGAGTGTGAAAAATCTCTTCATTGCCTGTAACAATTTGTAAAACTACTCAGACCAAAATTGTAGTTTCAAAATGATTAAGTGGCTGACAACTCAACAACCCTGCCTGTAAAATACTTAATATGGAAGAGTTTTCTTCCCACTTAAGAGACTCCTTTACAGTGTATAAAACTTTCCAAGAATAGCCAGGTACTAATGCCCTTCCCACAATTTCTAAACTGATTGGTAAGAATATTGTAAAAAGTATTTTTTTTAAAGGACCAGATAAACACACACATTTCACTCACATAGGAGTACTAAATCAAAACTGATTATAGGTTAGAAGCTCTATTTATCATAAAATAAAATTTAAAGTCAAAGAGATTAGAGTTGTGTAAACGTAGGGAAATAGCACACCTCGCCCTTCAGATAGTTCACATCCTAGTTTAAGTAGAATAAAGATTTGGGGTTTTGTTAATTTAGATGAACTATTAACTGTTGGAATTCATATTTGTACTGCTAGAACAGGAAGAATCTTGGTCCCTTCTGAATTAACGCACCCAGAAATGTCAATGTGATCTAATGTGTAAGTACTTCAATACTTCTACATTTAACAGAAAAGACAAAGGTTTTTGAAGTCCACTTTTAAAATAAGTGTGAAGTCAAGAAATAAAAGAATTTAATTGCGCTCACTAAAAATCTCTCTACCTTGCAATTTGAGGAACAATCAGAAATGATTTTTAAAAAAACTTTATACCCCAACTCTGCAACCATCTAAATATTATAAATTCTACTCCTAAAGTTGACTATTGAACCTATTATGCAGTTCCAGTGCCCAATCGTGATAATCCCAAGCGACTCCAGTAAGTTATTTATAATGGCTATATCTTTGTCTTCTGCGCCTGCATTTAAAACAGTGATACTGCAATTTAACTGACTTTACAAATGTTGAAGATGGTTAAGTGAGCATTAGCACACCCGATTTTGAAAATCCTACTCATTTACTCTCTGGAGTGCTTCAGGTTTGATATTTTTCTCTATCAAGTCTAGGTAGGTTTGTTTTAGAGCAGAACATTGTTCTAAATAAGTAGTGAGCATGGTCCAAAATGCATAAACCTATCAAGTCCAAGAGGCCTCTCGATTTGTTTTTTCTTCCAACAGCAGCCCCGCAAATGTCACGACAGACTACTTTTAGAACTGAAGAGAGTTTCTAAAGCTATTTGCAATATGGATGGGATGTATCGGTTTTTCAAAGAAAAAGGTCAAGGGACTCATTATAAGCACTTAAGTGAACCTAAGGAATCTTTGGTTTGTGACAGACAGAAAAATGACAGGACATCAAAAAGTAACAAGTTCCATATTCTGAACAGGACCAAGAATTATGTAGATTAATTAACATGGAGTATTCAGACTTAGCACAGTGAGGGTTATCCAGAGAAATTTGGACATGCCTGAGACACACTGAAACCTATGAAGTAGTGACATGTCATTGAAATAAATGAGAAATCAGTGACATGTCACTGATTTCAGTGAGAAATAAGCAAACCTTTCCTTCTCTAGACTGTACCTAAAAGTTAATCTATGTAGCTTTACAGGGCTGGAATGAAATAGAATAAATTAACCAGTGAAGGGTTTTGTATAAGTAATATTTTCTCCTAATGCCCCAAGACTGAATATATGTAATACTACAGCAAGTTAACTGTCTTTGGCAATGACTGAATTTCAGCACTTTACAGTTTGTCTGATTTACATTTTGAGTAAAAGCTAATTTATAATTGCACAGTGCTTTCCGTCTTCCTGTTCAAGCCTCTGAATTTGTAACACCAAGCTTTTTTATTTTATCCAAATAGTATTTTCTTTTTCAGTGTGTTTTAGGATTAAATAAAAATGAAGATTGATAATTAATAGACTAATCCTCATTTTACAAATTCCATTACAATAGGTGTACTTAGAAAAAAGGGGGAGGGTCTGTTTAAACCATGGTCTTATGATAGTACTTTCTACCCTAAAATTATTCCTTTAGAAATTATTATTTGTAGCCAACTGCAGAAGTTTTTCCCTGACAGGTAAATACTGATTATTAAATATTAAAATGCAAATCACATTTTTAAAATAGGCAAGATAGATGCAGTAGTTTTACAACTGTCTTGCTTTATGATCTTATATTTACTTCTATTTACATACAGCATACAAACAACTGAGGCAATTGATTGTCAACACAACAAATCCACACACACTAATCGCATAAGGAAAAAAAAATCTGCCCCCTTAACTCTATTGTTCTTAGAATAGTGCAAGTAAAATAGTTGAAAACATTATTTTCACTTCTCCAACATCAGAGTGCAGATGAACATAACCTGCACTAATTCTAGAAAGAACAGGAGACAAACCTGATTAAGTATCAGATAATTTTACATGACTATATTGCAAATCCTATGAGTAGTCTAAGTGAAACATATTCAATGTGATATGATGAATCCATCATTCCAGCATGGAACTAAACATAGTTTCATATTGATAAGCTTTTAAAAAAACTGAACCAAAGAGCTGCCCCAAAATTTGCAATGAGGTACGAAATATTCATCATCAGCCCAATACTCAATATTGTTTTGTATCAAATTAACTATTTCCTTTCACACAGTTGTCTGCAACATGAAAGATTGTTTCCTTAACCAAACTAACTACATAACAAATAATCAAAAGGCTTGGTCAAAGTCTGTTGACTTGACTAACTTGCAACTGTATGTTTACTCTTCCTCATATATGGAACCCAGAGCAAAATGAATGGCAGTATATTTAATTGTGGGAAATTAACATGCAAGTCCAATTAAGATGTACAATTACTTCACAGAAGAATGCATATGCAATATACTATGTCATTCCTACCCACCACGTCCATAGATATTTCCAGAAAAATCTGATCTTGCGTTGTCCATAGAATTTTTCTTCAATCAAAGAAGTGAAACTGAACAACAAAAAGTTGGTTACCCACAATAAATCTATAACGATGACCAAGGTAAGAGAAAAACTTAATGTGTTTTATATAACTCAAAGCCAAACCAACATATACATCAAAATGATTGACTTTTGGAGTTATATAAAATCTATATTAAGTTCCTCTTACCTTGGTGGTCTATGAACATAACTTCCCACCCAACAATATTCTTTCACAGCTACTTAATTCTACACATAAGATGTCCAAGTGTTCTATTTTGTTCTTTTGTATGCTTCATAAGGAACAAAGTATTATAAGGTGCTGGCATTAGAACAGAACCTATATCAGAACAGCTTGGGGTAAAGGACTTTAAATGCAGGTATCTATTTTTGTCATAATCATCAGATAACTAGTTTTCACTTAATAATGGATTGTAGATAAGCAGCTTGTACGGACAGTGCCAAATATGTGACCCTTCATTTGGCAAGGCTGGCTTTTCCACATCAATTCAATGCAGTTTCATTCCATTTTCATTCACTTTATAAAAATGCAGTGGCTATAGATGTAACATTAGCCAAGTCTCTCAACCATCATTAAGAGATAGGAGCACTACTCACATTTGTGTGCATGCTGCCCCCCCCCCCGCTTTCTTTTCAGAGAACTATGGTTAGTATCGTATCTACACCAAGATTAATGCTAACCAAGCTTAATGTTAAACCAGAGTTTGTAACCTACTTCTCACTCGGGTTTCAAGCACTGGTTTAAAACTATAGTTTGTGTTCAACTCAGTGCAGGTATAACTGAAATGCAAAGGGGGAGATTGAGTAGAAGAGGAACATGCGAGCACAAGGAGAGGAAAGGAAAGGGCATCACACACAAGCTTGTGGGGCATTGCTACTCTCTTAACCATGTTTAGGAGATTGGGGGATATTCCATCTACATTGAGCCACTTCTTACACATACTAAGCATTAGTATACTGCTCCAATACAACTTGGGGCATCTTGGCATGGAGCAGCAAATACATCTATGGATACTAAAACATTGCCTGTTAAAATGATTGCTCAATATTAGAAAGAAAGAGGAATAACCTGAAGGAAAGATGTTCAGCAGCATTCATTTTTTAACAGAACATAATATAAAAGATCCTTGGGACAAAGGTAAGCATATCAGTTGGAGCCCACTGTTTGAGGAAAAGTGCATATTAGAAAGTGGACAGAATTCAAATGCTGTGTCTAAAGCACACAATGAAAGTCACTGACAAAAAGGAAAACAGCAAGCAAACATTTGTAACAGATTAGATTTTTAAAACACATCAAAGGCACTAAACACAACTAAATAAGAACATTTTACTGCACAACAACAAAAGAAGCAAATTGCTAACTAATGAGATTGGGCATCTTTATCTCATCAATGTCTACCCCAGCCCAAGGACACATAATGGGAAATTTTAACATGGTGAGGACGTGTGTGACATATTTTGGTTCAAATGAGCCAATGCCTTTCTGCAATATGGTGAGTATACTACAGCTACATATCAGAAATATGCTGGCACATTCTTTAAGACTAGTTGGAACATCTGACTTGTATGCCTTCCAAAGAGGAAAAGTACAAAGCAGCAATTTGGTCCTTAGTATACTTTATAGCCATTGCTATTATTTGACTAAGATTCCCTTTTCAACTTAAGTCTGCCCAGAATACACACAGCAGGATCCAAAGAGCTACTTCAGGTGTGTCTATGGACTTGGGTATGTTCAGTGGGACTTTTAAAAACCCATTTTTGAACCCCCTCACATCCCCAATGCCATATCACAAATCTGCTTTAGGAAGTCCTTATATTTAGAAGTGGTTTGGTATGTGGCATGGGGGCTTCTGTTTAAGAAACAGAAGCCCAAAGTTCCCCTTGGCCTACAGCACTAATCATATAGCCTTGGATCCCAGCCATAGTTTAACAGGAGGAAGCATTTCTGCACAACAACTGTTTGATTAAGAGTGCATCCTACCAGTACTCTAGAACATGAACAGCCTGTTCCCATCTCCATTCAATGAAATATAAGCATTTTACCAAGTTTAACTTGATGTTGCCTTTGATTACTATGTCAAAGTCAAAAAGAGGCCTAGCAAAGATTAACACCGTACAACATATTGCTTAATGTTACTCTCTAAATTAGGGCTGCACAACTCTGGCCCTCCTGCAGATGTTTGACTACAACTCCACTCATATCTAACTAATGGCCGGCTGAGGATGATGGGAGTTGTAGTCTAAAAAACAGCTAGAGGGCTACAGTTGCAGCCCTGCTCTAAATGCAATGGCTAAACATCTAATCACAGGCAAACCTTTCTGTGCTTCCAGTTTATGGTCGTTAATTACTGAAACAGGAGTTTTCCTTCTCTCTTGTAACAACTTTACTAATTAGCTTGGCTATGTTTCTGTGAAAAGGCCCAATTTCAAATTAAGAGGCAGAAAGGAAAAAGGGCAGAACTGGAATCACATTTTAAATATTGTTTTAATTATTTTCCAGCAGAGTAATGGCACTTCATAGTACTGAATGCCATAGGCTTTAATCCATCTAAAAATAACCCATTTTGTTTCTACTTCTCCCAGCTTCCCTTCAGATTGTAGTGAACCTAATATGGATATGGATATATAACTTCCATCTGCTTAAAAGATAAGA
Organism: Hemicordylus capensis; assembly: GCF_027244095.1. Taxonomy (NCBI): domain Eukaryota; kingdom Metazoa; phylum Chordata; class Lepidosauria; order Squamata; family Cordylidae; genus Hemicordylus; species Hemicordylus capensis. Next base: position 219,669,639 of record NC_069657.1, read on the forward strand.
ACCTGAAAAATGCAAGGTCAACATACAGCAAGGGATAAGAGAGCAAAGTCTTTGCTTTTGCTTCTTATGTATACAAGACCAACTAAGACCTGATGAATACTTTTCTCTAGTATAACTAAAGCATTTTAAAACAGTGATATAAAACACAGATGACAAATATTGCCCACGCATAAGTTACATGCATTCAAGATTAGAATTGGGGGGCAGGGGGGAAAGAACTACTCTCCCTTCCCCCATCACCATCACATTAGCTAGAAGGAATGGTCAGTTGCAATGGATTAATCACAATATAGGCAGTAAGCTGTTATCCTATTGGGAGAGAAGACTGCCCAAAACCCCACTGTTTGGGCAATGATTTCAAGGGAACACAGCCACCTCAGTGTTTCCAGAAACCATTACCTCTGTTTCTGGCACATCCTGCTGGAGAACATTCTGTCTTTCCTATAAGTTTCCAAGTCTCTATTGTGACCAAATTTAGTCATCCCAGAGCAAGCAGCCTGAAGAGTTTCCCCTTAACCTGAAATTCTTGTTGATTTCAAAGATCACTAGTTTACAAAAATAACTCTTCTTTTAAAAAGGAGCAGTACCAAGCAGTAATTTGGGCGAAAGTCTGCGTGCCCCTTTTCTACTTTTCAGTTACTGAAAACATAATTTACCTTTCAAAGTCAGAGTATACAGGCAAAATAACCCTGTGTCCTGAAGGGGGAAGACATGTAACATGAAATATGGCTACAACGCCATTAAAAGTGCATTGTAACCTACACTGTCTACTTAACAACACACTCTTTCTGAGAAAGCTGTAACTTGGTAACACACAAGACTCCGTTGCTGAATATTAGGGAGTTTTTTGTGGGGGAGAGCAAGAGAGTGAAGGATGGTGGAGAAGGAGGACTACTCTCATTTCAATGACAAAGTGCATTTAGACAGCCGCCAGGAACAGTGACAGCATTCCCCCTCCCTCAAAACTGATTGCACAAACTCAGAGGTCCAAAGTCCTACTAGAATCTCTGAGGCACTCCTGGTTCCAAGAGACAAAGTCACAATCCAGTAGTCTTTGCAGAACTGTAGATTCAGAAAACTAACCCGTTTCTATTTCTCAAGAAAGCCAAAAGCTTCATTTTCATAGGGATCACATTCACCATTTCCTCTGATCTTCTCAAGACTCACAGTGTTGAAATGGGATTGATCAGCCTACAATGGATTGCACATCACCCAAGGAGAAAGGAAGGCATGGAAAAGGCATAAAGTACATTTTATACTGCTTCACAACCACATTTATAGGGGAAGGGGCCACGAAGAGGAACTGGATTATGAGGTTTTATTGCTGTTTCAGTACAAAATATAGTATGGTATCTAAAATGAGTTGAACAAGATCACAAAAGCCTGGATTTTCACACTATAGGATGATGGTTGCTGTAGTTGCTCAAGGAAGAATTGGGTAAAGGGAAAAGTATAGGAAGGATAACAAAGCTAAACCTGGGATATCAGTTGCATATTGAAACTTGGGGATCGGGACTGCTTGGTCAGAGGAGCTCCTGGTGAGAGGACATCTTTACCATTTCCAGCTTGTCCTAAGCGGTCCTCCTGTAGACTAATGGTCGAAAATCGATTGGTGTTGCCAGCTGCTAAGTTAGTAACACCCTCGCTGCCAATGCCAACACTGGAGCCCACTTGACTGCCATTCACATAGTCAAATGATTTACTGGAAGAAGCACTGGCAGTCCTGATCAGGCTCACACTATTGGCTTTTGGCACCACCTGCCCAGCAGGCAGGCTCAGGTGTTTCTTTGTAGGAGTCATTTCAATTGCATCTGTACTGAGGTCGATTGACTGGTGTAGGTACTGCTTACGGGCAGATTCTCGAGGGCTCTCACTCGGTTTGGTGGCCAAAGCGATTTCTTTATCCCTGGCTGAACGGCCACTTGCTCCTTTCCTTAAGCTGCCCCTTTGGGATGTGGATGAAGGTTTGGTCCCAACTGGCTGGCTGCTCAGGGATGCTCCAGAGGAAAACCCTTCATCAGCATCATTAAGGTTCACAGATTCTTCTCTTCCATTGATACCATCAGCATCTAAAACAAATCCAAACAAATACAATTTGAGAATGAAACTGTCATGGTGCAGATTTATACATTTAATCAGACGCTTTTGAAAATGCATTTAAGTTTGTTTTACACTCCCAGTTTTGTGAACAGAAGTGTCTTTGTGTTGCAGTGTTTTATTTTACTGAAACTGCTGAGTACCCAGAATGTTGGGGGCAATATGCTAAAATCACTGTAAACCGCTTAGAGAGCTTCCAGCTATAGAGCGGTATATAAATGTAAGTGCTATTGCTATTGCTATTCAAACTCAAATAACTCTCCTGGCAAAACTATACATATCCTGACAGATTCAACTGCTTTATATTAAAAAAACACATAAATTAGCTTAACCTGCTGTGCACCACAGGCCAGGTCATATTAAACCTCTTTTCTTGAAACAAGAGAGTTTATAGTAATACACCTATGACCAAGGCTGCAATCTTAAACACACTTTCTTGGAAACATCTTCCACAAGAACTACATATTTAGCGATGACTACCAATATTGCAATTTTCTCCAACTGCTCAAAGTGTTTCACAAATTATTTCTGATCTACTAGAACCCTTTTAGAATTGTAATGTTTATTAATGACATCAGAGTGCTCCTGCCACATGCACTTGTGCCTGAAACTATAGTGCATGTAATATGAAGGCATATCATTCACTTGGCAAGTAATGAAGGTGCGGCCAAAATGATTTTAGAGCCCAACAGTAGTGGTTCTGGTCTCTAAGCTAATTAAATGCATTCATCCTTCTCCATATTAGGATTTCAGATATGGGTGTGACTTAGAGCAGTGTTTCACTTTATGCCGTGCCCCCACATTATATGCCACTGGAAATGCTTCCATGTGGCAACAGCCAGACAGCCCACAATTTCCAACAGTCACTCATGACGTGGATTGCCCCAACTGTGTGGATAATCTCCATGAGAGTACCACAGCCGTTGGAAATGTGTATCGCTGTCATAGAAACTTTGCTCAGTTAGCAGGGGAAATGTAAAGAGGCACCTTTTTTAAGTAGTGGTCCTCTTTACTGAGCAGGCGAAAGAGCAACTAACCGGCTCTATCCTTCCCCAGCCCTCCAGTGGCTGCTGCGGGTATCTATCTTATGTTCCTTTTTTGAAGATTGTGAGCCCTCTGAGGACAAGGAGCCTTTTTATTTTTGTATTTATATCTATGTAAACCACTTTGGAAACCTTTGTTGAGAAGCAGAATATAAATATATTTGTTGTAACTGTCTCTGGAGCAATCCGCAGTGTGAGTAACATTCCATGATTAATGCCATTGTGTGGCATTAACACTGAATGGAGTTTCCAGCATCCTCCTCACATGTGCACGTAACAAGAGCCCTGGCCCTTCTGAGAGCATTAAGGAACACAGGAACATAGGAAACTGCCATATACTGAACTAGACCATTGGTCTATCTAGCTCAGTATTGTCTTCACAGACTGGCAGCAGCTTCTCCAAGGTTGCAGGCAGAAGTCCCTCTCAGCCCTATCTTGGAGAAGCCAGGGAGGGAACTTGAAACCTTCTGCTCTTCCCAGAGCAGCTCCATCCCCTGAGGGGAATATCTTGCAGTGCTCACACATCAAGTCTCCCATTCAGATGCAACCAGGGCAGACCCTGCTTAGCTATGGGGACAAGTCATGCTTGCTACCACAAGACCAGCTCTCCTCTCCAGAAATTACATTTCTATGCCTTCATATTGTTGTATGAAGTGAAACAGCCCTCTGTAGCTGTTGCTTCATCTCTAACACTTAACCTACAGGCAGCTTGTCAAGCCACTACTGTGCTCCAACCCATTCTCTAGAAGTCATTCTCCTATAACCAGGTTCATTCTCGTGATCATGCAATGCTGCTCCATGGAATTCTCAATTTTATGTATTCTGCCTCGCATCTCCTCTCCCCACCCCAACCCCACAAACCAGATTTTTAAATCTAGAATTACAAATCAAACACCGGGGGTGGGGGGAGAGAAGAAGACATACTGGAGGAATATTTTCTACTTTTTTCCTAAACAAATTAAATTTGTTTACTTCAAGTATTACAAATAATGGTCTGCATCCAAACTCAGAACTGCATGTGGGCAATGCTTCTATATGTATACAGGAGTGGCAATTACTGGCAACCCTCCTTCCCCTCCATGGCCAACAATGCCTCCCAAAACATGTCCTTTTGGGATGGGGGGCCCTCAGGGACATATTTTCAGACAGCACATGGCACTGGTGGGAAGGGGGCAAGGGCTGAAAATTCCCCCTCCCAGTGCACAAGTAGTAACATCCCTGCATGCAACTCTAATTTGGATGCAAGTCAGTAGGAATAAATAATGCTAATGCTGCTGCTCTGTGGACCAGAAATATGCTTTAAGAAAGAGCATGTAGTTTACATTTTCCTACAATACTTCCCAGCAGATCAAAGGAGACTTTAAAAAAAGAAAGCCACTTTGCACATGGTATTCTTCACAATGAAAAAAGATGCAATTTAATGCATACCTACAATAGAATACTCTGAAAGCAAAAGCACCTTTGATTCAGATGCAGCATTTACATTCTTTTAGATTATCATGCAAAGCTAAATGACAAGTGCATTTGGTTGAACGGCAGCAGCCACCACCGCTAACACCACCTCTCTCAACCCTGTCCAGCAACCTCCCCACATGGGGATGGTAACTATAGGATCCACAATAAGAGGATTCTAATGAACAGCACACAAACTGGCATGGAGAAGCCTCCCAGCTATATGGCCAAGGTCCCTCCATGGATGTCTCAAGTTCTAATGCGTGTTTTGCAAAATACTCAAAAATAAGTAGTATGAATCTGCAAGTGGCAGACCAGAAACAATATTTGAAAGAGTAATGCTGTAAGGTAGCCGTTCAACTTAGAGAAGAGTCAGAGAGGCTCGGTGTGAGCTTTCAGGATGCTACCACCATGCAGAGGCCCAGGCAGCTCAGCAGTGCTCAAGTGAAAGCAGACAAAACATGCAGAGTAGTACCTTTCCAATCAGAGCCCAGACTGCATCTGGGATGAGCTCTTGCAATTTGCTTCACTTACACTTGCACAGTCTATTCATGTTCTCCCTCTTATTCTATCTCGGTCCTCAACAAGGACATGGCAGTAAGAGACATGTCAACTTTCTTCTCTTGCAGAAAAGAGAAGTTTTTGTTGTTGTTGTTGTTTTAAGCAAAAGCTGAAATCTTAGCAGGCAACATAACTTTTACCATAACACTAAAATCTGAAAAGCAGAACCACACATCAGCTAAACATCTGTCCTATCCTATTTATTTTTTGGTTGTGGTTTTGACTTTGTGCCATGTCAGCTTCTAATTTTTTGGTCCAACAGTCATAAACTGCTAGAAATAATCAAAGCTGTTGCCGCTAACTAGTGCAAAAAAGACCACCACATTTCATTTAACACACACACCCCTCATGTCAAGCATTACTAACCCACTTCTTGCTAACTTGCAGAATATTTCTGTATTAAACAAGATATTCTTCATTATTAAAAGAATTAAAAACTTGTAATATAAGAATCAAGTGCAGCCAAGAAATAGCACTTCATTCAGTCCCACTTTTCTGTCGTGTAATGTATTAGTATTTACTAACTTAGTTTTCACAAGATCAACACCTCCAATTTAATCATCAGAATTATATATATTCAAATCTGGGAATTATTTGTGATAAAGCCAGAGTCAACTCCAAACTTCTTCTATCCCAGAACTTCACCAGGTGACAGCCTTGCTCAGTCTGAATACAAGATTAATTTTCAGTTTTCTGTACTTAGTACCACATTTCAGGATTCTTCATTTATTTGTTCAGTATTCAGTGATGAGGTAATCCGCACTCCAAAGTAGTCGGCACATTTAAAGTTATTGCAATATTTAAAAAATAAATGAAGTGTTAAAAACAGGAATACTACATCTTTTACAACCATTTTTCAACAGAAGATTCTCAGCAAATGTGAGGACTTCTTGGCATCCTTCTGGTCATGCACATGCAACATTTAGTAAGTACAACAAAATAAGAGCAGTTGGGAGAAATGGAGAAAAGTTGAGTTTGCGGCTTTTATTTACTGAGCAAGCTCAAACTCACTGCACCAGGAACTAATTCTAAAACTGCTTAATGCTTGCAGAATTATTTTCCACTGACGTTTGAAGACTCCTATTACTATGGAAGATCTGATTACACATGATGTGTTCATGTGTAACAAAACATTTACTCTAGAAGGTGTTGGATGATAATCTTCCTCCGGGAAATTGTGGAGCATGTGCATAATCTGCAGGTACCATCTCAGACAGGATATGTCTTAAGTTATCAGCAATGCCAAAGAGACTGCACCAAAATGACAAAGGGGGCATTACAGAAACAGATTAGGAATTGCAAAATATATTTTGTGGCAAATTCAGCACCCATCCACCAGCATCAAGGGGACTATACTGATTACATGCACTGCATAAAGAGAATGCTTTTTAGTTAAAAAAGAAAGAAAGGATAAGTTAATAGTTTGTCTAAATACAGTCTGAAGAATACCACTGTATAAGGCTGTATGAATTATCTCCACCCCCAAGCGTGGGCTGCATCTATCAGAATACTCTGGTTTGAGACACTCCCTCTTAAAGACTAAAAACGTGACAACTTAATTCTGCTTTGAGAAATAGTTGGATTGTAAGAGACAGCCCACTCACATTAGTCTCATGATCAGATGAGCATTTCAACTACCTGGAAATTCAGCAAGGTAATGTGAAAAGTGCTTGACCTTAGAATTTAAAAAAAGCTATTTTCACAATATTCTCTTGTTGACTTAAGTCACCATTATCCTTCAACATACCCTAAATGGATTCCAGTTTTCCAACATGATCTTAACATAATTTGATGCATTATCTTATTCTAAATTTTAAGCGTTAACATGCTCAGTAACAGGGTGCTTCCAAACAATCTCAAAGTCATTGGGTATGGCTTTTTGCCTTATTTTAGCCAAGCCAAGCTAAGTGTCACACAGAGGTTCAAGAGCCAGACCTGGTGCTAGGCATGAAGGAGGTGCATGTATTACAGCAAGAAGAGAATACATTTTATGGCCATTGGAAACACATTCTAGGATGCAAAGGAGTTTTGCTTGGGGATAAGGAGCCAGGATCTCCTTCAGGAACTGCCTTACTGACTTCTGCCTCCTCATCTCTGTCCTACCCTCTGTTGTGGCTGCTGCCAAGTTGGGCTCCGGTGAGCCATACTCAGGGGTCCTGAGCACCAGCACGTCCCCCTCTTGCTTGCGTTTGATCCCTAGGTCTGTGGAGCCGTGTAGGATCGGGGATCCAGGAATGCTCAAGTCAGCATCGTTTGAGAAGTCAAAGCCATCTGGGATTCAACATATAATATTTTAGTGCTTTTCTACTCTTTCCCTAAATATATTCCAACCCAGGCAGGGAAATAAAAGTTTACATGGACATGGAACACACAAGATCAGCACCTAAATTTTTCTAGGCAGAGGAAGGTGGACACCATATGAATAGATAGGTGTGCTGTATACAGGAGACCAGCAAAAAAACATATCAACAATAAGGACACACATGACCAGGGATTTGTAAAATGGCAATATTCATTTTTAGGGTCAAGCCACCAATAGAATAAAAACCCAGATTTCTAGTGCTGCTGAAGAACGGAGTGTGAAGAGCTGCATTTTTACACATTTCAACTGTATGCTTTTCCACTCTAAGGCAATATTGTATAATACACCTATAAGAACCTTAATAGCCTTACACACAGGACACAGTGCTTATCATTTAAAAAGCCACCACTATCTTCATAATTGCTTCCCTTTTCTTTGACACAAACTTTCAAGCAATTTCAAACCAAAGTTGATTAGAAGCTGTTCATCATGAAGAACGAAAACAGGTTCCTGAAAACAGCTTGACACACAGACTGGTATTCCTCAGTTATATTTTTAAGAGCATGTAGGGCTTAAACATATTATTTCAGAGGTGAATATGCATTATGGAAAGTTGGCTTGAAAAATATTAATAGGCTGAGATGTTGTAGGGCCAGCATATAATGTTTTGCAATGAGAATTGGTTTCCTAGGTGAATTCTATCTACACCAAGTGTGTAGGCATTTAGAATCTGAAACAGTGTCCTTTCGAAATATGAAATACTTTGAAAAAGAAAAGGCACTGCAGGTCATAACTTTGAGACACACTATTTGGCTGCAGTTGCTCACTGTTTTCCAACTTCAAACATGAGTCATCTGAGACAAATTAGGAGTAGAGGGGCAACACAATTCACCCTACTGAATATGGCGAAGTTTGTACGTTCAAGCCCTGCAACCAACATTCTGTTCCACAGGATACCATTTAAGTCTCGAGTCATTCTAAATTTCCTACACCATGAAATAAAGGCAACATTTTCTTCCTGCGCAGGGCGTGATCATGATCACAAATGCATATACAAAGAACAAACTGATCAGCACTATGTATATCAGAAACCAACATCAACATTCAAGCTCAGAAACCAGTTTGTAGCAATGGAGGTGAAGAATGCTATGCTATAGTGACTACTTTCCACTGGGAAGCCTTACCTTCTCTTCTCCAGCGATGTCGGCGGATCGAAGCTGTTGTAATAGCAGTCCGAGAAATCCTTGGCACCGTTGGGGTAACCTCCACCTTCAGCACCTTCCGCCCTTCTTGCGATGCATCAGGAGCATCAAAGGGCAATGAGTTCTTCATAGCATTTGCAACCTATGACAGTAAAATGATGTACAAATTGGCCATCTTAACAAGCATGTTAAGAAGACTGGAAGAAGAAATGGTAAAAAGTATTATACATAAATATAACAATTTGTGTAGAGTTACAAATGTACATTTCGTAACTCTAAAAACAGTATCACAATATACTATCTTCATATGATCACTTTTGACAACTCTGCCTTATTTATATACCCTTATCACAATAAGTAGCATCCAGACCTTCAACACATCTGGATACTACACAATGCTATCAGTAAAAGCTTCTTCTGTAAACAGAAGGAGGTACGCTGCCGCCCCAACCAGACCATTTTAAAAGGCAGTGCTGGTGGGGAAGATGCGGTGGGAGGGGTAAGAGCACCCTCCCCCGTCTGTAAAGAGATCCGCCCCCCCTTCAAACCAGCAGATGCTGTTTCCGTGCACACCACTATCCTAAATAATCAAGAAGATTTAATAGGATACAAATAAAAACTCTGAGAAGTTGCAAGTCAGGAATACCCATACATTTCCTATCAATTATGCAGATGCAGCAAGTGTTTATTAGATATAAGCAAGATAGGATATCCTTTCTTAAGAATATTTTCTATACTACTTTTCAATAAACATGTCCTCAAAATGGTTTACATAGCCAGAGGAATAAGATGGTTCCCCATCCCCAATGGCATCATAATCTAAACAGTCACTGGGTTGGACAGGGACAGATACTCTCCCCTTGCTAAATATAAGGCAGCCATCACTTCAAAAGCTGCTCCTTTGCCCTGCTAGTCCAATTTTTTTTAACAAGAAAAAGTGACAGGAGTAATGCATCTCTATTACTCATTAAGGGGTTGGGGGTCAGAGACACTGTGTTGCCGTGGTTCCACTCCTACCTCTCGGGCAGATTCCAGACAGAGTCGCGTGCTCTTCAAAATCTGAACTGTTATAGCTGCCGAGCATGTCCTCCTCTACTGTTTGTTTTACAGATATATTTGCACCTCTCTCATCTTTCCATTGCTATGCAAGTATCCGGGACACTCAAGCCAATTTTATGTCTCCTTCCTGCTTTCTGACTCTAAGCCTGCCATTACATATAGCGTTGGAGAAGGCGTAACCTCCCTAGATGCCTGCCTGGAAACAGTGATGGCTGGAAGAGGGGTAACAAACTGACAATCCAGAAAAGACTGTGCGGGGTCAGAACTCAGGAGACAATTTTGATCGACCAGTTCTGGATGAGGTTGCACTTCCCCAGAAGGAACAGATATGCAGTTTGAGCATTGCTTCTGTATCCTAACCTCACCCTGTCCTAAGTTGAGGCAGTGGCCAGAAGTGCTTTCTATCAGCTTTGGCCGATTCGCCAACTGCATCCATTTCATGAGATAAACGACCTCAGAACAGTAGCACATATGCTGGTAACCTCCAAACCTGATTAATGCAATGCAGTCTATGTGGGGCTGCCTTTATACATAGTCCAGAAACTGCAGTTACAGAATGCGGCAGCCAGGCTGGTCTCTGGGTCATCTCTGAGAGACCATATTACTCCTATACTAAAAGAGCAACACTGGCTACCAATAAGTTTCTGGGTAAAATACAAAATGTTGGTTATAACCCACAAAGCCTTAAACAGCTGAGGTCCTGGGTATTTAAGACAACATCTTCACTATGAGCCCCACCACCCATTGAGATAATCTGGAGAGGTTTGCCTGCAGTTGCTATCAGCTCATCTGGTAGCTACGCAAGGAGGAATAGGCCTTCTCTGTTGCTGCCCTCAGACTCTGGAATGCACTCACTGATGAAATAAGAGTCTCCCCATTTTTGACAACTTTGAAAGAATAAAATAAACCAGCCATTTAATCACACTGTAGATGAGTTCTGTATGGCAATAAATCTTAAGCCAAAGTGTGCCACACTTTCAGAACAGACCAAAGATCTCTCTGAAGTTTTGTTTTTCATGAACTTGTGACACTTTCAGTAGTCAAGATAGCTGAACATGAAAATTGCAACCTTTTTGCTTACATTACAGATGCTTTAAAAAAGGAAGTAGTCACTTGTACAGCAATTCAGGCATATGATGCTTATTCAAAACTATTTTTTCCTTTTTAAATGTTAAAAGTGGATCTCCTCATCACCCTCAAATTAATGGGATTTCTATTACTGTTCAGCTTATCACAGAATTGTTCTCAAGATGCAGGCACATAGCTCACATTAGCACAGCAGTAAGCAAACTATGAACAGAAATCTCAAATGGCAGCTTGCAAAAAAATTTATTTAAGAAAAACTGCTACACAATTAGAGTTCCTCTTGCTTTCATATTCTTATACTTCAGAGAAATGCACAGTCATCTTCCAGAGGAAAGCAGATAGCAAATAAAGGGAAGATGCAACATGACTGTGCTTTACATCATATATGTTACTTAAAACCTTGCTTTACATTTAAAGTAATAAAGCTGGGAGTTGCTTGTGGCTCTTGGAAAACTCAAAATGGATGAAAGAGTTTGAGTAAGAACTGGAAGACTCAAGGTCACCCAAAGATTCAAGGTCACTGGCAAGCAATTCATCTTTCTAAGACTGGGCTAGCATTTTTGAGACCTAGTTGGAAAAAGAAAGGGCACTCTGGATAATTTTTTTTAATTAAGAAAAAATAGAAGAGAGACAGATATAAAAAGAAAAATAGTGTAAAAAAAAGAAGAAAGTGGGCTGAGAGAAAAGTGATAGACATGTTTGAGAAGAAAAAAACGATTACTCCTGTATAAGTATTATAAAATGTGACAAATCAAACAGGAACTGCAATCAGATTAATTTTCTGTTCAGTGCATTGTTCATGTTTAGTCAGAAGTGAAAGCTGAATTCAAACATGAATCCACCTACAGGCTTTTTAGTATGGTTTGTCTCAGAGGGAGACAAGTAGCATATTCAATTTTTAATTTACATTTTTCAATCTAGTAGTGCATTTAGTCGTTTCCTAAAGGAAATCACTGTTCCAATAATTCACCAGACAAGAAGCATTTAAATCATCATATTCAGAAACATAAAGCCAAGTGTCCTAGCCAATAATAATTCATCAAGAGAACTATTTAACCGAATCTATTGGAAAGATGAAAAATGCATTTTTGATTTGCCAAGAAATGATCCTGCAGTTCTCCCTGACAAAAAAGGGCTAGTACTTAAAAGCTGTGAAAAGGCATCACATTATTATTTTCTTCAGATTTGTTGCTATATTCTGCTACAAGAATATCAGACCAATATCACTGTGTTTACCTTCTATGAAGCACATATTCTGCACTGATTCTCTGCCTCTGGCCTTTACAGATTTCAGCACTGGAAGCCCCTGGGCCAAATCTGCCTCCCCATCCCACCCCTAGTCCCCATAAACAGCCTAGAAGTGAAATAACGATAAGGAAAGGGCGATGGCTAGGGCAACAGGGATCACCAGCAATACACAAACTTTAATCCACTAGCTACCATCCTCTTCTCAATGTGGCTGTCTTATAAAACTAGTTTTTAACCATTCCCTCTTCTCCATTATAGGCAAAGATGCAGATCCTCCTCCTCTGTGTTTATGTATCATCTGCCAAAGGGTTTACAGAGATATAAGAACATACAAAAAGCCCTGTTGGTTCAGGGATGAGGCCCATCTGGTCCAGCATCCTGCTTCACACACAGTGCCCCACCAGATGCCTCTGGGAAGCCCATAGGCCAGAGATGAGGCATGCCCTCTTAGGAATCTTAGGTTAACAAGTTTGCTCCCAGAGTCAAATGCATTTTTGAGAGTGTGTGTGAATGAATGAATGAATATTTAATTTCTGCTTCAATTGCCAACTGTGCAAAGATAACAGGAAAAAAAGATGCATGGCTGTATCACAATCTGCTTACCATCAGCAATACCAAACAATATCTCATCTATTGAAGCTCCTTTTGTGCGGTTAACACCACAAGTTAACATCCTGTCAACTAACCAGAACATTAGCGCTAAGACGCAAGGAACCACTGAATTAGTCATGGGGCTTCTGACTTGTTTTTCCTTAAACATCAGCCACTCATGCTGTAAGAAAAAACTGGTTTTGAAAGTGTGTTAAGAGCAGCACCAGGGACATTCAATTGTACCAAAAAACCCAAGTTGTTCTGATAAGAACTAATCTGCCTACTTTACTTTCACTATAATCTTAATAATTACCAACCTCACAAGTTAGCCCACTTCAGCCTTAAAAGTTCACACATCCGCCATCTTGAACACACACACACACACTCACTGCTGGGTGATCTCATAAGCTTACTTTCCTTAAGGAAAGTAGACTTTAAAAAGGCCAAGTTCCACAATGTAAACCTCTTAAATGCCTGTGAGTAGATTACAGGCTTGTGAGTGGTGTTTTTAAAAAAATGGATCCAGTTACAAAAAGTGCATCTGGTGGGGAGGAAACTGTACCAAAGGCTTCATGGTGTGCAGACAAACACTATCCCCCTGACCTGTAACACCGCTGCATTAACTCTGTTGCTACTGTTGGAACAGGCCAAGATGAGCCGACAAGTATGCACTGATCAGAGAGAGGTAGGTTTCAAGCAAGCTAACTTCAATCCATCTCACAAAAACCCTATCTCCTCACAGGCAGTACCAATTCATCCACTAGGGTCAGGCAAGTCAGGGAAGATTATGGGCAAGCAAGCTGGCAGGCTAGTGGATGGGCTGCCTTGCCTGCGTTCAGCCATTTCTGATGTTAAGTACTTTCACTTGGCTGAAAACTGAGAAGCAAGAGAAAATTCTGCCCCAGCTTGCCTCTCCAGAAGTGAGAAGTGTAATAATGGCAGGAAGGACAGCAGAGCCTGGAGTCACTACTCTGGCTTTCACAATACCCAGCAGATCCTCCCTAACTCAGGGCTAAGATTAGGCCTGAGGCTGCCCTCCTCTAAGCAAAGACAAGGAGCTGCCTCACAGTGGCTAGCAGGAGCCATCCAAACTGCACTATCCTAGGCTGGGCCCTCACCCTAATGCAGACGGACGGCACATGTATACATCTGCGTGGCTTTCAACAGAGCAAGCATGCAGAGGGCACCAGTCAGCTGCCAGTCCACCTCCAATGTTTCCATAGGCAACTGATGTTCATGACACTGAGCAACTCTGATCCTGGCCTAGCAGAGAATGCCTGATCTGCAGAGCACACGGCATTGTCAGAATTCCAAAGCACCCATTTATAACATTACTACATTAAATAGTGCACAGACTACTACTAATACAGGATGTAAAATCAGGCTTATTTATATTGTAGCTTATGTTGGGTTTCCAACATACCATATAAGCCATTTGGAAGTAGCCTATTAATGTTAGTAACGTATGCATGTTTTAATCACATCAATGGATTTCAGTAATTTTCTCCTTACCAGCAATGGCTGAGAATAGAGTTCAAGCTGCGCTCTGTAAATTATATCCTCCAGTGACTCCTGACCAAGTTCCCACTGTCCATTGTATCTACGTATGAATAAAAAGGCAGTAAAATCACTCATTACGACTCTGAATGTGAACCCTTTCTCTACTGCATAGTCCAAATGCAGCTGTCATTAACACTTAAATAATTAGGTTACTTCAGACTCCAACCATTGGCCAACATCCAGGCTAAACCCTCCATCAATGCATCGTTTTCCTGTTGCATGAAGAGAGAAAAGCGATTTTCAGTGATCTCTGCTTCCCACTGTAGCCACCTGTGCCACGCAAATCTATCTCCCCGAGGGCTCCCCCCAACCCTCTGGGAGATAGACCTGTTTAAATATCACCCAAGCCGGACAGTATCATTAGTAACTTTATTATCTACTATCAGGTTTCCAAAATTAACAGATAACAAATGTGAAAAATAACCTGGTAGTTTAGATCAGTCAGCAGATACACATAATAAAAATGCTAGATTCACAAAGAACAATGACAAACTGTGCATTAAGTACTCCAGAAGAGGGTTATTGAAGCACAAACAACTTTCATTACTGTTCTTTTAGACACACACGCAGCTATGTGTACTCACAAGTTTACAGTTAGCAGTAGAGGTACACAATCTTCTTTTTAAAAGGTATGCTGATGTGATTGTGATGCGTCTAAAACGAGAGGAAGCCAGAAGTGCAAATCTCCAGGGTCTAAAGCTGGTAGACTGATAAAAGCTAAATTTATGCTGATCAAGGTATTGACAAAATGTCTGCAGACTAAAGTGGCAGATCATAGGAAAAATTAGGAGACAAAATAGCAAGCAACACGAGAAGAAAAGGAAATCAATTCCTATTCAGCTGAAAACTGGGAGCTATTCCTTGCTCAAATCTTGGATACTTACATAGCATAATAGACACCAGTGAGTAGCTGTACCATGAAGTCAGGCTCTAGTACCACTCTGCCACAGTCTTCCTTCCAACTTTTTTCATGTTGCCGTGGAAACCCACTCACACAGAGCCTGGCAAAAAATAGGAAAATCAACAGAACAACATCTTGATCTTACAAACATTGTGAGTGAACAAGCTTTCATGCCATCAATTACATATCACATATAATCAAGCATAATGCTAGTCAACAAAAATGCTATTTGAATGAAGTAGTTGGGGAGGGGGGGAATCACCAATTTTAATCTCTTTTAGAGAATCATTTTTATGAGATTCAATTCCATAAAATACATTTATTTTATTTAACACATTTTTAAAACCACCCCATATGCAAGTCCCTGGACAGTTCACAATCAAAACAGTTTAAAATATAGTTAGCTAAAACTTAAAACCATAAAACTATAAACGTAGCCAGCTCTTCTAAAACTAAAGCTGATAAAACACAACACACTTCAAATTTCAACACAAAGTCAATCCAGTTACCTGTTTATGGGAAATACTTGAGTGACAATGTTTCAGTGTCCTGCTATCATTACTCATAAACCAGGGACCATGTTTTGCTTAACTGTAGTTACTGTCAGTACCAATATAAACAGCTAATCATGGGTAGATCCAGCAAGTAGACTTTGTGAGTCGACACAGATTTATGGTCTGCTCAATATTGGTTAATAAAAGAATCTTTTCATCAGGATGAGTGTGGGAGGGTACATCTTTGTCTCTCAAAATGAATATGAAGAGAAATTAAATTGAGCTCTGTGGACGTGCACCTCAGCACCTAAAGCCCCCTCCCCAAGGATCCTTTTGGCACGAAAAGAATCATAATCAGAGGGAGAATTAGCTCCGATTATGCCGTTCTACCAAGCTCAACCGCCATGAATTTTCACACATACACACTTATTTTGTACTAAAGATGCAGCACGTGCAGCAAGAAATAGATGCAATATGTGCATGCCATGTGTATTACAGAATTCTGTTGGAAGACATTCAGACTGTTATACAGGAATATATATATATATATATATATATATATATATATATATATATATATATATATATTGAACTGGAAGGCAACACTAGCAAAGGCTAGAATCTGAAGTACTACTTTAGACATCATCATCATCATCATCATCATCATAATTAATAATTCGATTTCTATACCGCCCTTCCAAAAATGGCTCAAGGCGGTTTACAAAGAGAAATAACAAATAAGATGGCTCCCTGTCCCCAAAGGGCTCACACTCTAAAAAGAAACATAAGACACACACCAGCAACAGTCACTGGAAGTACTGTGCTGG
Organism: Hemicordylus capensis; assembly: GCF_027244095.1. Taxonomy (NCBI): domain Eukaryota; kingdom Metazoa; phylum Chordata; class Lepidosauria; order Squamata; family Cordylidae; genus Hemicordylus; species Hemicordylus capensis. The sequence continues at coordinate 219,686,062 of NC_069657.1, forward strand.
GGGTGGATAGGGCCAGTTTCTCTCCCCCTGCTAAATAAAGAGAATCACCACGGTAAAAGGTGCCTCTTTGCCCAGTTAGCAGGGGTTATGATATGTCCAATATCATAGGTGCTCCTAGCAGAATTTGGTAGCCCAAATATTTGAACTGTATGGGGATCTCAGTCTATTTCTTTTAGTCTTTCATAAAGCAAAACAACAATTTAGATATCCAACAAAAAAAGAATAGGGACACAGATTATTAATCTCTACAAACAAAGATGTATAGTAGAATCAGGGGCGTATCTAGGGTGGGGCAGGCAGGGCATGTGCCCCGGGTGCCACTTGAAGGGGGGCGCTATTTTTTAAAATAAAAAAAAATAAAAGTGGCCACCACAAACAAAATGGCCACCGCACATGCTCAAATGGTCCCTGCGAGGCCCTAGAGGCCAGTGGGGGGAGGGGGAACCTTTGCAGACCCCACCCCCCATGGCCTTTAGGAAGCCCCCCAAAGGGGATACAGGTAAAACAACTTTTTAAAAAATCAATATAATATGTATTTGTTTTTTTGGGTTTTTTGTATGACAATATAATATAAGTCACTGTACACATATTTAGTTTGGCACTAAGTACAGAGAATCAGGGCTTGTGAATACTGAGCTGAAGATTATGAGCTAGGATTGTATTCATTTGCTCTTACTTTGCTTCTTGTGATAAATGAGTTAAATGTGATGTCTTAATAATATGGCTATTAATGGTGAGTTTGTCTTTGAATCAGTTTGAAATCCTTAGTATAAAGGCCCACTGGAAGTTTCTTGCTCTCTTTCTCTCATTTTAACTGTCTTTCTGGAATACTAGAATATATTCCAAGCAGTGACACAGTTTACTCGGCATATCCTTTAATTATTTTCAGAGTATCTGGGAAAAGTCAAATTCTCCATTTATTTTTAAAACTTATGTAATAGTGATGCTACAATGCATAGTAGAGAATTAGACAGGCATTTCTGTTTAGTTTTCCAAGTACACCTCCACATAGTATTTGGGTATTTCAGGAGCCCCAGCATACTGAAATTTGTAGTTTCCCAGCATTTTTTGGTCTGGCTACGTCCACTGCTAAATAGTTTTTGAAATATTAAAAGATTAACAAGCTTGACTTGAATTTTTGAGCTGATATTATGGTAAAGTTATCTGAAAGATGGGTGTCAGATGTTTGGACAGGGGGCGCAATTTCAGTGCTTGCCCTACACACTATTTTCCCTAGATACGCCTCTAAGCAAAACTCTAATCAGATTAGATTATTAATATAAAACTCCTTTGCTTTGCATGTTGATACAAAAGCCCTTTCAAATCTTCCTCTCAACAACGCCCAGTGTAAAATGCTCACCTAGAACCCATCCTGCAAAGTGACTGATAGGAAGAGGCAGGCATGTAGACAATAGCAGAGTTGTAGCACAGCATAAGAAAGCTCAGCACCTCAAACCTACAAAGAGAGAAATTGAACAAGATATATTGCTATTATTTCTGTTTCATTACAAGAGACTCCCATTGGCAGGTCCATTCAGAGGACAGAGTATATCATTTTTTTCCTTAGGTTTGGATCAGAAGTCTTACTACAGCATGCTTAACTATCCCACTGAAAAGCTACAGTGGTGGGAGAAAGCCACCAGTTTCTCTAATTTCTTTGGGAGAATATAAAGAGTAGAACTGGAAGTCTGATGTGCTAGAAAGTTTACATCAAGCTAGTTGATTCACTCCAATTTACAGAAGCTAAAAACTTAAACATGCCAACCAAGAACATGGCTGCCATAGGGGTGGCTATAAATTCTGTATTAATCAAAGCCGTAAAAATAAAGGAACTGTCTTTCAATAGACACTGGGTAGCAGCCACTGGGTAACATCCATTCTGTACTTAGTCCAGAACAGGAGACCTTAGTCTGGAGCAAGCACTTCTATTCCAGACTAAGTACAACAACATGCCCACTGAACAGGTATTTTCTGCTCTGCTTATTGTTTCAAGCTTCAAAATTCAATAACACTACTCTTTGTTTATTTATCATCATTAATATACAGTCTGATATGTGCAGTATATAGGCAGTGTATATAAGTTAAAATACAACAAATAAAACAGAATAAGGTGATTAATACAATTTCAAAATATAAAGCAAACCACTTAAAAATAATTAAATGAATGCCTGAGAAAACAGGTGTGTCTTAAGGGTCACCTTAAAAACAGCCAGAGATGGAAAAGCTCTGATCTTGACAGGGATTGCCTCACGAACATGTTCACAGGTTGTTAACAAGCAGTCTTGTGCTTCACCTGCTCACCTGTTCTGTGCAGTGAATGTTTCTCTTTGAGGGTGAAGGTCACTATAAACCACTCTGATGAGGTCATGCTGACACAGGGCTCCCTCGGTCAAAGCCATGGATCCAATGGTCGACGGCTTGGGGATTACAAAAAAGTTAACACATGGCTTGAGGCATCATACAGGAAGGAGTAGGAGCAGAGGATGATGGGAATAAGAGCGAAAACAAACAGTATTATCCCATGATAGTATTGAGCAACATAGACAATGCAGTCTAGTTTTAGATGTAACAGTCCTAGAACTGAACGCTACTCAACTTTAATTCCCAATTAGATCCCCAGCCCCAGCTGTACTCTTAAAGGTAAAGTGTTCTGTCAAGTAGATGTCAACTCCTGGCGCCCACAGAGCCCTGTGGTTTTCTTTGGTAGAATACTGGAGGGGTTTACCATTGCCTCCTCCTACACAGTATGAGATGATGCTTTCAGCATCTTCCTATATCGCTGCTGCCCAATATAGTACCAGTGGGGATTCGAACTGGCAACCTTCTGCTTGTTAGTCAAGCATTTTCCCGCTGTGCCACTTAAGGTGACCTAGCTGTACTCTTACCTCATGATAAATTGACGGCTTGGATAAGGAAGGGATGGTGAAGGATAAGACTTTATTGTTTCCATCTTTATCAGCAATTTCCTGCAATAAAATAAATGATTGAAAAACTAGACAACTTTTGCATTTTGATGCCACACTTAAGTGTCAGCAGCCAAGGTTGTTCTGCTGCAGGTGACCTGCCTACCAAGTGCAAGTCCAGTCCTGCAATGAAACCAGATGGAAATCCTGTGTGGGCAATAAACCAGTGCATGGTTCAGAGGGCAAATTCTGACCAGCTTATTTGCTGAATAGACCTGCAAGTCTCATATTCACAAGCATAAAAAACATTCCACACAAACTGGAGGGCAATGTGAGAAGAACCAGATATACCCTTCTATAAGCATATCAGACAATTGCCCTTTTTTAAAATCCCTCACCTCAGGGTAGGGGTACACTCTAGCACTTGAGGAAAATATACAAACTTAAAGCAACAACATAATAGGAAAAAAGTATTTTTATATTTTTGGTTCGTTTTCAAAAGCTAGATGAGCACGCCACACTGAAATATTGGGGGAGAGGGTAGGATAAAAAGGGGGGCATCTCACAGCATAGCAGCCAAAGTCTACTAGAATTGTTCTTAAGAGTAGACATTAAAAAGTGGTAGTTCCCAGTGTTTTCCTTTAGTGTTATTCTGTACCGATCCAGAAGGTCAAAACACATCCCAGCTATTTCCCCCCTCAGTCTTGCTTACCAAATTGTAAATTCCTAGAAGCAGGGCTTCAATGCAGCCATTACTCTGCCTGTCTTTGCTGGCAGTGAGACGCAGATAAACCCAGACCAGTTCTGGCAAGAACTGCAGTGTGAACCTTTTGAGGCGAACCTCAGAGCTACGATAGAGTTCAAAAAGTTGGTGGCAAACAGGCTCCAGAAACTGTAGAAGAAGAAGAAATGCACACACTACAGGTCACTGGTTATTATCCTGGTCTATTAATGAATATCATGCAAACAATCCGTTTTAAAGTGGTGAATTGCCATTAACAACACACTGGTCTTTAAACATAAGAAGTTTTTAAGTTTCCCATTAGCAAAAGATTACAAAAAATAATTCTTAAAACTCATTCTTGTGAACATCATACTTGCTCTCAAGGGACACATCAAAGATCTCCTAGGTTTTCACTACCTGTTTATTCTACATTAGCAATAAGAAACTTGTTTGACTCCAAGGTTCATATCAGATGCAACATGATCTGGAGAGCTATAGTTAACATATTGCAGGAAATTGAGGAGGAATGTTGCATTTCTCTTCTTTAAAAGGATATCATTAACCACAGAAAAATCTTCCATGACTTATGTGAAATAACATTATTACATGTTCTGTAAATTGATCACATTGGCTTTTGCCAATATAACACTCTCATTTCCAGAAACCTTAAAGGAAACAAGCTTTACATTCTCTATAGTTTGACTTTTCACCATAAAAAAGGATGGTTCAGGATCTAAAGACCCAACTAGTTGCAAATACCCAAATCATAGCTTCATGAAAGAGTGCTTCTGAAATTGAGGTCAGTCTCCAAAGCAGTCTATGATATGGTACTCTGTGAAAACTACTGTTGCGGGGGGAAAGGGGGACTTTTTAAATAAGTTCCGACTGCGTCTGTGGCCTGCAAACTAGCTTCAAACCATGGTTCCAGAAACTGGTTTGACAGACTCAGATAAGCTACAGTTTGTGGCCAGACTCTAGCCCCATTCACACGACTCTAGCCCCATTCACACTGTGTACACAGCTACAGTTATTCTCATGTTATGCTGAACACATGTACAGCAGTACACATCTTATCTGTATCCTGCATTTCAGGAGGCCTATACCCAGGTTCATTTTTAAAATGATGAAGACACGGACATTCACACAAACACATGTATGAATGCACAGACATCTGAATGTAGTTATGACAACGTTTGAATAGGATTTCTGATTCAGACACAATACAAAACCATGATTTTGCATTATGTCTGAACCTAGCTAGTGTGTGCTTTGTTTCTGCTCTTAATTACACATGTTCAGGAGGCAGCAGTAGTTTTGTAAAAGTTGATGAATTATACTATTAACCTCGGCTTGTTTAAAGGCTAAAGATTAGTCTATTTAATCTGTTACTACTGTAAGAGGTAATCTTTCTTTAACTTACTAATAACCCAGAGGCAAACACGTGTCTTGAATTATTATGCAAGAAGGTCATTTGTCCCATCTATGAGAGATTTTTGCTCATTTTCAGAATTATATAACTTCCTATATCATATCTTCCATCAAGATCAAGCAGCAAATTTGAATACAATGCTTAAACTCCTGCTAACTAGGTAAAGAGGAAACTTTTAAAGTAGTGGCTCTCATTTTTAACCAGGGACACCACATGCCCCTATTCAGCCCAGCATAAGATCAGCATCATGCTACAGTTAAGTGTTTTAAAATATGTTGCATTCAACTGGAAAACATATTCTACAAGTGTCAAATATACTGGAAGTAGAAGAAAGCAAGATAGATGGAAACAAAGTTTTCTCCACACTAAATCAAGGTAATAGAACACCAACCTTCTGAAAAGTGTGTTTAACACATAATTTTGCACTTTTAAAAGTCATTTGGCTGTTTAATACCTCATTATTTGGGTCCTGAATGACTTTATAAAGAGCTGGCACCAATGTTTTCTTCTGATGAAGTGTTGTTGCATAATTGGAAATCTGTGTTTCAGGTAATGCCTAGAAGATGAGACACAGCAGTGTAAAGAATGGGTTATTTACTTCTCAGCACAGACTGCAACAAGCATCCTAGCCACAATCCAGTGAGAACAATTCAACAGACAGTCTATACAGTCAATAGACCACTGAAGTGGAGATGAAGGTGAAGGTGGTCCAAAATTCTCTCACTTCCAGCCACCTCCCAGGGTTGTTGAAAAATGAATCTGCCCCCTTTAGGCATTTTTGTTCACCTTGAATTCCGATAGCCATTCTTCTACCACACTGCGTTCAGATCCAAGCATTTTCATACAACGTCTACTCCTCTTTCACCCTTGTGAGGAAAAAGCAGAGATTCACTGAAGAAACTCAACGCTGATTACAAGGCATATTTCAAAGGAACAGTTCCAATGTCTGAAAGCATAATTTCAGTCACTCTATTTCCCACTGTTTAAAAGAGATTACGCCTTTATGCACTGTGAGTGCATGGGGAGGGGGAGAGGAAAGAGATGAGAAGGAACTACTGCCTTAAGGCAAACTAAAACAAACACACTCTCCATGCTTACCCTCTTATAAATAGAGTACAAAGAAACAACAAAGAACAAACTAATAAGCACCATGGCACAAAGCTATGTGACATCCTGGAATGATAATTCTGGCCATGGAACAAAGGAACACAGTTTCATGGAGTTTCTTGAAGACACAATGGAGTTCTGTCTATTTCCTCCACTTGTTGTTGAGAAGTTGTGAAACTTCTGTTTAATAAACAGGTCTGAAGATATACAATGCCTTCATTTGAGAGAGTGAGTACACCAAGCACTAAGGAGTTGAGTTTCAAACATTAATTTGTTGCTAAAATGTTAGTTCAGATACAACCCCAGTTAGCAACAATAATTATTAGTGGTTTGTATTTCTGCTGTTTTTAAAATACAGCGCTGAACCATCATTATTCAGAATTAACTGACATCTTAGGCCTTTCCCTTGACCAAAACAGGAAAGCCTATGTTTATTTGAGTGATGTATCCTGTAAGATAAACATCTGCTTTCTAGCTGGTTTATTTTCTCAAGTCAGAGGCTCTTTGATGTAGTCATAGCTCAATGCTAGAGCACATACTTTATATGAAGAAGGTCCCAGGTTCAATTCTTGGCATTTCCTGGGAAGGCCCTAACCCTAACACATTCTATTACATTCTGGCTGTGCTTGTATTGGGAGAATACTGGGCAGTCACCCTTTTGAGTACATGTCAAAACCTGATGTCAAATACAGAGCCAGCATGGTGTAGTGGTTAGAGTGCTGGACTAGGACTGGGGAGACCCAAGTTTAAATCCCCATTCAGCCATGATATTTGCTGGGTGACTCTGGGCCAGTCACTTCTCTCTCAGCCTAACCCACTTCACAGGGTTGTTGTGAGGAGAAACTTAAGTATGTAGTACACTGCTCTGGGCTCCTTGGAGGAAGAGCGGGATATAAAATGTAAAAAATAAAAAAAATATTCTGGGTCACCTTAATGTCTCAACATCTGTTCCCTTAAAATCAGAATTACCCATTTCACAAAGGGGTGGCTGAAGATAAATGCAGGAAGTTAAGTGCTCCCTACTCTGAAAAGCCCGATACAGGTGTTTGAGAAACATACCAAAGGGGATTTGAACCAGCAACCTCATGCTTGCTAGGCAAGTACATTCAAATAAATAATTTTAGATAAGACAAATGGCATCATAGCTGATCAGGATGCCCCATTCAAAACATCTGATGCTGAAAAGAAGACCACAAGAATTGAAATTCCTTGCATGTGGGGAGTAGAAACAAAAGTCTGTGATGCAAATAAAAATGAGGGCTATACAGTATATAATTTTTCCATGACAAGTAGGATGCCAAGTGCAGATAAGCAGCAACAAATTTTAAACCTAGAATACCTTAACCTGCTCTATGTTGACCAGTGTTCCTCTTACAGGGATTCCCAGATGTTGTTGACTACAACTCCCAAATGTTGTTGACTACAACTCCCATAATCTGCAAGCAAAAGCCATTGCAGCTGGGGATTCTGGGAGTTTTAGTCAACATCTGGGAATCCCTGTTAGAGGGAACACTGATGTTGACATGGGCATCAACAGCAGGTAGGGGAGGGCAAGAGGGGCAATTCCCCTCCTTATATTGGATAGCTAGATTAAACCATGGAGCAGCATTTGCTTTTACTTATAGTTTCCCCCACAGGGGTGGTGGGGACAAATTCCTGCAGATGCAAGGATGTTGATATAGAAAATCATGTTTGCGGAATCTGTCATGTCAACCGCCCAGAGACAAATGTTTGGGCACTATAGAAATAAAATGAAGTCAATTTTATGACTTCAAGCAAAACAATTTTTAAAAATTCAAACAACTTCACAACCTACAAAATGGTACAATGAATTTTTCAGAAATTAGATTAAAGTTATTGTACAATTGAGGACAACAAAAATAAGTCAGTTATAACAAATTACTAAAATGTAATGTTAACATTCCTCATGTGCCTTTAAACCTGTTTTGTCATTTCTTATCTGAAAAATTCCACTAACAGACATTAATGGAGGCCATTCCTGTGTAGGAGTTCCAAGCATTAAGCCAGTGTGTTTTCCCCCACTCATACCACACACAGAGAGAAAATATACAACAGTTTTGCATCATAATCAGTTCACACTGTCATAGAACACACCCCACTGCAGTATGTGTTTTCATTATTATTCCACTTGTCAAAAATAATTTCAACAGTCTGAGAATAGAGGAATAGTAAAGACAAGGTGGGATTTCTGAAATAAATTGTCATGGCCTCTCTATCCTATCCATATTTTGTTTGATTCAAAGTGCCCTGGGTGAAAAGCTACTGGATCCTCTTGTCCCATGATTAGGTTCAGGGCAAGACACAGCTTATGAATCTGCTATATTGCAGCACAAGGTATATACTTAAACAACATTTACCAGAATTAGACAGCAGAGCTGGTCAGAAAAATGCATTTCTGTTCATATTCTAGAAAGCTGATTCTTTCAAGGATGCATTTCTAGCAACATATGTCTTACAAATCAGACAGAGCTGGGAATGATCACTTATGTTTTTCAAAGCACTGCCAAAAATCAGCATTCCTGTAGAAATTTCATTTAAAAAAATGTTTTGGCAAACACTTTGAATATAAATTTATCTTGTAGCTTCTTCTGAGATTTTTACCTACTGGGAAGAACTTAACATTTCTTATGAAGTGCAAAGGAAGATGATAAAACGCTTGATACAAGACATCAAAACACCAGCAGTCTTAAAGACTACAGGTTGAACAAATTCCTTACAAGTATAGAAAGTTCTTGAGAATTGAGGCAAGCCTCAAACCGACGGATAAGGAGATTGCATAAACTCAAGTTGTTTTAGGGCTGATTGAGGATTCCAAAGGAGGATTCCCCATATTTTTCATGCTTTGTGTCTGCTCTTGGATCATCATCACCCACCGAACTGCCTATATCTGCTTGGTCTCTGGGCGACTTACACAAGAGTGATCATCACTTGATATCTTCAGGATCAAATAGTGTTATGCATTGTATCACATGCATCACAGTTAAAGTCACCACCAGACTCAGAACAGAATGCTTTTCAATGAAGTGAAGTTCACACATGCAGCTGCAGATTTAAGTTAGATGAGGAGGAATCAAGCTATATACATGCAGGTGTAAAATGGCCCTGGGTTTATACTAGAGAAGGTTAGCAGAAGAAGATTAGAGAATATTTATAATGCAACACCAGAACAAAACTGCTAGGTACCAGAAAAGTTATCATTTCATTTGTCTTCATCTATATAGGACATTTAACAGTACAGCACATGCAATGTTTCACTTTACCTCTGTTTTGATAAGTCAGTTCTTTAATGCAGGAGGGGATGGAGGAATACAGGCATTGTCCAGTCTGGGATACATTTGCTAGTCATCATCACAGTTCTGTCAACAATAAGATCAAAGAGACTTTTTTAAAAAATCAAAGGATAATTTTAAAAAACACACAAAGCAAAGTATGTTCAAACGTGGCTATAATTCTTTGTATATCAAACTACATAACTGGCACACACACAAAAAGTCTACAAGAGTGTGAAACTCTAGCATGTAGAATACCCGCATAAAAAGGAGCTATTTATAAAAATGAACTCTGTTAAACACAGAGATCACATTGCAGTACAAAAATATAACATTTGTATCTGAGGGCAGCAAATAAGGAAAGAAAGTTTTAAAAGTGTCCTCACTCCACATCACAACTTCCCCCACTTTGATATGTAGCATCTGGAAAGTTGAATATATCAAATTGTTGCAACTACATATCCCCAGATGACTGGCAGGGGGAGAAGAGAATCAGTTTGCTTGCCAAAACTATAAAGCCAGTAGCTACAGAACATACAGAACATGAGTTAAATGTGGTGTCTTAAAAATATGTTTATTAATGGTGAGTTTGTCTTTGAATCAGTGTGAAATCCTTAATATTAAGGCCAACTGGGAGTTTCTTGCTCGCTTTCTCTCATTTTAACTGTCTTTCTGAAATACTAGAATAAATTCCAAGCAGTGACACAGTTTACTTTGCATATCCTTTAATTATTTTCAGAGTATCTGGGAAAAGTCAAATTCTCCATTTATTTTTAAAACTTATGTAATAGTGATGCTAGTAGATGCATAGTAGAGAATTAGACATTAGTTTTCCAAGTACACTTCCACATAGTATTTGGGTATTTCATGAGCCCCAGCATACTGAAATTTGTAGTTTTCCAGCATTTTTTGGTCTGGCTACGTCCACTGCTAAATAGTTTTTGAAATTTTAAAAGATTAATGAGCTTGGCTTATATTTTTCAGCTGATATTATAGTAAAGTTATCTGAAAGATGGGTGTCAGATGTTTGGACAGGGGGTGCAATTTCAGTGCTTGCCCTAGGCGCTATTTTCCCTAGATACGCCTCTGGGCACCAGGGCGGCAAGGAGGTACGCTGCCGCCCCACCAGACCATTTTAAAAAGGAAGTGCTGGTGGAGAAAATGCGGTGGGAGAGGTAAGAGCACCCTCCCCCATCTGTAAAGAGATCCGCCCCCCCTTCAAACTAGCAGATGCTGGTTCCGTGCACACCACTATCCACAGCAGCCTTCTGTGCTTCCTGCAAAGTCACTTCTAAGGGCCCAAGGACTGACTGCAGGGGGTGGAGGAAATCTGTAAGCAACGGATTGATGGAGCTTGCATCTGCTTTAAACAGAATAGAGCACCTGTTTTCAAATCTATGCCTCAACCCTGGAACAAGGGAAATAAAGAGGATATGCAAAATGCTTTTCACTCATCATTGAACAATTGCTGTCCATGCCTACAGATTTGGGAGTATAAGGCAAAGCTTCAGGGTCAACGGTTATACCTTCTAGTTATTAGGTGGTAGCAAACATGAACTGCCCTCTTTGTTAAGCAGGCATCACCCTGGTTTGCATTTGAATGGGAGACTACATGTGTGAACACACACACACACACACACACACACCAGCTTTATCGCTATTATGATCCCTCCCCTTTTATTTTTTAAAAATAATGTCTGCATCTATTCATGTTTACTCAAATGTAAGCCGCATTTGTTCAAGGGACTTCCTGCCAAGAAGTGGGAAAAGAGAACAACCATGAGTTTTGGGGAAAGAAGGTGGGCTGTTCAGATTGGGATGTTTTTGTTTTTTAGAAAATCATTCTCATCCCAACTGTTCCAAGTGTAGCAATTTAAATAACAAAAGCTTCAGCCTTAAAACTTGTGCAGAAACTACTGGAGCTATTTTTCTGAAATCTGGCAGGAGGCATCATCACCTCAGAAGGTTCTACCTGTATACAAGTTATGGGGTGGGGTGAATTCCAGTTTTAAACTCTTACTTATCTGGGTGGCAACATGCCCTCTGAAGGAATTAATAGGCTCGTGACTTTTGTACAATTTTGACCAAAAACAAGTTCACTTCAACTTGAAAAGCCACAGAGGTCAGCGCAAAAACCTTCTGGAAATACGCTTAGATTAGAAATTGTGATGAGTTTCTTAAAAACAGATCTAAGTCTTACAATTTAAATTGCTAGGCTGAGCACAAACTAGTACCACAAACCATGTTGTAGAAATCAGAGATGAAAGCTAACTTCTGTTGAAAGGTATTAAAGACCATTTCATACCTCTCAAACCCAGTTACAGCACTAGGATTGTGGAACTGTGGTGAATACAAATATGATGGATATTTATATACCGCTTTTCAACAAAAGTTCCCAAAGCAGTTTACCAATATATTAATTAGTAAGTAAAAAACACATACACACATACACAGTTCCCAAAGGGCTCAGACACCAGCAACAGCCACTGGAGGGATGATATGGTGGGGATAGATAAGGCCAGTTGCTCCCCCTGCCGCTAAATAAAGAGAACCACCACTTTTAAAAAGGTGCCTCTTTTGTTCAGTTAGCACAGGTTATGTTCAGTTAGCAGGGGAATGTAAGCAAAGGCTTCCATTCTATTTGGGAAGTAATTACCCCAAAGCTAATGAGTTTTAAAAGCTAGTGACTGAAGATAATCAGCATATAGACATAGTTCTCTAAGGGGTACCTGTGGCTAAACCTGTGTGTGGCAGCTCTTGCGAGAGTTTGCAAGCAGAAGCCCCATGGTGATTGGGCAGTGGAGATTCTATATGCAGATAGGGAGAAGGCACCTGTGAGAGAAGAAGCACCATGGTGATTGCGCATTGGGGATTTTATATATATATATATATATATATATATATATATATATATATATATATAAAATTTCTTGTTTACACAGTCAGACAGGTGTTATCCTCCCTATCTGGTTTGTTTTATCCAGATATTGAGTCCTTCCCAAGGACCTGGGATGGCTGAATTTTATTACCAATATTATTGATATTATTATAGATATCGTCACAAAATATAGGCTGTTCCCAGTAAAGCTGCTTTTTCTAACTGGCTGATGGTGATTTCTGTGGTCCCTATGGTGTTGAGGTGCTCTTCAGGTTGTTTTGGAATTGCACCTAGGCCTCCAATCACTACTGAGATTATTTTGGTCTTCTGCCACAGCCTTTCAACTTCAATTTGTAGATCTTTGTAGTTTGTGATTTTTTTCTATTTCTTTTTCTTCTATTCTGCTATCACCTGGTATTGCCATGTCGATTATTTTGACTTGTTTTTCTTTCTTTTCGACTACAGTTATTATTATGTTTACATTTATATCCCACTCTTCCTCCGAGGAGCTCAAAGCAGTGTACATGCTTATTTTTATCCTCACAACAAACCTGTGAGGTAGGTTAGGCTGAGAGATACATGAATGGCCCAGAGTCACCCAGTAAGTTTTATGGTTGAATGGGGCTTCAAACATGGGTCTTCCCAGTCCTAGTCCAACTCTCTAACCACTACATTATGCTGGCAGATAGGGAGGATATCTATGATATACTATGCAGATAGGAAGGAGGAGCCTGTGGCACCATGGTGATTGGGCAGTGCAGATTCCATATGCAGATAGGGAGCAGGAGCCTGTGATGGTTAAGGTCTTTTGGAATGCAACTGTTACCGGTTGGAAGATGATAGATAGATAGATAGATAGATAGATAGATAGATAGATAGATAGATAGAGGCGGGGGGGATGTGGCCGAAACGTTTCGGAGGCCATTATAGAAGCCTCCGAAATGTTTTGGCCACTGGGTCCGTTTCAGGTTTCGGAGGCAGCAGGGGTGTTCACATAAGGGCAGGGGGGTGCACTTACCCCTTCAGCCACATTTCCCCCGCTGGCGCTCCGTTGTATCAAAGCCCCTCAGGGCCATTGCCGTCCTCGGCTGGAAGTAGTTGGAAGTACCGGGTTCGTGTGTGTCCGTCACATGCATGCATGGCAGATGGGAGCCCGCACACACACGACAGGCACACGCGCCCGGTACTTCCAGCCAAGGATGGCAACGGGGTGGCAGAGAGGTACGCTGCCGCCCCAAGGGGCTTTGATACAACGTGGCGCCAGCGGGGGAAATGCGGCAGGAGGGATAAGTGCACTCTCCCCCGCCCTTAAGGGAACACCTCCAGAATGCGGAGAAGCCGTTCCAGGCACATCCCTAATATATGGATAGTGGGCAGGGATCCCTGCAGGAGAAGGAGGCTGCCGTTGTGTGAATTAAATGAGGAAACAAGATCTGTCAACTGGGGGGGGTGTAAGAGAAGAGAGGGAGAGGGGGAGGAGCAAGAAAAAAGTGAGAGATAGAGAAAGGAGGAAGGGCAAGGGACGGGCCCGAACCTGTCAACGGCCTGAGGGGAACGAGCAGCCATGGCAGCGAGGAAGGGCCCGGTCAACCACTGCTGTTCCTGTGGGGAGGAGCAGGAGCAGGGCTCAGGTGAGTGTGGGGAGGTCTCTAGGAATAGGGGGCTGCAGCTTGGCCAACAGGCACCAGCAACACTGCAGCCGTGACCAAGAGGGGTGAGGGGGGTGGAGTAAAGGGATGGAGGAGTGACCAAGAGGGGTGAGGGGGGTGGAAGCAACCGGATGGAGGAGGAGTAGGAGCAGGAGTGTGGCTCAGGTGAGGGTGGAGAGATTTCTGAGGTGAGGGGGGCTGTGGCAGGAGGTGACGGGAGCAATCAAGTACTAGTACACAGATGCTCTGCACGGGTTAAACTCGTTTGCTTTATTTATTTATGGCGACTGTTAGAAATTGCCCTCTTCCTAGCCTACTTTACTGCCACTTCTCTCCTAACTGAAGAAAGGACTTCAAACCCAATGGTACAGAGAAAGATAGAGACTGGGGGTGGGGGGAGCGGCTGTTTGAAACGATGGTTAAGTACAGGCAAAACACATATCCACCCTGCTTCTTTCTCCCAACTAAGGAAGGTCACATGCTTGCTCAAGAAGACAAGGGGAAATATGAATGGTTTTGGAACCAGCCAGGCTTGCACACATAATCTAGAGACCAGCCCGGTATTTCTGAAATCTAATCAGAAGCATTTCCAGCCAGGAATGTTTCCCAATCAATTAAGCAAATTGACCTAGGAAGCATGACTCCCTGTCTTGAGTTACAGCTATCAGAAACCCAGGTATGGTCACTTAGTCAAAACTACACAAGGACAATGCTGACCCAAGTGCACCTGACCTGACGAACAAAGGCTATCAGTCTCCTAAACCTCTCTTGGGGAAAATGGGGACTAAGCGAACGGACTTGTTTTCCCAGGAAGGCGAGTGGGTCCCTATCCTTGTCTAACCTACAGTCAAACTTTCAAAACAAAGCTCCATACCCCCACCACCCCATAAAAGGACTGTCCCATAAGCATAACAAGCCAGAAAGGGAAAAACTTGTCTTTTGCTTCCCTCCAACCACCTGTATGAAAAAGTTCAATTATGGCTGTACAGAAAAAAAAACTTTAGAAAATCATTTGTTAAACTCTATCAAACTCAGGTATACCTGGTAGGTCCCTCGAGCCTGCATTTCCAAACCCCAGCCAGGAGAGAATGTGTGCAAACTTGCTCTCAGGGACCCCTGGCAACATGGGTCTCCATTCCTTGATCTATGCTCTTTGACCAGACACTTTCCATGACCCTCAGATTTGCCTCCCAGAGCCCCTTCACAATGTGGATCTCCATTCATCTTGCTTCCCACCCAGGAACACTGTACAGACAGGACAGGTATTACTACTACAACTCTATAACTATAGTTCTTAAGAAAAAAGTCATTATTAGTCATTGTTAGTCATTATTAAGCACCATTAAAATCAATGAGACAAGGGGCCCATGACTACCTGAGTTGTGTTAATTTCAATGGGACTGAATCATGACTAACTTAGTATGGATGCTACCTACTCAACTAAGCTATAATATAATATATGATCTTGTTAAAATCATATATTATATACGTCTCTGGCTACCTTCAAGTCAGTTGGTGACCACTCAGGGACAGGCCTTCTCAGTTGTTGCTCCGAGACTTTGGAATGAGCTTCCCACTGACATAAGACTCTCCCCATCCCTAGTGGTTTTTAAAAGAGCTCTGAAGACTCATCTTTTTAACCAGGCCTTTTAACCTTTTAACTTTAACATTTTTAAATACTGTAAATTGTTTTTGTTTTTAGGCTGCTTTTTGGCATTTTAATTGATTTTAATGTTTTGTGTTTTTGTATTGTTTTATTATTGTGAACTGCCCCAAGACTTTGGTTTGGGGTGGTATAGAAATGATAAATAAAATAAAATAAAATAAAAAAATAAAAAAATAAAAAAAATAATATAAATAAAATAAAATAAAAAACACCAGATCAATGATAGTATACCTTGTAAAATACATCCTGTTATTATTTAAGAAAGCATTTTTTCAGTTAAAAATTAAGTGATGTACTTAGAAAAAACTCCACATTGCTCAGCATACACCCAGCTAGAAGAGCACCATTATCACAGCACTTTAAAGACTTCTGGTTAAAAGTTCCAAATTCTGTGTCACATTCACTCAGAGT
This sequence comes from Hemicordylus capensis, assembly GCF_027244095.1. NCBI lineage: Eukaryota > Metazoa > Chordata > Lepidosauria > Squamata > Cordylidae > Hemicordylus > Hemicordylus capensis. The sequence goes on from NC_069657.1 coordinate 219,702,119, forward strand.
TCTTTAAGTTCTTAAAGCAACTAAGGGGCAACGAAAAACTAACCTGAATAAAGTTAAGCGGACCACCCCATCACAAGAATGGTTGCGATCCTCATTTATCACCAAAAATCACCCCATTCTTTGCAAAATTGAATATATATTTCAAATTCCTATGCAACAGCACCACATTTTTAAATGCTTGAGGAGCTACACACCAAGGAACTTATCAAGGTTTGTTCATCCGAAAATTTATGTAAATATGTGGTGAGAAGTTCAGTTTGTCATATAGTAGAAATGATGTAGCAGCTAAAAGACTGAGCTGAGTTAGGTCTTCTCTGTTCTTCTCAGCCTCAACTACATTATGGGGATGACACTGCTTGCTTACATTACAGTGTGGTTGTAAGGATTACGCCAAGATAATACATGCAAAGCACTTTCTGCACTCAAAAGGTGCTATACAACAGCTTAGCAGTATTGCTGCTTCTACTATTCCTGAAACATGGGAAGAGATATTGAGAAAGGGTGTGTTCCTAACCATTTGTTAGAAGCTAATGGTGGAGATCCATTTGTATTCTTTAAGAGAGTGTTCCTTCAAGTGAATAAGGCATAAAATGTACTAACATTCAAGGAAGTACAATATTTTTACTTTTTTACAAGATAAAGCACATTGCTTTAATATTTCAAGTTCTTCTCTACAATTAGAAAAAGTTAGCAGCCTGTTAAAGACATACCTGTTTTCCCAGGCTTTTCGTTGAAATTTTACATTTTAATGTGTGTTTTTATCTATTGTGATTTTTTTTAATGAATTTTAAATGTTTTGTTTTATATTATGTTTTTATCTGTACCCCACCTAGAGATTTTTATACTAGGCAGTATAGAAATGCAATTAATCAATCAAAGTACAGCCGAGATCCTCAGGAATCTCAACAAAAGTTCAGGTATCTAGTCCAGCATCCTGTTTCACACAGTGGCCCACCACCACCAGATGCTGCTGGAAGCCTACAGGGAGGAGCTGAGGGCATGCCCTACTTCCTGCTGTTACTCCCCTGCAACTGGTACTCAGAGGCATCCTGCCTTTGAGGCTGGAGGCAGCCTATAGCCCTCCCACTAGTAGCCGATGATAGACCCCTCCTTCATGAAGTTATCCAAACCCCTCTTAAAGCCATCCAGGTTGTGGCATACTGGCCACAAGTCACATATAACCATCTCCTGATCTATATACATGTGTTACATCCTATTTCCTGGTTACACAGTTTCTCAGTCTACTGCATGATGGAATGTCACATCAAAAGGAATGAGCTACTGTAAAACATGAAATAGAAGGTAACTTCAGAATTCACATACCAATTTCAAATCAACAAACCAAATATTGGAAGATTTGTAGTTAAGAATGCATTCCCTTTATAAAAGAAAAGCTAGAGGCTACCACAAGAGGCGTTTCCAGTTTACAACTTTCTATGAAAACCAAATATACAAGAAATATGGTAGGTTGGGGCAATTAACAAGCTTTTAATGTTATATAAACACCAAGTGTCATATTAACTGATCTGCACTAAATCTGTTGATACAAAGCCTTAAGTACATCCCTTATAACTGAACACCTTTTTAAAGTGGTAGCTTTCTTTTATTTCGCAGGGGGAGTGTAACTATCCCTATTCAGCCCAGCATCCCTCCAGAGGCTGTGCTCTTGTCTTTATGTTTTATTAGACTGTGAGCCTTTTTACACTGGGAAATCATTTTCTCATATCTTATGGTGGCGCAGTGGTAAAACTGCCGCCCTGTAACCAGAAGGTTACAAGTTCGATCCTGACCAGGGGCTCAAGGTTGACTCAGCCTTCCATCCTTCCGAGGTCGGTAAAATGAGTACCCAGAATGTTGGGGGCAATATGCTAAATCATTGTAAACCGCTTAGAGAGCTCCGGCTATAAAGCGGTATATAAATGTAAGTGCTATTGCTAGTGCTATTATACCTCTTTGAAACCTTTTTTTGGTGAAAAACATAATAGTAATAATAATAATAATAATAATAAATTTGCTCACATTCATCCTTGTTGCCTTTTCCCTCCTCTCTGTTTTCCCATTGCCAACATTGAATTACAAGCATCTGGGGAGAGCAGCCCATCTTAATGGCTTACACTACCCTGTAAAGTATTATGTTCACTGATGGGACTATATACTCCAACTAATAATGTAAACTGGACATAGGGTCAGGAAAATGAGTGGGCTTAGAGATTCCATGCATCTTTTTACAGAATTCTGAGCGTCTCTAGCTTTAGAGAGTCATCACTTTACTGTACTATTACAGTGGGGGAAAGTCCCAGCCAAAAGAGTTAAAATAACTTCTCCCCTTGTCCCTGTCCCATAACAGTTCAACATTTAATACACTGAAGGGAAAAATGCATTTGGGTTACTATCCCACAGTTAATGGCAACACAACAGTTCCAAAATATCAAGTTACTCTGTCCATCTGCAAGTACTCTGCTTCTACAACTGTAACTCAATTATGATATGTAATTACTTATTCTATTTCATATTTATTTAATACCAACAGTATCAAGGCTCAGCTCCGCTGCAAATGATTCCGAAAAGTAGTAATTAGCAGGCAGACAGGTCAAGCACGGAGATTTAGTGTAGCCACATCACATCAAAATAAGAAATTAACAGCCTCAATTGCAGCAAAAAAAAATAAATCCATCTTTATAACACCTAATTAAAAGACATTACCTTAAGATGCTCAATATCCAGATTTAGTATAATGAACGTTTGCAAGGAAGCCCTAGGGCTCTGAAAACAGAATGAAAGAGAAGGTAATAGAAACAGAAGATATAGCAATACTGTACACATAAAATCATTCAGACCAACTCAGTGTGAGCCAAGCCTTGCTTTTCAAATGCTCATCCTGAAAACAGATTTCCTTACCTTTCTCATGCTCCCACCACCAGTTTCCCTAGAAACAACATCACGCAGTCATCCTACACTAAACCTGAAACATTCTCATCAGCTGCTGTGTGATAATCCAACCAACGCAAGATGAGAGATTTGCAATCCATCTTTCGTCAGCTCCTACATAGCAGATCAATTCTTCCTATGCTGAACCTAACTAACATTGAATATTACACCTTTCAAATCAAACCAACTTCTATAGACAATTTCTGCATGCTTGAACAAGTCTCCTTCTCATTAACTGATGAAAAGATTTCCAACCTTTTAAAAGCTAAAGTTCATTTGTTCAGTTACAGGACTAAGATGACAAATGCTTTAGAAATATGGCCAAAAATATGAATGCATTTCCCTCAACAGACCCAGTCGTACACTCACTGTTTGGAACACGATTACGAGTTCTGTCCATCTCAACACAGATAACCTACTTACAGTCACCTGCTTTCCTACCATAGGCAAGCTGTGACCACTACTCCCCCAAAGCTGCAAACAGCTGGGAGACAGGGTGGGGAATCAGTCCATTCCCCTTCCCTATCTGAACTTCCCCACCCTGGGGTGGGGGTTTGAGTGGCCTGCTCTGCCTCTGCCTGCAAACAGTCACAAAAAGCTTCTCATTGATGAGCAGGGTCCCTAAGAGTTGGTCTACTGCCTTGTAGGTTGCCTTGCATGCAGGCCCAGCAGCCCTTTTGTATGGGCTCTGACGAGTTTTAGTTCTTCAGCGTAAACCTTGAAAATCAAGAAGCTGCTATATTCAGGTCCTTTTAGCCATCCTTCTCCAGATCCTCAATACACGGATGGACAGACATGGATTCCTCCGAGGCCACACAGTCAGTTTCATGTTGAGCACTGAGAGAGACACCTCACTCATTCACCCACACCCACCCACCATGCTAATACATACTTTTTCTGCTTAAGACATCCCCAGAAAAGCATACTTGGAGATAGGCAAGCTCATTCATAACCATTCTACAATACAATGTTTGTCTACAGGTATGTTCCAGCACTCCTGTAACAAATTGTTGACATGTCTCTACTTGTATAAAGCAAGCATGGTATACTTGGAACCTGGCACCAACCCATATGCTAAAAGAGAATGATGCCACAAACAAACAATGGCAGTTAAAGTGCCTCTTCGGCCAGCAGCAATGGAATGAAATATAGAAGAGGACATCTTCACTCCCGCAAGCTCATAAATCCCTTTACACTTAACCTCATTCTTGTATCTTGGAAATCATTCTTTCCTGCTGACACTGCCAGTTGAGATGGGTCGGCTCAAAGCAGGTTTGGGCCCAACTAACAGGGACCATAGGCAAGCTGCAAGGATCCTAATGGAATGGGGAAAGAAGCAGAGCTCAGAGGCAGCTTTCAGCCTACCAGCTCACTACATTTGCTCTTCACTGTGAGAACATTACTGTCCAGCTAGAACTATTGGTCCAGAGCTGAGCCTGAATCCGATTAACCTAGTAACAATGATCATGACATCATCACGTGACTACCGGTATGTATCAGCTCCCAAAGGGAAATACATGCTTGTAATAACTATTTTAGTTAGAGCAAGGGTGCACATCTTCAGCCCTCCAGCTGTAATTGAACTACAACTCCCATTAACCCTAACTACTGGCCACTGGGGATGGTGGGAGTCATAGTCAAACAGCTGGAGAGCTGAAATTGTACAGCCCTGGTTTGGAGTAAACTCAAGATGCAGAGATTGGGGTTTTGGTTTTGGTTTTTTTGATAGAAACCTAGCTTGAATAATAGCTACGATGCTGCACATTACCATAGAAAGGTGAGCATGTGTGCTCCAGTAATGTTAACAAGCAAAACTATGCCAGAGATGATGATTCAGTCCTTAGTCAACACTGAAGTACAAAAAGGGAGCAGACAGATAAAAGGCATTTGAAACAGACTGACATCTCAATCTTAAGTAAATTTATTAGAAAGTAAAATCCTTTTATTTCTTTCAAACTTACCAGTGTGCACGCTTATGTTTCAGGTGACAATTAGACACAGGACTGGTTTAGACATCACATAGAGCCAGGATTTAGACCTAGTTTTGCATAACGTTCCCCTCGCTTGGAAGGGGAGGAAGGTTGATTATTTTGACCTTGGCTTAGAACAAGTCACGATCTGCTATGATAGCTAAGCCAGGTGATCCTAGCTTATTCTAGCCAGAGTTAGCAAATAAACCAGGATCTGAAGCAGGGATACAATCACCTAATTCAGACATCACAACAGCTCCTGCTTGTTCTATGCTAGGATCAGAAGAATCATCCTTTCTTCTCTTACATGCGAAAGAGAGGGAGGAGCGCACACCTCTGAGGCTAGGGACTGCCGCGTGAAGTCAGAATTCTGTCCCAAATCCATGCCTCATCTCAGTCAAGCCACAAAGGTGTAGCAGGCATCAACTGTTCTAGACAATGCTTAAAAGTCCTACATAAAAAATAGTTTAGGGAGAACAGAAGCACTCCAAACATCAGGCACATCAACCACATTTTCTGCCACTTCTGGCTGTTGTGATGGATCTCCTATCTAGACAGACAGCAAAGGAACAAATAGCATCAAACAAACTTTCAAAACCTTGCTCTTAGTTCAAAGATGATTGGAACTCTCTATTTTCTTTCTGCATTTTGGGAGCAGAATCTGAAAAGATTGCTGTAAGCGAGAAACACACAGTATAACATCTTCAGTTTCTTATTTTTATTAAGCAATAGAATTTCCAGCTGCTGAAAGAAGCATAAGTAGGATGTGAACAGTTGTCTGGGTGTAAACAGCATTGCTGCCTTTAAAAAAAGGTTCAAATGCTTTAATTACAGTACAAATCAAAGCCAATATGCAAAAAAACAAGTGCTGCTGATAAAAAATAAACCACAAAAGCACAGCAACAAGGGATAATAAGTTACAATTTAGTAACTTACACTTCCCAAACTCCAGTGGCTTCAATGAACTAAATCAATGCCTATGGTATCATGGCAATCACTCTTTCTGAAGTATGAAGTGCTTTAACAATTCAAAATCATGAACAGATCTACAAATAATTTCAGTTGCAAAATTTTACTATACATTAACAGTATATGTAATTCAGACTGAAATATAAGCTAGATTCAAGCAAATAGCTGATTCTTATTTCTAATATATGTAATGGCTCCAGTTAGGTGCTATTAAACAGGTCTTTCCTTAGGAGCCAGACAATGGACACTTGACAAAATTACTGGATTAGGGACTGACATGATTGAAGGGGAGAGGTAAAGGAGCTTCTCTTTTTCCCCTTTACAAGCAACCTACTTATACAGGGCTGCCTGAGACAAATATTTTATTCAGTAATCCAAAAATCTTCCATTTAAAATTAGCATTAAGCTGCTTTACATTTTCACTTGTGACTTTAAAAAATGGAAATTACAAGCTAAGGTGTCCATCTTAATTTCCGCACCATATATGCTGTAAAGACTTTGTACAGTCCAGTACATGATGATGGCTTTAGAAATGAGGCTCCATGCACCCACACTTTGTCTCGATCAAAGCTGTATCAGGCAGAAATTCATCAGAGTCATTTCTAGGAAGGGATTAGAGTAACTGCACCCGTCTGCCTGGATGCATCCCTCCCCAGCCCAGTGTCCAACTGAAAGTTTAGGTGCATGGAGCCTCATTTCTAAAGCCATCATCATATACTGGACTGTACAAAGTCTTTACAGTTTATATGGTGCGGAAATTAAGATGGACACCTTAAAATTTCCATTCTTTTTAGGGCACGAATGAAAATGTAAAGCAGCTTAACCCTTATTTTAAGCTGAAGGTTTTTGGATTACTGAATTCCCAAGTGTTTTAAAAAGGGAAATCCGATTCGACACTATGGATACACAACCAACACATACCAATGTGCTGCTGCAAGCACAGCCCTAGGGACTCTGCAGAACTGAAAGCAGAAACTAGAAGAGCCTGAACAGACTATGAAGATGACGGAATACACACAAGTGATCATTTCATTTGGCAGCACTACTAGCAGCATAATGGGAAACCGAAGAAAAAGTTCTGAGAGCAGTGAGCAAAGGGGGAGGATGGGGTCAGCCAAGGGTGTGCTCCAGATTTTGCACCTGGGCCTCCTGCAAACCGACTATGCCACTGAACCTGCCCAGGGCTACCCAACGAGCATCATGACAATGATGCCAGACACACACAGACACACTCACCCGTTTCGGCATATGCCTCGCCTCAGTATAGGTACCCGCAAACCAGCATTCCCTGCTGGCTGCCATGTCCCCAGGGCTCAGATGGCCTCTACTCATGTGCGGAGACCATCTCAGTCCTGGGGGTGGAGGCCAGGGCAGCCGGCAGGGAATGCCGGCTTCCCAAGGCTGGAGTGAGGCACACACCCAAACGGCACACACCCAAACGGGTGAGGGGCACACACTGGAATGGAGGAGCAGGCAGGGGCGTTCCCTGATGGCTGCCCTGTCCACAGGGCAGAGGCCAGGGCAGCTGGCATGGAATGCTGGCTTGCTGGGACGGATATGGGGCACGTGCCAGAATGGAGCAGCAGGTGGGAACAGTGGGCAGAAGCAGTGGCAGCATGGTCAGGGCAACTGGAGGAACCAAGCAGTGTCAGCCTTCATGTTTACTGTGGGCAATGCTGTGAGCTCTGTAACCTCAAACTTGCTACTGCACCAACTCTGTTAACACTAAAAATGCAATTTTCTGCCTCTTAAAACCCAACTTTTAAGATCAATTGTAAAACAATTGGGTCCCAGGGGGATATACAAAAGACAGATTTCTGGCATGCAGTCTAAAGACAAACTATGCAAACTGACTACAAAATCATTTAAAAAGCACTTCCTCAGTCAGACAAAATGTCTCCAACCCTTTAAAGCACTGTTCAAAAGGGGAAAAACTTAAACTGCTCTAACCAACCCATTTTCCAATAGATCTTCACCAAATCTGCAGGGGAGGTGTCCCTTGTGACCTAGTGGATGTGTTCCAATGGCCAGGCAGATCAGACAAATGGTTTTGATTTCATAAGCAACAGAAAGTTCAGGGCTTATAATAGTGGAACACTGAAAACACACTCCAGCTTAACTATACTGGCACAATCGTCCCAGTATAATTAAATAACCATACCTATGAATATTCTAGTCCAGGTGCCATGGCTCCGTGCTGCCTGGGACTTGTCCAGCTCTGCTTAAGGCAATGAAGCCATTTGTATGTGACTCTTTTTAGCATCACAGAGAACTAATGACCATATTGTTATGCTGTGCCAAAAAATAAAGGCTTGGGCAGGGCTGTCACAGGGCAATGGCACAAAACATGACATGCTACTACATGAGGGATGTTCAAGAGGGCTGTGCATCAAATCGGAACAATATTTGCAACCATTTTCATGCAGCTCCTACCAGCAGGAACTTTGCATCTTATTGTTTTCTATGCAAGAAGATTGCCTGCCGAGACAGAGGTAGTTATTGTTTGGGGTCGGAACTCGGGAGATGGATTTTGATCTGCCCATTCTGGATGGAGTCACACTTCCCCAAAAGGAACAGGTATGCAGTCTGGGGGTGCTTCTGGATCTGAACCTCTCCCTGGTAACCCAGGTTGAGGCGGTGGCCAGAAATGCTTTCTATCAGCTTTGGCTCATACACCAGCTGCATCTGTTTCTTGAGCTGCCTTGGGATTTTCTTAATGAAAGGCGGGGTATAAATTTAACAATCAATAAACAACAACAATAAATGAACTAAGACGAACGACCTCAGAATGGTGGTACATATGCTGGTAACCTCCAGACTTGATTACTGTAATGTGCTCTATGTGGGTCTGCCTTTGCATGTAGTCCAGAAACTACAATTGGTACAGCATGTGAAAGCCAGGTTGGTCTCAGAGTCATCTCAAATAGACCATATTTCTCCTATATTGAAAGAGCTATACTAGCTACCAATAGGTTTCCAGGCAAAATACAAGGTGCTGGTTATAAGCTACAAAGCCCGAAACTGCTTAGGCCCTGGATATTTAAGTCTTCTTTGCTAGTAGGGATGTGCATGGAAATGGCGGGGGGTGGTTCCAAGGTGGGGGGCATACCTTTAAGGGCAGGGGAGGGTGCTCTTCCCCCTCCCGCCGTGTTTCCCCCACCAGCGCTCCACTGAATAAGTCCCTGTCGGGGTGGCAGCATACCTCTCTGCTGCCCCAGTGTCCTCAGCCAGAAATTCAAGGAAGTACCTGGCGCGCACCCTTCCTCCCCCGCCCTTAAAGGCATGCCCCCCCCTTCAAACCGGTGGAACTGCCAGTTGATCAAACTGGTTTGGAGGCCCATAAAGGGCCTCCAAACTGGTTCCGCGCACATCCCTATTCGCTATGAGCCCAATCGCCTATTGAGATCATCTGGAGAGGTCCGTCTGCAGCTGCTGCCAGTTCATCTGGTGCTACGTGGGGGCAGGGGCAGGCCTTCTCTGTTGCTTCCCTAAGACTCTGAAATGCACTCCATCTAGATGAGAGCCTCCTTATCTTTGACAACTTCTAAAAAAATCTTTAGAGACCTACATTTTCACCTAAGATTTTTAATTTAATTGTGGTTTTAAACTGTTGTGAGGTTTTTATTTCTGTGTTTTATTCCTTTTTATCTTACATACAAATTTGATAAATAAATATCAGTGCCATCTGATATATTTTCTGTTTCATACCCGGCTGCATCCAACTGTATCGGAAGATCAGGTGGCTGTTTTCGTTCTTGTTTTCCTGTTGCTTATGTTCCAAAATTTGTTTCTCTTTCAATCTGGAGATGTACCATATATGGAAAACATTGTACTATACTACCATGCACTGTGCATGCATCATCACACACTTCCCATAGGCTGTCTGTGTCTGGTTTTATTCAGTCTCCTTCTCCTTTTCTTACACGTGTCCTGTAAGTAACACAAGCAGGACACATACCAAACCCAAACTCACATTTCCTCCTAAGCAAGCTTCTGCATGCCTGCCATTTTGTTTGTTAGTTCAGCTTGCCTTCTTCAGCCTTATCCAAGCAAAGCAAAAACATGAAAGGGTTTTTTTCTTAGACACCATCGTACAGGTGCACATCAGCTTGCTTTTGCGGGGAGGGGGGAGACCAAGTCCCCTCAGGAGGGGCTTTGCATGCTTGAAGCATCCAACTAAATGACCTAGCAAAGGAGATGTAGAAATGGGGACGAGAGGTCTCCCTGCTTCTCAGAAACATTGGTGCTTCTGCATGAAATGGGGGTGGTATCAAGCTGTAACAAGGGTCCACCATCAACTCTAAGCAAGGTCTGCCATATGTGAAAGTTTCATCCCCTTCTGACATAATAATATATTCAAAGACATTTTAAATTACCATTATATCCTACAGGACATCAACCCCATAGTGATGCATTGACCGATTCAATCCCGGCTGGTATTAATAGGAACATAAGAAGCTGCCATATCCTGAGCCAGACCATTGGTCTATCTAGCTCAGTATTGTCTTCACAGACTGGCAGCGGTTTCTCCAAGGTTGCAGGCAGGAATCTCTCTCAGCCCTATCTTGGAGAAGCCAGGGAGGGAACTTGAAACCTTCTGCTCTTCCCAGAGCGGCTTCATCCCCTGAGGGGAATATCTTGCAGTGCTCATACTTATTATTATTATTATTTACATTTATATCCTGCTCTTCCTCCAAGGAGCCTAGAGAGGTACTACATACTTGAGTTTCTGTTTCACAACAACCCTGTGAAGTAGATTAGGCTGAGAGAGAAGTGACTGGCCCAGAGTCACCCAGCTAGTATTATGGCTGAATGGGGATTTGAACTCGGGTCTCCCTGGTCCTAGTCCAGCACTCTAACCACTACACCACGCTGGCTCTCCTTCTAGCCTCCCATTCATGTGCAACCAGGGCAGACCCTGCTTAGCTAAGGGGACAAGTAATGCTTGCTACCACAAGACCAGCTCTCCTCCAAATACTGGATGAGCAATATAATAATCATTTGCACTGGATTGGAATCAGATTGGATCAAATATTCTGATACATGTACAGCCTTAACATTCATCTAACACTGCTAACCGATTATGCAACTTTACATGTTTTACAGCCGATATGGAAATTGCACAACCAAAACAACTGCTTCTTTGGCTTCTTGGAATTGCTCTTCCAGACAGGCATTGTCATCTCTGCTTTGTATCTACCCATTCACTGCACATAAGCACACACTTAAAACAAGAAGCGTTGTTTTTAAAACACTGACTTAAAGCAGCAATTTAAAATACTTTAGGCCTACATACCAACCATATTAGTTACCAAAACGTATCCTCTTAAAGGAATTTGCATTTCAAAACACTTCTAATTTTCCCAGAAGTCAATTTTGTACCTGGATATGCAACTGTTAGCTTATGTTCAAATTATAGTCCTTAGACAACATCCAAGCTAAGTTAGTCATGACTAAGTCCCACTGAAATCAACTGGGACTTCAGATAATCATGATTAAATCTCATTTATTTCAATGCTGCTTAGTAATGACTAATTAATCTGAATGCTGCCCCCTGTCCACAGTAAAGCAACACTATGAACAAATGATATTTACTAAGTAATCAAAACCAAAAAGTACACACAAAAGAATAGATAAAACAAATATACAAAAATATCAGATGCAGAGAGGTCAAAGTATAGAAGAAGATTACTTCAAATCTCTCAAATTCTTTATGTAAGTAGTCCCTGAAAAGCCAATCTTGTAACATGTTTTGCTGATTAGGCACTTTATACCAGTCATGGGTCTTTAATGGCTTCTGAACTCTTTCTATACAGGTTACAAAAATAAAGTTAAGTAAGGCTTAACTTTTTTTTACTCAGGACCACTATGTGTGCTTTATCTCATTGTGTGTCAAGTGCAGATCAGGTATTTTGACAAACTGACGATAACAATGGAAGACCTAACTACAGGAAGAAGGTGCTATCAAAATTAAAGGTGGAAGGGAGCAGAGACCCAGAAAAGAACTGAAAGTGCCAGATACAGAAAAAGATTACCGATACTATATAAAAATACAAATAAATCTCATTAATTTATGAAGCCCAGCTCATATGAAGTTAAAATCACATATCACTTACATGTAATCTTCAATTATCACCGGGGGTGGAAAAAAGGATTTATTGCAAATTTTATAAGATATACCATTTTAAATAGCACACATACATACAAACACCACCACAAACAACCAAAGATGATTTATGACTTACTAGCAGAACAGATAACTGCAACAGGTACACAAGACATCATCTTGCAGAAAACTAGTTTCTCCACCCTCCAATACTAGTTTAATAATTCACAATGCTACTGAATAGTTAAATACAATGCTGCCTATTGTTTACACACTACAGCTATTCTTCAGACCTGAAGACAACAATGCAACAGTATGGAAATTAGTTGTTCTTAAGTCTGGCAGAGACCAAGAATGTTACATTTTAACTAACAAAAGTCGTAGATAGTCCTGCTGACCCATTAAAAGAAATCCACCAGTCACAATCTTTATTAGGTAATCCAAAACAACGCACAGTCTTAGGTAAACTTTTGAGTTCTCAATAACTCTTAATCAGGCTGGATGTTATGCAAGGCAAAAAGGAGGTGTGAGTGGGCAAACTGTGCAGGTGTAATACCCCAAGAGCTGCAGCTGAACAGTCTGAAGGTGAAGTGTAGGAGACATTATGCACAGGGCTCAGGAAATGCACTCATCTACTTGTCCAAGGTAAGGTGTGGGGGGGGGTTGCGGGGGGGAGATCCTGACAGGTAGTGTACCAACAGAGTTCGAGGAACCATTTGATGACTAAAAAATGTTGTCTGGCAGGTGAACTGAGCTACCATTTCTTGACCCCTGGTTATGCAGACTTAGATTAGCTTCAGAAGATGCTAAATATTAAATTCAGGATGTACACCAGGCTTCTGGGATACATAATAATTGTTGCCCCCCCCTTCCTCCCATTTAAAATATATACATATATAATCCAGCTGTTTGTCTATAAAGAAGGGAACCAACAGGATTGTTAGATTTTTTATTTTCTAAAAAAATATTCAATCTGCTAGATTCCATTTTCTAGAAATTATATTTCTCCTTCTATATCTTAGGACTGCTAAACTGAAACATTTTGGTCAAGTTATATCACACAGTTTCACCAATCCCATTTTGTTTTGCTTAAAATCCAGCCTGATTAACCGTTCTGGGGAACTAAAAAGCTTGGTTAGAACTGTATCATTTTGATTGGCGATACCTAATAAAGGTATTACTAGAGTCTAGATTTTGGATGTCAACTTATGTTACATGCAAAACAAACATTCATACTCAACATGTATGGAGCCAGGGCTGACTAATTCCATTCGTCTACTAGTCTGCGACGAGTGAAAAAATCCTGATGGATAATGTACCAACATATTTCAAGGTCTGGCACCCTACCTCTGTTGCCCGTGCTCCTTCTTGGTCTCCTTGGAGAGACAACACTCAAGATGTCCTCAAGGAATAAGAGCCGAAACAGCCGTGATGAGCAGCTACTAATGGAACATGTGGAGGAAGCAAAGCAGCATTTCACAAGATGAGCTACAAGCACTCTCCAAGTTCTTGCATTGTTTTTGTGCTGGATCTGGCAGGCAGCAGTAAGTTTCATCTTGGGCAGAAGTGCTTTTTTCATGGTGGGGGTTTCTGCCCCTTTCTCCTAGTATGAGTAGTAGACTAGCCACCCAGCAATCAGAATAGGCAGGCTGACCCTGGCCAGCAAAGAGGAGCAGCAGACCCAAGAGCACTCGTGAGTCCCCTCCCTTGAAATATGTTGACTTGGCAACCTCAGCCTTGGTGTGTTCACAAAAATTCAAAAGGGAAAAGTGGAGCTAACTGTGGGAAGGCTGGGGCTCAAGAGAATGAGCTGCCTCCAAAATACATATTAGCACATTCTGGAGTAATAACTAGTGCATTCAGCTAGTGGCAGGATTGCCCATGTAGAATTTGGTATATGTAGCTCAGTGGGAAGCATATTATTTAGACTTTTTTCTAGCCCGCCCCCCAACAATCACCTTTCCCAGTGCATATTCTGAAGTAAAAAAGAAGTGCATTCAGCTAATTTAAGTGACAGGATTGCCCATGCAAAACTTGATATCTGCAGCTCCGTGGAAAGCTTTTTATTTAGAATTTAGTGTACCACCCCATCTTGAGAAATAATCTGACTAATAAACATTTTGTCCAGCTGATGAACTGAGCCAACATTTCTTCACCCCTGTATGGATGGGGCTACCTTATACTGAGCCAGACCATGGTTTATCTAGTCAAGGTTGACAAATTGACATCACATTTGTATGAAGTCACAGACACTTAGGACATGTTTAATTCTGTTCTCACTGACAGAACTGAGAAGGGAAGATAAGAGTTTTTAACAGAAGTAAATAAATCCATACTCTGTGAATGGTGTTGATGAAGTTAACATTACTAAAGAGACGCAAGTTTGGGGCGGTATTAAAATATGTTCATAAATAAATAAATAAATAAATAAATAAATAAATAAATAAATAAAATATCTGTATCCTTGTTTTATTTGGCTTCCTCTTGTTAAAGAGAGAATGCTTACTACTTTTCTAAGATCCAAAGATGAAGAGAACTCTGCTATTGACCCAACTTCATGGAACAAGATACTCCTAGCAGAAAACAAGTGGGCAATGTACTTCTTTACATTCTGGCTAGGATCCAAAGAATTACTTTAGGTGCACTCAGGCTGATGTGCACAAGTCCTTCCATCTCTCTCCTCTGTGGATCAAAGCCTCACATATGCCCTGTGGATTTTAAAATCTTTTTTCTTTCTTTCATCACAATATCACATCCGAAATTGCTTTTTAAACTCCCCTCAGTTTCTAAAGGAATTTGGCTTGCAGTATGTGGAGCTGCTGTTCAAGATCAGGGCCAAATTATGGCAAGTCTCCTCCAACAACATATACAGATGCAGTATTTCCACACTGTTCCCCCTAGCTTATGTGAAAGTTATCAGAACCTATAGGATACAGTTCAGACATAACAACAACCCCTGATTTAGCCAGATGTTTGCACTGACAAACCATGATTTGAGATCAGTCAGAAGATCAGAAACAGACACCATAGTCTGAAGTGGGGTTGCAACCCAAAACATCCGATTTAGTAAGTCATCGTTATGGCCACTGACTTCCAAATATTCCTGCACCACGGAAATAGGAGCTCAGCACATGTACAAGATGAAAGCAGGCGTGCAATTCTAAATCATCGCTTGCCTATACATTTGGACCCATGATTGGGGTCCTGAACTATGTTGAATGCAAACCATGTTTTCATACAATGTTTGAACTGAACCACAGTGTTAATTAGAAATCTCATCAGAAATATTAACTATCTTGACCTACAACAAACTATTAGCAACTCACAATGAAATGGAATACTGAAATGGAAGCCGGTGTTTTCTACCTCTTCCCAAATTAGAGAGAACTTTGTTAAGTTCTTTCACAGATGGTATTTGACCCCTTCTAGATTATCCCACATTAATAAGAGTTTGTCCCCACTATGCTGGAACGGCTGTGGAAATAGTGGAACATACTTCCATCTATGGTGGTCTTGTCCCAGTATTTTCTGGTTTTGGACAGAGGTATTTTTACAAATGGGTAAAATTAGACAACAGAGGTTAGATACGAGACCAGAACTGGCTCTATTAAATGTATTTTCGGGAGCTAATTTGACATTATTGTCTAAGGATCTTATAGTTTTTATGTTAACTGTGGCTAGATTATCCATTGCACAATACTGGAAGCATAAAACCATGTCTCGGACATCTTGGTATCAGTCTATGTGGCATATTGCCACATATATGAAAAATTGACCCATATTGTTTGCCTTCGAGTGAGTCAAGCTAATTCTAATGATTTTTTCATGATATGGTCAGATTTTATTCTGTTCACGTAAAGATAATTTTAGTCATTCTCCTCCATCTAATTATTTACTTATCTGGAAGGATGGTTAATGAATGTCATTATGTATCAGTTTTACTATTCATGTTTATGTATTGTCTTATTAAATAAATAATTTTTTTGAACTCTTTTGAAATGCTGCCCCAAAGCCATCACCTGTCCTGCACACCTGCTGCTTCCGGTGGCACCGCAGCCACACATGTTTACAGACAGTGGGCTTTTCTTTTAAACCCTGTGCAATATTGTAAAACAATGCAGCAAACAGGACTGGGACAGGGGTAGCCACTGAACAGCACAGAAAAATTAGAGGGGGAAATGACAGTAATGAAGGGGGAAAGTACGTGTTAGCAAGGTAGCCAGAAAAGCTTGTTTGGCTTGATATGTGCTATGGGCAGTTTACAGATATCCTAGTTACTGCAATGTTCTTTACATGGGGCTGCCTTTAAAGCTTCAACGAGTGCAAAATGCAGCAATCAGAGCACAATATACATTTTTCCAATGACATTAGCTACCAATTCACTTCCAGGTTCAATTGCAAGAGCTGGTTTCAGCCTTTAAAGCATTAAACAATCCAAACCAGGTTACATTAAGGAGCATATCTTCCTATATGAGCCTGCCTGAACTATGAGATCATCTACCATACTCTCTAACCTACTATCAAGATATTCAACTGGCAAATATCAAGATCAGGGCCTTCTTGGTGGTGGCACCACAGCTGTGGGACTGGTGAAGACCTTTCCACTCCAAACTGCTTTTAATTCCAAAGCATAAAACTGTCTTTACCTTCTGTACTCTTCCCTATACTGCAGCTATATCAGGGTGGATAAAAATCAATGGTTAAAAAAATCAAAAAAATCAGGTGTTTAAATTTTAATTCAGGTTTGGTTTTTTTAAAAAAATGCTTTTTGAGGAAAACATTTATCTAAAGATAGTTTTCTATTTAAGACACATTATAGTCCAAAGGTTATTCATCATGAAATAAGGATTAGTTTTTTAATTATGTAACACGAGGCTGTACATATGCAATGTTTAAATTTTTTGGTAAATGAATTCTATTAATCCATTCACAATGTCATGCTCTTCCAGAGGTTTCTGTAAGATTATTTTGGGCAATTTTTCTGTCTAGAAGATATTATCACATATGCTTGCTTTTGCAGTTCTCAAAATTGTCATTTTGTGTCTGCAGAGATAACATGCCTCTTCTTCACAGTAAAAATGTTATAAAATAAACATACAGAGTTGAGAAAAAGACCTCTTAATCCCATTGTTCCTTTGCAAATCTATGTATATAGATCAACCCCTTACCTCTTAAGTGCTAAGTTTCAAGAAGTTCAATGAATAGACGATTGTTTGGAGTGGAACAGATCTGTACAAGGAGCTAAGTGGGAGCAGGGAGGGGCAAGCAGTAAAAATGAAAGTGAAACCTTTTAAGCAGAGTAGCAGACTATTCCACAAGTCTTGGGATCTTCGTATGGATAGCCTGAGGTTCATCATATTATTCTCTCCTTGGAAGAAAAAACCTATAATGGCAACAGGCCGTTATCTGGTTGTAAATATTAAGATTATACCAGCAAGAATGAGTCTTTATGTAAAAAACCATGATTTAAATCTAGTCTTACTAACTAGTGATTTAAATCAAATCCACCCTGAGCTATATGCTTCTAATTTGATGAATTTTTAGAACTACTTTTATTCTTCTACGTGTATTTTAAGTCACCAGTGGTAGAAAGCATGAATTGTCCCGTTTGCTAAGTGTGGTCTGCCCTGGCTGGATTTGAATGGAAATCTACATGTGAGCACTGTAAGATATTCCCCTCAGGGGATGGGGCCGCTCTGAGAAGAGCATTTAGGTTCCAAGTTCCCTCCCTGGCATCTCCAAGATAGGGCTGAGAACAACTCCTGGTTCCAACCTTGGAGAAGCCGCTGCCAGTCTGTGTAGACAACACTGAGCTAAATGCACCAACAGTCTGACTTGGAAGAAGGCAGCTTCCTAGGTTTTTAATTTAAAAGCAGGGTACTGGAGGGAAAATAAATCAGAATCTTCTTTATCCCAGCTTGTTAAACTTAAAATAACTCTTGTTTGGGAGGTTCTGTAACTTCTGTACAAGTTTCCCTGTAACTTACAAGGGGCCTCACTAACCCAAGTCAACATCTGATGAAACAGCTCTCATCAAGAAAGCCCTCTGATCTTCAGAAGGGCTCCTATCTTTTCTCTTGAACAGTTGAATCTGTACTCCCACATAACACAATACCTCTACAGCAATCTTTATCCCCCTGTCCCAGTACTCCATACTTATGCAAACTTCAGCAGGCCACCACCACCAACTTTTATTTAGTCATTTTAAGAGGCTATACACAGTTACCTTCCTGATCACAAACTAATCTTTGTTGCTTTAAAAGAACTTAGTAGTGCTCAAAACCATCTATGCAATTGTGTTTGAATGTCACACAGACATGATGTTGATGGACAGTACTCATTGCTACATGGCACAAACAAAAGCTGTAAATAGATGCTTCCCTTGTAATTAAAAGAATCGATTTAACACTAAACTATCTGAGTAGCTCATTGTTCTTTAAAGCTACTCCCCATAGACAGTGACATACTTTGGGTTATTGGTTTACACAAACTGAAGATTTCTAAATGCTGGTCTTGGAACATAATAAGATAAATGATTGGATGAAAGTTTTCTAAGGGATCTGAAAGCCAGTGACTCCAAATGATCTTACTCAACATCTGAACTGCACAATTTGTGGGCAAGCCCTTGAGTCTAATCTACCATACTCCTCGCAACAAGATAGAAAAGAGAAATGAAGCAGCACATACATGCACCCCAACGGCCACATTCTGGTTTTTTGGTTTTAATTCCATCCGGGACTTTTGATGCAGCCACTTCAATTAATTGGGCAGAGGGGAAGAAGAAAAGCAAGAAGCAGAGAAGCAGACACAAGCAATAAGAAACAGCTACTAGAAAAGATATTCTTGCCCCTTGCCCGCACCCTGGTAGCAACAAGGTTTGAACAGGGGCAGGAACAGCTCCCCTGAACTACAGGACCATTTCCTTTCAGTACAAGTCAATGGAGCCAATACTGATCCATTGAATTCTATGAAGAAAGGCGGATCTGAAACTGGGGTAGGCTGCGGGGGGCCAAACATGTAGTCATTATGCATGTTTTGTGGTTAGGCCTAGGGTTGCAACTCAAAACCACTTTCAGAACAACTGAGATAATCAACAGCACAACAATCTGGTACTCAAGTAGCCCTACAAACCAGTCACTAAAGTAATATGGTTAACCAGAGGAACTCACATATTGCCTATTAACATTTCTTTTTCTGAGCACCAGAGTAGTACCTAGAACAATATTCTTCTGAAACACCAAACTCAGTTTCTAAATATAATTATTACATAAATCCCAAGAAATACATATTTTTGAAAAATGCTCCCTATTCAACAATGCCAATTTAGCAAGAGAATCCAAAGTTAAAGGTAAGGGGGAAAATAAGTTTGCAATGGTCAGTTCTCATTATGTTAAAATGGAATTTTCAAAGTCAAGTCAAATAAAAATACTTACTGAAAACACATATGAGATGACTTCCTGACTAAATTACTCAACAAACTTTGTACTGAAATTAAGTAATCCTTTGGAGTAACACCCGAGTACTATTGAGTCAGCCATAGTTCTTTACAACTTGCTGTGTTTTATTTATTTATGTGTTTCATGGCTGAATAGGGATTTGAACTTCGGTCTCACCGGACAACAAATGGCCAAGAACTAAATTTCTCCATAAGGAGGGAGAAGTAGCAGCAATAAAGCTTTGTTTAAATGTCAATTAACATAAAAAGCCAAAAATATTAATTCTGCACATTTCTAAAGTTTGCTTTTCTTATTTTGACCACTTGATTAACTTGATAGTTACTTGATTACTCCCTCCCACACCCACTTGATTTGTACAGAGACCATATCACATTAGCTTGTACCAAGATGGAATATTCCCACATACATAGCAACAAACTGGCTCAAGTATTAATCTGGCAAACTGAACTGAATATGAAACTAGGTTTATACACATTGAGACAAAGATCACAACTTCACACATGCACTGATGGGGCCTTGAGCTGTTGGTGACAAACCAAGAAAGAAATCTGGGGGTTGTGGTGGATAGCTCAATGAAAAGGTCACCTGATGTGCAGCAGCTGTGAACAAGTTTAATTCCATGGTTGGGACCATTAGGGAAAGGATTTTTAAAAGGACTACTAATATTATAGTGCCCTTCTACACATCTGTGGTATAGCTATATTTGGAATACTATGAACAGTTCTCCATATCAGAGAAAGGATATTATAGTGCTGGAAAAGGGGTTGACCTCATCAGTGTATGTGGGAAGCTGGGAAGCCACACAGCCATCTCCTAGTTGTGTGGCTTCCCAAGCATCTGGTGGGCCACTGTGGGAAACAGGATGCTGGACAAGAAAAGAACTTGGATTCAGCAGGACTCTTCTTATGTTCTGCAGAGTTGCCAGAACCTAAGGGGTATACTTGTGGGTCAAATGGGCCGTAAGCCAGAATTTGGCTTTTTTAAAGCCAAATCTGGCCACCTAGGTTCTTAGTAACATTTACTCGTTACCCCACTAACTGAGCAAAGACACGCCTTTTAAAATGGGGATTCTCTTATATTTAGCAGGGGGAGAGCAACTGGCCCTATCCAACCCCAACACAGTATCCCTCCAGGGGCTGTAGCTGGTATCTAACTTATGTTGCTTTTTAGATTGTGAGCCCTTTGGGGACAGGGGGCCATCTTATTTATTTATTTACTTCCTATATAAACCACTTTGTGAACTTTAGCTGAAGAGCGGTATATAAATATGTGGAGTAGTAAAGTAAGAATAGGGTAGTGGTGTAGATAGGAAGGGAATGTGGAGTAAAAACAAGTAAACCCAGGAAGAAAAATAGCAACAAAACCAAACCAGTAGTATAGCTGAACATTTAACTTAAATACAAACCCGTTGGCACTGATCCCTCTAAGGTGTGTGCATGTGCACACGCTCACAAGTTTACTGACGTCCGCTCAGTTAATTTTAGATCCCACTCAGGTTGAATTAAGAAGGCCCCATTCTGAATGCATGTGTGCACACAGTGCCTTGATATTGCCACCCAGAACAAAACTCATTCCACACAGAAATGAAAAAAAGTAGAGGAAGCACTGCCTGTTGGTAACAGTGGATTAAAAAAACTATTTTGATCTTTCTTTATTACAAGTTATTATAAACAAGTTATTGTAAAAATGTAAATAGTGCACAACACTTCTGTCACCAAATTTAAATATCAGAATGGATACTTAAGCACAATTTTATTCTTCTAGACTCCTAAATCCCATTGACCGCAGAGTGAGTGAGTGAGTGAGTATACACAGAAGACTGAGTGCTAACTGCAGTCTAAAAAAACCTGAGATGCAACTTGCAGGGTGGCATAGGTCTGGCAGTTTTCTCTACCCAGTTATCATGCAGCCCAATTCTATCCATATTTACTGAGAAGTCAGTCCCATAAATGTCTCTGGTAGTTACTCTCAAGTAAGTGTTCATAGTATTGTAGCATTAGAGTTAATGATACTTTAAAATTTGACTAACTCATTGCTGTAGACAATTATTTTCCAAGTAGCAAAAGCACACATTCGATTCAAAGCATTATATTTGGGAGGCAAGAACATGACAAAGCAGATGACAAAGCAAAATAAAATAGATTAAGTGCCTGAAGTCTTCCCTTGTAAGAGATATGCTTTCAGCTGAGGTTTATTAACTAGTGGGACCAATTCCAAAACCATACTAGGAAAGGGAATCCTAGCAAGTATATTACTTCATTGAGCAAAAAAATCCAGCTACAAAAACCTCTAGACAATTAGAATGTTTCCAGTTCTTCATCTAAGTAAAGGACAAATGACATTAGAAGATTGTTGCAGGCCTTGAGCATAGATCCTGTCTAAAACAGAAGTGGTCAGTGCAGTAAAGGTTTAGTAAAGCAAATCTAGTACTAATTCGATATAGCCATGTGGATAACAACTTGCCTGCTCAGTGAGCTGCTTTAACAACTCTGCAGCAACAACAACAACAGGTTACTCCCTATACTCCATTATTATACCTTACAGCACACTTCATGCAGCATAAGCTTTCCTTCACCTTATCACTATATAACTCAAGGCTGTCTTCAGCTAGCTACAGTACTTCATATGCAGAGGATATCATCATGCCTTGCTTCCAATTCCCTTTATCAGCCAAGAGTCAATAAAACAATGAATTAAAGAGGACACACATTCATGGTCTTCATTTTTGTAGTTTAAAATGCTCCTATATCTACAGAAGTGTAGTATTTAATTTCCAAACAATCACTTCAGAATTAGCTGAGCTGTTTTTGTTCCTGTGGGAAATCTTGTGCTCTGGAACTGTACAGTTTTTCTTAATAGTTCATATACTTCTCTAGTTCAAAAATATTTTGTATTGCATTGTTTTGCCAACATGCGCATACACACACACACACACACACACTGTCAGCTACAATTTCAGTGAAAGATGCAATGAACAAATAAAGCCATTCTTGACAGTTTAGGCAACTGGTATTGCCATAAAATAAGTAAACCCACTTCCCCCAGGGATGTCCTTTTCTCAGGAGACCTTTGGAAACCATTAGACCCATTTTCAAAGAGGTTGAGAAACTTGTCTCATTCTGGAGAAACGCAATTCAGAATTTATTTATTTTATTACATCTTTATACCACCCTATCCAAATACTCTGGATGGTGCACAATCAACTTAAATTTAAATACAGTTTAAACCCATTTAAAAACAGTTCAAACATTCAAGAACAATATAAAAGCCTTGGAAGGCCAGACCAAACAAGTTTAAAAGCTCTCTTGAAGGCCAACAAAGATCCCAAACCATGAATTTCTGCCAGGAGTGCATTCCACAGTCCAGGAACAGCCACAGAGAAGGCCCGGTTCTGAGTCGACACCAAGTGTGCCAATGGTAACTGGAGATGGACCTCTCCAGATGACTTTAATGTTTAGTGAGGATCATACAGAAGGCAGCACTCTCTGGTAACCCAGACCTATTATGTTGGAGGGTACAGATGTCTGTACACTTGCAGACACAAAATATGTCCATGACTGTACCTGTAACCAGTTTAAGAGTGAACCTTGGTACAGGCCTCTCAAATGCATGGCACAGATAGGTTAAACACACGTACAGTAGGACACTTCCTAAGATGTGAACAACTGCACTGGTGTACAGATCTGTACCTGTGCACGCTAGTTATATGAGTGTTGAACAAAACACATGAATAGGGCTAGAGTTTAAACAAGACAGTTGATCCTAAAATATGACTACTAGAAAGGTGTGAACATAACAGATTAGTCCATAATTTGTCATGAAACTTGTTGATTAAACCAAATACAAAATAATAGAACGCTATCCAATCCTCATGGGTCTACAGGGAATTTCATAAACCATTTGACATGTGGCATGAGGGGGCTGGTACTGGAGGAAAAACCTAAAGCCCCCTTGGACTCACAGAACTAGTTTCACTGCTCTTGGATTCCGACTTCTGTTCAAAATCCAAAGGGAAGTGTGCTACCAAACTTATTTTTATACTGTCCTATAGTGATATAAAGTTCTTTGTTCAAACAAACAGAGGAAGAGGAAAGAGGTCCTCCATTTTGAGAAGATGTCACAAAGGAACCCCAGGCTGCTCTCAAAACCCTCCCAATTCTTTATAGTTTTTAAAGCCATTTGGGAACTTGGCCATCAGAACAATTTAAAGGCAAACCAAGGGGGGGAAATACTGTACTATACAATCCATACATGCAACAACAATACTTTCCTTTTCAGGGTCTCTTGTTTCAACAATTCCCAAACAGTATTTTGAATAGTCTGGGTAACTTCTAAGGGAGAAATAATTCCTTGCTAAAAACTAAAACCAAAAAAAAAAAAAAAAAAACCACATGTGGTCTACAATACTGTATCAGCTGTCTATTAAACATTATTAACCTAGTCTACAGACAAAACATCTAAGAGGACAAATCAGTTCTAAATGATGCAGTGCTGCCAGTCAATATCTCTAGAGAGGATTCAGATCTGAAATTTCTCACTTATCACAGATCAAGATCCTACATAATCAAAGCCATAGTGCAACTTCCTTTGGTTTTCATATAATTGAGTATATTTGTAAGGTATCTCATTACTAAGATAAGTCAAAGCTCCTCACATTATTGTCTAAACTCCCAGACCTACAAGGATCTATATTGTCAAAGACAAGATGAAACTAACAAGAGTATAACACATTTCTCTGCACATTGTCCTAGAAATAAGAAGTTAGGAAATAAGCACAGCAATAGAGCAAGAAGAAAACATTTACTCCACTAAGTTGAACAGATCAGGAGCTCTTGAACATTTTCACTGTTTAGGAGAGAGAAAACCCTGCTGTTCCCAAACAAAATGTTTTCAAATCTAAAACAGAAGCCTTCTTCTGCTTTTCTTTCTCCAAGAGTTTAGGTTATTTGGTCAAGAGAAAGCAGAAAGATGAAAAAAGGGATCTATACCTAATAAATATAAGTGCCGTACACCTTAACAGTAGAGATTCAAAATTAACTTGTCACCCTGAATAACTGTATGCATCTCCTTAGGCACATTTGTCTCCAGTTTGAGCATTGTCTCCAGTTTGAACATATATTTCACTGGAGTTAATATACACAACATCCATCCAATACATCTACTGTGTCCTCCCATAGACATCCCCACAACCAAAGACAGACCTCCACTCTACACAAAGCTACCAGCCTCTCAGGCTGACTGCCAATCCTTACATGCCAAGAACCAATCATGCTGGAGAAGCCTGTAGAAAAAACAAGAGGAACTCAAGTGCAGTACCATTTCAGGGGGCCACACACAAGGTACAAGATGGCAACTAGCTTGCAAAATGCAAGCAATAGCTTAGTATCAGCCATTTTAACTAGGCTGTAGCTATAAATTGTCATTTTTTTTAAAAGCAGCTGCCTATGTCTCACTGATACTGCTGCACATTTACCATTTTACAGACACGAGAAAAGGCCAAGTTGTCATAGAACATTTATCATTCACATTCTCTTCACATTTTGCTATCGCTAGCATAGAGAAAAGTAATTCAGATCACACATGCGATAGAAAATAAGCTAAGGGCATGGGTAGTTTTCAATTGTCCCCAAAGGAAAAAAGCATTTATAAAGTGCATAAAATGTTTCAATACCAACTGACAAATACTTGTCTTTATTTTATACTGTACAAAGAACCAAGGCAAATAATAATGAACTGCACCTACGTTATGTGAAATGTTAGCCTATGGCTCTCTTTTGAAGGGGGAGGATACAAGAAGCCCATGAAGATACTCACTTTAAATAAAATAAAGAGAAAGCCAGAATATGAATATATAAAGCTGCCCCCTACTGAGTCAGACCACTGGTTCATCTAGGTCAGCATTGCCCTATACTGACTAGCACCAGCTCTCTATAGTCTCAGGCAGGCATCGCTCTGTCCTATCTAGAGAAACCAGAAATTAAACCTGGGACATTCTGCATGCAATGCAGGTGCTCCACCACTGAGCTACAGCCCTTCCCCAAACCTGTGACATGGAAGTTTACAATATTTCCTTTTACTTGACCTATAGCTATCTAAATAAGTATGATAAACCAAAATTACTGAGAGTTCATCTAAGTGGAGATAAGAAACCCCTCCTCTAGGATTATTAATTTTAAAAATATAGTTCTGCTCAGCCCTGCTGGAGTCCAGAGGCACATCAGTGTTTACATTTCAAGAACACAGCATCTATTTCAATGAAAATCAATGCCAACATCTGGCCCTCCAAGAAAATCAGCCTATCTTCCTATAGTCCCATTATAAAGTTCTACTACAGTCCCATTACAAAATCCACATTACAAAATTCTACCAATCAAATGCATCAAATAACATTTTCCTTTAAAAATGAACAAAATTGAAGTGCAACATATTTAAGTGACAACAGGGTACAACAGATTATATAACAGTTACTGCCTACATACAATGCGCATGACTTAACAGTAAGCACAAAGTATTTCACAGATACTCAGCTAAAACTCTCATTCTGTCTAGGGAGACAACACTAATCAGTTTTACATCTTATATAAAACACAGCTTGTGAAAACAGTTTTATTCCCACCTAGCTTGTCACTGCATCCCCAGAACTGGAAAGGCTATCCATCTGTCAGATCTTATCTTAAAGATGAAACAAAAGGTATAAACCATGAAATTAGATAAGGACAGACAACACTAGACTAATAATGTAAGTGTTCCATCCTAAACTCTTCTTGCCAGCATTTATCTATAATAAAAATTCAACATCCTAACATTAAAAAGATTATTAAAGCAAGTCTATATAAATGGAAGCTTCCTCTAAGACATTTAAAAAAAATTGACACAAACATGCTAAAATATTTTCCCTATGTTAAACCTTATAGGTTATCCTAATATGCATCTAGACACATCAAAATGAAGCAACTATCACATTATAAAATTAGCAATAAGATATTCTTAAATTTGTGCTGAACCAGAAGGCAACAACTACATACTCAGTTCTTGTAGCACAGGAGATGGGACAGACTACACAGCCCAGGTGCATAAGTAATCAAGCCAGCATGATAGCACATGACTTTCAAGTTAGTATAATCTTAGTGCAGATCTTGCTCATTACTTTCAATATCTATGCATTCCCTATTAGCAATTACAAATATAATTAGTGTCTTTGTCCAAAAAAATGCTGAACTTTCATTTACCTTCCACTATAGATTGTAGGAGTTCTGCTCTTCCTGAAAAAAAGGAGTTGACATATTGAAAGCCCACCAACCCAACCCATTCTTTTAAGGAAAATGCATTCTATGTTGTGTCTACAAGTGCAAATACAGAAGCCTCTTCCCCTCTAACTTCATGAGCATCTCTAACACTCATGTTTACATATATGTAAGCTTGTCAATTTGTATGAGCTACACACCAGCTCTGTGGGTGAATATCCACAGTGTAATACAGCTGGGAGGTTACATAACCTGTAGATCTAGAAGTGTCCCTACAACTTTCTCATATTCTGCCACATTGCCTATTCTTCTCACTATCCTGAGTTAACATCTTAAGACAAAGGCTTCTGGGAACCAGTTCAGAAAGGAATATCAATAGGGAGGAACTTTCCTTTGCTTAGATAAAGGAGCTGTTCAACATCTTAATGATCATCTTATTATCCAGCAGGCCAGGAAGCACTGTCTGAAAGGAAAGGCTCCTTTTTACATAGGGAAAAGGAACCAACTGTTTCTGAGAAAGAACAACTGTAAGAATGCAGTAAGGGGCCTCAAATGTAGGGGGGGGGTTCCTTTTCTTTTTTAAGCTTGAGATGAGAAAAATGATCAAACACCTTTCAAGCAAAAAACCCTCTACAGTCTCAGCCTGCCCTGGAATGAGAGTTCACACAGCTGTTCCAGAGAAGAGCAGTAGGGCTGAGGAGATGGATAGGATCCAGAGAAAGCCTATAGAAGCAGGTGTCTACAGGGAAGGGAAGGTGGTCTCGCTTGCCTCCGTCACGTCGAAGAGACGCACGTAGGAGACCCGTGTTTGCCACGGCTGCTGCAAGAAGAGGGCCGCTGAGGGACGAATTCGGAAGGGCGAGTCTGAGGGGCGGCGAGGCGAGAAAGGCAGCTCAGAGAACACCCTCGATGGATGAGAAAGTAGGAGTGGGGTGGAGGGAAAAGGAAGGTGTCCAGGACGAGGACGGCAGAAAGAGACCCGGGGAGCAGGAGGAGAAGGAGCAAAAGAGACGCGGGCTGAGGGGCCGCCTCAAGCCAACCCTGATCCCGCGCCACCCAGTGCAGGACTCCACTCGAACTACTGGCGAGGTCCTGCAGGGAGGGGAAGGGAACGAGACTGCCTACCAACATGCGTTCTCTGCCCCGCAAGGGTAGCAGACCAAGCACTGACCTCAGCAGCCTCCCCCCGCCGGAGCCCCCGCCGCCGCCGCCACCATCGCTGTTTCTGCTGCCCCCCTTTCTTCTTCTTTTTCAATCCCCTTCTTTCCTTCCTTCTCTGGCCCTTGTCAGTCGCCCCGCAATGTAACAAGACGCCCGCCCATTGGACAATGACCCGCCCCCAAGAAGCGCGTCATTCATTGGCTTCCTTCCCTCCCTCTCGCGGCGCGCGTGCTCGAGATAGAAACCTGCAAGCGAATTGAAGAACGCGCCGCCGTTCAGGAGGGGAAGGGAAAGGGGCGGAACTTTTGAACCCGGAAAGGACCTCTCGCTTCCACTGACTGCGGAACTGTTTCAACTAGGTGAGGTTTCCTGATCGAACGCGGCGGGAAACGGACCTATTTCCGTTTCCGTTTGGAAAGCTTGGATGTTCTGCTGAAGGGTCATAGAGCTTTCAGGTATTGTGAGGGCTTGTTATAGGAGGGTTTTGATTGGGTTGTATAACTTTATATCCAGTGGGAGTAAAGCGTCTTCTTCAACAATCTCTTTTCCCTTTCTATTCTTTTCCTCCTGCTTTTACAGCCTTCCAGGCGTTTCTCTAATATCTAAAATAGTCATGTTTTCTTCTCTAACCTTGATTACTATATTTGAACAGCGTATCGTCTTTGCAGTGGCTTTTGGCTATAATTTAGCGTTTTCTTGATCTAAGTACTGAACGCTTCACTGTAACTGCTGTACCTTTAAAATCAAGGGCAATTTGGTAGTCTGTATAAAGAGATGCTAGCTTTTGGGAGCAAAAAAAAAAAGCACATTCACCTTAAAGACATGGGATACTTTTAAAAAATTGTTTGCAATGAAGATGTGGAGTTGTATTGCTGAACAACATTGATATAGCTACTGTGCCTTTTGACACTAGAACAATCACATTCCACATACTAATCAAATCAACAGTGGTAGCACTATCTGGTGGAATCAGGGGCATAACAAGGCTGGAGTGGGCCCAGAGACAAAATTTTAAAATGGGCCCCTTGCTGATACACACACACACTTCACAATATATAGTCATGTGAATTGCCTCATGTGAATTGCCTCGAGGCATGGGGGCCCCCAGGCAGCCGCCTCCCCTTGCCTAATAGTAGTTATGCCCCTGGGTGGAATAATTGTATTTCCCACCCTTTAAAAAAAATGACAAGGTGTTGTACCCAGAAGTGCTACCTGAAGGGAAGATGAGTGGAACCCCAAAACTAATATTGAGTGCACATATGCACAAAAATAGAATCTGGGAAGTTTGTGAAACATTCACATTCTCCATATGGATCTGTGATGTTCTAGAGTAGGCTACAATAATTAAAATTAATCACAGTAGGAACTTCATGGTTTGGTGCTTGACTGCCAGGTATGGAAACATTAAACTGTCACTTCCTGACAACTTAATTTACAGCTGGTTCTATTTGGATCATGACTTCCTGGATCTTGAGAAACAACTGTCAATTTCAGTCTCTTGGCTGTAGTGTGTTATTACTGGTATTCTCTTGTAATAAACATGGAACAAAATGCCATATAGTTGGTTGTGTTGAAACCAAAACAATTACTACTGATGTTAATACTGATATCAGTATTAAATCAAGATCAAGTTAATACTATATTGAGTTCTATGAGGCAAATTTTAGAAATTCAAAATCTACTTGAAAGCCAGTTCTGAGGGTTCAAAATTCCTGAAAGAGGATTCTGAACTTTAAAAAAAACTGTGCAGTTTTAAAAGATAATTACAGGAAACCTCCAAGAATGTTATACATTTATTTTGAGGATAATAATTGCAGATCACTTAATTAATCATTTAAAATAAATTACTGCATGATTGGTGTGAAGAAATTACAAATTGAATCCACAGAACCTGTGGGACTGCATTATTGCTTCCAACTACATACAAAATCTGTCACCACTTTGAATTTTGAGAGTATTCAGACTTTATTATGATGATATACTGCTTTTCAACCAGGAAAAAGTTCACAAAGGGGGTTGCAAACAAAAGGATGATTTCTTATCTTAAAGAGGCTCACAATTTAAAAAGAAACACAAGGGAAGCACTAGCAACAGCTACTGGGAGCAATGCTATACTGGGCTGAACAGGGCCTGTTGCTCTCCCCCTGCCAAGTATAAGTGAGTCATTTCTTTTAAAGGTGCCTCTTTGTCCAGTTAATATGGGGAGAAGTACCTGTCTTTCTTAACCTGAGACCTGTAGTGTACCATTTGTATATACTTTGTATATATGTTTTTCTCACAAATTGCACAGATTCTTGTTTTTTAAGCCACTACACTATAAAGTTAACAAAGAGCAGCCTTTTAATTATACCCAAACCTCTGGAGAGCCATTCTTAGTGACTGGCTTCCTATTAAGAACCTTTCAGTACTTCATCAGTAGTTGGCCATGGATAGGAACTGGATGTGAGTGAAATGCTTATAAATTTATCCAGATAAAACTGAAGTAACATTGAGTTAAGACACGGCTGCACAATGTTGGGCCTCTGCTAACTGTCTATTCTCTTTTTGCTGGTTAGAGACCAAACTAAAGTTGGTTTGATTGCTCCTTGGGCCTCCAGCTGTTGCTGGACTATAATTCTCATCATCCCCAGCCATAGTGGCTGATAGTCAGGGATGATGGGAGTTGTAGTCCACCAACAGCTGGTGGCCCAAAGTTGTGAAGCTTTGGGCTAAGACCTCCCTGGTTACTCAGGCTTGCAGCCTCCCAGAGTGCTCCTGGATTACTCAGGGTGTCTGGAATTCTAGACTGGGAAAATGGCAAGGAGTGCCTTTTGCCAACTCCTGGTGAGAAAACTTGGACTCTCATTGAAGTCTTCCACCAGCTGGAGGTTAGATTTCTGGCTGCAATAGCCTGTTCATAATGGCATGTGGTTCTCCAGCATTTATAGTGACAACTTCTTGTCTTCTAGGCATAATTCAGGATGCTGGTTTTTTACATTTAAAGTCCAAAATAGTTTAGCTTCAAATATACAATATCTTTCTCTTTGTAGTATCATGGTCCCTTAGGATGAAGAAGACTGCTCTTAACAATGCCATCTGTATTCAAGGTTCAGATGTCAATGACATATTTAGGGATGCCTCCTAAGAGATAAATGTAAATGCACAAGCTACGAAACTTCCTTCCCTGATCATAGTCAAAGGACAGGCACTAATGTTTTTTGTTTTTAGGATAATCCAACAGCATGCTCGGATTTTAAAATTGTTCTAGTTGGATTCATGGTGAATTGCATTTATGGACTTTTATCTCTTCTTATCAGCCTATAGAAATGGAGATGTCTATAAAGAAAAAAAAATTGAGAGTCAGTTGAGTTAACATGAGAATTCCTCTGGTGCAGCATTCTGTTTCCAACAGGCTACCAACCAGATGGCTCGGAAAGCTCACAAGCAAGGCATGATGAAATTGTTTCCCTCCAGCATCAGCTACTTGGAGAAATACTGCTTCTGAACATGGAGGTTCTTCTTGGCTATCAGAGCCCATCACTACTGATAATCTGACCTCTTTGAAATTATCAGATCCTTTTTTAAAGTGAAGTGTACTACAAGGACAAATACCGAAGTTGTCCATTTCAGTAAGCCCTTTGTTTGGCACCGCGCGGTGAACTCTTTTGGCACCTTGAGGTTTTCTCTCCTATATTAAGTTATAAGGTAGCTTCCTATAGAGACTGTGGCCTCGGAACAAAATGGATGCTTGTAACCAAATCCTTTGGAACTCCTAGAATCCAGTGATGACTATAGCTTTAGGATGGCAGTTTATATTTGCAAGAAAGTAAAGCTTAGCTCCATCAACACGAAAAGAAATATTGCTGGCCAAACGCTTTCAAATATAAAGCAGTGTGAACAACTGAGCCAAAAAATATGAATGACGAGTAAGCCAAATATAAACAAGGGTTCCATTTTAGATATGAAGTAAGAAATCACCATAAGTTAGCTTTACTTTTTAAACGTGAGTAGCTATGTAATTGCTGCCATTTGGAATAGTGAAATAATTATTTGTGGCACTGCCCAAATAACTCTTCGTTTGCAGTGCTTTTAGATTGGCATGACTTGTGCGCATTCTCTCTCCTTCTCTCCCTAGATGTATGAATCTGTGTATGTGTATGATTAGTGATCAAGCCAGGAATAAGTGGTGGCCTGACAGAAATGCCTGGCTTGTACTCATTTGGCTGAAGTACAGTAGACGTTATGCTGGTATTTACACAGTCCTGATCTGGGTGACTGGAAACTTGAAGCTCTTATGAAAAAAAATCCTATATGCTTCCACTGTCCACACTTTCCCCCCTTTGGCCTGTTCTATCCATGAGCATTTTATTTATTTATTTACTTACTTACTTACTTATTCAATTTCTATACCACCCATCCAAAAATGGCTCGGGGCAGTTTACACAGAGAGATAATAAATAAATAAGATGGATCCCTGTCCCCAAAGGGCTCACAATCTAAAAAACATAAGATAGACACCAGCAACAGTCACTGGAGGTACTGTGCTGGGGGTGGTCAGGGCCAGTTACTCTCCCCCTGATAAATAAAGAGAATCACCACATTAAAAGGTGCCTCTTTGCCAAGTTAGAAGGGTTTTTTTGCTATTTTGCTATTGATTATTGATCATACCGTTTTTGACAAATCAAATGCCAACTCTAATATTTGTTTGTATAGCAAAATAATTAAAAATCCTAGCACTAGGCAGATAGTTTTTTTAAAAATTCAATGAACAGTAGCTGCATTTTCAGTACCAATTTTTTTTTTTAATGTTAAGTTTACTTAAGAACTGGAAGCCTTGCCTTGCCTTCTGAATATAAACTATCATCTGAAACTCACTAAAGTATTCATTAAAATATATTCTTTGATCTATCAAAAGAATGGGAGGAGCCCAATTTGACTTATTTATCACAGTACTTTTTAGTTACATAGTTCAATCTAGGCCCTACTTTGGCAAGCACTTTCCAGTGTGCTTATCTTGCTGCTGAGTCAAACAAGTGCATTCAAGAGCAGAACAATGATTATGTCTGTAAAACCCCATTTTCTAATTTCTTTTATGTCCAAATCTGGAATATGACTAATGCAAGTCAGTACATCTTGTTCACAAGCGGTGGATGTTTCATGATCATCGTGTACAGCAGTTGTTAGAATCCAAGTCCATTTAAAATTAATTGTGACTAATAAAGCTTATTAAAATGCAGCTTAATTCAGATTTCCACAACAATGCATAATGTCAATTAAATATGGAGAATCCTTCTTTCCTAGATCTTAGGTTTAATTTTAAAGTCCAAAGGCTATAGTATGCATACATTTAAAAACAACACAGTTCCCTGGAATCCATCTCTTTGCCCTCTAGCATAATCAAGTAAAACTCAAGGCAGCATTAACTGATAGTAGTGGGCGCAATTCTGAATAGCTCCTATTCATTTTTATGAGACAAAGTAAACAGGCTGCAATTGGAGGATGGACAAAGCTTGCTTCCCTCTGCTCCCAGTAATTGAGACTGCCAGGAACAGATTTAGTTCCCACTCCAACAGTGTGTCCTAGTACACCCCTTTATGATGTCACATAAACAAATCCACTGGGCAGAGAAGGTAAATGATTGCATCTGGGGAGACTGTATGGGTTGTCTCTTTCCCCAGCGCTGGGTGGTCCAGTTCTCATTGATAGAAACCGTATGGGATGTCTGCAAGATAATTCCCCATGCTTCCCTCTCCCAGCCATTCCCAGTTGTGAGCACCCAGCTAACTTCTAATACAAGTGTAGACTCCTGAGAAAAGTCATGGTTTTTGTATTTTGCCCCTATAGTGTTGTGATTTGGTTTTGTTTTGGTTTTTTTCTGGGTTGAATCCTATTTTAGAGGAAGAGAGGCTGAGTAAAGTAGAAGAAACTCTGCCTCCTTTTTCTCCCCTCTTCACTGCCAGGGATGCAGTTACTGTGGGTGAGTTGGGCTCAGGAAAACATAGACCAGAAAGGCTCCTGTTCTCCATGCCCAATTTCTTCCTACCGCTCTGGTCCTTTTTAAATTGCAAAGTGGCAGTTCTCTAGTTTAAAGAATTTTTGGAGGGTGGAATTGGGCTCACAGCACTTATATACATGTATATACAAATATGTGTATGGGCTCAGAGTATGTATATCTCTGCCTCCCATATACCCTGAAATTCTGGTGGCTTAGGGTTTGTGCCTGTGTGCTGTTCTCTGCTGCCAACAGAGAGCAAACTTGCTCATCCAACACAACTTCTCCACTGATCAGCTGGAAGGGGAACAAGGCTTTTTTTCTTTTTTCTTTTTGTACAAAAGGGAGAATTTTCCTGCAAAACCTCAGAGGCCCCTTTGGGAAGAGAGTTGGTCTTGTGGTAAAGTGTGCCGTCAAGTCGATTTCGACTCCTGGCACCCATAGAGCCCTGTGGTTTTCCTTGGTGGAATATTGGAGGGGTTTACCATTGCCTCCTCCTACACAATATGAGATGATGCCTTTCAGCATCTTCCTATATTGCTGCTGCCCGATATAGTACCAGTGGGGATCCGAACCAGCAACCTTCTGCTTGTTAGTCAAGCATTTCCCCGCTGCGCCACTTAAAGTGACTTGGTCTTGTGGTAGCAAGCATGAATTGTCCCCTTTGCTAAGCAAGGTCTGCCCTGGTTTGCATTTGAATGGGAGACTACATGCATATGAGCATGGCAAGATCCCCTTAGGGGATGGAGCTGCTCTGGGAAGAGCAGAAGGTTCCAAGTTCCCTCCCAGGCATCTCCAAGATAGGGCTGAGAGAGACTCCTGCTTGGAATCTTGGAGAAGCTGCTGCCAGTCTGTGTAGATAATATTGAGCAAGATGGACCTATAGTCTGACTCAGGATATGGCAGCTTCCTATGTGCCACCTGTAGGAACCTATTGAGCCATGCGTCTTTTCACATGTTCCTATCCAACTTATCTACATGAAAACATCCACTTTATAAATAAGAGAAGCCGTATCTAGTTTTAACTTTGATTTTAATGAGATTTAATCTGGTCTAAATGTTTCTTGATTTTAATTATTTTATTCTCTGTGTTTGATTTAAATGTAAGCTGCCATTATCCACTTCAGGAAGGGCAGTATATAAATTGAATATATTATTATTAATATTATTGTTATTGTATTTTAAATTGACAGGGATGTTAATGTATTAGCACTTACTGAAACCCTTCATGTTAGAAATTTTTACTTAAAAAAAAAATCAGCTTGTTGTTTCCAAGAATCTGTTAATTTGTGAATGGATCAGAATGTTCTTAGGGGGTCACATTTATGCAGACCCTTAAGTACTGTTCCGCATTAGCTGCTTTGTATTTAAATCTTACAGATATTATCATCTTCTGCATGGGGTATATTGGTGGTCCAGTTTCTAGTGGTTG